>NC_060066.1:196742528-198083778 GCF_922984935.1 Meles meles
GGAAGAATGGAAGGATTGATTGAGCATGCCTTCCTTCTGGAAACTCATAACCTCTACAACAAAGCATTGTTCTGATTCTCCTGCCTTCCTTGATGCTACCTTCTTTGTCAGTCTCTAAGTTGTCCTCTGAACTTGCCTCTCTGTTTACGCTTTTGTGTTGGAAAGTCATCTACTCTCTCATGTCTTTAACTCCAACCTCCGTGTAAAAGTCCCAAGTCTGTCTTTTCACTTCTGAAACCCAGTCCCAGAATTTCTGTTGGATCACTCTACCTGGGTATTCCTTCTGTACCTTCACCGTTTGCTTTGGGGAACCTATAGTCAGATTGGTACAGCTTGTCTCTTTCTGGCTTGGGAGACATTCTTACAGGTTTTTAAGCATGGATTTTATACCTTTTATACATGTTTTAATGATGGAAGCTTTGCTTCTCTAGGAAATATATTTAGCACACCTGGGCAGCATTTTCTTTCAGGACCTCGACTTTCTCATAGGTTAAAATGAGAAGGCTAAGCTTATCTTCTGCTCATTCCTCACCTCCAAATCTGCTGACTTGCTGCCCTTTATTCTGACTCGCATTTCTGTGTTCATTCATTCCCTCTGTTAATTATTCAGCACATTTTTAAAAAGATTTTATTTATTTATTTGGCATAGAGTGGGAGTACATAAGCAGGGGGAGAGGGAGAGGGAGAAGCAGGCTCCCCGCTCAGCAGGGAGCCCAGTGTGGGGCTCGGTCCCAGGACCCTGGAGTCATGACCTGAGCCGAAACCGAGAGTCGGATCCTCAACCAACTGAGCCACACCGATGCCCCTCAGCACATTTTAGGGCTGTATTATATGTCTGCCAACATACCAAGCATTGGCTCCACTATTTTCCCAGTTCATCCAGATGTAAGGCTTTAGTTACTATTGACTTTCCTAAACTCCCTATCTTTTTTCATACCAAGACTCTTAGGTGCCCTCCATGTCTTCTTCTCCTACTACTCAAGTTCAGATTCTTTGTTAACCTTTGCCATGACTCTTGTCCCTAATTCTTTTTTTTTAAGATTTTATTTATTTATTTGACAGAGAGAGACACAGTGAGAGAAGGAATACAAGTAAGGGGAGTGGGAGAGGGAGAAGCAGACTTCCTGCTGAGCAGAGAGCCCGATGTGGGGCTCGATCCCAGGACCCTGGGACCATGACCCGAGTGAGCAGAAGGCAGACACTTAAGGAATGAGCCACCCAGGCGTCCCTCTTGTCCCTAATTCTTGTCTTCCTCTCCAGCTCTGTTCTCTTCTACTCTGCTTAAGTGAGATGTGTAGCATCTTCCTAAATATTCTGTAATCTGCAACTTCATTTGTGTGACTCTCATCACTTACTGACTAAAGTATAAACTCTGGCTGTTTAAGAGTCTGTGATCTGGCCCTACTTGTCTTTCCAGCCTTGCTTCTCACTACTTTTGCAATAATGTGCTCATCTTCATTCCCCAGAGATGTCTCATTATTTTCTGCTTATGTGCCTCTGCTCACATTGTCTGTCCACCTCAAGTATAGTACTCCTTTTCTCATATATCCAAATGCTGCCTATTTTTAGCTTTCAGTTATATGGCACTCCTCTTTGATGCTTCTGAGATTTACTTAACCAAAAGTAAACCATAACTTTGTCACTTTTTTTTCTTTTTTTGAGATTTATTTATTTATTTATTTGACAGACAGAGATCACAAGTAGGCAGAGAGGCAGGCAGAGAGAGAGGGGGAAGCAGGTTCCCAGCTGAGCGGAGAGCCTGATGCGGGGCTCGATCCCAGGAGCCTGGGATCATGACCTGAGCTGAAGGCAGAGGCTTTAACCCACTGAGCCACGCAGGCGCTCCAGCTTTGTCACTTTTTATTTTGCTTTATATTTGTGCACTTTTCTCATTTCTCCTATATGACGGAACTCCTTAAATAGAAACTATTTCTTGTGTCTATACATCCACAGTGTTGGGACCTTTGCGTAGTAGTAACTCAGTAAATATGTGTTGACCCGGGTAAAATTGAAGATAATGTGCCTGGAGGTAGAAAACTAGAATGTAATACCTCTTGAGGTACTGGCCAACCTTGTGGTTTTCATAAATTTTGTAGACTGAATAACTTCTATTTCTAAAATTTTTAAGAGGTTTTTTCTTTTTCTTTTTTTTTTTTTTTTCTTTTAAAGATTGATCTTTTGGGATCCCTGGGTGGCTCAGGTGGTGAAGCGTCTGCCTTTGTCTCTGTCATTATCCCAGGGTCCTGGAATAGAGCCCCGCATCAGGCTCCTTGGTCAGCGGGGAGCCTCTTCCTCCTCTTCCTGTGTCTGTTGCTTCCCCTGCTTGCACACACACACACTCTCTGAAAAATAAATAAACAAAATCTTTTTTTTTTTAAGAAAAAATCACACAAAATCACAAAGATTCAGTATTTCAAAAAATGTAAGATTTCTCACTAATAGGGGCGCCTGGGTGGCTCAGTGGATTAAGCCGCTGCCTTCGGCTCAGGTCATGATCTCAGGGTCCTGAGATCGAGCCCCGCGTCGGGCTCTCTGCTCCGCGGGGAGCCTGCTTCCTCCTCTCTCTCTGCCTGCCTCTCTGCCTCTCTGCCTCTCTGCCTACTTGTGATCTCTCTCTGTCAAATAAATAAAATAAAATCTTTAAAAAAAAAAAAAAAGATTTCTCACTAATACTCCTTATATGAATTACATGTGGAAATGAAAATAGTTTACAACTGTTGGGTTAATAAAAAAATACTATTAAAATGAATTTCACTTGGCGCACCTGGGTGGATCAGTTTGTTAAGTTGTTTGTGTGATTTTTTTTATTTGAGAGAGGGAAAGAGAGAGCATGAGTGGGAGGAGGATCAGACTCCCCATTGAGCAGGGACCCCAATGCAGGACTCCTCCAGGGACTCCAGGATCATGACCTGAGCCGAAGGCAGTCGCTTAACCAACTGAGCCACCCAGGCTCCCCAGTAAACAAAATCTTAAAAAAAAAGAAAAAAGATTTGTCTATTTGTTTTAGAGAGAGAGAACAGGGTCAGGCAGAGAGAGAGGGAGAGAAGTCCTCAAGCATACTCCCTGCTAGCATGGAGCCCGCTGCAGGGGCTTGATCCCAGGACCCCAAGATCATGACCTGAGCCAAAATCAAGATTGGACACTTAACCAACTGAGCCATCTGGACGCCCCCATAAATTGAAAAACTGGTAGATAGACTTACATATAAACTTTTCTCTTAGTAATCAGTAAAAAGAAAACATTGTTTTGAAAAATTTCAAACATACAAATTTGGAGAGGACAGTGTAATGAACCTCTGTATGCTTATTGCTCAGCTTCAGTGATGATCAACCCATGGTCAGTCTTGTTTCATCTGTACCACTTCCGCAGCCTTCTCCCTCACCCTCTTTGGATTTTTTTTTCTTTTCTTGATGGCAACTGGGCGGAGGGAGAGGGAGTTGCAGGCTCCCTGTGAGCAGGGTACCCAGTGTGGGGGGAGGCCTCGATCCCAGGACACTGGGATCATGACCTGAGCCCCAGGCAGATGCTTAACAAACTGATCCACCCAGGTGCGCCAAGTGAAATTCATTTTAATAGTATTTTTTTTTATTAACCCAACAGTTGTAAACTATTTTCATTTCCACATGTAATTCATATAAGGAGTATTAGTGAGAAATCTTACATTTTTTGAAATACTGAATCTTTGTGATTTTGTGTTTTACACCTACAGCACATATCAATTCAGGTGAACCACATTTCAAGTGATTGATAACTACATGTGTGTAATGGCTACTTGTTGGACAGCACAGCTCTAGAGGCTTGGTCTGAGTCAGGTTTTCTGCCCCCCCCCCCCCCGCCTTTTTTTAAAGATTTTATTTATTTATTTATCTGACAGAGAGAGTGAGCCGGAGAGAGGGAACACAAGTGGGGGAGTGGGAAAGAGACAAACAGGTTTCCCGCTGAGCAGAGAGCCCCTGGGGGGTTCAGTCCCGGGACCCTGGGATCACAGCTGGAGCTGAAGGCAGATGCTTAAGGACTGAGCCACCCAGGTGCCCCCAGGTTTCCTGCTTTGACAGTAATGCTTCATAAGTGGTGTACCATTAGGAGGCTTATAATATTCAGACGTCTCTTTTTGTGTTGTAAGTCATCATGGATAATGATTACCTAGAAGTTTTATTTCATTAGATGTTTGCAAAATGATGATATTTTGTCATTTATTTATTTATTAGCTGAAATACTACAAAAAAGAAAAACTTTTGTTTATCAACTCTTCGGTTACCATGAGGTTTGGTTTGTACAAGAAAGGCAGGATGAATACTTGATTCTTTCCCTTTCTCCTTTATTTACAATTTTTCAAAATAATGGGTTAGTTCCCTGACATGCTGCAAAGGGGATCAGTGAATTGTTTTTTGTTGTTTTTTTTAAAGAATCATTATGAATTTATGGGTTTTAACATTTGATATGTTTTAATCCATTGTAGTTATTTTTACTGATGTTCATTTTATTCCATCTTAGATCAGTGGGGACCTCTTCACATTGGCTCATGATTTCTTCTTTTTTTGTTTGAGAGAGAGAGAGTGCATGAGTGTGCAAGCTGGGTTTTGGGGAGGCTGTGAGGGGGCAGCAGAGAGAGAGGGAGAGAGAAGATCTCAAGCAGGCTGCACCCTCACCATGGAGGCTGACATGGGGCTCAATCACATGACCCTGATATCATGACTTGGGCTGATATCAAGAGTTGGATGCTCAACCGACTGAGCCACCCAGGCGCCCAGCTCCTGATTTCTTTCTTTCTTTCTTTCTTTTTTTTTTTTTTTGAAGATTCTATTTATTCATTTGACAGGCAGAGATCACAAGTGGGCTGAGAGAGAGGGGGAAGCAGGCTCCCCGCTGAGCAGAGAGCCCGATGCGGGGCTCGATCCTAGGACCCTGAGATCATGACCTGAGCCGAAGGCAGAGGCTGAACCCACTGAGCCACCCAGGCACCCCTCTTTTTTTTTTTTTTTTTTAAAGAGCACACACCCAGAGGGAGAGTGGGAGAGGGAGAAATAAACTCCCCTGAGCAGGGAGCCTGATGTGAGGCTCTATCCCAGAACCTTGGGATCATGACCTGGGCTGAAGGCAGACTGAGCCTGGCACCCTCCATCTACTGATTTCTTTTGACATAACTGCAGTAGTGTTTGGTTTGTGTTTCTTGCTTTCTCGTATAGTTCTAGACTTGTCTTGCACATTTCCTATGTGTTAGCCAAAGAGCTCTGGATCCTTTTAGTGACCACATTCTTGGCTCCTTCATTTGGTAGATGAGATAACTGAAGGCTAGAGATGTAGAGTGATTGAACCAGGATCACACAGATTCAGCAGTGTAATCTGGCATAGTACCCTAGCCTTCTGGCTCTTAGCTCTTCTATACCGTGGCCATTTTGTCTTGTTTCTTCTACGTAGTTTCTAGGACTGGTGGTTTAACTCTAGGACTGAAGGTTCAACTGCATTTGAGCTTCTACTCTTAACTTGTCAGGGGAAGATAGGTTTTGTGGGTCATCATTGGAGGTACAATCAAACCTCATTAATTTGGGCTAATTGGGGTAAATCCTAGTGAGAGTGTTGTCTGTTGTTTTTCTTTAGGTGCAGCTGTTTGAGTCAGACAGTAGCTGAAACCAAGCTAATAGTGTTACCAGGTTATTTTGTTAGGTAGAGGTCCTTGTACCTGGTTTAATGAATAACTGAGAATGATGTGCAATTTAACTTTAATTGTATGTAAATTAGACTCCTGAAATGCTTAAAAACAGCTCATTAAACATTTCTCCCTGCGATCTTATTTATACTGTTTTCTTAGCCAGCCTTTTTCTTTATTAGAGTGTGGAGGTAAACCTTATTTCAGGTCTGAATTTATCTCAAGTTGCAAATGTGTGGAGTCTATATTAATACAGGGTTGCCATAAAGTTCAGAGAATTTTAGAAAGAATATTGAGAAAGTGCAGAGGAAGAGCATCTGAAAGTCAGACATCTGGCAGTTTCAGCCAACCAGAAGGTAACTTCTTGCATTTAAAAGTAAGCTTAGAAGTGCATTTGAGTGGCATAGAGCTTTCAGAACGCTTGTTCATTTTACCTCAAAAGTAGCATCACCCGGGGCGCCTGGGTGGCTCAGTGGGTTAAAGCCTCTGCCTTTCGCTCAGGTCATGATCCCAGGGTCCTGGGATGGAGCCCCACATCGGGCTCTCTGCTTGGCAGGGAGCCTGCTTCCTCCTCTCTCTCTCTCTGCCTGCCTCTCTCCCTACTTGTGATCTCTATCTGTCAAATAAATAAATAAAATCTTAAAAAAAAAAAAAAAAGTAGCATCACCCTAGGGCCTCACTCAGAGATAATTGTGTACGTTAAGGGACAGAAGATCCAGGTGTGTGAGGGTTGGTGGTGTTACCTGTTGGCTCTGTGGCCCAAAGTAAGTCACTTGACCTCTCTGAGCCTTAATTTATTCATCTATAATGAGGTAATTAAAATTGGGAGTGGTAATACATGTTCTTTTTGCATCACAGACTTTTGTGAGATTCAAATCAGCTAATTAATCAAATGACATAGTAGATATTTATTGAATTAATGAGAGATGATATGAAAGGGGCCTTTTTTAAACCAGAAGCTTTGTAAGACTGTAAGCATTATTAGAACAATATAGATAAGGAGTTCCTGGGTGGCTTAGTGGGTTGAGCATCTGACTCTTGATTTCAGCTCAGATGATGGTCTCAGGGTCCTGGGAACTGTGCTGGGTGTGGAACCTGCTTAAGATTCTCTGTCTCTGTCTCTCTCTCTCTATGCCTGCGTGTCCCAGTCGGTTAAGTGCCTTCGGCTCAGGTCATGATCCCAGGGTCCTGGGATTGAGCCCCACTGCCAGCTCCTGCTTAGCAGGGAGTCTGCTTCTCCTACTCTCTCTCCCTCTTCTTCTCCCTTTTCGTGTGTTCTCTCTCTCCCTCTATCAGATAAATAAATAAAATCTTTTTTTTTTTTTTAAGATTTATTTGACAGAAGGGCACCTGGGTGGCTCATTTGTTAGGCATCTGCCTTCACCTCAGGTAGTAATCCCAGGGTCCTGGGATTGAGCCCCATATTGGGTTTCCTGCTCCACGGGAAACCTGCTTCTCCCTTTCCTACTCCCCTGCGTGTGTTACTACTCTTGCTCTCTCTCTGTGTCAAATAAATAAATAAATAAATGTCTTAAAAAAATTTGACAGAGAGGGAGAGAGAGCGAGTGAGCACAAGTAGAGGGAGCAGCAGGCAGAGGGAGAAGCAGGACTCGAGGCGGTACTCGATCTTGAGACTCCAGGATCGTGACCCAAGCCCAAGGCAGTGGCTTAACTAACTGAACCACGCAGGCGCCCTAAATAAAAATAGAGAAAGAAAAAAAAATAGAGAAAGAAGGGAGGAATAAATGTGGTAAAATGTTAGTAATTGGTGAACTTAGATGGAGGACTTAAGGGAGTCCTTTGTAATACTCTTTCAACTTTTCTCCAAGATTGAAATTATTTCAAAATAAAGAGTAAAACAAACAAAAAAAAAATTCATGCGGTCACAGAGCTGAAGAGTTTGTTAGGAGGGCTGAGATTTGAACTCAAGCCATTTGATTCCATTCCACTGTGTTTTTGATCACAGTGCTATTCTGCTGTTTTGTAAATCTGGACTGAATTTTTGTTGGGACTATGATAGGATCCTGAACTTTGAGCTGTTTTAGCAGCCCTGCTCCTGGTTCTTCAGGGATAGGATGCTGTTATAATTAATTTATTGCATAAACCAGTTCACTTTTTTGTTTTTTAACCAGTTCACTTTTAAGAGTAAGAGGGAATACTGTTAATAATTTCTGTGGGACAATTGATACAAACCAAGAAGAATGGACACCTTAAAAGGATACTGTTTGGCAGATTCCATGTTTAACAGTGTGACAAGACATGATAATTGCTTCATTATAATTGAATTTTGTTTATCATGGATTCTAGTTTACACAATACAGACACTTTTTTTCTCTGCCAACAAACCTCAGGCCTTCACCTGACACATTTTCATATTTTCTTCTTTCAATTTTGCTAATTCTTTTGCTTCCTTCCAGGCCACTTGGGAAATACTTTGTCAAACCCCATTTCCTCCAAGACCGAAAAAATACCAATAAGAATTTTGGTAACACTTGTCCAGTTTTTTAAAAATACTGGCATTTAAAACCATAAATCTCCAAACATCTTTATCAATGTGATTTCTGCAGAGAGGGGCTGGTAAAATGCATCTATATTACTAGATTGGCAAAGAAGTATTACGTTGTCAATTTCCCATAGATGTTTGAAAAAACCTTACTGTATGGTGCTGGAGGCTGTATTAATGTTAGTTAAAAAGGATTATACCAGTGTAGAATCAGAGGTGGATGTGCTGTCTCATTGATCTGTTTCCCACGTAGTGTCCATTCCCATTTTTCTAATCATACTTATTTTCAGTTTCATTGTCCTGGAGCTCTGTCCAATTAAAGATGTTGACCTTCACTAATAGAAGACTAGTATTTTTTGGTCAATCTGTAAACAGGCTTTCCAAATTAGTATAATCTGCTCTGGATTTTAAAGATCAAGCTATCTCTTTGTTTCTTTTTCCTCAAATGGAGTATATTTAACCAAGTATACCTCCTCTAGAGCAGGAGAGGGAAAGACAGCAAGGACACCGAAATTTAAATCAGGTAGTTTTCCTTCTAGTTAGCTACTGTAGCGTAAGGTTTGGGGAAGGAGTAGGTAAAACAAATGACTAGCATAATTTTTAAAGCCACTTAAATGACTTTTTTTCATATATTATGAAATGTGCTTTTATAGTATCAGTAGTCTTAATAATAATAATTACATTTTTATTTTTAAAAACAACATGTATTGGGGTACCTGGGTGGCTCAGTGAGTTAAGCTTCTGTCTTTGGCTCAGGTCATGATCTCACGGTCCTGGGATTGAGCCTTGCATTGGGCTCTCTGCTTGGTGGGGAGCCTGCTTCCCCCTCTCTCTCTGCCTACTTGTGATCTCGCTGTCGGTCAAATAAATAAATAAAATCTTTAAAAAAAAAAATAGCATGTGTTGTATAGTTCAAAGCTGTTAAATTTCTTCTGATGATTTTTTTCTTTAAATTCAGTGAATTGCTGTATTTAAAGGGATAGATTTTTTACATCTAATTTAATGAATGAAATTAGAAACTCGCCTCTGAAACCAGTTTTTACTTAATTTTTTAAAAAAAGATTTTATTTATTTATTTGACAGAGAGAGCACAAGTAGGCAGAGTGGCAGGCAGAGGGAGACAGAGAAGCAGGCTCTCTGATGAGCACAGAGCCCAATATGGGGCTTGATTCCAGGACCCTGGGATCATGACCTGAGCCAAAGTCAGCTGCTTAACCAACTGAGCCACCCAGGTGCCCCAATTTTTACTTAATTTAAAATAACCTTTATTTTTTTTTATTTTATTTTTTTTTTTAAAGATTTTATTTATTTATTTGACAGATAGAGATCACAAGTAGGGAGAGAGGCAGGCAGAGAGAGAGAGAGGAGGAAGCAGGCTCCCCGCCAAGCAGAGAGCTCGACGCGGGGCTCAATCCCAGGACCCTGGGATCATGACCTGAGCGAAAGGCAGAGGCTTTAACCCACTGAGCCCTTTATTTTAAAGACAACTGCAAGTATCACTCTGGTCAACCATGCATTAATCAAAATCAGCTTACTAAAATAATACTGACTTGAATTATCAGTTTTGTATTTTTTTAAAAATATTTTTAAAAGATTATTTATTTATTTGACAGAGAGAGAGAGGCAAGCAGAGAGAGAGGGGGAAGCAGGCTCCCTGTCAAGCAGAGAGCCCAATGCGGGGCTCCATCCCAGGAACCTGAGACCACGACCTGAGCCGAAGGCAGAGGCTTAACCCACTGAGCCACCCAGGTGTCCCAGTTCTGTATTTTTTGATATAGGAAATCAACAGATACTTTTGAGAATAAATTATAAATGCAGGGGTAATGATCAGCATGATCGTGACATGATCCCATGTCGAAAAGAAGCCTATATTCTGGGAACACAGAGATACATGAAAATGTTGCAGTATTGTGGACTCTTCGGATCTTTATGTCTTGGATCCTTATCCCTGCCATTATTCCATTCTTCTAGCCATTTTATCCTAATAACAGTAATTTTTGCCACTCAGTTTAAAGAATACTATGAATACTATCTTGGTTTATTTTGAAATTTAGATAAAATGGACAAACTCCTAACAAAAGATAACTTACCAAGATGCCTCAAGAAAAACTTGAAAATCTTTAACTATTAAATAAATTGAAGTTGTAGTTCTCTTCCAGAAAACACCATGCCCAGATGAATTTCAAGGTACAGTCTAAGGTTTTATTTTTCCCTTTTTTCAAGTTTTTATTTACATTCCAGTTAGTTTGCATACAGTATAATAGTAGTTTCAGATCTAGAATTTAGTGATTCATCACTTACATACAACACCCAGTGCTCATCACTACAAGTACCCTCCTTAACCCATCACCCATTTAAGTCACACTCTCTCTCCTCCAGCAACCCTCAGTGTGCTAAGAGTCTGTTTCTAGCCTAAGGTTTTAGAATCAGTTATAAATTCTACTTTTCCATGCTGTTGGAAACCCCTTTAAGAAAGTAATTGCATGGTTTACATTTTCATTTCTTGGCCTACCTGACATGGATCTTAATGTATTAAGGGGACCTAGTTGTCACAATTTATTCTTCATTAGCTCCCACTCCCTTTCTTCTGTCTTGCCTTTTCTCTCATTTCCTCTTCATAGTCAGCAAGAATCAGAAAGTACCTTTCCATTGTTTAGAGATTCATTTCCTCCTCAGATTCTGCTCATCTTTCTTTCCACGTATTTAGTATTTTATGAGGGATTGATGGGTGACAAAAGTGCTGCTCAGCACCTTAGGATTTGAAAGATGGTACCTTCCCTCAAAGAGCTCACAGTCTATCCCTGTTTTAACTGTAATGTGGGATGGATTCTGTAATAGAATAAAAGAATGCTATCAAAGCAGACTAGGGCTTGATGAATTCTTTCTAGGGAACAGGGTCACAATGGCTTTGTGGAAGCAATTCATTTGAACTGGATAGGGAAGGATTAATAGTATTTCAAGAAGGAGAGGGGGGAAAAAAAACCAAAACAGATAAAAGTATTCCAGGAAGCAGGAAATGTCTTGAATGATGACAGAGACGTGAGAGTATAGGAGGGCCTCTGTGGTGAGTAGTGGCTGAAGTGTAAGCGCGCTGGAAAGCTGTGGCCATAAGGAGCCTAAAGTATGTCGATGCCAGATACTGAAGCGTTTTAAATATCACTTATTTGCCCTGATCATCCCTCTCGATTTTTCCTCTCAGCCCTTCTTCTTCTTTTTTTTTTTTTCTTTTTAGATTTTATTTATTTATTTGAGAGAGAGAGAGAGAGAGCATGAGAAGGGGGAGGGTCAGAGGGAGAAGCAGACTCCCTGCAGAGCAGGGAGCCTGATGTGGGACTTGATCCCGAGACTCCAGGATCATCACCTGAGCTGAAGGCAGTCGCTTAACCAACTGAGCCACTGAGGCGCCGCCCCCCCTTTTTTCTTTTTTTAAGATTTTTATTTATCTGAAAGAGAGAGCATGAGCAGGGGAAGGTACAGAGGGAGAGGAAGAAGCAGCTCCCTACTGAGCAGGGAGCCCAATATGTGACTTTTTTTTTTTTTTTAAAGATTTTATTTATTTATTTGACAGAGAGAGAGATCACAAGTAGGCAGAGAGGTAGGCGGGGGAGGTGGGGAACAGGCTCCCTGCTGAGCAGAGAGCCGGATGTGGGGCTCGATCCCAGGACCTTGGGATCATGACCTGAGCCGAAGGCAGAGGCTTAACCCACTGAGCCACCCAGGCGCCCCCCAATATGTGACTTAATCCCAGGACCCTGGGACCATGCACTAAGCTGAAGGCAGCCATTTAAACAGCTGAGCCACCCTCCCCATTAGTCTCAGTCCTTCTAAAATCCCTAACTCACCTTCAATTCTCAGATGAAAAATTTCAGATTTTTCTCTTTGTCAGGTGTCAGTAAACCTGAGATTTGATTATACAGTTTTACCTTAGTGCTGAAAAAGACCGATCTTTATCTGGTTAATTACTGGGAGACAGCATTCTGAATGACCTGCAGCCGTTCTAGGCTTTCAGAGAAGGTGTT
Organism: Meles meles; assembly: GCF_922984935.1. Classification (NCBI taxonomy): domain Eukaryota; kingdom Metazoa; phylum Chordata; class Mammalia; order Carnivora; family Mustelidae; genus Meles; species Meles meles. The sequence continues at coordinate 196,754,698 of NC_060066.1, forward strand.
TGATCTTGGTGTTTTGGAAAAATAAAAAGTAGCTCTTTCTCACCAAAAGGGTCAGGAGTGCTCAGCTTCATTAGCAGTCATCAGGGAAATGCAAATTAAAACTACCATGATACACTCTTTTTTATGTCCATTGATTGGCAGAAACTAAAGTCTGACAAAAGATGTTGGTAAGGATATGAAGCAGCCAGAACCCGGCAAGCAGAAGTATAAACCATTTTGGAAAACAGTTTGGCATTATCTCAGAACTGAAGATTTAAATACTCCATGACCCAGTGATTCCACTCCTAGGTATCTATCTACCCTTAAGAACTCTTATACAATCACAGACCTGTACCCCTGGGGCTAATAATACATTATATGTTTATTTAAAAAATTAAAAAAAAAAAAGAACTCTTACACAGGGCGCCTGGGTGGCTCAGTCAGTTAAGTGTCTGCCTTCAGCTCAGGTCATGATCCCAGAGTTCTGGGATCAAGCCCCATGTTGGGCTCCCTCACCCATACCCCCAGCTTGTGTTCACTCTCTCGCTGTCTCTCTCTGTCAAATAAATAAAATCATAAAAAAAAAGAATTCTTACACATGTATTGGGAGACATGTCCTTAGAACAGAAATGTCCTTAGGAATACTGTTGGTGATAGCAAAAATTCCAAACTGGGAGAAATCACAGTATCTATTACCTTCAGATTGGAAAAATAAATCATAGTATAGCCGTACGATAGAATATCATATAACAGTGGAAATGACTAAATTGCAGGTATAGCAGCATGAATGAATTTCAACAAATGGTAGAGTGAAAGATTGTAGAAGAATGTATGTTAGGTTCATGTAAAGTTTAGAAACATGGGAAACCAAACTATGTTTAGAGATAGAGATATGATATAACTATAAAGAAAAATGAGGGAATGTTAAACATATTTCTGGATAGTGTTATCAGGGTGAAAGGGAAGGAGATAGGTTTGGGGAGAGTCATGCAGGGGACTTTAAAGCTAATGGTGATATTCTTAGGTGGTAGGGGCACTGATGTTTGCTGTATCATGATTTTTTTTTTTTTTTAAAGTTTGTTTGTTTGTTTGTTTAAGTAATCTCTGTACCCATTGTGGGGCTTGAACTCAGAGACCCTGAAATCAAGTCACAACATACTCTTCAGACTGAGCCAACCAAGCCCCCCATCATGATTCTTTATACCTTACATGTATTTTTTAAAAATTTTTATATCTATAAATTTTAAAGCATTAAGGTAAGGTTGTTGATATTGGACCTAGTCTGGTGTGCCCCCTAGTAATAACTTCCACAAATTTTTCAGAATGTAAAAACAGAGGCCCAGAGAGATTAATTTAATTGTTCAAGAGGGAAAGCTTATCAGTGATAGCCTGATTTCAAACTGTACAGAGCACTTTCTGTCATTTTATGTTGCAACTCTCCCATTATGTAGATTCTGTCGATCAATTAGAAGTGCTTCCACTTGGATTACTGCCTCAGTCTCTCACCCCTTCCTGTAGTATGTTCTCCACACTGCTGCCAGAGAGAGCTTTCTAAATGCAAATCCGATCATGTCACTCTCTGGCCTCAATCTTAAATAGTCCCCAGTAGCCTTCAGCACACCCCAAGTGCTGTAGTGTGGCAGGCAGAGCTCTCTGTGCCTCGGCTTCCGTCTGCCTTATTAGCTTCATCACTCATGACTTCTTTTACTTCAGCCACACCAAGCTATTTGCTGTTCTTGGAACATTGTTTGCCTCTGTGCACACTGCTGCCTCCATCCGCAACTTCTTCTCTTACCTAAATTTTTTGTCCTTTAAGACAGCCCCCCCACTTTGTTTGTTTTGTTTTTAGATAAAGTACCCTTTCTTTTTATTTATTTTTTATTTTTTTAAAGATTTTATTTATTTATTTGACAGAGAGGGATCACAAGTAGGCAGAGAGGCAGGCAGAGAGAGTGAGAGGGAAGCAGGCTCCCTGCCAAGCAGAGAGCCCGATGCGGGGCTCGATCCCAGGACCCTGAGATCATGACCTGAGCCGAAGGCAGCGGCTTAAACCACTGAGCCACCCAGGCGCCCCAGTACACTTTCTTTTTTAAAAAAAAAAAAAAAAGATTTTATTTATTATCTGACAGAGATCACAAGTAGGCAGAGAGGCAGGCAGAGAGAGAGAGGGAAGCAGGCTCCCTGCTGAGCAGAGAGCCTGATGCGGGGCTTAATCCCAAGACCCTGGGATCATGACCTGAGCTGAAGGCAGAGGCTTTAACCCACTGAGCCACCCAGGCGCCCACCCTTTCTTTTTTTAAAATATATATTTTAAGGATTTTATTTATTTATTTGACAGATATCACAAGTAGGCAAAGAGGCAGGCAGAGAGAAGGGGAAGCAGGCTCTCTGCTGAGCAGAGAGCCCGATGTGGGGCTTGATCCCAGGACCCTGAGATCATGACCTGAGCCGAAGGCAAAGGCCAAACCCACTGAGCCAACCCGGGCGCCCCAAAGATACCCTTTCTTAATGACATTCTCTGCTGTCAGCCTCATCCAGTCTGAGCTGGATGCCTCCATTAAAACCTTGAACTTAATGTTTTGTTTTCTTTTTTAAAATATTTTATTTATTTATTTGACACAGAGAGATCACAAGTAGGCAGAAAGGCAGGCAGGCAGAGAGAGAGAAGAGGAAGCAGGCTCCTTGCTGAGCAGAGAGCCCGATGCAGGACTCGATCCCAGGACCTTGAGATCATGACCTGAGCCGAAGGCAGAGGCTTAAACCACTGAGCCACCCAGGCGCCCTGTTTGTTTTTCTTTTTTTAAAGATTTACTTATTTGACAGAGACAGCAAGAAAGGAAACACAGCAGGGGGAGTGGGAGAGGAAGAAGCTGGCTCCTTACCGAGCAGGGAGCTGGATGTGGAGCTTCATCCCAGGACCCTGGGACCATGACCCTAGCTGAAGACAGATGCCTAACAACTGAGCCACCTAGGCACCCCAAACTTAATGTTCATAGTGACACTTACCACAGAATATTTTTGTCCCCTTCAGTAGCTTTCAAGCTTCATGAGGGCAGGGTATTGTTGAATTTATCCCCAGTGTGTGGCACAGTGCCTGATATATAAGGTTCATGGAAGGAAGGGAGGGAGCAAAGGAAGGGAAGAAAGGAAAAAATAAGTGGATATCACTTTATATAAGTCTAACATGTAGCTAGAAGTTGTCATTTGTTGGGGCGCCAGGTGGCTCAGTCATTAAATGTCTGCCTTTGGTTTGGGTCATGAACCCATGGTCCTGGGATCGAGCCCCACATCAGGCTCCCTGCTCAGTGGAAAGCCTGCTTCTCTCTCTCCCACTTCCCTTGCTTGTGTTCCCTCTCTCACTGTCTCTCTCTCTGTCAAATAAATAAATAAAAATCTTTAAAAAAAAAAACCTAAAATAAATGCTTAAAAAAAAGTTGTCATTTGTTTGCCAGATTCTCACCAGCTCTATCTGTATTTATAAAGGTGGGAAGGAAGGGAAAGAAAGAAAGGCAGAGAGGCTGATGAATGGGTCATTTGGTGGGGACAAAGTATTGGGAGGAGCAAGAAGCTGATTTGGTGGGGGAAGGAAAGTTTCAGAGGCTTATTAACATTTTAGGACACAGACCTGCAGATTTTCATGACAGCCTGGATTTCTTTCAAGCCTGGGTATGTGCTGATTTTCCTGACTTAACCTATTCTGACCGACCTTAGCCTTTTTAGAAGTGTGTCTCCTTTGGCTGATAACTCTTATCATGATAATTTTTTTTTAAAGATTTTTATTTATTTATTTGACAGAGAGAGAAAGTGCACAAGTGGGGGGAGCTGCAGGCAGAGGTATGGGAGAAGCAACCTCCCTGCTGAGCAGGGAGCCCAATGTGGGGCTCGATCCCAGAAAGCTGGGATCATGACCTGAACCGAAGGCAGATACCTAACCCACTGAGCCACCCTGGCACCCCAGTTTTTCTCTCTTTACATTGGAAGGTAAAAGGGAGGTGGCAGGTAACTCATGTTGGTTGGGGTGACCTTGGTTTTCTTGTCTGTTTTTAATTTTAAAAATTTTGTTTCTTTTTTAAATTTTTAAAAATTTTATTTATTTATTTGAGAGAGAGAGAGAGCACGCACACGTGGGGGAGGAGCAGAGAGAGGGAGAGGCAGACTCCCCACTGAGCAGGGAGCCCAAGGACTTAGGTCTCCATCCAGGACTCTAGAGTCATGACCTGAGCCAAAGGCTAAACGCTCAACTGACTGAGCCCCCCAGATACCCTGGTTTTTAATGTCTCACTCTGCTTTGTACCAGATTTGACCCCTGGCCATTACCTACAAGAGTATGTGTAGATCCTGTCTTGTGATCTGGTGAGCTACCAGGAATCTTAATTCTAAAACAGAGGTTGAGCTTGGGCTACTCAGATTGAGTTCTCTTTCCTCAGAAAGCAGTACTATAAGACTGGAGGGTCAGATACCTTCTCTGTCCTCACCTTTGTGAGGGCCAGAGTACAAGAGCTGCTAACTTCATTTGTTTGATTAATAGTTATTGAGCATTCTCTCTGTGCCTAGCGTGGTGGTGGGCAGTAAGATTAGAGGTGATTGATCACCAGCCTTAAAGAATTCACAATCTAGTGGGAGAGGAAGTAAGAAAATCAGTCATTTTAATGCAGTGTGGTGGGGAAGGCATGCACTGGGTGTTAACGGAAGTTTAAAGAGTGTGTAGGGAGGGACATCAACTCCTTTGGGGCAAGGCATGTCAAGAGACATTTCATTTGAACTCAGTCTTGGAAGACCTTAGACGTTGTTGGGGGCGGGCGGGTGGTCACACTTGAGCAAAAGTAAGGAGGCAAGGGGGAAAACATGATGCAATGGGGAGCCATGCGAGGGTCTATGGGACTTCGGGGAAGGGTATGTATATATGAAGATGTGATAGCAGATGGGACTAGAGCCATATAAAGGGACCATATTGTGAATGACCTTTTCTACTTTCCTAAATAAAAGGAGTTATCAGTAGAAGTGTTTTCATTCATCCAGTGTTAAATGTTTAGTGTTTCTCTTACTGTTGTCTCTTGAGCAACTGAGTTTTATTGTGTTTTATTTCTTTGATTTGTTCTTTTTATGATACCTGAATTTGGAGTCCTCTTTCTTTTCATGCTTTAGATGAGTTCGCTTTGGGTACCATCTAGTCAAACCCCACACTCAGGCATTGTGGAATAGATGACGCATTCCTTTTAAGGCAGCTTGGAAGTAGGAGGATTTAAATGACCTTCAAAGACTAATGTCAGGCCCCCATGTCAATGTCACTGCAATTCATGCATGCGTGGAGAGTAGGAAAGAGAACTTAATTATGGAGGAGGGGAATCGTAACCCTGCTTGAATGGGTAGTTGAAAGTCCTGGGCCCGCCCCTTAGCCTCAAAAAAGGACTTTCTTACATTTGCTGCCAAAGAGGTCATAGGGAGAGCCCAGATAAATACCATCCTCCCTCTGGGGCGCGTGAGCCAGTCTTATTCTTTTGCTTCCACAGGTGCAGAATAGGTTCACCAAATAGTGTTCTGATCTCCATTGAACGGAATTTGGCATCTTACTGTCCTTCTCCAGAAAATCAGTCCCTTTAAAGCTTGGAACATGGCAATTTTAGGTCAGCAGGCATTTAAAGACACCTTTTTAACTTTCAAGTGCTGGCCTAATAAGATACATTTTGTACAAAAATACCAGTGTTATCAAGATGAAACTTTAATCATTTAAATCCTGAAAGGAGCTAAGTTTTAGCTGCTGGTATACCTTTTACCTGTGAAATTACTTGTCTTTTAATGGTATTGTCCTGGAGGACTGTGACCATCATCAGATATCAACTCCATTCCTTCTGCTAACCTTTGGTAACTGCTCAGAATCCATTACAGTGTTTGGAGATGAAGGTACCAACAGTGACCCATGTCACTATCCTTTCAGACCATAAAATAGCTTTCCATAGTTAGCCTGGATGACAGCAGAAGTCAGCCTTATGTAGCCAGGAACTGCTCCAGTGTGGCTACAGTCTGAATGACTGAAGGAGTTAATCATAGTCACCCTCCTCCATTTCATTAATTTATTTTGGGAAGTGGTATCAGTGTGGCAGAGCGGCATCTTTGGTTCATTAATACAGGGTCTGAACAGGAAAATCTATTTCAGTGAAATCCTTGAGAGTTGCTGAAAACATATAATGCATTCCTAGTACTTTATTTTTTCTTTTAAGATTTTATTTTTAAGCCCACATCCAACATGGGGCTTGAACACAACCCTGAGGTCGAGAGTCTAATGCTCAACTGACTGAGCCAAGCAGGCACCCTGCTCCTTAGTACTTTAAGTAGAACTTTTTCTTTGGAGGGAAAGTGTTGTACAAACATGGCCTTGTTGTTAACCTGTACAATGTAAATATTTATATTCCTGTGTTTAAAGTTTAGAAAAAGTTCTGTGTTAATCTAAATAAAATTTTATTTTTTCTAAATATATATTCAGATCTTTTTCTTTTATTTTGAGAGAGAGAGAGCATGTACCTGGGATGGTGGAGGAAGAGGGAGAGAGAACCCCAAGCAGACTCCATGCCCAGCACTGAGCCCAACAAGGGGCTTGATCTCACGATCCTGAGATCATGACCTGAGCTGCAGTCAGGAGCTGATTGCCTGACTGACTGAGCCACCCTGGCACTCCTCAGTAAGTGTTATTTTACAATAAGAATATATATTTAGGGTCACATGAGTGGCTCAGTCGGTTAGGTAACCGACTCTTGATTACAGCTCAAGTCATGATCTCAGGGTCGTGAGATCGAGCCCCGTGTTGGGTTCAGTGCTGGGCATGGAGCCTGCTTGGGATTTTCTCTCTCCCTCTTCTTCTGCCACCCTTGTGTGTGAGTGCATGCGCTCGCTCTCTCTCTCTCTCTCTCTCTCTCTCTAAAAAACAACAGTGATAGACTTTGGTAGGAGATAGAAAAACAAAGTACAGTCTTCTTAATTCCTCGTCTGTGTAAGCCTTTTCCCTCCATTTTAATAGTTTTCCAGTGCACAGACCATGGCAGAGCCCATTTTCAAAGCAGTTCATAGAGATTTAGCTTTGCAATTTATTTGCCCTGGGTTACCAAAAAAGAGTAAAAACCAAAGAACCATATAGCTGCTGAGGGAAAGTGTAACAGCAAACTTGAAGGGCTAGAGACCAGAGAGCAAGGAGAATGCTTGGGGTGGTCTTAGGGAGCTAAGATGGTAGTAACAGAATATAAATTAGGTAACAGAAAACTTAGGCTACATACCTAAAGACATTCTTCTGACAGATTTTGGCTTGGAATTGTCTTTCTAAGTAAAGCTTCTGTGAGGATATGAATGCCACAGAATTCATCTCTTGGCTTTTTGTCCCAGAAGGCACCAGAAACAGACCCTTTAACATGATAAATGGCGGACAAGAAATACGAGTTCCGTTAGGGCAGGTGGTATTTAATTACCCCATTCTGTGGGAGTAGGGCTGTTCTCACTAAAATTTTTTGTAGGTGAAATCATAACAAAGATCCATAAAGTACAGCTTTGGTATATTTTTAAAAAGAGACCTCGGTTTCTTGCATTTTTCTAATGTCAGAAGTTAATTTAAAATATTAATGCTGAAAAGATTAATTTAAGATATTAAATCTAGGCAAGAATACATGTACATATTGTAATTACTTCCTTTTTACAATTAAAGTAATTGGATTATATTTAATGAGCTATTTACATTTAATAATTAAAAAAGACTTATCTTTTCAGTATTCCCTATATGCAGAAAGAGATGGGGGAAAACGCACTTCTGATATAATCATCTTTACTTGGGCTAAAAAGGGAAAACAACTATGCTTTTTTGGAAGAAGAGTCAGAAGAATATTATTTTAAAATAGACATACACAATTTAGGAATGTGTTTTGGTTCATTGTAAAAGAAGATAAAAGATTAGGTGCTTTAAAAAAAAAAAAAAAGTCCCTGATGACAAGATTTGATGAGCCAAATAGTGCACAGAGAATGAAACTTAAAGTGATTTTCAGGGACCCTGTAGATAAAAGAAACTCGTCAGAAGTGCCGGAACCCCAAATGCCTGGTTGTTTGAAAACAGGAGTTTGTTTGAAAAGCAGTAGCATCTGAGCATGTTATCTGAGGCTGGCACTTTAAATGAGCCAGTGTTTATGTTGTTTAAAGTGAAAGATGTGAAGCCCCTGAGCAGCTGGCTAAAATTGGGTGTAGAGAGGGAGAAAGCGGTGTGTTATCCTCATTAACACCATTTCAGTTGGAGGGTAAATATGTCAGGAAGGCTTTCTTGTGTTAGCATGCAGTCTTTTTTTCAAGGGAAAAGAAACTAGTCTGGGTTTGGTAGCACTAGTGTGTGAAAATGAGAAATATGAGCATATTTGTCTAACTTCTTGGTTTGGGTGTTTTGTGAAGAGTCAGTGTGATGTCATGGCAAAGGCATAAATTTTTGACAGGGTTGGACCTGAGTTTTAAAAGCTGACTGTGTGACTTTGGTGAAGTTACAGGACTGCTCTTAGTTTTAGTTCTCTCACCTGTAAAATCAGAACACTAATATTACCTTATAGTACTGTTTTGAGGATTAGAGATATATAAGAAAATGTGAATAAATACCTGGCATGTTTTAGAAATTCAGCAAACATTTATTGAATAGACATTATAATAATACAGAGATGTTTGAAGAATCCCACCCTTAGCTGCTGCTGTTTCTACCTACTCCTGTTAAGTTTAGATATTTTATTTTTCCATTCCCGTACTCAAAGAATTGTACACTCCAAAAATGTGTGCTACAAAATAGAATGTAGTGACTGCCATGAGAAAGGTTCTGCATACCTCGTTGGTGCTTTTGGAAAGGGAAAAATGACTTCAGACTGGAAGAGTCAAGGAAGGCTTCTTAGAAGTGGTGACATTTGCCTTGGGCCTTTAAGATGAAAGAATTTTTTAAAAAGAAATGCCACAATCCAGATAATAGTCCCTTTGAGACTGTTTTTCTTTCAGAGTACATAAAGTGAAAATACTGAATTGATTCTTGACTATGATTTGGAAGACTGATATCCATTATCTTAATCTTTAAAATTGGCATAATATAAGCAGAGGCCATCCATTTCTTCCCCAGCATTTATTTCCACACTCCCAGAGAGCCTGTCTCAGAAGGTAAGAGATCCACCCACTACTTGGCCTCCACTGAGACCAAAGAAAAGAGGACCAATTAGGAGAGCCCTTTGTGTAGTGTTCAGTGCTGTTTAATCTGACCTGCTGTCCTTAAATTATTTTATTACTGCTGGGAGGTAAGTCTAAACAAACTCTGCATTCCTTTGAATTAATAGTAATGAGAACTGTCAGTTATTGAGTACCTACTGGGTGTTAGACATCCCTTTAGAAGGCTCACATCTGTTACCTTATTTTTCTCTTTAGGACCATTGTATGCGGTAGGTGTTATTTTTCCCATTGTACAGATGAGGTTCGGAGAAATTAACCAGTGCAAAATCATGTAACTGGTGGCTTAGGAAATCCTTGAATTTCTTGGTGGATCATGCCTCTGGGTTCACCAAGCTATATTGTTTTTGAAGGTGGTAGGTACCTATATGAGTAGGAGCTTTAAGAAAAGAACTTTCTGTCATTGCTCTCAATTCTGATCATTCAAAAAATTAATTAAATGTTATCCAGATATGTTACATGCTTATAGTGATGGTGTGCTACCTGTTGACAGTGCTTTCTTTGGTTTTGTTTGATTTCAGGACACCTACTTTTTCCTGTTCCTAAAAGTACTCCATAGTACATACTTGAAGATAGATTGAAATTAACCTGACTTTAAGAATTTTATAATACTTCTTTATTATTGAGGGCCTTGCAAAACTACAGTGGAAATCAACCCTGACCTAAACAGGAAGCACAGGGCTGTGATCCCTGTGAGAAGGAACGTAGGGGAGGCAAGCCCTGTGATTACCTTGGCTTTCTCTCTAGATGTCTCTTCTAATCATGGAGCAGGGAGGGCGATTCTAAGCAGAGCACACTAGTCTTTGCTGAACTGAAGAGACATATTATAGTTCAAGGGAAGCTGAGGCAACTGAAAGCTGTGAGGATGAGTTCTGGAAAGGGGGAAGCGATAAAGACGAACTGCCTAGAAATCTCCTCAGAGTCTCCTTGAATCGTTGCTGACCCCACCACACATGACTGGGGTCACCCTGAGGGAGACTGAGGAGGAAAGAGTGACCAGGAAGATGTGAGCTAACTGGTTCCCAGAGCAGGGAAGTGTTTGAGTTCTTACCAGCCAGAGTGAAAGCCCATGGGGTGCTCAGTGGGAGCGTCCAGTATTGATCACAGAGGGGCCACATCTTTGCCCTGGGGCTAAAATATCCATAGAGTATAGGCTACTCTAGAGCCACCCTAACAAAGCTTAAAAACAAGCCTCACACGTACCAAACTGAACCAAAAGTAACTTAACTGCCTACCAGAATAAAGTCCAGCACATTTGAAACCAAGACAGTACTAGATATTCAGTATTGTAAAATCAGTCTAACATCCAGTCAGAAGTTACCATATTTGCCAGGAAATGTGGTCCATAACTAGGAGAAAAATCAGTCAGTAGAAACAGAAATGACAGAGATGATGGAATTAGCAAAACAAGGACATTAAAACAGCGATTATAACTATGTTCAAGTATATAAAGGAAAATTAGAACATACTAATTAGGACATGTAATTGTAGCCTTCCAAATAATTAGTGGAGTAAGGTTCCACACTCTCATTTTTATTATCTTTGTTCTTCTTGTGGTATTGATGGTCTGGTGAAATTTGAATATTCTCTTAGAAGTCTAAGTTCAAGAATCATCCATGGTGGGGCGCCTGGGTGGCTCAGTGGGTTAAGCCGCTGCCTTCGGCCCAGGTCATGATCTCAGGGTCCTGGGATCGAGCCCCACATCGGGCTCTCTGCTCAGCGGTGAGCCTGTTTCCCTCTCTCTCTCTCTGCCTGCCTCTCTGCCTGCCTCTCTGTCTACTTGTGATCTCTCTTTCTGGCAAATAAAAAAAATAAAAAAATAAAAAAAAAAAAGAATCATCCATGGCATTTTAGGGTTGGAGAGACCTTTTATAAGTCATCTTGTCTCCCTCTCATAATATAGAAAAAGTATATTTCATTGATTCTGAGATGTATGTTTTCTCCACATTTTAACATCTCTTGAATCATAACACATCTCATACATGTCACAATCTCAGTGGCATCTTAGATTTCAAGAAGTGTGGTAAAACAAGCCCATTAGAATTGTGACCGTTCCATAAATTCTTAGTGGTAAAGTTCAAGACTTCTGCTCATATTAGCCCCCCCCCCAGAAAACTTTCCCTCTTTATTATTACTTTTTAAATATTTGAGATGTATTTTTTTTAAGATTTTATTTTTAAGTAATCTCTGTCCCCCAGTGTGGGGCTTGAACTCACAACTCCCAAGATCAAGAGGCACGTGCTCTACCAACTGAGCCAGCCAGATGCCCCAGATCTATTTTTTAAATTAAATTTTTAATTTTAATTCCAGTATAGTTAACCTACAGTGTTATATTAGTTTCAGGTGTATAGCATAGCAATTCAACAGTTCTATACATCACTCAGGATTCATCATGATGAGGGTTCTGCTCTTTGTTATATCCAAATCCTGCCCAGATCTTTATTCCCGGAAGTCCGTACAGTCCCTTCAGTTCACAGTGATCTTTTTTTTTTTTTTTAATTTTTATTTTATTTATTTGACAGAGAGAAATCACAACTAGGCAGAGAGGCAGGTAGAGAGAGAGGAGGAAGCAGGCTCCCTGCAGAGCAGAGAGCCCGATGTGGGGCTCGATCCCAGGACCCTGGGATCATGACCTGAGCCGAAGGCAGAGGCTTTAACCCACTGAGCCACCCAGGCGCCCCTCACAGTGATCTTTTCATCCTTTCTGTTGCCATCATTGAATACATCATTCATTTGATAACTGAACTTCTGTTTATTTGCTGTATTGTTACTTAACTGTGGTTTTATCTGTCTTCTCAATTAAATTACAAACTCATAGAGTCAAGGGACAGATTTATACTTCTTTGTGTCTTTTAGTGTCTGCTTGATAAATATTCATTGATTGATAAGGGTACTGTAATTAACTATTAATACAACCTGAAACTTATTAATAGTTTTGTTTAAGGGTTGAGAGAACCACATAAAAAACATTTGGAACAGTGCCTTGCACATGGTTAAATGCTAAATACATGTAGAACTAGTACTTCTACTACTGCTACTACTGTTACTACAACAATCACTACAGCTTTTTTTTTTTTTTTTTAAAGTAAGCTGTATGTCCAATGTGGGGTTTGAACTCACAGCCCCAAGATAAAGTCACATGCTCTACGGACTGAGGCAGCCAGGTGCCCATCTCCATGACTATTATTATAATTATTTTGTGGCATGCACTGTGTTAAGCATTTTATATATGCATTATTTCGTGTTTCTTCACAACAACCTTACAAACTAGGAATCATTATGCTATAGCAGACTAGGAAACAGATTTCACTGCTTGCCAAGGTCCTAAAGCTAAAATTCAGAAGTAGTGAGTTTAAACCCGTTCCTCTGTGTCGTGCTGTCCATACTCTTGCTGTTCTGCATCACTGCTGATTAGGTTTTGAGGGTTTGGGTGACTGCCTAGTAAACTGAGGGCAGAAAGAAAAGAATGGGTACTTACTTTCCTTTTGCTCAAGGACTTTTCCCTATAAATGCCATCTTCTGAGTGAACAGACCTTATGAGAGGAAGTAGATACACAGTTGCCCTTTGCTGGTAACTTTTAGTTGCTGACGGCTTGGCCATTAGTGACAGATGAGTGTGTGACACTTCTTCAGGAATGAATTCTTGTTACAGCTGGCAGAATAGAACAGTTGTTATGGAATTGCATGGCAGTTTGCTCCATAATTCCACTCCTGGTGTTCAGATACGGTTGTGATCACTAGGTCTCTCTCTTACTTAGGCTGGTGTATTAACAGTCCCATCTAGGTCTGCTGCTTCTGCCTGCTCCATGACCACACGGTGTGATTGTATGTTGCTCTGAGCTGTCAGCAAAACATTTTGCTGAATCCCCTTTTTTGTTGTTGCTCTGCAACCTTTTTTCCCCTGGCCTTTCTCAGTTGTGTAAAGTCAGTTTCTTTTTCGGCGTTTCCATCCCAGAGAGGGAGCCGTTACCCAGAGAGAAGCTTGAAATATGAAGTGAGGCACCATAGAGATTACAATGAAGAGTTAGGGGTGCCTGGCTGACTTGGTCAGAAGAGCATTAGACTCTTGATCTCAGGGTTGTGAGTTTGAGCCCCACGTTGGGTGTAGAGATTACTTAAAAATAAAATCTTTAAAAAAAAACAAAAATAAAAATGAATGGGTAGACAGCTGGCAGGATGTCAGTGCCTGATATGTGATTCAGCTCTGAATGTCTCCTTCCTCCCTCTTTTTCAAACACACCTCTGTATCTAATTTACCAGTGGTTGCTCCAGTGACTTGTCTTCAGGGATCTTAACCTAGTACAGTACTCACTGCTACTTGCAAGAACCAGGAAAAAAGGTTACACTTAGCCCCACCCTCTTTACCTTTGAGTGAAGTAGTAAAGTGGGATTAGATATTTTTCCATAAAAACCAACAGTGTGTTCCCATATGTAGCACAAGCCTGGGTACTTAGAGAGGAATGCCTTTTTTTTTTTTTTTTTTTAAGGTTTTGTTTTATTTATTTATTTAAAAAGAATTTATTTGGGTGCCTGCATGGCTCAGTTGGTTAAGCCTCTGCCTTCAGCTCAGGTCATGGTCTTAGGGTCCTGGGATCGAGGCCTGCATCGGGCTCTCTGCTCAGCAGCGAGCCTGCTTCCCCCTCTCTCTCTGCCTGCCTCTCTGCCTACTTGTGATTTCTCTATCTCTCTCTCTGTCAAATAAATAAAATCTTTTTTTTTTTTAAGATTTTATTTATTATTTATTTGACAGACAGAGATCACAAGTAGGCAGAGAGGCAGGCAGAGAGAGAGAGTAGAGGAAGCAGGCTCCCTGCTGAGCAGAGAGCCCAGTGTGGGGCTTGATCCCAGGACCCTGGGATCATGACCTGAGCCGAAGGCAGAGGCTTTAACCCACTGAGCCACCCAGGTGCCCCTAAATAAATAAAATCTTAAAAAAAAAAAAAAAAAGATTTTATTTATTTATTTGACAGAGAGAGACACAGTGAGAGAGAATACAAGCAGGAGGAGTGGGAGAGGGAGAAGCCTGCTTCCTGCTGAGCAGGAAACCCTGTGAGGGGCTTGATCTCAGAACCCTGGGATCGTGACCTGAGCCGAAGGCAGACACTTATAAGCCACCCAGGTGCCCTATTTATTTATTTTAGAGAGAGAGAAAGACCATTTACACAAGCAGGGGGAGGGGCAGAGGGAGAGAAAAATCTCGAGCAGACTCCATGCTGAGCCCCATGTGGGGTTCTGTCTCACAACCCCAAGATGATGACCTGAGTGGAATCAAGAGTCAGTTGCTTAACTGACTCAGCCACCCAAGTGTCCCAAGAGAAATGCATTTTTTATCTATCCTCTTACCTCAGATTTTTAGGGACCACTAACTGGAGATCTCTCTCTCTCTCTCTCTTTTTTAAGATTTTATTTATTTATTTGTGGGAAAGAGAGTGTGCACCAGCAGACAGAGAGGTCACAAGTAGGCAGAGAGGCAGGCAGAGAGAGAGGGAGAAACAGGCTCCCCACTGAGCAGAGAGCCCCATGCGGGGGCTCGATCCCAGGATCCTGAGATCATGACCTGAGCCGAAGGCAGAAGCTTAAACCACTGAGCCACCCAGGCACCCCAGTTATTGGCATATTTCTAATAATCTTGGCTCTAAATGAATTGTAGAGGTTTGATACTTTTTTTTTAAAGGTTTTATTTATTTGAGAGAGAACAGTCTAGCACAAACTGGGGGAGCAGCAGAGAGGGAGAACAGCCTCCCCACTGAGCAAGGAGCCCAATGCGGGACTCGATACCAGGACCCCAGGATCATGACCCGAGCCAAAGGCAGATGCCCAATGGACTGAGCCACCCAGGCACCCTGATACTTTGTTTTGTTTTGTGTGTTGGGTGTTTGTTTTTCAGAGTAGCTTAGTTGTTTTTCATGTTAAACTTCTGTGCAATTTTTTTTCTTTGCAATTTTTTATTTGAATTCTAGTTAGTTAAACTCCTGTGTGAATTTAATGCTGAATTAATGGCTGTAGCTGAAAAAAATCTGGTACTTGAGTACCCACAAATACGAGGGGTAAGATTTCTTCATTTCTGAGTAAAATCATTCAAAATTTATATGTATTCAATCAGTAAAAGTAAGCCCATTTCGATGAATAGTTTGGAGTATTTCAGACCATTGCAATTTGATGAATTGAGTATTGCTAGAAATTGGCATTAGATTGGAAATGTGAAATGAACTTTGTGTTTGTAACTGAAAGTCATCAGTGATAACATTGTTGATCCTATGTGTATTGTAAGTGGATAGGTAACAGGGAACCTGGGCGGGGATAGAGATGTAAGAAATATTTTATGTGAGTAAATCTTTTCTTTGGAGACCAGAATACTTTGCAAACAAAATTTCAGTTTAATACACATCTTTGGAGCATTTTTTAGTGTAACCCAAAGCTGAGCTAGAGGAATGAATTGAAGTTTTCCCCCCATTTGCCAGTCATCATTAGAGTAAGAACTGGAATCCAGGTTTCCACCTCTGCTTTTTAAATGTATTTTCTGGGGTGCCTGGGTGGCTCAGGGGGTTGGGCCTTTGCCTTTCACTTGTGTCATGGTCTCAGGGTCCTGGGATTGAGCCCCGCATCCTGGCGCTCTGCTCAGCGGGGAGCCTGCTTTCCCCTCTCTCTCTGCCTGCCTCTCTGCCTACTTGTGATCTCTCTCTCTGTTTAATAAGTAAATAAAAATCTTTAAAAAAATAAATGTATTTTCTTTTGGACAACCAGACGATCACACTGAAAAAAAAAAAAAAAAGCTTCATTTCGGCCATTTAGGAGGCAGTCTTCTATGGAATAGTTGATACTAGAAAAAAAAAGTGATCCCCCCAGTTTTAGGCTTAAGAGCAGAGCTATGATTAGAGCCTAAAGAGTAATAAAGATAAGAACAAAAGGTGGTATTGCCCCCAAAAGGTAATAGAAAGTTATGGAATTACCAGGTGTGAATGGTTCTTGATAGATGTACAGTGTGCTCAAGGAGTAAAATACTGGAATTCAGAAGTTGTGCTTCCTGGGCCACTTTCCCCAGACCAAATCAAGACAAGAAGGAGCCTTAGATTTATTGAATGTAGGTTCATAGCCATTGTCATTACTTTAGGAAATTGGAAATTTCTCCTGGTTTTAGATCACAAGTAGGCTTTTTTTGGTTCTCTGTCCACTATAGGAGCTCCATTCCTGTCTCGCTGTCTCTTTTAGACATTGCTCCAGTGACCTAAACTGATTTGTAATTCCTTGTGTTTGGAGGGAGTCTAGTTATATTTGTAGGTTCAGCCTCACCCTGTCTTTCAGCAGGAAGTGGGCGGGTGCTTAAGTCTATAATGAGGCATTTTTCCTTGTTGTTGCTGCATGGTAGTGAGGACTGCTGTATGCAACAGTAAATTCATACTTCTTTAAACATTTTAGTAGACAGATTTAGATTATAGTAAGCCTATGTGTTGTCTGTCATTTTGAAATAAAATTATTTGACTTTTCAAACTTTTTTTTTTTTTTTAAGGATTTTATTTATTTATTTGACAGACAGAGATCACAAGTAGGCAGAGAGGCAGGCAGAGAGAGTGAGAGGGAAGCAGTCTCCCTGCTGAGCAGAGAGCCCGATGCGGGACTCCATCCCAGGACCCTGAGATCATGACCTGAGCCGAAGGCAGCGGCCTAAACCACTGAGCCACCCAGGCGCCCCAAATTATTTGACTTTTCAATTGAAATTTTTGCACCCCTGTGGAATGCATATTCTTTAACATAAAGAAGTTTGTCTATTGAAAGAGGAAACTGGTCTACAAAGTAAAGCTCTTCTCATATGCCCCCATCCAAAGTGCTGTTAACTACAGAACAGTGGGAAATGCTGAAGTGAAAGCAGAAGTCCTAATTGCCACACACATAACATCCCCACATGTTTGCATCCCCTGCTACTGCTGATCAGCATTTTGGGGGAGGGGGAGTGTTTCAAAGAGGAACTGCCTTGAGAAGCATTTCTGTTGTTGTGGTTATTGCTATAGCTCAGATATACTTACTTTTGGATGCAACCTTAGAAATTTGCAGGTGCTATCAGTGACCTTGGCTCTAAATGAAGTATTGTATATTTGTTTATAATAAACGGCTAGTAATAAATACTACTGCCAGAATGAGCAGTCATCTGTCTTTTGTCCTGGTGGTGACAGGAATTCAGAGTGGGATACAAATGAATGTGTCACGTCTCACATGTAGCTTTCCTTCATTACCTTCTACCTCCCTCACAGTCTTTCTCACCTCCCTGCACTTCAGCCTCAGGGTGTTGGGATCAGAGTTGTAAGAATGTAGGGCAGAATTCAAAGTCTCCTTTTGACTTTACACTGATCACATACGATATATAAATATTTCGTGATAACTTCTAATTTACAGACTTGTAGAACCTTACTGTGGAAGAGACCTGAGAGAACACCTTATCCAATTTCTACTTCAAAGCTTGAATCCCACCATGGTACTGACAGTCTAGACTGGTCCATATGCTGCCAGGCCATGGCTAGGGAGGGATGCCTAAAGTCTTCTATTTGTTCTCAGACTCATTCTCAAGTCCCTTAGGCCGAAAATAGCCAGGAGTAAAGATGGGGTTGCTGCTGAGTCTGGCTGCATGTCTGGAACTATTCCAAAGCCAATTTTTCCCTTGGACTTACTTGGGTAGCCAACTCCCAGATCAGTCTGGGAGCCTCCCAGGGTGTAAATAACTCAACCTCAGGACTCTGTCTGGAACATCCTTTGGACCATTCTGTATCCTGTAGGTCCTAGTAACTAGATGGACCTCGATCTGGAGAAGGGTTTGATTCATAGCTATAATCCATCCCTCTCTACATTTCTTAGACCTGCCTCTGGCCCTGTGTTCAAAATGCAGTGGAGGTTGGATATTGGATCTTGGTCAGTGAGGAGGTTATGGCAACTTAGATAGAAGCAAATCTAGGAATTTTAGAACTTAAAAATCATCTGGCTTAGTCCCTTTATTTTGTTGATGAGGCAACTGAAGCCCAGAGTGAGAATTATATTATCTTTGGTTTAGAAGGCATTGCAGAAGTCATCCAGTCTGACCTCTCAACATTAGCATTTCACAATCTGGGAACGTCTCCCCCAACATTCTTGATAGCTGGTCATCCAGAGGATTGTACTGGGAACTCATAACCTCTGAGGAAAACCTATTCTAATATAGGACAGCTCTAATTAAAAGGAACTAACAAAATTGAAATCTATTTCCTGTAACTTTTATCTTCTCAGTGGTTCTAATTCCTTTCCTGTGTAACGTCTCCCAAGGTGTAAGACCTCAGACCCCCAAATTAGCAAATATCAGCATATAGTTTTCCTAATCAAAGTAAATATAACTGAAAAAGAACTTGATTGATACTATGAAGACAGGTCATTCACTCTTTTTTTTTTTTAAAGATTTTATTTAATATTTGACAGAGAGATCCCAAGTAGGCAGGCAGGCAGAGAGAGAGGGGGAAGCAGGCTCCCTGCTGAGCAGAGAGCCTGATGCTGATGCAGATGCCGATGCCGATGCCAATGCCAATGCCGATGCCCAATCCCAGGACCCTGAGATCATGATCTGAGCCAAAGGCAGAGGCTTAATCCACTGAGCCACCCAGGCACCCTCAGGTTATTCACTCTTTCGTGGATCCAAAATTTCTTTTTCCAGATGAGAGCCACTGCTTTCTTAGATTTCTTTACTTTCTCTTCTGTCGCTGGCACTAGCATTTACCCTTTTTCATGCTACTTTTAATAAAGAAACGTATGTTTTATTACTTTGTGAATATACCTGTGTTCCGGAGTATCAGGAAAAAGCAAATAGGACTTGAAAGGGCAGACTCACCCCTGCACCCTGGCTTCTCCGTTCCTATTTGCTAGCCGTAGTTGGCCTCTCCATTTCTATTGTCTTTTTCTTAGCCTGTGAAGAGTCCTAACTGATCTGTTTACCTCCAGCCTTCTCCTGCCCAAATATAACATCTTTGCTTCTGTTAGAATGATTTGTCTAAATGCAAATTTGACCATGTCACTTCCTTGATTCAGTGGTTTCTAAACACCCAGTACTCTACAAGTTTTCCACTAAATGACTACTGATGATAGAAGAGCCTTTCTCAACTGGATTTCCATGAGAGAATTAAACCCTAATGCCATTAGGCATCCATTGTATGTAATGTATTAACTTTTTCTCCAATGCATCTGGAATGGTGCTAGTTATGTATAGTCTTGAGGAGAATTGAGAAAATAGTCACTCTAATCATTTTCTTTGTTCTGTGGATCAGATGAGGAACCGAGTGTGAAAGAGTGGGGAGAGAATGTGTGTTCTTCAGGAGATCCAGAAGCCTGGCTGGGAGCAACCTCTAGGAAAAAAACAAAACAAAACACTAAATGTCATAAAAGTCTAGGGTTTCATCTTTAAATTTGTGTGACTATTGCATTCTACCACATAGTATGCCGTAGTTAAAAGTGTTTAAAAAATATTTATGAATGAACATACTGATTTTATAGGAAGGTTTCCTAGGGCCCATGGAACTACATATATAACTACCTTTTTTCTCTTAGCCCTGTAGTGGGCATTTTATATGTGTTAAATTACTTAATGTCTCTAGGAAAATTGCCCAAGATTTGTACAGCTAGTAAGGTGTCAGATTCAGGGTACTCACCCAAGTATGTTTCAACTCCACAACTTGAAGCTGAATTGAGCCAAGAGCCTTAGAAGTTTTGCCCATTTCTAAGTTTATCTTCACCGGAATGTAGGCTTTTTTTTTTTTCCTCCCGCCTTGGTCAAGTTACTGTTGTGTTTCAGATCAAGCATAATTCTGTACTTCTTATGCTGAATATAACTAACTTTTGATTATCCAAAAGGAAAATGAACAGTGATTCAGATAATTCCATATAACAGGCAGTTTTGTCTTTCTTTGGTGGTTCTGAAACATACTAAATGGCTTTATTTATTTATTTTTTTTAAGATTTTATTTCCTTATTTGAGAGAGAGAGAGAGAGAGAGAGAGAGAGCTAGCATGAGTGGGGTGAGAGGCAGAGGGAGAAGCAGATACTGCTGAGCAGGGAGCTGCCGGGAGGGAATCATGACCTGAGCTGGAGGCAGACGCTTGCTAAGCGACTGAGCCACCCAGGTGCTGCAATGGCTTTGTTTGGTAGCAGATTTACTTTTCTAATGGCAGCTAGCTTTTTTCATAAGAGGAAACCATCTTGCTATTGAAAACTTAGTTCCCCACCCATATGACATAGAGTTGACTCCATTTGTATCTGCTTACTTAAGGCCCTTGGGAAAGCATAAATGCTAAACTACCAAGTTATTAGAAGCACCCCCTGCCTGGCCCCCAGTTCTACATGTACCTGACCATCTGGAATCCAGTTTCTGTTAAGTGTCCAGTGAGAACGTCTGGAATGTCTTGTCAGTGGCCATGTTCAACACAGAATTTCAAGGGGATCTGGCTTCTTTAGTTCTCTGAGAAGCTGGAACAAATACTGAAATGATTGCTAATAGAGGGAGCTACAGTGACTGTTTTCAATCATTCTCTGGCTGCACCATTGAATTTCTGGTTCCTCCAGAAAGCTTGAAATTTGGGAGTCCAAGAGCATCCAGAGGATGGTGTACAGATCCCTGTGAGGTTCAGTTTGTAGCCTCCCGCCTCCTTTCTTGTTAGAAACTCTTCACCAGTGAGTTACAAATGACTGCGTCTTAGTACCTGATAACCCTCTACATCATGTAAAAGAGAGGTTAGACTGGAAGGGAAAGTCCAGAGTTTGGATTAGAAAACCTGTTGAGTCAAAGGGGAACTTAGCAGAGGAACGGAATGAAAATTATTTCCTTAGACAGTAGACAAATATTCAGGAAACACCTCTGCACCCCAAAGATAGGCACAGCTGCCACACAGTGACTATTAAAGGGAGGTTCAAAGTTATGAGCAAACAGCTGATTCTCTTGGTTCTTGGGCTGTTGCTGTTGGTGACAGGAAATCTTGTTCCCCAAGCTGCTGGCTTCCTGTTTTATTTTTACTCTTAGTAGATCAGAATGTCCATAACAAGGAGCAGTCTGTTCCAAAGGGTTCTACTCCCCCTTTGAGCCTGAAGGGCTTTTTTTTTTTTTTTTTTTTTTTCCTTTTGGTCAGACAATATGTTGGTTCACTTTTAAGATCTATAATATTTAGCTTGGTTTAAGCATTTTCTATTCACAATCAACTTTTTTTTTGGTGATGAGCTGGCGTTTTAAGATTTGATGTAAGTAAACCTCTGCTTTGCTTGTTCTAAAATATATATATATAGAGAGAGAGAGAGAGAGAGGGAGTTTGCAATATTGGGGATGTGGGTATGTTGGTATGTTACCTTTATGCTTTACCTTTCCATTTGAAGTGAATTGGCATTTTCCCTAGCATGAAAACCATTCGGTTGTTGTACATTTCTTTAGTTTCACAAGATACAGAAACAGGACCTGCCAGCCCAGTGTGCCTTTGGCTGTAGTCATACCCATTTTGTTGAGACTAAAACCTCCTATCCTTGTAAAGCTAGGAATTTGATAATCTAATTCTAAAACAATAGCTCAGCATGAACCTGAAGTGGTGGGGGATTTCCTAGGGAAAGGGGCTCAGCTGACAGGATAAGAAACGGTAACTGGAAGGTTTCCGGATCTGCTCCAGACACTTCCTGCTGTCTCAAGAGCCTTTTGGCCCAGGTGTGTTGAACCGGATGTGAGAGAGAGAGAGAGAGAGAGAGAGCGAGCGAGCTGTTGGGTAGAAGAGAAAGGACTGGGGAATCTTACAGAACAGTTTGCTCAGCATCATGTTTGACATATTGAACATGTGAAATTTTCCTTGATATTCTTTAATTCTGTCAATGTACAGACGAAACTTTAGTAGTGTTAATAGACACTGGCAGCTAGTGTTTAGTTGTACATTAACAGTCATCTATCAGGGAAGAACTGAAGAAGTTACATCCTGATGTAGATCAGTGGAATCAGTATTGGCAGCTTAATTCCATTGTGGAGATTATCGGATGACAGGAGCTCTTTTTTGATCCTTGTAATTGATCATCTGGAATCTGATCTGTGCTGATTATGGACACACCAAGGATGGGATCCGACCATACCATTCAGAGCCTGCTGAATGGACTGTTTTCTGACCATGCCTCTTTGCCTCGAGAGACTCTTGTTGGTTGGAGCACAGTTATTTTAAGGTTGTTAGGTTTTTATGCTCCCTGTGTAACTCAGCCAGCAGTCACCAGTTCAGAATTTTTAAACTTATCCAGCATGCCCTCTAATAGCACTTAATCTTAAATCTTAAAGATTGAAGGGAACGGGGTGGGGGCTTAAAAAAGAAAAAAATGATGGGGGAGAAAAGATTTTTTAAAAGCTGTTTTAGATCAGAGCAAGACAAAAGGAAAAAAACAAAAAAGACTGACACAGCCCTAGTGTGCCTGGAATTTGTGGTTGAGTAATACTTTCCTGTTACTTCTTTTTTAGGTTGTTTTTCATCATTCAGAGCATTGCCTGAAGCAGGTCCACCATGCCGTTAGTAACGAGGAACATCGAGCCAAGGCACCTGTGCCGTCAGACGTTGCCTAGCGTTAGAAGCGAGCTGGAATGCGTGACCAACATCACCCTGGCAAATGTCATCCGACAGCTGGGCAGCCTGAGTGAGTGCCGCAGAGAGCCTGTGCTTTGCCCTCAGGGGTCGTTGGTGCTCTTTATTTAGTTTCCTTCTCCTCCCGTGTTCCTGTTTCTCCCCCATCTGCCTTTCCTAGGTAATGTGAAAATGTATCCCCCCCCCCTTCCTGAAAGAGAGGTTCCTTTTTGGTACAGATTCTTCCCCTCAACCCTTTCTTCATCTACTGCCACCCTCTAGGTTCCCTCCACCTCCCCCTCCACCTGCTTCAAAAGAAATCTGTGGGAAGGGTAGCAGGAAGGGCTGCAGCAGAAACTGCAGATGGAATGACAGAGCAGAATTCTCTGTGTGTAAAGTGGGAGGTTCACAGAGCAGTATCTTGGTTGGGGAATGTGCCTGTAATTGCACGAGCTGTTCGATGTAGCTGACTTTATCTCTCCGACACCCCCCTCCCCCCAACTTTTCTTCCCAAAGAGGAGTAAAGCAAATATACACTCAGATTCTAGCCGACTTGTCTACCCTGGTAGACATTTAATTGTGCGGCAAGCCCCCAGGTCCAAGTTCAGGGTACAAATTACTTTTGCAGTCTCTGGGGTATTGGGAGTTTTGCAAGCTGCGTTTACACACAATGACACAAAGTGTAGCTGGAGCCATTCTTCTCTAGGAGGAAGATGGGGTTTAGCCCAGTCTGTTTTGGAGCTGAGGGAAAGCCAGCTCAATGATTTTTTTTTTTTTTTTAATTGGCAAGAATGAATGAGATTGCCTTGGGTGGGGTATATGCATGGGTTTGGATTTCACTCTGAATCAAGCCGATTTTGTTTGAAGCTGAGGTATGGGAAGGGCAGATGCTTGGATAGGCTCTGCATTTGTCTAGTGCCACTCCAACTCCCATAAGAACGTCCATCAAATCGCCATTTTAGTGATCTTCCTTAGCAAAGGCATCTTGGTATGAATTATTTCAGACCCTCACCCTTCCTATCGCATCACTGCGCTTAGTGAAGGCAGTGGGACATCAGGAAAGCCTGCCTTCCCCCAGATAGTATCAGGCCCTACCTTTAAAACAGGGCCCCGAGGAGACAGAGCTCTGTGACCATATGATGTATGGGGTCTGAGATTCCTAAGCCTTTACCTAGCTCACTTGATCCAGGGCTTAGGGAAACTTGGATGGGGTGTCAGGAAGAAATGAAACCCTGCCAGTGCCTGTCTTACACAAAGGAACACTGACAGCAGTGCAGCTGACGAGGAAGCATGTGAAGGCGGCAGAGAGCCTCACTGCTTCTTAAAAGCATCATTTCTGCTTCTGTCACCCTGAGAAGGCCAAATGGGTGGAAGTCAATCACACACTGGTTCCTTCTCCATAGGACAAAGGACATCTAGCTAATGACGCTTCTTACTCTCACTCAGCAGGAGTTACGCTCTCTCTCAGGTGTTTTTCCAGGGTAGTGTTGATGGATGTCATTGCTCACTCTCCCACTTGTGATCAGACCACTCCTGTCTGGAGGAAGCCAGTCTGAGGGCCAGGGTTGGTTTGTGCCTGTGGAAACAAGATTTCCTCACGTTGTGGTGCTAACTGACCCTTTATTCATCCAGTAAATATGTATTGAACATATTTTATGTGCCAGATGCTGAGGGAATACAGCGATAATAAGAAATGGTCTCTGCCTTCCAGGAGCTCATAATCTACCAGAGGAGACAGAAATGAATAATTCTTACGGGGAGAGGGTGAGAGGGGAACTCATATTTGTTGATTGCCTACTTTACACCAAGTTTTAGTGGGATATTGACATAGATGTCAACTAATTCCCCTGGGTGATCCTTTGAGGGTAGGTGGTGGTATCCCATTTTTCAGGTGAAGAAATGAAGGCTCAGAAAAGTAAGGTAGCTTGCCTAGAGAGACAGCAGCCAGTAAGAGGTAAAGTCAGATTTCCAAAGACTTTCTCAGCTCTGTCCTGTACTCTCTATCTCTGCCAACACTGCCCTCCCTGGTTCAGACCTTTGTTGACTTTTACCTGAATGATTGCCTTATCCTCCCTTTGGCTTCCCTTTCTCTGATCAACCCTCTAAATCTGTAAACCTAAAAATCTTATAAATCTTAAGCCTGTATCCCTGCCAGAGTGGTCTGCTTAAAACACAAATCTCACTTTTTACTTTTATAATTCTTAATTGTTTGAATTTTTTGAAAATTAAACTTTCGTAATTTAAAAAGTATGTGTGGTTTTTTTTTTAAGATTTTGTTTATTTGAGAGACACAGTAGAGAGAACACAAGTGGGGAGGAGGGGAGGAACAGAGGGAGAGGGAGCAGCAGGCTTCCTATTGAATAAGGAACCTGACGTGGGGGTTCCATCCCAGGACCCCAAGATCATGACCTGAGCTGAAAGCAAACATCCAACCAAGCCACACAGGTGCCCTTAAAAAGTGTTTTGTTTTGTCTTTTTAAAAGATTTTATTTATTTATTTGACACAGAGATCGAGAGGCAGGCAGAGAGGGAGAAGCAGGCTCCCTGCCGAGCAGAGAGCCCAATGTGAGACTCGATCCCAGGACCCTGGGATCACGACCTGAGCCAAAGGCAGAGGCTTTAACCCACTGAGCCACCCAGGCACCCTTTTTTTAAAAACATTATTTATTTACTTACTTTTTAGAGGCTCTTTTTTTTTTTTTAAAGATTTTATTTATTTATTTGACAGAGATCACAAGTAGGCAGAGAGGCAGGCAGAGAGAGAGGGAGAAGCAGGCTCCCCGCCAAGCAGAGAGCCCAATGTGGGGCTTGATCCCAAGACCCTGGGAATCATGACCTGAGCCGAAAGTAGAGGCTCCAACCCACTGAGCCACCTAGGCACCTCTTTACTTACTTTTTAAAAGAGTTTGTTTATTTGTCAGAGAGAGACTGCACGCACACCACCAGCAAGCCACAGCAGGGAGCTGCAGGCAGAGGGAGAAGCAGGCTCCCCGCTGAGAAGGAGCCCAATGTGGAACTCCATCCCAGGACCCCGCATCACCGCCTGGGCTGAAGGCAGTGGCTTAACCAGCTGAGCCACCTAGGTGTCCCTAAAAAGTGTTTTTATTTTTTTATTTTTTTAAGATTTTGATTATTTATTTGGCAGACAGAGATCACAAGTAGGAAGAGAGGCAAGCAGAGAAAGAGGGAGAAACAGGCTCCCCACTGAGCAGAGAGCCCGACTCGGGACTTGATCCCAGGACCCTGAGATCATGAGCTGAGCTGAAGGCAGAGGCTTAACCCACTGAGCCACCCAGGCGCCCTCAAAAAGTGGTTTTTTTTGTTTGTTTGTTTTTTAAGATTTTATTTATTTATTTGCCAGAGAGAGAGATCACAAGTAGGCAGAGAGGCAGACAGAGATAGAGGAGGAAGCAGGCTCTCTGCGGAGCAGAGAGCCCGATGCGGGGCTTGATCCCAGGACCCTGAGATCATGACCTGAGCCGAAGGCAGTGGCTTAATCCACTGAGCCACCCAGACGCCCACAAAAAGTGTTTTTAAATAAGAGTACAGGGGTGCCTGGGTGGCTCAGTCATTAAGCGTCTGCCTTTAGCTCAGGTCATGATTCCAGGGTCCTCAGATGGAGTCCCGTGTCAGGCTCCCTGGTCAGTGGAAAGCCTGCTTCTTCCTCTCCCAATCCCCCTGCTTGTATTCCCGCTCTCACTGTCTTTCTCTGTCAAATAAATAAAATCTTTAAAAAAAAAAAAAAAAGATTCCGAGCCTTTTAAATAAACAAATAAATGTACAAATGTTAAAAATCTCCCCTGTTCCTCACTGTGGGATTGTATAAGTTTCTTGGTCTTGCATTCTAGACTTTTCAAGACTTGCCTCCCTTTCCATTTTTCTTTTTCTTTTTCTTTTTTTAAAGATTTCATTTATTTATTTGACAGAGAGCACAAGTAGGAAGAGAGGCAGGTGGGCGGCGGTGGGGAGCAGGCTCACTGCCGAGCAGAGAGCCTGATGCAGGGCTAGATCCCAGGACCCTGAGATCCTGACCTGAGCTGAGAGCAGACGCTTAATGACTGAGCCACCCATGAGCCCTCCAGTCTTTTTTTTTTGCAATCCATCTTCTCCCAGGGATTTTACAATCTTTTAAAAAAAAATTTTTTTTTAATGAAAAAGGGGAAAAAGGAAGGAAGAAAAAATGAATTATCAACTACTTGAAGTACTTCTGAGATAGACCATAGTCTCTCATGCAGTGCCCTTGCTATTGTTTCTCCTGCCTGGAGAAACCTCATCATCCTTGTAGCTGATCTTCAAGGCCTAGCTCAAGGACCTCCTCCTCCAGGCTGGACTAAGTGCTTCTCTGAGCTCCTATTACGTGCCTGTAATTATTACGTACCACATTATATTGAAAATTATCTGTATCTCTTATACTAAATTAAAAGTTCTCTGATGGCAGAAATCATGTCTTGTTTGTTCTTAAACCCCAGTGTTTATCCTGCGTAGTATCTGGCACCCAATAGAAGCTCAGTAAATGTTTGTTGAATGATTCATACCTATATTCTTGCCACCATTCCATGCTGTTGGTGTATAGAGAATACAGGGAAGGAGGTAATACTCCTGTGGGGAGTTAGTGCATGGTGTGGGAGTATAGGGAGAGTTAGGGAATGCTTCACAGAGGAGATTAGATTTGAATCAGGCCTTGAACGATGACTAGAATTTCATCTTGCAGACAGTGGGGCAGGAATAGGCTCATATGTGCTTCACATTCATGACCTTGGCCTCATGGCCTTATGTACTACAGCCAGAAGTGCTTGGTCTGGTAGGCACAATCTGGAATTGTTAAAGCACAAAACTAAAAATTCCACAGTCTTGGATTGCTCCATGAGTTTTTATTTTCCCTCAGTGCAGAGAGATTGGCATTTCACATACTAGGTTGCCGTATTTTAGGAAATAGAGGCACAGCCAGCCAGCCTGCACTTTGAGTCAGTATCCTGACCACCTGGTAGAATGGAATCCTCACTTGGGTAAATTAAGAAATCATGCTGTGATACTGGGTTTTCTGAGTGTAGAGGGGCCATGCCACTGGGGGACTACTCCAAGACTCTTAGACCTCAAGCAAAAGCAGTGCCATATTTGTAAAAATCAGATTTAACCTATTCATGTCTGCCTAAGATTCCATTTGAACAGTTCTGCTAAGGGGGAAAAAAAATTGAAGACTGCTTTGGAATGTCTTGGAAACATATGGTTGGTAACTGTTGTGAGTGTCCTGATTTGATAGTAGATCTGTTTTGGTAATCTGAATGAATGAAATTTAACTCTGAACAAGGTACTTTGGTTTTCTCCTTATATAAGTGTGTCACACTCCTGTTTTCAGAGATTGGGGTAATATTTAGTACCTGAAGAATAGGAACTATCATATTACTGACTGGAATTATATCTTAAATTTCCTGTAAGTGTAAAACGGTATATTTAGATAACTCATAGTCTTGAAAGTCATCTGATGTGGTTGGGCAGTTTCATTGTGACAACCTAACATTTTTAGCCCATTTAATCCTATGACAATTTAGTAAGGTTGATACAGTTACCCTCATTTTACAGATGAGGAAATTGAGGCTGAGACACTGTGACATGCTGAAGAGTATGTAGGTATAAATAGAAAGAACTGAGATTAACTCCAGATTTTTCTGATTGAAGTCTGCTGCTACTTCCATGTATAGATCCAGGGCGGGCCTGATGTGATGATGTGTCGGTGGGGAAACCTTCACACCACCTCCCTCCATCTTTAGATAGCATTGTCAGTGTTTACATGTCTATATGTTGGGGGTAAGATTTTTTTTTTTAATTTTTTTTTAAGATTTTATTTATTTATTTGACAGAGATCACTAGTAGGCAAAGAGGCAGGCAGAGAGAGAGGGGGAAGCAGGCTCCCAGCTGAGCCGAGAGCCCAACGCGGGGCTCGATCCCAGGACCCTGGGATCACGACCCGAGCTGAAGGCAGAGGCTCAACCCACTGAGCCACCCAGGCACCCCGGGGGTAAGATTTTTATCTTGAAAATCGCTGCCACATTCAGCCACTACTTACACTACCACTACTCCCTTCACAAAGGAGCAGGAAATCCCAGGTATTCTTGGTACCTTAAGGATGGGTTGCTTTGGGGTTTTCTTTTCCTCCAGAATAGCTAGTCAGTTAACAGATTTTTTTTTCTTAGTAATCCCTAAGCCCAGTGTGGGCTCAGACTCACGACCCCAAGATCAAAAGTCACATGTTCTACCAACTGAACCAGCCAGGTGCCCTGGTTAACAGATATTCTTTTTTTTTTTTTTAAGATTTTATTTATTTATTTGACAGAGAGAGAGATCACAAGTAGGCAGAGAGGCAGGCAGAGAGAGAGGAGGAAGCAGGCTCCCTGTGGAGCAGAGAGCCCGATGTGGGGCTCGATCCCAGGACCCTGAGATCATGACCTGAGCCGAAGGCAGCGGCTTAATCCACTGAGCCACCCGGGCGCCCCTGGTTAACAGATATTCTTGAGCCTGGTTTATTTTTCATAAGTAATGTTGTATGTTTATCTGCTTTAGCTTTCCAATCTCAGTTTTCCATTACCTGAATGAACATGATGCAGTGTGGTTTTTATGGGAACTTAGCTGTATTATGGACAGGGATCAGATAGCATCGTCAGCCTGCGGAACAGAAATGGCAGCTTCGTTAGCCAGTTTGTGTCTTTGAACCCAGGAACTTCCCATGGTTGTTTAAATCACAAGATCGTTCAGTATGCAAAAACTTGTTCCTTCCTTGACTAGAAACTCCTTATTGACTAAATTTACCAGCACTTCAAAATATGCTGTTGATTGGTCTTATCCTTACTCTCCAGGTTACACTGGGAAGGTGAGCTGCAGTTCACCGTGAACGTGCAGTTTTGGCCTTTGGACTAATATTTTCCCCCTCAGGTGTGGACTGAGCACAAACAAAGTTTAGAAGCTAAAAGTCAGAGCCTACTTAAAATAGTTCTCAGTAGTTTTTTTGGTTGGGCACCATCACTTATGCCTACCTTCACCTTGCAAGTAAGAAACCTAGTATATTTATTCACGTGTGCCGCTTTTCATTCTTAGCAAGAATGTGCTTTGTGGCTTGGAATGACAATATGGAGGTAGTATCAAATTGCTGGTAGGTTTCTTTGGCTGGAAATTCTCTTTGCATTCCAGGGTTGAAAGTACGGAACTCTTTTCTGTTTCTAAAAAATAAGATACTGTGGAAAGAGACCACTGGTATGTTGGTTTTCAGGCAGGGCTTGAAAATTTCAGCTTTTCACTTGTTCCCTCAGATGTAGATTTGAAGGATTATAACCTAAAGCAAAGAATTCCAAAGTTGTAGGTTATAGAACATAAAATAACCTTTTCACCTCTTAGAAGAAGTCTTAAGTCTCTCTTTTGAGTTGTTGATAAATTCAAGGCCCCTCGAAGATACCACAACTCATCATGGTTATTGAATGTACTTCAGAGGTTCCATTGAGGATGTAATTTTTTATTTTTCATGTTAATTGTAGACACCTACAAGGTCCTTGTAACTCCCATTCTGTTTTCAAGAGCCATTTTACAAGGTGCTTTTACAGAGCAGCAAGGGGCGAAGGGCTGTAGGCAAATGTGTAGACGTATCATCGTATCATCGACTCTTCCAGGGTTAGCTTTTTGTATTGCACCTTTTGATATTATTCAGCCTGCATTGAGTTCGTGACCATTGAGAGTTTGCCAAGAAGACTATTAGAAACGAAATGCAGACGGCTCAGGCTCTGGAGGGCACATCTCCATCTCCAAGAGCAAGCATCTGCATGTAACCCAAACTGTCCTGGGGTGGGTGGGTTTGGGTTGGGGATGTGGGGCATAAGATCTTTAGTAGCAAGTTTTTCTAATCATTTGTGTCATTCTTATGCTCTAGTGACTTGGTCTCTTTGCTCTGTCAGGTAAATATGCAGAGGACATTGTTGGAGAGCTCTTTACTCAGGCAAATACTTTTGCCTCTCGGGTAAGTTCCCTTGCTGAGAGGGTCGACCGCCTACAAGTTAAAGTCACTCAGCTGGATCCCAAGGAAGAAGAAGGTAAGGAAGCTGAGCTCAGCATTTGCAGGCTTTGCTGAGCAGTTTCTTAGGATTTTTTTCTCCAGATTTATAAAAAAGTGAGGGGAAAAAAATCACAGAGACCTATGGAGTTCTGCTTTGAAATGACACATGCCCGGGTGGTGTAAAGAAACCTTTTTAGCTCTACCACACCCCCACATGCTCCCTTTCTCCCATTCCCCCAGTTCTTGCTCAAATCCCCCCTCCCCCAATCGTATTTTGTTACCATAAAAGTACTTGGAAGATTCATTCCTCCTAAGGAGAGGCCTGCTAGATCTGGCCACATAGTAAACCTTTGTGTTGCCTCATTTTGTTCAGTCGTGAAATGGCTGGGCTGCTGACAGCCTTGTGGGGCTTCCCCAGAGGGGGAGAAAAAAAACCTGGCTGCAGACAGCCGCAGCCAAGAAACGCAGCAGCTGAGGCCTCTCAGACTGGTGTGACTCAGTGTTTGCTCAAATAGCCTGTCGTCCATTTTCTCCTGCCTTCCATCTTCTCTCAGTGTCACTGCAAGGAATCAACACCCGGAAGGCCTTCAGAAGCTCTACTATTCAAGACCAAAAGCTTTTTGACAGAAACTCTCTCCCAGTACCTGTCTTGGAAACATATAACACCTGTGATACTCCTCCACCTCTAAATAATCTGACCCCTTACAGGTAACTTGGCTAGTTGTTCCCTTTGTGGACCTGTGGTTAACAGTACGAGATTGGCATTTTAGTTAAAGATGTTTGCATCAGAGGATTGTGTCCAGAAGCTCACTACCTACCCCAGAGTTGTTTGTGGCGACAGCAGCTAATGTTTACCATATAAACACTTGTCACTTATTATTGTTTGGTTTCTGAAATTCATAGTAAATATAATATATATTGAAAGTTTGCTCTAGCATTGCATGCTGCAGAGTTTAATTTGGTATAAGCCAGGTCCATCCTGGATTCCTTCCAAGGATTTAGTTACTACAGAACCAAAAGGACTTTTTTACAAAGCAGTCCTAGAGCTTGCATCCCAGGGGCAGCATTCGAGCAAGGCTCCCACTTACTCTGAAACCACTAGATTACCAGATGTTTGGGTGTGTTAGTAGAGCTAGCTTTGTGGACTGGCTGCTCTGGGCCCTCAGGGTCCTTCCAAAGCTTAAGGAATAATTGGCATTCTTCCCAATGAGTGTCGTTCACTTTGTTTAGAACATCCTTTTGACATTCCCCTCTGCTAGGACCTACACTGCTGCAGTTAAACTTGAGATAGACAGCTTAAAGCCCCTCCCCCTCCAGGGGTCTGTAGTACGATCATCCTGCAGAAAACCACTGAGCAGGGGCAGAAAGTGAATATTTATCTTGCTTGTATCCATAAATATCTTTGGAACAGGTAAAAAGTAATTACAGATAGCTGGAGGCAGATGTCTTCTGCGAGACATGGGTATACTGCAAAGTAGGATGTGTGTGTGTGTGGAACTCAAGGACACCCACCTGATCCAGGGAGCCTGGAAATAGGGGCGCGGTAGCTATTCACAGAGATAAAAGTACACAGCATCTATCCCATAGCGGCTATCCTGTGTTATTATTATATAAAATTATGTTTATACCTTGGCTTTCAATGGGGCTAGCTAGCAGAGCAGGACAGAGTTTGACTCTGTAGCCTCCATTATTTATCAAGTTGGATTTGGGCAGAGCAGTTTCAGGGCAAGAAGGGAGTGTACACCTGATACCGAAGGGAGTATGACATATGACATGGGGCTTGTGTGATAGAATAGGATAAACAAATTATATTAAGACAAAGTTTATTTTTCAGTTAATGGTATTTTCCTTTCTATCATTCTTCTCTCAGTTATCTGGATTTGACCTAACAGAAATGAGCAGTGGTGTAGCTAACTCAAAACAAGATTTAATATAAAAGTCATTAGTGTTTGATTCGGAAATGCTTTCTGTGTGTCCTGACAGGCCAGGGAATAGAATTGCCTTTCTAATAAATGTCCACCCCTAGCACATGCTTTCTAGAAAGAGAGACTTAGTCATGCCAAAGTGCAGGATTCCAACCAGGACTATCAAGTCTGGTAGGTAATCCTTACATGGACCCTCAGTAGCTCTCTTGGTTACTTCTGTCACAGCCACTAAAAGATGGTAATTAAATCTCATAATAAAACAGCTGGCCATCTGTTCTCACAGGGGCCCCCTTGTGGTTGGGGGGTAGGGTAGGGGTACTAGCTATGCTAGAAGGGAGCAGAAAGGTGGATTGCTATGGTTACCTGTTTTTACAGAGGAATAACAGCTGCATACGTAAACACTTTCATGTATATGTATATGTGTATCTATACGTATCTATACACATACACATACATGTACAGGCTTCAGGTAGGTGGGAAGCCGCTAATGCTTCCTGGAGAGTCCTGGGGAATTGGTGGGGGAAGGGGAACCAATGGCAGAAATCCCCTCTGATGTGCCAGGATATCAGGATATCCTCAGGGAGATGTCTGTAGCCATGCAGATCATTAGAAATAATCAGGATCCCTGCTGCTCTAGCCTATTCTTGCCCTGACCATGCAAATTCCTCTACCAGGAATTGAAAGTAAGGCTAAGTTTCTTAAAAAGCCAGATAAATAAATAAAGAGGTGCCATTCTGGGGGCACTGGAATGCTGGTGTGTAAGAGGAAATACGCAGTCAATTTGAATGACTTCTTGATTCCTCAGTGTAAAAACTGCTAACTGGTAGGTATTTGGAATATTGGATTTGGTTGGGAGCTCATCTATCTACTGACAGCTACTTGTCTTCATTTCTATCCCAGGGACGATGGGAAAGAGGCACTCAAATTCTACACAGACCCTTCGTACTTCTTTGATCTTTGGAAGGAGAAGATGCTGCAGGACACCAAGGATATCATGAAAGAGAAGAGAAAGCATAGGGTGAGGGGAAAAGGGCCTCTGTTCTACACATCAGTAGGCACGATTGTGGAGGGGGGATAAAAAGGAAGCCAGTCTTATATGAAGTAATCATTCCGAGTGGCTGCTTGCTTGGATGCCAGGTGAAACTCTTTAAAAAATGTGTCCACTCCAAGCACAACCAAGATGAAAGTATAAATCACACCAAAAATGTGTTTGTTCCCCCTAGTGCTATTAACAATTGAGTATATTCAGGCTGAGTTTTAGAAATTGACTTTTCTATTCACCATTTATTTCTCTTGCAATTTGCACCTGACTCTGCTGGACACTCAAGCTAGGCTAGTCCCTTCCCCGCCAGTTTTGCAGCTCATTTCTCAGAGAGCAGCACAGGGCTCCACAGTGTTTGATTTACAAACAGGAACGGTTTAACACTTTCACTACTGATTGGGTAGGGCTGGGTAAGGGCATAGGCCGAATTTTGGGAGCCGCTCCTCTCCCCTTAGACCTCCAGTGATGTGTGTAAGCGTATGACCTACCAGTTGCAACGTCACAATCCCATTAGCATGGCTGCCGGGAGGCCCAAGAGAGTACCAGGGGCGAGTACAGCTGCACAGGCTGAGGAACTCCTCATTGGTTGTTTGATTTTGCTTTGTTAACTGTTTCCTTATATTTGTCCCAGAGAGTGACTGCCTTTGTGGCAGAGCAAGTAACAAATAGCTTTTTACTAACTTGCTAACAATTAGAGCTGCTCAGAAACATGAATGAGTTACCCAGAAAGGTAGTGAGTTTCCCATCTGTAGAGGTGTCTGAGTGTTGAACTGAGTGAATGTGTTTGACCTTGGGAGGTGGTTTGGACTAGATGACTTCTAGGTCACTCCAAAACCGGTAATTCTGTAAACTCTCTAGTTATTGGGTGTTGTCAAGGCACGTCATCTCTTGGGTGTGCATCCCTGAACGTGGATGGAGTTTTAGTGAAGGACTTTGGAATAATGTTTTACAAAGGCTTTTCTGTTTCTTTTCATTATAGAAAGAAAAGAAAGATAATCCAAATAGAGGGAATGTAAATCCACGTAAAATCAAGACACGGAAGGAAGAGTGGGAGAAGATGAAGATGGGACAGGAGTTTGTGGAATCCAAAGAAAAGCTGGGGCCTTCTGGGTAGGTAATGCTTTTGTATTATTGGTAGCATTTCTGAAGGGCCTGGGGTCATGGAGGTAACAGCCTGGCGGCTCTGGTGTGACACCTTTCACACCCCCTTGAACTCTGGCTGTGTGGCTAAGATCAATATCACTGTTCATCAGCTACCTTAACGTGCATCCGTCTGGTGATAAAAATTTGCTGAATAAATCAAGAGACTCAGCAGTTTAAATGAGATAACTGTAGTACTTCGGAAAATAAGGCCCACAGCTTCTAGTGCCCTTGCTCTGCCAGACGCTAGTATGTCTGTGGGCCCCAAAGGAAGGACTGGAAAGAGAAGAAAAGTGGTCTTGGGAGCCCTTTGCCTCCAGAGCATTGATTTGAAGGTCATGCCTAAGAGCTGGGCATTTCACAGGACTGGAAAGGGCCCGACAGAGAATTTGTGCACATCACCGAAGCAACTTTTCAGTCAGCCTTTGTCAGTCTCGGGAGAGAGGCCGGCCAAGGGACTGAAAGCAGACCTCAGAGACAGTGTGGGAAAGGTCGCTCGGCCAGTATTGAGGCTATATATCTCCATCGGGAAACAGTAGATGTCAGTCTGACCCATTTCCCAATACCAAATCACACTGGAGGTTTAAAAGGGGGGAAAAAAATTGGTTTTGAGCTTGGTTTGATGCTTATCCTGGTGTCCGACCTGTGTGACATTCAAAGCCAAGTCACCACGACTGCTTGGCATGAATGTTGCCCTGGTTTTTTCTCTAAATACATTGCATCCTGGCTGTCAGAGAACCATGCCAGCCCATGCCGGGTGTCTAGGAATGATAAAAGGAATTCTTGCTTTTAGGAATAACTCTACCATGAAAATCTTGACTTTTAAAAACCTTGACACTTCTGACACTAGTTCTTCTTGGATTAAGAGATTTGTTTCAAAGAGTGATGAAGATGGTGAGAGAAAAAATAAACCTTTCTCTCTACAGGGAAAGCAGACCTGAGGGTATCTTCATTACCTTCACCTCCCAGGAAAAGGGGCCATTTTGTTCTGTGGTCCCATCCTGTTCAGACAGGCCTTGTCCTAGGTTCTGTGACTGTAAGGCCAGAAACTTGCATGTTCAGAATGCTAGCTATTATGTATTTGGTTTTTGTTGTGTTTGTGTGTGTGTAATGGGACTGCTGAAAATGAGGACTTTGCCTCCCATTTTCCTGTTGTCCAAGAAGTTTGGGATTGGGCTACATGGCTGGTCTACCTGGATGTGCTTGTTGGTGAACCTATAAAGAGATGTACCAAGCCTACAGGGCTCCAGGCCTTGGGGGTTTTCTGTATCAGAGCATCATTTGATTCGTTAGTTCCCTCCAGCTCTCTTCTCTTCGGGGTCTGTT
Organism: Meles meles; assembly: GCF_922984935.1. Lineage (NCBI taxonomy): Eukaryota > Metazoa > Chordata > Mammalia > Carnivora > Mustelidae > Meles > Meles meles. Next base: position 196,790,932 of record NC_060066.1, read on the forward strand.
TGAGATGAGTTCTTTAGAACCTAGCAGTAGTGGAGAGAAGGGGGAGATGGAGCAGAACCAACCGTATTTTGCTAGCTGCTGTTTGTTGTATTTGTGTCATTTGGAGGTTTGTTGTTCACCCAAGGCCAGTGCTCTGAGGGACAGGTTTGCGTGAGGCACAGGCCCTAGTACCCTCCTTAAGTTGGCAGCTCATCATATTGGATAAGAGACCTGGCAGGGAGACCGAGTCTAGCTCCCACACAGCAACTTGCATTTGTCCTTAGCTTGGTTTTGCAATCAAATGCCTCCTTGGTCTTTGAGTACTCCAGAGGCTTGCTGACCTCCACACCAGGCTGTGTGCCAGTCACGTGTTTGCAGCTCACTAGCCTTGGGGCTCAGCTTTGCCCTTTGCCACAAGACAGACTTTGGGATTTTGCGTATAGGCTGCTCTTAACATTTGGGAGAGAATTTAAAAGAATTGCTGCGTTTGACAAGGCCAGCCAGCACTGGGAAAGGAACAGTGTGGTCTTGATTATCCGTGTTGAATCCCATTCCTCTGAATCCAGCAGGAATAGCTGGGAGAGACTTAACAATAGAATTCAGTACTAAATTTTAATCCTAAATTTAGTCCTAAAATAAAGTTTCAGAATAGCAGAAAATATGTAGGAATATTCTTATTTCTTTCTTCCTAAAAGCTTTTGTATCAAATGCATTTTTTGTAGGGTCTCTTAAAAAAAAAAAAATGAGAGTACCACTCACACTCTTTAAATGACAGTTTTGGCATTGGGTTCATTGTCAGGTATCCACCCACCTTGGTGTACCAGAACGGCAGTATTGGCTCTGTTGAAAATGTGGACGTAAACAGCTACCCACCACCACCGCTGTCAGACTCCACTTCTCCACCTTCTCCTTCCTTCTCTGAGGACAGCTTGCCTCCCCCACCAGCAGAATTCAGGTAAATGGTGCTCTCTCTCCTGTCTACTCTGGGTGGTTACGTACTCAAGGACAAAATAAGTGTACCTCAGGCTGCCTGACTGGCTCAGTGAGTGCAGCTTGCAACTCTTGAACTCAGGGTTGTGAGTTCGAGCCCCGTGTTGGGTGTAGAGATTACTTAAAAAAATAAAGTCTTAAGGATAAAAACCCAACAAAATAATTGTTCCAAATTCAGGGCAGGACCAGTAGAATAACTTGAAGCAGGTCTGTCTAGATAATAGAAATAATTAACATTTTATTAATTGTCTTTGAGGTGCCAGGCATTATGCCAAACACTGTATATATTGCTTCATCCTCACAACAGCCCTCCTGAGGTATAGGTACCCATTTTACAGATGAGTAAATGGTGAGGCACAAAGAGGTCAATGAATTCACCTAAGGTCACACAGCCAGTCAGAGGCAGGGCCCTGATTGGAAAGCAGGTCATTCTGTCTGCAGAGCCCATATTCTTTTTTTTTTTTTTATGATTTTATTTATGTGTTTGTCAGAGAGAGTGAGAGTGAGCAACAGAGTAGGCAGAGAGAGAAGCAAGCAGGCTCCCTGCCAAGCAAGGTCTTGATTCCAGGACCCTGGGGTCATGACCTGATCTAAAGGCAGACACTTAGCGGACTGAGCTACCTACGTGTCTCGAGAGAACCTGTATTCTCTTTTTTTTAAAAGATTTTATTTATTATTTGACAGGCAAGCAGGCAGAGGGGGAGGGGGTAGCAGGCTCCCCACTGAGCAGAGAGCCTGATGTGGGCTCAATCCCACATCAGGCTCAATGACCTGAGCCGAAGGCAGAGGCTTAACCCACTGAGCCACCCAGGCGCCCCTGAGAGCCCATATTCTTTTTTTTTTTTTTTTTTTAAGATTTTTATTTGTTTATTTGACAGAGATCACAAGTAGGCAGAGAGAGAAGGAGGGAAAGAAGGCTCCCCGCTGAGCAGAGAGCCCGATACGGGGCTCGATCCCAGGACCCTGGGATCATGTCCTGAGCTGAAGGCAGAGGCTTTAACCCACTGAGCCACCCAGATGCCCTGAGAGCCCATATTCTTAACAACTGGCTATACTGGAGCAGATAGAGATCACCAGCTGACCTCTTGTTTTTTCTTAGCTTTAACTCAGCATGGAATAAAGTGGTATATCGTCTGCTGTCCTTAAAATATTTAACAGACAGAGGGGTGCCTGGGTGGCTCAGTGGTTTAAGCCGCTGCCTTCGGCTCAGGTCATGATCTCGGGGTCCTGGGATCGAGTCCCGCGTCGGGCTCTCTGCTTGGCGGGGAGCCTGCTTCCCTCTCACTCTCTCTGCCTGCCTCTCTGCCTACTTGTGGTCTCCTCTGTCAAATAAATAAATAAAATTAAAAAAAAAAAATACTTAACAGACACCTTAGGCCCCTGGGCGGCTCAGAGGGTTAAAGCCTCTGCCTTCGGCTCAGGTCATGGTCCCAGGGTCCTGGGATCGAGCCCCACTTCGGGCTCTCTCCTTGGCGGGGAGCCTGCTTCCTCCTCTCTCTCTCTACCTGCCTCTCTGCCTACTTGTGATCTCTCTGTGTCGAAAAAATAAGTAAAAAATCTTAAAAAAAAAATAATAATAATAACAGACACCTTGCCCAGTTATCGAGGAACTTAGCAATCAGTCACCTTTCTTTTTTTCTTTTTTTTTAAAGATTTTATTTATTTGACAGACAGATCACAAGTAGGCAGAGCAGCAGGCGGAGAGGAGGAAGCAGGCTCCCTGCTGAGCAGAGAGCCGGATGCGGGGCTCGATCCCAGGACCCTGGGATCATGACCTGAGCCGAAGGCAGAGGCTTTAACCCACTGAGCCACCCAGGCGCCCCATTCAGTCACCTTTCTACCCTGTTCTGGTTCATTTCACTGCTGGAAAGAATGAAACAAAGGAAAAGGGGAGGTGAAACTTCGACTTTGTCCGTACTGATGTTTGGTAGAGATGTACAGGGGAAGAGTGAGTTAGTGGCTAGAAAGGGGTCTGTCTGAGGAGTGTTCAGATTTCAGTGTTTGCTTACAGTTACTTTTCCCTTTCTGATGCCTGACAAATGAGAGCTTTGAAAGGTGCACTGTTCTCTGTGGACACTGTTTAATCAGAGATTAGATATGTTGAAGACCCTTCAGCTGGACACCTAGAGCAGTGCTGTAACCCCTCCCCTAACCCAGCCCCATTCTTGGTGGCTCTTGACAGCATTCATCCCAGAGTGCTTCTTGCTGGCGGCCCTGTCAGGGGCAGCTAAGGCTTGAAGGTCTGTGGAAGGTTCTAAGATGGACGCTTTTTTCTGAGGAGTAGCTATTAGTGGAGGGCAGGTACAATGGTGGAAAAAGAAACCTTTCAGCCTCACACGTGGCCTGAGACCTTACAGCTTCAGCCAAACATATCTGACCCGGGAGGGGTGCTCCTTAGTCGTCTCTCAGCCCAAGTGAAGTCCGGTGGCACATTCATTTCCCATCTTTGCTGACCCTCAGATCTTCATACCTTCTCAGGACTTTCCTCATGAACACTGGAGGTGCATTTACCTCAGTCTGTGCCCTGTTCAGGTTTGGTCAGCTTAGCTTGGGTTTCCTGCCCTCACGAGATCTGGTGAATGGTAATAGCCTGAGGACTAGAGCCCAGTGGGTGGGTGGCGTTTGGATTTTTTTTTTTTTTTTAAGATCTTATTTATTTATTTGACAGACAGAGATCACAAGTAGGCAGAGAGGCAGGCAGAGAGAGAGGAGGAAGCAGGCTCCCTGCTGAGCAGAGAGCCTGATGTGGGGCTCCATCCCAGGACCCTGAGATCATGACCTGAGCCGAAGGCAGAGGCTTTAACCCACTGAGCCACCCAGGCGCCTGACGTTTGGATTTTTATTCCAGTTTTTCTTGCACGCCTTCTTGGTCCTGGTTCCACAATTAAACTGACTGTCCTAGGTGAGGGTTCAGGAGGGTGTCTTCCTTGGAGGGAAGCTGGGAGGTTTGAGGAGGGACCTAGGAGATGACCTTGGCCAACCCTTACCTGATAGAGGAATCCCAGTCTAAACTTCTTTCAAATAGCTTTTCTCAATTTCTGCTTACATCCCCCTGCTGATGAGAAGCTCATTGCGTTACAAGACTGTCATTGATTGTTGGTCTGTTCTGACCATTCTCAGGTGTTTTCTGTTTGAGCGAAAATGAAATGATAGCAGTCAACGAAAATGAACCTAGGTTCATAGATAAGCTTTATTAGAGATGGGTGTTTGCATGCTGAGAGTGATGGTGGGTCTCTTCTTTGTCCTTTCAGCTGCCCAGCAGACAGCAACCAAAGAGGGCCTAGCTTAGCTGGACCCAAAAGATCCAGTGTGGTCAGCCCAAGCCACCCACCACCAGCTCCTCCTCTGGGCTCTCCACCTGGCTCCAAACCCGGGTTTGCTCCACCGCCTGCCCCTCCGCCTCCACCTCCAATGATGGGTGTTCCACCCCCGCCACCGCCTGGAGGATTTGGGCCTCCAGGGACCCCACCACCACCTTCACCCTCATCTTTCCCACCTCACCCCGATTTTGCTGCCCCTCCGCCTCCTCCCCCACCGCCCACAGCTGACTACCCAACTCTGCCACCACCTCCTTTGTCCCAACCAGGAGGAGGTGCACCTCCCCCTCCGCCTCCTCCTCCTCCTCCGGGACCCCCTCCTTTCCCTTCCAGTGGTGCAGAAAACCTGTCTGTTGCACCACCACCACTTTCTGATGCCACCAAGCCTAAGTCGTCCTTGCCTCCTGTGAGCGATGCCCGCAGTGACTTACTTTCAGCCATACGTCAAGGTAATTCCCAGTGCTGGGTCCAGGACCTTGAGGCCTTGTCTTTCTGCAGCCAGGATGACTGGTTGGAGATTGGACTAGGGGTTCTATGCCCTTGCGTGGGGACAGATTGGGAGGGACCTCAGGCCTCAGATCACCCTAAAGAAAGGCTTAACTCTAAAAATATGAAAAATGTAGATTTCTTTCCACCTTTGTTTAAAGTAAAGGATTCTTGGGCTCAGAAGAGCTCGTGACTCTTGATCTTGGGGTCATGAGTTTGAGCTCCACCTTGGGTGCAGAGGTTACTTTAAACAATAAGTAAGTAAAGTTGGGTCTTTGACCTCATTGACAAGAGATGTTTTACCTGTGTTTGCATTCATTTTGTGCCCCAGAGAAAACGAAGCATCACTACCCTAGAAGGTACTTCTCTGGCTACACTCAGTCATGCCCTGTCCTCCACTTTTGTGCCTTTCATATCCGTCTTCCCTTCTCGCTTTCCCCTTTCTCACCCCGTCCTCCTTGGCCTTTTTCCCCTTCCCTTCTCCTTTCCTACCTTCCTGCCCTCCCTCATCATCTCACTGTTGTGGAGCATTTATTCTCTTTCTGTCAGAGGTTAGGTCTGGTCCCAGTGGGTTAGAGTGGTTTCTTCTGTTTGTAAACCTTCTTAGAATTAAAGGATTGTCTGGGGGAGAGGATTTGGGGCAGCTGAGCTCAGCAGTAATCAGTTGGGCAGACTTCGTGCCCGGTGGGTACAGTACGGTGACCACTCCCCACCTAGACCCTCGTGAGAAGTGCCATCCTCTCCAGCCTGACAGTGTGGAAATGGGAAGAATGGCAGGCTTCCTTTTCGACACGCCTATAGCACTGGGGCCAGAATTGGATAAACCCTCATCTTTCTTTCTTTCCTTGCTTCCACCTTTCCCTTTTTGCTTTCTCAGAGGATCCTTCTTCCCCCCACCTGTTCCCCTGACTCTGTCCACCCCTGGTCACTCCTCCTTCCTCAGGCCTGTGTGGATTCTGAGACCTTTTGCGATTGACTCGCTTTCTAAACCTCTCTCTCTTTCTCTCTCATCAGGCTTCCAGCTGCGCAGGGTTGAGGAGCAGCAGGAACAAGAGAAGCGTGATGTTGTGGGCAACGACGTAGCCACCATCTTGTCCCGTCGAATTGCTGTGGAGTATAGCGATTCGGAAGATGACTCCTCTGAGTTTGATGAGGACGACTGGTCGGATTAACTCTTTCTGCCTGCTACCCACCTCTTTTTTCTTTCCTCCTGCTGCTTTCTTTGATGCACATCCCAGCAGTCTAATGGGGGAGAAAGGGAGGAAAAAGAATTTCAAGGGGCCAAAGTCTTCCCTGAAGCAACCAAAGATATATCCAAGTGCTTCCTCCAAATTAACATATATTTTCCCATCTCCCCATGGACAGGTCCCCAGATTCAGTAGCTGAGATGTTCCGTCTTCTCTTCAAGTAACTGTTACATATTGAGAGAAGGAAAAACTCCAAAGCAGATCTCTTCGATTGGGTTTAGATTGGAGTTGGTAACTTCCCCTCGGAGCCATTTTCAACTGTAGTCTCCTTCCAAAATTCTTACCCTTCAAATAATGCCAGCCATCTTCTGGTCCTAAAGCCTGCCCCTTTAGGGGCAGCTCCTATCCATGCACTTTCCCATGCACCAGGAGGGCTGAGCAGGCCACATGCCCTAGCAGCCAGACTGCCACACCTTTCTGCCCTGGTCAGCAAGATGAGCTTCCTTTGCTAAGCCATGCCTATGTCCGGACGCCCTTTCTTCTAGGAGCCATGAGGCCCTAAGGAGTATCTCCCCCTTTGCCCAGAAATGGTGCCTTCCTGAAGGCTGAGGTTGTTGCCTCCTTCCCAAGCCCTTTCTCCAGAGTGTGGTGGTCAGGTGTCCCTTAAATGGCCCTCCCTTGCTACCAGGTGCTTTAGCTACCACGGCCCAGTTCGAACCTCTAATACCCATGACCAAACTAGCCCCGATGCGCAGGGATCTGACCTCTGCTGACTGTCAGGAGCCAAGCGTAGAGACTCGGAACTGCAGAACTGGAAGAATGGTGGAACTCCTTGGAATCCTACACCCTTAATGACGCTGAAATCTAGAAATGGGAAATGACTTGCTCTGGGTCACACTTTGGATGGTGACAGAACTCTAGAGCCCAGAATTCCTGATTCCAAGTCACCTCTGCCTTCTGGGACCAGATAGTGAGCACTTACTAGAATCTAGGCAGAACAGTCTTGGCCCTGTGCTACTCCAGACCTCACTGTAGGTGGGAGTCCAGTAGGAGGGCTCAGAGCCAGTGCCAGGCCTACCCGTGCTGCTCAGAGCCTGTAGCCTGTCTTAAAATTCTCTGTTCTCCCTTTACTGTCCCACTGAACCACATGCCTTGGGAGCTGCTCTTCTGGGGGACCAGAGGTAGTGAGAGAAGGAAGGGGGTACACAGCTTTGACAGGTGCTGTTTTCAATTCCTCTGCAGCTTGTCCCCCTTTTATTTCCCCAATTTAAGCATAGGTTCCGCCAGCTGTAGAAACTTCAGTCCCTCGGGCTCATGGCTGCCGCAGGTAGCTGCCTAGGGGGGCCTGGCAGCCGTGAGGAGGGCTGAAAGGCAGAGGGGCTCTGGCTGTAGTTTCCAGCTCCCACCTCAGTGCGTGCGGTGGTGTTCCCTCCCTCACTCCCCCTTTTCCCAGAGCTAATACACAGGTGCTGTTATTCAGAAAAAAACTGGTCAGCTTTGGCCAACAGTGAGGTTTCTTCTCTTCTGCCCTAACTATTGTGTAGCCTCTTACGCTGAAACCGGCTTCTCCTGGCTTCTCTGGCTTTCAGAGCCCTGAAACAAAGAGAAACAGGATCTGTCTCTACCCAGCACAGCAAATGGTTGTAGTAATTGCCAAAGCCCTCATAAAGCCCTCCGGCTTGAGGAATGCGTGTAATCATGGCTACTACCGCTGTGCCCGGGCTGGCTGCTCCCCCCGCCTTCTCTCCGTGAACTCCCCGCGCGGGGGCCGAGTCTGTAGGGGCCCTCGTGCCCTCCTGCTGGGGCCGCTGCTGAGTGGACCTTCTTCCCCCTCCTCACATCAGGTGTCTGGCACAGGGCTGGCCCCACGCTCCAGTGCTGAGCAGTCCAGGCTGTGTGTGCTCCCCCCTGGCACATTGGAAGCTGAAGGTGCTTTCTTCAGAACCCTAAAATGGCTGTTGAAGGTGTCCCTGGCTGCAGCCCAGCAGTGGCTGGAGAGGCAGGTGGAGGGCAGTGGTTCTCCCAAACAGGAGTCCTGGGGCCTGGCCAGGCCAGGGTTTGGGCCTAATGGCTTTGACTAAATTACCCCCATCCCCCTCTGTTCCGGAAAAGGGGGAGCCAGAGCCACTTGCTATCATTCTGCTCTGACCTTGAAGGGGGCGGTGTTGGCCTGGCTTCTGGAATGGACACAGTCCGCCCTGGAAAGGGCTGGGGGCAGAAGCGGGGGGGGCACAGCCTGCGGAAGGTAGGATTAGATCATTAGCTCAGTGACCTCCTAGGGTTTCGATGTGCTGTGTTCTCATCCTACAGCTGGTTTGGTAATGATCTGCAAGTCCCGGAGAGCAACAGCACAGCTCTGCCTGACGCTCTCATTAAAATCTATGCAGCCAAGCTCGGCTTTGTAGCAGCCGGCCTTGCGCAGCCTCCTCAGCTCGGGGGGCTGGGGACCCAGTCAGCCGAGAGGCCCTCTGGGCTCTATTTATGCATGTGTGTACCAAAAAACCAAAAAAAAAAAAAAAAAAACCCACTTTCTTAAACCTTCCTTAAGCCCTTTAAGATGATAAAGGACCCTATGCAGGTAATTGTGTGTCTTTAGAATCCTGTAATTGTAGAATGCAAAGTTTAGTGATACTTAAACTGGGCCGCAGCCGGGGAGAGTGTGCAGCAGGGGCTCCTGAGGACTCTGAAGCACTGAAGGCAAGGAGCCACCTCCCTTCCCCAGTCTGCCAGCCCCAGGGACCTGCCCCCATTCCTGCGGCCCAGGGACCCAGCTTCCATCGGCAGTGTCAGAAGTGACTTGTGGCTTTGCCATGGTTGTGAGAGGACTACATTCCAAAGGAGCGGCCACAGGGAGGGCGCAGGCTGTGCGAGTCCCTCGGAGGCTCAAAGCAGCTGGCCCAAGCTCCAGCTCGCCTCCAGCAGAAGCTCAAGCGCCCTCAGAAACGACCCTGGCCAATGTCACCGCAGAGCCGAGGCGGTGTTGTCAGGGCTAATGGGAAATCTCTTCCCATGGCGCCGGCCCTCCGGCTCTGCAGCGCCAGCTTGGACAGATTGAGGTCTCTGTGGCTTTGGTGACCCTGCTTAAGCATTCCCACCGTGTCCCAGCTTTGCTCTCAGCCTGCCTCCCTCTGCAGTCCCCCTCACCTGACCTCGGGGTCCAGGGAGGGGGCCGATGCCCCAGGGTGAGGGGCTTTTGCTCAGGAGAGATATCAGGCCTCTTGGGAGCTTCAGGCTTTGAGCTCTCCTGGGGTCCAGCAGACCTGGGACAAGGTGTCACTAGGAGATACGCCTCATTCTGTGCCTCAGTGAGGGCTAGGGAACAATTCTGTTATTGTATTAACTTGACTCAGTTAACTCACTTGAGAAACTAACCAATTTTTACTTCCTGTCTAGAATGATGTACGTGTAGGAGCGTGAGCTGTTATGCTCCCAAAGTGCCTTGTTTTCTCTGATATGAATATATTTATAAGGACCTATTCCAGTGGATTCCGGGTGTGGTTGCCACATTGATTTCAGGGAGTGGGCATCTGTGTAATAGGGATACAGTCTGGAAGTGCGTCCCTCTCCCCTGAGGGTAGGATTAAACCAAACCCCTGAGGTCACCCCTTCTTCTTCACCCTACTCCTCTTAGGCCCTTAGGAGGATGTCCAGTTTTTTAAAGCACTGTGGCTCCAAGCCTGGTCTCCTTTGTTTCCCCGCCAGGTCCATGTGTGGACCGCATTAGCACCCGGTGACCTGAGGATTCCAAGTAACGATTTTATGTTATACATGCATATATGTAAATGCCAACATTTTAAATAATTTGATAAATCTTTGTAGCTACTCAGCCACGTCTGGCATGTGTATGTCTGTCTCTAAGGGGAAAAGTGTTTGGAGGGGGCAACATTGATAGCCACAGGTGGTGGCCAGAGCTCTGGAGGGAGGTCTGGTTGGGGGTGGGGAGAGGCTTGAGGAGCAGGAGCCCTCGGGGTCTGGATGGCGGACCCTGTGTGGAGGTGGAGATGCAGGTCGGAAACCATTTTGGTTTAGAAGGAGACCCAAGTTGGGGGACCTAGAAGCCCAGATCCCCGGCCCTCAGCCAGCAAGGGCTGTGTGTTGGGGCCAGGGGAGACTGGCTGTTGGCCACTTGCATCAGGCAGAAGAGGAGCACTGGCGGAATGCTGATGTTGCCTCTCAACATCTGGCCGGCATCTTGTCTGCCTCTCAGACCCAAGCAACTTACCTTAAATAGAACGATTTTCCGCGGAATCCGATAAAAAGTTTAGGCTGCTGTACAATCCCTCTCCTGCTTGGGAAGGCGAAGGGGCTGAGTTTCTATTCTGACCCCCCAAAAATGACCTACCCAGGAAGCAACGGTTGTTCTGAGCACAGCTGCTGCGGGTGACAGTCCCTGGGGGTAATTTATGGGCAGACACCCAGTTCCAGTTCCGGGCTCAGCGGACCCAGTGGGGTGGCTCCGGGAGAGGGGCGGGGAGCAAGGTTGGTGACCACTGGTCACGCCTGCTGTTCAGGGAGAGAGAGTCACCCACCGGCGTCCCAGGAGAGGGGGCAGAAGTTTTGAATCGTCAGCAATTGCTGCGCCAGCCGCTCTGAGCTCATCGCTGGAGGTGGGGGTGCAGGGGAGGGGGCGCAGGAGCCGGCTCGCCCCGGCGGAGCCCCTCGCTCCACCCTCCTGCTCAGGCCTGTGTTTAGTCAGCACTTGGCTTCCCGAGGCCGGTGACTGACAGGCAGCCAGACGCCCGCCCTGGGAGAAGACAAAATGGTGGTGTCGGGAGCCGCCCTTGCTGGGGAATTGGAGGGGAGGAATGTGGTTCTGGGAAGCAGGCGGCCCCAGCTTAAATTCCAGCTCCTCCACTTGGGAGCCGTGACCCCATGCTTCACCTCGCAGGGCTAATCCTGAGAAGAATGAGCATTTGCTGAGAGCCTACTACCTGCCCAAGACTGCACACACTTTATCCCAACCTTACAAGGCAAGGGTCTCATGGCACACATGAGAAAAACAAGTTCAGAGGTTGAGCTGTCTGAGATCGTGCAGCTGGCCAGGAGCTTCAAACCTGGGTCTCTCTCAAACCAGAGGTCATGCTCTGTCCACCATGCAACTGAAACAGCTTTCGGATTCTCCCCCGTCCTGAGTCCTGATTTTCAGCGTCCTGGGCGGCATGCTAGGGTTTTCCGTTCTGGTCCGCCCCACCCTCTGGTGCCCAAGTTTACAGGTACCTGTTGTTTTTGCTCCTGCTCCAAAGTCAAGTGAGCCGGACTGAGGGGCCCAACTATCCTAGACCATGAGAGTTGGAAGTACGTCGAGCCCTGAACTGCCGGGGAACACAGTGGGTCCCTAGGTGCGGGCTCGAGCTTCCGGCAGGCACACCGCGCTCAGGACCCGCGCGCACGCGCGCGCCCCCGTGAAGATTGCACATTTAGGCACAAAGACATGCAGACACACACAAGGTGACACCTGCACACGTGAGCGGGCACACTTGAGATCCCAGGCCCAGGGACATGTGCACACACCGCACCTAGAGCCCTGCCCTTGTGCAAACAAGGGCACAGATCAGCACACAGTTACAGGAACACATAATCGCAGGCCAGCCTCGCGCGGTCCTCAGGAGCCACCCCTCCCTTCGCGCTGCCGCCGCCAGTTCCTCACTGCCCCCTCCTGGCCGCCCAGCGGCCAGGGCAACCTGGCAGCTTCTCCCGTGAGTTCTGCTCTGGGTGGTTGTCAGCTAGTTCCCTTCTCCATAATGAGGCTGGGAGCAGTTTCAGGTGCTCTTCATAGTCCCTCAGCCCCAGGAGATGACGCTGTCTAGAGGGAGGTCTAAAGCTGGAGGACAAAAAAAAAAAAAAAAAAAAAAAAAGAAGGAAGAAAGGAAAAGGCTTTCACAGCCAGAAGAATCATGGTAGAATTCTCAGTACAGTGATGGCAGGGGGCCTGCATAGACCACCCCCCACACCCTCGGCAGGCAGCCACCCGCCCTTGCCTGGGGCACCGTGTGCACCTGCTCTCACGGTACACAGATTTCAAGAGAAGCAGACCTCCGGGCCGACAAGGTAGAGGTCAGGCCTTCTAGCTCCCACATTGCTGCTCCCTCTCTGGGCCTCAGCTTCCTCACCTATTTGATGAAGAGTTAAGTTGACCACGATGCATGTGACCCTCCACCCTGGAGTCTCACCGTCTTGGGACACCTCTCCCAAATGTCACATGCCTGAGTAAAGCACGTCCATAAACACGACCCCATGCATTCTTCAGGCTGGTCCTGGGAGGATTTCCAACACAAAGATTTTAAGTGCTATTTTATGGTTGAGGAAACCAGGCATGGAGGGGCACAGCAACTTACCCAAAGTCACACAGCAAACTGGCGGCAGGAACAGAAAGAGAAATCCTCTTCTTGTGGGCCCCAAGCTGCCTACAGAGTAGAACTCTCCCTGTGGGCTCAGGCCCAGAGCCCAGGAGACAAAAACAACAGAGACTAAAGCCAGAAGCTCTCCTCCTCCCTTTTTTTTTTTTTTTGGTTAAAGGTTTTCGTTTTGTTCTGTTTTGTTTAGTAATCTCTATACCCAACATGGGGTTTGAACTCACAACCCCAAGATCAAGAGTCTCACGCTCCACTGACTGAGCCAGCCAGGCGCCCCAGAAGTTCTGCCCTTCTGTCGAGCCCTGAAGGCCAAGGGGAACCCAACAGAGGTCCCAGGTTCCATGTTGAGATGGAGGCTGGGAAACGGCAACTTGCACCCCAGGGGGGTTCCACCACTCCCCACCCCTACTGGCAGTCTGCACAAAGCCAGAGGCAGGCTAAAGAGGCACCCTACTTGGTGGCCACTTGGTAGTCTGTTCCTCAAGGTACCACATACATGAGTGGTATGTGCGCATATGCCTGGACTCCACGGGTGTGTACTCACATGTCGGTGTGCGTTCATATGTGCCTACAAGTACACTCAGGAGCATATTCATAGGTCTGTGTAAAATGTAAGTGTATGTGCTTGCAAGCCTGTATACCTAGGACGGCATGCGTGTATTTAAACAAGGCATGTTTGGATGTACATGAATAAATGGTTTCTGTGTAACTGGCAGGTAAATTTATGGACATGTCAGATGTTGCTTGCACACGCATTGGGTTTGTTCATGAATGCACTTGGGTATGTGCGAATGTTCGCATGCATTTGCGTAAAAAAGTGGAGTGAATCACGTCCATGCCCATGACAGCTGAGTGTGTGTAAATGTGTGTGCAAGGAAGGCTCCATGTGACTGTGTACCCATGACTCATAGGGGTGCCCTCTGCAGAGAATATGACGTCAGTGTTCCCCTAAGCTCTGGTGCCGGCTGTGCACTGCTGGCTCTAGCCAGACGCTGGGCTCGCAGCACCCCCACCCCACCTCCGCATTCTATTCCCCAGACCCATCCTGCTTGGCCAATTTGCAGCCTCTCGCTCCCAGCTCCCGAGAAGGCCTGCAGCAAAGTCAAGGGGCTGGTGGCCAATTAGCGAGGGGGTTAATCAGGGATCTGGGGACCCCTGGGGGGCGGGAAGCGAAGGCAGGCATTGAGGTTGGCAGGAGCACTTACTGCCTGTCATGGGGGTGGGGGAGGGGAGAGACAAGGAGGGGAGGCTGAGCCCGCCTGGTGGCTGGAAACCGAGGGTCTGCCTGTGAATTCGTGATTGCTGAGCACTGATAGCAGCGGGGAGCCTGTGTGACTGTGTGTGCAAAGGGGCATACATACATGCATTTGCGTCCCTGAATGTGGTCCTATGAGCAATGTGTGTACCCGATGGGATACCATCTGTTTAAACATGTGCAGTTTTGTGTCTGTATATGTGGGTGTGCAATGGTGTGCAAGCGTGCCTGGACCCATGTGCACACACGTGTAGAAGGCCAAGCCTGTGTGTGCATACTCGTGCATGCAAGGGTGTGTGCACACATTGACGAATGTGCTCCCATGCAAACACATGCACATGAAGTTGACATGGCCCGCTAGCATGTGTGCAATGGTGTGTGTTGTGTGTGTGCGTGTGTACCAGTGTGCAGATACACCTGGCTAGACATGCATGTCCGGATGTATGTCCATGTGTGTGTGTTCTCTGAATGGCCTGCGTGTGCCCGTGTGTGTATGCCCGTAGGTCTGCACGTATACAGGTCTCGGCGTGTCAGGAGCTGGGGAATGTGGGGCTGGCGGGCTCCGGGCTCCAGGAGAGAATCTGACAGACGACCAGACTTGCCGCAGCCCCCAGCCCCGGGAGCCTGTTTTCCAGCCTGCGGAAGCTGTGAGCCCGTGAACTCATCTTATATTAATAGCTGCTGTCTCCTCACTTATTGCAGGGAGAGGCGGTCATGGCCCCGGCGGGGGCTCAGCACTCGGGGCTCCTCCCCTCCCCCACACAGGACCTGGGAAGAAGGGAGGGAAAGATGGGCCCTAGGGCTTACCCAGGCAAGAAGGCAGGGCTCAGGGCTCCAGCCCTTGCCTCCCCCAATCCACTGCCCAGCTCACCTCCCAAGCTCTGTAGCTGGTAGGATCAGGCGTGGGGGTGGGAAAAAAAGTCAGGGCCTTGGACACCCCCCCAAACCACCTCCCCCCCCCCCACAAATGCACCAGACACGCACTCACCAGTGCTGAGTAGCTCCAGGCTGAGAACCAGATGATTCTGAAGCGGTAAGAGACAGAGAAGGCTTTAGCTTGAGAGGGCAGACATGTTCCTTCTCTCAAGGACCCTCCGCTGGAGAGGGACACACAGCCCTGCGTTCAGGGGCCCCTATGCTGATGAAGAGGGCAAGACTTCTCTATAATATTTACTTGAGAAGTATAGCAAGTTGTTTTGTATAAACCACATCTTCATGGCCACAAGAAGACTTAGCCAAGGAGGCTTCCTGGAGGAAGCAGAGGGTAGGGGTGCAGGGAGGACCTGAGCTATATCTACAGAGTCCCTGGAGGAGGGAGCAGCCAGCCAACCCCACCACGCACATGGGCTCCAACCCGAAGAGCAGACTGAGATATCCCTCAGGTTGAGCCCAGAACCCAAGGCAGAGAGACGCCAGATAGGGGCTCCCAGCAATGTCTCGGGTCCACCATACTATCACAGGCAGGCAAACAGCCTAGGGCCCGCAGCATGGCAGCTTACCCCAGGCTCTCCCAGACAAAGAGCTTTGGCTCTGCTGACTCTGGAGCCAGGAGCTGGGATGGGGAGGCAAAGGGCCAAGCCTGCCTGGAATAGTATGGGCACCTGGACCCTCTCCTTCTGGTCCGTCCCCTCACCCCCCTGCCAGTGGAGGCTCCTTGGGAACATGGGTGAGGCAGCAAGGAGGCCCTTCTTCACGCCACCCCTCCCAAAGGTCTGGGGGTGGCCTAGAGACCTCCAACTTCTCCCCAGCCTGGGGACAGGGCTCCCTGCCTGGGGTTTCCTTGCTTGCTGTTTCTGAATTGCTCTTGAAACTCACTCCCTTACCCTGGATAGAAACAGATTTGGAGTCAAATGGACCCAAATTCAAATCCCAGTTTGGCCCTTTGCTACGTGACTTTAGGTAGATCAACTGTCACCTTCAGGGAGGCCTTTCTTGGGATCCCCGTCCTCCCCGTGCCCTTTCCCTGCTTTATTTCTCCCCCAGGACTCTGCTCTCTGACAGGACCAAATCTTAAATTTGTTTCTTTATTACAGTCTCCCCTGTGAAATTGAAGTTGTCCGCAAGAAGGGCAGTGAATGAATGAGGGCTTTAATTCTCAGAGCCTCACCTTCCTCTTCTGTAAAATGGGGAGAACGATAATACCACCCAAAGGGTCATGGTGATGTGTGAAATATTTGGGCCAGAGCTTGGCGTGGAGAGGTGCTTGCTGAGTGGGTGTCTTTTCCCGAGGACCTTCCAGGAAGGTGGGGAAAGAAGGCTCCTCCTGACCTGGTGGGAACCCCTGCTTTGTATTTGGACTGGAGCTGTGTATAGCTCAGCCCAGGTCTGCCTTCCACCAGCTCTGACCCTGTCCCTGTTGGCAGGTCCACTCCCCTTGGGGTCCTGTGTCCAGTGTTGGGGAGGAGCCTTGAACACTAGGTGTCAGAGCTCTTGGTCAGGGAAATGGAGAAAGACCTGAGTCTTAGCCTGGCACAGCTGTGTGGGTTTGAGCAATGACTGCTCAACATTAGGCCTCAATCTCCCCATCTGTACAATGTGGGGGGGGGGTGTTCTAAGGGTTCCATCTCCAGGTTTTGCCTACCTGGGAGCCCTGGGAGGCTGAGAGGCTTTGCAAGCCAAAAAACAGCTTCCTCTTCAGCCACACTTCCAAACCTGCTCCTGCCCTTTCCTGGTGAACATACTCTTTCTCGTTCTGAAACACCATTACTCAGGGACCCGCACACTTATGTCCTCAAATGCACACACTTACCATCACTGGCCTTTGGATAGAAAAGAAGCTCTTCCTGCTGCAGAATGACCATTGTCCCTCCAGCCTCCTCCCAAATGTGGCCTCTGGCTCCAAGAATGAATCCCAACACTAATCAGGGTCCAGAATGTCCTAAGCTCCAGGCTTGGGAAGAAGGAGAGGAGAGGCCATTGGATAACAGAGCACAGGTTGTGGAAATGGATGTTCCCTCGCCAGTCACCAACTCTCCCTTGACCTCAGTTTTCTCATCTGTAAAATGGAGAAGATACTTCTGGTGCCGTGGGAGGCTTGTTCAGCATAAATGAGGTAACATGGGCAGTACACTCGGCGTAGGGCCTGGCACATAGTAAACACCCGCAATTAGAAGGAGCTGTTATTAAGGAGATGGATATGCTTTGAGCATCAACTTCATGCCAAAGCTCCAAACAAAAGCGCATTCTCAACAGGAGAAGGGGTTAGCACCCTGGTTCCTGTCCTCAGAAAAAGATGGGATCTTTGGGATGCCTGGATGGCTCAGTCAGCTAAATGTCTGCCTTCAGGTCGGGTCATGATCCTGGGGTCCTGGGTTGGAGTTCTGCATGGGGGCTCCCTGCTCAGCTAGAAGCTTGCTTCTCCCTCTGCCTCCCATTCCCCCAAGCTTGTGCATGTGCGTACTCTCCTTCTGACAAATAAATAAGCAAAATATTTAAAAAAAGAAAGGTGGGGTCCTTTCCTGGCAGTGCCTGGGTCTGAGCAGAGCAGAGGGGACCATTAGCTCAGCCTCTAAAGGGGCGGGGGCTGCCACCTGTCAGCCTCACTCCTCCCTGGATCTGGAGCTTCCCCAGATCCCTCCACAGGCTCCCAGGCCTGATCTAATCCCCTCCCATTCCAGGCTCTCCGCCCACATTGGGTCCACCCCAGACCCTCCACACATAGAGACAGAAACAGACTTATCACAAAATCATTCTTTATTGAGCGATGGGTTGGGGATAGGAATAGGGCAGCACTGGAGGCCATACCCCGGTTGGCAGAGGGGTCAGGTGTTGGCTCACACCCTGCCTCCTCTAGGGCACCGCAGGGTGGGGCCTGGCCCCCAGGTCCTGGCTGTGGCGCTGGATGCCAGGCTGGAGTGGACTTGGGGTGGTGCGTGTTCTGGTCCCGGCTGCCTGGCCGGGCTGCAGTTTCCCCCAAATGGCCACCAGAGGGCAGCCGGCCCCCAGCGCAGAGGAATTCTCGGTTGCTCAGGTGATGGCTTCTTAAAAAAATAAAAAACCAGAGGCTGGTGTGTTCTCCCAGCAAACCCGAGAGGGGCGGGCCTGGGGAGAAGGCTCTGGTTTCTATGATCTCTTTGATAAAAAATAAGCAAAAATAATAACAAAATACGTGGTTTCTCTTTCTCCCTTTCCCCCTTCTAGGAACTGAGGTCAGCAATGGGGGTGTGGGGATTGGGGGGTACCCTGGTATGGCCTGGATTTCAAGGTGTGGGTCTCTTTTTTTCCCCTTACCGCCCATAAATAAATAAGTAAATAAATAGGTAAATAAATAAATTATAAATAGATACTCTTTTTTGTATGTGCACATATAAATAGATACATTTTTCTTTCTTTCTCCTATCTAGGCAACTGAGTGACTAACCTCTCTGACTCTTTAGCTCGGAAACCCGAAAGTAAAGTGACATGATTAAGGTCAAAAGGGGGGTGGGAGGAGATCAGGGACTTGGAATGGCACTATAAAACACCCAGCAGCATTCTGGAACTCCAAGCCAGCTGGGCTGTGGGACGTTTCTGAGTGGAATCCTGGCCACCTGAACATTCTAGAACCATGGAGCCAGCTGGGCCCTGTAGGGATCTGGACAGAATCTTGTGAAACACCCGATGTCCTAGAACTCCAGAACCAGCTGGGTCTTGGAGGTGTGGAGCTGGGAGGTTGGAACAAAGCCCTGGAAGACCTAACATTCTGGAATTCTGTAGAGATCAGGGCCAGAGGGTCACCGGAATAGGACTAGACGTCACTGGGGGAACGGGATCGGAAGGGGATCTTGGAAGAGGAACAGCAGCAGCAGATGGCCCACAGCACCTTCTGCACGTCCTGGTTGCGGAAGGCGTAGATGATGGGGTTGATCATGGAGTTATAGGTCGCGGGGAGCAGGGTGAGATAGGTGTAGAGGGGTGGAGAGTGGGCGTCACCCAGCAGGCAGTAGACAGTGAAGGGCAGCCAACAGGCGGCAAAGGCGCCAAGCACCACGGCCAGCGTGGCAATGCCCTTTCGGGTGGCCACATAGTGGGAGGCAGGCAGCAGATGCCGTTGGAGGGCAATCTGCTGGGCATGGCGGCAGACGATGCGGCAGATCTGGGCATAGAGCTGCAACATGATGCCAAACACCATGAAGAAGGCAACGGCCAGGACCACCAGATGGTTCTTGGAGAGCGGATAGACCACGCCACATGTGGCCCGGGCATCCAGACAGTTCCAGGCCAGCACAGGCAGCAGCCCCAGGCCCAGCGCGCCCCCCCACACTAGGGCCAGCATCACATAGGTCCGAGTCACCGTTGTCTCTGAATAGTAGGTGAGGGCATTGTACAGGGAAAGGTAGCGGTCGACGGTGATGGCCAGCAGGCTGCCCACGCTGGCAGTAAAGGCCATCGCCAGCACGCCAACCAGCACCAGGCTCATTTCCACCGAGCCAATGCAGAACACAGCAGCGAAGTGCAGGACCAGGCCCAGGCCCGCCAGCAGGTCGGCCACAGCCAGGCTGCCCACCAGCAGGAACATGGGGGCACGGAATGTGGGAGTGCCCACAATGATGGCCACCACCAGCGCGTTCTCACAGGACACCAGGGTGCCTGAGATGCACAGCACCACATCCCAGGCCCTGGGGGAGGGCAGCGGGGCGGCTGGACCTGTGGACCCCTCTGCTGAGCCCACGCTGCTCACATTCACGTTGCCTGAGCCGGCGGAGAGCCAAGCCAGGGGGCTGCCTGCACCCCACATCATGGTACCTGTAGGAGAAAGGCCCTGTGAGAAGCTGGTGGGCTGGGTGCTGGGCGAAGGGGTCTGAACGGGACAAGGTGCCACTCAGGATACGTTGTGAATGTGTCTCCTCAGGATACCCGGCTGGGTCCCAGGGCCTTGTCCCCCTCTCATGACCCAGGGCTCCTTCCAGGATACCATTGTCTCCCCCTGCCCACCCCTACCCTCTCCCCAGGAGGGACCTATTTTCCTCTCACTGTACTGGGTCCCTCCACTCTCTCTTCCAACTTCCTGGGCCCTGCAGCCCTCTTTCTCCCACGTGTGTGACCAGTGGAGAACCAGGTGAAGGACTACCATAAGTGGATTGGGGGGCCGTAGGATTCTGGGGATGCCGGGTAGGCCCAGGACTGGGGAAGGGAAACACATCTCTAGACTGAGGGTAGTTCTGCTCCCTCCCCATCAGGGAGGATGACGCTTAGTTTCTGAGGCTTGCCAGACCCCTCACGAGTCTCAGTATTGCCAGCCCGAGGCTCCGCCCCCAGAGAATGCGCGTGAAGCTCCCTCCAGCCCTCACCCTGCACTCCCGGGGTAACACCACCTAGAAACTCAGCCCCACCCCCAACACACAGGGGCCCAGACTTCTGTCCCCGCCAGACCCCTCTTTCTGCCTGATTCTCCGGGTCTTTGGAACAGACACCCTCTGCTGGAGGCCCGGATCCCTGAGTCAGACCCCTCCTTCTGCCCGGACACCTGGATCTTGGGCCTGACTCCGCATCCTGTCCGTGAGTCTAGATCCCTAAGTGGGACACATCCTGCTCGGACACCTGGGTTCCTGCCTCCGATGACTCCTGCCAGCCCAATCTCAGAGGACCATTAGTCCCTCCAGGGCTTTGGGCCTTGGAGGAGAGCGCACCCCACGCGGGGTCACCCAGATGACGGTTCTCAGCACCCCGGACACTGGGTCCCCGCCTGCTAACCCAAATTCTGGATTCCGGGTCTTAACCTCCGACCTCTGCCGGCGGCTGGGAGCCTGTCCGCCGGCCCTGCTCCCCAGCATCCTGCGTGCCCTTCCGGATGCCTCGTGCCTGCAGCGGGGCCCCCTACTCACCTCTCGGAACCTGGTGCGGCAGGGCCGCGTGGAGGCTCTGCTCGGGTCCGGGCGGCGAAGGGTTTGCGCGGACCCGGAGAAGCCCCCGCGGCCGCGGGAGAAGCGGCGTGAGTCACCCGCCCCGCCCCGCCCCCGGCCCCTGGTTCGGTGACGTCAGCGGCCCGACCGGCCAATGGGTGCGTCGCACCGGGGCGCAGCGCGTCGGCGAGGCATAGTAATGAGGCCTCGCACCTCCCGCTCCCCCATTCATAAAAAGCGACCGTGGCCGCGGCCCCGCCCCCTCCCCACTCGCCCCGCGCTGTCCTTGACTCGGCGCCCTCTGCGGGCCGGGATTTCGGGGGGCGCGGGTGGGAGACCTTGGAGAAGTCTTAGGGAGGTTGCGGGGAATATATAAGGGGAAGCAGAAAGGGGCCCTGGAAAGACTGTGGAGGTGATGGGACCCTCAGGTGGCAGAGACCGACGGAATTCGGGTGACGGAGATGGAGTGATGAGGCTGAATGGGCGTCCTGCGTAAGGATGATGGGGGTTGCCAAGATGATGGGGCCCTGAGGTGATGGTGACAGCAGCACGAAGGAGCAGGGAAGTGGGTGGCAGTGACAGTATGAGCAAGGTGACAGGATCTTGGGGGATGGTGGCCATGAGACGCTGCCAAAGAAAGAGAAGCCCCTGGGGCAACCATAGCAGTGTCAGGGTGACTGTGACATGATGGAGCTCAGGGATCCCAGGGTGGCAGAGGTGATGGCGAGGGAAAGGGAAGATGGAGTGTCCAGATGATAGGACTTCAGGTCACCATGACCCTGTCACAAGTGCTGAGGTACCCAGGGGACAAAACACAGTGAAGAGGTTTGTAAGGTAGCTTGGAATGAAGATACCGGGTGACTGTGGTGAATGAGCTCCAGGGTGAGAGGGACAAGGTAGAGGGTCTGGACTGACAGTGACCAGGCAGGTGAGGTGCTGCTGGGAAGGTCCTCGTGATGCTGGGGCTGGGATAAGGAGCTGCATGACGTCACTCATGTCAGTCCAATAGCGCCCTCCCAGTGCGGGAGGGGTGGGCCTGGCAAGATTTCAAAACCTGAATTATTTATTCAAGGATCTGGAAAGCCAGGGGTGGGGGGGCACTTCCCCGAAGCAGCAGGAGAGGGGGAGCCAGGAAGAACTTGGAAGCAGAAAACCTGGCAGCACAGTCCCCAGGGCAGGCCCCTCTCACAATCCCCCATCTTCTGCATTCTGGCAGGGTACAGCACGGAGAAGGAGCTCCATCTTCCCCAGCCCTGCCTGTCCTTTGTCCCAGGGACATACACCATTCAGCTGACTTTTCCAGAGGTGACAGATGTGCCCAGGGGGAGAGAAACTGGCTGCTTCTCCTTCCTCTGTCTCTAGCTTTGATCCTCAGTGGATCCCTCCAGGCCTGTGGGATGGGTGGAGGACAGGGATCAGGGGGCTTCAGGAAACCAGAGGGTCTCAGATCCAAGGCCCCACTGACTTCTCCCCTGACCGGCACTGCTGTAGTTCCCTCAGTCAGTGTGGGGCAGAGGGAAGGAGGTGACAGGCCAGCGGCAGAGTACAAGGGAAGAGGAGAGCGTAGGGACTGGGGAAGATGATACATTTCCAGTTGGATGTGGTGAGTTGGGGGTAGAGGTGGTCAAATCCTAGTTCCTGCATTTCATCGCTGTGTTACTTTGGGGGAATTTCTTCGGCACTCTGTGCCTGTCTTCTCATCTGTAAGAGAGGGTAATGTTAGTATCTACCTCAGGATTGGTGGGAGGGCCTGGCACATTCTCAGCACTGTGTTAGCTACCAATAGCCTATCTGGCAGAAGGAGGACACCTGGGAGGCATAGGTGTGCAGGCAGTAATTGAGTTTCTAGGGCTAGATGATCTCACTCAGTGAGGAGAAAAGCCCCAGGGAACGCCGCCACTGAGGGCACAGATTGTGGGTGAATGTGTCCTTGCAAAGGGTCCTGGCCTTCTCTTCGCCCAGAACCCCTTCACTTCATTCAAGCCTTTGCCTTCAAGTCGACCCTGAAGCAGGCTCCTGACCCTCTATCCTAGATAACCCCAGCCGCTCTCCCCTCTTTCCTTGAGTTACTATTTCTCAGAACTTCGCATTCCTAAATTTGTGTTTATTCATGTATTTTCTTTTTTACTTCACATCGGCCTCACCAGAATATAAGTTCCACGAGGGGAGAGACTTTGTTCTGTTTCGTGTCACCACAGCACCCGGCACTATAGCAGGATGCTTAGAGTAAAAAGCAGCGTCTAGAGAAAGTGGAGAGTACTGATATGCCCAGTGTCCAGAATGGGGGTGTGTGTGCGCGAAAAAGAGAGCATACAGAGGCGTCACCCCCCCACCCCAGAACTCAGGTGCCCGCTCTCTTCCCCATCTGAGCTGAGTTCCAGCAACTTCCCCTCTGGTCTCTGGGTTGGGAGAAGGTGGCTGGCAGGTTGGCGGGAAAGAGCTATGTGAGAGACTATCTTCTGCTATTCTGAGGGGCAGTAATAGTTCTTTATTTTATTTTATTTTTTTACAAATGTTCATAGTGAATTAATCCTCTCATGAAACGTCTGCACAATCACCACAGATAAAGTCACTGCAGAGTCTTTAGTCCTTTTGGCCTGAGCCAGCAAGGGCCTGTGTGGTGCCTGACATTCTTCATTCTGTTCCTATGTCCCACTCGCTCTTTTCTTGAGGTCTTTTTCTTCTCAAGCTGACCATGTCTTGCAAGGCTGTCTTTGGGTTCACTTTTCTTTCATAATCCAAGGAATTGTAAATCACGCCCAAGCCAGTTGCCGCACTACTGCCAACACGGGTTCTGACTCCAAATATAAAGATGACATCTGGAATGGTCTTATACTATTTTGGCTAGTTTTCCCCCAAAGATCTGCCTTGGATACTGTTGCCTTCTCGCCATGAAGAACATCAACGACCACATTTCCACTGAAGTAGTTGGTTGGCTAAAACTTCCTGACCCAGATAGCCACAGGGTGGTTCAAAATGGAAGCTGATCCTCAGGCAGTCGGAGAGAAAAAGAGTACAGTGATATTTCTAGCCATGAGAAACCCCAGACACCCAAGAGACTCAAGTGAAGCTATGGATTTTCCCACGGGCACTCCCTCCATGCTTCGAAACTGCCCAATGCCAATGGGACAATGGAGGCCATCACTGCCAACTGGGTCTCTCTTCCCCAAAGACCCGCTATCTAGATAAAGGGCTGTCCCTTCCTCTTCTATCCTCCTCATGTCCTCTGCCCTATCGCCTTGCTTCCTCTCCACTACGGATACCCTGTCCAGTCCTTCCCACCTACTAGGTGCCAGACCAGATCCCAGGGCTTAGAACCACCCTGTATCCCCATTTCATGGGTGAAGCCTAGAGAAGCTGAAGGACTTGGCCCCAGTCACACAGTACATGGCAGAGCTGGGACGTGAAGCTGGTCTATCTGCAAATCCAGTGTGCCTTCCTTTCCATCCTAAACTCACCTGGGAGTCAAGTTTGACCAGGGCTGACAACACCTGTAGTTCCCCAGGTGACCACCAGATGGCTATGAGCACTCGATTCCAGTAAGACTTCTTCCCTTACCATTCTCTCTTCAATTTGGGGAATCCCTTGGGCCTACGTGTTCATGGAAGATGGGTGTGTGTCTGAGGCACAGATAAATCCACACAAGCTCCTGTTCAAGCCCCAAGAATCTGCGCATCGTCTGTGCACACATTCTTTTTTTTTTTTTTTTTTTTTTTTAAAGATTTTATTTATTTATTTGGCAGAGAGAGATCACAAGTTGGCAGAGAGGCAGGCAGAGAGAGAGAGAGAGAGAGGGAAGCAGGCTCCCTGCTGAGCAGAGAGCCCGATGTGGGACTTGATCCCAGGACCCTGAGATCATGACCTGAGCCGAAGGCAGCGGCTTAACCCACTGAGCCACCCAGGCACCCCTGTGCACACATTCTTAACACAGACCCATTTGTTCACTCACCCAGTATTTACTGACAATTCCCTGGGCTTTGAGTGGGTCTTATGGACAGAGAGATGATCTGGCCACATCCCTGCATTTTCTTTTCTTTTCTTTTTTCTTTCTTTTAATCCTTTCTTTTCTTAAGTAAACTCCATGCCACACATGGGGCTCAAACTCACAACCCTGAGATCAAGTCACATGCTCTACAAACCAAACCAACCCAGTGCCGCCACATCCCTGTATTTTCAATGTTCAACAAAGTTTTATTGAGCATGTGCTACTTTCCAGACATAGTTCTAGGGACAGAGGATAAGGCAATGAACAAAAATCCTTGATTTCACAGAGCGCCATTCTGATGGGGAAAGATGGACAATCTAAGCACTTAAAATGATTCTAAGTAGGGGGCTCCTTGAGGGTCTCACAGACCAGAAGGACAGGACAAACATACAGTCACAACATGATACAATCTGTTTATTTAATAAACACCTACGTAGCCCTTAAGTGTAGAGGGAGTTAACTGCAGAAGAAGATAAACATGGCTCCTGCCTTCATAGAAATTACAGCCTAGGATACAAAAGAGTAATTAATTACACATTTGATACGTGTTTTGAAGGAAAAAGGAAGTATCATGAGTGGGGAAGAGAAATGGGGCAGTTTTAGGGGCCTAGGACACACTCAGGTGAAGGTGCCCAGGAAGCAGATGGACCCACTGGGTCCTGGGTTCAAATCCTGGCCCTCCTCATTGTAACCATGTGCCCGTGGGCAGGTGATTTTACTTTTTTTAAAGTTTATTTATTTATTTACTTATTTTAGTAATCTCTACACTCACGACCCCAAGATCAAGAACCACACGCTCTTCTGATTGAGCCTGGCAGGTGCTGGATTTTACTTCTGAAGCCCACAAACTGGGGATAACAAAAGCCACGCCTAGAGGGTAGTCATGGACATTAGATGAGAAGCTGCAAGTAAACTCTTAATGGAATGTATACTCTACTAAGAGTAAGAGGTCAGTAGTGTGAACTATGTATTATTAGTTACAGGTGGCAGCTGGGGAGGGAACACTGGGCTGGAGATGGAGATAGGAGACCTGATGGCTTTAAGATCAGAGCCGGTGGCAGAGGAATGGCCAAAATGATCTCAGGAGAGGTGGAATAGGTCTCAGGAAGGAATTGGGCCACCAGGAAGAGGGGGAAGGAGGAAAAGGAGGGGCAGCAGAGAAGGGGAAAGAGAGTGGGAGTGAAAGAGAAGGGGGGGGCGCCTGGGTGGCTCAGTGGGTTAAAGCCTCTGCCTTCAGCTCAGGTCATGATCCAGGGTCCTAGGATCGAGCCCCACATCGGGCTCTCTGCTCAGCGGGGAGCCTGCTTCCTCCTCTCTCTCTGCCTGATTCTCTGCCTACTTGTAATTTCCGTCTGTCAAAAAAAAAAAAAAATCTTAAAAAAAAAAAGAAAGAAAGAAAGAGAAGGGGGGAAAAGAGGAGGTGCCCTCTAAGGAACCCGAGGAGAAGATACAGAGGGGGAAGGAACAAGAAGAGGCCGGTGCCAGGGCAGGAGTTGAGGCGGAAGGAAGTCTGTGGAAACCCCCAATTGTCCTACTAATAATGAGACCAATAACTTGGTCGGAGGGCGTGGTGGGAAGCTGAGGGGCAGAAGAGAGTAGGGTGCAAGGTGTGAAGCGAGGTGGGAGGTCAGAGTCCAGCGTCCAGCGGCCAGGCAAAGCCAGTCCCTGGGAGTGGGGCCTATTTGGGTTCACTCAACAAGGTAAGGCCTGCGGGAGAGTCACCTCGCTTCGAATCCAGATTTTGCACTGTGACCTCCGCCTACTCAGTCACCTTTCCTGAGCCTTAGTTTCCTCACCTGTGAGTGAGGGAGGGATACTAACTACCCCGCGAAGTTTTCGTGAAGCTGCTGGTGAGGACTCCCGGGACCAGGTGTTGCTACTACACCTGGATCCCGCCCCCTTTTGCCCGAGCCCCCGCCCAGATCGCCAAACGCAGCTCGGCCAGGCCGCGCCCACCACCCACGCCCCACGTGACCCCGCCCCCACGGCCGGGCCCCGCCCCGACGGCGGGACTGGCCCCGCCCCAGAACGACCCCGCCCTCCTGGCCACGCCCAGGTTGCCTTGGGTCTCACTCCCCACATCCCAGCTGAGCCGAGTCCGGGAGGGACGCACCGCACCAGCTCTCCGCCCGACCCCCGGCCCCGCCCCGCCCATGGCAGCGCCGGGACCCCGCGCCTTACGGGTCGCGCTCTGTGGCGGCTGCTGCTGCCTTCTCCTGTGTGCCCAGCTCGCTGTGGCTGGTAACGCGGACCAGGGTCTGGTTGGAGGCCCAGCCCGGGCAGGAGCAGGCGGAACCTGCCTTCATCCAGCCGCCGGTTCTGGAGCGGTCTGGGCTGGGGGGCGGGGGGCTGGAGGGGACTTTCCAGAGAGTTCAGGGCTCAAGCGGTGGGTGAAGGGGGTTCTAGCCATGTGTGGAGCATCGGTATATAATAGGCTCCAAGTGTTCGGAAGTGAAGGGACCCCAGGTGTGTCTGGGGTAGGCAGCTCCACATCAGGGAATCCCAGGTGTATGCAAAGGGAGGGGACTCTGGGTGAATGTGGGGGAGCTTGGGGTGTGTGTAACCATGTGCTTGTGGAAACTCCAGGTGTGTAGTGGGCCTTAGGGGATCCAGGTGAGTGTATGTGTGCAAAGGGGTGAGCACCACAGTAGCGGGGAAAGGCGGGTGCAGCTCAGTTTCAAGGAGTTGCTCCCACTCCCAGGTAAAGGAGCTCGAGGCTTTGGGCGGGGAGCTCTGCTCCGCATGAACATCTGGCCAGCTGTCCGAGGGGCCTGCAAACAGCTCAAGCTCTGTGAGCATTGTGTGGAGGGGCACAAAACGCATAACCTCTCCAGCTGCGTGTGGGAGCAGTGCCGGCCGGAGGAGCCAGGTATGGAGGTGGGCGCTCCCCAAATCAAGTGCCCCCAGTTCAGGACCCCAGGGCCTTGGCCCCTCTCCCCAAATCTCTCTGCTATACCTTCTCCCACCAGGACACTGTGTGGCCCAAGCTGAGGTGGCCAAGGAAGGTTGCTCTGTCTACAACCACTCGGAGTCGTGTCCAGGTAAGGGGACTCCTGCTGGCCTAAGCTGAGTTGGAGAGAGGGGGCTGAGGTGTCCCCAGCCAGAGCCTTCCCTCCAGGAAGGAACCGGCCGCTCTTGGGGAGCAGACTATGCTCACGAACACCTGGGTCCACTTTCGGTTCTGCCTTTAGCTCATTGAGAAGTCTCTTCCCCTCTCTGGCTTGTTTCCCGATTTAAAAAACGGCACAGCCAAAGGATCCAGGACAGATGTGTGGAGGGGTTGGAGAAGTGAGCTCATCTAATTTAAAACAGTGAGGACTTCAGAATCTGAAGTTCAGAAGGGAATGGAGGGAGGGCTTTCTGGAGGAGGTGTCATCAGAGATGACCCTTAAAGGTAGAAACGGAGAGAGGGCACATCCGGTGGAAGGAACTGTATGAACTGAGGCTTGAAAGTATGTTAGCTGGACCTGGATCTGGAACAGGGGTCCTGATGTGAGTCTGAAGTCCCGCTGTTGACCTGGGTTGGGTTCTTGGTGGGAGTCAGGGAGTGGGAGAGGTGATTTAGTATGGATTCCCTGTCTTTCCAGCTGCCCACCACTACCCCACCTATGAACCAAAGACAGTCACAACAGGTAGGTACTACCCGGGAGAATGGGAGCGGTGGAAGGACTAGAGGGGCCAGCAAAGACAGCTGGGCTCAGGCACTGACATGCCCTGTGACCTCAGCCCTGTGACTTCTCCTGCTGAGACTGTTCCCACATCCGTAAAATGGGTTGAGTAATACCTCACAGAATTGCTGCGAGGATTTTACCAGCAGATGTAGAGAGCCTAGTTCAGTGTCTGATGCATAGAAAGAGATCAGGAAGTGATGGGTCCTGTCCCTCTCCCCCTACCAGTTCTGGGAGCTCAGGCTGACCCTCTCAGGACCTGCCCTTGGTGCTGAAGCATTCGTGGCTGGCTCAGGCCACCAGGGAGGTGTAGCTCAGTGACTACCTCACAAAGCAGGCTCCTGGCAGAGCAGAAGCAAGAACTCTGCCCCTTGGTTCCCACTGCCCCTCAGGGCCCAGAGGTCACCAGGCTTGATAGGGATGGCTGCAGAGGCTTTGGTTAATTAAAGCCAGGAACTTGATCTTGGAGGCTGAATTATTGATAGCTCAGCTCCCTCTGGCTGAGCCTTAGATGGGTCTTGAGCAGCTCATTTCTTCCCTCTCCTACTTTCCCCCCAGTGTCCTTCTCTGGGATGGGGCTCCCTGTGGTGTAGCTGGGACCACCCTTTGCCCTTCATATTCTCAGACCCCCTTACACAAGCTACACCCACCGAGAGGTGGACCCAGCTCCCAGCTGGGCCCCTCTCCACTGCCCCAGAATCACCTTCTGCCACCAGCCCTGCCCTGGCACCTGGCCTAGGGCCTGAAATCGAATCCCTAGTGGGAGTTGATGGCTAATGTGGCACAGGTGGGAGCCACCCAGACAGCCTGGCAACTGGGCGCTAAGACAGGCCTGGGCGGGGGTTGGGGGGGGGAGCAGAAATGTTTAGGGGACACTGTGTGACTGGCTCTGTCTTAACTGTGAGGTGACTTTAGGAAGGTCTGGTCCTCAGAACCCAGCTTCTCCCTCTGATGTACATGACCTAGTCTCCATTTATGCACTTGATAGGGCATGGGCCTCCACTTCTTCCTTCTGTAAGGGCTCTGACATCGGGTGACTCCAGGGTGTCAGGACTTAGGAGTACTGAAAAGGGACAGTATCATCTGCATTTTGGCTTTGAACCCTGAGAATCAAGGCCAAAAGAAACCTGAGCCAAAGGGGTCTCGAGGCCCAGCTTCTGGGTCCATCCTTACCTCACCCGGCCAGAGTGGGATGGGGAGGCTAGAAGGGAGCTCATTGCTCTCAGGACCTTGCCGTCCTGAGCCCAGAGAGGATGTAAAAAGACATCAAGCTGCAGAGCAACTGGGAGCAGAGCCAGGGCTGGAACCAAGCCCCCCGCCCCCCACTAGCCAGGCACTGTCCCTCCCACCGGGCACTTCCCAGCTGGCCAAAGGATCTGGGCCAAACTTCTTCTTTTTTTAGAATTTAATTTAATTTTTTCAGTGTTCCAAGATTCATTGTTTATGCACCACACCCAGTGCTCCATGCAGTACGTGCCCTCCTTAGTACCCACCACCAGGGTCACCCATCCCCCAGTTTCCGTCCCCTGCACAACCCTCAGTTTGTTTCTTAGAGTCCACAGTCTCTCATGCTTCGTCTCCCCTCCAATTTCCCCCAATTCACTTCTCCTTTCCTTCTCCTAATGTCCTTCATGTTATTCCTTATGCTCCACAAGTAAGTGAAACCATATGATAATTGACTCTCTCTGCTTGACTTATTTCACTCAGCATAATCTCCTCCAGTCCCGTCCATGTTGATACAAAAGTTGGGTATTCATCCTTTCTGATGGAGGCGTAATATTCCATTGTATATATGGACCATATCTTCTTTATCCGTTCATCTGTTGAAGGGCATCTTGGCTCTTTCCACAGTCTGGCGGCTGTGACCATTGCTGCTATGAACATTGGGGTACAGATTGGGCCGAACTTCTGAGCCTGCTGCTCGAGGCTCCCATTGGAGGACTGGGGCCTCCAGGAGGCCTGTGCTGGTTATCAGGGTGGGGTTGGGATCCTGATCCACACTGACCCGCTATGACTGCACCCTGCAGGGAGCCCCCCAGTTCCCGAAGCCCACAGCCCTGGCTTTGATGGGGCCAGCTTCATTGGGGGCGTCGTGCTGGTGCTGAGCCTGCAGGCAGCGACCTTCTTCGTCTTACGCTTCCTCAAGGCCAAGGACAGCACCTACCAGACACTGTGAGTACCTGGCCAGCCAGTGGAGTCCCAGCTCCCCTTCCCCACCCCAGTCTTGCCCTTTGGGTCCCTTTTGGTCCCAGTTTGTGGTCTTTTCAATGGGGCAGCCCTAAGGGCAATGTCTTCCTCCTGATGTCACCCATGGGAACCACACCTCTCCCTCCTCAACGCATGGGGTTCCCTCTGTCCCCTGTTGGCTGGGGCCAGGACTCAGCCTGGACCTGCGTCTGAGAGCCCAGCTGAGCCCACCTGTCTTTGTCCCTCATGCTGCCGACAGGGAAGAGAGCCAGTAGGTGACACCCCAGGCAAGCCTTCATTTTGCAGCCCTGTGGCCCACAGGCAGGAGCCTGGGACACTTGTGCGGTTTGGTTTTCCTCTAGGAGGGGGAGCTGCCCTGAGGCCCCCGTGTGCCCGTGTGTGCAGTGGGGCGGGTCGCTGTGGTCTCCCTTAATGTGTGTGCTTCCGGCCACTGCCTGCCGTCGGGGGGGTGGGGGTCCTCACCCAGCCAAGGCAGCACCACCGCCCTGAGCGCCCTCTCTGTCTGGCCTCCGCAGAATCTGACCCCCTTCAGGCCTGGATTCCACAGGAGAAGGAGGACGAAGAGGGTGCCCTCTTGGCTCCCTTGTAGGCGCTGGGGGTGGGAAAAATTTTGGCCACCCATGTCTGGCCGCTGTGGGCTGTCAAGCAGGTTCAGTGCCTCCTGTCCGGGGCCTGGTACCTGCAGCCGAGAGCATTCTTCAGTCGTCTCCTGTCTTACCCATCATGCCTGCGGGCCCCCTGCCTGGCTCGGGGTCTGTGCCTGCCTCTTCCCATCCTCCTGGCCTAGCACTGCCCTCAAATAAAAGAACTCTTTGCAACACTGTGCTCCATGTCCGGCGTCTTGGGCTGCGTGTACATCTGTGGGTGGTGGGGTGAGCCATCATCCTCTCCTTCATGGGAATTCAACCTTGAACTGCTACTATCATCGCTCTCTTTTTTTTTTTTTTTTAAGATTTTATTTATTTATTTGACAGAGAAAGAGAGAAAGAGAGCACAAGCGCGAGCAGGGGGAGCAGCAGGCAGAAGGAGAGGGAGAAGCAGGCTCCCCTCCGAGCTGGGAACCTGAATGGGGGTTCGATCCCAGGACCTTGGGATCATGACCTGAACCAAAAGGTAGACATTTAACCGACTGAGCCGCCCAGGCACCCTAATCACCTTTTAAAACATTTCTATTTGTTATATGTGTTGAACCCTCCCCCCCACCGTCCGGCCCTTTATAGATAAGTCTGTAGAGACTCAGCAAGGTAAGTACACTCGCACAGGGGGCCGGGGCAGGGCTGGGCTTGGAATCTAGGTTTTTCTGACTCCGGAATAAGCAGCAGGTCAGAATTCACCTGCAGAGGCATTTCCAGGCTCTCTCAGCGACTAAAGTTAAGTCCGCACCGCAGTGTCTGCCAAGGTGGAGATGTCCCTTGCACTCAACAGCCCCTTCTGCACTCCTGGCCTTCCTCACTCAGGGCTTCCTGGAAAGCCCCTGCCCTCCCGTGCCCACCTCCTGCCCCACCCCCGTCCAGAAGCCCTCCCTGGCTGATAACATTCCCCCACGGCTGGGCACCAGCTAGAAAAAGGACACGTGGCTGAGAGGGACAGCGTTATCTGATTTCATCCCATGATTGTCCAAGGAAGCAGAGGGGCCAGAGAGGGTCACGGTGGCAGCAGCGAGGTCAGCCTGTGGAGCCCTGCAGCTCTGTGTGAATGGGAGGAAGAGATTTCCCAGCTCTGGCCCTGCTTTCCCATCTGTAAAGCAGGGTCACAGCAGGGTCCATCTCAGCGGCATGCGGGGCGACTCAGAGCAGGTGCACGTGCTCCGTCGGCACCCAGGTCACCCTCACCCTTCCAGCTGTGTAGCCTGCATAGCCTTCAGCTTCTGCCTCCCCCAGGTCCAGCCTCTCTGCACTCCAGCTGGATGGGCTCTGAGCGACCCGGGGGGTCGGGGAGAGTCCACACGAAGTTCCAGCTCCTCCTTGGCCTCCCAGCTCACCCGTGCCACCACCGCCATGCAGTCCATCGCCTCACCCCCCATCAGAGCCCCCATCTCAGGCATCAGCCTCCCCTTTGAGCACCACTCTCTCCGTACTTGCATCTCCCTCTTGCTACCTGGCCCGTCTTGCTTTCTGTCTGCTCCAAGCCTTTGCACACGCAGTTTCTCCTGCCTGGCCCCCACCCCCTTCCCCTGGCTTCACTACCCAGCCCTTAAGTGCAGGCGGGGAGAATGCGCCTTCTTTCCAGGGCTGAGGGAGGAAATGCCCCCACCGCCTTCTGATTTTCCATTCAGTTAAGGACCTTTCTTTATCTGGGGGTGCCTGGATGGCTCAGTGGGTTAAGCCTCTGCCTTTGGCTCAGGTCATGATCTCAGGGTCCTGGGATCGAACCCCGAATCTCTCTGCTCAGCGGGGAGCCTGCTTCCCCATCTCTCTTTCTCTCTGCCTACTTGTGATCTCTGTCTGCCAAATTATAAATAAAGTCTTTAAAAAAAAAAGTTCAAGAATAGGCAAAACTAAAAAAAATAAAAATAAAAGGACCTTTCTTTATTGGATTTTTCCGGTTTGCTTTTTCCAAAGTAGTAAATGCCTGCAGGAAACAAAAGGTCTATACAGGAATGGATATGAAGAGTGAGGAACACTTTCCCCCCCGCCCCACTCCCCAGAAATAACTATGCTTAACAGTACGTTTCAGACCCTTTTTGTAAATTTACACTGTACATACATGTGTTCCGTGTTCTTAAAACCCAAAATGGGATCGGGCTATACCTATTGTTCCACAACTTTGCCCCTTCCATTAGAGCTCGGGTTTGCCCTATGACGTGCCCAGGTGGTGGTATTTTATTCACTTGTATTCTATCAGTGTTCAGTTGGGTCTCTTCTGTGTTGATTTTTTTTTTTTTTTTTTTAGATTTTTTTTAGAGACGGGTGCCTGGGTGGTTCAGTGAGTTAAAGCCTCTGCCTTCGGTTCAGGTCATGATCCCAGGGTCCTGGGATCGAGCCCTGCCTTGGGCTCTCTGCTCCTTGGGGAGCCTGCTTCCTCTTCTCTCTCTGCCTGCCTCTCTGCCTACTTGTGATCTCTCTCTGTCTGTCAAATAAATAAATAAAATCTTTTAAAAAAAGGATTTTTTTTAGAGAGCACGAGCAGAGGGAGAGGTGGAGGGAGGAGGGAGAAGCAGACTCTCCACTGAGTAGGGACTCCCACGCAGGGCTTGATACCCAGAACCCTGAGATCATGACCTGAGCTGAATTCACACACTTAACATACTGAGGCACCCAGGAGCCCCCATGTTAATTATTATAAAGAGCACATGATAATTTTTTTAAATTAAATAACCTCTATGCCTAACATGGGGCTCAAACTCACAAGGCCAAGATCAAGAGTCACATGAGTCACACCAACTGAGCCAGCCAGGTGCCCCATTCAAAAAATATATATATATTATAAGTAACACATGATGGGGCTCCTGGGTGGCTCAGTCAGTTAATCATCCAACTCTTGCTTTTGGCTCAGGTCATGATCTCAGGGTTGTGAGATCAAGCCCCACGTCTGGCTCTACGCTCAGCGTGGAGTCTGCTTGAGATACTCCCTCTCCCTCTGCCCCTCCCACTCGTGATCTCTCTCTCTCTCTCAAATAAATAAGTACATCTTTTCTTTTTTTTTTAAATAACACATGACTAAAAAAAAAAATAACACACGGTAACTAGGCTTGTCTGCAGATCTCAGCACACCTGCAGGAGAGTTTAGGGAGGAGAGATCCCTGGAATTAGAACTTCATGATCTCAGAGAGCCCCTCTCGTGGATTCATCCTGTCTGGCACACTTGGTCCTACCTTCCCCGACACCCCCTGCTACTGCAGCCCTCCTCTGCCCCACGAATGCTGGGCCCGGCATAGAGAAGGCCTCCAACGCAGGCTTGATGACCTAATGACCAAGTGGATGGAGGAGTGAACCAACAAGCCAATGAGCCTTCCCTCCCCTTTGCTATCCCCTGAGGATTCTCTCCAGCTCAGACCGCAACCCTCCTATCTGGCCTGTGGCAGCTGCCTCCTCACTGGCCTCCCGGCCTCCAGGTCTGCCCCGCACAGTCGCCCACTAATGGCCCGCCTATATTAGCATCTATTTCCTAGGTGCTGCCAGGGGCTCCCCAACAGACCCGAGAGTGAACATGAAGTCACTTTGCCAAGAGGTGTCTGCCCAGTAGGGAGCTTCAGCCAAATCTCTGTGGCTCTGAGCACGTAAGTGCTGGGTAGTGAGCAAGCCATGTCCTGTCTTTGGGCCTCAGTTTCTCCTTGTTTTTTTCATTCATTTAACCAATATTTATTGAGTGCCTGCTTTGTGCCAGGCCTATAACCCAGGGCCAGGAATGACTATATGCCAGGCTGTGTAGGAACCAGAGGCCACACACAGACCACACCCAGCAGGACTCATGGAGTGCAGTAGGTACCTGGCAAATGGTAGCCATGGCTGTAACCCTTGACAAAGACCGGGGAGGGGCCCCCGGAGGAGATGACAGTAGGGCTGGACCTCTACAGACAGGTGGGGCTTTGCAGGGGGAGACAGAGAGGAGGGCATCCCACATGGAAGGCACAGAACAAGTGAAGGGGCAAAGGCGGAAAACCCTATGTGACTCCAAAGGTCTGGAGAGATTGCTGCAGAGACCCAGAAGCCAGGACCAGAAGTTAGGACTCCATCCTGGCCTCCCGGGCTGAGGGAGGAAATGCCTCTACCCCTGTTGGCTCTAGCCTGGGTGGGGTGTCCCTGGGGAGGGACAATGGGCAGGAGTCTTGTTTCATGTTTCCCCACCAGCCCGGCCCCTTTATAAACTGGCATCCTCCCTCAGGGCACCAGCAAGATGGGGCTACTGTGGATCCCATTCTCCCCTTATGCTCTCCTTGCTTGGGAAGCCGGCCTGCCTAAGGACCCAGGGCCACCCCAGCTGCCCAGGTAGCAGCCTAGGATGTCCTCCCACCAACCGTCACTTCTTCCCTAGGTGTCCTTCTCCCACCCAGGCACATTAGCTGCAAGGAGCAAGGTGGGAGTTTGATTATCTGGGCTCTGCACTGTAAATGTATGCAAATAGATGCAAATAGTGCAAACCCTTGACCCTTGGCAGCTCTGGAGGCAAGGGTCCTGACAGCTGGAATCTGGGAGATAGAAAGAGAACCACATATCTGGAGGAGATAAGCCCACTCCCCCATGTCCACCCTGGGGCCTCCCGGCCCTGCATCTTCCTGCAGAACCCAAGAACTGGAAGCCAGCAAAACTGTCTTCCAGTTGTCCTGGAGCGCTAGGAAGTCGTGGAGAGAAAAGGGCTCCAGGCCCTTAAGGTAAGGGATCCTGGGAAGCAGGCAGGGACCTGGAGTGAAATGAGACTGGGGATGCAGCAATTACTGTCTCTGCTGAGAGGCCATGACCAAGGGGCAAGGAGCCCAATGTGTGCCGGGCCCCAGGCTAGGCTCCCAGCACCCCAAGTTTGGTTCTGTGAGGTAGCTGGTTCTCTCCCCATTTTGCTGAGCAGGAAAGTCAGGTCTGGAGACCATGAGCTGGACGGTCATGATCTCAGAGCCAGTAAGGAGCCACTTCTGGCTCTGTGTCCCTCATTGCCCTGGGCACAGGGTGGGACTTAAGGCACCTTGGCCTCTGGCCTTTCGGGGAAACATGGACCACCTTGCAAGATGGGCCCCGGGGTGAGAGGGGACGATGGCAGTCCTCTGCTCTCTTTGTTTTCTGTCCCCAGGACTAGAGAGGGCTGTCTCTGCTTGGCTGCTGTTGAATGAGCCACTGTGATTGCCCCCGCCCCGGGGGAGGGGGGTGGATGGAAGGCTGGAGAAGGGGGGAGGGTGAGGAGAGAGGCCCGGGCACCCTCCCCTCTGGTGTGTGGGCCTTGGAAGTACTCAGACCTTAGAGCCAACACTCTGCCTTTTCCTCTGCTTCACGGAGCCAGGAACACGGCCTCAGGCGGTGGCGGTGCCCCGGGCCGGGGTAGTGGTGGGCCACCAGACGTGGCCCAGCCCTCTGTAGAGAGTCTCTTCAGGGGCCCAGTGGAGTCGCCAGAGCTCCCAGGGTCCCACCCTTGGCCTGTTCCATTGCCTGCAGGGTGAGGCTTGGCGGCTGCCTTGGCAATTCCTGTCAGCACACCTCCCCTTCCATAGGCCCCAGAAGCTGTCAGGAGCTGCTGAGCCGGCATGCCACATTGAGTGGCTGGTGCTCTCTGAGTCAATGGAGGGCAGAGCCCCCCCCCCCCCCCCAGCTATTTGTGACGGAAGACCCCAAAGAGGGCCACTGGCTGGTGAGTTGTCTGGAGGCTCAAAGGGCTCAAGGCCTGGCCCAGCGGGCGCTTTTCCCTTGGCCCCTAGGGGGAGCCAGAGCCCACTGGAGAGGCGGCCCTCCTCCCTGCCCCTGCCCCACCAAGATTACTGAGCCCCCAGAGGGTCTGAAGAAGTCTGAGAAGGCTTCTCAGAGGCGATGCCATTTGAAAGGGTCTTGAAGGCTGAGTAGAAGTTCTCTAGATAGATGGGGGTGCTGAAGGGCATTCCAGGTAGACAGAAAGACAACACACAGGGAGGCAGGAGAGGCCAAAAGGGTTTGAGGAGATCCCGTGAATGGACTGGTACAGATCAAGCGTGGATTTAGGGCCTCCGCAGAGGCCAGTTCACGGAGGGCACGGGATGGCTGACTGAGGAACATGGGAGGCGACGGGGAACCATAGAAGCATCATAAGCAGAGGGCGGACCCAGTCAGACTTATATTTTAGGAAAAAGACTCAGGCTGCACTGTGGAAGGTGCTCGGCAGTGGGGATGGGGTAGAGTCAGGGATGCAGGTTAGGAGGACCACAGGGGTCCGGGCCACCGTGGAAGGAAAGGCCCTTAGACTGAAGGATATTGAGGAGAGAAACTCTGTAGGGGGGCCGCCTGGGTGGCTAAGTGGGTTAAGCCTCTGTCTTCGGCTCAGGTCATGATCTCAGGGTCCTGGGATTAAGCCCCACACCAGGCTCTCTGCTCAGCAAGGAGCCTGCTTCTCCCTCTCCCTCTGCCTGCCTCTCTGCCTACTTGTGATTTCTGTCAAATAAATAAATAAAATCTTTAAAAGGGGGGGGCACCTGGGTGGCTCAGTGGGTTACAGCCTCTGCCTTCGGCTCAGGTCATGATCCCAGGGTCCTGGGATCGAGCCCCACATCGGGCTCTCTGCTCCGTGGGGAGCCTGCTTCCCCCCACCCCCCTCCCGCCTGCCTCTCCGCCTACTTGTGACCTCTGTCTGCAATAAATAAAATCTTAAAAAAAAAAAAAAAAAGAAGAAGAAGAAAGAAAGAAAAAGAAAGAAACTCCGTAGGGCCTGGGGACTGCTTGGCTTGCGGCGGGAGGTGGGGGGCATCAGGAAAAGGCTGGGACGTGAGCATGGGACTCTGGAGTGACCTCTGCACTATAAGATCTTGATTCTCCTAGTAAATTAAAGCAGGTTGTTTTGAACCAACTCCCAGCAGGACTGACCATCCTCCAAGGGCAGGCCCAACGTTTTTCTCTCATTTCAGTCACCCAGACTCACACATTATCAACAAGCCCCCAATCCAAAGAGGGGGCAGGTGTCTGTCCACGCCTCCCAGTGAGCCCGCTGTCCACGGCCACCGCCCCCTCCTTCTCTTTGTCTCCTGCCCAGCCTGGAAAACTGGCTGCTGTGTTGGTTGGCCTTCTCTGCCTCCCTAAGTGTTCCAGAAGTGACAGAATGGTTCTGTGGGTTTCTTCTGCTCTTCGTCCTCCTACAAAGCAGGTTTTGGGAGCCAGGAGTCTGAATTCTGGCTGGGGAATGAAAATTTGCACCAGTTCACTCTGTAGGGTAAGTTCCCAGCAGGGTCCCTGGAGCCTGGGGGTGCTGGGGAGGGCATTTTGCTGACACTCTGGGATCTGAGGATTCCTCCATCCCTGCCTCCTCCTTCCTCCCAGGGACCTGGGAGCCGCAGGGGGAGCTGGAGGACTTTATTGGCAACTGCACTTTTGCCCACAATGAGGCCTCCTGCTTCCCTGGGGAGTCAGATTGCTCCCAGCTGGTGGGGGCAAGTTCTCAGAGGGCACAGCAGGCACCTGAGCCTAAGGTTGGGGCCCAGAGCAGGAGAAGAAGGGGAGGGAGAGGAGGGAGTCTGGATCCTTTCCCAGTGCTACCATGGCCTCCATAAATGACCCAGGGCAATTTCTTCCCCTCTGCGGGCCTCAGTCTCCTCATCTGAGAAATGGCAGTCATGAGACGGAATGGTACAGGAGTGAATATGTCGGGCTCAGGAGGCAAACAGTTCTGAGTTTGAATACGGTTCTTTCATTTACTACTAACCATGTGACCTTGGCCAAGTGCCCTCCGAAAGGTCAGTTTCCTCCCCTGTAAAATGAGCAAGGAGGAGGGGAGGGAGGCTGTGGGACCCATCTGAGGCCCTGCTGAGTGTCTGTGTTATCTGCTTCAGAAGAGGAACCGGGCAAGGGTTTTTTGGTTTTGGGTGTGTGTATGTGTGTGCGTTTTCTTCAGAGAAACTGTGACTGTTGAGAGACTTCCAAGAGGGAAGTGGTTATGAGGAGGTGCCTCAGGATGCCGCTTGCCTGGGGCAGGCACTGGGAAGTCCCTCCCTGCCCTGTCCCACCTGACCCTGCAGAGTTGTTCAGGCTGCTGGTGGGAGCTGGGGATTTGGGGAGGAGACAAGGCAGCGGGGAGTGGGGGGAAGGAGCTAGTGGCCTTGGAGCCATGGTCCTGAGTTCAAGTGCCTGTAGCCCTGTGACTGGTCAAGTGACCTGGGGAAAAGCCTCTGGCTCTGAAGGGCTGCTGTTTTCTCCCAGGGCCTGCTAACACCCACCTCATGGTTGCTCTGAGACCCGTGTGAGAGCATCTCTTTAAGCGTGCCAGCATGGCGTCCCACTCCAGGGTGACTCCATCCCCTCCTGGCCAGCCGGGGGGCTCCCTGAGCTTCCATAGTGGGAAAGTGGGAAGCCCTTTACCACCTACGATGCAAGCAAGAGCAAGGGTGCTGTGATTGTCCACGGTGCCAGGTGGGGCGGATCGAGCCACCAGTCCAGTTTCTCCGAGGCCACCCCTCCCGAGTATGGCACCGACTGGGCCTCAGGCCAGGGTGTGGGCCGCCCTTACCGCAAGGTTCACATGATGCTCACCAGGATAACCTGGCAGCAGGTCCCCTTATCGCTCCTGTCCCCTTATCTCTCCTGTACAGCTTCCGGACCCTCGGCTATCCTCAGCATTGCTAACTGCCTCTGCGCTCCTGTCCTCATTTAAAAATAAAATCACTTTAACCCTTTCCTGACTTGTAGGACTCTTCCGCTTACTGGAAAAAACCCAGGAGGGCAGAGCAGAGACACAGGGTTCAGCTCCACTCAAGAAAGACCTTCCTTCCAGTCAGGAAGATGGAAGGGTTGGCCTTGGAAGGTAGTGAGGCTTCCACCTCTGGAGGTGTGCAAGCCAAGGTCAGAGGAGCATGTAGTGGAGGGCTTGGAAGGATTCGAGCATCCACTGACAGCCCCCGGTGCCCTCCAGGTCCTACAGGTGGATGGTTTTGTGGGGACACCTGCGCAGCATCTCACCCTGTTGACCCGTGACTGGGCCTTCTAAGTCAACTGTTCTCCACACCTGCCTCTCTTGCGAGCCAAATTCTCATTCTCTACTACTTCCTGCCTGTCCCATTCAGGGCTGGTCTGAACTCCGAGTCAAGCCAGGGAAGGTGCATTTTACTTCCACGGGATAACAGTAACCAAGCGGTTAATATGCTAGACTCACATTCTAGAAAGTGGCCGAGCAACACACACTTAAGACTGTGATAACTCCAGCCTGATGGGTGGTCCTGGGCTTGCACGCTGCTCTGTCACGGAGGTGAGTGATCTTGGAGGCTGAGTCCCCAGTTCCTGATTCCAGAAGCCGCTGAGGTTTACACCCAGCTGTGGCCTTGCTAACTCACACTGGAAGGTTAGGGATTTGGGGAGCTGTGCCGTTGTGGTAGCTCAAGGGCTGAGGTTTCTGGGTCTTCTTCAGGTAGGTAGAGAAATGTTTGTGGGGATTCAGGTCCCATGGTCATGTTTGGGTGGAGGTCAGAGGTCAGCAGATTAGATTATGGGGAAAGCAGCTCCCTGGTGAAAGGGCCAAGGCCTGGGCTCAGATGCCAAGTACCATGTTCCTGGCAGGCTGAGAGGCCTGCTTCCCCCATTCTGGTTCCTCCACACCTGTACAGCAGGGCCCCAAAGGATGTAGGCTCTTCACTGTGTTCTGCACCCCCTTCTGTCTCTGGAGATGCCTTCATTCAACAGCTCCCCTCTGGGCAGTTCCTGCAGTTCCCACCTCCCCCCTAGTCCCGGCCTGGGCACACATCTAATAGGTGCCCGCCCTGAGCCATCCACTCTGGTTGGCCTGCGCGGGGGCACAGGCTGTTCCGGAAGCCGCCAGTCTCAGTGGTTCTGGCGGTAGAGGAGGGAGGGGAGAGGCCAAGTCCTGGGGCCGCGAGGGAGCGGCGCTGCCCCAGGGCCGAGGGTGGAGCTTTCCCAGTCGCCGGGAAAGGGCTGGGCCCGCCCTACATGTGAGGGCAGGGGAGAGCGACGGCAGACTCTTTTCCTGCGGTGTCCGGGTGGTGGACACGCCAGGACCGATTCCCGGGATCCCCTACGTGACTCTGCGCCGCGGATCACTGAATGTCCCAGATTCTCTGGACTCAATCCCCGACTTCAGATCCTCAGGACCTTGCAAGTCGGACCCCGGATTTCGCCCTGGGCTCCAGATTCCCGGAACAGGACTTCTGGCAGAGTCTGGATTTCCAGATCCCGTACCAGGTTCTCGATCCTGAGATCCCTGGATCCGTAGCCACTGGCTCCTGCCCCTCCCCGGGTGCCCAGAGCCGGGCGCCCGACACCCGAGCGCCCCCGCACGGCAGGGCCGTGCTTGCGGTCCGGAGCCCTGGAGCGCGCTGGCAGCTGCTGGCAGGACCCGCTGGCCGAGGCGCTGAGCCGGGGCCGGCCCCACGCCGCTCCCCCGGGCCGTGGTTACGCGCGAAGCCGGCCGCTCAGTGTGGT
Source organism: Meles meles (assembly GCF_922984935.1). NCBI lineage: Eukaryota > Metazoa > Chordata > Mammalia > Carnivora > Mustelidae > Meles > Meles meles. The sequence goes on from NC_060066.1 coordinate 196,832,208, forward strand.
CTACGTGCTGACCCGGGAGCCGCAGCCTGGGGTGGAGTCCGAGGCGGAGCCGCTGCCCCTGAGCTGCTTGCGCGAGGCCTGCGCGCAACTCTCCGGGCCGCGGCCGCGACCGCAGCTGCGCAGCCTGCCCTTCGGGACGCTGGCGCTGGGAGACACGGCAGCGCTGGACTCCTTCTACAACGCCGGTGAGCTCGCGCTGGGGGCGGGCCCGGGGCGGGGCTTAGAGGCCGGGAGGAGGGCCGAAAGGGGCGTGGTTCGGCGACACCCGGGAGACCCAGAGATGGGTGTGGGGTCCAGGGGGACACAAAGTGAGCTAGGCTGAGGGGTTCGAGATAGGGGAATGATAAAAGCGGAATTTAGGGGATCTGGAGCACGGCCGGGTTCGGGCTGGGACTTAGTAGATCCAGGCCCGGAACCTCCGGGGTCCAGGGTTGGGGCTTAAAGCACCCTGGAGTCGGCACCGTGCCTGGGGAGCGGGGTTAGGACTGCGGCGAGGCTGGGAGCGGGTCAGAGTATAGTATCTCGAAAGTGGGGTTGGAGGGCTCAGCCTCAAGTCGATCTGGCGCGGAGCTCGTGAGGGCGGATCCGGGGAGGTGGAGCTTGGACTAGGGAAAGGGGCGGTCCTTGGGGGGGGCGCTGGAGTCCAGGGGCGGTAACACACTACTTCCGAGGACCGGGCTAGAGAGGCAGAAAGAGAAACGAAGGGACCCTTCGGCGCGGGATTCTGGGCGAAGGAGCTTAGGTTATAAGGCCCCAGAAGTTGCGAGATAGTGGGCGGAGCTGGAGGCTGAGCAGGGTTGCTAGGGGGCGGGGCCAGAAAGGTGGCTAGTCCCGTGTTGATCACCCCTCCTTTCCGCCAATCTGGACGCCCCGCCCCGACACTTATTTGTTCATCCACGAGTCTGGGAACCAAGCTTATCTGAGGGCCCTAAACTCACAGCCTAAAGATGAAGGCTGACTCGACCTCGAGGACACAAAGACCCACACAGCCTTAGACTCCCACGTCGCACATATGTTGACACACCGGCTCTCACAGACACTGTCACACACACAGAATCAGCTCTACACACAGGCACAGCACCGTGCCCTGTGCCCACAGGCTCTAAACAGTGGGATGAGGGTCCCAGCCCGTGGAGCTCAAGCCTCTCCTGCAACACCGCAGATAATATCCGTTCTGTACAAGAGCTGGAGGGACCTAGCAGGGGGGAAACTGAGGACAGAGCGAAACTAGACCCTCCTGGAGTCAAACGGGGAGGCTATCTGAGCCAGGACAGCCTCCCAGGCTCCTCCCCTGCCTGCGGAGCTAAGCTTTGGGGCTCAGGGCCTCCGCCTGCGCCCCCACAGACGTGGTGGTGCTGGAGGTGAGCAGCTCCCTGGCGCAGCCCTCGCTCTTCTACCACCTTGGTGTGCGGGAGAGCTTCAGCATGACCAACAACGTGCTGCTCTGCTCCCAGGCTGACCTCCCTGACCTGCAGGCCCTTCGGGTAGGTGGCCAGGTGTCTGGGGGCGGGGGCCAGGTGGGGGCAGGGGGCCATGGGGGGCAGGGGGCTAGTGGTTACCCAGGATACTGATCGGACTGTCCTCTGCAGGAGGATGTTTTCCAGAAGAACTCGGTGAGCAGAATCCACCCTCCTCTGTTCCGCCACTACCTTTCCTGGCCTCCTCAGTCACCTCTGACCTAATTCCCTCGACATCCATGTAGCCCTCTGTTCCCTATTGCCAAGCTTCACGACGTGTGCCCTTTCTCTGCTGTTCCAGTTCCCTCTGGTGCTGACCTCTGACTCCCTCGCTGTCGCTCTGTAACTGGGTGCTGACCTCTGACCTGCCCTGATTGCTGCCTCCCTCCCCCCAGGATTGTGTCGGCAGCTACACGCTGATCCCCTATGTGGTGACAGCCGCAGGCCGAGTGCTGTGCGGTGATGCGGGCCTCCTGAGGGGACTGGCTGATGGGCTGGTCCAGGCCGGGGTGGGCACTGAGGCCCTGCTTACGCCCCTGGTGGGCCGGCTGGTCCGGCTGCTGGAGACCACGCCCACCGACTCTTGGTAATGGGGTACAGAGAGGGGCACCAGGAGGAGGCTGGCGAGGGCACGACGGGCCTGGCTGAGGGACAGGCCCCATCTTTCTCTCCCCCTCCCTCCCTCCCTCCTCTGCCGGGGCCCTCAGTGGCTACTTCCGGGAGACCATCCGGCAGGACATCCGGAGGGCCCGGGAGCGCTTCTGCGGGGAGCAGCTGCGGCAGGAGCTGGCTCGCTTGCAGCGGAGGCTGGACAGCGTGGAGCTGCTGAGCCCCGATATCGTCATGAACCTGCTGCTCTCCTACCGGGACGTGCAGGTGTGTGGCGCACAGGAAGGCCGGCAGAGCAGCCGCACTCCACGTCAGAAAAGACCCAGTCCCTCTCCTGGTTGTGCCACTCGCGTGCTGGTGGCTTTGAGCAGAGGAGCTCATGTCTCTGAGCCTCAGTTTCCTTGTCTGTAATAGGGGTCGATCATGTCACTGTCTCCCAGCACAGGGAACTGGGGGCCCACAGCAGGTTCTCTGTGTCAGGTGTGGGGGTGGGAAGATGGGGTTTCAGGGATGGCAGGGGGCCCCAAACTCAAGGTTTCCCTTAGTGCCTGGGGGGGCGATAGGACCCCCCCAGAGGCTATCGTGCCCGTGTGCACTGTCCTTCTCCGCAGGACTACTCAGCCATTATCGAGCTGGTAGAGACCCTGAAGGCCTTGCCCACCTGCGACGTGGCCGAGCAGCCCAACGTCTGCTTCCACTATACGTTTGCCCTCAACCGGTGAGTGGTAGAACAAGGCTCAGGTCCTAGCCACCTAGGGACATGGGTCTCTGCCATACGAGGTCCCTGCTGAGCAGGATCCGTGCTGTTCAGGGACTTCGCTGACTGGGATCCCACTGATGGCACATGGGACAGCCGCCTGGGGGGTGGCAGGTCTAGGGGGTCATGGCTAGAGTGGGGTGGGGTCATCAGGTAAGGCCCCGGCCTGTGCTCCCCTTTCCCTAGGAGGAACAGGCCGGGGGACCGGGAGAAGGCATTGGCTGTGCTGCTGCCGCTGGTCCAGAGCGAGGGCTCCCTGGTGCCTGACCTCTGCTGCATGTGCGGCCGTGTCTACAAGGACATGTTCTTCAGCTCTGGCTTCCAGGATGCTGGGCACCGAGAGCAGGCCTACCACTGGTAAGGGACACCAGCAAGCGGTCAGTGGGCTGGAGAATGGGACTGTGGGCCCTGGGCCAGCCCTGAGGCCCCACCCCCACCCCAGGTATCGCAAGGCTTTTGATGTAGAGCCCAGCCTCCACTCGGGCATCAATGCGGCTGTGCTGCTCGTTGCTGCGGGCCAGTGCTTCGAGGACTCTGAGGAGCTCCAGCTCATAGGTGAGTCCCAGCCCTGTGCCCCTCCTCCCACCAGCGGGCCTCGGACAGGTCAGGGGAGAGCGCGGGCAGTGAGGACACCGGGCAGGAGCCTGGCCTTGTCCCTTTTGGACCTAGTCTGCCAGAATCCACACCTGGACCCTCGTACCTGTCCTGGGCCCTCATGAGCCCTTGAGGCCACAAGTGTTCCAAAGCCACACCTGTGCTCCTTACACACCAAATTTGACATATACTCGTTCCCCAAACCTTCCTTGTGCCTGAGCTTCTACTCCCACCTGAGAGTCATACCGAAGTTTTCACCTTTTTTTTTTTTTACGATTTATTTATTTATTTGAGAGAGAGAGGGAGACAGAACAGGGGAAGGGGCAGAGGGAGAGAGAATCCCAAGCAGACTCCGCACTGAGCATGGAACCCGATGCAGGGCTTGATGTCGCGACCCCAAGATCATGATCTGAGTGAAACCCAAGAGTTAGATGCGTAACCAACTGCGCCACCCAGGTGCCCCTCGCCTGGTTTCTATGTTCCTGCCCACATGGATGTCGTGGCCCACACCTGGGCTTTGCCCAAACCCACAGCCACACTCCCTAAGTCCCGCACCCCTCTCTCCCAGGCATGAAGCTGGGCTGCCTGCTGGCCCGAAAAGGCTCTGTGGAGAAGATGCAGTATTACTGGGATGTAGGCTTCTACCTGGGAGCTCAGATCCTCGCCAATGACCTCGCCCAGGTGGCGCTGGCTGCAGAGCAGCTGTACAAGCTCGATGCTCCCATATGGTAGGTGGCCTCCTCTGCAGTCTGGGCCCGGCCTCAGCTGCCTGCTCCGGCACACATGTCCCCCCGCATTCTAGCCTAAGCCCTGAGCCGGTGACATGGCCCCTTCCAGACCAGTGCCCACCACACCCGGTGCCCATGTTCTGGCTGCCTCCAAGCTGGTCTGCTCTCCCAGGCAGTGCTAGTTGGGGCCTGGGCTGAGTTGAGGACAAGGCTGTGCCGGCAGGTACCTGGTGTCCATGATGGAAACCTTCCTGCTGTACCAGCACTTCAGACCCACGCTGGAGCTTCCCGAAGGACCCCCGCACCGTGCCCACTTCTGGCTCCACTTCTTGCTGCAGTCCTGTCAGCCACTCAAGACGGCCTGTCCCCAAGGGGACCAGTGCTTGGTGAGGCTGCCCAGTGGGGGTGTGGGACCTGGGAGAGGGGCGGGGCTGCTCTAACCCACCCCCTTCCTCATCCTGTGCAGGTGCTGGTCTTGGAGATGAACAAGGTGCTGCTGCCTGCCAGGCTGGAGATTCAGGGCACCGACCCCGTGAGCGCAGTGACCCTGAGCCTGCTGGAGCCCGAACCCCAGGTGAAGTCACTGCTGGGCATCCCTTCCCCAAACCACTCTTTGAGTCCCCCAGCACCCCCCTCAGACCCAGCTTCTTCTGCCAGGACGTTCCCTCCAGCTGGACCTTCCCAGTGGCTTCCATCTGCGGGGTCAGGTGAGAGGCGAGACCTCGGGCAGGGTTCCAGGAAGGGGGGCGCCGCCTAGCCCACTAGCGCTCACGGTGGCTCTTCCTCCCTTCCCAGCTCCTCCAAGCGGGACGAGCGCTGCTGCTTCCTCTACGCGCTGCCGCCGGCGCAGGACGTGCAGCTCTGCTTCCCCAGCGTCGGGCACTGCCAGTGGTGCGGGTGGCCCCTCAGATGGCTGGGGTGCCCGGGGAGTGAGGGAAAGGAAGGGACATGTTCCTTGGGTGCTCTCGGCCCAGGAGGGGACAGTTCCCGCCCAAGGTGCCCCTCCCGTCCGCCTGACCTCACCCACCCTCAGGTTCTGTGGCCTGATCCAAGCCTTGGTGACGAATCCGGATTCTACGACGCCAGCGGAAGAGACAGAGGGCGTGGGGGAGGTGCTGGAGGTGAGGAAGGGGGCCTGGGAGCGCCGGGAGTGGGGGTGGGGAAGGGCTGGGGGCCTCACTGAGCCCCCATCTCGTCCGCCCCCTGCAGTTTGATTATGAGTACACGGAGACGGGTGAGCGACTGGTGCTGGGCAAGGGCACCTACGGGGTGGTGTACGCGGGCCGCGAGCGGCACACGCGGGTGCGCATAGCCATTAAGGAGATCCCGGAGCGGGACAGCAGGTGCGGTGTGCGGTGTGCGGTGTTCTGGGCACGCGGGCGGGGCCCAGGGCCCGAGGGGAGGGGGTCTTGTGGGCAGAATGGCAGGGAACACGTGGGGCCCGTGAGGTCTGGAGGGGGCCCCTGGGCTGGGTGGCGCAGAGGAGAAGGTCAGAGAGGGGCCTGTGGCTGGGCAGGTCCTGGGGGCCTGGCCTGCCTGGTGCTGGAGCTGGGTGAGCGTCTCTGCCCCAAAGCGGCCTGTTCCTCTCTTGCTCCCCGCTCCCAGGTTCTCTCAGCCCCTGCATGAAGAGATTGCTCTGCACAAGCGCCTTCGCCACAAGAACATCGTGCGCTACCTGGGCTCCACCAGCCAGGACGGCTACCTCAAGATCTTTATGGAGGAAGTGCCTGGAGGTATGTGCCCAGTGTGGGGTGGCAGTGGAACTGGAAGTGTGGGGCAGGGGGATGGGGCCAGGCAGTGGGTGGAGAACCCTAGGGGAAAATGAATCCTAGCCTGCGTGGGTGGGGTAGCTCAGAATTAGCTGACACTGTGCACTTGGGTGGGGATGGAGTCTGGGCCATGGCTGGGGTGTGCCCGGGCCTTGAGCAGAGAGCTGAAGGCTGGAGTCAGGGGGTGCCCGCGATGATCCTGGACTGCGTCTGCCCAGGCAGCCTGTCCTCCTTGCTGCAGTCGGTGTGGGGCCCCCTGCAGGACAATGAGAGCACCATCAGTTTCTACACCCGCCAGACCCTGCAGGGTCTCAGCTATCTGCATGACAACCACATAGTGCATCGAGACATCAAGGTGAGTCCTGTTGCTGGTGGCGGGGGTGATGGGAACACAGGGGTCCAGACAGAGAACAGCAATTTGCATTCAGAAGGCTGACCCCTTTGCAAAGGGTGGGGAATTCAACAGGGAGGCTCCCGAGGGAATGAGAGAACTTCAGACCTGAAGCCAAAGCGGGTGCCAGCACCCAGGAAGTCATAAGTGGGATGGCAGAGGGAGGAGGCTGACAGAGGCAGGGTCAGGCTGCGATCGTAGGAGGTGGGATCCAGGGACAGGGTCCGGTTCCGCCATCAGGAGCCCAGCCTGATGTCCACATTCTGCTCAGGGGGACAATGTGCTGATCAACACCTTCAGTGGGCTGCTCAAGATTTCTGACTTCGGCACCTCCAAAAGGCTGGCGGGCATCACACCTTGCACTGAGACCTTCACAGGTAATGGGGTGCAGGGTGGGGAGTGGGGATGCTGACCAGGGACAGAAGAACTTTTAGGACCTTCCAGGGAATGGTGTTTCTCCTGGCCGTGGAGTTAGAGCCCTCATGGGACATGGAACCAAGGACCCGTGATTGCGCCGGGGGTGAGGTGACAGACTCTAGAACTGGAGCTTGAGTAGTCCACGATGGCGAATTTAGTGTCTGAAATGCAGCTAGGAAGTGTCAATGTGGGCAGAAGTGTGTGATGGGTTCAGAGTGGATGACACTGTCCAGGATGTGTGGTGGGCCGTACTGTGCGTGAGGGAGTTGGAACGTGATGGAGCCCAAGATGAATGAGGAAACTCAGGATAGGTGTTTGACCTCCAGGGTAGGGGATGGGGATTATCTGGATGACAGAGTTCAGGGTGGGCGCTGGTGGCTAGAGGATGAGAGCCCTGTCACCCCCATGTCGTCTAATGTCTAGATGAGTGTTAAGGTCATGGCTTCTACCACAGGGACCCTCCAGTATATGGCACCAGAAATCATTGACCAGGGCCCACGAGGGTATGGGAAGGCAGCTGACATCTGGTCATTGGGCTGCACTGTTATCGAGATGGCCACGGGTCGGCCCCCCTTCCATGAGCTAGGGAGCCCGCAGGCGGCCATGTTTAAGGTGAGACCCCTCACTCATGGCCCGGCTCACAGGGCAGAGGGTGTGGGGACAGACCGAGCCCTGAACACCTCAAAACTTGACCTTCTTCCGTCCTCCCTGACCCCTCCCAGGTGGGCATGTACAAGGTGCATCCGCCAATGCCCACTTCTCTGTCAGCGGAGGCCCAAGCCTTTCTTCTCCGAACTTTTGAGCCAGACCCCCGCCTCCGAGCCAGTGCTCAAGCACTGCTGGGGGACCCCTTCCTGCAGCCCGGGAGGAGGAGCCGCAGCCCCGGCTCCCCACGACATGCACTGCGGCCCTCAGGTAGGACGCAGGTGGAGGGAGTGGGCGCACTGGGACTGTAGAGGAGCTGTGGAGGTGAGAGGGCTGAACGGGGCCCAGGCTGACAGCCTCCTCCCTCCCTCAGATGCCCCTTCAGCCAGCCCCATTCCTTCAGCTGACCCGACCACCCAGCCCCAGACGTTCCCATGCCCTCAGGCACCCTTTCAGCACCCACCCAGTCCCCCGAAGCGCTGCCTCAGTTACGGAGACACCAGCCAGCTCCGGTGAGAGCCCAGGGTCTTGGCGGGGCTTTGCCTCATCCGGGTTTGCTCTTGTACTCCCTCGGGGCGGGGGGGGGGGGGGAGTCCCCCTCGGGGCCCTGGGCGCCTGCAACCACTTGCAAAGATGGCATTGGGGGCCTCCTCGCAGATGCTCCCACTTGTATTTCTTGTGCCACCTCAGTGCCAGGCTCCTCTTACCCCTGGGAGGCCGGCCTCAAAAGAGCCAGGATTCAGACCCTGGGGTGGAGGCGGCCGGGCGCCGTGGCCACCGGCCCTCCATCCTCAGCTCCCCCGTTGCACTAGGGTGCCTGAGGAACCGGGGGCCGAGGAGCCCACATCTCCTGAGGAGAGTTCCGGGCTGAGCCTGCTGCACCAAGAGAGCAAGCGCCGGGCCATGCTGGCAGCGGTGCTGGAGCAGGAGCTGCCCTCGCTGGCGGAGAGTCTGGACCTGAAGCAGGAACAGGTGGGTGTGCGCGGCCCAACCACCACCACCAACAGACGGACAGCCACACACCACCACCCCCCTCCGCCGGTTGGTGGTGAGGCGGGGACAGCAAGCCTGCGGACGGCTTTGGCTTTCCCCACGCCCGCACCCCCACCTGCAGCTCTCTTGACTCGGGGAAACCCACCCACCGACAACCTCTCCTCCTCCCCAGGGGCCCCGGCTGGGCAGGAATCATGTGGAACAGCTACTGCGCTGCCTCGGGGCGCACATCCACACTCCCAACCGCCGGCAGCTGGCCCAGGAGCTGCGGGCGCTGCAAGGGCAGCTGCGGGCCCAAGGCCTCCGGCCGGCGCTTCTGCACGGACCGCTCTTCGCCTTCCCGGACGCGGTGAGGGAGCCTTCTAGCGGTTGGGGCTGCTCAGTAAGATGTAGTCAGCTCCCTGTGCCTGGGAATGTGCAAGGACGTGATGTTGCAAGGTTGCACGTCTTCCCCATGAAGATACAACCATCAAAGAAAGGGATATCTATCCCGTCCTAGTTTCCCAGCTCCTCCCTCTGCCCCAAGCCCGCCTACCCGACTCGCCTCTGGCTCAAGACTTTCTAGGCCTTTCCGACTTGAGCCCCACCTCTGAGTCCCGCCGCGCCCTTTCCACCTTTCCAGGTGAAGCAGATCCTCCGCCGGCGCCAGATCCGCCCACACTGGATGTTCGTGCTGGACTCGCTGCTCAGCCGAGCGGTGCGGGTAGCCCTGGCTGTGTTGGGCCCAGGTAACCCCAGGAGTGGAGCTATCCTGCCTGCCCGCGAGGGTGTGACCCCCTTGGGGGCTTGACATGAGCGCCGGGGGCCGGTAGGGGGCGTGGTTGGTGGGGGTATTAAGCTCAACCCGGGCGGGAATGAATGGCCGGGTACCCAGACCGTGCGCCCTCTGCCGGGTGTCTGGGGAAGTGTCCCAAATGGGCGTTCTCTCTCCCTACGGGAGCTCACCCTAGTCGCTTGGATTGGCAGAGGTGGAGACAGAGGAGGTCCCACCGAGGTCAGAGGAGGAACCCCAGTCCAAGCAGCAGGAGACCATCAGCCAGCTCCCGGGGGAACCAGAGAAGGCACCCCCAACCCCAGTGGTGCAGCTGGGCCTCTTGCGAGCAGAGACTGATAGGTAAAGCCCCGGGGACTTGCCCACGCCCTCTGGGCCAGCTTCACCTTCCCTCTCCACTCCATCATACTGGCCCCGCCTCTGCACTCTCCTACAGGCTCCGAGATGTCCTGGCCGAGAAGGAGCGGGAGTGCCAGGCCCTGGTGCAGCAAGCTCTGGAGCGGGTAAACAGGGAGGCAGGGACCTGCGCCCTGGCCCCAGAGCCCCCCGGTGAGTGTGCCACAGCTGGAGAACACTCAAGGCAAGTGCCAGGCAGCTTCTGCCAGGAGGTACCCCTGGATTGACTGCCTGACTTCTCCTCCACAGCTGCTCTCACGGTGGACCAGGGCTTGGTGCAGTGGCTACAGGGACTGAATGTGGATTCAGGCACCATCCAGATGGTGAGGGGGAGAGTGCTGGCCGAGTCCTTGACCCCCACCCACCAGAGACTCCATCTCTGCCCATCTTTCAGCTCTTCTCTTTCCCTCACACTGAGAATCTCAGTACAGAAGAGCACTTAGTGTACCCCCCATGGTGCAGATGAGGAAACAAGCGCCAAGGGGCTTGTTTGGGCTGCCTTGTAACATATTAGTAGCCCAGCAGAGCTAGTACCTGGGTCTCTGGACACATCTCCCTCTGATTTTCTTTTCTACTGTTTCTGCATCTGGGTCTTTGTCCACAACCAGCTGCTGAACCACAGCTTCACCCTCCGTACTCTGCTGACCTGTGCCACTCGAGATGACCTCATCTATACCCGCATCAGGTATGTCCTGAGCCCTCCAGGGACGACCCACGCATATAGCTTCTTGGTGGCCAGAGTCTGACCACCGCCCGCCACCCCCCCCGCCCACGCTACATGCCTGCTTCAGTTCCTCCCTGGAAGTTACATGGACACCAGTGTCCCCCGGGGGCAGGAGGCACATTGGGCAGACTGTGGGGTAGGCCGCATTCTGGCTGAGCCGCACTGAGCCTGCTCTCCCCAGGGGAGGAATGGTGTGCCGCATCTGGAGAGCCATCTTGGCCCAGCGAGCAGGATCCACGCCAGTCACCCCTGGCCGACAGGAGGCTGAATGAGAGCTCAGAGACAGGAGGCAGGACCCAAGGATGGATGCATGGAGAAGACACAAGCAGCTTCTGATACACCTCACCTACCCCAGGATTCAGGGCCAACTGGAGGAGGCCAGGTGGGTGGGGGCAGGGTAGGGCCCAGACCTAGTGCTATTGGGGGGGATCAACCCTAGAGATACCCCCAAGCCGATCAAGTATGGCCAGGCAGACTATTAAACAGAATACCTTTGTATGCTTGGGTCTTGGCAACTTCTTCTTTTTTTTTTTTTAAGGTTTTATTTATTTATTTGACAGAGAGAGATCATAAGTAGGCAGAGAGGCAGGCAGAGAGAGAGGGGGAACCAGGCTCCCTGGTGAGCAGAGAGTCCCATGCGGGACTCGATCCCAGGACCCCGAGATCATGACCTGAGCCGAAGGCAGAGGCTTAACCCACTGAGCCACCTAGGCGCCCCAGATCTTGGCAACTTCTGAGGTATGGGGGGCTGGGGGTCCTGGGACCAGCTTCCTAAGGTCTTTCCCAGTCTGAAGTCCCTTCACCTATTCCCTTTCGCTTCCCTTACCCATTCCTGCCATTGCCCTTGTCGCCCCAAAACAGATATCAGCCCCTTGCTGCCCTTAGAATAGACTTTATTGGTTTTGACCAAGGGCAGGCCCTGAGATGGGGGTCCAGAGAGGAGTCTGGTGGAGCTTGTAGGGCAACTATGTCCTGGGCACCAGGTCGGTTCTGAGGGGCAGAAGGCCATCCACCCACTCACATGGTCGCTCCAGAAGCATCTGCCACAGCTGCTTCTCCTCCGCTGTGGAATCCATCCAGGGTACCCGGAGCCCATAGCTGCTACCTGGATATGTGCAGACAGGGGTGAAAGACATGGTTACCCTGGACACCCTAGGTCCCAAAGAATGCCTACCGGGTCCCAGATTACCCACTGCCACTCCCAGCTCACAATGGACACCAAAGCTCAGGGAGGGGTGGAGAAGTGCCCAAGGCCGCACACTGAGCCCTGTCTCTCAGCATCGGGTCTCCCGGGACCCTGCCCTACTCACCAGTGCCCAGGCTGAGGCGTGTGCCCCCCAGCTGGCAGCTGGTCAGGGCCCCGTGGTCCCAGAGGGAAAGCTCAGCACAGGCCTGGTGCAGGTCAGCAGGCCTGAAGCCATCGTAAACCATCGTATGGTTGAACACAGGGCTGAGGCTGCGTCGTACCACCCTTGTCCGCTGGCGGCTGGCGTGGCTGTCATCCGGCAGCACGGAACTATGGGGCAGGTAGGCTGGCCATCAAGTGGCTATCCCCTCACACTCCCCAGCACCAACCAGTCGCCAGATGCTACCATTCTCCCTCACAATGTCCGTGCCCTCTGGCTCCCGCCTACGTCCTGAACTCAAACCTTCACTATTCGGGGACCTTTGGGCCAGCTACCTCTCGGGCTCTTGTCTTTAAAAGTTACAACTCTTATTCACAGGACCCCAGAGTAAAGTCTCTGAAATACAGTTCTGCTACTTCCCTGCACAGTGACCTTCATTGGCTCCCTGTTGTCCCCAGAAGTAGTTTCCAGACTTTTTAAAGCCTCAGAACCCACCCTGCAAGATAAAACATTACCCAGAAGTAAAAGAAAACAACGTCTGTGCGTGAAATCAGGGCTGGGAACTTAGAACCTGACCCACCCAACATCATTTCACTCTCTGAGTGTGGGGCAGCACCCAGAGGCACCCCTAGAGGTCCCCCAGAGCTTACTTTGAAAACCACTGAACTGCAAGTTCAGGGCCAAGCCCCACAGCCTGACCTTCCAGGTCTTTTCATGGAAAAGCCCCCTGTGACCTCCCAGGTCCCCAGCCTCAGCTCTCCAACAAGTCCTATGGCTTGTCACTCTGAAATGCAGCTCCTGAAGGAAGTCTTTAACTTTTCTGACTCTGGGCTTTTGTTCAAGTTGTCCCCTTCACCCCTGCACAGTGGTCGAAGATCAGACTAGGGGGCGGATCAAGAATGGTTGATTACGAGGGGTTTGTCAGAGGTGCGGGGCTCCAGAGCGCGTGGGCGGTGGGGGAGGGCAGGGAGGAAGGGTAGCCAGGATGTCCCGAAGCCCCTCACCACTGTACGTAGGTATCCGGGGTTCCTGAGCGCAGCGGTACGAGGTCCTGAGCTTCCTTCACCCAGAAGTGCAGCTCCCCGCTGGGGGGCATTCCCGCGCCTGCCCAAAGACTCGGCTCAGACCCTGCCGCCGCATGCCCTCGCCGGACGCCCCTCGCCCTCGCCGAACTGAGGCCCCCTCCTTCCAGGCCCTATCCAGCGTGGCCTCTCGCGGGGCACTCACCCTCGGAGCCGGCGGGGACGAACTTGAGGGAAAGGGAGAGCAGCCCGCGGCTGGGGAGGTCCTCGGGAGAGAGTGGGACCTGCGAGAGGCGGTCAGGTCAGGGGCGGGAGCCTGTCCCAGCGAAAGCGGCCATCGAGGGGTGAGGTCTCCAGACCCCGATGGGGCGCACCTAGCGCGGGGCGGGGGGGACCCAACCGCCGCCGGGGGGCAGTAGGTTTGCGAGGCCGAGGGGAGGCTCGGCCAAAGGCGGAGACTGAGGGGGCTGGAGCAAAGGAAAGGGGGGGGGGTGAGAGGGAGGGTGCAGGCGGGACACCTTCGTCGCTGGGTCTCGCCACGCGGGCAGGCTGCCTCACCCGGGGCTGCAGAGGGAGCCAGATGGGCTCAGAGTCCCAGTCCCACGTGTCGAGAGGCACTTCGACTTCGCCCAGAAAGACGTTGCGACCCAGGCTCTCGCGGTGCCACACGGAAAGGCTCAGCACGCGGCCCCGGAGCTCGGCCTGCGGGACGGAGTACTGGGGACAAGAGGTGCGCTTTAAGGGACCACGGCGGCTCGCGCCGGCTTCAGCACTGCAGCAGTGTGGACCGGGGCCTGTCCTACCGCGCTCCTTGCACGACGTTATCTGGGGGAGCCCCGAAGGGCCCTAATGGGGGTCTGGACCAGCACCATGCCCAGCACTGGACTGACCCACTGGGGAACGCACGAACGGAGGGCCTCCCTGCCAGTTCCTCCCGCACAACGGAGGGTCGGAGCGACGGGCAACGACCATACCCTGACTGCCCCAGCCACCCGGCCCACGCAGGAAGGGGCGTCGGGTTCATGCATGGGGGGCCGCCCGGTCGTCGCAGCCTCACCCTCAGAGTCTCGTTGAAGACCGGGTTCAGATTCCGTTTCTTCACCGCCGTCTTGCGCTTGCTCTGCTTATCCGGGAGGAGGTAGCTTTTGACGTAGCTAGAGCGTGGGAGGGGAGGGGAGGACTAGAGCTGAATGGGGGGCCCTCCCAGCGCCTACCACCCGCTCTCGGGGGGCCCTGCCCAGCCCGAGCCCAGAGCACAGCTTCCGGGCAGCGCTTTCCAGGAGTTCTCTCAGTCATCCCCCGCGCCTCCCAAGGACGTTGATACTCTCACTTTGAAGACAGACGAAAATCGACCAAGAAGAGTGGCGGGGTGGGGGTGCGGCGAGAGCGGGTCGGGCACTCACGGATCGGAGCGGCGGCGTCGCGCGGCCGCCAGGCCCTGGCACTGGATCACGTGCACGCGCAGCTCGGCGGTGCCCGGCTCGTAGCGCAGCCCGAAGTGCACGGAGCCGCGCACCTGCACCGCGCCCGCCTCGGCCTCCGCGGACAGGCTCAGCAGGCTGCCGCTCAGCTGCGGGCGGGGGTGGAAGTCAGCGCGGGGTAGGGGGGTGTGCAGGGCTCAGGTCCAGGCGGGGTTGGGGGGTGTTGCTCAGATCAGGGGACGAGGGAGGGGTGAGGCCGGGGCTACGCGCGGGGATATGGGAGGGTGGGGTCCCCCACCCGTCTCCTTCGTCCCCAGGCCATAGACCTCACCCCTCACCGTGGAGGAGTTGAGGCTGGACACGGAGGAGCTGCTGCTGAGCATGCGGTCGAGGGAGGGGCCGGGCCCGGGAGCCTCCTCTCCGTTCTGCAGGATCTCGGGCGCCGTCTGGGTCTGGGGAGCGTGGGGCAGGGGGTAAGTGACGGGGCATCTTCTCTTTCCCAGCCCTTCCCCCGACGGCTCTCAGCCTTCTGCACAGGCACTCCCCGCCCAGAATCCGCTCCGGGTCTTGGGAGCAGCCGCCGGCCGTTCCCGCCTACCTGGGCTGGGGGTGGCGGCGACTCCGCTCCCCGCGGCCGCGGCTCCGGCTCCGGGTCCGCCTCCTCGGTGTAGACCTGCGGGGCCCCGGAGCCCGGGGCTGGGGTGGGGCATGAGCTACTGAGCGTGGTCCTCTCTTGCCCGCCCCTAAGCAAATTTGGAGGGATTGGTTTGCCACCTCCGTGACCTGCGGATTCAGGCTCCAGTCCTGCGGGAAGCCCTTGAGACCGCACACACGCACACGCATATACACGCAGCAAGGAGAGAGTAGGAAGAGGAAGGAAGATGAATACAGGTGGTTGGGGTCACTTAGAGATGCCTCTGGTCCCTGAAACCTCTCTGTAGTCCCCAACACACACCCTCCCACTCACCTTCCTGGGCCTGGGGCTCTTCCTCATGATCTGAAGACTTTAGGGGGACATATGGTGAAGGGGAATCAGATTTCTGAAAAAAGCAAGGAGTAGAGATCACAGTGGGGACTAGTGATGAAGGAGTCAAAGGTCACGATAGGGTCAGAGGCCAGAGGCTCCAGCTGGCTTCCCAAGATGGATTTAGCACAGCCCTCCAGGCAGGGCTGGTAACCAGCTAACCAGTTGCCAAACCAGTGGGGCCTGCATGTCATACCCGTCCCGTGTCACGGCATGCCCTGTCTGACTCCCAGCGTCCCACTGGTGGCAGACTAACCTCCAAGTCCTAAACCTCACCCAGCTCAGTCCCCCCACCACCCCTAAGAGCCAGATTCTGAGATTCTCTTAGAGGCTGGGTCCCTGTCCCCATTTGACAGAGGAGGATGACAGAGGCCCAGACCAGGGTCTCCTGAGTCTAACTTCCCACCTCCACTTCGGGGTCACTCATTACTCACCTCAGCCTTGCTGAGCGTCTCTTGGGGTGCCTTGTCCATGGCGAGCCTAGGAGAAGGGAGAGGTGGTTGTCAGGGAATAGATCCCAGAAGACTGGTAGGCACCCTCCTCTCCCCCTGCCAGACCTCCTCACCTGGGCTCTGGCTCCTCTTCATCTTCTTTCTCGGCAACTTCAGCCTCCCCATCGCTGCCTGGAGCCTGGTCTCCTGTGCCCGGGTGAGAAGCTCTGTGAACCCTGGGTCTCAGGAAGTCTGGCCTTTGGAGATGCTCACTCACCTCCAGGAGCTTGTGGAGGGGTGGTGCCCACCCAAAGACACACAGTACCAGGGACCCTCTCTTATTGTACGTGCATACCCAGTGCCCTGGGCTCTGTGTAGCCAGTCTCACCCCGGGGATCTCCTCTCACCCATGGAGCTCTTCTTTCTGCGGATAGAGGCTCGGACAAGATCAGAGCCAAGGTGGGCATGGTGGTGCCGTTGTGAGCGCGCTTCCTGGAACCAGTCTCCTGTCAGGATCTTCAGCTGCCCAGGGTCTGCCAGCGAGGCCCGGAGCTTGCTGGGGGATAGGGGAGGGCGTGGCTGTCATTCAACCCACATTCCTGCTACCCGCTCTGTGCCAGGCCTTGTATCTGGGGCCAGGGACACAAGAGCAAATCAGACTCAATCCTTACTCAGAATCAAGGAGCTCAGGTTGATGGGGAGACTGGATCCAGAACAGACAAGTACACTATAATGAGGTGGGTGCCATGATGGATGTGAGAAGGGCCACCTTTGCCTGTGGGAATCCAGGAGGGCTTCCCAGAGGAGGTGACATTTGCCTCGTTTCTTGAAGGACAGATTGGAGTTCTCCGGGCAGAGAAGGAGAATAATTATCATTCATTAAGTGACTACTGTGCATAATGCCCCCTCCTAATTCCAGGAGGTAGTGCTCCTTAGCCCCATTTTACAGATGAGGAGAGTGGTGCTGGGGAGGTCAGGTGAGTTGCCCTAGGTTACATAGCTAAGAGGTGTCTTCCTGTCCCCAAACACTACTTCTACGTCACATGCTCCTCTGCCCCTGTGTTCTTCCAAGGAGAAGGAACAGCATAGAAGTGAAGGCTGTGTTCAGGGACTCTGATGCTCTTAAGTGGCTCAAGTGGACATTCTGGGTATGTGTATTGGGGGCGGGGCTTACTGGTGGAGGATGAGCCTGGGGAGGCCGGCAGGGACTAATCAGGGAGGCTTTGCGGGCCGCACTTAGGAGCTGGCTCCTGACATGAGGTGCTGAGGAACCATGGGCCGTTTCAGCAGGGGACATTAAGGACAGATCTGGGGAGCTCCAGCTGCAGCATGACCAGTGGGTCAAAAAGGGTGAGCCTGGAGGCAGGAAGGCAGCTGCCTCGGGTGAGGTGGAGAGCTGCGCTGGCTAAGGGTAGAGGCGACCAGCGGACAAAAACAGGAACCACCCAGATATCTGACAGGCCACACACTGGGAGGCAGCAGGGGCACAGTGGGGCCCCGTTCTCCTGGGCTCCCCTGCCCTGCCTCACCTGATGCGGCCCTCCTCCAACTGGCGAAGGCGGGCATCTCGCTTCAGGACATCAGCAATGGCCTCCTGCTCCTCCTCTGTCAGGAAGCTGAGGTCCAAGAGTGCATCAGCCTCAGGCTGTGGCCCGTGCGCCATGAGGCAGCTGGGCAGGGCCCAGAGCCTCTCCTGAAATGGGTGTCCCCTCTGGGGCATCAGCTGGGACAGTGCCCCATCAGCTGGGGCACATGTGGCGACCTGGGGGCAGATCAAGGGGGCAGGTCAAGTCCTGCCCAATCACAGGGCCCATCCTGGAGCTGACTGCTCTTTTCTGCCCAAATACATGCCAGGGCGGTGTGCACAGTACGACTCCAGGAAGTCTGAGCTCGAGGTGGCATGAGACACACCCATGGACGCATGGGCCCAGGCACACACTGGCTCACAGATATACGAACACACTAGAAGATGGGCAGACACACCCACCCACAGTGAGACGTCCACCTGATCACACGGGCACACCACCGTCTGAATGGACAGGCTCGTGCACACCTGTCCTGCACCAAGGACCCTGTGCGGTCTTGGTCCCAGACCCTGGCCCAGACCAGGGGACATGCCTGACATATTCTGAACCCTGCACGCGAGGCCCCACAGAATGTATAAGTTGGGACAAAAACATGACCCGAGATACACACAAATCACACTGAGTGTTGCACGAACATTGCTCCTTCTCCAACTGGATTGTGAGCTCCTTGAAGACAGAGACAGAGCCTCACCCCAAAAGCCCATACATAGCCCACAACAGACAGTTGGTAAAAGCTTGATTAACTGAATGCAGAAATATGCCTGTACACACATGGGGAAGGCCACACACACAAACACACACCTGGATCTGCTCACTGCTCCCCCTCCCCTCCCTGGAACCTACCAATATCTCCCTCCACCCTTCACCTCCACCCTGCCCTGGCCCATTTGGCCTTCCTGTCTGAGGCAACCTCCTCCCCAGCCCACACCCCCACTTCCTCCCCACTGAGGTAACCACTGTACCCATTCCCCCTGAGGCCTCCAGCCAGGGATGCCCTCTCGCCTGCAGCCCCTGGGCCCCTCTGCTCTGGCCACATGGGTTCTCCCCCTTCTCCTGACCCAGGCCAAGGGCTGCAAAGCAGCTCAGGTTGCCGGGCACCACGCTGACTCCGGAAGGAAAACATTTGCCCAGCTCCGAGGGGCATGTGGACGTGGCGGGGGGCCCAGGACAGAGTCGTGGGCAGAGCAGAGGCATGGCCTGAGCCCACTGGGCCGGCTCTCCTCCCCTGCTGCCCCTCCCATCCCCTCCCAGGCCAGGTCAGGGCACCAGGCAGGCCCGAGATGGGAAGAGGGTTCTCTGGCAGGCAAGTCCTGGCTTGTGCCCGCTGCTGCCTGAGCTGGGCCGTCCCTGCTGAGTCTGTCCAAGCCTGAGCTTGTCTTTTCCCTCTGCTGCCTGCACCGCGGGCTTGGGCCGGCTGTCTTTACAGAGTGCCTGGTCTGATCCTGTGTGAACACCCGTGTGAACGCCTATGTGCCCCGCATTAGCACTACTTCCCGAACATCTGCCATGTTCGGTGCTGGGTTCTGCCCGCGCCCGCTCTTCTGTGGCCCAGGGCCCAAGCCCATGTGACATTGTGCCCTTGCGAGGGTCTTAGACCAACGCAACATGGCTCTGCACACGGAGGCGTCTATGAGGCTGTTTGTTTTGTGGGTGTGAAGATTGTGTCACTGCCTGTGTGTCTGTGCACCATGTCCCAGTGTGACGCCGCGTGGGTGACTGTTGTTCACCTTCAGTGACTTTCTGGGTGACAGCACGGTGTGGTATGTGCCCTGTGTACTTCATCCTCTGCTGGATGTGCGTCTGGGCTGTGTCGTGCTATGTGCTGGGGGGCCCCGGGGGTCCTCTGGGGGTGTGTGTAGGAGTACAGAGGTGGGGAATGTCCTGCAGGTCCGCCTGGGCTGGGCTGTGGGCATCTGAGCCTAGGGTCCCCTGCAGCATCCCCTCACTGTAGTTCCTTCTTCTAGAGCCAGAATCCAGCTTCCCGTCCTTCCCACTTCCGTTCAACACTATGGGACAGACCCATTGGTCAATGTTCCAGTCCCAGACCCGCTCCCACCTGCCCCGACCCCTAAGGCCCCAGAGGGTACCCTGGAGACCAGGTGGCAGTGTCTGCCCCTTGGGACCCTGGCAAGGAACCCTGGTCCTGAGGGGTGTTACCTGTAGGGGTCCAGTATGGATCAGACACCTTCGCAGGGTGACCTGGGCTCTCCTGAACTCCTGGCAGCTGAGTTTCAGAGCTGAACTTGGGGAGCAGAGCAGAGAGGGACTAAGGCTGACTCAACCAGCAGCCCAGAGGAGCTGCCCCGGAGGAGGAGGAAACACCTTCTGAGCAGGGCCTGATGCAAAACCGGGCCTGGACTCCCGGCACCCTGGGGGTGCACCCAAGCTTTGGCTTTCAGAGAGCTCCGAGCTGATCTGCTGGGTGGGAGACACCAGGGGCTTGGCCCCAGCTCTGCTGCCCACTTATTCTGTAACTGCTGTGAGCAGCGCAGGCACCAACCCCTGAGAGCCTCGGTGGCCTCATCCCTAGAGTGGGTGACTGCCCCACCCCTCCTGTGGAGTTGCTGAGAGGAACTTGCTTTGAAAGCAAGGTTAGAATCTTTCTAAGAAGCAGGGGCAAGGAAGGATTGCAGACTGCAGTCAGAGGACCCCAAGTAGAGTTTCTCCTCTGCCACTGTGTGACCTTAAGCAGGTGTCTCCACCATGCTGAGCTGCAATCTCCTCCTATGCAAACTGGGGGTGGAGGTGTGAAGAGCCTGTTCCAAGGGCCAGAGAGTGCCCAGCCAGCATAGAGAGGGTACCAGGGGGCCCCTCTCCAACAGTCCCTTTTGACATCCACTGCCCCTCCCTGTCCACATGTGCCTCCTGGGCAGCGGTAGCCCCAGCCCCGCTGCTCTGGACCCCAACTCTGTATCCTCCACCCCCAACCAGGTCTTCTCTTATGTCCGAGTTCCCACTGCTATGAACAGCCCCCTGCTGTCAGAGCCCAGACTGCCCCCTCTCCTGTCCCCAGCTCTCCCCCCATTGCTGTTGCTCCTGCACTGCCCAGGTGTCAGTACCAGCCCAGCCTCTTCTGGAACCTTCCTCCTCCCTGCCTCCTGGCCTCCACACAGCCCCTCTAGTCCTGCCTATGCAAGGCTATTGGAGGGGTCTTTCAGTGCCCTACTTTGATCTGTCATTTCTCAGCTCTGGAAGGTGCTGGCAAACAGCCAGGTTGACCCTGTGGCTCATTCACAAAAGTGCTCCCAACCAGTCCAGTCTCCCTTAGACACTTTGACTAACTCTTGGGCTGCACCTGCTCCTCAGCTTGGCTCCCAGGCCCCCGCCCCCATAAGTGTGGTTCTGATGTCCTTGTCTCCCACATCCTTAAAAGCCTACCCAAAGACTCTGCTTCCGTTGGTGCTCCCTAGTCCCCAGCTGCGGGAGTGCTCTCCCCACTTGTCGCTGCCCCTCCCAGGGTTCCCCTGCCTCCAGGCTGTGCACTGGGCTTAAGTGAGAAGGCAGGAGCCGGAGGCCAACAGGTCTGGCTTAAACTTCTGGCTCTGGTGCATGTCCCTGGTGGGCTTCAATCAGTGACAGTCTCTATAAGCCTCACTCTCTGCCTTTATAAAACAAAGGCAGTGACAGCAGCCATCTCCTGGGACTGCTGCAGGGGAGTGTCCCCTGGCTTGCCTCCAGCATGCATTCTCCCTTCTCTACGGTCGCAGTAGCCAGTCCTTTGGAAAACAGCCTCTCTCCACTTTACGCCTTGTGCTCTGGCCACAGCGTGGTTCTGAGTGGGGGCTCTGGAAGTAGGTTAGGCTACTGGACTTGACCATGTGCCCTACCTCTGTGCTCTTGAGTGAATCATTTTACCTCTCTGTGCTTACTTCATCTCTAAAATGGGAATGGTAGCGCTGACCTCACTGGGCTGTGGTGAGGATAAGTGACACTTTATTATGAGGCCCAGCACACACTAAGCACTCAGCCACCTCTATATCTTGTTTCCCCAAGGCTAATTTAAAGTTCTGCTGGGGGGCACATGGGTGGCTCAGTTGTTAAGCGTCTGCCTCCGGCTAGGGTCATGATTCCAGTGTCCTGGGATCGAATCCATGTTGGGCTTCCTGCCCAACAATCTGCTTCTCCCTCTTCCTCTGTCCCTCCCCTCCTCAGCTCCTGCTCTCTCTCTCTCCAATAAATAAATAAAATCTTTAAAAAAAAAAGAAAAGTTCTGCTGGGAGGGATCAAGCCTTACTACTTTTGTCTGCCCACTTCGCTGTGGTTGTCCTCCATACTGGAACTTTTTCCCTTCAGCCAACTCTCAGATGAGTCCCTGTATGCAAAATTGATTTTTGAAAATGGAATTGCTACGAAGAGACGGGGGTGGGGGGCTCTGTCTTGCCCTGGAGAAACTCCAGCTCCAAAGGGTGATAAGCTTATAGGCCCCTCCAGGGCCATGGGGGCCAGCCGCTACAGCTGTCCCCAAGGCTGCCGTCAGGATGGACACCAAAGATCCTCGGGATTCAGAGACCAAATCCTTTGCGAGTTCAACTAAAATGACACATGACATAGAGCAGGGTTAGGAAAGACGTCACCGAGGAAGAGGCTTTGAAGCCAAGTCTTGGAAAAGAGGGCCACGATTTCAATAGGTGGAAAGCAAAGGACCAGAAATGAGCAGGTTCTGCCGACTTGCTGGAGAGCGGGGCCATGACCTGATGGCTGGCGGTCAGCACGGGGAACGTGGCAATATGACCGTTGGATACGGCAGAGGCCAGCGGCTCTGGTGATCCTCCTGGCTTATCCCAGATGGTGCAGCCCTGGCTGAGGGGACAGGTCAGGGCGCTGGTCTGCCCAGCCCCACCTCCCAGTGCTCTGCAAGTTCTTCCCAACAAGCAATGTGGGAGGATTTCATACTCACTTGCCTTGAGAAGGCTCTGGGAGAGTGGATCTGGAAGGGTGAGGAGCTCCCACAGCCTGGACCCGGGGCGGGAAGTACCCGAGGGAAGCAGACATCCCCGTAAGCTCTGCCTGAGGTAGACACTGGATGGGGACTCAATGATGGTTTTGTCAATCAGGACCCCCGCCAGGGAGAAAACAAGGACAAGACACGTTCTGGAGTCAAACTCTTTACTACCCTGCCCAGGGAGCCCTGCGCAAGGAATCCACGGAGCAGGGGTGAGGGGCAGCACACGCCCTTTCCACAATTTGAAGTTAAGGGGAACTGTGGCAGGTGGGAGGAAACATCTCCCTTCCAGCTCCCTGACGGCACTGGCTGCCATGATGGCTGGCCTCCGGCATCCCGGCCCCATGGGGCCATCACCAGTGCGCCTGTGCAAGGCCCATGCCTGGGGCTGGAGCCAAGCTCTGTTTACATTGCTTTGGTCTACAGGGAGTCACTCTGGGCATGGCAGCATCACTCATCTCCCTGGGCTGGCTGGGGGAGCCCCGACCCCCAACTGCAGGGGGAGATGGACTCACGTGCTGGGAAGCCCAGGGAGAAGAGGAAGCAGGGTCTGCAGGGGCTGGAGGACACCAGGAAATGGGGCACGAACTGCCCCTAGTGCAGCTGCTGGTAGACATCTGACTGGGGGCCCACCCAGTCCTATTAGACCATACCAGAGACTAGTGGTGAAGGTCCCAGGGCAGCTTAGCTTATGGAAACTTCTCAGTGTACTCCACCCACCCTGGGACCAGAGCCCTGGAAGGTGGGTGCGCTCCAAATCCAGCTCTGGCCCCTGTGCGGCCTTGTCTGATGGTCCAAATGTGCTCCCCTTCCCCGCCGGGCACTGGGCTGAGGCAGAGGGAGCCCAGTGGGCAGTGGCAGGAGCAGCTCTACAGAGGCAAGCTAAGGCCTTTCCAACAGGTGAACAAAGAGGGTACCTCAAGGGCGGGGGTCACAAGTCTGGGAAGGAGGGGACAGGAAGGTTCTCAGTGACCAGTGAGACACAACAAGCAAACACCCCCCTGCCCCATGTTCATCTTCAGCCATTGTCCAGCCCATCTGGCCCAGACCACTGGGTCAAAACCAGCAAACCCATCCCTGCCTTTTGGGGTGAGAAGAAAAAATCTGCAACCAAAAGGGGTGGCGACTGCCTCCTCAGGAACCTGGTGGGCTCAGGGCCAGGACACAGCCATCACCGAAGGTTGAAGACGAGGCTGGCAGTTAGGATGATGCCCAGGAGGAGGACGAACGGCAGCCAGGTCTTCACGAAGGCCCCGACGCTGACAGGGAGGAGAGACAGGAGTCCGAATGGGAAGGGCCCGAGGACTGGGGTGTGTTTCATAGAGCCCTATCCGCCCACTGGCCCAGATGGGGCTGCTGTCCCTAAGGAAGCTCCCGGAACCACTCCCTCACCTCCAGACTTGGTCAGTCAAGGGAACAGGCCCAGCCTGGCTCGACACCAACAATGCAGAGTCACCAGTTACAGTCCTGGGCAGGGGCTGTTCCAGGCTCCTGGCAGACATCTGACACCACACTGGGCCGGCACGAGAGACGCACCCACCCCGCTCTGGGCCTCACTGCTCCCTCCACAATCAGCTCTCTCTGGGGAGGTCTTGAGTCTTGGTGTGGAAGCCCTCTAATGAGGCCCTCTGGGAGGGGAGGGACGGGCAGGAGTCAGCGCAGTGCTGTGGCTGGAGCAGAGGGGCTGGAAGTCAGGGCTCTGCCTCAGTGTCTGTGTGACTGCAGTTACAGTCTTCTCTGGGGACCGCTAAAGGACTTTCGGAATTAAAAAAAAAAAAAAAAGACCCTATCTCTTTTTCAGAAGCTCTTAATGACACATGTGGCTAGTGGGAGGGCCGGAGAGGTGGCTGGGGGGGGACCAGGCCCATGCTGGTGCCCGGGTGGGTGCATCACTCAAGCTCTCTGAGTCCCCTTACCTGAAAACTGGAATAATGCCTTTGACCTTACAGGTTGAGGCTGTGGCTTCACAGGTCCTCCCAGGCCACCACTGAGGCCACCTGCCCAGAACCCTGCCTCTGATGAGGAAGAGTGGGAAGGGAATCCCGTGGGGGCAGTTACCAGCCCTTCTTTCGAGGCTCTTCATGTTCGCCTGACCTGCGCACGGGGCTCTGAGGGCTCACAGCCTCTCCGAGGGGCCACAACCATCAGCTGCATTTTACCAAGGGCAGCTGCAGCTTAGAGAGGCCAAGGCAGGTGGCTGAGATCACATGGGCCTGGGGTTGGACCCAGGTGGAGCTGGATTGCAGCACAGTCACCTTCCTCTCCACTAGGAACTCAGCTAGTTACTCTAGAACCTTCATGGCTCCAAAGAGCATCTGCTTTGGCCCTGTTGGCTGCAGAACTCCACAAAGGGCCCTGACGGGATCCTCGGGAGAGCGCGGCCCCAGGGGTGAGTGGCAGCTGGACGGCTCACCTGACATACTTCCCGTACAGCAGGCAGAAGAAGCAGAGCGTCACCATGTTCCAGTTGGTGCTGTTGTTATAGCGCATCAGGTTCAAGGCCAACGCCACATGTGAGTGGCAGTTGTCACAGCAGAGACTGTGCTAGAGATGTGGGAAGGGCTGGGTCAGGCTGGGCGGTGGGGGACCTCCCACCCTGGGTCCTGTATGGGGAGCGCCCCACCTACCATGCGGTGCTTGTACTCCTCGGAGGCGTCGTGCACGGCTGTGTCCCACGCATTGGGCCCGCTAGCGTACACCTGAGCAGGGTCCAGCTTCCAGTACCTGAGAGGAGAGAGGGGGTCCTAGGCACTGGCTCTCCTCTCTTATAGTCACTCTGGCTCTCAAATGTCCCGGACGCCTGCTCTGTGCTGGGTCCTGAGAGGGGGCGGAGGCTGCAGGGGTGAGGAAAGCCCAGGGCAAAAGGCACACAGTGGATACCTGTCACACAGTGCCCTGTGGATGCTGGGGAAGGCAGGGACTAACTCATTTGGGGGGGGCGGTGTGAGAGGCTTCTGGGGTGACATCTGCATCTCGTGTGAAGGAAGAGGGGTTACCTGTGCCCAGCAGAGGGCGGAACACGCACAGAGGGAGAGGCACAGACTTGTGCGGCCTATACGGGGGGGGGGGGGGTTAAGAGTCTGAGCACTGCTGGAGGAGTCAGAGGGAGGAAGATGCAGGCCGGGCCACGTGCTGGGGGACTTGAATGTCACCCAGAGTTTATCTGGGTGCAAGAGCACAAGTTCTCTGTCCCCCTTCCCACATGGGAGACTGTGGTGAGAAGAGCCCGTGGGGCTAAAAGCTCACTGATCTCAAGCTAGGTGCCAGCAGTTATGCTAAACAACCCAGTGCCCAGCGGGGCTCCAGAGGGGAATGCTGGGAGGGCAGGGCGCCCTCTGGCTGCTCCGTGGGGAACGGCTTGGATATGGGGCTGCACAGGGACTCCTGCCTGGAAATGGGTGCCAGAAAACTGACCCCGAAAAGCAGCCTGGCACAGACATCCAGTCCAGAGGTCCACGGCCAACATCTCCGCCTGCCTGTGGAAGTCAGCAGGGGGCAGGGAACCAGTGCAGGCTGTTTCGGCTGTGTGGGTACCACCTCCTCCCTGGGGCCTGACTTGGCTGGGGCAGCCTCAGACCACAGGGGCTGTTCTCAGCATACCAATGACTAAGACCCTGTCACCAGGCCCACAGCTGAGTGGGCCCCCAAGACAGAAGAAATAAAGGGGTGCCTGGCAGGCTCAGTTAGTGGAGCATGAGACTTTTGATCTTGGGGGCTGTGAGTTCAAACCCCATACTGGGTATAGAGATTACTTTAAAAAAAAGAAAGAAAGAAAAAGGAAAGAAGGGAGGGAGAGAGGAGGGAGACAGACCAAAGATTCCAAATACCCAAACATAGCAATAGTTCCCAGAGGGTCTGACTACTTTTATTCTAACCAGAACTTTCCAGCTGAGTTCCAAGCAATGCCTCCTTTACATCTTAAATGGCTTGTTCACTCCCAAGGGGCAGAAGAATCTAGATTTTGGAATGAGACACCTAGGTGTGAGTCTCAGCTCTGCCACTTCCTGTGTGATCATGACCAGCCCTTTCTCTTTCCTTATCCTTCCAATGGAGCTGCATACAACCTCGCAGAGCTGAGGCAAAGTCTAGGTGGTCTGTGGGTAAAAATGCAGCCAGGACTGAGGCAGGTGCTTGGCATGGGTGCTATGCTCTGGTGGACCCTGGCTCTCCCGGCCCTCATCCCATCCTCAGGGTGCTGATTCCCGCCGCATCCCAGAAGGCCCGGCCCTAGGGCTTGTCACATGGGTGCTCATCACTTACTTGGCAGGCTTCCCGAAGGCCATGTTGTCTTCCTGCGGAAGGACAAGAGCAGAAGTGAGTGGAGAGCCTGGCAGACAGACGTGGTCCGTGGTGCAAGTGCAGTGACTAAGAAGGTGGTAGGTCAGGGGGGCAGAAGCGGGGTCTGGGCCCCGCTCTGGGGCTGGCACAGCATCTAAAGGGCCAGCAGCAGCTTTTCTGGGAGAAGGCCACATCACAGCAGGAGTGCCCAGAGCGCTGCACCCGGAAACCAAAGACTTGGAGTGCCAGCCATGACAGCCCCTCTGTGTGGCTCCAGGTACTTCTCTCACCCTCTCTGGTCCTCATTTGCTCCAAGTTCTCTGGCCAATCTCTGAGTGATCACAGGGAGGCAGTTTCCTTTGTGGTACAAATGACAACACCCTCTGACCTCCTGACCCGACAACAGGGCCCACATGGGGCTCCTGTGTCTGGCAGCCTGACCGCATCATTCAGAGGAGGCCTGATGGTTGAGGAGGGGGCTCGAGAGGCTTCTGATGACGGATATGTTTCACCCAAGCCCTGGACCTCCTACATAAGGGTCGGGGCAGATTCTGGGTTCAGAAGGAAGACCCAGCTAACAGGGCAGGTCAAAGAGGAACTACCATAAAATATACAAAAGACCTTTGTCATGACATCTATTAATATAAACAAGCTGGTACCATCACGGCTCCTCATTCCAGCCTCTCACGGAGATGAACCCGCACCCTGGCAATAGGCAGGACGCTCCCTGCTCATCTGGAGTTGGACCCCTGCCCCCACCTCAGGCACATCCCCAGGAAACAGACCTAAGAATATAGCTGGTTTGTTCTAGAAGCCCCACCCCGTCTTCTCCATGGCCACACCCAGGGAACCACATCAGCCTCCCCGATGTCCCCACCTTGTGACTCCCACCTTCTGAAGGTCCAGATGTGGTTCCTGGATGGTCTGACTCTCCACTCTTGCCTCTAACCCCTACCCATGTCTTGGTACCCCAGGGGTGGGCTAAGGACTGGGTCAGTTACTTAAGAATCCTTCTGGCCACACTGCCCTCCTGGCCTGTCCTGGAGGCAAGAGAAGGGGGAAAGGGGTCAGACACTGGTGAAGAGCAGAGGGCCAGGGCCAGGACTGTCTGGTATTTGCATTCTCTTGGGGAGACTGGAAAGCTGCCTCAGGCCAGACAGGCCAGCCTCCCACTGAGGCCTCGGAACCCACTAGAGGGGGGCAGAATGGGAACTCACCGAGACAAAGTAGGGGCCGGCAAAGTCCCGAATGACTCCCGTGGATGTGCAGATGCCCATGTGGCCGATGATGGGGAAAAACCACCTGTGAAAAAAAGGACAGAGAAGGGGCAAAACTTAGGGGGTCTTCGACTGGTTAGATGCTGGGGACACTCTACCCAGTGTGAGACTATGTGAATATAACGTCGTGCAGTGAATGCCAACTAGGGTGGCGGGGGAGGGCTGCGGAGGCACAGACGAGGGGCAAGGGCAAATGAACAGCACAATGGAACACCACTGCACCCCACAGAATGGCTACCCCCAAAGGACAGGAACATGGGGTGTGGGGAGGATGGGGGGCAACCGCAATTGCTTCTACTGCCTTCAAAACTGGCAATTACTCTATGCCTCAGCAAACCCACTTGAGAGTGTACGCCCAGAAGAAACAAATGCTTATGTCCACCAATGCCATGAACAAGAAAATCCATAGCACCTCCGTTCAACATCACTGGAAACATTTGTCAAGGCTCACTGAACTGCACACTTAAAATGTATACACTTCATTGCATATACAATACATCCTAATAACGTTGAATTTCCCCCCAAGTTTTTATCTCAATTCCAGCTAAGTAACACACAGAGCAATACGAGTTTCGGGTGCAGAATTCAGTGACTCATCACTCGAGTGCACCAACCGGTATCATCACAACAACTGCCCCCCTTAGTACCTGGCACCTGTTCAACCCCCACCCCTCAATAAAGTTGATTTTAAAAACAACTAGAAATAATCCATATGTCCAACAAGAGTAAAATGAGTAAGTAAATTAGGTAGAGTCATGAAATGAAATAATATGTAACAATGAACAAAGAACACACTTTGGCTACATACAACACATGTTCTCACAGACATTAGGCAGTGAAAGAACCTTCCACAAAAGTCCATGCATAAAACTCCACTTATACGAACTACAAGAAGAGGTAAAACTAACCTATGGTGCTCAAGGGCAAAAGAGAGGTGATTTCTTTGGCAGAATTAACTGGCACAAGGGAGTCTTTCAGGTACTGGAAATGTTATCTTCACCTGGGAGACATGAGTAGATATATATATATCTATATATATGCAAAAATTCACTGAGCCATATACTTAAGATCTGTCCACTTTGCAGTGTGTTATATCTCAGTAAAAAAATTAAAATATAGGGGTGCTTGGGTGGCTCAGTGGGTTAAAGACTCTGCCTTCTGCTCAGGTCATGATCTCAGGGTCCTGGGATGGAGCCCAGCGTCGGGCTCTCTGCTCAGGGGGGAACCTGCTTCTCCCCCTACCCCCACCTACCTCTTAAAAAAAAAAGAGTTAAAAAATTAAAAAGTGAGGGGGAGGCATTTAAACCAATTTGTGGGGGCACCTGGGTGGCTCAGTCCTGGGATGGAGCCCTATGCTGGGCTCCTTGCTCAGCGGGGAGTCTGCTTCTCCTTCTCCCTCTGCCTGCTGCTCCCCCTGCTTGTGCTGTCACTCTTTCTCTCTGTCAAATAAATAAATAAATAAAATCTTAAGGAAAAACAACAACAACAAAACACCAGTCTGTGTGTCGCGGGGGAGGGTTTCAGGGACGGTTGCTTAGAGGAAATGAGGAAGTTAACAGTAGGCGGAAGGACATCGATGAGGACAAACGCACGGTGCATTCCAAGAACTTAAAGTCCAAATTTTTTAAAAAACCAAAATCTCAGTTGGGCCCCAATATGCAGAACATATAGAAGCCCCTGATCTGTCTGCAGCATGGGAACCAGGGTGCTACAGGGCCTCGGTGCTGAACAGACTGGTCCAGTTTAAGGACTCCCAGGGGGGAAAAATGACTCACTCCAGGGCCAGTGGCCAGCACTGGTTTCAAAGCTGCACCCTGCTCGGGAAGGGGAGGCAAAACCTGGAGGTGCAGCTCAAGGAAGCGATTATTAGGGGCTGGAGCAGTCAGCAAAAATGGCACAGAAGAGGTAACTTTTAACCCTAAGCCGTGAAAGGACAGGATGTCATCAGGCAGAAAGCAGAACTCTGCTTGTGTTTGGAGGAAGATGAGGGGACAAGAGTGGAGGGAAGCGGGTGGCCAGCTCAGAGGCTATTCTGGAATACTGGCAAGAGATGATGGTGATCCTGACCAGAGCACTGGTGGTAAGGTAGTGAGAAGCAGATGGATTCAAAAGATCCTTAAAAGGGACACTGGGCAGTTTTATGACTGATGGGACAGAGGCCTTTCTAGAACTGCTGCCCGGGGAATCTGAAAGGATGGTGTGGTCAGAGCGGTCTCTTGAGAACGTAATTCAGGTTCCATCAATCCCTTCCTTCACACTCAGTAATGGCTTCCTGTTACACTTAAAATATACTTAAAACTCCTTCCAACAGTTTGGCCCTGCTTATCCCTTGAAATCACCTCAACCCTCTTTCTAGCGACGTTGCCTGCTTCTGGTTCCTCAAACACACCAAATCTTTCCACTTCAATGCTCTTTTTCATTTGCCTTCATAACTTATATGGTTACTGTCATTCCCCACTAGGACGTACACTCCAAGACAGCAGGGATTTTCTTATTTATTTTAGTCCCCAGAGCAGTGCCTAGCATGCAGTTGGAGGTATGAATTCACTGACTGATAAATGATGAATGAATGAATGTCCTGAATTTAAGAGTGGAGTCAGGCTCTGAAGTTGGAGCAGGGCTGAGTCTTGACTTTGTTTTGGGGCAAGTTACTCATTCCCAACTTTGTCAGTGAGAGGTGGATAGTAATAATGACCTCAGTGCGGGGGCTATTGTGAGGATTAAACAGGCTCTGCTTGCAAAGTGCCCGACACAATTCCTTGCATTTGGTAGTTTCTCAATGTTGTTACCATGAGCTGTTCCATAAACCCCTGCTATCTCATTGGCTGGACTGGCACAGAATCAACTGCTAAAGAGCCACAGTGGCCACAGAATGGGCACCGGAATTATGGGAAAGTAGCTCCTCTGGCTTCTCAGACCCTGATCTCAGAACAACCCTCCCCCCTTTGCCTCTGCCCCAGCTCCTTTCATCTGGTTGGGGAGAAGGTCTCGGTTTGACCAGTAACCCACATATCACAGCTATGCCAGAAATCTGTGAAGTCCAGAGATAAGAGCAGAGCCCTGAGCCTATGGAGGCCACAGAGAAAAAACTCTCCAAGTATTCGTCAGTCTGGAAATCCCATGAAGGCAAGCTCCAAAGCTGCTTTGTGGACTGCTGTCTATTCAGACCAAGTACATAATAGACCCTCAATAACTGTTCATGGAACGAAGGAACGGAGGGAGGGAAGGAGTTACTGACCCTGGAGAGCTCTACCTGGTAAGGTAGACTATTTCAGTGGAAAGAGCCCCCGTAGGCTTCTAAGCCTTTATTTCCTCGTCTACAAAATGGGGATGACAGTATCTACTTTCATTAGGTTGACGTAAGGACCAAGGACCGAATGAGATGATGAATATAAGATGTTTAGAGTACGTATCCAATCTTTGCTGCTTTTATTAGCAGCCGGAGCTATTATCTGGCTTTTCATGCAGAATTGTCAACGTCTCTGAGGGGGTGGACAGAGTTTTGGTTTCAGTTGCCTCCTCTCTGCTCCCCTTTCCAAAGAGAGATGACAGTTCCTTGTGCCACATCTACTCCTAGCTCTGCACCCTAGGTCAGCAATCATCATGATGCACTACGATGGTGAGTTCATCTGTCTTCCCTTCCTGCTGCAGGTTCCACAGAGGGGCTATGGCTTATTTATCTACTGAACACATGCACATAGATGCAAACAGAAATAGGGTGCGAGCTGCTCCTGGCCCAGGTGACTGGGGATTATGGTGCCCCCATTTCATGTTGCTATCAGCTCTCTGAAGAGCAGAGGACTCTATGAATGTTTTTCTGAGAACAGGGAAAAAACAGAGATCTTAAAGAAAGAAGACATGTTTTTAGTAAAAGCGATATATTCCCTGACTATCCCTTCCGGTTATTCTCACATAAACATTTTATTTTCTTCACAGCACCAATCACTATCAGAAGTTCTCTTACTAGCTTACTTGTTTACCGTCTATCTCCTTTCACCGGGATTTAAACTCCGTGACAGGGCATCTAGGTGGCTCAATGGGGTAAAGCCTCTGCCTTCAGCTCAGGTCATGATCCCAGGGTCCTGGAATCGAGCCCCACATTGGGCTCTCTGCTCAGCGGGGAGCCTACTCCACACCCCCTCCCCCGCCTTGCCTGCTCTCTGCCTACCTGTGATCTCTGTCAAATAAATAAAATCTTAAAAAAAAAAAACAAACTCCATGACAGTGAGAATCCTATCTGTTTCATCTGTCACTTTATATTGTTATCACTTAGAACTACTCTGGGCACAAAGGAGTCATTCAGCAAATGTGTTACAAGAACACTGAATGAATGAATGAATGAATGAACACACTTTCTTAAAATTTTTATTTTTTAAAGGAATCAGACTTGGATGCTTTTAAACAAATGCATAAGCATTTGAAAACACAAACAAGTGAAGTATTTTAACATAATACAAAAATTAAGGTCATTTTTGTATCATCAACATACAAGGCCAAAAAATGGTCCCTTCTCCACAACACTTGGCTGCTTATGATACAGGGAACAAATTTGTCTCATCAGGTGAGGGGAGATAGTCAAAAGAGAGCATGTTATGAAGTCCGAAGACTGAGTTTGGGACGCCTTTGCTCATTGGCTTGTGAACCTGACCAAGACCTTTAATGGTACAGAGGAAGCTCAGCTTCATCATCTCAGAAATCCCTACCTTAGAAAATGACTGTGAAAGAGCCTGGCCAACTGTCCAGCACTGTGAAGGGTGTTTTTATCAGTTGTCGAGGCTGAAGTAGGAGAGCAAACCAGCTCCCCTGACCTAGGAGCTCCTCCTCCCTAAAAGGTGGCCACACTACAGGAGCACCTGCTCTCTCTCCTGACAAAGGACGAGGCCACGGAAGGAACACTGCTTTGGGAGGTAGACACCCTGGGACCTAAATTCGCTTTGCAACTGAAATAGTGTGTCATCTCCAGCCTCATCACCTACGAGACAAAGGGCTGGACTCCCAGATGTCTGGGGGCTTTTTCAATGTTGACATCTCAGGGGGCAGTGTGGTCTCAGCCACACTCCCACTCCCGCCTCTGGACTCAATCTAGCCTATAGGAAGTGATCAGCAAGCTTGCCTCAATGAATGAAGCACTGAGTGAATGAAGATGTCACCTCAGACCCGGTGAGGGGCCCCTCTTCTGCACGCCCACAGGTCCTGCGCTTCCCAGCCACAGAACCTTTCCCGCCGGGTCTACGGCTGTCCTGCTCCCTGACTAGACCAGGTGTAACGAGGGCGGGGAGCGTGTCCCGTCCGTCAGCAGAAACTGGCACCGCGTAGGTGGCGGGGTTCTGGTGACTGGGCGAGGGTTGCGGGCCGGACCCGAGGGAAGGGCTTGCAGCAGGTAGAAACCGGAGGCGGGCCCGGGGCCGCCCGACTCTCCCCGTCCCCGGGCGGAAGCCGGGGGAAACTCACGTGAGCACCGGGATGGGCGTCCACACCACGCAGTAGGGAAAACGGCTCCGGTCCACGTCCATGGTGCTGCCACCCGAGCCGCTGAAAGGCTTCTTGTCCGTCTCGGCCGCCGTCGGCGCCTCCACTTCCGCCATCCCGGGCGGGGGTGGTGGCGGCAGCAACAGGAGCGCCGAACTCCCTTCCGCTTCCGCCATGCTGCGCGCGCCCCGCTCCGGCCGGCCAGTGCTCCAGCGCCTCTTGCCCGGTGGCGTCACTTCCCGGAGGTGGGGTCCGCCGGCTTCGCCTTCCCCCCGGGAATTGGGGCCGCATCCCTCTGGGCCCGGCCCTCCTGGCCCCCTGCCTCGGCGCACCTTGGCCCCGCGTGCTTGCGCCCGCGCTGCAGCGCTGAGGAGGGGATGCCTTCAGGCGGCGCGCAGTCTAGCGCGAGGGACCGACCGAGAACTTCGTAATTCAGTACGCTGAGGCCTCCCAAGAGGTGTGGTAGAGCCGCTGTTTATTGAGCGCTTCCTAGGTGCCAAGCACTTGACATACGTTGTTTTTAATCCCCATAGACTGGTTCGACATGCGAATTTAGGTATTTCCCCTAGGTTACATGTGAGAAACTGAGGCCCAAGAGGTGAGATGAGTGGCCAAGACTCAAACCCAAGTCTGCGTCCCTTGTCCTTTCCATTCTGTGGGCTCTCATGAGGCAGTGGCAGCGGAGAGAGGAAGGTCAGCCTAAAATGCTGTGTGGTGTGCGTGTACGCAGGGGAGGCTTGCCGGGCGGTATTTGAGCTGTCTTGATGTTTGCCAGGTGGCACGGGGGTGGGGGTGCAGGGATGCGTGCAGCCGTGCAAAGCAAGAGGCTTTGCAGAGCGCAGTGTGCAGGAGTGTGAATATCACCTTGGCTGGAATAAATCTCAAACCTTAGATGTGATCCGATCCCTTCATCGGGCAAATGGAAAAACTGAGACTCGGGGAAGTTCATTAATTGTTCGAGATCACACACAACCAATATAAAGCAGGCAGGCTTAAATCTTGGATTCTTTGGGCTTTTTAAAGGATGCCAAGATAGCCAAAGAAAATGGAATCTCTTGGGATGGGAAGGGGAAATATGGGGACAAGAAGGAAGGCAGCTAAAAATCAGGCTAGGAGGAGGTAGGGACAAAATCAGAAAAATGGGAACTATGCCTTTTTAGGAACGTCTTTTTCTTCCATTGAATTACCCTTCCTCAACGCTGATCCATAGAAACCCTGATCTCCTGTTTGTAGCACTTAATATTTTAATGTATTTTGGGGGTATGTCTGTTATGAAATCTAAGTTCCTTGACTTCAGTAGCTATCATATAGCTCCTAGTACAGAGCAGATTCCCACTAGATGTTTCTTGATTTAATGATTGAATGTATGTTTTATAAAGGCCTTACAGGTATCACAACTGAAAACGATTCTGAGTAGGTTTGTGCCTCTCCTGTGACCCATGTGTAGAGCGTAATCTTTGCAGAGCAACACCAGCATCTAGCACAGTTTGGCATAGATTAGGTGTGCAGTGTATGTTTGTTGAATGAATAAATTACATTACTTCTTGACTCATCACGATACCTAATCTCTTCCAGATCACAGGCTCTGAGGAAGGTCTTTGCCTTAGATATTCCTCCATCATCACTGTCAATCCATAATTCTAGCACAGGGTTGGTGGGTGCCCTTTAATCATTTATTTTATATATATATTGATGAATAAACAACCAAAGTTAAGTCTTAGGGTCTGCCACAATTTGGTAGTACTAACACAAGGACCAACTTTACTCTGCCAGCCTTCAGCTGCTTCTCACTCTCACCATAGCTTACAAGGCCCTGCATCTTGCCTTTTTTCTTGCTTGTTCACTACACTCTGGCCACGGGGCCTTTTTATCAGTTCCTCTCACGTGCCACACACTTTCATGCCCCCAGGGACTTGGCTCACACTCCTCTGCTGACTGTTCCCCACCCCCTTAAAGTGGCTAACTTCTATTTATCCTGCAAGTCTCAGATTAAATGTGGCTTTCTCCAAGAGTCCTTCCCAATCAAAATCAGAAAGCCCGTTAATCTCCTTGAGACATCCTCTTCCTTTCCTTCATAGCACATTTGTAGCTCTTGGATTCCCCAACTAGGCTGGAAACTCCTTGAGAGCAGAGACTCTCCTTGTCTTGTTCACTTCTGTAAACCTAGTGCCTAGTAGTGTCGAGTATATATGATCTGCTTAATATTTGCAAAAACGAATGAATGGCATACACTTAAAAGCTGGGTATCAAATGCTGGGTACACACAGTCCGAGGGCAGGAACCTAGCTCATCACCTGCTACCTCTTGGTGTTCCAAGCTTTTTAAAGGGGCCCACGGGTGTTCGTGGGCACAGTGCTCAGGAGTAGTGTCTGATCAGAGATCCTTAGTTCCTTGGCCTAGGCAGCTACAGAAGCAGAGGCATGAAGATGGCCAGGTTCCTGGAGAAAGAAGCCAGCTCCTCTGACTTCTCTCGGGTCTCTCCCCCAAGCTTCTCCCCCTGCCACCCCTTAGCCTGTCCACACAGCCCCCTCTCATATGCACATATCACCTGGGTTTTCTCACCCAATGTAAAAGCCTCCCTAGCCTGTGCCTTGCCTGCTCTGCTGCTGCCTCTATCACCCACAGACAGATGGGAAATCTCCATCAAAGACTAACACTTCCTTCCAGGCTCAGAGGATCACAGCAGGGTCCTGGAAGAAGCTCCTCTGACAGCTCAGGAAAGGATTGATAGGACTCATTGCTAGCCCTCCCCTCAACACACACACCGACCTAAAATAGGAATGACCATCTGGATCCACTTACAGGGCTGGCTGGGGGAGGGAAGGATAGGAGAGCCGGAACTGTCAAACTGGGAAATCTTCGAGGGCAAGATGCTGCTTGTTTGAAGGGTGAACTCAGGGCACGTTCTCTTGGTGGGAGTCGGGGCACCCCCTCCATTGGCCCCATCTCTGAGTCCCCAAGGCTCACACGCCACCTCCCTCAGACTGTCTCACTCCTCATCCTGGCATTCAAGGCCCCCATGGTCTGGCTCTAAACCCCAGCCTACTTTACAAGCCTCATCTCTCACTGTGTCCCTCGGGATTTGCTTGGAGTTAACCTCGCTGGGCTGTTTGCCCTTCAGAAAATGATTCCTGTACTTCATACCTCATGTCTTTGCTCACACTGTTGCTTCAGTGGAATGCCCTTCCCCTCGTCTCCTATACTACTTTCAAGGTTTCTGGCAAATGTTCCCTTTTTGCTCCCAGAGCACGAAGGCTGTGTTTCTACCTATTGAATATTCATGTGTACTTGCATTAGCATTAGCTGTTTACATGTCTGTCTCCCCTGAGGGACTGTGAACTCCTTGAGAAGGGGTCTGAATGGATCTATTGGTCCCTGTAGCCAAGCACAGCACCCGGAAGATAGGAAGTGCTCAGGGAATGTCACCGTTGCTATTTGTTGATCATAGATGGTCTCCTTAAGGACTCTGGGGAAGAATCACCTCAATCAATAACCCAGGGCAGCAGGGCTGAGCCAGGGGTGGTCACCGCAGCAGGCTGGAGTTGCTGCTGGGTATCATGCAGTGTGTCTGGAGTGTGGAAGGGCAGAGTCCTCTCTTCAGCCTTTTGTTTCTACTTCAGCCTTTCTGTTTCTACTCCACTCATTACCTTCTCTGGCTCCTGGAGATTGGGATTCTCCCCATTAAGCCCTGAACTATCTTCCAGGATGGCTCCAAACCTTTCCATGGTAGAGAGAGGACCATTTGAGAACAGACACTCTGACCCTTTGGACATTAGAGTTTACAAAATGACTTCCTTCTCTGTTCGGTTTTTTAGATGGGCAAACTTGCCCAAGATTATCGAAAGCACAGCTAGGACCAAAAGCTAAGTCTCCTACTCCCGGGTGGGCAGTAAAGCAAGACAGTTAAATACATGAATTCTGGAGTCAGCCAACAAGCCCAGTGTTTCCACCTAAGCCCTGTCAGTGGTTGTCCTTCGGAAAGTAACTGAGCCTGTTGGGATCAGTTTCTGCATATCTAAAATGGGAAACGATAATTCACATCTTAGAGAGTTCTTTTAAGGTTTATTTGACCAGCTAGACCTTAACAGTTCCTGGCCCCAAATACACAATGTTAGCTACTGTAGCAGTGAAAACCACACATCACAACTATAGAACTCTTACTTAAAAAGCACTTTGATGCACATACTCTCACAGTGATTTGGGGCCTTTTACAATGTAGTGAAATAACCAGAGCAGTTATCAAAATACCCATTTGACTGATAGGGAATATGAGCCCAGAAAGGTTCAGGAGCTTTTCTGAGGTCTAAGTACCTATTAGACAAAGTTGGGGTTTTGAGTCTCCTTGACCCTGGCTCTCTCTGCTGGTGAGCCATCTTAGGTCTACTGAAGAGTGATAAGGCTGAGACCAGCCTGAGAGTCTGTAAATCACAAAACAGGTGCAAACTATAGCCTCATTAGGACCAGGCTAATTTATATATAAAAAAAGAAATGACAGCAGGAAGCAGAACAAGATAGAACAATAGAGTACTGCATGCCTGCCATTATTTCCATCAGAATGCTTTCCTCCCACACTACCCTTATCAGACACAGAGCCTAGCAAATGGTGGGGAACTCCATGGAAGAATGTACAGGGGAGGACTCATGATTCCCAGGGAAATTCACTTTACAGGGACCATGCACAATCTGCATTTCTAGCCCACATCTTCCAGATAATGTGGAGGTTCCAGGAGGTCAGGGATTAGTCTGTTGTGTACACTTTTATTAAGCCAGGGCTAATACAGAGGAAGAGCTCATAAAGTGTCACAGCAGGGCACCTGGGTGGCTCAGTGGGTTAAAACCTCTGCCTTCGGCTCAGGTCATGATCCCCGGGTCCTGGGATCGAGTCCCGCATTGGGCTCTCTGCTCAGCAGGGAACCTGCTTCCTCCTCTCTCTCTGCCTGCCTCTCTGCCTACTTGTGATCTCTCTCTGTCAAATAAATAAATAAAATCTTTAAAAAAATACATTAAAAAGGGCGCCTGGGTGGCTCAGTGGGTTAAGCCGCTGCCTTCGGCTCAGGTCATGATCTCGGGGTCCTGGGATCGAGTCCCGCATTGGGCTCTCTGCTCAGCAGGGAGCCTGCTTCCCTCTCTCTCTGTCTGCCTCCCTATCTGTGATCTCTCTCCGTCAAATAAATAAATAAAATCTTTAAAAAAATACATTAAAAAAGTGTCAAAACATTTAAATAATAAAATGATTTTTAAACACTTGGACTAGGAATCAGAGATTAGGGATCCAGTCCTGGTTTTTTTTCTGAGATCCCTGCACAGCCCTTCCCTTTTTCCTGCCCCTCTTTGGAACCCCTTGTCTCTCTTTCAAAAATGTGGGGTTTAGGGCTAGATCAGTGATCCTCAGCTCTGGCCATACTTAGAATGAATCTGGGATGCTTAAAAATAAAGGTTGGATGCCTGGGTCTTACCTCAGATCAATTAAAACCACCTCTGGGGGGGGGGCGCATGGGTGGCTCAGTGGGTTAGGCCACTGCCTTCGGCTCAGGTCATGATCTCAGGGTCCTGGGATCGAGTCCCGCATCGGGCTCTCTGCTCAGCAGGGGCCTGCTTCCCTCTCTCTCTCTGCCTGCGTCTCTGACTACTTGTGATCTCTCTCTCTGTCAAATAAAAAACAACCTCTGGGGTGGGACAGTTGTAGTTTTTAAAGTACACTGGGTGGGGCGCCTGGGTGGCTCAGTGGGTTAAACCACTGCCTTCGGCTCAGGTCATGATCTCAGGGTCCTGGGATCGAGTCCCGCATCGGGCTCTCTGCTCAGCAGGGGCCTGCTTCCCTCTCTCTCTCTGCCTGCGTCTCTGCCTACTTGTGATCTCTCTCTCTGTCAAATAAAAAACAACCTCTGGGGTGGGACAGTTGTAGTTTTTAAAGTACACTGGGTGGGGCGCCTGGGTGGCTCAGTGGGTTAAGCCACTGCCTTCGGCTCAGGTCATGATCTCAGGGTCCTGGGATCGAGTCCCGCATCGGGCTCTCTGCTCAGCAGGGAGCCTGCTTCCCTCCCTCTCTCTCTCTCTCTCTCTGCCTGCCTCTCTATCTACTTGTGATCTCT
The DNA here is from genome assembly GCF_922984935.1 of Meles meles. Classification (NCBI taxonomy): domain Eukaryota; kingdom Metazoa; phylum Chordata; class Mammalia; order Carnivora; family Mustelidae; genus Meles; species Meles meles. The sequence continues at coordinate 196,871,348 of NC_060066.1, forward strand.
GTCAAATAAATAAATAAAATCTTAAAAAAAAAATAAAGTACACTGGGTGAGGGGCGCCTGGGTGGCTCAGTTGACTCTTGATTTTGGCTCAGGTCATGATCTCAGGGTCATGAGATCAAGCTCCATGGTGGGCCCCATACTGAGCAGATGGAGGCTGCTTCAGACTCTCTTCCTCCCTCCCTTTCTGTGGCTCTCCCACCCTCTTGAAAGAAAGAAGAATGAATGAATGAATGAATGAATGAATGAATGAATGAATGAATGAATCCTGGGTGATTCTGATAGCATAGCCAGAGTGGAGAACCTCTGAGCTAGATTGTCTCCCATTGCCCTTTACATTCTGCAGCCACATTTCAGCATGTGCCAAAGCACAGAGACAGCGGAGCAGGCCTCTAGGGCCACACCTACCCACCACAAACACAGGTGGCCCAATTCTTTTTTTTTATTAGGCTCCCTGCCCAGTGTGGAGCCCAGCATGGCGGCAGGGGCTTGAACTCATGACCCTATGGTCAAGACTCAGATGCTTGCCAACTGAGCCACCCAGGTTCCCCACAGGGGGGCCAATTCTAATGTCTGTTTTGCTTGCCAGGGTTGGCTCAGTCGGTAGAGCCTGCAACTCTTGATCTTGAGGTTGTGAGTTCTAGCCCTGCATTAGCTGGGTGTAGAGATTACTTAAAAATAAAAAAATCTAGGGCGCCTGGGTGGCTCAGTGGCTTAAGCGTCTGCCTTCAGCTCAGGTCATGATCCCAGGGTCCTGGGAGTGAGTCCCACATCGGGCTCTCTGCTCAGTGGGGAGCCTGCTTCTCCCTCTCCCTCTGCTGTTCTGCCTGCTTGTGCTCTCTCGCTCTGTCAAATAAATAAATAAAATCTTTAAAAATATATATTAAAAAAAACTGTTTTGCTATGCATTTACTGGGCGGGCTTATCTGATCCCACCTCTCTCTCTCTTGTTTTTAATCAAAGTTTAGTTTTTTTAAAAATATTTTTTAATTTGTCAGAGAAAGAGCGAAAGTGAGCACAAGCAGGGGGTACAGCAGGCAGAGGGAGAAGCAGACTCCTGGATGAGCAAGAAGCCCAATATGGAACTTGATCCCAAGACCCTAGGATCATGACCTGAGCTGAAGGCAGACACTTAACCCACTGAGCCACCCAGGCGTCCCTGACCCCGCCTCTCTTATCAGTAAGGCTGGTGAGAGTTTTGGATGAATCACACAAGCAGAAACATATTAAAAATGGAGTACCATGCAACCTTTCTTACTCTAGTTTTGCCTTTTCCAGAATGTCATATAGTTGGAATCATACTTTCAGGCTGGCTTTTTTCATCAAGCAATATGCATTTTAGGTTTCCCCCATATTTTTGTGGCTTGATAGCTCATTTCTTCTTATCACTGAATAACAGTGTGTCTGTATCACAACTTATCAGTTCACCCTTTGCAGGACTTCCTGGTTGCTTCCAGTTTGGGAATTATGAAGCTGCAACAAACATCTGTATACAGATTTTTGCACGGATCTAAGTTTTCAACTCATTTGGGTAAATAATAAGGAGAACGATTGCTGGATCCTACAGTTAAGACTATATTCAGCTTTGTAAGAGACTGCCAAACTGTCTTTTCAAGTGGCTGTACCATTTCTGCATTCTCACCAGCAATGAGAATTCCTGGTGCTCCACATCTCTGTCAGTCTTTGGTTATGTCAGTTTTTGAAATCCAGCCATCCTAATAGGTGTGTAATGAGATTTCACTGTTGATTTAATTTGCATTCCCCTAATGACATAATGCTGAGCATCTTTTTGTATGCTCATTAGTTCCCTATATATCCTTTTTGGGTGAAGTATCTATTCAGATATTTTGCCCATTCATAAATTGGGTTGTCTATATTCATACTGTTGAATATTTAGAGTTCTTTGTAGATCTTTGTGTATGTGGGGGTATAGACATGTTTATCTGACATGTTTCACAAATATTTTCTCAGTCCTTGGCCTTTTTCATTCTTGTAATAATGACTTCTTGGAGAAGTTTTTAATGAAACCCAATTTATTAATTCACTCATGGACTGTGCTTTTGATGTTGTTTCTATTTTTTTTTTTTTTTTAAAGATTTTATTTATTTATTTGACAGTGAGAGAGTGATGTTGTTTCTAAAAACTCATCACCAAACCCAAGGTCACCCAGATTTTCTCCTATTTATCTTCTAGACTAGAAGTCTGTTTTACATTTGGGTCTATGATCCCTTTTGAGTTAACATTTGTGAAAGGTGCACAGTGTTTATTTTTTTATTATTTTTTAAAAGATTCTAAAAATTTATTTATTTGACAGAGATCACAAGTAGTCAGGGAGAGGGGGGAAGCAGGCTCCCCGCTGAGTAGAGAGCCCGACGTGGGGCTCAATCCCAGAACCCTGGGATCATGACCCAAGCCGAAGGCAGAGGCCTTAACCCACTGAGCCACCCAGGCGCCCCTGGTGTACAGTGTTTAAATCCAGCACCATTTATTGAAAAGACTGTCCTTTTTTTCATTGAACGGACTTTGCTCCTTTGGCAAAGATCAGCTGACTGTATTTATGTGGATCTACTTCTGGGTTCTCCACTCATTCCATTGATCTGTTTGTCTAGTCCTTTGCCAGTACCACAGTCTTTACTATTATAGCTTTATGATAAAGATTAAAGTTGGGTAATGCCAATCCTCCTTTGTTTTTGACTTCATTGTTGTTGTTGGCTATTCTGGGTCTTTTGCCTCTCTGTATAAACTTTAAAATCCACTTGCCAATGTTCTCAAAACTAGTTGCTGGGATTTTGATTGGGATTTCACTGAAGCTATAGATGAAGTTGGGAAGAAATGACATCTTAATAATATTGAGCCTTTCCATACATGAGCATGGGGTATCTCTTCATTTATTTTGATTTTCCTTGATTTTTTCATCAGCATTTTATAGTTTTCCTCATATAGATCTTGCACATATTTTATCAGATCATTCCTAAGGGGTGTGTGTGTGTAAACAGCTGGGGCACAGGGGATTTTTTTTTTAAGATTTTATTTATTTGGCAGAGATCACAAGTAGGCAGAGAGGCAGGCAGAGAGAGAGAGAGAGAGGAGGAAGCAGGCTTCCCACTGAGCAGAGAGCCTGATGCGGGGCTTGATCCCGGAACCCTGGGATCATGACCTGAGCTGAAGGCAGAGGCTTTAACCCACTGAGCCACCCAGGCGCCCCGCACAGGGGATTTTTAGGGCAGAAACTATTCTGCAGTGTAATGGTAGATACATGACATTATGCATTTGTCAAAACCCACAGAACTGTAAAGAAAGTGAACCTTTTGGGCTTTAGTTAATAATGATGTATCAGTATTGGTCCATTAATTGTAGGAAATGCACTACAGTAATGCAAGATGGTCATAATAGGGGAAACTGAGCCAGGGAGAGAGGGGGATGTATGGGAGTCTGTAGTATCCGTGCAAGCGAATGTAAGCCTTAAAGTGCTCTAAAAGACAAAGTCTACTTACAAAAAGGGTAGGGGGAGTACCAATTCCAAATGAAAGGGAGCCCCTGGTGAATGAAGTCTTCCAGTGGCTCCTTCTTGCTTACAGGGCCCAGCCTACAGCCCCTCATCAAGCACAGGGAGCACTCTGCAGCTGGACTGCCCCTTCGGCCCATAAGCCACTCCACCCTGAACAGTGCAGCTGAACTCAATCACTCGGGCTCTGGGAGGGAATCTGTGACTTTACACTAGTGTCTTGACCTGGGACACTGCCCCTCCCTTGCCTGGTCTGCAAATGTCATGAGGAAGTTTCTAAAGACTTCATCCTGGGGGCGCCTGGGAGGCACAGTGGGGTAAGCCTCTGCCTTCAGCTCAGGTCATGATCTCAGGGTCCTGGGATTGAGCCCCACATCGGGCTCTCTGCTCAGTGGGGAGACTGCTTCTCCCTCTCTCTCTGCCTACTTGTGATCTCTCTGTCAAAAGAATACAGACTTCGGGGCGCCTGGGTGGCTCAGTGGTTTAAGCCGCTGCCTTCGGCTCAGGTCATGATCTCAGGGTCCTGGGATCGAGTCCCGCGTCGGGCTCTCTGCTCGGCAGGGAGCCTGCTTCCCTCTCACTCTCTCTGCCTGCCTCTCTGCCTACTTGTGATCTCTCTCTGTCATAAATAAAAAAATAAAATCTTAAAAAAAAAAAAAAAAAAGAATACAGACTTCATCTTGGACACCAAGAAGTGACACGGGTCCAAAACACCTGCTTCGTAACACCACCTGCTGTGCTTCTGTTTCTGTCAGGATCTCCTTCCTGTCTCCTGAATTAAACCGAGAAGACCCTAGCATACCCTGCTGCCTTCCCATCACTCTGTTCTCTCCAAATGTACAAACAGAAGAATGACAAAATTTCAGTAGTGAAGCTGTTGTTCCCACAATACCGAATCACAGCCCTGAAAGTGTGCATCAACAACCTTGGCGGGCCCCAACAAGTTCACAGGACGCACGATAGGGGATTTTAAATTTGGGAGACACTCAACATCTGTTGGCTATGGAGAGATCTACTAGTTCAAGCTAGATCACAGTTTCATCATTAGGTTGTGATACATTCCTTTGGTTAGATCATCTTTGAGAAGCTGGGTTTTTGGTGGTCGCTGTCATGAAAAGCAATTCAAAGTCAGTGTGGAATAGGTAGTAGGGTCCAATGGGATTAGAAAGTTTGAGAAGCTTTATAGTGCCCAACAAGCACACAGACCCCATTAGTATTGTATTTAAGAATAAATAAAAATACCGTTTCTTCTAGTTTTATGTACTTAAAAAAATGACTTGGTACCACATAGTTCTTATTATGTAATTTGAATAAAATTACTTGATAAATAGAACTCTTGGGCATTTTTTTTTGGTTTAGAGGCTCCATGAGAATTACTGAGCCACTAATACTGGGTGAGTGCTATGAGCTGAGAAAGTCTGGGAACCTCTGGTCTAAGATACCCTCTAATCCAGGGCACATCACATTGTGAAATCCATTTAGTGGGTTATGGCCAGCCTCTTTTTTTGCCTTAATAAAACAGAATGGTCACTAGAATACACTGCATGTAGCAACGGTAAATATTATTGTGTAAAACTTATGTTCATTATATACACACAAATAAGCATGGGTATTTTGGGTCACAATGTAAAATGTGTATTTCTTGTTTGGGTTGATTTTAGAAGTTTGAAAAGCCACTAAAACTTCAACCTCCTTATTTCAGAGATGAGAAAACAGCTTGGAGAGTGAAAGCTGATTACTGCAATTCACAGCCAACAGGGCCAGGTGCTGCTGCTCTCAGCCTTGCTGCTCACAGGGATCCTACAAGGCAGGCCTCATTCTACCCAGCAGAGGTGTGGTTACTCAAAGTCACATAGCTACAGAGGTGAGGATCAGGTACCCTCACTTTGGTTCTGAGACCCACTTGCACCCCACAAATGCCAGCAGCCACACCTAGAACAAAATGGTTTTAATCAATTGCGTCACCCTCACTCTCCTGGGAGCGGAGCAACAAAAAGGCTCGGCTCCTGCCCCCAGAGGACAGTAAGGCTTATGTGTCTCTCCACACTGCAGGGCCCAGGCTGGGCAGGCAGGGGTGGGGGGGTGGGGGGGACGGATGGGGGACACAGGACGGGCGGGCAGGAGGCAGAGAGGAAATGGCAGGTGGCTCGAATACAGGAAAGCAAAAGGGGCCCCTGCTGGTCCTTGGGCCCCAGGGCCCAGCCCCAGTACTCCTGCTTTCCCCTCCCTGGCTCGAGAAAGGTCATGGAGAAGAGACAGGGGAGCAAGTCCCAGCAGCAGGAAAAGCAGCAGCAGCTGTTTCCTTCACCAATAAATATACTTCATTACCAAGCTAGAAGAGAGGGGTGGGAGAGGGACTGGGTGGGGAGGAGGGGGGAGAAGCTGCCACCTGTGTTGCTGGGATTAAAGCAATGATGGTGCCAGACCCCCCACCACTATCCTCACCCCCCGTCTTCTTAAAACTGTGAAAAAGCTTTTAACATGGCCCTCCTGTCTCCAGGGCTGCTCAGAAGCCTGACTGAGAGGAGGCACCTGGCAGAGACCAGGCGGAGGGAGGGAAGGACGGAGGGAGGGAAGAAGGGAGGCTGCTGCTCCCCAGAGGCTGCAGCTGGAGGGCTGGAGCCAAGTAAGCACTGAGGGGAGAAGGAGGGAGAAGGGGAGGAAGGCTGAGCAACTGTCAGGAGCAGCTCCCAGCTGAGAGCCAAGGGGGCAGAGAGCGGCTTGGTGAGTGGTGGGGTGACTGCTGTCCAGTGTTAAGCTTGGGGCTGCTGAGGAGGGAGGGGGCCAAGTTAGGGATTTTCCCATCTGAGTGGCTCAGGAGACCCACCCCCCTCCCCCCAGAGCAGCAGGGAGACAGAGAAAAGCCATCACTTCTTTGGTCTTGGTGGCGGCTCAGCATATGGGGTGGGAGGAAAGGCAGAAAGGGCCCTTAGCAGGGAGCGCCACCTCAGCAGAGTAGGCCTGGCTGGGAGCTCTGGCAGAAAGGTCACAGTGAGGCCAAGGAGCCCCCAGAAAGGGGAGTGGGAGTGGTCATAGTGCAGTGCAGAAGGCTATGGCATGGTGCCCCACCCTCTGCCAGGGCCCTTGGGAAAGGCTAAGCCCCCGGAGGTGGCCAATGAGCGCAGGCACAGGGTCCGGAGCCAGCACTGGGAGAAGGGCGAGGACACTCTCCTGCCCAGGCAGGGGCCTGGCCTTGCCTACTGCAGGACTCCCACCTTCCTTCGGCTTCCACCCTGACATGAGGGCTCTGGAGGGAGGGTGGGACCCCATCCTTTTTCAGAACCTTCCCTGAAGCCACAGAGGAGCTAGCCTTGCCCGTAGGAGCAAGAGTGGCAACAGGTCAAGGCTAGCCCTTACGGACTGGAATTCCACTCCCCTTCCTGCCGCCAACTGAAGTGTAGGGCAGTCCTTGAAGACAGCTTTGGCCCTTGCCTCCCAACCTGAGGCGGGCCATAGCCCTCCAGGGACATGGGAGGTGGGTGGTGTCTGGAGGGGCTTCCCCTCCTGCTCTTCTGCTCAGAGCTGGGGCCAGTCAAGGGGCAATCTGCCCCAAAGTCTGAAAGCCAGTGAGTTGTAGCAACCCCCCACCCCCAATGCCAAACTAACAAACAAAACAGGGAAATGAAAAAAAATGGGGAGAGGGGGGAAGACAAACCAAAACAGAACCCCCTGACCTCCTGCCCATGGTGGAGGGTCCAGCCAGTAGCAGGGGCCGGGGACCAGAGCTTGGAGGGTCTAGCTGGGCCGGCACTGAACCTGGCCCTCGGAGCTGTCCTCGTCATCAGAGGCCCCCGCACCTCCACTGCTCAGGCCTGTGATCCGGTAGCCCATGTTGAGCAGCATCACCTCCAGTGGGTCGGCGTTCATGCGCCGCTGGTTGGCCTGGGAAGCACCCTCCATGTCCTCCACAACTCGGCCTGTGAGGTCTTCGCTCTGTGGGGAAGGCACACATAGCACCGGGAGAGAGGTGTGTGGGGGAGGTTGGCAAACACACACACACACACACACACGGGGCGGTATACGTAGAGGTGGCTGGACATCCCAAGAGATGTACGTGGGGCTGTACATATACTCCTATGTAGATGGGGATGCCAGGGAATGTACAGGACACGTGCTCACCAGGATACAGATGTGAGGGAGACATGCCATGTGGGGTTATACACACGGGGCCCATTTTGCAGTACACACTGGGAGGGGACACAATACACTGAGATATGTATGGAGGTACACATGCTGGGATACACACTGGGGGGGCCATGCCCCTATTGGGGTACGTATCGGTGGGACTCCATACAGGAAATGGTGGGGCTTACCACGTGGGGTTATATACATGGGGGGCCCATACATGGACACATGTGGGAGGACTCACACCAGGGTCTGTTGGGCACACCTACTAGATACGCAGGGCAGAGGAACAGACAACACCCCCCATCCTACTCATCTGTCAGCACTCCCAACAACCCTTCCTTTATCTTGCTTTTCCTCCCCTCATGGGAGAGGCCCGTAGGGTTCTCTTTAAAATTCACAGTAAATTGCCTCTGTAATTAGATACACCATTTGACTTCTGTTTTGCTGGCTAAAAAGGGGAGGCAAGTGGGGCAGAGGGCAGGGCAGGGGAGGCCTCAGGCCAGCCTGCCTGGCTACCCACCCTGGGAGTGGAGGGGACCACATCCTCCTAAGTGTCCCTGTGGACTGGACAATTCACAGGCATCACTTTTTTTTATCCTTAAAGCAACCTTTTGAGGTGGTGCTGTCATACCCATTCCAATGTACAGATAAAAACCTGGGCCAGAGATGGTTAAGTCCCTTAGGCAGTGAGTGAGGGGACCAGGATTCAAACTTAGGCTCACCAAGATTCCAAAGCCTGCATACTTCCCATGTGACCAAGGGACTGGCTTTTGTCCAGCTTCCGGGGGACACAACACAGTGGTGTCTGAGGTCCCAAGGGAGCCCCTGAGGGACTGTTCTCATGAGGTGGCACTGGGGCTGCTCTGGTTCCCTCCCGGCCTCCTGCATCCTGTCCTTGGTTACTGTTTCCTGTATGGGAGTCTCATGCTCTCAGCTTGCTCAGGGATGTGCCTCAAGAAGGCAGGTGCCTACTCTTCCCCCCTGCAACTGCCTACTGCATTTGGCACTCTGAGGAATTGATGGCTCCCACCATGACACAGCGCTGGGCCCTCAGGTAGAAGTTCACTCATCCTAGCGGCTTCCGTCTCTGAATGACTCATTTCCCTCCCCTATCCTCCCAGGCTCAGCCGGAGGCCTTGCGCAGGGTCCAGCCCAACCTTTGTCCCTGTCCAGTTGTGGCCATCTTCTCCACACCCTCACCTCTGGCCGGGGGTTCCAGAGCCGCACAACAGGGTCAATGCCGCTGGTGGCCAGGAAGCAGTAGCTGGGGTGTGGCTGCAGGCAGTTGACGATGGACTCGTCCCCTTGGAGCACGCGGACCAGGTTGGTGGTCTCCTTTTCCCAGATGAAGAAGGAGCCATCGTCAGAGCCACTGACGATGTACTGAGCGTTGCTGGCAGAGGGGCAAAGGGCAGGGAGGTCAGGTGGGGTACTGCCCTACAGCCTCAAGTAGAGGCTGTATGGCTTAGGGCAAGGGGAGCAGGGAACTCTGGGGTCTTCACTTGACTCAGAACTCCCACACACAGCAATCCTCTCCATACTGTAGAGCCTTAGTCGCTGTCCAGCGATTAAGCTTAAGATTAGGGACTGCTTGGGTGCCTCCAAGATATTTTCCCTCAACACGTGTTATAAGCTCCCTGGGTGCGGGATCAATCTTGCATCTCTTCGATCTCTGGGAACACTCTTGTCTAAGCCTTCCCCAGCAGTCCTTGCTTCCCGGGTCCACAACCCCCTTACACACCACTGACACTTAGAGGGGATCTTGATGGAGAGACTCTCAACATTCGAGGGTTTCACTTACCCAAAGAAAGTATACCATATACAAAGGAGAGTTGGGGATGACGGGGTCTGAGACATGGGCTATGTCCCTCAGTACCAGGGGCACACTTCTGAGAATACAAGTGTGCCAAGACTGCCAGTTTCTGAGGGCTCTGGCCTCATACCCCAGCAGAGGGAAGCTCCAAGCATCCACATCAAGACCAAGCTCTGGCACGTGGAGACAGAGGGAGAGGAGGCAGGGGATAAAGGCAGAGTCCAGACCCCATGCTGGATGCTCTGTGGATTACCTCACAAATCCTCATTATGGCCCCATGAGTGGGGATGGCTGGTTTCATTTTATAGATGAAGAGACAGGCCCACAGAGGTGAAGCCATTTGGTCAAGGATACAGAGGCAGAACTGGGATTTGAGACTTTTCTGAAAGCATTATGCCCCCACACCCCCCAAGTCTCCTGCTGCCAACCAAGCTGTGCCCTCCTCCTCTTCAGGGCCTCGGACCTGCCAAAGAAATTGGCCTCCTTGATATCCGTGGTGGTGTTGCAGTGGCCGCAGTAGCGGAACTGGTAGTCATAGCTTCGCTCCCGCAGCACCATCTCGTCCTCCGAGATGGAGTCCTTGCGGCTTGTACTGCGGAGGCGGACAGGGCCGCCGCCGCCGCCGCCACCGCCGGCTCCCTTCTTCTCCTCTAGAGGGGCAGAGAGCAAGGAAAGGTGAGACCTGTCCTTCTTTTCCCTCCCCTACCTTGTCTCTACCCCTGGCCCTGTTTTCAGCTCAAGTGCTGACAATGTAGGGCTACCTGCCTCTACCCCTACCCTTGAAAGCTGGGAATGACTGTGAGGAAGAAGCATTTTTGGACCTAACCCTTGAGGGTGTTCAAGAAGGGACCTTGGATGCTAGAAGAGCCTTTGCTCAGGTCCCAGTACAATGTCTGGAAGCCCCAAGGATGCACAGGCCCACAGTCTGTTTCTGTGGAGATAAGAAGCAGGGAGGGGAAGGTGAAGCACTACTGAGAGACTTGAAGGGATAATTTTTCTAAGTGGACCCACAGCTCTGAAAGGAGTAAAGTCCAAGCCCTTCCTCACTGGAAGACGAGTTATAGATCCCAAATGAGGCACTGATCAGTTCAGTGCCTTGGGTAAAATCACAACAGTTTTCTCAGTGCCTTAAAAGTGCCTTGATTTTGCCTGCCTCAGGGCCTTTGCGTGTGCTGGTTCCTAGGCCGGAAGTCTTTACCTCCCACAGGGATACTTTTTATCTAGTTACCTCTTCTTCCCCATCCCTGAGATCTCAGATTAAATATCTCCTCCTCTAGAACCCTAGCCTGACATTAAGCCCTGCCCCAGGCACCTGTACCGTATCAGCCCCCCATGGCACTCATCACATTGTTTCTCCTTCATTGCTTGGTTCCTTTACTAGGGCTGTAAACTCCACGAATCCCATCTGACTTGTCCACAGCTGTACACCCACAACCCAGCACAGTGCCTAGCATGTGGTAGATGCTGGTTAACTACTCAAACAAAGCATCAGTCGCGTGGTTAGTAAACTGCATAGGAGAGAGGTGAGGGTCCATGTCTGCCTCCAGTGAGTTTCACCACAAATACCCAGCTCACTCTCCAATGCTACTGAGCAGAGCTAGACAGGGCTTCAAATGAGCTCTGTGGAGGCAAGGCAGTGGGGTCAGGAAGGCTGTGCGTTACCTTAGGTCACATGGTTACCACTCGGCAGAGCTGCATGCATGAGGCATTTCCACTGCCCTCCACTGCTGCCTCTGCAGCAAGCAGCCAAACCTGAAGGAGTACAACCCCCCACTGCTGCCTCTTACTCAGATGTCCAATGGAACAGCTAAGACCCTGTCTCTGTGAGCAGGTGAGAAGGCCCAGCTGGAGCTATACGGACGGACTGACTGGGCTCAGTTTCCTCCTGTCCTGAGTCCTAGGCATTAAGCCAGGTGCTTTAAACATACTATTGCTAATCCTCAAGAGAAGCCCTAAATGGGAGGTGCTATCATTCCCCCTTTACAGATGGGGAAACTGAGTCTCAAAGAGACCAAGTGAGTGTCCCAACCTCACGTTATTTCTGAATCAGTCTAAGAATCCAGGCCTCTCTAATCTCAGAACCATGTCTTCTCCAGCATGTCACACAGGACCTCAAAGTAACAGCAACCCCTCCTCAGTGCCCACTCACCACCGTCATTTTTGGAGAAGAGGGCTGCCGTGATGTCGCGGCCCAATGCGTCACAAGCGCTGCTGTGGGCCTGCTCCGGGAACTTCCCTTTGAAGTCATCCAGGCACTCCAGGGCCTCAGCCACATACTTGAGCTCAAAGAGGCAGCGGGCCAGGCGGAAGTGTGCCTTCAGGTGGCACGGGTTTAGGGAGATGGCCTTGAGGCAGTCTCTCAGGGCATCGTAGTGGTCACCATCCCTGGGAAGGCAGGGGAGTGTGGCTTAGAGGTAGGACCGCGTGGCAAGCAAGGAGTCCACCCAGTCTCCTCTGAGATGGGCCACCTCAGCCCACCTCTGACAGATCTCAGGGCGAGGGTGGTTGTAAACGAGAAGAACCCTGGCTCAGCCCAGACCCTGCTCCCCAGGAGACAGAGTATGTTAAGGAGATGAGTCAGGAACCCTGAAGTCTTGGTGGGGGATGGAGGGATGGTGTGCGCGCACCAGGGTGCGCGCATGTGTGAAACTAAAAGCAGTGTCAGGCTGCTCTCTGCTGGGCACAGAGTGCAACTGCATACTGGCTCACCCCAGGCCCTGCAGCTCTGCAGCAGAAGGCCTGGCATCTTGCCCACTTCAGGCTCCCCAAGCCCTCCTTCTCTCTTCCTCCAACTACCTCTTCAAATCCCCCCGGCTGGTCTTCAAAGCCCTGGCCAAGGCAGGGGGCCCTCAAGGACAGTTCGGCGGTCTGGGGAAGCCAGAAGTGCCAGGCTGGGGACTCAGGGTCTGACCAGCAGGCAGCAAGCCCTCAGCCAGACCCCCCTCCGTCCTGGCTGACTGATCCACAGCAGCTGTGGCCTCTACCTCCCGGGGCTGAAGGATGGGGCCTGACAGACTGGCAGAGTCAGCTCTCTGGAAGCTGATGGCGAAGGGGGGTGTGCACGCCAGGAACTCCAAATCATCCCCACTCACTACTTCAACGTCCTAAAGCATGGATGAAGGGAAGTGGGGATGGTTTTCAGTTTTTGGGGGGACAACAAGAAGGGAGGGGTCTTAAGAAAGTCCCCTGCTCTCCCACCCTGTGCCAGAATATAGGATACACTCTTCCAGTACCTCTCATCTGTTCCCACCTGTCGTTTATAGATCCAGACAGGTCACAGGACTTCTCCTTTAGTAGCCTTCCCTTTAGTAGCCACCCCCCCTTTACCCTGCTGGGCTGAGATGGGCCTAGGACCCAGCTGTGACAAGCAGCATTCCCCAGAACTGATGTTCTTTCCACCAAGGCACAGCTCACAACCCTCCTGCATAGGGTCAAAACAGGCCCGACAGGAGAAATGTCCTTCTGACCCTCCTCTCCTACAGCACTCAGAGCGAGCATCCAGCCCCTGCAACAGCCAGGCTCAGATCGGGAACAAGCAGCTCAACAGCGTGGGAGCAGGCAGGGGACAGAGTGCTTTGAAGGCATGGCCTGCGTCAGAACGACTGGCTGTGATGAAGGAGCAGGCACTGTTTGGAAACCCAATTACCACCTGCAAAGTGCCCTGCAGAGCTCCTGGAGAGAGCCAGACAGAGACCAACCAGGAGCTAGAGGGACAGCTCTCACTGCATCCAGGAGCAGATGGCAGCCCTGGAGAGACTGGCCTGGGACAGAATGCGACATTCTGGGGTCATTGGCAGCATGTGGGGATGGGGAGAGAGTAGGCTGGCCCTAGGGTTCACCCATCCACCAGACTCACTGCCAGATCAATCTCCCTGAAAGGACAGCCCTCAGCACATCCCTCTCCTGCTCAGAACCCTTCAGTAGCTGCCCATCACCCCACTGAATCCAGGCCAAAACAGCCACCGCTCTGCATTCCAAGTCCTTCCCAGGCCGGCCCCAGGCTACCTCACAGACTCATCTCCTGCCAGTCCCTTCCAGAACCCTCTGCTCCAGCCAAATGGATTTGTTGTTCTGCAAACAAGCTCTTCAGTCAGTCCCCCACCCCCACGCCTTTGTTCGCACCATCTCCCAGGGAATGTCCTTCCCCCATAATCCCCTCCTCCTTTTCACTTCCTTGCCTAAGTCTGCCCACACTTAAAGCCTATCAGACACCTCATCTTCCTGACACTTCCCTGACCCCAGCTGAAGTGACTTAACTTTTCTTAGTGCCCACAGCCTTTTACCTGACCACGCAAAGACTCACTCTTTGACAATGAGAACCATGATCATGTCTTTGTCCTCTGTCCAGAAGCTGGGGACTCTGGAGCACAGGAACTCAAAGTGAAGAACTTTGTGTCCCTGGTATCTAGTGCATAGTAGGAGTTCAGAGAACATGTCAAGGGCTTTATCAGCCTCTCTTAGCAAGAATGCAAGAGTGATACAGCTCTCAGTCTAAAGCCTGGATGAGGACACTGCATATTCTACCCAGCTCTTGGGACAGAGAGGCCAAACACCTCAGGATGGCCCCCAAACCATCACCTCCTCAGTCAGGTTACCATCTGAGTCTTTGGCAAACTCTTGACGCCTGAGCTAAGGCCAATGGGGCAGCATCTTCCCAAACCCCCATCTACCATCCTGTTAACTTGGGTGGGTTTCTTAAGCTTCCCTCTCTGGCCTGCCTTGTTGCAGCCAGACGATGGCACACCAGCTGGCCTGTCTGTCTGGGCAGAGCCGACGGATGCCAGACGGAGCAGAAATGGCTGTGGGCCCAGCTCTATCCATCTCCAGTCCTGGCCCCGGCTGGGGGATGGGGCCTGCTTGCCTGCTGGTGCTGCAGGGAGAAGGGCTGGGAGCCCTGATGGTCTCCAAAGATAGCGGGTTCTTCAGGATATGGACCCCACCCCTTTACCACCAGCCACTATGACCTAACATGACCCACAGTCAGCTTCAGATCTCTGGTATCTTGTTTGTGCTTAGTCCAATGGTCTAAGAGCATAGAAAAGCAGCCCCAAAGTCAAGGAGCTGCAGAATCATTTCAGACAGATACCAACTGAATTCACCAAATGCCTCTTTCCTGTGTAGCAAGACTTCCACTGCTCCTTCATAGTCCCAATTCAAGGCACAATTATCCAACAGCTGGGATTAATCAATCTCTCAAGTCCGACTTATCCAGTGGCCACATCACTTTATAACAAAACACCACTACTTAACAAAACTATTTCACTGTGGCCTTCCTTGGTGCTTGAGAATTCCTGACTTCCAGTCTGGAGGTAGGGAGAAGCAGCCTGGGGCTAAGGAGCCCTAAGAGGCAGTGGGATGCCGCGGCCACTTTCCCTGGAGGTCTCGGCAACTTGGCTCCATCAGGCCCCCTGCCTTCATCCCCAGGAACTCCAAATCATCCCCACCCCCAATCCTAAGGTCCGCTCACCACTTGCGCTTCATGTAGGCAGCAGCTCGGTTCCCGTAGAGCATGGCATTGTGAGGGGCCCTCTGCACGGCCTTGCTGTAAAGCTGAATGGCCAGGGTCCACTGCTGGCAGGCAAAGGCCTCGTTGGCTTGCTGTTTCACACGCTCCAAGTATGGGGGCAGCTCTACCTGGGGGCTACGGGGAAGGAGAGCCAAGTTAGGCCAGCCAAAGAAAGTCAGAGCAGCCTCTCAGGAAGTCTGTAGCCTTGCCTGAGGGCCACCTGTTATTTTCTTGGTCCCTGGGATCTGCATTGTCATTTAGAAAGAGGGGAGCACTTCCATCCTTGGCCTGGGTTACTGCAATAGGTAATGGGCAGAAGTCCCGATACTCTGAACCAATGAAAAAACAAGAGGAACAGAAATGAAGCTGTCACGGACAGGTAAAATCTCTCTCTTTTTAAAAAGTAAACTCTAAGTACACTCTATACCCCCAACATGGGGCTCAAACTCATGACCCCAAGATCAAGAGCTGCATGCTCCACTGACTGAGCCAGGCAGGCACCCCAAAGGCGATTCAATTTGATTCTATTTATTAGAGAGAGTGCAAGTGTGTGTGAGCTTGCACGCACGAGCGGGGAATGGGCAGAGGGAGAAGGAGAGAATCTCAAGCCAACTTGTGCTGAGTGCAGAGTCTGACAGGGGGCTCAATTTCATGAGCCTGAGAGCATGACCTGAGCTGAAATCAAGAGCTGGATGCTTAACTGGTTGAGCCACCCAGGTGCTCCCCAAAGGCAATTCTTAATCAAACTCCTGGGCATGATAGTAGCTAACCACCCACCTCCACACGGAGCTGAACCTTGTGACCACCCAAGTTCCTCCCATGTATCTCTCTATAGAGACTTCTGTTTCTCTCAAAGTTTAGAGACTTTGAACACCTCTATACCAAAGCCCAGCATTGGGCCTGGTAGTGAATAGAGGCCAAAAGATAGTATGGGACAGAAAAATATAATGGGGGAAGAACATCTATGTAGAACCCTTTAAGAGAGAGCTCAGTACTAAGAGACAGTTGATCTCTGGGTCCTGACCCAGCTACGGATACCAAGGGACTGGAGCTTCAGTCTGAGCATGACTGGAATCCTACCAGGTAGGAGCAGTACTGGAACAACTAGCCACATCCAGAAATACTCCATTACTCCATTATATCCCTTGCCCCAGTTCCCAGACTTGGAAGTATGTACCTGGATGGAAGGTTTATAAGACTTGCTCTTCCCTCCGATTATATCCCTCCAATTATACTGTAAGGTACCATAATGTGTAACTGGAACTGGAAGGGCTGGACAAGTCAGACTGGCCTCACCTGACATGTCCCCTACTCTCTGGCAGCCGGAAGCCATTGCTGTGAAGGTGCAGGCCATTGGACACGCCGTTGGATACACCATTGGTGGACATCTTGCCATTCTGAACTTCTGGCAGGGATGGGGAGAAAGAACAGCAACAACTCAGGAGGAGTTCCCCATTGCTCCTCAGCAGCCCTCCAGCTTCCATCACAGGATCTGACGGTTCCTCTGTGGGCCATCCTCGGGGGGTGAGACCCCTTCCCAGAAAGCAAGTTTTGACACAGGCAGGCAAGTGCATAAAGAAAAGCCTATGCGCCCTCTGCTGGTTGGAGAGGGACATAGCTTCAACTTGGCATTACCCTTAGTGGGATTTGGGGGGATGCGGGGTGGCTGGTGGGGTTGTGTGTGTCGGGGGAGAACGGGACTTGTAGAGGTGCCTAAATCAACTGCAGGCCCCAGGAAAGAGTCAGTGAGGAGACTGACCCAGGATGAGAAAGGAAGGGCAACTACTTGAGGTCCTCAAGAGACAAAGCCACGGAAAGTGCTTTCTCAGAGGGAAGGTATCTCTGATCTACTGTTCTCTTCCTTTTTACTGTACACAGAGCGTTCTTTCAGAGAATCTAGTCCTTTAGGGGCACAGCCACAGCACAAGGGAAGGGGCAGCTTTCTCAGCAGAAGTGGCAAATGCTCAAGCTCCCCAGCAGAGACAACCCTACCCCAAGAGAGAACTTACCCCCTGAGGAGTGGCATTTTCTAGGCAAGAGAAAAGTGTACGGCCGCTGCTTGTAAGTCAGGTCAAACAAATAGACCTAGAATGGAAGGGTCAAGAAAAGAGACGGAGGCTGTGAGGTAAGAAAGTGGCCGGCCAGAAGCAAGGCCTTGGTGGCTTGATGGCTCTCAGGAACACAGTGAGTGTTGGTAGGGAGCCATCCAGCAAGGCCAGGAGGAGTTCTACGGAACAAACCTCAGACAGGAACATCTTCCCAGTTCCGAGGGTGGACTGCTTAAAACAGTGCCATTAATTAGAATCACGTGTTTAAGTTGGAAAGGTCCTCAGAGGTCACAAAGCCAAATTTCTCATTTTATAGATGGGAAAACTGAAACCTCAGAGAAGGGAAGCAATTTGCCCAAAGCATCACTGCTACTTACTTCTCTCAGTGAACATAAAATTATCTATTATTATTTTTCAATTATTATTTTCAATTCTTACTTTGCTTTAGGAACTTGGCTAAATGTTTTATAGGACTTACTTCATTTCATCCTAGAAACCACCTCATAAAGAAGTACTATTATTTTTTTTAGTTTATTGTTTTTAGTTATCTCTATATCCAACACAGGACTCTGAACTCATGGCCCCAGGGATCAAGAGTTGCATGCTCTTCTGACAGAGTCAGCCAGGTGCCCCAAGAAGTACTATTATTATCACTCCCTTTACAAAGAAATATGGGCTGAGTCTTTATTTACCCACGGCCATAAAAGTAGTATGTGGCACAGCCAAGACCCAAAACCAAGTCTGTCTGGCTCTAAGCCACTCTGCTACACTGCCTCACTATTCATCCTAATGCTACCTTCAGGCCAGGTGATGGCTCAGCAATCTGAACCCAGGACCAGTTCTTCATCCCAGTTCTCTGGTACATAATCAGTCTTGCCTTGTTCATCAACTGCTTCACCTGCCATGTCTCCTGCCAACCTGGGCTGGATCGTATTTCACCTTTGTCTCCTTCATGTTTATAATAATGCTAGTCCCAGAGTAAGTGCTCAGTATTTGTAGAATAAATGGATTTAAGCAAGGCTTACTAAATATCCTGACCGAGAACATGCAAAGAGAAGGGTTAGTAGCCTGCCATTATCAAGGAACACTCCTATAGCCCGACTCTGAGTCCCAGGGTTTCCTCCTAGGAAAATGGAGGATGAGGAAACTGAGGCTCAGAAGAATGAAGACCCTCACAGTTCAAACTCCCAGTACACAGAAGGCCAGCATTTGAAGACCGGTCCGTCAGTTCTAAAGCTTCAGAAAAAGCCAAGGCCAGGGCACCTCTCTGGGAATTCCAGTGATGCCAGGTTGCTCCTACATTTCACTATAAAGTAATTTACAATAAGGCTGCTGCTTGTCTGCCTCATGGCAGTGGAAGTGAGTGTTAAGCCCTGGCTGCTAACTGTGGGGTGAAGGTGGGCAGAGTTACCTTGGGCAGCCATACATACCTGCTCCCCTCCCATGTTGACCAGCAGCTCTGTGCCATTGGGGCTGAAGGTCACATAGGTGGCAACCAACACTCTCAGACGGTTGTTGTAGTCAGGCAGCTTCACGGGCAGGTGACCTGTGGGGAGAAGCTCAGTTACCCTAATGTGAAGCTCTCCGTCTTCCCCCAGAGGGGCAGGGAGTTGTGTGAAGTCAATCATATCAATAATGGTAGCAATTACCTTCATCATAAAAGCAGTGCAAGTGTTGAGCACTCACTATATGCACTAGGCTAACTGCTTTATATACTTTATTTCATTTCATCATTACAATGCCATTTTATGGAAAAGGAATTAAGACTCATCAAGGGTAAATACTTTGCCAAAGGTCACAGGATGGCTGGTCAGTGGCAGTCAGGATTAAAGCCCACATCTGCCTTACTCTAAAACCCTTTCTCTTGACCACCATGCCATGCTATCTCCCTGCACCACCCCAGACAGAGTCAGCACCCAGCCAAGAATGTGGGGCCAGAGCTGGACTGAGCCCTACCTGCTACGTAATACTGGGCGGCACCATCCGGAAGGGGCTTCTGCCGGTCACAGAAGGTGTGGACACCTGCCGAAGGGCTCTGCTTCATGCTCTTCCTGGTGGGAAGGCAAACCATATAGGTTATAACCCCTAGCACTACCCTTGGCTAGTTGAGACCACACTCCCTAGAGGAAAACCTAAATTTTTACCTCTGAAAGGAGATACCTTTCTTCCTTACCTGAGCAACCCCAAAGTTTCATCAACTAGACAGCCATGGCCGTACACATTACAGTGCTTTACAAGTAGGTCCTATCCATTGTCTTGGTCCTCATGACCACCCTATTATTCTCATTTTACAGATGATGGAGTTAAGGTTCAAGGTCCACTCCACGTCATGTAGTGTATGAGGAGCAGCAGTGGTCGCCCAAACCCACAAATGAAAGTCTAGCAGGCCAGACACCCCTGTGCCTGTCCCAGGAGTTGACTGAAAACCCAGGCTGGCAGAGCTGCTCAGGTCTGGGACTTAGGTGGAGGTTCTGAGTATATTATACATTTGTTTAAAAAATAATAGAATTAAATGTACAAAAAAGAATTACATGTATAAGATTATAACTGCACAAATACTCATAGTAAGAGAACAAGCAGAAAATATTATACACAGTGATTTGGTTCAGGTGGTGGATTATGGGTAGTTTTTTCATTATATTTTCCATATTTTACAAAATAAACATGGATTACATTTAAAAAAATCACAAGAATTTAAAAACCCATCTCAAAAAGAAGAGGGCATGGCAATGAGGGAAAGGGGCAGCAGGTTCCCAGGGACCTGGCCATGGGAGGCCGAGCTATTCATACCTGTGGTTATGAATCATGCGAATGTCATAGAGCCTCACAAAGGGCCCACTGGCCCCTACTGCCAGGCAGTTGTTGTCCTGGGGGTTGACGGTGAGGCACTTGGCCTCCACCAGCTGGCCACAGTACTCTGTCAGGTCAATCAGCACCTCCGAGTGTTTGCTGTTCTCCCGAAGGTCATACTGGCTGTGAGAGAGGACAGCGTTAGGGGATGGGGGTTGGGTCCTCCTGTGAGGCAGGGGAGAAGCTAAGGCCTTGTTATACAAAGGGACTGGGAACAGCTCTGACCTGTTCCTAAATAATAAGAATGTCAAAACCACTCCTATTTCTTTTTTTTTTTTAAAGATTTTATTTTTAAGTAATCTCTACACCCAGTGTGGGGCTTGAACTCAGGACCCTGAGATCAAGAGTGGCACACTCCTCTGACTTAGCCAGCCAGGCGCCCTGAAAAACCATTCCCATTTCTTGAGTGGTCATGATGGGCCAGGCACCTGAAATAGGCTTCTCATACAATCTATTTTATTCTTTATGTAACTATTTACGGTAAATACTACTGTAACGTTTTTTGTCTTTTACAGGTATTAGTGATATTAAGTACTACTACTACTGATTACTAAAAATGAGAAACTGCTTTGTGTCTAGTACCATCTGTAAATGTCGTACCTGGAGTATCTAATTAAATCCTCATGCCATTCCCAGGTACCATTAGAACACTGAGGCTGAAGGCAGATAAACAGCCTGTCTGGGATGACACTACCAGTAAATGTGAAGCTGGGATAGTGCAGAGCTGGGGAGACAGCCTTTAACCACCTGGCTCCGCTCCTTAACTCCACTCTTAATCTAATTTCTTACAGGAAACAGAAGAAGTATGGAGGTGACTGAAAGGAGAATCTAGAGGTCACCTAAGAGCGATCTAGAAACACTTAGCATCAAGACAAGCCTGAGTTCCACTCAGGAGGTTAAAGGTCATGTCAGACATCCCCGGCAGCAGCACCCCCCTCACTGCAGTTTGGAGGACTGCTGTGCTTCCGCTACACAGGCACAGAGAATGGGGAGGATGTGCCCTGTATGCTCACCCACCTCCTGCCTAGACACTGGCAATAATCTCCACCCTGTCCGCCTCACCCTTCTATGCCGACCTCATCAGATTGCTCTTCCTAAAATACTATTTTTGTTACATCAGTCTTCTGCTCAAAAACCTGAGGAGATTCCTCAATACTTCTAGCTTACTGTTAGCAAACATTGACCAAACTCATCAGTCTGGTTTCTAAGGCCCAATTTCAAACTAACATCATTCCTCAGCTTTCTAACTGCGTCGATGACAACTAACCCCCATGTGACTATCTTACCCCTGCATCCATGAACTCTGCTCAAGTTGGGAAGTCCACTCAGCTTTTCCTTGCCCATCCAAATCCTGCCTATTCTGCAAGGTCCAGTGTATGCTCACTTTCTGCTAGGATACCTTCCCTGACTGTACCTTTGCCTAAGCGTCACTCAGGCTCCGACCCTAGGTGCTTAGCCTCTCCCTGCTGCCCTGGCAGTCTGGTTAGTCAGAGTCAACAAGGGTAACACGGAATTGTACCTGCCACTGACCAAAATGCTTTTTGTCTTCCAAGTACTCTCCTAAGGTTTTATAGGCACTATCTTGATTTTAATGCTCAGGCCAACAAGGGAGATATTATGATAATTTCCATTATAGATTATGAAACTGAGATTCAGGGGTAAAGTGACTTGCCCCAAATACTGAGTGACAGAGGTAGGACTTGATCCCAGGTCTGTCTGATATCAGTGCTCTGTTTCTAATTGCTGTTTTATAGTTCATGCGATCTAGATCTCTCCTCTTTTGTAATGGGGAAGAGAGTATAAAGTCCTACGAGATCTCAAGGGAGACATTAAATCAGATTGGGGAGATAAGGAAAAAGTTCTAAAGTCACCTCTGAAGAAACGAGTTAAAGGGCAATGAGACCATTTTAGGATGAAGGAAAGTAGAGGCAAAGTTGTCATAACCTAGGCCACTGGAAAGGGGGAAAGCCCATGTGACCATTTCTGGCTGGCTATCCCCTTCTCACACATATGCCCACTGATCAACTCTTTGAGAGAATGTTTCAAGCACCTCGAAGTGCTGGGCTCCAGGAACACAACCAGGGATGAGAGAGATGGAGATGCTCTGGCAGCTCACTGTTCAGTGAGTGATACAGACAAAAAGATAAACCAATGAGTAAATAAAATAAAAGAACTACAGATAGTGATTGGAGTTAGAGAGGATACAATTAGTGTGCTGAGACAGAATGATGGGGGGGGGGTCCTACTTCAGACAGGATAGAAAAGGTACTTCTGAGGAGGTGATCCTTAAGGTGATCTCAGGGTGAGGAAGAGTCAAATATGGAAAGAACTGGGGACAGAGAAAACCAGGTGGAGGGAACACCAAGTGTGAAAGCCCAGAGGAGGCTGACTCTGCGTTGCTGACAGCAGGCCTGGAGGCCCGGATGTAGTGTAGGAGAGCAGGACAAGTAATGTTCCCAGTTTTATGTTCACAGAAAAGTGCCCTGGGCAGACAAAGCAGGCTGAACTCTGCTGACAGGAAGGAAACAGGCCTGTGGAAGGAAGCGGTGGGGCGGATGGGATGGGGAGCCAACATGCAGGGGGAGCAGGGGAGGCACAGGCCCCACTCCATGCCTCAGGTCCTTACCGGATAAGCCCGTCCTCAGCAGCACTCCAGAATGTGTTGGGCCACATGGGTGCTGTGGCGATGCGTTTCACCCGGTTTGTATGGTCTCCAAACATGTGGATCGTTTCCTTTACTGTCAGGTCGTGGACATGCACTTTGGAGTCGGCTGCCCCCGTGATCAAGATGCGGTCCCCAGCATGAGGCAGGAACTGCTCCAGAGAGATTGAAGAAGAGATTGGCAGGCAGTGTGGGTCGGGCTGGCCAGGAAAGAAGACTAGCCTGGATGTTAGTACCCTCTTTCCTTCATTTCGGGTAAGAAAATGAGCCCATCCAAGACAGTCCACTAAGGAAACTGCATCAAGCATCATCAGCCCACAGGCCCAAAGGTAAAAATTGGGACATATGCCTTTACTTTGGTGGAGTAGTCCTGACTTATGCCAAACTGAACTACCCAATAAAGCCTTTTCCTCTGACCCTTCCCCAAGTAAGAACTGAGCAGGTGACAGTCACAGTTGTCACCATTTACTAACTATTTACCATGTGCTAGACACCTGGGCAGGTTCCTTATCTTACCGATATTTTAAATAACCCACTTAAAACTGAGGTTCAGCACTAACACTGAGTTAAGTCTGTCTGATTCTCATATGAATACTGCCTCATGAGGACCATTTGATAACCTGAGGATTACAAAACAAAGTAGGCTTAAAATGAAAAGGACTTCCAGTGTTTTAAGAAAAAAGTAGTATTTTAAGTTGGGTTCAAATATTTCTGGAGAACAATCTGGCAATAGGTAACAAAGTAAAAGATGTTTCTATCTTTTAATCCCACACTTCTACTCCTGAGAAATTTCTATGAGGAAAAAGGGACCTGTGCAGAAATGCTCAGAGCAGCACTCCTCGTAATGACAAATACTGGAAGTGGTTCAAATGCTGGGCCCTGGGGAAGGGTTGAGCATCAGGAGGAAACATCTCCCCTGCAGCTGTTACAAAGAATGAGAACCCCGTCATTCAGATGAAGTTGAGAATAAAATATTCCAGATGACATGAACAAAACAGCCATAAATATAGCTTTGAACAGTAATCTTTAAAAGGTGTGCGGTTCTATCACCTAGCCATGAGGAAGAAAAATAATCGGGTATGGCGTTAGTTGACTTTTTCTCTTCTTTCCTGAGTTAAAAAAATTTAATTATCTTCTTTCTTAACTGAAAAGTTCCTCCCAAACCACAACAAGGCTGAACCGGTGCTGGGGTTGGGACATTAGTCTGCATTTAAAAAGCTCCACTCCTACTTGACTTAATTGTTCAGGAAAGAGCAACAATTCACTCTTTCCACACACCACTGTCTAAGGGCTCACCAGAATAAGGGCTGGATGAAACAGACGGAATTCCGTCATTTTTAGGGGCAACCAGTAGTCTTTAATCCTGTCTGAAAACAGCATGTACTTCAGGCACAACAGAAGAGGGAGCTTTTGGGGCCTAGTGCCACACTCACACACTGTAGTTGCCACCAGGGGGAGCTTGTGGGTTAAATAAAAATACCTGTATTGTTACTACGGGGAGAGAGAAGAATCCTTTTCTACACTTTCACAGGAGGCTGAGGGTCTGTGAATTTAATTTTGGGCCTTGCCCCAAATCTCACTATTAGTATCAAGACCACTGTCAAATTCTGGTTTTTGAACTCAACGTTTTGTGCTCTACGATGCCAAAGCTGATGGCATAGGTCCCATTCCCAGATCCCACCCCACAGATTCAAATTGAACCGAATAACAATTTTCAGGGGGCAGAAAAAAGTCTGTTTGCCATGCAAGAGGTGAATCAGCATTGTTCTGTCACTAAAAACTGCAGAAAATTATCTAGGACTGGTCTCTGGAACAGGAGGTGAAAATGAGAGCTTGGGAAGGGTGCAGGGTTTAGGGAAATAAGCAGGTTCTCAGCTCTCAAATCCACCTTCTTCTTCATGTATCTTGTAATTCTTCTTGATACTATTTAGGAAAATATTTCTCAGATTAGTGAGGCTTTCCAAAGGACAGCCTCTCTCACATACATCCATTACAGAATTTCAGGGCTGGAAAGGTCCTTAAGCCTGTCAGGTAAGTTCCCGTTGTGGAGACTACCTCAGTGCTTGGACATTTACAACCTTCTCAAAGAGCCCATTCTACCTTTTCCAAATTGCTCTAAGCACTAGACTTGTCTCTCCATCATGCCCACATTTGCTTCTGTGGACTTAAGAGCCAATAATCCCATGTCTGTTTTCTGAGATCAAAAGGCAGAAACTTCATGTCATTTCCACTTATAGGGCTTCAGAGGTACGAAGACATTTTTAAGTCCCGTTCCCACCTCTCCTTAGCTCACTTTCACCAACAAATCTGTAGCTCGAATGTAGAAAAGCTAAAAGTACCTATGCCAGGTGCCTTTTTACAATCATCTCATTGAACTGTAATACTAAGCCTATGGAGTCCTGCTTCCCTTTTAAAATTAAAGGCCTATTCACACATTTACTCATGAATCCAGGGGATCTTCCTAAGCTACTTTGTATTAACAGATGAGTAATGGGGCTCAGAGAGGTCAGGTGACTTGCCTAGGTCACACAGCTTCTAAGAGGCAGATAAGGGGGTCAAACATAGGTCTTCCTGCTATCTGAGTTCATGCTTGGAACCATACCACCCACCATCACCACTCAAATAAATATAAATTCACCTGGAGCTGGCCTTGTGGCTCTAAGCGAGGAAGGAGAACATGGAAAAGAGATGGGGTTTCAGGAATCACAGTCAGATGCTCAGATTACAAAGGTGTCTGTGACCCCAGGGGGTATGTGGAACCCAAATGGGCAAATACAACTGTGTGCACAGCCCAGTCATGCCTCTTACTTGCTCTGTGCCTTATTCTGCTCACCTTGACAGAGAAGATATTTGCCGTGTGTCCCGTGTGCATGGAGAGCAGCTTCTTGTGGTGTAGTGGGTCCCACACAATTGTGTGCTGGTCATCAGAACCAGAGGCCAGCAAACTGCAAGCAGAACGAAGGTTTCTGACCTCTCTTCAAGTTCCCAGGCCCTACTCCCCTACCCCACCTCCCCTGTTCATAGGGAATGAAGCCACAGAGAGTGTGACAAACAGGAGATATCACGGAATTCAAGGTTATCTTGTAAACATTAGTTGAGTCTCTTCTATTTTGTCCTAAGGATTTCTCATTATTCCTTAAAGGCATTAGATTACCAAAAAAAACAAAAAACAAAAAACACAAAAACAGGGTTTGGGTGGTCATCCAATTCATTGCTCAACTGTGTGTTGATAGTGATGGACTAAACTTAAGTACACAGAAAAGAACAGCAGTCTCTTTTCCTTAGATTTACTGAGGAGGAGGAAAGTCCCTTCTCCTAGGCTACCCACTCCTGTCCCAGCACCTTCTCATGCTCTAGCTCATACTCACTCTCCTTTCTCGTTCCACTCCAGACAGTTGACACATCCTGAGTGACCCTGGGGGAGCAAATGGAAAGGGACAAGAAGAGAGCCAGTTAGAGATTCTCTTGGGAAACGAAACACCAAGAAGTAGAACTAAACAGGTAAACTGTCCTTTCCATCATTAGTGTTTTGCTGGTGCTTGTGAATGACCAGAATTGAATTAAACTGCCCAGTATCTTACAATATATAAAGTATTTTCATATTCATGATCTTGCTTAATACTGAACACCTCAGCCTGTTTTGTTTTTTTTTTTGTTTTTTTTTAAGACTTTATTTATTTGAGAGAGAGAGTGAGAAAGCACAAGCAGGGGGAGCAGCAAAGTGAGAAGGAGAAGCAGGCTCCTCACTGAGAAGGGAGCCTGATGCAGGGCTCGATCCCAGGACTGTGAGGATCACAACCTGAGCCAAAAGCCTGAGCCACCCAGGAGCCCCCACCTGAGCCTTTTAAATAAGGCCACGTTTCATTGATCCTATTTTGCAGAAAAGTAAACTAAAGTTCAGACCAAAGTAAGCCATGGAAGTGAGATCCAACAAACTTCTGCTCCTACCACTAAAATTGACATGTCCCCTTCCAGGAACATCCCCCTCAGCCACAGAAAATTTGCCCAGAGGAATACCTGACCCAAGGGCAGCCAATTAACTAGAAGATTGATCTTTCATCCATTCGGCATATAATTTAATTTGTCAGGCACCCACCGCGTATCAGGTACTGTTTGACACTGGGGATACAGCAGTATACAAAACAAAGTCCCTGATCTCCTGGAGCTTACTTCAAGTAGGTGGAGCCTGGTATAGTAAGGTTAATTGGGACAGAGTCTTGAGCTTTGGGGGTCTGAATTGAGAAACATGGAGAGAGAGAGGCAGTTAGTAACAGACACTGAAGGCAAAAGCATCCACAGAGAGGAATCATGGTAAAGCCAGAGCAATGAGGAAAGAAACCCCATGAAAAGCAGAAGGTATCAAGTGGCAGAAGTGAATCTTACATGGGAGAAGGAAGGAACAAGTCACCACGCATTCCTATATACTATTGTCTGTTCTCCTACCCTCCTTCATTCTTAATGGTACCTAGATTTTCATTTACTTGATTCCCTGTTCCAAATAAGACCATGTATTTCAGCGAGTATAAACCCACTGTCCTTGCCATACTGATAGGTTAGCAACTTAGGCCTTAGCCAAATTGGACATGGCATTCACCTGGGCACAGGGATTGGCTCAGAAGTAAGCCTGTGACCCCAATCAGATGCCAGGGACACAGCTGCTGGGAGGATTCTGAAAAAAGGCATTTCCTCATTCTCCGAAGAATCTATGAGAGATGCCTTTCTTTCTTGGATGCTCGGTGTATAGCTGGACACTTGGAATTACCACACAAGGGAAGCCAGCCTGAGAGTAACGTCAACCACAGAAGACAGCCAAAGGGAGTCACACAAAAATAGAGCAAGAGTGACTGACCAGAGTAACCAATACTGACGCCTACTCTACTTCTGGACTTTCAGTTAAATGAGACACTCAGTTCATTATTAAGGTCTTCTGACTTGGGTTGTAACTTGTAGCCCAACACATGCCAACTGGTAGTTCCAGCTCAGCTCCCAGTTTATGGATACTTCCTTCAAGATGCCTTTCGTGTCCTGTAAATTTGGGAAGGAGATATACCCTTCCTTGTGGGCTCCTCCTGTCACACTGACTATGGCTCTGTGTTGACATGATTTTTTTTTTAAGATTTCATTTCTTGGGCACCTGGGTGGCTCAGTGGGTTAAAGCCTCTGCCTTCGGCTCAGGTCATGATCCCAGGGTCCTGGGATGGAGCCCCACATCGGGCTCCCTGCTCAGCGGGGAGCCTGCTTCCCTCTCTCTGTCTGCCTCTCTGCCTACTTCTGATCTCTGTCTGTCAAATAAATAAATAAAATCTTTATTTAAAAAAGGTTTTATTTCTTTGAGAGAGAGCATGAGAGTGGGGAGGGTCAGAGGGAGAAGCAGGCTTCCCGCTGAGCATGAAGCCTGATGCAGGACTTGATCCTGACACGCCAGGATCATGACCTGACCTGAAGGTAGTCGCCCAAACAACTGAACCATCCAGGCACCCTCTCTGTTGACATGAATGTCTGCTTTACTAGACTGAGCCTGAGAAAGCAGGCTTTGTGTCTTGTATTCATCGTATCCCTAAGGCCAGATACAGAGCCTGGCACATTATCTGTTGCCTGAATGAACATATGAGTCCAGTGGGACAAGCAGGAAGGATCGAGAAATATGAACAAATCTAATTCCCAATTATCTGGTTAGGCTTATTTAAGATTTTATTTATTTGAAGGAGAGAGAGAGTGTGCATGCACAAGTAGGGGGAGGTGCAGAGGCTGAGAGAGAACCAGACTCCCTGCTGAGCAGGGAGACCAATATGGGACTCAATCCCAGGACCCTGAGATCATGACCTGAGTCAAAGGCAGAGGCTTAACTGACTGAGCTACCCAGGTGTGCCCCCAACTATCTGGTTAGAAACGCTTTTCTTCTGCCTTCTCCTTCCCTCTTACCCTTTGTCCTATAAAGATTCTCATCTGGGTTGAACCATAATACTTTCCAGGTTCTGCACTTATACGTGCATTCACTCTGTTCAGATTTGTCAGATCACTTGCTGACCTGAGCCTCTCTCACATTCCCATGGCACTCAGCTGAAACCCCCACACGTGGCTCTGTTCACTCTTTTTGGAATAACTTCTGTCCTCAGCAGTTTCATTTTCCCACCAGGATGTAAATTACTGTGCCCAGGGTCGCTTCACATCATAGGCCTTCAGTAATCACCACTTAGTGAGGGCTTACAAAGAGCAAGCACAGTGCTAACTACTTGTGGTAGGCAGAAAAATGGCCCCTGATGTCTGTGTCCTGATCCTCTGGAACTTATGAATATGTAATGTCTGGTGGCAAAGGGGACTTTGCAAATGAGATTAAAGTTAAGGTCTTTGAAATGGGAGAGTATTCTAGGTTATCCAGGTGGTCACAATATGATTACATGAGTCCTTAAAATCAGACAACCTCTCCTGGCTGCAGAGAACCTGAGAGATGTAGGTGTAAAAGAGATCTGTCCTGTTACTGCTGTTACTGCTTTGAAGATGGAAGAAGGGGCTTATGGGTCAAGAAATGCAGCAGCCTCCAGGAGTTGGGAATTGCAAAGGAACAGATTCTACCCTGCAACCTCCAGGAGGAACACAGCCCTGTCAAGATCTTGCTTTTAGCATAATAAAACCTGGATCAGATTTCTGATCTACAGAAATGAGATAAGAAATTTGTGTTGCTTTGAGCCACTAAGTTTGTGGTAACTTTGTATGGCAGTAACAGGACACTAATACAGCACTCTATATCCATTAACCTATTTAAGAAACAGGTATCACTACTCATTTCACAGATAAGAAAAGCAACACTCAGAGAGGTTAGGTAATCTGCTGTGATATTGTAATTTATAATAAGAAATACATATTTGGTCTTCTTTGCCATTTCTGAGCCCCTAGAAGCCCTTGGGATTTCCTAGTGATAACAGAGAAAAACATGTCTTGATGTTCGTAACAAATCCCTTTTAACCTTAATACCTGAGTTTATGTATTAAGCGATTTTTGGAAAGCACCTAAGGATGGGGGCTGGTTTCCAGAGGAACCAACCATATGATTGGAGAGTTAGAACCTTCAGTCCCAGGGGTGCCTGGGTAGCTCAGTTGGTTGGGTATCTGCCTTTGGCTCAGGTCATGATCCCAGGGTCCTGGGACTGAGACCCTTGTCAGGCTCCCTGCTCATGCTCTGTCACTATCTCTGTCTCTCTCTCAAATGAATAAATAAAATCTTAAGAAAAAAAACCACAAAAAAACTTTCAATCCTACTCACGAGGGGTCAGAGAGGAACTGGAGGTTGACTAGGTCACCAATGGCCAAAATTTTAGTCAGTCATGCCTATGTACATGAAGCCTCCACAGAAACCCAAAAGAACTGGGTTCAGAGAGCTTATGCATTAGTAAACATGTGGAGATTTGGAGGAGACCTGGTGGAGAGTGGCACATACCAAGAGGGTGTGGAAGCTTTGCACTCCTTCCTACATACCTTGTCCTAGGCATCTCTTTTATCTGGCTGTTCCTGAATTACATCCTTTTAGAATAAAGGGTAATCTGGCAAGTAAAATGTTTCTGAGTTCTGTGAGCCACTCCAGCAAATTAATCAAATCCAAGGAGGAGGCTGCTGGAACCTCCAATCTATAGATGGTGAGTCAGAAGCACAGGTGACAACCTGGACTTGTGATTGGCATCTGAAGGTCGTGGTGCAAGGGGCAGGGCCATCTTAGAGGACTAAGCCCTTAACCTGTGCAATGTGATGCTATCTATCCCCAGACTGAGAGTGTCAGAATTGAGTTATATTGTAGGGCAACCATTTGGTGTTGGAGAGTTGCTTGATGGTGTGTAAAAAGAAACACCACCCCCCAACACACACTGGACCTGGCACCACTAACAGGACAGGAAGCAGGATTTTTCACTCGAGAGCCTGAGCTCTTAAGTACTGTCTGAGAAATGGATGAATGTCTCTAGAATTACTGTATTTGTCCTCAAATCAGTAACACCTCTCAAGTACAGAAGACAGAGGCCAAGTAGACAAACATGATACTTAGGATTAATTTTCACATGGTAAAACCTAGCTTAGAGGTGGGTAAGTTGAAGAGAGTATAGAGAGAAAGCTCAAACCAGATTCTACAAAAATACAAAGTAACTATTGAC
The DNA here is from genome assembly GCF_922984935.1 of Meles meles. Taxonomy (NCBI): domain Eukaryota; kingdom Metazoa; phylum Chordata; class Mammalia; order Carnivora; family Mustelidae; genus Meles; species Meles meles. Next base: position 196,901,994 of record NC_060066.1, read on the forward strand.
ATAAAGTATTAATAAAGAACTTTATAAGTGAACACCAGTTTGGGAAGCTACTTTGTAAGGAATAGAGTGTTTAAGAGGAGTTATTTTGGCCCTGATAACTAAGGCTGGCTTAGATATATGGTCACAATCTATAATTACATTGTAGAATGCAACGGAAGAAAATATGCCTATGACTTATAAGAATTAAAATGTGAGTAAAAAATAAAGGGATAAAGCCTCAAACTTTTAAGAAAGTGAGAAGAGGGACTGAACAGAGAAGGCTCCCTAGAGAGGAACAGATCTCTGTGTGCCTCCCCGGACCCTTGCAAATACTGCTGTTCGGGGTGAGCTTTGCACATCAGGGATCTAGAGGAAACCAAAAGTGCACAGAGAGAGAACCTGCAAGAAAAGATTTAAATCTCATCTACACTCCAAGTTACAACCTCTTAGTTCCTGTTTAACTTTTTAAAATATTGATTATAATTACTATTTATTGTTAAGTCCCTATAATTTGCTGGATGGTGTGATATATGGGAGGAGGAGGAGGCAGGAAGAAGTATTTAATCCTAACACTGCTCAGAATTGTAGGTGCACAATGATGATAAAAAGCAAATGGATTTACAGTGGGTTTTATTACTGCTTTTACATTCTTTACAGACCACATACTCCTTATAGGGGGCTTATAGCCTGCACTACAGTCCCCACCTTCATATGCTTCTAGTATGTAGAACACAACTATTACTATACATGATCTCATTATCACTCCCTTTCCACAGGTAAGACTAAGTCTCAGAGATACGAAATAATTTACCTGGGGTTGCACAAATGATAAACATCAAAGTCCAGCTGGGAACCCAGGTCAATATAACTCTAAAGTTATTTCTCTGGCTATGCTGGATACCTCAGATGTCATGATTATTACTGTCCATTTAAAAAGAGATCTCACTGCTACCATCAACTTAAAGACTGTTTGGCAATTTCATGTAAAGTTAAGCTTACATCTACCCTATGACCCAGAAATTCCATTCCTAGGTAATTACTTAAAAGAAATTAAGACATTTGTCTTATTGACATAAGGGCACCTGGATGGCTCGCTCAGTGGGTTAAAGCCTCTGCCTTCAGCTCAGGTCATGGTCTCAGAGTTCTGGGATCAATCCCCGCATTGGGCTCTCTGCTCGGCAGGGAGCCTGCTTCCCCAACTCCTTGCCTGTCTCTCTGCCTACTTGTGATCTCTGTCTGTCAAATAAATAAATAAAAATCTTAAAAAAAAAAAAAGGACTGACATAAAAATATCTACAGATGCTTTATTTTAAAAGCTCCAGGAGCACCCACCTGGCTCAGTTGGTAGAAGTGTGTGATTCTTGATCTTGGGTTTGTGAGGTGGAGACCCACGCTGGGTATAGAAAGTACTCAAAAATAAAATCTTAGAAAAAAAAAAAGATAAAAGCTCCAAACTGGAATTAATCTAAAGGGTCATCCATGGAAAAGGGATAAATAAAATAAGTCTATCCACATAGTGGATATGCAGCAATGAAAAGGAATGGACTATAAATACATGTAACAATATGAATGAAACTCAAAAAACATGATGCTAAGCAAGAGAAGCCAAACACACACAAAAATATACTATCAAATTCCATTTACATTAAGTAAAAAACAGGCAAAACTAATCTTTGGAGACAAAAGCCAAAAAGTCATTGCTCTGAGGCAGGAGGGTTGACTGGAAAGGGCACCACGAGAACTTTCTATGGTGATGGAAGTACTTTCCAATTTGTTGCAGACAGTAGTTATACAAGTGTCAAAACTCACCTAACTCAATACTTTAGACCTCTGCACTGTATTTTTGTATAAATCATACCTCAATAAAGAGAGAAAAAAGGTAATAATAATAATAGCAATAGTAACAGTTGATATATACTGGGCACTATCTCACCATGTACCAGGCACACTACTGTGCCCTTCATACACACTTCTATTTTTATTTATTTTTAAAAGATTTTTATATATTTCTTTGAGAGACAGCATAAGCAGTGGGGGGGGGGGGTGCGCAGAGAGAGAGCGAGAGGAAAAAGCAGGCTCCCCGCTGAGCAGAGAGCCCAACATGGGGCTCAAAGCCAGGACCCTGGGATCATGACCCAAGCCAAAGGCAGATGCTTAACTGACTGAGCCACAAGGCGCCCATATATATGCTTTTAGTTAATCTTTACAATTGTCTTATGATGGAAGGATCACTATTTTCATTTTTCTGATGAGGAAATTGTATAAATAGTGCAGCCGCATACTGTGTAAATAGTATAGCCAGATTATGAACCCATGTCTGACAGATTCTGAACTTGGCTGTTAACCATGATGTCAGATTGCCTTTTTAAATTCTGAGCTGTCTCTCCTAAAACTTAAATGCTATGTGCCTGCAAGTATTGTGTGGGCTCAGAGAGACATGACTGAGTCAGACAGACACATCTGTCCTCACAGAACTGATGAGGTTTTGTTTTCTTCTTTTCTCTAAACATGCAACATTAGCCTTTGCCTACGTTATTATAATCGCATACGCATCACTTCAAATGGCTAAGGAATATTCCTCCAAAGGTTAAACCATATCTACCTCTACCTTAGTGTTGTACATATAAGTTTAGTTGCAAATTTGGTGAGTTGATGTACTTTTAAAAAAGATTTTATTTATTTGACAGAAAAGGGGGGGACAGCACAAGCAGGGGGAGCAGCAGGCAGAGGGAGAAGCAGGCTCCCTGCTGAGCAAGGAGCCCAACTCAGGAATTGATCCCAGGACCCTGGGACTCATGACCTGAGCTGAAGGGAGACACCTAACTGACTGGGTCACCCAGGTGTCCCAAGTTGATGTATTTTAAAATTCTAGTGGGAAAGGACATTTATAGGTGACTGGTCAGCCCAGACTAGGACTAATGTCATGGCTTTGTTTTTGTGTGTGTGTGTGTGTGTGTGTGTGTGTGTGTTTTGGCATTTGACTGGAAATACATAAAATCCCTGTGTCTTTTTTTTTTTTTTTAAGATTTATTTATTTTTTTGACAGATCACAAGTAGGCAGAGAGGCAGGCAGGGAGAGAAGGGGGGAAGCAGGCTCCCTGCCGAGCAAAGAGCCCGATGCAGGGCTCGATCCCAGGACCCTGAGATCATGACCTGAGCTGAAGGCAGAGGCTTAACCCACTGAGCCACCCAGGTGCCCCCCGTGTGTCTTTTTTAAAGATTTATTTATTAACTGAGGCGGGGGAGGAGGGGTGTATAGGGTGAGAGATTCTCCCAAGAGAGAAATTCTCTCTTGGGAGAAAGTCCCAGTGGACTCCCTGCTGAGCATGCGGTGGGATGTGGGGCTCAATGTCATGACTATAAGATCATGACCTGAGCTGAAACTAAGAGTCAGACACTCAACTTACTTAGCCCCCCCAGAGACCCCTATAAAATCTGTGCTGTAATGCTAAGTATCACCTGTGCTACTCAAGAGCCTGATAAGCAGTAATGGTGTGGAAAACTATTAGAATCGGAAACATTATTAATAAATGCAAGTCAGTAGGGGCGCCTGGGTGGCTCAGTCAATTAAGCATCTGACTCTTCATTTTGACTCAGGTCATGATTTCAGGGTCATGATACTGAGTCCCATGTCAAGCTCCACACTCAGCATGGAGTCTGCTTGTCTCCCTCCCTCTTCCCCCATTTGTGTGTGCATTCTCTCTCCTCTCTCTCAAATCAATCAATAAATAAAATCTTTGAAAATAAATAAGTACAAGTTAGTAGACAGCAATCTATTAAAATATGGGATCCACAGGGGAAAAATAATAAAAGTCATTCATTTCTAGAGGGAAAAATATAGGAACCATTTTATAAGGGAGTAAGAAAAAAAGAAGAGAAGCAAAGAGCTAGGAAGTCTACAAATCAGTGTGTATCCTGGTATAACCAAAGGGTCTAGAGAGCCTTTTGTCTTAATTTATTTTTTACAAGCAGCAAGCCTAGGCTGGTTAGTGACAATCAGAATTGTACAGTAAAAAGAGATGTCAGGGTTCAACTCTGGCTTGGCCACTTCTGTGAGTAGTCACTTAAGATTCCCAAAACTGGGATGCCTGGGTGGCTCACTGGGTGAAGCATCTGCCTTTGGCTCAGGCCACGATCCCAGAGTCCTGGGGCTGAGTCCGGCATTGGGCTCATTGCTCATCGGGGAACTTGCTTCTCCCTCTGCCTGCCACTCCCCCTGCTTCTTTCTGCTCTCTCTCTGACAAATAAATAAAATTAAAAAAAAAAAACAAACAAACTGGGGCCCCTGGGTGGCTCAGTGGGTTAAAGCCTCTGCCTTCGGCTCACATCATGATCCCAGGGTCCTGGGATCGAGCCCCGCATTGGGCTCTCTGCTTGGCAGGGAGCCTGCTTCCTCCTCTCTCTCTCTCTGCCTACTTGTGATCTTTGTCAAATAAATAAATAATCTTTTAAAAATTTAACAACAACAACAACAAAAAAAAACCCCAAAAAACATAAACAAAGATTCTCCAAACCTCATTTTTCATTTAGAAATGGAGATGATGATAATGTAAACTTGACAAGATCATTGTGAAGATCAAATGCTGTAATGTAATAATATATGCAAGCACACTTGGTAAACACTGCCCCCATCCCTGGAACTAGTCCTCACGTATACTCTCTGATATACCTGGTATATCTGTATGTTATCTTCCAGATCCTGCTCTTAAAGACCCCTCCGACATGGCTAGGATACTCAGAAAGGATACACACCTTGAACAACTGGATTCCTTCCTATTTACTTACTTTTCCAAAAGGGTTATTTTCTGCAGCTATTAAATTGCTACCTTAAGCTATGACCAAACAGAAAATAATTCATTTATTTAATACCCCTTATATACAAAGTACTGGGAAAAAAAGGAACAGAAGGATACACAAAAACAGGTCCATGTCCATGGCAACATAAGTCAAAGTTCTACCATAGTGAAGGAGAGATATACCAAAAAACCTAGGAAAAGACAGGAATATCCGGCTTTAGGAACAAGCTTAAAGGATCTTTGAGGACACTGGCTTGCATATCCACATGTGAAAGAATGAAGTTGGACCCCTACATCACATCATATACAAAAAATAATGCAAAATGGATCAAGGAACTACATATAAGATCTAAAAATATGAAACTTAGAAAGAAACCTGGGTATAAATTTTTGTGACCTTGGATTAAGCAATGGTTTCTGCCCCCTCTTTTTTTAGTGGTGGGGCTATAACTGATGATTAATGGTTTCTTAAACATATAAATCATATACATGATAAGGGTCTAGTATCCAGGACGTATAAAGAATTTTTACAGCTCAACAATAAAAAGACAAAAAACTCAATTAAAAAATGGTTAAAGAGAGGAGCACATGGGTGGCTCAGTGGGTTAAGCCTCTGCCTTCGGCTCAGGTCATGATCTCAGGATCCTGGGATCGAGCCCTACATCAGGCTCTCTGCTCAGGGAAGCCTGCTTCTCTCTCTCCCACTCCCCCTGCTTCTGTTCCCTCTCTCACAGTGTCTCTGTCAAATAAATAAATAAAATCTTTAAAAAAAAAAAAAAAGGTTAAAGAAGGGGTGCCGGAGTGGCTCAGTTGGTTAAGCATCTGATTCTTGGTCACAGCTCAGGTCTCGATGTCAGGGTGGAGTTCAGGCTCTGCACTGGGCTCCACAATGCACATGGAGCCTACTTAAAAAAAAAAAAAAAAAAGGATAAAGGATCTAAATAAATATTTCTCCATATGAAATATACAATGGCCAATAAGAACATGAAAAGATGCTCAAGGGGCACCTGGTGGCTCAGCGGGTTAGCATCTGCCTTTGGCTCAGGTCATGATCCCAGGGTCCCGCGACTGAGCCCCACAGTGGATCAAGGACCTACATATAAGATCTAAAAAGTAGGGCGCCTGGGTGGCTCAGTGGGTTAAGCCGCTGCCTTCCGCTCAGGTCATGATCTCAGGGTCCTGGGAACGAGTCCCACATCGGGCTCTCTGCTCAGCAGCGAGCCTGCTTCCCTCTCTCTCTCTCTGCCTGCCTCTCTGTCTACTTGTGATCTCTCTCTGTCAAATAAATAAATAAAATCTTTAAAAAAAAAAAAGATCTAAAAAGTATAAAACTCTTAGAAGGAAACATGGGTATAAATCTTTGTGACCTTGGATTAGGCAAAAGTTTTTTTGTCACCCTCCTTCTTTTTTTTTGGTAGTGTGGCTACAATTGATGGTTAATGGTTTCTTTTTTTTTTTAATTACTTTTATTAACATATAATGTATTATTTGCCCCAGGGGTATAAGTCTGTAAATCATCAGGCTTACACATTTCACAGCACTCACCATAGCACATACCCTCCCCAATGTCCATAACCAATCACCTTCTCCCTCCCTCTCCCCACAGTGACCCTCAGTTTGTTTTGTGAGATTAAGGGTCTCTTATGGTTTGTCTCCCTCCCGATCCCATCTTGTTTCATTTTTTCATTCCCTACCTCCCAAGCCCCTGCCCTGCCTCTCAAATTCCTCGTATCAGGGAGATCATAGGATAATTGTCTTTCTCTGACTGACTTATTTTGCTCAGCATAATACCCTCTAGTTCCATCCACGTCATCACAAATGGGAAGATTTCATTTCTTTTGATGGCTGCATAGTATTCCATTATATATATATATATATATATATATATATATATATATATATATGCATGCCACATCTTCTTTATCCACTCATCTGTTGATGGACATCTAGGTTCTTTCCATAGTTTGGCTACTGTGGACATTGCTGCTATAAACATTTGGGTGCACATGCCCCTTCGGATCACTACATTTGTATCTTTAGGGTAAATACCCAGTAGTGTGATTGCTGGGTCTTAGAGTAGCTCTATTTTCAACTTTTTGAGGAACCTCCATACTGTTTTCCAGAATGACTGCACCAGCTTGCATTCCCACGAACAGTGTAGGAGGGTTCCCCTTTCTCCGCATCCTAACCAGCATCTGTCATTTCCTGACTTGTTAATTTTAGCCATTCTGACTGGTGTGAGGTGGTAGATGATTAATAGTTTCTTAAACATGACACCAAAAGCACAAGTGATAAATGGAAACAAATAACTTGGGCTTCATTAAAAATAAAAACTTCTGTGTCAAAGGTGCTATCAAGTAAGTGAAAAGACAATCCACAAAATGGGAGAAAACCATTTAAAATCATGCATGTGAGGATATGGAGAAACTAAAACTGTCATACATTTTTCCTGGGAAAATAAAATGGTGCTGTCACTTTTGAAAAATAGTTTGGCAGTTCCTCAAAAAACTGAACATAAAAACAAACAAAAAACATATGATCCAGCAATTCCACCCTTAGGTATATGCCTAAGGGAACTGAACATGTATGACCACACAAAAGCTTGTACACAATGTTCACAGCAGCATTATTCATAGTTAAAAGATGGAAACAACCAAACGTCCACACAACGAATGGATAAACAAAATGTGGTATATCCATACAACAGAATGCTATTTGGCTATAAAAAGGAATGAAGGACTGATTCATGCTACAACATGGATGAATCTTGAAGACATCATGCTAAGTAAAAGAAGCCAGATACAAAAAAGCCATGTATTATATGATTCCATTTTTATGAGATGTCTAGAATAGGAAAATCCACAGAGACAAAAAGTAGACTAGTGGCTGCCAGAGATAGGGAGTAACTACTAACATGGGTAAAGTGTTTCCTTTGGGGACAATAAAAATGTCTAGAATTAGACAGTGGTGATAGCTGCACAATTTTGTGACTATACTAAAAACTACACTGAATTATACACTTGAATAAAATAAAGAAACTAAAAACAAGCTAACAAACTGGTGGCAGGTGGGATTTGGCCCGCAGACCATACTTTGCTGAACCCTGATCTAAAGGATATTCCTTGAAATCTCTTCCAAAGTCAGGTCTTGGGGCACCTGGCTGGCTTAGTGGGTTAAAGCCTCTGCCTTCGGCTCGGGTCATGATCCCAGGACCCTGGGATCAAGCCCCGCATCGGGCTCTCTGCTCAGCAGGGAGTCTGTTTCCCTTCCTCTATCTCTGCCTGCCTCTGTGCCTACCTGTGATCTCCGTCAAATAAATAAATAAAATCTTTAAAAAAAAAGTCAGGTCCACCTTTTTCTTTGTGGGTGACTATTTAATAAACTTTGTATATAATTTACTTCTCTATAAGGATATTATTTAAAAAACCACTCTGACAAGTCTTTATTAGAGTAAGGTTATATTCTAAAACTTTCCTGGTCTACTAACCATATTCAAAAAGAAAACCAATCTAGTTTGATATTACTTGCTTCTAGTGAATTTATGCTCAAATTATGTACAAAACAAAACAGAAACAAAAAAGCAATCAAGCCAGATTGTGAAGGTGAGATACGTAATTTTGCAACTTATATGGAAAATATTAAGAAAACTAGTACAGCAAGAGAATGAATCCACCACGCCAAGAACTATTTGTTAATCAATGAACAAACTAACTAACAAATTCATTGATTAAAGTAAGCTCTACACTCAGTGTGGGGCTTGACCTCACAATGCAGAGATCAAGAACCACATGCTTTACTGACTGAACCAACCAGGTGCTGATAAACCCTTTCTAAAAAGTAGACACATGGTTGAAGTAGAAAGAATTATAAACTACGGGGCCAGACAGGCCTGACAGAATCTTATTAATCTTATTTTTATCACTTATGTGACCTTGGAAATGCTCAATTTTATTCTCCCTATTTGTGAAGTGAGATTCCTTTCCTCTCCCTCTCTCTACCATGCGTGGAACATTGTGCCAAGAAATCCCACAAGTGAAAGAAATAGAATGGATCAAAGTGTGGACAAAACTTAAAAGTGTCCTTGGAAGATCCTGGTGATGCAACCAAAAATGAAAGTGCCTCCCCCAAAAGTGAGGACTGCAGGCTACAAACTGGAATCCAAGAATATTTGGCTCCTGTCTGGTTCTGACATTAAAACTCACTGAGACAAGATGAGCTAGCACATGTAACTAAAGCGGGATGTGGAATGCTGAGCAAAGATGTCCATGGAAAATATATACCAAAACATCATAGATTTAATCCTAATTAATATTAAATTTAAATCCTGCAATATCAACTTCTTTTCTGCCTCTCTTACTCAGTTGCTGCCAATACACCAGTTCTTTATATACACATAGAAGATTTTATCTATTTATTTGAAAGAGAGAGAGAGAGAGAAAGCATAAGAAGAGGAGAATAGCAGAGGGAGAGGGAAAAGAAGGCCCCCCACTAAGCAGGGAGCCAGACTTGATCCCAGGACCCTAAGATCATCACCTGAGCCACAGGCAGACTGACTGAGCCCCCCAGGGCACCCCTGAAGTTTATCTTTAGAATACACAGACTCGAAGAATATATATAGTCAAACTACTGTGTTAAAAAATTACTTGACGGGGCACCTGGGTGGCTCAGCGGGTTGGAGCCTCTGCCTTCAGCTCGGGTTGTGGTCCCGGGGTCCTGGGATTGAGCCCCATATCGGGCTCTCTGCTCGGCGGGGAGCCTGCTTCCTCACTCCCACCCCCACTCTTTCTCTGCCTGTCTCTCTGCCTACTTGTGATCTCTGTCAAATAAATAAATAAAATCTTAAAAAAAAATTACTTGGGTTAGTTGGCATCGCTCTCCCCATCGTTTTTATTTACTTTTTGAATGCGCGAACCTCAACATGGTTCTAAAAGTAAAAACTCTCAAAAAGGGGCGCCTGGGTGGCTCAGTGGGTTAAAGCCTCTGCCTTCACCTTGGGTCATGATCTCAAGGTCCTGGGATCGAGCCCCATATTGGGCTGTCTGCTCCATGGGAAGCCTGCTTCCTCCTCTCTCTCTGCCTGCCTCTCTGCCTACTTATGATCTCTCTCTGTCAAATGAATAAATAAAATCTTAAAAAAAAAAATTCTAAAAAAGTTCCAGAAAAAGGTTACGCCCTTTTTTCTACCTCTTCACCCCTATATCTTCCATCCACTAGAGGGTAACCCATTTCATTAGTTTCTGCTTAACCATTCTATGCTTGTGTTTGCAAAAATATGCAGGTACCTATATAAATTCTTATACCAAAATCAGCAAAATTATATTAAAATAGCCTTTAAACATAAGGAATAGATATTCAATTTCACATATAAGAGAAATATAACTTAAAACTACATCGAGATACAATTTTTCACCTGTTAGAATGGTAAAAAATTCCAAAGCTTAACCACACAGTCTATTGTTGAGTTGTGGAGAAGCAGGCACTCTCCTGCATTACAACTGGGAAAACAAAATAGTGCAACTCCCATGAAGGAAAATTTGGCAATGTCTAACAAAATCATATATGCATTTACTCTTTGGTCGGCACTTCCACTTCTAGGTTTTTACCCTAAAGATACACCTCCAGCAATACTAAAATACTTATATGTAAGGTTAGTCGTCATGGTATTGTTGTAGTTGTAACTATTATAAACAACCCTAAGAGTCCATACAGGGGATATTCACTGAATAAATCTTGGCTCATCTACATAATACAATATTATGCAGCTATGAAGAAGAACTCTATGCACTGATACAGGTGGTTTCCAAGATACACTGGCAAGTGAAAAGAGTGTGTGTGTATATATACATAAATATTATCTCAAGTCATGCCTCACTGATTCTTCATCCTCAAAAAATCCTCCAAGCCCAGCCAACCCCTTTATTCTCTTTACATGCTGCATCATGTCTTTATTTCCCTTCCTATTCCCCTAAGAATCCATGATTCATTACTAAAATCATTCTCTTGCAACATTCATTTGACAAACCCCAACCCTGAATGATACTTTAGTTCTCCTGTATCTTTAACTTTCCCTTTCTCCACTAATTCCTTCCCCTTGGAATTAAACAAGCACAAGTTCCTCTAATCTAGAAAAGTACTTCCTTGATGCCAAATCCGCACCTAGCTATGGCCTTCCATTTCTATCCCCCTTTGTAGCCAGACCGAAAGAGTAGCCTATACTCAGTATTTTCACTTCCTTACTTCCCAGTAATTCCTCAATCCACTTCTATTATCTATACCACACACCACAAAAATGGCTCTTGCCAAGGTTACTACTGTAGCTTCCTTGCCCTAAATCAATGGACATTTCTTAATCCTTATCCTACTTGGACCCTGGCAGTATTTGATATTTCCACCTCAATACAACTTTCTTCTTCTGGGTTCTGCGACATCACCATCTCTCTCTGTTTTCCTTTCTACTCCTCTAGTTACTCTTTCTTGGTACCCTTTGCATATTCTTCTTTGTTCACATGGCCCTTATGTTGGTCTTCTTTATGTCTCTATCCAAGGCTTTCCTCCCACTCTGCATATTCCCCAAAGGTGATTACAACTCTTCCATTGTTCCAACCTCTATGATGTTCCAGGCTCTCATATCAACATCTCCAAAGTGTACCTGTCTCTTAAGCTCAGAGTCAAGTATTCCAAATACCTATCCAGAAAGCACTAGATAATGTACAACATACAGCTCCAGAACATCCATACTGAGCTTGTGATCTTCCCCTCAAACCTACTCCTTTTCCAGTGCTTCCCTGACCTAGTGAATGATACTATCATTTACTCTGCCAGTCAAGTCAGAAACTTGACCTTCACCCTTGACTCCTCTTTCCTAACTTTTCATATCAAGTCACCAAGAATTCTGTTTATTCTAGCTCTGAAATGTTTTTCAAATTCACTGACTTCTCTCTATCCAAATTACCATTATCTAGGGTCAGGTTATCTATCACCTCTTCCTGAATCACAACCACAGTCCCTTAAACTGGTCTGGCTATATTTACTTATTAATTGTTATTACGTTTAAAGGTGGATTTATTTGAGAGAGAAAGAGTGCATGAGCAGAGGGAAGGATAGAGGGAGAGGAGAAAGCACTGTGATGGACCCCATGAGATCAATCCCCCAGCCCATGAGTATAGGACCTGAGCAGAAACCAAGAATCAGACGCTTAATCAACTGAGCCACCCAGGAGCCTCTAGTCTGGCTATATTTAAACCTGTGCAATCTTCATTTTGAAGCCAAGATAATTTTTGTTTTTTTGCCAAGATAATTTTAAAGCTTAATTCTGATCATTTGCTCCTATTATAAAAACCATTCAATGGGTCTCCACTGACCTTAGGATAAAGTCCATGGTCTTCAACATAGTTTACAATGTCTTATTAGGAGCATTTCACCCACACTCATCTCACCAACCTCATCTGTCATCCTTCTCCCACTTGTATTTTGTGACCACCTGTTCTCCTGAAGAGCACCCTCTACTCTCTCTTGCATCACTCATATGCTCTTCCCTCAACCTAGCACTTTTTCTCTCCCTACCAATCCCCAAATCTAGCTCCTCTCATCAAGCTCTCAGGCATCCATGTGGACTACATTTCTTTTAGGAAACTAAGCTGTGATTTCTCCAGCCCATCAAGTTTCACTCATTTGTGAAATTTCTCAGAATAATGGGGGACACATAGAGGAATAGAGACTTGGGTTGGGGAGAGAACACTTATTGAGCAGTGCTCTAAGAATGAAGGAATGTAAAAGATGTACAATTTAGTACAAACTCCATGAAAGGTAATTTTGTTTTTTAAGATTTTATTTAACAAAGAGAGGGAACACAAGCAGGGGTAGGGCAAAGGGAGAAGGAGAAGCAGGCTCACTGAGGGGCTCAATCCCAGGACGCTGGGATCATGACCTAAGCCCAAGGCAGATGCTTAACTATGTGAAGCACCCAGGTGCCCATGAAAGGTAATTTTGATAATAATTATCCAAAAATCACAGATGTGTGTACCCTCTAATTCCATTCATAGGTTTTTATCCTATAGACACCAATATGTGCCAGTGATATTGCAAGCAATAATGTATGTACAAAAGACTGTAGGTAATCTACATGTCTGCCAACAGGAACAGTTTAAATGAATTACTCTGAAGCCATGAAAGAATTAGAAATCAGAAATATCTTTATGTACTGATATACTAAAATCATAAAACATTTTTAAATTAAAAAACTTAAGGTACAAAGCAGTAAATATGTTATGCTAACATTTGTGAGAAAGGGTAGGAATGCATAAAATTCCTCTGGAATGATACTAAAACGACTAGTTGATTCCAGGGAAGTAAATTAGGTGGCTAGGAAAGAATGGGAAGGAGACGATCTTTTAAACTTTTAAAATTACAACTATATGAATGTTTACCTAATCAAAAATAAGTAAATAAAAAAGGGAAGGACCTAATAGTCCGATGCTGGATTGAAGGAAAAAATGTTTAAGAAGCATCATTCATGTCATCCATCCAAACCACCAGGCCAAAGAAGAGATGCTAATGCTAAGTACTGTGCTAAGTAAGTACTCTGATTTTTTATTACAGTACAATGAGCAGTTTTAGATCATGATTTAGTTTAAACATTTTTAAGTGCCAAGATCTGAGAATATTAAGGACAATTTCCTAATATAAAAGAGAGATGAATGCAACAGATCGATGTACTTCTTGATTCAGATCTTCCTTAGGAAGAAAGAATTGGAACAAAATTAATTCAGGTAAAATGGATGGAAACCAGTCTTAGAAAACAACATTCAGGGGCGCCTGGGTGGCTCAGTGGGTTAAGCCGCTGCCTTCGGCTCAGGTCATGATCTCGCGGTCCTGGGATCGAGTCCCGCATCGGGCTCTCTGCTCAGCAGGGAGCCTGCTTCCCTCTCTCTCTCTCTGCCTGCCTCTCTGTCAAATAAATAAATAAAATCTAAAAAAAAAAAAAAAAAGAAAACAACATTCAGGAAAAAAAGTATGAAAAATAAAGAAAATCAGCTTTGCAAAATAGATTTTTCAGAAGCTTACAGAACCTGCAGGATGAATGCAATGAAAAGAATATCCAAGAAATAAAGTTATCAATGTTAACTTGGATGCCTTTTAAATAGGCATCTCTTTGGGTATAAATTCTACATATACAGGAAAAGTAACAAAATACCAGACTGGTTAAACTCAAAATGCAAACTAGAAAGTCAGAAAGTAAAAACAGGGAAGGATTATTAACCTGGAAGGTAGAGAAGTGGTATGGGAATAAGATTAAAAAAGCAAACTCTAGGGGCACCTGGGTGGCTCAGTGGGTTAAAGCCGCTGATGCCTTCAGCTCAGGTCATGATCCCGGGGTCCTGGTATCTCAAGCCCTGCATAGCATCAGGCTCTCTGTTCAGCAGGGAGCCTGCTTCCCTTCCTCTCTGCCTGCCTCTCTGCCTACTTGTGATCTCTGTCTGTCAAATAAATAGATAAAATCTTAAAAAAAAAGAAAAAGTGAACTCTAATAAGAAAATTAAAAATGTTCAGCGCTCTGTCCTAGGAGTTCTCTTTAAGTTATCCTTTTGAGTTTTTCAAAAGCATACAAAGTAGTAAATTAGGAGATCCAGGAAAAAAATCTTCCCCAGATAATAAAGAATATTATTATCAATAACCACAAAAAGGCAGGAGCTTTTACTGTTGATTTTACCTCTTTTATCTCACCTCCAGCCCCAAATAATCACTTCTTCCTAATGCTAAAAATGAACTGCTGTTAACTAACACAGAATCCATATGTGACAATGGGTAGGAAATAAAACAAGGAAAGGAAATGACAGTAAAGTGTTTAAAAAAGTTAGATGCCATTAAATTGGCATCTTAGGAAACTTTTAAGAGCTTTCTACAAATAACAGCAATAATACTAGCTAATATTTGAGTGTTATATGAATTTTACGATCTGCTAGGCACCCTGCTAAGTACTTTACACAAATTAACTTGTTTATCCCTCCTCACAAACCTAACAACAGGATATGGATATTATTTTACTGATGAAGAAATGGGTGCTGAAGTTTAGACTTATCTAACCAAGGTCATGTGACTCATAATGGTATCTTAATTACTATTTGTCAGGCGGGATAGTCACAAAAAGATATCTCCTCCAACCTCAAACTAGGAAACAGGGAAATAAGACCCTAAAACTCAGTACCGTTGAACTTTACCTCCTCCTTGGCTTCCCCGATAACCATGTTCTCCTACCTCTATGTCTATTCTTTCTGGTTCCTGTGGATAGAGGAAGAGCAGTAACAGGCAATCTCTAAATGTTCGAACCACCTTGGTTCCTGGTCCTGAGCTTGCTTCTCTCTTTCTACTTTGTCCCCAAGTGACATTACCCAGTCATCCTGTTTCACCGCTCTTATATAGAGCAGTGGTTCTCAAACCTCTTAGTCTCAAGACCAGTGGATTGAGCCTCTGCCTTCGACTCTGGTTGTGATCTCGGGGTCCTGGGATCGAGCCCCGCGTCGGGCTCTCTGCTCAGCGGGGAGCCTGCTTCCCCCTCTCTCTCTGCCTGCCTCTCTGCCTACTTGTGATCTCTCTCTCTGTCAAATAAATAAATAAATAAAATCTTTAAAAAAAAAATTACTGAGGATCCCAAAGAGCTTTTTTTATATGGGTTATATTTATTGATATTTATACCATATTAGAAATTAAAATGGAAATATTTTGTATTATTTTCATTTGAAAATAACAAAAATGGTAAACTAACACATTTTAAATGAAAAGTAAATATATTTTCTTTTTTTAAAGATTTCATTTATTTATTTGACACAGAGAGAGAGGTAGGCACAGGTAGGCAGAAAGGAAGGCAGAGAAAGGGAGAAGTGGGCTTCCTGCTGAGCAGAAAGCCCGATGTAGGCCTCCATCCCAGGACCCTGAGACTATGACCTGAGCTGAAGGCAGAGGCTTAACCCACTGAGCTACCCAGGCACCCGTAAATGTATTTTCTAAGACAAAAGAATTTAATAAAAAGAGTGGCTTTGCATAATGTCTAGCTTAATGGAAGGTAACTGGTCTCACACCTACTTTTGTATTCTCTGTTGCAAAGTTATTTTGGTTAAAGTATATAACGAAAATACAGCCTCACAAAGATAAGTAGTTGCAATAGGGAGGAGTATTTTAATAGCCTTATAATTATAGATATCCTTCTTTGATACTGCACCAAAACTCCACAAGTAATGGTTTCTTAAGTTACATGCAGAATCTGAAACCACAGAAAGGAACTATTGGTACCCTCTTATTGTTAAAGCACATTGGTCTAGTTTGTATTATGCATAGGTGTTTTACACATGTATTATGTATAGGGGTTTTACACATGTTTGTATTATGTATAGGTGTATTACACATGTATGTTTTACACAGTGTTACATCAAACACTGGTCATTTTGAAAACACTGAATTTAAAGATCTTCAATGTTAACATTCATTATACAACACTGTTGACATCCGTTTTATCACCACAGACCTCGTCAAAAAAGCTTTTTAAGTATTGAGAAGTTATCAAGCTCACCACAACAGATAAAAGTTTTCCTATATTCTCTATTTTCTTGACTTAGAAGTTCAAGTTTTATCCTTGGCAACAAATACTATCAGTTGTTTTACTTAAAGTGACAGCTCAGTTCATTCATTTTTTAAAGAAAATGTCTGCCAATGGGGCGCCTGGGTGGCTCAGCGGGTTAAGCCTCTGCCTTCGGCTCAGGTCATGATCCCAGTGTCCTGGGATCGAGCCCCACATCGGGCTCTCTGCTCTGCAGGGAGCCTGCTTCCTCCTCTCTCTCTGTCTGCCTCTCTGCCTAGTTGTGATCTCTCTCTGTCAAATAAATAAAATATTAAAAAAAAAAAAAAAAAAGAAAATGTCTGCCAAGTACTCTTATTTGAATAACCACAGTTTTTGTCTGGTTCTTTCAGATGGTGCTTCATGAAAAGTAGTGGGGCTTGCAACTCGAACAACTGCGCAAGTGCTTCTTCCTCCAGGCAACCATCATAGTGGGTTTGCAGGAGTACTTTACAGGTACTTCCCATCCCGTAATACAGAATACTAAAGAGATACTTAAGGGTTGAGATTTAATAAAACTAGTAATTTTTATTGCTTCATATCAAGCACATTTTAAGTAAAACCTGCTTTTTTTGGCAAAAAAAAAAAAAACGTATGCAAATGCATGGTGTTAATAAGTCAATTGATGCTATTTGCCTTAATCCATGCTAAGGTGAGAGTAGTTCCACTCATTTTTTTTTTTTTTCAAATTTTATTTATTTATTTTTTAAGAGCATACTTATTTGATAGAGAAAGAGAGAGAACAGAAGCAGGGAAGGGGCAAAGAGAGAAGAAGACTCTCCAATGAGCCGGGAGCCCAAAGCAGGGTTTTGATCCCTGGAACCTGAAATCATGACCTGAGCCAAAGGCAGATGCTTACCGTCTGAGCCACTCTGGCACCCCATTTTTTGCAAATTTTAAATGAATTAATTTTTGTTTTGCAAACAGCGTCTTAATACTACTATGAAAGTAGTTTTGACCACAGACTTCCTTGAAAAACTCATGGGGATTCCCAGGGGTCTGCAGACAACACTTTGAAAACTGCTACTATAGACTCTCTCTCTCTGACAATGAATGACACTTCAGTTTTTATTCCAGTCTATGCCTCTCTCCTATCCTAGACCCACTGGACCCTTTAACAATGATAGAAATGTCTTTGCTTTTATCAGAGGCCTGAACTGCTTGAACTCTTGAATCCCATCGCCTCCAGCCTTCCCCAGCACTTTGCTCCTTCAATTATTCTGACCTACTACATCAGCAAACCTTCCCCTGCCATCAACATAATCACATGCTCGTATTTCTTCCATTCTTACTAATCTCCCATGATCCCATAGACCCAGCCACTTCTCCAGTTCTCCACTTCCTTTTGTAAACAAAGTTTTTTCAAGAGTTGTGTAGACAACTCCGTAACAAAATAAAATGACTTTGAAGGAAAGAAACGAGAGAATAAAGAAGATGTCATTCGGGGAGCCTGGGTGGCTCAGTGGGTTAAAGCCTCTGCCTTCCGCTCACGTCATGATCCCAGGGTCCTGGGATTGAGCCCCGCATCGGGCTCTCTGCTTAGCAGGGAGCCTGCTTCCTCCTCTCTCTCTGCCTGCCTCTCTGCCTACTTGTGATCTCAGTAAAAAAAAAAAAGAAAAGAAAAAAGATGTCATTCTTCTTCCATCTTCTGAAATGAGCCCCCCACCCCCAATTGGTTAAAGCCAACTCAAAGACAGGAGGACAAGGGAGCTGAAGAAAGGTAAATAGTAGACATAGATGGCCAAGAGAAGGTATCTTTTATAGTTTACCCTTTTTACTGATTATATCCTACCTCCTCTCATCTAGGGGAAAAGTTTGTATTAAATAAACAAATAGATAAACTTCCATCTCTCTTTAAAGAAACAGAAAACAAGAAAGCTGTCTACAATATGGCTGTCACTCCTTTACCTCCAATTCCCTCTCACAACCCCTCCGATCTAGCATCTATTCCCACCACTCCAGTAAAACTGCTCCAGTAAAGACCACATGTGTTGTTCTGTCTTCATCTTACCCAACCTTTCAAAAGCACTGAGTAGAAGTGACCACTCCTTCTTTCTTAAAATATTCTCATTACGTGGCCTTTACACTCTCCTGGTTTTGCTTCCTTTCCATTTCACTGATGACTTTCTTGGGTAACTTTTTATCTTCTTAGCTTGTAATCAACTTCTAAAAGCTGGAGTGTCTCCACAGCTAGGTCTTGGGCCCTAGTTTCTATCCCTCCTAGAGTTGAGTCTTCGGATTTCTCCCTCCAGTCCACAGCTCTCTCTCAATTAGTACCATCAATTGCCTACCTACTTGACATCTCCATAAAGCTACCCAACAGGGTTGCAAATTTAATATGCCCAACGCTGAAACTCTCCCAAACCCATTTTTCTCTCTTCATCATCTTTCCATCTGCTCTCACTTTCTAAGTCTCATAAGTGGCAAAGCTGGGATTTAAACTAGAGTTTTTGTTACTTTTATTTCTTTCCCTTTAAAAAAAAAAAACATTGAAATCTGTACATACTATGTAGGTTAGGGAAGTGCAAACTGAAACATTTCACCTTAATGTAATTTTGTATTTGAGTCCCAAACTTTGGGAAACAATAGATGGGATCCTGTTTTGTGTTTATAAAAGCTTCTAAGTCTATTTTGGACCAAGTTACTTAACTAGGAAGAGATGGGAGAGTATATGGGTTGACTGGAGGCACGGCTGAAAGAGTGAGCCCAGCCAGCCAGTGACCACGGTCCACTCAGCACCCAGCAGAGCAGGGTTTCTCAACCATGGCATTGTTGGCATTTGGGCTGCATAATTCTTTGCTGCACATTCTTTGTTGCTGTACTGGGTGTTGTAGGAGGTCTAGCAGCATCCCTATCCCCTGTCCACTATATGCCAGCAGTACCCTTCCCATCTGGACAACCAAAATTGTTTCTACACATTGCTAAATATTCCCTTGGAGGTAAAAATCTTTCATGCCCTGTCCCCAGCTGCACCAGAAGGACGTATTTTGAGTTATGTTCTGAAGAAAATATGGAACGAAACTCCAAAACAATAAAGGATAAAATAAATGTCTTAAAAATTATGTTTTCAAAGAATTTTTAGAAATATGTAAGCAATCATGATATAAAAGTATAAAAGAGTTTATCAAACTATTTAAATGATATGAGCCTCATTTTGTAGGCAAAAAAAATTTATATTAAAAAACTGGAAGGGGGTGCCTGGGTGGCTCAATGGATTAAAGCCTCTGCCTTCAGCTCAGGTCATGTTTCCAGGGTCCTGGGATTGAGCTCCACATTGTTTTTTCTTTTTCTTTTTTTTTTATTCGTGTACGTATTTCTTTTTTAAGATTTTATTTATTTATTTGACAGAGGGGGACACAGCAAGAGACGGAACACAAGCAGGGGGAGTAGGAGAGGGAGAAGCAGGCTTCCTGCTGAGCAGGGAGTGCAATGTGGGGCTCGATCCCAGGACCCGGGGATCATGTCCTGAGCCCAAGGCAGACACTTAACGACTAAGCCACCCAGGCGCCCAGGAAACAGGTTTTAAAACTAAATTTAGAGGTACCTGGGTGGCCCGATGCAGGGTTTGATCCCAGGACCCTGGGATCATCACCCGAGCTGAAGGCAGACTCTTAACTGAGTGAACCACCCAGGCATCCCAGCAAAGAATTCCAACTCAACCCACTGGTAACACTAAGTTGGATAGGACATCTAAAAGTCAGATTCAAAACATGGTCTGGAAGAAGGAAAGGGACTGGAACTAACATCATAACATTATAGAGTGTCTCTGTGTTGGACATTATGAAAAAGCTGAACTTCCGGACTGAAGACCTGGCTTTCCATGGACTAGTCAGGACAACACTGGACAAGGTGCTTGACCTTTCTAAACCTTTTTTTTCTTTTTAAATACCCATTCCTCTAGCCCCACAACATTACTTTGAAGCTAAAATGAGAAAGCATGTATGTGTGTGTGTGTGTGTGTGTGTGTGTGTGTAAAAACACT
Organism: Meles meles; assembly: GCF_922984935.1. Lineage (NCBI taxonomy): Eukaryota > Metazoa > Chordata > Mammalia > Carnivora > Mustelidae > Meles > Meles meles. The sequence continues at coordinate 196,922,359 of NC_060066.1, forward strand.
GTGTAAATTCTAACTTCCTTTGCAAAGGTAAGAATAATTATTGTCCAAGCCGATAGTAAAAACAGTGACACACATTTCAGCAATCTTTTTTCCAAGCACACAGCAAGTAATATATGACCAAGAACAACTTCTGCATGACCATACCAATCACTAACCTTGATTCACCTGCCTAATAAAACTGTTGGAAAGGAGAGGTAACCATCAGGTGTGACCTGCAGAGAAAAACTTTTTTATGCCTTGAATAATGCAGAGTTCTCTCTACAGACAGAAAATGGAGACCCAGCCATCTGCATCTAGTATGCAAACTGGATTTCTTACCTGTAGCTCTGCTTCCAGGCCGAGCCGCCTGATAAAGGGGTCAGTGACATGGTAGTGCCGCTCAAAGCTCAGGGCACCCCGCTCCTGGGGGACAGATACAAACTCACAGTTTCATTAATTTAATCCAACATGATTTCCCATGTACCTATTATGTACCCAGCACTGTGCTGGGCACCATAGGATCTACAAAAGTAACAAGAAATTGGCCTGCAGGAGTCTGCACTATACTTGGGTAAGGGTTAGAGAATAATAATAAAAGAGTATAAAATTAAGCACAAAGTTGTGCTGTTGGGTTACAAAAAAAGAAGGAGGAGGAGGAGGAGGAGGAAAAGAAAAAATGAAAAAAACTGAAAACAACAAATAGGGAGTTTGCATTGTTAGGATGGAGTGGGTGGGCACCATCTTTAGGACACATATTGTGGGGTATATTCATAGGAAAAAAAGTAACTTCATCATCCCTCCAATTCTGATTCTGTGCCTCTAGGAAATGGTCCTTGCCCTTAAGGGCCATCCAGTCCAATGAAATTACAAAAAAACCCACAAATGGACAAAGCCCCCAAAGGATTCAGGGATGCAGGGAAAAAAACACATGAAACAGATTGATGTGCACCAAGTACACAGCTCATGTAGAGGCATACACTCAATCCTTTTAGATGATGATCACAGCTTATGCTGCGTGCCACTGATTTTTAGAAGATTTTCAATTAAAAAAATTTTTAGCACTTAACCTTTTCAAAGAACTTTCAAAGAACTTTCAGATTTCATTCTCTATGATCTGTCTAAAGGCAGACATTATTATCATTTAACAACAGAAAACAAAAGGAAGTAAAATGACTCAAGTCTTATAAGTAATTAGGGTCTTAAGCTCCTGACCCCAGCTTGGGGTTCTTACTACAGAAGCACATCGTGCCTTGGTGGAAACTCTTCCATTAAATCCCTGTGGTCCTTAAAAAAAAAAAAAAAAAAAAAAAAAAAAATCAATCAGTCAATCAATCCCTGTGCTCCTGACAAAGCCTGGGCTACCCTGCCAAATGAACTTGACTGCCTGGTCATTCATTCATCTCACAGAATGTACCAACTGCATAGGTCAGGTGCAGGAAACCCTTAAAGAAAAGAAGAACGAGTTTAAGCTGAACTAGGACTAAGACTCTTCCAGGTTCTGTTACGTGCACAACTCAGCAGCTAGAACAACATGAAGATGCCATATTTTCTCCTGCTGTAGCACCCCCACATAAACCTACAAATGCACACACAGTTGTGTATGCACATGCACAACACACAGATGGCTCCCTTCCCTCACCAGTTTTCATTAATTTCAGCAGCCCAGGTACAAAACACTAGGACAGAGGAGTCTCCATGAATTCCATGTTCGTGGGCAAAAGTAGATGGGAGTCAAGAGACTAGTCCTGGGTCCACCACTAAGTAGCTACGTGACTTCAGGTAAGTCAAGGTCTTCAGACCTCAGCTTCTTCCCCAGTTAAAATGAATCTGTTAGGAAGAAAGAACCTCATGCTCTTGTACAAAGGTCTAAGGTGCTTACCTTGATCTGCCTACGGATGAGGTCTCTAGTTATGTTGACTTTTGCCATCTTCTCTTAATGGAATTCAACAGCAGGAAGCTATAGAAGGATCTTCAGGACCCTTGAGCATTCCAGCCAAGCCCAGGTCCACAAGACACACATTTAATTACCTGGGGAAAAAAAACCCATCAAACCTTAGGGGATGGAACAGGGTGGCTTCAGGGCCCTAGTTCTATCCCCTGAAACAGTTCAACAGCCTACCTAGTGAACTGGCTATTGCCTATGATTTATAACATGGTGAGTTGGCCCTGCAGCACAGTGTTGAAGAACCTTTGGAAGATAAAAAGGGTAGGAAAGGGAAACAATGAATCAGAACCACAGGAAGTACTGCAACAAACACTGAAGAAGTCATGTATGCTTCACCAGAAAATGGAGGGTTGGATAGAAGTATGAAGGAAGATGGGAGCATATCCTGAAAATAAGAACAAGACATGCAGCAAGAAAGATGTTAAGTTTCACTTGCTCAGTATGCATCTGTGGCAACCAGTCTTTTAATTATACTTTGAATCCTTGATCCTCGTCTTGGCTCTCCCCAAAACCAAATCAGTATCACAGACAGCACTAAACCCTCTAACAGATTGACAAAATCAAAGGTGGACAGGAAAGGTAAAGGTGATCATGTCTAAGATTCAACCTGATAAAGAAATCCCTCTTCAATATCCTGGTAGGTAGGCTTCCAGTCTCACCTCTTGAAGCAACTTACTCCTTGGTTATAAACTCTGATGGTTAGAAAAACCTACTAATTTCATTTATGATAACTTACCATTAGAAAATGCAAAATACAAGAAACACAAAAGTTCTATACCCAAGCCTATTCATCAAAGATTTTGTTTTTATTTTATTTTATTTATTTTTTTAAAGATTTTATTTATTTATTTGACACAAGGAGGCAGAGAGGCAGACGGAGAGAGAGGAGGCAGCAGGCTTCCCGCTGAGCAGAGAGCCCGATGCGGGGCTCGATCCCAGGACCCCAGGATCATGACCTGAGCTGAAGGCAGAGGCTTTAACCCACTGAGCCACCCAGGTGCCCCTATTTTACTTTTAAGTAGGCTCCATGTCCAACGTGGGGCTCAAACTCAGGACCCTGAGATCAAAAGTCACATGTTCTACCAATCAGGTACCCCATCACAGATTTTATAAAAACAAAAAAATTAATAGGACCAAAATTTCCAATGATAGAGTAATGGCTAAACAATGCATAGCCATATGCTACTTATGAAGGAAAAATGCTTACATCACACCAAATGTTTATATGATAACATGATGCTTTTTAAATAAATACTATTATCAAAACTGTGTTTAAAAAAGGAAATACAGGGGTGCCTGGGTGGCTCAGTGGGTTAGGCCTCTACCTTTGGCTCAGGTCACGATCTCAGGGTCTTGGGCCCCGAGTTGGGCTCTCTGCTCGGCAGGGAGCCTGCTTCCCCTCTCTCTCTGCCTGCCTCTCTGCCTACTTGTGATCTCTGTCTGTCAAATAAATAAATAAAATCTTGAAGAAAATAAATAAAAAAGGAAATACAAATGGGGCACCTGGGTGGCTCAATCGGTTAAGCGTCTGCCTTTAGCTCAGGTCATGAACTCAGGACTGAGCCTCGCAAAGGGCTGCCTGCTGGCAGGGAGCCTGCTTCTCCCTCTCCACTGCTTGTGTTCTCTTGCATTCTTTCTCTCACAAATAATATAAATAAATAAAAATAAAATATTCAAAAAAATAAAAAAGGAAATATAACAATAGCCATCTTCGAATACCTGTATGACTGATTTTTTTCCTTCTGCTTTGTGATATTTTCAATTCTCTTCTACAAAAGCATATTAATATTGAAATCAGAAAAAAAGAAGGAAAAAAAAAGAATGCTAGAGCCAAAAAACCCCACTAGGCTTTGAAAGAAAGTTCTGCTCCCTGTTATTTCCAACTTTTGGTCCTGGTTCCACCACTGAAGCCACACAGGAAGTTTAGTCTTTCTTCCCCAGTATGGCTGTGATGATGGATTTCATGGCCAAGCCTCTCTGCCAACCCTCCAAGCCAGCAGGATTCCTAAGACCACTTCTTGATCTCCTGGCCTTGGTTTTCCATTAGCTGTACCCCTCCAGGTTCCTAGCACACCCTCCTGAAATCATCTCTCCACCTGATCTGTAAGCAGACTCCTTCTTTTCCTTGGGCATTTAATCACAAAAGAAACTCTATATAAACACTTTGTTATTGCAGATTTTTTTCTTTAGCATTAGGCACACAGTAGGACAATAAAAATCCTGCCACCTGATTAGATGTTCCCATTCAGCCCGAGTTTTTTGGGGCTTATGCAAATACATCAAAATGATGTCTTTTGGGATAAGAAGCTCTTAAAAGTTCAAGAGCCTTCCCCATAATGTGGAAGACATCCAGCATTGCATCTTAGCGAGCATTACCAGGGAGATATGTAAGCCACTGGCACTGTTTAGGATCACAAAACCTGTGACCATGAATAACACCTAGGGATGCCAACTGGGAACAACTATGCTTTCATGATAACTTTCCTAGGGGTCTCAAGCCACCAAATTAAAAATGTGAATTTGGACAAACTGGCATACACTAACGCTGGCCTGCAATTACGTTTATGGCTCTGCTTTGTGATATAATGGTTAACCTCCCCCCACCCAAAAAAAAACCCAACAATAATTTCCCTCACAATCACCAAGAATATAGGGGGAGATTTATCGTAACAGAAGGAACACTAAAGTCAGTGAGTATATCTGGTAATAATAAGTAAGCTATGTGGCCTTGGTCAAATCTCAGTCTCTCCATACAGGCTCTCACTGCTGTGTCTTACAGGCACAGGAAGAACTAGAACAAACACTGAAGGGGCCACATATGCCTCACCAGAAAAAGGCCCATATGCTTCACCCCAACACCCTTTTTCTTGGAAGACTAAAAAGGTCAAATGATATAATGTAGGTACAACGTTTTTTATTTAATGTTATTTTAAAAAGAATATAAATACTATGGTCAACTAATCTTCAACAAAGCAGGAAAGAATATCCAATGGAAAAAAAGACAGTCTCTTCAATGAATGGTGTTGGGAAAACTAGACAACCACATGCAGGAGAATGAAACTGGACCATTTCCTTAAATCATACACAAAAATAGACTCAAAATGGATGAAAGACCTAAATGTTAGACAAAAATCCATGAAATCCTAGAGGACAACACAACCAGCAACCTCTGTGACCTCAGCTGTAGCAAATTCTTGCTAGACATGTCTCCATAGGGCAAGGGAAACAAAGGCAAAAATGAACTATTGGGACTTCATCAAGATCAAAAGCTTTTGCATAGCAAAGGAAACAGTCAACAAAACCAAAAGACAACCAGCAAAATGGGAGAAGGTATTTGCAGATGACATATCAGAGAAAGGGCTAGTATCCAAAATCTATTAAGAACTTATCAAACTCAACACCCTGAGAACAAATAATCTAATCACAATAGGGCAGAAGACATGAACAGACATTTCTCCAAAGAAGACATCCAAATGGCCAACAGACACATGAAAAAATGCTCAACTCACTTGGCATCACGGAAATACAAATCAAAACCACAACGAGGTACAACCTCACATCAGTCAGAATGGCTAAAACTAACAAGTGAGGAAACAACAGATGTTGGTGAGGATGCAGAGAAAAGGGAGCCCTCCTACACTGTTGGGAATGCAAGTTGGTGCAGCCACTCTGGAAAACAGTAGAGGTTCCTCAAAAAGTTGAAAATAGGGCTACCCTATGACCCAGGAATTGCACTACTGGGTATTTATCCCAAAGGTACAAATGTAGTGATGCAAAGGGGCAATTGCACCCCAACATTTATAGCAACAATGTCCATAATAGCCTATCTATGGAAAGAGTCCAGCTGTCCATTGACAGATGAATGGATCAAGAAGATGTGGTGTATATATAATGGAATATTATGCAGCCATAAAAAGGAAATCTTGCCATTTGCAACAACGTGGATGGAACTAGAGGGTATTAAGCTAAGCAAAATAAGTCAATTAGAGAAAAACAATTATTGTATGATCTCACTAATATGTGGAATTTAAGAAACAAGGCAAAGGATCATAGGGAAAGAAAGGAAAAAATCAAACAAGATGAAACCAGACAGGGAGACAAACCATAAGAGACTCTTAATCTCAGGAAACAAACTGAAGACTGCTGGAGGGGAGGAGGCTGGAGGGATGGGGTCACTGGGTGATGGACACTGGGGAGGGTATGTGTTGCAATGTGCACTGGGTATTATATAAGACTGATGAATCACAGACCTGTACCACTGAAACAAATAATACATTATACATTAATTAATTGAATTTAAATTAAAAAGAATATAAATAATTTTATCTCCTAAGAAATAGTAAGTTGCCAAATACACACTTACTATATACCAGGAATTGTGCTAATGGCTTTATATATTTATTCATTCTTGGGCTCATAAATGAGCACAAGAAACTTCTCCTGTATGCCAGACAGTATTCCAGGCCCAAGGGATATAGCAGTGAACAGAAGTTCCTTAAATTTCATGGTACTGACATTCTAGGAGGAGGGGACAGATAATAAATAATAATACAAATACAATAAGAACATATCCAGTAGGGAAAAGTGCTGTGATGAAAACAGAAAAAGTTGATATTAAAGTGACTGAAGGGTTACTTTTAGATGTGAGGTCAAAGAAGATGAAGTACACATCTGTGGAGTTTTCTAGCTGCTCAGCATTTGAAACCCTTCCTGTAAGATGGGAATCTCCCACCCAGTAGTCTGGCAGAAGACAGCATGCCTCCCACTATGAGGTGGGAATGGCAGAGATTAAGATTCTCTGAGGTCCCTTAGAGCTAGAGTGCGTGCATATGGCCCAGGCTGTTCCAACCAGACACATCAGCCCCAGACCTTTATTGGGATCTGGTATTAGAGAATCAGGGGACCAGAGGGAGTTCATGCTGGCAGCAAGGTGTGGCTATAGTAGCCAGTAAAGCCCAGTCAGCTGGTGGTAATGGTGTAAGCCGTAGAAGCGGCAGCAGTGACCTCATGGTTTGGTTCTGTGAATGATTTTGGCTAAGAGTCCTGGCTGCTACCCAACTTCCCTTGTTCTAGCCCATTCTTCAAGCCTGGCTTTGCAGCCTTCCTTGATATTTTGTGAGTTTCCCTAATAACCTTTCAAAAATCAGCCAGAGTTGGTTTCTGTTGCTTACACCTACAAATCCCGCCTGATAACAGAGGAACCCTCAGATGACAATCAAGCTGAAAGACGAATGACAGGAAGTCACAAAGAATTTGGGGAGGTTGCTTCTGAGGAGAGAGAACCAACACTGTTAAGGGGAAGACTGGTTCAAAAAGCTTGTATGGTGGATGTTATTACTATCATCATCTTACAGAAAAGGAAACAGAGTCACGGACATGAAACAATTTTCACAATGTCACACAGGTAATAAGTGAAGCTGGGGCAGGGCTTCACTTATATTATTCACTTATATTATTATTAACCAGAGCTGTATGTACACTCTTAACCACTCTGTATATGAGAATAAATTACTAGGGTACATAATTTCCTAGAGTAATGATCACTACGAGTCAACTAAATTGTTACTACTCATTCATTAATTTTCCTAGATTATTAACCTGGTTTGTACCAAGTACCAGGTACTGGGTTAGACATGGGGGAATACTGACTGGGATGAAAGACACAGCATCTAAGAAATCAGAGAATCAAAGGCAAGGGACGTTAGCTAAGATAGGTACATACTTAGAAAAACTAAAAGGAACAAAAGTAGTAAAAAAGCAGAGAAAGTAGACAAATATAAAAAACCTTCACTACAAGTCAGGTAAATGGTAAAATGGAAAGTGGGATTTAATACAGTATCAGACTGGTAGGCAGAGGTTTAAAAATCAAAATGTCAAATTTAATACAACTACTTCTCAGTATTTTGGTGAACACTGCTGTTCCCATCCTGAGAAGAAATGGTAGCACACCAGCAGACAGCTCATTCTAGAGCACAGCCCACCTTCTCCCCTCTCTCAGGCAACATGGATTCAGTGCTTTCCACAAACTTTTTTAGGCAGGCAAGCATAACTGGAAACCCTTCTAAGTAGAGATTTATTTAAAAGGTTTACATTAGGCAGAAAATACCCCCAAATCTATAAGGGGCATAATCAGTTTCATACTTTGATTAAAAAATCTCTCAAACACAAATAATCAATAAAGGAACAGTTATTTGAATATGAGGAGATTTAATCACAGTCAAATTTTAAAAGCATTATTTTAAAGCGTGTTCTGGAATAGTCAATTCTATAGAACAAAGAGAACTCACAGATATGGAATAACATGATGGAGATGTTTGGAATTGAAGAAAGGAAGTCATATATATTTATGATTAAACACCAGAAAAGACTATATTGAGGGGACTTCTATCTCTGGTGCAGTATGCAAATTATATGTTCAGTTCTGCTGAGATGCAAAAGACTGAAATAAGTGACTTCAAGAATCCATAAGATAACATTTTCAATGCCTATTATGCCAGCACCACACTTGACTTTGAAAAAACAGCAAAGAAGCCGCCAAACACAGACCCTTCTCTTCAAGAGCACTTCATATAGTTGTCATGAATTGAATATATCAATAGCACAAGGCTACTGTGACCATTAACACAGCAGATAGACTGAAAAGGGCTAATTTAACCGAATGACCAAAATGAACAGCTAGGACAGTAAATTCAAAAGGAACAATAGGAATAATAAATTAAATCTTATTTATACTCATTTATTCATACATCTTAGAAGAAAACACAAAAATGACAGTGGGGGAAACAAATGAAACATATGGCAGGAGGGGCACCTGGGTGGCTTAATCGTTAAGTGTTTGCCTTCAGCTCAGGTCTTGATCCCAGGGTCCTGGGATCAAGCTCTGCATTGGGCTCCCTACTAGGCAGGAAGACTACTTCTCCCTCTCCCACTCACCCTGTTTGTGTCCCTGCTCTCACTGTCTGTGTCAAATAAATAAACAAAATCTTTAAAAGATAAATAAACATGGCAGGAGAGCAAGAAAGGAGATATGTAAATCACCAGCAAAAAAACTAGGACAGTAACAGACTACAAGCAACTTTAAATGTGTATTCTTCATTCTAAGGCTAGCACAGTGAACTGAGTATACCTTTATGTTCACCCTTAAAGCTCTAATGACACTGAGGGCTAATTTGCAGAACATGAAAGCTCAATAAAAAATCTCTCTAGCTAAAGTACAAAGGTTTAGGAATGGCATCTGCTGTCATTGAGGATACTGCGGGCCAGCTCTAGTTGACACTCAATAAGAGGAGGAAGAAGGAAGCTAGTGTCTGGGAATATGAAAAATATAAAAATGACTAAAAGGCACAGAGGAAAACATATGACATAATGTTACAAAGAAAATATGACCTGCTATGCATAAGATACTCCTCCCAAAAGGTATTCTACTCTTAGAGCCTAAAATGCGTAGCATGTCACCACCTAACACTATCCCTTCTACAAACTTTTAACTCAGGCTATTGGGAGGCGCCTGGGTGGCTCAGTGGGTTAAACCCTCTGCCTTCGGCTCTGGTCATGATCCCAGAGTCCTGAGATCATGCCCCACATTGGGCTCTCTGCTCAGCAGGGAGCCTGCTTCCCTTCCTCTGTCTCTGCCTACTTGTGATCTCTGTCAAGTAAATAAAATCTTTAAAAAAAAAGCAAAACCCTAAAACTCAGGCTATTTGGAACTTTTCTTCCATAGGCAGACCTCTATATTATAAAGGAAGCTAATAAGAAAATTCATTTAACAGCTCAATTTGGAGGAATTAATCTACTTCATAATGCAAAGGGTATCAGTAATATAATAGCCCAAGGTTAACAAGCCTTAGAACAAAGTACACCTGGCAAAGATTACTCACCTGGAACCAAAGATTGAGTGGTAATTTCCAAATAAACATGAGGAACCACCCATTTCAGGTGTGCCACAGTCCTTGGTTGGGCTCTGGTTATTGTAGCAGAAAGGGAAGCAGACTTAAAATACTTAGGCACTTGGGCCTGAAGTCCAGCCCCCTTGTTGTACCAATTAGTACCTACTTAGGCAAGTTACTCAACCTTTCTGAGTTTCAAGTTCCTCATGTGTAATATGGGGATGCTCACCGACTTCAATTGGTTGTGAGGAATAAGTGATCAAATATATATGAAGGTACAAAATAGTGCCTGGATTACAGTAGGTGCTCAACAGATGTTATCAGCCAAATCTGAACTCTAGTTAAGACTTGATAGCGGGGGCACCTGGGTGGCTCAGTGGGTTAAGGCCTCTGCCTTCAGCTCAGGTCATGATCCCAGGGTCCTGGGATCAAGCCCCACATCTGGCTCTTTGCTCTGCAGGGTGCCTGCTTCCTCCTCTCTCTCTGCCTGCCTCTCTGCCTATTTAAGATCTCTGTCTGTCAAATAAATAAATAAAATCTTTAAAAACAAACAAACAAATAAACTTGATAGCTCCTGATCTATGCGCAGTGCCATGGTTACAACATTTCTCCCTTACTTCCTTCTCTACCAAAGCGACAAAGCTGACACTGGGGATTCCATTGTAGGGTGGTGGGGCACACAAAGTGGGATGACTTTCTCACTTCTGCTGAAGGAACTCCATACAATAGTGTGTACTAGAAGGGTTATCAGGATTATTCATAATAGCTAAAAGGCAGAAACCCAAATGCCCATCAACTGATGAATGGACTAACAAAACGTGGTGTAGCTATACAATGGAATGTTATCTGGCCATAAGAAGCAGTGAAGTGCTGATACGTGTTACAATATGGGTGAACCTTGAAGACATTATGCTAGCCGAATACAGGTTTCTCCAGCTATCCAAAAGTAAAGCATTCCTATGAAATCTATCCTAAACTGCAATGACATAAAGTGAAGAAGCAATTACCACTAGTTTATACAGAAAGTTTTTGAGCTTTCCCAGACCCCCCAAAAAAACCTCTTGGGCTTTTCCGATACCATCTTGCTAACGGATTAAAAAAAAACAAAAAACAACTAAATGAAGATAAAGCACAGAGGCTCAGAGTTCAAAGCTATGGTGGCTTGATGCGGAGTGTGGTTCCCAGGGGAGAAGCTGGGAGGTGCCATCCTCACTTCTCAGGGTGTGCACTGCTTCTATAATGGACTCACTGCAAAACAAATGATGAACACGGTATCTGATTTTCACCCTTTTCATAAAACCAAAAATCCTCTTCGGATTTCCTTTGGTTAGCAAGAAAAAGGTGCTAATGTTGTCTTTCATAAAAGTGAAGTGGCATAATGTGAACTTTCAAGAATCGAGGGATGTCTATAATTCCATTTATGTGCAAGGCCTAGAATAGGCAAATCTACAGAAATAGATCTGTGGTTCCTTGGGGCTGGGGGAATGCGGTTTAGAGTAGTAATAGCTAAAGGATATGTATTTCCTTTTTTATTTAAATTTGAGTGAAACTCACATAATATAAAATTAACCATTTTAAAGTGTACAATTCAGTGGTATTTAGTACACTCACAGTATTATGCAACCATCACTTCTAGGTAGTTCCAAGACATTTCCATCTCACCAAAAGAAAATCATACTTATTAAGTAGTCAGTCCCTCTTCCATCCTCCCCCTCATACCTGGCAACCACCAATTAACTTTCTGCATCTATGAATTTACCTATCCTATATAATTTTATATAGGATTTTAAATAAAATTTTAATATAAATTTATATATGATATATATGTAAAATTATATTTTATATAAATAAAATCCTACAATATGTGGCCTTTTGTGACTGGCTTCTTTCACTTACGTAATATTTTGAGGTCTGTTACTGTAGCACATTATCAGAACTTTTGTTCCTTTCTATGGCTGAATACTATTACATTGCACTGCTATTATCACGTAGTGTTTATCCATTCATCTGCTGGCTGTTGTTAATAGTGCTGCTACGAACATTCGTATATATTACCTGTTTGACTACCTGTTTTCAATTCTTTTGTGTATATATATACCTTGAAGTGGAATTCCTGAGTCATATGGTAATGCTACGTTTAACTTTTTTGAGGAATGGCCAAACGGATTTCCATAGTGGCTGCACCATTTTACAATTTCACCAGCAATGTACAAGATTCCAATTTCTCCATATCCTTATCACACTTTTTAAAAAAGATTTTATTTATCTGACAGAGATAGAGAGCACAAGCAAGGGGAGCAGCAGGCAGAGGGAGAGGGAGAAGCAGGCTCCCCACTGAGCAGGGAGCCCGCTGCCGGCTTGATCCCAGGACCCTGGGATCATGACCTGAGCCCAAAGCAGAGACTTGATAACCAAGCCACCCAGATGCCCCAAAGTTATTATATTTTTAAAAAGGAACTACTGATACAGGTAACAATATGGATGAATCTCACATATTCTGAGCAAGCAAGACATAAAAAAGTACATACTAGGGGTGCCTGGGTGCACACTGGGGTGCCTGGGTGCTCAGTTGGTTCTGACTCTTGATTTCGGCTCAGGTTGTGATCTCAGGGTTGTGAGACTGAGCCTTCTCTCAGGCTCTGTGCTCAGCACGGAGCCTGCTTGTCCCTCTCCCTCTGCTCCTCCCTAGCTCACTCTCTAATAAATAAATAACATCTTTTTAAAAGTACCTATTGTAGGGGCGCCTGGGTGGCTCAGTGGGTTAAGCCTCTGTCTTCGTCTTGGGTCAGGATCTCAGGGTCCTGGGATCGAGCCCCGCATCGGGCTCTCTGCTCAGCGGGAAGCCTGCTTTCCCCTCTCTCTCTCTGTCTGCCCCTCTGCCTACTGTGATCCCTCTCTCTCTGTCAAATAAAAAAAAAAAATTTTAAAAAAAAGTACCTATTGTATGATTCCATTTACCGTTGACCTTTGAACAACACAAGTTTGAACTATGTGCATCCAGTTATATGTGGATTCTTTTCAATAAATACAGTATAGTACTGTAAATGTATGATTTTCTTAATAAAATTTTATTTTCTCTACTTTATTATAAGAATACAGTTTATAATACTTATACAAAACATGTGTCAACTGTTATCAGTAAGGCTTCCAGTCAATAGAAGGCTATTAGTAGCTAAGTTGGGGAGAGTCAAAAGTTATATGTACATTTCTGACTACATGGACGGGCGCAGGATTGGTACCCCTAACCCCCACACTGTTCAAGAGTCAACTGTATATGAAGTTCTAGAATAGGCAAAAATATAGTTAAAAAAAAGTGTTGCTTGGGTGCATGGAGATTGACAATGAAAGAACACCTGAGAATTTTCTAGAGTGACAGAAAGGTTCTATATAGTGATGAGAGTATGGTTACATGGGTATTGGGGAAATGGGTTACATGAGTATATCCATTTGTCAAAACTGCACAATCAAGATTAGTGAATTTTAATATTTGTAAATTTTACTTAAAAAATAGAATGGAGGGGCACCTGGGTGGCTCAGTGGGTTAAAGCCTCTGCCTTTGGCTCAGATCATGGTGGCAGGGTCCTGAGATAGAGCCCCACATCGGGCTCTCTGCTCCACAGGGAGCCTGCTTCCTCCCCTCTCTCACTGCCTGCCTCTCCGCCTACTTGTGATCTCTGTCAAATAAATAAATAAAATCTTTAAAAAAAAGTAGAATGGAAGTGGGAAGCAGAGGAGGTACAGATAAGAATGGCAGAATTTTGACTGTTATTGAAATAGGGACAGATATATGGGAGTTCAATATTCTGTTTACTTCATATATATTTGAAATTCTCTCTAATAAAGTCCTTTTTAAAAATTATTTATTTATTTTAGAGAGAGTGCTTGAGCAGGAGGGGCAGAGGGAGAGAGGGAGAGAGAATCTCAAGCAAACTCCATGCTGAGTGTGGAGTCTGATGCGGGGTTTGATCTCATGACTCTGAGGTCATGGCTTGAGCCCAAACCAAAACTCAGACACTTAAGCCAACTGTGCCATGTCGGTGCCCCTCTAATAAAGTCCTTTTAAAAATCTTTCTTATTACAGAGCCATTCAAAACATGGAAGACTGATTAATGAAACACAAAACCAGATTTGAGAAAATCGAATTTAAGACATATCTACAGCCATCTTAGCCCTGGAGAAAAAAAAAACCCAGAAGAAGTGTACATACCTACAATGTTATAACAAGAAGGACATGTATCAAAAATGTGCCAGTGGTCTTCTCTCTGGTAAGACAACAGGTGATATACACATATATATATGTATTTTTTTCTGTTCCTCTGTACTTTCCAAGTATTCAGTTGCGAACATTAATTGTTTTTATAATAATATAGAAATAGCCCTTAGGAACCTGCTTCAAACTGAAAGAAATGAGTCTGAATCTGGCTCTATTATATACTAGGTTGTGTGAGCTTGGGTAAAATTATTTACGTTTAAGCTCCTGGGGGTTTTTTGTTTGTTTGTTAATTGTTTTACCTGTCATGTAGGTATACATAGTACTTTTTACCTCACACGGTTATTGGGAACATTAATGAGATAATGCATTACAAAACACTTAGTACAATACCTGGCATGTGGTAAGCACTCAAGAAAGACTGGCTATTTTTCATCTACATGAAGATAACAACAGCACCTACCTCAGAGATGCAGTGAGGATTAATTATACGGGATAACTGGCACACTGTAAATACTTATTAAGTATGAGTGACAATAAGGAAAAAGTGTTTAAGAAAAGCTTCCTCTCTGGGTGCCTGGGTGGCTCAGTCAGTTAAGTGTCCGACTCTTGCTTTTGGCTCAGGTCGTGATCTCAGGGTCTCAAGATCAAATCCCATGTTGGGTTCCGCACTGAGCAGGGAGCCTTCTTAAGATTCTCTCTACCTCTCCCTCTTCCCCCCACCCCTTCCCTCTTTCCCTCTCAAAAGAAAGAAAGGGAGGGAGGGAGGGGAAGAGGAAGGAAGGAAGGAAGGGAGGAAGGAAGGAGCCTCCTCTTAAAAAGTTAAATATAGTTACTATATGACCTAGAAATTCCACTCCTAGGTATAACCTAAGAAAAATGAAAACATACATCTACACAAAAACTCATAAATCAATGTTCATAGCCCTAAAGTAGAAACAACCCAAATGTCTACCAATGGTAAATGTCCATAAATGGGTAAGTAAAATGTGATACAGCCATATAATCGAGTATTAATCAGATGTAAAAAGGAATGAAGCACTGATTCATGCTGCAACAGGGATGAAACTTAAGAACATTATTTGAAAGAAGTCAGTCACAAAAGGCCACATATTTTATGAATCCATTTATATGAAATGTCAAGAATAGCAAAAGCTGGGGCACCTGGGTGGCTCAGTCATTAAGCATCTGCCTTCGGCTCAGGTCATGATCCCAGGGTCCTGGGATCAAGCCCCATGTCAGGCTCCCTGCTCCACACTGGGAAGCCTGCTTCTCCCTCCCCCACTTCACTGCTTGTGTTCCCTCTCTAGCTGGGTCTCTGTCAAATAAATAAGTAAAATCTTAAAAAAAAAAAAAAAAAGAATAGCAAAAGCTACAGGGACAGAAAGTATATTACTGGTTCCTTGGAATTGAGGAAGAAAATGGGAGTGACTGGCGTGGTTGTGTTAGCTAAAGCATATGGGTATCTTTGGGACATGATGAAAATGTTCTGGAATTAGATAGTGGTGAAGGCTGCACAACTTTGTGGGTATATTAAAAAAGGCAGAATTCTATACATTAAAAGGGTAAACGTTATGGCACATGAATTATATTTCAAGAAGAGATCAAGTCCCCAAACCCTTTTCTTCTTTTCTCTGCCTCAAAATCAGAACTTGGGAAAATTCAGTTCTCACCCTTTTCTTTGTCTGTCTCCTGCCCTGAACTATAATTATTTTTGTGGGGCTTCTCTTCTTTAAAAGACTAAAAGTATCCTGAGGGCTAGCTCTTCATCTGATTAATCTACTGACCCTCCTAGGTCTCCAAGGACTGATGCAGGCTTAGCAGGCGCCAGTAAGTACTTGCTGAATGAATGACAGCATGACGATCTTATGTACATACAGTGCTATATACCTATCAGAGTGCTGATCATTTCATTCATGCTTTTACCTTGAACTTCACAACAATCCTGTGAGGAAGCTAGAAAGCTATTATCATCCCTTTTAACAAAGGAGAACTGAAGCACAGTGCTATGTGGTACTGAGGAATAAGCATTGGACCAGGATCTAGGATCTTGTGCTCCAGGCAGGGGCTCTGCCTCTAACTGGCTGAAAAACCCTGTGTGAGGCGTTTCACTCTCTCAGACTGTTTCCCCATCTGTAAAATGAGAGGTAGACTCTGAGATGAGCTACAAAACTTCTTCCAATGCCTCTACCCCATAATTCTAAGAACACGCTCCTAGGAGCACTAGAGTGGAGATGGAACCCCAGTCATCTGTATTTTTTTCCTCTGAACATGCTGCCTCTCACTGTGGAGAGATGCCCCCAGCCAGAGTGACCACTGGCCCCCTTTCAACATTCTGAATTATGCAAAAGATGTATGCAAGTTTCCTTTCACTCTATTTGCAGTGGTCTACCTACTGGAGCAATCCTATAGAAGAGAAATACACTTCCAAAGGATAAAGGTCACTGCAAGTAGCATAATAAAATAAAGAGTTGGGCGCTGGGGTCCAACAGAGCTAAGGTTCAAATCCCAGTTCTGCCACCTATTTTCTGTGTGGCCGCATTTCTAAACCTCAGCTTCCTAATCTGCAAAACGAGGACGATAATGCCTACTTTCAGAGAATGAAGAGCCATACACGTAAAATGCCTGATACCAAGCCTGGTAAAAATATTTAGGGAACATTCAAAGCATCTTTCTTTTTTTCTTTCTTTTAATGAACTGCTTTTTTTTTTTTTTTAAAGATTTTATTTAGTTATTTGACAGAGAGATAGAGAGTACAAGTAAGAGCAGCAGGCAGAGGGTGAGAGAGAAGCAGGTGCTCTGCTGAGTAGGAAGCCTGATGTGGGGCTTGATCCCAGGACCCCGGAATCATGACCCGAGCCGAAGGAAGCTGCCTAACCAACTGACCCACCCAGGCGCCCCCAAAGCATTTCTTAAGTGTTCTGACAGATTGCTCATAAACCTATGAGGTAGGTACTATTATCCTCACATTTCAGATGAAAGCTCTGAGGTGGAGAGAAGTTAATTTGCCTAAAGTTACAGTTATTAAATGGAGAATCAAACTAGATAGTTTAATTCTAAGACCCAGGTCACTGACAACTAAAAAATAGTTACTACTTTTAATCAGATCATGTGCAAGCACTGTTACCTCAAAGAAGCTCTTAGCATTCCTTAGGGTTAAGCTAAGGAATCAAAATCACCTTGATTCTGCCAGTGTCAAACATAAAGTTCACAAGTGTATTTCAGGGTCATGGACTAAGCTAGCACAAGGACAGCATATGGGAAAGGTTTGGTTGGCAGGATAGGCCCCTCAACAAAGCACCTTTGGAAAAGTTCTTTGCCACCTTCAAGGCTCCTGGCTCAAACGACTTCGTATGGGGTTGGCTAAAGCTTTCTTTGTGAAGTCTATCCTAAGAAATGCTTTACTTTGTGGGAAACTCTGGATGAAAACTCATCTCCAGGGACGCCTGGGTGGCTCAGTGGGTTAAAGCCTATGCCTTCTGCTCAGGTCATGATCCCAGGGTCCTGGGATCGAGCCCCGCATCGGGCTCTCTGCTCAGCAGGGAGCCTGCTTCCTCCTCTCTCTCTCCCTGCCTCTCTGTCTGCTTGTGATCTCTATCTGTCAAGTAAATAAATAAAATCTTTAAAAAAAAAAAAAAGAAAAAGAAAACTCATCTCCATGGCTTCTCTACATTTGTGCTTTGTGAAAAATTTTTCTTGATGTTTTTAGAACAATGCTTTTCAGTGATTACAGCTAATTTATCTGCTTTTTCCTAGGGCCACAATTACCTTAAGGTAGTGAAAGGGAACAGGTAGACAAAGGGAGCATACTTTGAAAATGCTGTCTTCTCTTGCTGTATATATAGGAGCATCTGCAGTCTTGGATTTTTCCTTTAACTTGTATCTTTCCAAATTTTGGCATGATTCAATGTACCTCTCATAGGGAAGTCTTTGAAGTTTCACCCTGTAACTTTCTTTCTAGCAGAGAAGTTAAAGAAAACTAAGCCAATCAGTGTGGAAATGCTTCCTCTCCAACTCAGTTGCAGCTGTGTTACATCCAGATGTCTGACTCAAGAAGGAATCAGGTAAGCCACTGGCACACAAATATTCAGGGCTCAATTGAGGGCTCAACTTGAAACTCCAAGACCAGAAATGCCTGACTCCCATTCTAAGAAAGGCTCTCTAAAGGTACATGGAAAAGCAGAGTCTTGTGCTTTCTGAAAATAGAATCAGGGGGTTATGAACAAGGATAAAATTCTGCCAATGTCCTGAGAGCCCCTGGATAGCTACCTGGGTAACGTCTGATCCTGCTCTGCCCCATTCCCCAAGAAAATGGGGTTAATACCTCCCCAGATGGCTACAGGGAGGATTAAGGGTTATTATTCTTGGCATCCAGCTCTATCACAGCTCTAGCAATTGTGACCTTGTTCATTTTAAAGTAAGATATTAAATATAAAAATGCAAACAGTGATCCCTGAATCTGACTCTATAGTAGGGCGAGGAATTTTTTCCCCTAAGACCTCTGACACTGCCTCCTATACTCCAACCTACTGGCTGAACCCTCCTCTTACTCAGGCCTCAAGTTTTTAAGGTATTAGTCACTAATGCCACAAAGCCTTTCAAGGAGTCAGCAGCTATTACAAATAGTACACAGAGTGAACCCCAGAATTCTCAGGGTGTCACCCTAAACAAAATGGTACCCTTTTACCCCAAACCCAGGCTCTCAAGGGTAATCAGTGAGGTCTAGCAAAAAGTGTGTATTACATCAGTTAATATTCATAAACCCACCACCAGGAAGACACGTCACAAATTTCATTTCACATATGAGGAAACTATAGCTCAGAGAGAACACATGATTTACCCTACGTTACACAGCGAAGAAGGTACAAAGGTTCAAATATCAGTCCTACTTCTAGCTGTGTCACCTAACAGGTTTTTTGTTTGTTTTTTTTTAACTTTCTGGAACCTCAGTTTCCTCATCTGTAAAGTGGGGGTAATGAGGGACGCCTGGGTGGCTCAGTTGGTTAAGTGCCTGCCTTCAGCTCAGGTCATGAGCCCTGCATCGGGTTCCTTGCTCCGTGGGGAGCCTGCTGCTCCCCCTGCCTACTGCCCTCCCTGCTTGTGCTCTCTCCGTGACAAATAAATTAATAAAGTGGGGATAATGATAATTCCTTCATAGGGGATCTAAGGATTAAATGAAATATCGTAGAAAAAGTATCTAACAAGTGCCTGGCACACAGTAAGTATGAAATATGAGTTAGTTCTTTTACAGATCGATACGGCAGGAGTTTGACATCATTTCTATGTAATAACAGGGTTTAAAATACTGAATAACTACTTGGTCCAGTTACCTACATAAGTATGAACTCCTCTACCAAAACCTTTATAAGAAGTGGAAGAGCCTCTGCTTGAATACCTACAATGATGAGTAACTCATTCCCTCACAAGGTGGCTGATTTTGCTTTTAGAAAGCCAAATTTTCTCCTACCAAGACAACGTCTCCTCTCTTGGAATTTCTATCCCTTGATCCTAGTGCTGCTTTCCAGAATCACACAGAGAAAGTCCACTTCTCTTTCTACATGACAGTTCTTCAAATACTTGAAGGCAGGTTTTGCGTTCCCCCAGGCTCTTAGCATTGGTCCTTTCAGATCTTCAAGCGTCACAGCCTCAAAGGAGACAGGCCCTGGCTTGAATTCTAAACATTTCCTATATTTGCTGCGTGACCTTAAGAAAGTTATTTAACCTCTCTGTACCTGTATCTTCCTATGTATAACAGGGAAAATGATCTTTGACTCACAGGCAGTTATAAAGGCTAAATTAGATAAAGTAAAACACTAGCACGCATCCCAACATATACCAGGCTCTCAATAAAAGTCAGTTACTTCTTAGAATGTATTCTAATTAGTAAATATCTCTCAAAGTTAGACACAATTAAATGTAACACCAAGGGAATGGTTTCTGATGGAAAATACCAGGGCTTGTGTTTTGTAGCCAAGGAGTTATGTGAGTCCCTCTGCAACAGCGGCCCAAAGATGCAGTGGAATCCAGAAAGGTAAGGATAAAAGAAGAAAAGAATCAGGATCATTCAATCAGTGACCCCCCAAAAAGGTAAGTATCACCATATTACATGTTGTTTATGATTCCCTCTTTAAGACCCAGGACTGCACATGTGGGCCACACTCCCTAATTCAAAAAGGAGTGAAGAAAATAATGAGAAAATAATTTTAAAATTGTTGAAGTCACAATCCTGGGTCTCTGCAGCGGCTGGCCCCTCAAAGTCCAAAGATGTTTAGCAGAGGGCTTTAAAATCTTCGGTTGTATCTTTCCAGCTCCCGAAGTCTAGGTGTGTGAAAAAAACCCTAATTTGATGTCCCATGAGTCACTACTGAGCTCCTTCCAGCTAGAAAATTTGTCAGCTGCATGACAACTCTAAAAATCCCCAAGTGGCAAATCGCCAATGTTAATACCATCACCATAATCATTATACATATTCTCTTCCTTTCAGTAACTCCAAGAGAAGGAGTCTTAGGCAGAAATACGGATTGTTGTTCTATTATTCTTCAGAATTGACCCAAAGCACTGCTTCTACAAATTGACAGGTGGCTTGAACATAAGTGTCCCCAAATAGGTCAAAATACCCCAGTATTAAAGCAGCAGGATCACAAACTATGGCAGAAAATGTTTCTCCATCTGCCAAGGAAATACAACAACCTGCACTGGAAATCCACTGTTAAGTCTCAACATTGTCAGCCCAATCGAGCCTTTCTAGTTACTCCCCGGTCTACGCTAGAGGATCCAGTTATTATACTCAGCAGACAAGATTCAATTCAATCCAGAAATAGCCGTAAGCAGTTCCTTCACTTCGAGAAGACACTAGCCACTTAGGAGGGACTGTAAGGTACAGAAAAGCTTCGTTCAGACCACTGGGCATACCTGTGCCCTAGGCAGAGATTTCATAACGTCTTTGAGTCTGGAGGTGTCCTCTGAATAGTTTCTTCTGAAAACTGTTTCAGGCTTTGTTAAAAGGGAACACTTAACTGCCACTTTACCCTGATCATCTACCCCATCCTTGGGAAGAATGGGGAAGTTACAGACACCCTATCAGGTTTCTAAACTCATAAACTTAAGAAGTAAACTTTAAAGTTGCTCTACCACTACCTCAGGAAGTTCTAAAAAAAAAAAAAGTCACAGAAGAAAAGGACTTTGAGGAAAATAGTCAAATTAGGCAGTCAGACTTTAGTCATAAGTCCTGATACTTTTTTTAAGATTTTATTTATTTATTTGACAGAGAGAAATCACAAGAGAGGCAGGCAGAGAGAGAGGAAGGGAAGCAGGCTCTCCGCTGAGCAGAGAGCCCGACGTGGGACTCGATCCCAGGATCCTGAGATCATGACCTGAGCTGAAGGCAGCGGCTTAACCCACTGAGCCACCCAGGCACCCTGATACTTCTTTTCTAGAGTCCCTGGTGGTACACCTACAGAGGAGAGTCAGAGGTCACTAAGCAAAGTCAATCTGGCTGGCAAGGAGTGGGAGCGTCCCACTGCAGCTTTCAGTGACAAGACTTGGTACCTGATGGTTCAGTCTCTCTCCTATTCTACACTTCCTATTTCCCTTTTAAGTGGGCTACTGAATAGCCCGTTCCCAAGTAAAGGCCCTCTGTAAGGGCGTTACAGTCGCCTGGTGGAAACACCTTGGGAGTTCTGCTTAGTGCCAGGATGGGCCACTGAAGGCATCTGCGGCTGCAAGAAGCCTGGCCACGGACGGACGGGCACACACACACTCACTCACTCAGAGAAAGAGAGCGGGAGAGAGAGAGAGACAGAGACAGAGCGCGAGAGCAAGCGAGACAGAGCGAGAGCAGGAGAGCAGGAAACTAAGAGAGCAGGTCAGGTCAACGTAGCCCTCCCGGCATTTCCACCTGCCCCCTTCTTCCTGAGACCCGCGCCAGATCAGATGTCAAACAAAAACTCCGCAAAAAAGTCCCGTGATGGGATGACTTCCACCTCTCCCTTGGCAGAGCCCCCCCCACCGACTCCCAGAGCCTCCCCCACCACCCACGTCCCGGCCGGCCCTCCATCCCCACCCCGCCCCCGGCCCACTCTGCCCTTCGCCCCTGCGAGGCCTGCCCCCTCTCGGGACACCCCGGAGCCCCGAAGCTGGCGGCCTCAGGGCCCCGGGGCCGGCAAGGCTGCGGCCGGCCCAGAGCGGGCGGCCCGTGTGCCGGGACTGCGGGAGCCGGTTCTCGCTTCGGCGCACGGCGAGGGCAGGGGGCGGTGGCTACCAGTACCTGTCAGGCCTCTTCCCAGGACCAGCGGCGGCGCAACTTCAGGAGCCCATGTCCGTCCAGGGGGCCCGGCCCCTCTCCCGGGAGGGGGGGGGCGCGGATCCCGGGGAGGGGGCTGGGGGGCCCCGGGCAGCTCTAGCCCCTTCCCATGCTCCCCGCCCGGCGCCTGGCCGGGGCCGGACAGCGCCTCCGCCCGCCCCTGCGCACCGCCTCACACCCGCGTTCACACACACTCACACTCCCTCGCGCGCTCTCACACACGCACTCCCCTCCCTCCTCCTCCTCTGTTTATCTCCTCCAGCTGTCTGGGGACCCAGGAGAAGCCCAGCACCGCGCCTGCGCCACGCAGTCTCCGCCCCCGCCCCGCGCCTCACAGCCGGCGGCTACGCTACGGAGAGAGCGTCCGGCGGTTTCCAGAATGGCTAGCCGGGCCCCTCCCCCGCCCCGCGCGCCCGGTCAACGTCTGCTGCCGGCGGTGCCTACTAACCTGCTAGTGGGGGAGCCCCGCACTGCCGCGACCAATCCGCTCCTGCGCTCGCCAGACCCGCAGCCAGTGGGCAGGCGGGAAAGCCGGGCTAAGCCCCAGGGCATCCTGGGAATCGTAGTTTTTCCCCGTCGAAGAGCTCCTGCCCAGTGGGCTTACCCCGCCCAGTTGCCATTAGTTACCCTGACGCACCTCCCACCCCACATCCAGGGAAAATGGTCCCTCACGTTGCTTCTGAACACTCCTAACACTCACCCATTGCCCCTCAGAGCCCGACACCGTCTCCTGAGAGCCTCACCAAGACTTCCTCAGATCCCCTGAACTGGGAGACTTTTCAGGCAGGGGCCCCAATGCCCCCCCTCCGATCCCCCAGAGCCCAGCTTCCTCTTACTCTTTCCTGCCCTGGGGGGCTGCTGAGTGGCACATTCCTCACTCTTGCTCCTGGGCCTGAAGAAAGGATAAAACGTAATCAGTCCTACAACCGAGTGGCTTGGAGGGGAGCCAACCACACACTACGGAAACCCTCAGGCTGACCGAAAGACACAGAGATGAGGTCCTTCTGAGACTAACTGGTGGAGGCACTACTGTTCCCCCCTCTAAGGAAGAGGCAGTTCCAGCCTAGTGGAGTGCCATGTCTGCTAGAGGAGGCACCGTCCTAAGGAAGTGCTCAAGGTGACAAGGGAGGCATCAGGTGTAACTTCTGAAAGCAGAGACCAGGCCCCACCCATAAGGCACCTCAGATCAGAAAAAGGAAAAATTGTCATCATTTTCTGAGAATGGAAACTTGGCACTCACCCATAGGGTGGGTGCCATTGTCAGGTAACAGTTATTCACTTTTATTTAGTATTTACCATGTCACCACTGTATTGAGTACAATTTCTTAGATACTCCTACTCTTATGGTGTTTTGCAGAAAAGAAAAGAAAACTGAGGCACAAAGAGATTAAAAGCAACTTGCCCAGGGTCATAGAGCCTGGAACCAAACTGGGATTTGAATCTAGATCAGCCTTACTCCAGAGTCTGAGTCTTGGAACACTACCTCTCCTTCCAGTGAGAACCAGGCAGCACCTACTCTCAGGAAGGACTACGTGTATTTACCATCCACAGTGTTTGTTCCATGTTTATCACTCCATGAGTTGCTTTTTTCCTACTTCTGCTCACATCAAGTATATAAATTAGTCTGTGAGCTCCCAAAGGGTGATTTCTTCCCATTTGGAGGAGTTAGAACCTACTTATGAATTCAGCTTTGTGAAATGCTTTTCTCCTATAAATGTGGGTCATTCTTCCTGATGTCTCCCCCACAGATGTTCCACTGAATATAGAATATCATAAATTTTGGGACTAGAAGAAAACTGAAATTGTCCATAGCTCCCCAGGCTCAGGCTGAAAGCCTGGCTAGGGTCACTGGCTCAATTAAAATGAAAAATAACTAATATATGTGGAGTATTTACCATGAGAGAGAAGTTCTTTTTTTTTTTTTAATTTTTTTTTTAATATTTATTTATTTGACAGAGAGAGATCATAAGTAGGCGGAGAGGCAGGCAGAGAGAGTGAGAGGGAAGCAGGCTCCCTGCCGAGCAGAGAGCCCGATGTGGGACTCGATCCCAGGACCCTGAGATCATGACCTGAGCCGAAGGCAGCGGCTTAAACCACTGAGCCACCCAGGCGCCCCGAGAGAGAAGTTCTTATCAGTGAATTAAACAATCCTCAAATTGCATAGCTAGGAAGTGTGGTACAGTTGGGATTCAAACCCAGATTTGAATCCAGAATTCCCGTTTTAAACCCTTGCTCTATGCAGGCCATGTCACAGGGGCTCTTAGAAATACCTACAGAGGGCGCCTGGGTGGCTCAGTGGCTTAAGCCTCTGCCTTCCGCTCAGGTCAGGATCTCAGGGTCCTGGGGATTGAGTCCAATATTGGGCTCTCTGCTCAGCAGGGAGCCTGCTTCCTCCTCTCTGCCTGCCTCTCTGCCTACTCCTGATCTCTGTCAAATAAATAAATAAAATCTTAAAAAAAAAAAAAAGAAGAAATACCAACAGAGAAGTGTGGGTGATGTACCTGTGGCTCCTAGCACAGTAGACAGTAAATAATGGTTGGCAGAATGAACTTTTGTTGGTAGGGAATGGGTGATAGTGTAAGGTTTTGGAATATAGATGAGGTTCGGTGGAGTGAGGTCTGGAGCCAATGATCAAGAAATGATTCTTTTTTTTTTTTTTTTAAAGATTTTATTTATTTATTTGACAGAGAGAGATCACAAGTAGGCAGAGAGGCAAGCAGAGAGAGTGAGAGGGAAGCAGGCTCCCTGCCGAGCAGAGAGCCCGCTGCGGGACTCGATCCCAGGACCCTGAGATCATGACCTGAGCCGAAGGCAGTGGCCCAAACCACTGATTCTTGAGACATCTTTGGTGCAAAATGGTGTTCTTTTTAGGGAACGGGTACAACAGCCATTGGCACAAAGAGCTGTAGCACAGGGGTCTTGAGGAGTGGCTCATTATATACTTGCAGGTTGGGGGAGGTAAGGAAAAGGGAGGTTTCAAAGAACTTTCATATGCTAAAGAGGACCCACCTAAAAGATCCTTGCAAGATACCCGAGGCCAGGTGCCATTGTCAAGTTAAGGTTGTCTTCCGTTCTAACAAGGTATTAACATTAAGACAATTGGGAGATTCCAGGAAGAAAGTCATACGTGTCCCACCCAGGAGTGGGGGCTGGTGGGAGGTTGGGGGGGGGGGGTGTCGGCTTATGCTTTTGTTTTCAGGTAGCCTCCACTCCCTCATCAATAAGATGAAGAATATTAATAATAGCTGAGGGGCACCTGGGTGGCTCAGTTGGTTAAGGATCTGACTTCAGCTCAGGTCATGATCTTGGGGCTCTGGGATTGAACCCCATGTTGAGCTCCACATCAGGCTCTGCTTGTCCTTGTCCCTCTCCCTCTGACAACCCCCCTTCTCTCTCGCTCAAATATATAAGTAAAATCTTAAAAAATAATAGCTGCAGCTAAAATTAATTATTTTCTTAAAGAATAATATAAAATAAAAATAATTATTTTCTACCAGGAGTTCACTTGCCCTCCCATGCACTCTCTCTTTTCTACAGATAGGAATATATACGTGTATATGCTATATGAGTATATTTCATATGTATACATGTATATACATATGCATATGTATATGTACATACATTTATCTATGTATACACACATTCACACACACTAATTCATTTGATTCCCATAACCCATTTGATTGAATTAGGTATTATTCTTACTTGCATTTTTACGTAGAAAAAACAGGCTCACAGGAGACTTAAGTTCAGAATCAGGCACCCCTTCCAACCAGAAATGTTTTTAGATAATTTAAGAGAAAAATTTCCTACCTCTAGAACTAAGCTTCTTTGGGAAGTTATAAACTCTCTGTGTTTGATAGTATTCAAGGATAGGATGTATAATCACTTGTCCAGAATACTGTGAAAGCAATCGTTTTATTGGGTCCATATTTAAGTAACTAATTCTAATATTCTCTTGTTTGGCTTTTGGAAGAAGACAAATTATTATTCAAATAATAAGATTTGCTTATATATTATATAAGAATAATAAGGTAGCTCCTTTTCTTCTCCACTAGATAATCCCCCAGCTGATCAGCTTTGCAGAGCTAGTCACTGATACAACCATTTTCATCCCTGGATTGGACTCCTGGGCAAAAGGAGGCATAGGCAACCTAAAATTGAAGATGCCCTTGTTCTACAACCCAGAAGTTTTACTTCTAATATTTTAGAGGAACTGTTGCATGTGTGTACAAGGAGACATGGGCAAGGAACACGACTTCCAGCCCTGTTAAAATAGAAAAAAAAAAAAAAAGTGAAAACAAACTAACTGTCCTTCTGTAGGGGAAAGGATGGATGAATTATCATTTGTTCATACAGTGAAGTATTACACAACCAATTAAATTATTTATGTGCTATCAAGATAGATACATGTTTAAAACATAATGATGAATGGAAAAAAGGAAGTTGAAAGATGATGCATTCAGTATGATACTTGTGTAAAACTTAACACAAAAAATGCCACCTATTGGGGCGCCTGGGTGGCTCAGTGGGTTAAAGCCTCTGCCTTCGGCTCAGGTCGTGATCCCAGGGTCCTGGGATCGAGCCCCGCATCGGGCTCTCTGCTCGGCAGGGAGCCTGCTTCCTCCTCTCTCTCTCTGCCTACTTGTAATTTCTGTCTTTCAAATAAATGAATAAAATATTAAAAAAAAATGCCACCTATTATAGATGCATGTGGTAAAAGTACACAAATTGACATGGGAAAGACACACAGCAATTCTGAGAGAATAGTTGCCACTGAGAAAAAGAAAGAAAGAAGAGGTGAGGGATGAGGTTTTAGCTCTATTTGTAATATTTTATATATTAAGAGATTAGAAGTAAATATAGCAAAATAGACAAATACTAAAATTTTATCTTGGGGATTATATTATTATCTGTACTTTTCTGAAGGTTTAAAATAGCTTGTAATTATTTATAAAAATTTTAAGATTAAGTAAGGGGCAAAGAAATCCATTTCAACACAGGCACCAGCCTTGTCTAAAAGTTGAAGGTCTATTAAAAAGAAAAAAGTTAAAGGTCTGTATCTGTACACTGGTAATTATTATTATACAAGAATCTCATTGTTTAAAAAAAAAAAAACAGGTCCTACCTCCTTGTATTTTCTTTAGGACTTACAGTTGCAAACATTTGGCATACAATCTGGGTCACTGTAAGAAAGGGCTGAGACTGGCTGGTTTCAGTTGGTCCCTTCATTTACTAAGGAGAAAATGGTGGCCTAAAACAGTTCACAAATTGCCAAGGTCCCAACCTGTCCACTCCGGTCCAACTGGTCCATCCAGAGTATCCAAACTCATCTTAAAGACACTGCAGCATTGTTCAGGTTCTTCCCTTCACTTGAGGGGAACCATGCTCCTACTCTCATTTATCTAACTGGTCTGTTCTTTCTCCAAAACTCTACTGAGCTAGGCTAAGAAAGAATTAGCCAATCTCACTCCCCAGACTATGGTCTGAATGTTAAAGTTGAGAGGGCCCTAAAGGGTTCTCCTGCTAGGCACCCTCAGTTCTCTGATCAGCCCTTCCCAGGAAGGCACGTTCTCTGTCTCACAGGGCAACATTTTTGTGTTTGAACTATACTGATTATGGGACAGCCCTTAATAATAAAGTTCTTATTTGTCTCAACTCTGTTCTCTGTAACAACATAGATTTTGTATATTAAATGGTGGTATTTGTGTAAACTGTAAAGGCCTAGGCCAATTTGGTGAGGGGTAGCAAGAGTGGCGGTCTTAATAATCCCTTTTCTTCCTGAAAAAGCTTCAGATAATGAATACAGCTCTCACATCCCCAGTGAGTCTTTTCTTTCCTAAACAAAATATATCCATTTCCTTCTGATACACTCCAAAAAAGGCGGGCAAAGATTGACACCAGTGAGGACGTTCAAAAGAATATGTCAAGGAACCCTATGGCATTTCCAAAAGAAGCATTCCAAAAATATCAATGCAAGGATAGCCCCACTAGAAGGGTTAGCAGGTGGAGACTGTTTTCAGTTAAAGGTAATGTATAACCTGGCCAGCAGTGGCTTTAAGACACTGGGGTGAGAGTTCTCACATTAACAAGAGGGCTTGAGGCAGGTGATTGCTGTAATTAGTTCAGCTGTTTAACATAATTCATTTCTATTTTTTCTACTCCAGGATCTTTAGTTTTAGTTTCTCACTCTAGTAATAAAATGGCTGCTGCAGCACCAAGCATCATATCTATGGCAAAGGCAAGAAGAATCAGGGGCAGGGGGCGAGCATCACCAGCTGCCTTTTATTAAGAAAGCAAAAGCTTTTTAGAAGCCCCCAACAGGGGGTTGTAATCTTAGTTGCCAGACTGTCTTTAACTACCTAAAAGGTAGGTTTGGGAAAGTCTGGAAAACAATTATTTAGCATTTCCAGCCTCTCTATTGCAAAAGGAGGCAAAGGAAATGAGATTAATGAATAGATACTGGGCTAGCCACACCAGTAATATTGGCTATAGAAACTTTCAAGATGATAGTTTGGGGCATAATTCAGAGTGCAGGGGTCAATCCAATTCTATATGGTTAGACTCCCCAACAGTCCCAGGGTTCTTAGTATGAATCAAAGTCAGGGAGATAACTTCTGATCATCAAACTCAGAAAAAAACAGATCAAATAAAAGTCCAGTGTTTTAATGTACATAGGGAAGAGTTAACCTTGCAGACGATGGACCAAGTTTCCTTCCCCCGGGTCCGATTAGTGCACCAAGGCACTAGAAAGCCAAGACTCTCCTACCTGTTGGACAAGCAGGTTATTTAGCCTCTTTATGTTCTGTAAATAGAGTACACCATATGCCACCATCTATTTGACAAGGGTTATAAATAGAAATTAGCAGTATGTATGTAGAACACACTGAAATTGTGACACTCGAATTTTAAAACACCAGTGAATTGGGAGGACTAACACCACCCAACTTCAAGACTTATTTTAAAACTATAACAATCAAGACAGCATGGTACTGGCAAAAGCATAAACAAATACATTAACGGAATAGAGAACCCCGAAAAAGACCCACACAAGTGTAGTCAACTGTTTGTTGACAAAGAAGCAAAGACTATTTTTTTTTTAAAGATTTTATTTATTTGACAGCGAGAGAGAGAGATCACAAGTAGGCAGAGAGGCAGGCAGTGAGAGAGAGAGGGAAGCAGGCTCCCTGCCGAGCAGAGAGCCCGATGTGGGACTCGATCCCAGGATCCTGAGATCATGACCTGAGCCGAAGGTAGCGGCTTAACCCACTGAGCCACCCAGGCGCCCCAAGCAAAGACTATTTAATGAAGAAAATGTATTCCTCTCAAAAAATGGTGCTGGAATAACTTGGACATCCACATACTAAAAAAAAGGTGTGTGGGGGGGAGAATCTAGATACTGCCCTTATATCTTTCACAAAAATTAACTCATAATGGATCATAGATTTAACATAAAACATAAAACTATAAAACTTCTTGAAGATAACAAGGGGAAAATTTTAGGTAACCCTGAGTGGGATGATGAGTTTTTAGATCCATGAAAGTAAAACATGAAAACCTGGACGTCATTAAAATTTAAAAACTTCTCGGGTGCCTGAGTGGCTCAGTGGGTTAGAGCCTCTGCCTTCAGCTCAGGTCATGATCTCAGGATCCTGGGATAGAGCCCCGCATGGGGCTCTCTGCTCAGCAGGGAGCCTGCTTTCCCCTCTCTCTCACTGCCTGCCTCTCTGCCTACTTGTGATCTCTGTTTGTCAAATAAACAAATAAAATCTTTAAAAAAAAAATTAAAAACTTCTGCTCTGCAAAAGACATTGTTAAGAGGATGAAAAGACAAGGGAAAAAATTTGCAAAACAGATATCAGCTAATGGACGTGTATTCAAATTATATAAAAATCTCTAAAAACTCAACGAAAAAATAAACAACCCAGTTAAAAAATGGACAAAGATCTGGACATCTCACAAAAGAAGATATATAAGCATATATATAAAAAGATGATTTTAAGATGCTCAACATCAGATGTCATTAAAGAATTGCAACCGGAGTGCCTGGGTGGCTCACTCAGTTAAGTGTCTTTCTTTGGTTATGATCTCAGGATTGTGGGATCAAGTCCCATCGCAGGCTCTCTGCTCAGTGGGGAGTCTGCTTCTCTCTCTCCAGTAAATAAATAAAACCATTTTAAAAAGAGAGAATTGCAACTTAAAACAACAAGGTATCACTACAAACCTATGAGAATGGCTAAAATCCAAAAAAACTAACAAAACCAAATGCTGGCAAGGATGTAATACAATAGTAACTTTTTTGTTTGCTTGTTAACTAGTTGGCTGATTTTTATCTTAGTTTTTAATTTAAATTCAATTAGTTAACATAGAATATATTATCATTTTCAGATGTAGAGGTCAGTGATTCTTGAGCCTGTTATTTTATTTCATTTACTTATTTATTTATTTATTTATTTGATTTTTTTTTTGGGGTGGGGATAGAGCAGGGTTTATTGAGCCATAGCAAAGTGATGGTACAAAGCTCTCAAGAAGGGAGGGGACCCAAGGGAGTTGCCACCAGAGTTTCTATCTCTAAGGGTTTTTATGGGCTTGTTGGCAGACTGTTTTAATCTGATTAACCCTCACAGTGCCTGTCATCCAATCAGGTGTTTGGGAAACCTATCATATGGGAAAGGGTGGAGGGTTCCTTCCAGAGTGGCATAAAAATCCCCCCCCTTTTTTTAAGATTTTATTTATTTATTTGACAGAGAGAGAGAGAGAGATCACAAGTAGGCAGGGAGGCAGGCAGAGAGAGAGGGGGAAGCAGGCTCTCTGCTGAGCAGAGACCCCGATGTGGGGCTCGATCCCAGGACCCTGAGACCATGACCTGAGCTGAAGGCAGAGGCTTAATCCACTGAGCCACCCAGGCGCCCCCATAAAAGTCCTTTTTTTTTTTTAAATTTATTTATTTGACCGACAGAGATGACGAGTAGGCAGAGAGGCAGGCAGAGAGAGAGGGGGAAGCAGGCTCCCCACCGAGCATGGAGCCTGATGTGGGGCTCGATCCCAGGACTCTGGGATCATGACCTGAGCCGAAAGCAGAGGCTTTAACCCACTGAGCCACCCAGGCGCCCCCCCATAAAAGTCCTTTTGAGGGTGGTTTCCTCTTATGGTGGTGGGCATTCTTGTCCTTGCTTGCCTGCCTTACAATTGTCCTTCATCACTCCCCTCTCTGAAGAGGTAGCCCTAACTACTGTTAGGGAAGAAGGGCAACAATTGATTGTAGCTACTTCTTGCAGTCTTTTCTTTTCTTTCTCTTTTATTTTTTTAAAGATTTTATTTATTTATTTGAGAGAGAGAGAGAGGGTGGGAGAGGGATAAGCAGAATCCCCGCTGTGCAGGGAGGCTGAAGCAGGGCTCATTCCCAGGACCCTGAGATCATGACCTGAGCTGAAGGCAGACGCTCAACTGACTGAGCCACTCAGGTGCCCCCACTGGTCTTATATATAATACCCAGTGCCCATTACATCACCTGCCCTCTTTAATGTCCATCATCCGGTATCGCATCCCCTACTCCCCCTTTCCTCCAGCAGCCCTCAATTTGTTTCCTGTCATTAAGAGTCTCTTACGGTTTTTCTCCCTCTCTGATTTTTGTCTTGTTTAATTTTTTCCTCTCTTCCCCTATGATCCTTTGTTTCTTAAATTCCACATATGAATAGGATCATATAATTGTCTTTCTCTGATTGACATATTTCACTTAGCATAATACCCTTTAGTTCCACCCACATCATTGCAAACGGCAAGATTTCTTTTTTTTTCCTTGATGGCTGAGTAGTATTCCATTGTATATATATACCACATCTTCTTGATCTATTCATCTGTCAATGGACATCTGGGCTCTATCCATAGATCTGCTATTGTGGACATTGCTGCTATAAACATTGGGGTACAGGAAACTCTTCACATCCCAACATTTGTATCTTTGGGGTAAATAGTAGTGCAATTCCTCGGTCATAGCATAGCTCTATTTTCAACTTTTTAAAAAAGATTTTATTTATTTATTTGACAGAGAGAGATCACAAGTAGGCAGAGAGAGGGGGGGAAGCATGCTCCCTGCTGAGCAGAGAGCTTGATGTAGGGCTCGATCCCAGGACCTTGAGATCATGACCTGAGCCAAAGGCAGAGGCTTAACCCATTGAGTCACCCAGGCACTCCTATTTTCAACTTTTTGAGGAACCTTCATACTGTTTCCCAGAGTGGCTACACCAACTTGCATTCCCAACAGTGCAGGGTGTTCTTTCTCTGCATCCTCACCAACATCTGTTGTTTTCTGACTTGTTAATTTTAGCCATTCTGACCGGTGTGAGGTGGTATGTCATTGTGGTTTTGATTTGTATTTCCCTGATGCCAGTGATGTTGAGCATTTTTCCATTTGGATGTCTTCTTTGGAGAAATGTCTGTTTGCATCTTCTGCCCTATCGCAATTAGATTTTTTGTTCTTTGGATGTTGAGTTTGACAAGTTCTTTATAGATTTTGGATACTAGCCCTTTCTCTGATATGTCATCTGCAAATATCTTCCCCCATTCTGTCAGTTGTCTTTTGGTTTTGTTGACTGTTTCCTTTGCTGTGTAAAAGCTTTTGATCTTGATGAAGTCCCAATAGTTTGTTTTTGCTTTTGTTTCCCTTGCCCTTGGAGACATGTCTAGCAAGAAGTTGCTGCAGCTGAGGTCAGAGGTTGCTGGTTGTGTTGTCCTCTAAGATTTTGATGGATTCCTGTCTCACATTTAGGTCTTTCATCCATTTTGAGTATTTTTGTTTGTGATTTAAGGAAATGGTCTAGTTTCATTCTTCTGTATTTGGCTGTCCAATTTTCCCAGCACGATTTGTTGAAGAGACTGTCTTTATTTCATTCAATATTCTTTTCTGCTTTGTTGAAGATCAATTGACCGTAGAGTTGAGGGTCTATTTCTGAGTTCTCTGTTCATTTCATTGATCTATGTGTCTGTTTTTGTGTCCGTACCATACTGTTTTGATGATTACAGCTTTGTAATAGAGCTTGAAGTCCGGAATTGTGATACTACCAGTTTTGGTTTTCTTTTTCAACATTCCTTTGGCTATGTGGAGTCTTTTTTTTTTCTTGAAATTTTTAATTTATTTCTTATTTTTTTATAAACATATAATGTATTTTTATCCTCAGGGGTACAGGTCTGTGAATCGCCAGGTTTACACACTTTACAGCACTCACCATAGCACATACCCTCCCCAATGTCCATAACCCCCTCCCCCTCTCCCAACACCCCTTCCCCCCAGCAACCCTCAGTTTGTTTTGTCAGATTAAGAGTCACTTATGGTTTGTCTCCCTCCCAATCCCATCTTGTTTCATGTATTCTTCTCCTATCCCCCTAACCCCCCTTGTTGCATCTCCACGTCCTCATATCAGGGAGATCATATGATAGTTGTCTTTCTCCGATTGACTTATTTCACTAAGCATGATACCCTCTAGTTCCATCCACGTTGTCACAGATGGCAAGATTTCATTTCTTTTGATGGCTGCATAGTATTCCATTGTGTATATATACCACCTCTTCTTTATTCATTCATCTGTTGATGGACATCTAGGTTCTTTCCATAGTTTGGCTATTGTAGACATTATTGCTATAAAGATTCGGGTGCACGTGCCCCTTTGGATCACTACGTTTGTATCTTTAGGGTAAATACCCAGTAGTACAATTGCTGGGTCATAGGGTAGTTCTATTTTTAACATTTTGAGGAACCTCCATTCTGTTTTCCAGAGTGGTTGCACCATCTTGCATTCCCACCAACAGTGTAGGAGGGTTCCCCTTTCTTATGCGGAGTCTTTTCTTGTTCCATACAAATTTTAGGATTATTTATTCTAGCTCTATGAAAAAAGTTAGTAGTATTTTGAAAAGGATTGCCCTGAATGTATAGATTACGCGAGGTAGCATAGACATTTTAACAATATTTGTTCTTCCAATCCATGAGCGTGGAATGTTTTTCCATTTCTTTGTGTCTTCCTCAATTTCTTTCACGAGCATTCTATAGTTTTCCAAGTACAGATCCTTTGCCTCTTTGACTCGGTTTATTCCTAGGTATCTCATGGTTTTGGGTGAAATTGTAAATAAGACTGACTCCTTAATTTCTCTTTCTTCTATCTCATCATTAGTGTATAGAAATGCAACTGATTTCTGTGCCTTGATTTTATATCCTGTCACTTTGCTGAATTCCTGTATTAGTTCTAACAATTTTGGGGTGGAATCTTTTGGGTTTTCCACATAAAATATCATGTCTATGAAGAGTGAGAGTTTGACTTCTACTTTGCCAGTTTGGATGCCTTTTATTTCTTTTTGTCTTCTGAATGTTAGGACTTCTAGTACTATGTTTCTTTTTTCTTTTTTTCTTCTAATACTTTCTTTTTCTTCTAGTACTATGTTGAAGAGCAGTAGTGACAATGGACATTCCTGCCATGTTCCTGACCTTAGGGGAAAATCTCTCAGTTTTTCCCCATTGAGAAGGATATTTGCTGTGGACTTTGCATATATGGCTTTTATGATATTGCAGTATGTTCCCTCTATCTCTACACTGTGAAAAGTTTTAATCAAGAAAGAATACTATCTTTTGTCAAATACTTTTTTGGTGTCTATTGAGAGGATCAGATAGTTCTTGTTCTTTCTTTTATTTATGTAGTGTATCACATTGATTGATATGCAGATGTTGAACCACCCTTATATCCCAGGAATAAATCCCACTTGGTCATGGTGAATAATCCATTTAATGTACTGTTGGGTCCGCTTGGCTAATATTTGGTGAGAATTATATGCATCCATGTAATTCCCCTTTTGGTAGGGTTTTTGTCTGGTTTTGGGATCAAGGTAATGCTGGCCTCGTAGAATGATTTTGGAAGTTTTCCTGCAAGTTCTATTTTTTTTTAATAGCTTCAGAAGAATAGGTATTAATTCTTATTTAAATGTTTGGTAGAATTCCCCTGGTCCTGGACTTTTTTTTTTTTTTTTTGGCAGATTTTTGATTACTGCTTCAATTTCCTTGCTGGTTGTGGGTTTGTTCAGATTTTCTATTTCTTCCTGGTTCGGTTTTGGTAGTTTATATGCCTCTAAGAATGCATCTATTTCTTCAAGATTGCCTAATTTGTTGGCATATCTCATAATATATTCTTTTTTTTTAATATTTTATTTATTTGACAGAGAGAAATCACAACTAGGCAGAGAAGCAGGCAGAGAGAGAGGAGGAAGCAGGCTCCCCACGGAGCAGAGAGCCCGATGCGGGGCTCGATCCCAGGACCCTGGGATCACGACCTGAGCCGAAGGCAGAGGCTTTAACCCACTGAGCCACCCAGGCGCCCTCATAATATATTCTTAAATTTATTTGTATTTCTTTGGTGTTGGTTGTGATCTCTCCTCTTTTATTCGTGATTTTATTTATTTCGGTCCTTTCTCTTTTCTTTTCTTTTTTTTTAATAAAGATTTTATTTATTTATTTGACAGACAGAGATTACAAGTAGGTAGAGAGGCAGGCAGAGAGAGAGAGGAGGAAGCAGGCTCCCTGCTGAGCAGAAAGCCTGATGTGGGGCTCGATCCCAGGACCCGGGGATCACGACCTAAGCTGAAGGCAGAGGATTTTACCACTGAGCCACCCAGGTGCCCTGTCCTTTCTCTTTTCTTTTTGATAAGTCTGGCTAGGGGTTTATCAACCTTACTAATTTTTTTCAAAGAACTAGCTCTGAGTTTTTTTCTTCTACTATTATTTCGGTTTGTATTTCATTGATTTCTGCTCTAATCTTTATTAGTTCTCTTCTCCTGTTGAGTTTAGGCTTTATTTGCTTTTCTTTCTCCAGTTCCTTTAGGTGTAAGGTTAGGTTGTTTATTTGAGACTTTCCTTGTTTCTTGAGAAAGGCTTGTATTGGTATATATTTTCCTCTTAGGACCACCTTTCTTGCATCCCAAAGGTTTGAACAGTAGTATTTTCATTTTCATTTGTTTCCATGAATTTTTAAAACTCTTCTTTAATTTCCTCATTGACCCATTCATTCTTCAGTAGGATGCTTTTCAGCCTCCATGTCTTTGAGTTCTTTCCAAATTTTCTTTTGTCATTAAGTTGCAGTTTCAAAGCTTTGTGGTCCAAAAATAAGGAGGGAATTGATTCCAATCTTCTTTTTTTTTTTAAGATTTTATTTATTTATTTGACAGAGAGAGAGACCACAAGTAGGCAGAGAGGCAGGCAGAGAGAGAGGAGGAAGCAGGCTCCCTGCGGAGCAGAGAGCCCGATGCGGGGCTCGATCCCAGGACCCTGAGATCATGACCTGAGCCGAAGGCAGAGGCTTAATCCACTGAGCCACCCAGGCGCCCCAATCCCAATCTTCTGATACCTGTTGAGATCTGATTTGTGACCCAGTATGTGATCTATTCCGGAGAATGTTCCATGTGCACTTGAGAAGAATTTGTATTCTGTTGTTTTAAGATGGAATGCTCTGAATATATCTGTGAAGTCCATCTGGTCCAGTGTGCCATTCAAAGCTCTTGTTTCTTTGTTGATCTTCTACTTAGATGATCGGTCCATTGCAGTGAGTGGGGTGTTAAAGTTCCCTACTATTATCGACATGTTTCCATAATTTTGTTATTAATTGGTTTATGTAACTGCCCCTCCCCTGTTAGGGGCATAAATATTTACAATTGTTAGGTCTTCTTGTTGGATAGACCCTTTAATTATGATATGGTGTCTTCCTCATCTCTTATACAGCATTTGGTTTAAAATATAAATTGCTGATGGGGTGCCTGGGTGGCTCAGTCATTAAGCATCTGCCTTCAGCTCAGGTCATGATCCCAGGGTCCTAGGATGAGCCCTGAATCAGGCTCCTTGCTCAGAGGACAGCCTGCCTCTCCCTCTCCCACTCCCCCTGCTTGTATTCCCTCTCTTGCTATCTCTCTGTTAAGTAAATAAATGAAATTAAAAAAAAATATATATATATACATATATATATATAATTTGTTGGATATAAGGATTTCCACCCCAGCTTTCTTTCTTTTTCTTTTTTTAAAGATTTTATTTTATTTATGACAGAGAGAGATAGCAAGAGAGGGAGCACAAGCACAGGGGATCTGGAGAGGGAGAAGCAG
This sequence comes from Meles meles, assembly GCF_922984935.1. Taxonomy (NCBI): domain Eukaryota; kingdom Metazoa; phylum Chordata; class Mammalia; order Carnivora; family Mustelidae; genus Meles; species Meles meles. The sequence continues at coordinate 196,959,810 of NC_060066.1, forward strand.
GCTCCCTGCTGAGCAGGGAGCCTGATGCAGGACTCCATCCCAGGACCCTGGGACCACGACCTGAGCTGAAGGCAGACGACCAATGACTGAGCCACCCAGGCACCCACCACAGTTTACTTGTGATGTCCATTAGCATGATAAATGGTTTCCCATCCCCTAAATTTAAGCATGGAGGTATATTTGGGTCCAAAATGAGTCTCTTGCAGACAGCATATTAATGGATCTTGCTTTTTTATCCAATCTGATACCAGCATTTTTTAATTGGGTTTCTTTTGATTAGCTCATTTACATTCAGAGTAACTATTGAAAGATATGAATTTAGTGCCATTGTATTACCTGTAAAGTCACTGTTTCTATATATTGTCTCTGCTCCTTTGTGGTCTATATTACATTTGGGGTCTCTGCTTACTTAAAGGATCCCTTTTACTATTTCCTGTAGGCTGGTTTGATGATCACAAATCTTTTTAGTTTCTGTTTGTCCTGGAACCTTTTTATCTCTCCTATGCTGGATGACATCCTAGCTGGATAAAGTATTCTTGACTAGAGGAATAGTAACATTCATTCATTGCTAGTGGGAATGTAAAGTGGCATAGCCTCTTTGGAAGACAGCCTGGCAGTTTATTAGAAAGCTAACTATAGTCTTACCAGATGATCCTGTGATTGTACTCCTAGGTATTCACCCAAATGAGTTGAAACTTATGTCAAAACAAAAACCTGCATATAGATATTTACAACAGCTTTATTCATAACTGCCCAAAAGTAGAAGCAACCAAAATAGCCTTCAAATAATAAGTGAATAAATAAGCCGTGGTACATCCATACAATGGAATATTAATCAATGATAAAAAGAAATGAGTTATCATAAAATATGGAAGCAACCCAAATGTCCATCTATAAATGAATGGATGTGTAAGGTGTCATATATATATATATATATAGAGAGAGAGAGTTATATATATACATCTATATATCCTTATGTATACCAAATAATCATATGGTATTTGTCTTTGACTTATTTCACTTAGCATTATATCCTCTGGATCTGTCTATGTTGCAAATGGCAGGATTTCATTCTTTTTTATGACTGAGTAATATTCCATTGTGCATATATAGATATATATATACGTATTCACATACATATCCATATTATATATATACATATATGGATACATATATACATATATATGGATACATATACATATGGATACATATATTTCTATATATCTGTATATATGTATGTGGGGTGTGTGTGTGTGTGTGCACACGTGTACATCTATATATACAGAATGGAATATTACTCAGTCATAAAAAAGAACAAAATCCTGCCATTTGCAACAACATGGACAGATCCAGAAAATATAATGTTAAGTGAAGTGAGTCAAAGACAAATACCATAGGATTTCACTCTTATACGACCAAAGATAAAAAGACACAAACAAAAAGACTCTCTCTCTTTTTTTTTTTAGACTCTTAAATATGGAAAACAAACTGGTGGTTGCCAGAGGGAGGGTGCATGGGAGGATGGGTGAAATAGGTGAAGGGGATTAAGTACACTCATCATGATGAGCACTGAGTAATGTATAGAATGGTTGAATCACTATATTGTACACCTGGAACTAATATACTACTGTATGTTAACTACACAAGAATTTAAAATAAATACAAAAATTAAAAATGTGTGATTTAAAAAAAAAAAAAGACAAATCGAGATGAGCTATCAAGCCACAAAAGACATGGTGGAAACTTAAATGCATATCACTTTGAAAGAAACCAATCTGAAAAGGCTACATATTATATGATTCCAACTATAAGATATTCTGGAAAAGGCAAAATTATAGAGATAATAAAAAGATCAGTGTTTTTCAGGGGCTTGGGGAGGAGTTAGAAAGAGAGGAATGGGGTGTCTGTGTGGTTCAGTGGGTTAAGCCGTTGCTTAGGTCAGCTCAGGTCATGATCTCAGCGTCCTGGGATTGAGTCCTGCATCAGGCTCTCTGCTCAGTGGGGAGCTTGCTTCCATCTCTCTCTCTGCCTGCCTCTCTGCCTACTTGTGATGTCTCTCTGTCAAATAAATAAATAAAATAAAAATTTAAAAAAAAAAGAAAGGGAGGGATGAAAAGGTTTTAGGAGTAGTGAAACTATTCTATATAATTCTGTAATGATGGATATTATATTATGTATTTATCAAAACCCATTTGCTATACACAACCAAACAGTGCATCCTAATGTAATCTATGGACTTTAGTTAATATAGCAATATTGTCTCTACTGTAATAAATGTACCATATGAATGCAAAATATTAATAATAGGAGAAACTGTTGGGGAGGATAGAAAAGAGATATATGGGCCTCTCTGTACTATCTACCCAGTTTTATATAAAGCTTAAACTGTTCTAAAAAATAAAATCTGTTAATTAAAAAAGAGAGAGAGAGATGCTTTTTGACATATTTTTAAAAAATTCCATTTTGATGCTGACAAAGATGGAGAAGATTGGGCAACCTTACATACTGCTTAAATAAAATAGGAAGGAACACCTGGGTGGCTCGGTTGTTAAGCATCTGCCTTCGGCTCAGGTCATGATCCCAGGGTCCTGGGATTGAGTCCCACATTAGGCTGCCTGCTCAGCGGGAGGCCTGATTTCTCCTTCTCCCATTCCCCTTGCTTGTCTTCCCCCCTCACTAAATCTCTCTCTGTCAAATAAATAAATAAATAAATAAAATCTTTAAAAATATAATAATTTAAAAAAACAAGGAGAAAAGGTTGCAACATATATAAATGAAAAGAGCTCATATTCAGAACATATAAAGAATTACTACAAGTCATACCCACACAAAAAAATTACTACAAATCAATGAGGACAGATGTCCTTAAAAATAAAGGGCAAGATAGGGTGTCTGGCTGGCTCTGTCAGAAGAGCATAAGACTCCTGATCCTAGGATCATGAGTTCAAGCCCCACATTGGATGTAGATTACTTAAAAATAAATAAATAAACTTAATAAAATAAAGGGCAAGATAAAAATAGACAAGATGCTTGGATAGGCATATACAGGAAGAGGAAATTCATATGGCCATTAGACATGTGAAAAATTGGTCAACCTCAGTCATGAGGTTGCAAATTAAAACTGCATGAGATCTCTTGGGGTGCCTGGGTGGCTCAGTCGGTTAAGCATCTGCCTTCAGCTCAGGTCATGATCTCAGAGTCATGGGATCAGTGTCTTTGGCTATTTTAAACAATGTTGCAATGGGATTGATTTCATGTAACTTTCCAAACCAGACAATTTCTTATGAGACATAAAGCATTTACATATTGAATAAATATGGGATGTGCATGATGTAATATTTGATTTCAGAATTTTAGCTGATGGGCAACAATACAAGCGAAGGCCTGGCAGTATGAGCAGTTTGGCAGACAGGCCTAAGGAGGAGACTATCTTGGCTACATCTAGAGTTCCCAGAGGACCAGTTTGGATAGGGAAATTGAGGGTGATTTTTGTTGTTGTTGTTGTTTTCTTTTTGTTTTGTTTTTGATATTTTTAACTTTTTTTTTTTTTTAAAGATTTTATTTATTTATTTGACAGAGAGAGACCACAAGTAGGCAGAGAGGCAGGCAGAGAGAGAGAGGAGGAAGCAGGCTCCCTGCGGAGCAGAGAGCCCGATGCGGGGCTCGATCCCAGGACCCTGAGATCATGACCTGAGCCGAAGGCAGCGGCTTAATCCACTGAGCCACCCAGGCGCCCCTGTTTTGTTTTTGATATTTATTTATTTATTTGAGAGGGACAGAGGGACAGTGGGGTGGGGAGGCACAGAGGGAGAGGGAGAGAGATAATCCCAAGCTGACTTCCCGCTGAGTGCAGAGCCTGATCTCAGGATACCGGTATCAGGACCTAAGCTGAAATCAAAAGCCAGAAGCTTAACCGACTGAGCTACCCAGGTACCCTTAGGAAAGTTGAGTTTGTTTGTTTGTTTCTTTGTTTAAAGATTTTATTTATTTGAGGGCACCTGGGTGGCTCAGCTGTTAAGTGTTTGCCTTCAGCTCAGGTCATGATCCCAGGGACTTGGGATTGAGCCCTGCATCAGGCTCCCTGCTCGGTGGGGAGTCCGTTTCTCCTTCTTCCTCTGCCTGCTTCTCCCCCTGCTGTGCAGAAAAATGTGGGAAAATTAAATGCATTGAAGCAGTTCAAAGCAGTACATTTGCTAAGTTTTGTAGAAGTTTATGTAGAGTTTGCCAACAGGAAGGAGCAAAACATTCTGTTTTGTTAGGGAGAGCCAGGAAGGGATTCAAGGTGAGCCTGGAGTTTGACAGACAGAAAAGGTAAGGGATGACATGAAATCAGAAACTCAGAGAGCTCATATTCAAGAAGTGGCTACCCCATAGGTGAGGAACAGTGTGGCTCTGGGACCGGGGAAGGAAGGAAGTTTGTTTTTTATTCTATCTTTTAGTGCTTTTGAGTTTTGCACATGCATTAGTAAATTCTCCAAAGTTCTACAGAAGTTCTGTACACCTACGCTCTTAATCATTACACGAGGCTGCCTCCCAATAATTCCAAGCCTTGTCTACTTGGAAGAGAGAAGAGAGGTAGAGGTGATTTCACGGCATTGACTCTGAGGGATAAAAGAAACAGATCTCAAACATAATCCTTAGTTTGAATGCTGGGTCACTGAAGGAGAGCAGTCCTAATGACCAAAACAGGCACCCTGGGAAGGCCTATTGATTTGGGAAGGAAGACGAAGAGTTTGTTTTGGAAAGGGTGAATTTGAAATTGGCAGAACCATTTAAACAGAAATATCCTGTGGACCGATCCCCAAGACCATTTCAGGGAGTCTGCACATTCAAACCAATATCCATAATAGTGCTAAAAAGTTATTTGCTGGGGCCCCTCGGTGGCTGAGTCACTTAAGCATCAACCTTCGGCTAAGCTCATGATCCCAGAGTCCTGGGATCAGTCCCACATCAGGATACTAGCTCAGCAGGGCGCCTGCTTCTCCCTCTCCCTCTGCCTGCCATTCCCCCTGCTTGTGCTCTCTTGGTATCTCTCTCTGTCAAAAAATAAATAAAATCTTTTTAAAAAGTTATTTTCTTTCTCCACTGTCATAGTGTACAGTATACACAGTGTACAGGTCACCAAACCTGTGGTAATGAGATCGATCTGATGGCTAATGGTGTGCATGCTTGTGTACATCCATGATTTAAAATTTTCTGTTTTATTTCGCATGGCAAATAGCAATAGCTATAACCAGCCAAAGCAAAGTTTTTGAGGTTCTCAATATTTTTTAAAATTGTAAAGTAGTCCTGAAACCAAGTTTGAGATCCTCCATTTGTCAGTGGCTTTCAAACTTCCTAAGGTCTCACAGAGGGAACCCATTTTACATCCTGACCCAGGATCCACCCATATACACAGAAGTACAATCGGAGGAGTTCCACAAACCAATATTCTGGCTCCCTTTTCGGGATATACATGGTGTTTTCTTTTCTTTTTTAAAGATTTTATTTATTAGAGAGAGAACAAGAGAGAGCACAAGCGGTGGGGAAGGACAGAGGGAGAGGGAGAAGCAGGCTCCCTACTGAGCAGGGAGACCAACACTAGTCTTGAACTCAGGACCCTGGGATCATGACCTGAGTCAAAGGCAGACACTTAACTGACCGAGCCACCCAGGGGCCCATACATGATGTTCTCTATCTCATTTTAAAAATTAAAATGCCTCCCATGATGTCCAGCACTGGGCTCCTATCACCCCTGAGGATGCAGTGCCCCCCAGGACCTTTGACACCTGGGGATCTGAGAGGCCCTGGTTTGGATGTCTCTGGACCATCACCCCTCCCCAAGACTGTTTCTTCCTCCACCCTCCCTACATCCTTTCTGTGTTACAAAAGAATAAAAATAAATAAATAAATAAATAAAAATTAAAATGCTGATAACATCTCACTAAATTGATTTCATGACTCACTAATGGGTAATGACCTGCAACCTGAAAAACACTGCTCTAGAGCCTAGATGATTGGAAATATGGAAGTAAGCTGGAACATTTGCAGGGGCCACACTCAGTAGAACATAGTGTATATTTAATTTTGTTGAGGAAGTCCATGGAAGAAATGTCTTATTCTTCAAACTTCCAGTTCTCCAACTATGCAGCATTTGCATAAAGCAAATAAGTTAGGTTATTGTGCAGATCACGAAAGAAAAATGTAGATGAAGTCTTTTCGTATACTGCAAAATACTACAGAGACAGGAGGGTTTGCTGTTACAAAAAGCTGGTGGAAGTGTGTAAAGATTACTGGCCTTAGAATCCGAAAGCTTAGGTTTAAATCTTAGCTCCACCATGACTAACTCTGTGACTTGGGTATCACTACTAATAATAACTAACATTTATTGAGTGCTTACTGTGTGACTGACACAGTGCTAAGCTTTAGTAAATGTTTATTTTCTTTAATCCTTGCCACGACTTTGTTCTTTGGGAACTGTCTTGGATTGTACTCATTCACATACATGGAAAACACAGTTTGGAGAGCTCAGATCATTACAGGTACTTAGCTTAGATGACTTTTTTCTCTGTTTGCCTCTGCCTATCCAGTATCCAGTCTCCTTTTTTCTTTGAAGAACACCTGGATTTTCCCCCAGGGAAACCCCTCACCTACACACTTAGTCCACGTGGCTCAGGGACACTGGCTCTATGTTGTCTTCAGAGCTGCTTGGGTGACTGTGTCATTCCAGCCAAGTGACATCGTCCTCCAGTGGGCCACAGCAGTTGGTCGAGGGACGGTCATTTGACTCAGGTGGGACCAATCTGAGCGAGTTCAGGGGCTTTTCCTTCAACATTGGTAGGGAGGTGTCTCTTTCTCCGGGACTGGTGGCGGTGTTCCTCTAATGCTGGAGCTGCCATGACCAAGACTGAGTGAAAAGGTCAGTCCCCTGGGGATGGGTCAACATGGAGCAGAGTAGAACAGAGACGTGGGGAGCGAGAGGGAAGAGAAAGAGAGCGAAAGAACTAATGATACACTTTGAGCTGCTGGATCCAGCCTGCAGACAAATAGGTACCCATGAACTTTTCGGTTGCAAGAGCTAAAACATTCCCTTTTGTTCTTAAGTCAGTTAATTTTTTTAAAAAGAGTTTATTTATTTATTTATCAGAGAGAGAGAGAGAGAGAGTGCACAAGTGAGCACAGTGGCAGGCAGAGGCAGAGAGAGAGAAGCAGGCTCCTCACTGAGCAAGGAGCCCTATTCGGGACTTGATCCCAGGACCTTGGGATCATGATCTGAGCCGAAGGCAGCAGCTTAACTGACTTAGCCAGCCAGGCATCCCAAGCCAGTTAACTTTTTTAAAAAAGATTTTATTTATTTATTTGAGAGGGAAATTGAGAGACAGCACAAATGGAGGGGGAGGGGCAAAGGAAGAGGGAGAACCAGACTCCCCGCTGAGCAGGGAGCCCAATCACGACCTGAGCCAAAGGCAGACACTTAACTAACTGAGACACTCAGGCACATCCCCCCCGCTCTTTTATTTTTTTTTAAAAGATTTTATTTATTTATTTGTCAGAGAGAGAGCACAAGCAGGGGGAGCAGCAGACAGAGCAGGCAGAGGGAGAAGCAGGCTCTCCACTGAGCAAGAAGCCGGATGTGGGACTCGATTCCAGGACTCTGGGATCATGACCTGAGCCAAAGGCTGACGCTTAACCAACTGAGCCACCCAGCCATCCCTCCAGGCACCCCTTAAGTCAGTTAATTTAATTTAGTTGCTTAACATGCGCTTATGTAGCTGTTACTAAGTGCCAGGAACTATTCTAAGCAGTTTACAAATATTAACTAGTTTATTCTTCATGACAACCCTATGAAAGGAGGTGATACAGTTATTTTCATTTAAAAAAATGAGAAAACCAAGGCACAGGATAGCTGAACAGTGTGTCCGGCTTTCTGTTGGGATTTTTGCCTTTAGAACCCAGCCAAGATTCGATCTGAGTCCAGAGGGATCCCACACGCTTACTCCTTTGCCAGGATTTCTCCAACTCTCCTCACTTACCTTCCATCTTTGTCATTATTACCAAAGTCACGGACCTTCTACACTATTATTCATCTAATATTTCCCTTAACACTTTAAATCAAGTCACTTCTTTGATTTGTCCCAAGCTATAATATCAGTGACATCATGAGCTGGATGTTTTCTAGGAGAAAACATGTTAACTCTTAACATGTAAAATATTTATCCATGTGTCAGCTAAAATCATCGAGTCCCCCTACACCCCCTGCCCCTTCTGCACTGCCTCCCACTTCCCTCACTGATTCACTGTGTCTTCATCTGTAAATAGGGCTCATGATACGGGACTGTTGTTTAAAATAAATGAGGAGCCCCAGTGAGGAACCCTGTATAGAGCTCTCTGCTTAGCAGGGAGTCTGCTTCTCCCTCTGTCCCTCTGCCCAATTGTCCTCATGCTCTCTCTCAAATAGATAAATAAAATCTTGAAAAATAAATAAAATAGGGGCACCTGGGTGGCTCAGTGGGTTAAGCCTCTGCCTTCAACTCAGATCATGGTCTCAGGGTCCTGGGATCGAGCCCCACGTCAGGCTCTCTGCTAAGCGGTGAGCCTGCTTCCCTCTCTCTCTCTGCATGCTTGTGATCTCTCTCTCTCTGTCAAATAAATAAATAAAATCTTTTAAATAAATAAATAAAATGAGGAAATAACTCAGGCACTACTTTGTTGATTTTAAATTATGAAACACAAGGCAGGTACAACCGCTGTTAAGAGGACAAACTGCTCAAGGGCAAGTGGGGGCAAGATGTGGGGGTTTGGACCTCTTAAATCTCATTTTATGCCAGTCTCTTTCTCTTGGCTATGTGCCAGTCTTCCTAAGGTTGTGTTTATGTCCTCAGGTGGGTTCTGCCTTCTCCCCTTAGAAGATTTTTGCTCAAGCATTCTCTACACTGTTACACTCCTCCCACTGGGGCAGAGTGTGTTTTCAGCACCGGCCACAGCGATACTTTTTGTCCCATGGTTATTCTATGCTAATAAGGTTTTGGGGGAATTTGATATGTGTCCATAGTAACTAGGATACCTCCTCTGTTTGCCTGGCTAACTCCTACTTCTTCTTCAGCTCTCAGATGAAAGGCCTCTTCTAGAAGACCTTCCCTTGAGCGAAACAGGGTGGGTCCCTGGTCATAATCTCCCCTGGCATCTTCTGCTTCCCCTTTTGTGACACTTACCCCAGCTGCCATGATTTTTTTTCACTGACACTTACCCCAGCTGCCATGATTTTTTTTTTTTTTTTCACTGTCAGCTTTTGCTCTCCTGTGAGCCCTCTGAAGGCCGGGACCAGCTGCAGGCGGGATCTCCAGCAGCTAGCCTAATGGATGCCTGCACACAGGAGGTTCTCAGTACTTACTGAGGGAATTAATGGGTATAGAACTGAATGAGACTGACGAAAAGTTGCAGCTTCATGAAGGAGGCTGAGACAAAGAGTTTTCCTTTTTTAAAGATTTCTTTATTTATTTTAGAGAGAGAGAATGCAGGAGCAGGAGGGAGAGAGGGAGAGGGAGAGAGAATCTCAAGCAGACTCCATGCTGAGCGCAGAGCCTAACGTGGGACTCGATCTCAAGACTTGATCTCACCTGAGCTGAAACCAAGAGACAGATGCTTAACTGACTGTGCCACCCAGGTACCCCTGAGACAAAGATTTTAAAGGAAAGACAAGGTAGCTTGAACAATGCCAGGCTATGGAAGTGTGAGGAAGGATAGAGGCCCAGGAGAGCCTCTGTTTCTAAGTGAGTTTTGAGAACCAGGAAAAATAGGCGACCGCGGAGTGAGATCTGAACCCAGGCTCCTCAGGAAGATCCACAATATAAACACAGTATTTTAGTTGAATCACACATACCCATTTTGTCTTGCCACAAAATTCTCCAAGTCCTTGCTACTTAAAATGTGCTCTGGGACCAGGAACAATGGCATCACTGAGAAGCTTGTCAAAAATACAAGTTTAGGGGCACCTGAGTGGCTCAGTGGGTTAAGCCTCTGCCTTTGGCTCAGGTCATGGTCTCAGGGTCCTGGGATCGAGCCCCGCATCAGGCTCTCTGCTCAGCAGGGAGCCTGCATCCCCCTCTCCCTCTGCCTGCCTCTCTGTCTACTTGTGATCTCTCTCTCTGTCAAATAAATAAATAAAATCTTTAAAAAACAAAACAGAAATGCAAGTTTATAGGCTGCATCCCAGACCTACTGAACCAGAAACTGTATTCTAACTAGATAAATTAGACACCTTCAAGTTTAAGGCAGGGTACCTTCATTGCAGGAGCTATGGTTTTTGGACTCAGTACCATAGGCGTGTTAGAATGTCAGCTCCATGAAGGCAGGATTTTTACCCATCTTATTCTCTTCTGTATTTCCCAGTGCTTGTGGGTGGTTCAAAGCTCAGGCTGAGAGCTAGGAAACCTTATGCATTTAGTCTTATACTCTCCAATGCTCTTGCAGAGGATCCATTGGATACTGAACCTGGAAGGACCTCAGCTACCAGTCAATGCTGTGTGTTAGAACTATCCACAACAAGGGAGATGCTCCTTATCTCTGCTGTCAAATACCATAGCCCCCATCCACAACTGTCTACTGAGAACATGAAATGTTGGCTAGTATAACTAAGATTGGAATTTTAAATTGTAAAGATTTTTATTTTTTTATTTTTTTTATTTTTTTATTTATGACAGTTTTTTTAAGGCCTTTTAAAAAAATTTATTTATTTTAGAGAGAGAGAGGGGGGTAGAGAGAGGGAGAGAGCATATCAAGCAGACTCCCTACTGAGCACAGAGCTGGACGCAGGGTTCAATCTCATGACTCTGAGATCATGACCTGAGCCAAAATCAAGAGTTGTATGCTCAACAGACTGAGTCACCAGGGTGCCCAAAATTGTAGTTAGTTTTAATTAATTTAAATTTAGATAGCCACATAGGGCTAGCAGCTACCACACTGACATCACAGGCCTAGACACATTTTTTTTTTTTTTTTTTGGTTGTTCAATGGACAGGAAGTCTAGGCTTGAAAAAGTCAGTGACTTGAGTAAGATCACATTGTGAGTAGATGGGCACCTAGATGTGATTTGATGAGCATTGAAGGTGAAGTGCACAGAACTGAGAAAGAGACAGATGTAGGTCTCTGGTAGTGGTTTCTGGCCCAAAAAACTGGGCAACTTGGATAATTTCTGTGGGCCTCACATCTCTTCTGTAAAAGGAGGCTTTTACTTTATGTTTGCTTGCTCTAAAATGCCTTCTAATTATTCATGTTGAAAGGTTCTAGGGGCATCTGGGTGGCTCAGTGAGTTAAGCATCTGACTTGGGCTCAGGTCATAACCTTGGGGTCCTAGGATCTAGTCCCACATTGGGTCCCCACTCAGCAGGGAGTCTGGTTCTCTCCCTCTGCCCCCCACTCATGTGTGCTGTCTCTCTCAAATAAATAAATAAAATCTTTAAAAGGGGGGGCGGTTCTTGGTGGGAATGCAAGCTGGTACAACCACTCTGGAAAACAGTGTGAAGGTTCCTCAAAAAGTTGAAAATAGAACTACCCTATGACCCAGCAATTGCACTACTGGGTATTTACCCTAAAGATACAAATGCAGTGATCCGAAGGGGTATGTGCACCTGAATGTTTATAGCAGCAAAGTCCACAATAGCCAAACTATGAAAAGAACCTAGATGTCCATCAACAGATGAGTGGATAAAGAAGATGTGGTTTGGTCGGGCTCTCTGCTTGGCAGGGAGTCTGCTTCCCTCTCTCTCTCTACCTGGCCTACTTGTGATCTCTCTCTCTGTCAAATAAATAAAGTCTTAAAAAACAAAACAAAACAAAACAAAACAAAACAAAAAAAAGAAGATGTGGTTTGTGTACACACACACACACACACACACACACACACACACACACACTGGAATACTATGCAGCCATCAAAAGAAATGAAATCTTGCCATTTGCGATGACATGGATGGAACTAGAGGGTATTATGCTTAGCGAAATAAGTCAATCAGAGAAAGACAACTATCATATGATCTCCCCGATATAAGGAAGTTGAGAAGCAAGGTGGGGGGTTTGGGGAGTAGGAAAAGAACAAATGAAACAAGATGGGATCAGGAGGGAGACAAACCATAAGAGACTCTTTTTTTTTTTTTTTTTTAAGATTTTGTTTATTTATTTGACAGACAGAGATCAAAAGTATGTAGAGAGGCAGGCAGAGAGAGAGAGAGAGAAGCAGGTTCCCCACTGAGCAGAGAGCCCGATGCGGGGCTCAATCCCAGGACCCTGAGATCATGACCTGAGTCGAAGGCAGAGGCTTGACCCACTGAGCCACCCAGGCGCCCCCATAAGAGACTCTTAATCTCACAAAACAACCTGAGGAAGAGGGGTAAGGGGAGGGTGGCGGGGTTATGGACATTGGGGAAGGTATGTGCTATGGTGAGTACTGTGAAGTGTGTAAACCGGGATTCACAGACCTGTACCCCTGGGCTAATAATACATTATATATTAATTTAAAAATAAAAAATTATTTTTAAAAAGGGGAGTTCTAAATGGGTAATTTGGTGTCTTCCTTGCACAGTGCCACCTAGTGGTGCACTATGAACCCTGCATCTCCTCCTCCCGGGTGAATCTCTTGGCCAAGGAGGATGGAAACTTCTGTGAGGCGACCACTCTCTTCCTCTGCCTAATTTGGCCGTGAGATCGCACTTCAGTCTACTTCCCTCACAGACTTGGGCAAGCAGTTCAGTGCTGACGCTGCTAGATGTCCCTGGGCTTTTCCCGATCACCTTCCACACCCTCCATCCACAGGAACAAGCTTTGTGACCCTGCTCTTGGTGGAGCACGACCCATCTTACAGGTCAAAAGTCTCTCCCTGTGTCTGGTCCATGGCATCGCAGCCACCTCCTCTGCCAAGCCCCAGTTTGATTTTTTTTTTTTTCTCTAGACACAGCTCAACTGATGACCAAGCGAAGAGTCAGCAGGTGGAAATCTATGAGCCCCTCAACATTGAGCTGGGGACAGTGCAAGAAAGATTCTCAAGGTTCTTACCCATAAGATCGTAACAGTTCTGTGAGCTTGAGCAGGTTATTTAATTTTTCCGAGCCTTAGTTTGCACAGTGGAGATTAAAAAAAAATACCTATCTCATGGGTAGTTTTGAGCCTTCAAATTAATACATAAAGTACTTAGTGCATAACAGGTGATCAATAAATGATAGTTGGCTATAATTATTTGCTTGGGACCGATATCGAACTCTAGGGGATGCAGAAGGGGTGTAGAAGATGTGATCCCAGCAGGCTGCCACGCAGAAGCAAGAACAGATCATTGGAGACAGGGTATAATTAAGTGCAAAATGGTGGGTCATGGCCCGAGAGTGCTGTGGGAGCACAGAGCCAGGGAAGATAATAATCATCCTCATGTCTACATAACACTTCAGTGTTTACACTGTCCTTTAACATCTATAATTTTACTTATAACAACTGTGAGCTGGAAATTAATGTTGTCATCTCCTTTTTTACAGAGGGAACTGAGGCTCTTGGAGGCAACGTAACTACCCAAGGTCGCACTAGGAAGTAGCAAAGGTGGGACTTGAGCTAGGGGCACCCTGACTCAGTGACATCCTTCTTTTCACTCCCCAGAAGGTTTTCTGGGTAAGTCTGAACTTGAGATGGGTCTTGAAAGGGGTGAAGCATTGGAGAATCAGTGGAGGTTCTTCAAGCAGAGACACCCGTTAAGGATGCAAGGGGAGGGGCACCTGGGTGGCTCAGTAGTTTAAAGCCTCTGCCTTCAGCTCAGGTCATAATCCAGGGTCATGGGATCAAGCTCTGCATCAGGCTGCTTCCCCTCTCTCTCTGCCTGCATCTCTGCCTACTTGTGATCTCTGTTTGTCAAATAAATAAATAAAATCTTAAAAAAAAAAAAGGATGCAGGGGGAGGGGGCATGAAATTGGACCAGATGACCCTTGGGATCCTTCTGGGTGGGGAGAAAGCCCTGATCCTATATACCAAGGATTGCTGAACCAGTCTGATGGGGCAGAAGAGGTTGGGGAGGGCTTCCTGCAGAAAGCCTCAGAGGGCTGAGACGTGTAGGATGATCAGGAGTTGGCCAGAGCTCCCAGGCAAAAAGAAATATGAGCACATTTAGGGAACTGGAAGTAGTTCAACCAGGCAGAAGCCGGAGTGCATTAGAAGTGAGGCTGTGGCCAGATGGGCAGGGCCTTGTAAGCCACATTAAGATCTTAGACTTTATTTCAGGCCACTGAGAAATCAATGGGGTGTTTACCCTGGGAATTTGAGCTTTAGACCAATCACTTTAATTGCAAAGTGGAAACTGAATGGCAGGGGCCAAACTGGTGGCAAAGACTGGTGAGGAGGCTGATGCAGCATTCAGGCAAGAATGGAGGACTGCCTGGTGGAGGGAGCATTGCAGGGATTGGGAGACATGGCAGATCTGGGAAACAGTTTAAGAGGAAGAATGGACTGGAGTTGGTGATTGATTGGAAACTGAGGGTGTGTAGGGGGAAGTCAGGCAGAAACAAAGAAGGAGTTGAGGATGACTTCTGGTTTCTGGCTTGGAGCAGCTGCGTGGGTGGCTGTGTCTATCCCTGGGCTGGAGAAGAAGAGGGAGAAGTGGTCCCTGAAGGGAGACCAGAGGGGAGGGGCTTCCAAGGACAAAGGGATTTAGCAGCTGATGCGGAGTAAGGGAGCGGGGTCAAGTACTCTCAGTGGAAGGAAGCAGAATTTCCTCTTTTTATTCATTCAATATATTAGGGACCTACTTTGTGTTAGACACTAGGAATATAGGAGGGAACCAAACAGACCAGGTCCTTGCCCTCATGGAGTTTCCATTCTAGAGGGTGGAGACAGACAAGAAGCAAAGAAATAAGTACATTAAGGTGCCATGAATGACACAGAGTAAGGGGATGTAGGTGATGGAGGCTGCCGTTTCGAAGGGGTGATAAAGAAAGTCTTCTCTGACTTTTAGGCAGACATGAAAGAAGAGAGGGAGTATTACAGGGAGCAGGGGGACACCCTACTGGGCAGAAGGAAGGGCAAGGCTTAGAGGTGGGAGGTTCCCCGTATGCAGCAGCCACTCTAGCCACAGCAGGGATTGAGGTCGGAAACTGCTTTTGCTTCCTCCCAGCGATGCTGCTCACCAGCTACATGACCTTAGGCATGTCACTTAACCTTCACCGAGCCTCAGCTTTCTCATCTATAAAATGGGTATACTAATACAGAGAGCTAAATGAAGTTAGGTATAGTGCCTGGCACAGAACAGATTCTTCAATATTTTCACCTTTTGTTTTCTTTTTCCGTGGAGGTACTAAAAGATATGGGATGGTGAAAACTGATCTAACTGAGGCAAAGTGAGAACCTGATAAATTCTAGAACTGAACTCTCATGGAAGGAGGGAAAAGTTACACCAATATATATGTTCCTTCACCACATTATTCTCTCCTCTCTTTTCCTCCCCCAGCTTCTGACCTGGACTTTCCAAGCAAGCGTGTTGAAGAGAGACTGATAACAGACACTTCTGATGGCACCATCTCCTAGATTCAGTCTTCAGGTCCCTCCTCTGTCCCCAGTCCCCTGTCCCTACCCACGAATTGGTTTCATTTCACTCTGGGAGGCAGGAATGAGCAGAGGGGGTGTGGTGGAAAAAATGACTCAACCTAGAGTTTGGTGATTGGTGCAATAAAGCTCCACCCCACCAGGGGGTCTCCATGCTGGGTGGGAGGCTCCAGCCTTTATCAGGTGTGGCATGTTGAGATTCTAACTGCCGAGCCTCTAAGGACCACTGAAACAGCCCAGAGTGGGGGCGGCAGCGTGGGCCGTGGAGGCGATCACCTCTGTGCTAATGACTTAGATTCTTGTCAGAGCTTGGCCTCTGTGGGCAAAGGAAGAGCACGTGGAAGGAAGGGGCATCAGGAGGGGAGGGCTGTAGGGGGGCCTCCGGAAGCGGAACTGTGTGAACTTGGCTGAGTCATTATGTAATTAGCTACACCCTTGCACAATAGCCTTCTGTGGCTCCCCACTGCCACAGGATAAAGTCCTGAAGGCTTAACCAGAACCCAGGCTATCCCCTCCCTCCCATGCTTCTTACAGTGCTCTCTGCTTAGAATAAGCAAGAGCTTTTTTTTTTTTTTCTGATGCCTTTCCCTCATTTCTGATGCCATTCCCATTCATTTCATTTCACATATCATATACAGGATATAGAAAAACAACCTTTTCTTTGAGAGTACTTTTAGATTTAAAGAAAAGGTACAGAGATGGTCAAGTGAGTTTCCCTGAGTGCCTCACCCAGCTTCCCCTACTATTAATATCTGACATTGCCAAGGTGCATTCCTCAAAAGAACTCAGCACTGATATATTTCATTAGCTAAACTCCAGATGTATTCAGATTTCACTAGTTTTCCCACAAATGCCTCTTTTTCGGGTTCAGGCTCCCAGCTAGGACACTCCATTGCACTTACTTCTCAGGTCTCCATAGTCTGATCAGGTCTGGGAAAGCTTCTGTCTTTCTTGTCCCTATGACCTGGATAGTCTTCAGGAGCACTGATCAGATCTTTGGCAGAATGTCCTTAGCATGGGTTTATCTGATGCTTTCCTCATGGCTAGACAGAATTACGGGTTTACAGGAAGAGTAGGATGGAGGTGAAGTGCCTTTGCACATCCAATCTGGAGCACGTGTGACCCACATCACTTATTACTGGTGACATGAACAGTGGATCACTCCGTGATATTTTCCAGGTTTCTCTACTGTGAAGATACTTCCATCCACTCCCACGCCCTACTCCCTGGCCCCCTCTGCTATTTCCATACTCTATTCTTAAGCAAGTCACCAAGTCCAGCCCACACTCAAGAGGTAGAGAGTGGGATTAAGCCCTACCTTCCGGAAGGGGGAATGACTGGATAATTTGGAATTCTTCTTTAAAGTTTAAAAACTCTTCTTCCCTATTCATTTATTCAGTTATTTATTCATATCAATATGGACTCAACTCCTATATATTTATTTCATACTTTGGGCTATAATCCAATACTATGTTATTTATTTTGTTTCTCCAGTTGTCCCAGCTTTGGTCATTGGGCGTTCTTTCTGGTTGACTACTATGTCCCTTGGCCATGCCCCCATCCTTTTGTTTTTTGAGTGCTTCCTTCCTTTCTGGTACTATAAGATTCTCTGGGCTCATCTTGCCTTTTTTCTGCCCCAGCCCTTCAATGGTCTCCCACTACCACAGGATAAAACCCTAAAGTCTAGAATCAGTTTCTCCAAAGATCCTTGGTTCTATCTATCTATCTATCTATCTATCTATCTATCATCTATCTATCTATCTATCTATTAAAGATTTCATTTATTTGACAGAGATAGTGAAAGAGGGAACACAAGCAGGGGTGGTGGGAGAGGAAGAAGCAGGCTTCCCACTGAGCAGGGAGCCCAATGTGGGCTAGATGCGGGGCTCGAATCCCAGGACCCTGGGATCATGACCTGAGCCAAAGGCAGATGCTTAATGACTGAGCCACCCAGGTGCCCCCTTTGTTCCTTTTATTGGAGAATATTTTTTAGAACCCAAAATCTAGATGTTGGATCCTTGCTTGTTGCTACTGAGGAGTAGACTTTTTTTTTAATGAAAAGTATTAGACCTATGTTTTGAAATTGTGAACTATACATACACAGAAGAGTACATCAAGCAGATAAGTACAGTTTAAAGAATAATTATAAACTGAAGATAATCAAATCTGTTTTTACCATTATGTTTATTGCTTTGTCTCTTCCTCCTGAAACCTTCCCTTGACCTGCAAGGCCAGGATTGGGTGCCTCTCCTATGAGCATTTTTTTTTAAAGAATTTATTCATTTTTTTGACAGAGAGAGATCACAAGTAGGCAGAGAGGCAGGCAGAGAGAGAGAGGAGGAAGCAGGCTCCCCACTGAGCAGAGAGCCTGATGCAGGACTCGATGCCAGGACCCTGAGATCCTGACCTGAGTGGAAGGCAGAGGCTTAACCCACTGAGCCACCCAGGCACCCCCTCATATGAGCATTTGTAGCACCTGATGCTTATTCCTATCCCGATTCTGTATTAATGCATGTTCACGGTAAACAAGTTGGAAGACGCAGATGTTTAAGGAAGAAATCAAGCCAGCATTCCTGCTGTCCAGGGGGAAACTTTCTAACTCACCAGAGTCATCTGAGGATGTAAGGGGCTCGCTTTAGATTTGTGCTTCATTCATTAGCCACATGGGGCCAGTGAGTACAAGAACCATGGCTGGGTCTGAGTTGGGATGATTTGATACAAAAAAAGAATGTAGGGGCACCTGGGTGGCTCAGCGGGTTGAGGCCTCTGCCTTTGGCTCGGGTCGTGCTCTTGGGGTCTTGGGATCGAATCCCGCATCGGGCTCTCTGCTCGGTGGGGAGCCTGCTCCTCCCCTGCTCCGTTTGTCTGCCTCTCTGCCTATTTGTGATCTGTCTGTCAAATAAATAAATGAAATCTTAAAAAAAAAAGAATGTAAAATATCTATTTAACAGCTTCTTATATTGATTACTTGTTAAAAGGATGATACTTTGGATATGTGGAATTAACTAAAACATTGTGAAAATTAATTTTACCTGTTTGACTTTTTTGGTATTTTTTAAAAAGATTTTATTTATTTATTTGATAGAGAAAGAAATCACAAGTAGGCAGAGCAGCAGGCAGAGAGAGAGCAGGAAGCAGGCTCCCCGCCAAGCAGGGAGCCTGATGTGGGGCTCGATCCCAGGACCCTGGGATCATGACCTGAGTCAAAGGCAGAGGCTTAACCACTGAGCCACCCAGGCACCACTTTTTTTTAGTATTTAACAGAAAAATTTAATTATATATATATATATATATGTATATAAATTATATATGTGGCCTCCATTATATTTCTATCAGACAGGGTTGTCCCCATGACCAGATATATTTGAGCACTGATTGGATTTTGGTAGAGTGGTGATGGCTTCATTGGAGATGGGATTAGGTGGTATTTATTTATTTATTTATCGAAGTATAATAATATATAATGTTCTATTAGTTTCAGGTGTACAATATAATAATTCAACAATTCTGTAAATTACTCAGTGCCCTTGATTTCCTTTACCTATTTCCCCCTTCCCTCTACCCACCTCCCCTCTGGCAACCATCAATTTGTTCCTCTGTATTTAAGCATCTGGTTTTTTTGTGTGTGTGTGTTTTTTTTTTTATTTGTCAGAGAGAGAGAGAGAAGGAGAGAGGGATCACAAGCAGACAGAGTGGCAGGCAGAGTCAGAGGGAGAAGCAGGCTCCCCGCCGAGCAAGGAGCCCGACGCAGGACTCGATCCCAGGGACACTGGGATCGTGACCTGAGCCGAAGGCAGCTGCCCAACCAACTGAGCCATTGTTGTTGTTGTTTGTCCCTTTTTTCTTTGTTTGTTTCTTAAACTCCACATCTGAATGATATTATATGGTATTGTCTTTCTTTGATTTATTCCGCTTAGCAGTACACCCTCTGGAGATATCTATCTATCTATCTATCTATCTATCTATCTATCTCACATCTTCTTTATCCATTCATCAGTGGGTGGACACTTGGGCTGCTCCCATGTCTTGGCTATTGCAAATACTGCTGCAATGAACATAGACATGGATATCTCCTTACAAATTCATGTTTTTATATTCTTTGGGTAAATACCCACTAGTGAAATTATTGGATCATACGGTGATTCCATTTATAATTTTTTTGAGGAACCTGTTCTCTACAGCGTTTTCCACAGTAGCTGCACCAATTTACATCCCCAAAAACAGGACACAAGAGTTCCTTTTCCTCCACATCCTCATCAACACTTGTTATTTCTTGTCTTTTTGATTTTAGCCATCCCAACAGGTGTAAGGTGCTAAGTCATTGCAATTGTGGTTTACATTTCCCTGATGAGTGATGTCGAGCATCTTCTCAAGTGTCTGTTGACCATCTGTATGTCTTCTTTGGAAAAATATCTATTCAGTCCTTGCCCATTTTTAATTGGATTATTTATATATATATATAAATATATATATATAAATATATATACATTATTTTTTTGGTATTAGGTTGTATAAGTTCTTTACATATTTTGGATATGAGCCCCTTGTGAGATACATTTGCAAACATCTTCTCCCATTCAGCAGGTTGCCTTTCGTTTTATTGATGGTTTTTTCACTCTGCAGAAGCTTTTTATTTTGGTGTAGTCCCGATAGTTTAATTTTGCTTTTGTTTCCCTTGCCTCAGAAGACATATGTATCTAGAAAAATGTTTCTATGGCTGATGGTAAAAGAAATTACTGTCTATGTTTTCTTCTAGGAGTTTTATGGTTTCAGGTCTTACATTTAAGTCTATTTTAAGTTTATTTTTGTGATTAGTGTAAGAAAGCGGTCCGGTTTCATTCTTGTCATGGAGCTGTCCGATTTTCCCAGCACCATTTGTTGAAGAGACTCTCTTTTCCCCATTATCTATCCTTGCCTCCATTGTCATAGATTAATTGACCATATAAGTGTGGGTTTATTTCTGGGCTCGTTACTCTGTCCGTATTGATCTGTGTCTATACTGTTTGGATTACATACAATTTACATTTATGTCGTACATGTTGGGATTGTGACACCTCTAGCTTGTTCTTCTCTCTCAAGATTGCTTTGCTTATTCAGCGTCTTCTGTGATTCCATACAATTTTTAGTACTGTTTGTTCTAGTTGCAGTGAAAAATGTGGTTGGTATTTTAATAAGGACTGCACTACACCTGTAGATTGTTTTGGGCAGTATGGACATTTTAACAATATTGGTTCTTCCAATCTGCGAATGTAGAATAACTTTTCATCTCTTTGTGTCATCTTCAATTGATGTTATCAGAATTATATGATCTTTTTTTTTAAGTTTTATATTTATTTTTATGTATTCTCCACACTCAACATGGGGCTCAAACTCACGACCCCAAGATCAAGAGTTGCATGCTTTTCTGCCCCAGCCAGGCGAACGCCCCAGGATTAGGTGATCTTTAACATAGATTTTATCCTGGAGAGTTTATGATTATGCTCTTCTGCTTCTACTACATTGTTCTTATCCTCCTAACATGCCCTTTGGTTATTTGTTTCTGAGCCTCTGTTTATCCAGTATGCGCCATCTAGAATGCCTTCTCTCCTATCTCTTCTGTCAGAACCCTACCGAACCTGAAAAGCAGCTCACATGCCGTCTCAGCCATGAAGCCTTTCCTGGCCGCTCACAGCCAGAATGAACTCCGTAACACCTCCAGAACTACTACTCACCAACCCCTCCATATATTCTGTACTTTGGCAATTTGCTGACTTCCGTCCCCTACTAGTTTGGGAGCACCTTGAGGGCAGAGATAAATGACACAGATAATTCCAATAACTGATGTCAGATCCTCAAACTTGGGCTGTTTCCAAAAATCCATCTGGAGAATACATGGGGTCCAGGGTCCTCTTCTTTCCTGTCTCCCCTCCTTGCGCTTTACAGAAGTCACTCAGCCCAGGTCTTTAGGGGCACCTGGGTGGCTCAGCTAGTTAAGCGTTTGCCTTCGGCTCCGGTCAGGATCTCAGGGTCCTGGGATTGAGTCCCACGTCAGGCTCCCTGCTCAGCGGAGCTCCTTCTCCCTGCTCTTGAATCCTTGCTCTTTTGCTCTTGCTTGAGTGCCCACTCTCTTTTCCTCTCACATAAAAAAAAAAAAAAAAAAAAACCAACCAACCAAATAAGTAAATAAATAAATAAAGTGTTTTTAAAAACTCAAACAACCCAAATTTTTGCCCACAGCATTGGGAGTGGAGGTGTTATGCCTTCAGGGCACCAACCAAAGGTGAAGGATTCTGATGACTGAATAATAAGGCATTTTGCAAATCAGGCAATTGCTAGTTCCTTTTGAGGGACGCCTGGGTGGCTTAGTCGGTTAAGCCGTTGCCTTCGGCTCAGGTCGTGATCCTAGGATCCTGGGATCGAGTCCTGCATCGGGCTCCTTGCTCAGTGGGGAGCCTGCTTCTCTCTCTGCCTCTGCCTGCCACTCTGCCTGCTTGTGCTTGCTCTCTCTCTCTGACAAATAAATAATTAAAAATCTTAAAAAAATAATAAAATTATAATAATTTTTGATGATAGATCACTATGTGATTTTTGGCTTGTAACTCAGAAGGAATTCAAATAATTAAGTGACATTATTATAACAAAACTCTGTCCATTCTCATCTTACCTATGGTAACATGGTTTCTCAGTGATTCCACTTACAGAAATAAAAAACTGATATAAAATTATGGCAGAACCCAGCCTTATTCCAACAATAAGTAATATTTATCCAGAAATATGTAAACTCATAGCAAAAAATCTTTTTTTTTTTAGATTTTATATATTTAGGGGCACCTGGGTGTCTCAGTGGTTTAAAGCCTCTGCCTTTGGCTCAGGTCATGATCCCAGGGTCCTGGGATCAAGCCCTGAATAGGGCTCTCTGCTCGGCAGGGAGCCTGCTTCCCTTCCTCTCTCTCTCTGCCTGCCTCTTTGCATACTTGTGATCTCTGTCTGTCAATTAAATAAATAAAATCTTTTAAAAAAAGAATTAAAAAGATTTTATTTATTTATTTGACACAGGAAGAGAAAGCACAAGCAGGGGGAGCAGCAGAGGAAGAGGGAGAAGCAGGGTCTTCACTGAGCAGGGAGCTGGATGTGGGACTCGATCCCAGGACACTGGGATCATGACTTGAGCTGAAGGCAGACATTTAACCAACTGAGCCACCCAGGCACCCAACAATCTATTTCAATGAGATGCATTTCCAACATTATTTTGCTCTTGCTTTAATAATTACTTATGTTTGGGGCGCCTGGGTGGCTCAGTGGATTAAGCCGCTGCCTTCGGCTCAGGTCATGATCTCAGGGTCCTGGGATCGAGCCCCGCATCAGGCTCTCTGCTCCGCAGGGACCCTGCTTCCTCCTCTCTCTCTCTGCCTGCCTCTCTCCCTACTTGTGATCTCTCTGTGTCAAATAAATAAATAAAATCTAAAAAAAAAAAAATTACTTATGTTAAAAAACAAAATTCGGGGCACCTGGGTGGCTCAGTGGGTTAAGCCTCTCTGCCTTCGGCTCAGGTCATGATCTCAGGGTCCTGGGATAGAGCCCCGCATCGGGCTCTTTGCTCAGCAGGGAGCCTGCTTCTCCCTCTCCCTCTGTCTGCCTCTCTGCCTACTTGTGATCTCTGTCAAATAAATAAATAAAATCTTAAAAAAAAAATTCAATTGAGTAATTCCATCATTAATCAGGTAGCACCCCATCAAGCAAGTAGAGGGGTGCTCGGAGGAGTTGTACAAAATGTAAGGTTTTTATAGCAAGGAGGTGGGGCAAGAAGTTTCTAAACAAAAGAAAAGCAAGGCAAGATTGTCTTCCCTTAGAGGGAAAGACAGGGGGTCTTATGTGGACTACCTCCTCTTTGGGAGACTGAGAAGGCCTATGCAAGGATTACCTCATTGGTGCTTCTCAGAAAACTCCTAACTGACTGATTAGGATTTACATTTCTCAAGGAGGTTGAAGAGCAATTCAATAACCCTGGTTTAGTGACTTGCCTGGCCCAAGTAATACCTTTTGGGGCCTCTGGTTTTCTTTTTAACATTTATCAAAAGATATATGTCCTGGGGACACCTGGCTGGCTCAGTTGATAGACCATACAGACTCTCGATCTTGGGGTCGTGAGTTCAAGTTCCAGAGAGATTACTTAAAAATAAAATCTTGGGGCGCCTGGGTGGCTCAGTCAGTTAAGCATCTACCTTTGGCTCAGGTCATAACCTAGGGTCCTGGTGTTGCAGGATTTTTCCTCCGTCGGTGCCTGCAGTTCTTGGTTAGGCCACTTGGAAAAATGAAGAGGGAGACTGGACAGAGTGGTGGGCAGCAAAGCAAGGATTATTGAGTGATAGCACAGGGACCGTACAAAGCTCCTGAGGAGGGAAGGGGACTGGCGGGCGTTGCCACTGGAGCTTTGTCACCTATCTCTCACGTGGGAAAGGGTGGAGGGCTCCTTCCAGGGTTGTGTAAAATCCTTTTAAGGGCGATTTCCTCTTAGGACAGGGGCACTTGTCCCGGCCTGCCTGCCTTCCAACTACCCTTCATCCCTGGGTTGAGCCCCACACTGGGCTTCCTGCTGGTGGGGAGACTGCTTCTCCCTCTCCTCTCTGCTCATGCTCTCTTTCATTCTCTCCATCTCAAGTAAATAAATAAAAATCTTAAATAAAATAAAGTAAAATCTTTAAAAAAAGATACATTGCTTTGATCAGTTTTGTACTACTACATATAATAACATTGGTGCTATTTAAATTTCAAAAAAATTTTTTTTAAAGATTTTATTTATTTATTTGACAGACAGAGGTCATAAGTATGCAGAGAGGCAGGCAGAGAGACAGAGAGACAGGCTCTCAGCAGAGAGCCTGATGCGGGGCTCGATTCCAATACCCTAGGATCATGATCTGAGCTGAAGGCAGAGGCTTTAACCCACTGAGCCACCCAGGTGCCCCTAAATTTCAAAAATTTTTAAACTGTAACTTTACATATAAATTTCTGTTGAAGTATGAACTAGGTAATCAATAACAGACTTCCGAGCATAAAATACATCAGCCTAAGATAACATTGCGTGAGAGGAAGCAAAATAAAACTAGCTATACATTCAAGAAGAAAAAAAAAGGTACACCATTTGTGTCTGTTAAAGTAGAGCTTTTGTTCCAGTATTTTCTTGGAATGAATGATAGTATGTTGATGGTGGAACAGTTTTATTTAAAATATTGATATTTACAATATGCTAGGAAGGATAGCCTTTGCAACAGTTTACATTTATGATGAACATTTTAGTTGTTGATCAGAGGGGTACCTGGATGGCTCAGTCAGTCCAGCGTCTGCCTTCTGCTCAGGTCCTCATCTCCCGGTCCTGTGATCGGGTCCCACCTCCCAGCTCAGCAGGAGTCCTTCCTGCTTCTCCCTCTCCCACTTCCCCCCTTTGTGTTCCCTCTCTCGCTGTCTCTCTGTCAAATAAATAAATGAAATCCTAAAAAAACAAACAAACAAACAAAAAACCTTAAAAATATGCCAGATATCCTGCAGACCCCTTCTTCACCTTCCTCCCACCTTTTTCTGCCCTAGTTGGCTCAAGGATAGATAGTTGGAAGGCAGGCAGGAAGAAGTACCCCTCCACCCCAAGTGGAAACCACCCTTAAAAGGATTTTACTCCACCCTGGAAGGAGCCCTCCACCCTTTCCCACGTGATAGATAGATGACAAAAACCTGATTGGATGACAGGCACAGGGAGGGTTACTCAGATTAAAACAGCCTGGCAGCAAGCCCACATAAACCCCTAGATTTAGAAGCTCCAGTGACGGCCTTCTCAGGTCCTTTCTCTCTTTGGGAGCTTCTTACTCTATCATTCAGTAAAGGTAACTATCGCTCAATAAACTTTGCTGCTTGTCTGCTCTACCTCTTCATTCTTCAGAGTGGTGGGACCAAGAACTGCGGGCATTAAAAATCTTATAACACTTATAACAAGAACATCAACAGCTCTGTGACTTTTTTTCCCCCTTTTTTGGTGGGCAGCAAAGCAGGGTTTATTGAGCGATAGCAAAGTTTATAGTACAAAGTCCCAAGGAGGGGAGACCCGAGGGGTTGCCCAGCTCTGTGACTTCTGGCCATGGCTTGGGTTGGGTAAATGGGGAGTCTTAGCAGGAGGGTAAGAAGGTGAGGTCAAGGTCTCTCTTGCCTTGGTTCCTACCTCTGCAAGTCTAGTTCGTCTGACCTTGTCCTTGGACAGGGAATTAATGCTGCTTTTCAGCAGAGGGACTGCCCCTCTAGGTCGCTGGTGGTAACAGCCTGGCGGCTGCCTGTCCCAACTTCCTGCGTGATCCCTGGTGATTTTCTCTACCTTGACCACGCCTTCTAAATTACCACTTTGTATATAGTATAACCACCTTGAATTGCCTTAATTTGAGTGTGCCACTTGTTTCCTGTTGGTATCCTCACAAATACGGAAGGGATGCAGAATTTTTTAAAATCCTGGAAGGGGCCACAAAAGTAAAAAATCTGAAGACCACTGATCCAGACTATAGCCTCATCCATTCATTCAATAAATACTGTATCGTGCCCAGGGCTCCACTACAGAGGTGGCTTACATGGGGTCCCTCAACAAGGGGTCCCCTTATTACTAAGTAATAACTCAGTGGAACAGAAGATACACAAATAATTAAGCAAAGGGCAACAGAATGGACTGTGATAAGTGCTTTACTAAAGATTTGGGCAATAGGTTGTGGGAGCACTGTGGAGAGAGCAACCATCTAATTTTACTTGGGAGAATTGGGGATAACCACAGTGGAGGTTTCACTGGTTTTATGGCAGCAAAGATAAGTAGCTTGCCTGAGAGGGAAAGGGAGAAAGGGCATTCAAGGCCAAGGGGCAACGTGAATAGAGAACCAGTGGTTAGCAGAGGATTGCCGAGTCATGGCTGGGTTTCCAAAGGTGATTCGACAAGCACAAAGAATAAAAGAAATAATGTGTAAATACGATTAGGTTAAAATAAGGAACTTATACGTGGCAAAAAGCATTGTAAACAGAGTTAAAACATTAAATGGCTCCCTGGAAGAAGATAATTACAATTCATATATAAAGAACGCCTAGGAATCAGTAAGAACTAAAGATAAGCAAGCAAGTTGAAAGATAGGCAAAGCACAGGAACAGGCAATCCTGTAAGAGGAAGTCCTAAGAGAAATGCAGATTAACACAATTAGGGACTGCTTCCGAAGAGCAGAGGGTGACAAGGGGAAAAACAACTGCACAGTGGAGAAACCTGGAAACACCACATTGATCAGGTACTCAAGGGTCATAACATCACCAGTAACAAGTCACAACAAGTCACTTGGGCAGCTCATGCCCTGGGGTTGGATGTGCCAAGAAGAGCACTTCACCTCCGTGCTATTCTTCTCGTAAACCCATAACCTCATCTAGTCATGAGGAAAACATCAGATAAGCCCATATTAAGGACATTCTGCCAAAGATGTGATCAGGGTTCCTGAAGACTCTCCAGGTCAGAGGGACGGGAAAGACTGAGAAGCTGTCCCAGACCTGAGGAGACTAAATGCCGTGTAGTGACCCAGATGGGACCTTGGACCAGGAAAAGGGCATTAGTGAAATCTGAATTAATCTCGAGTTTAATTAAGAGTAATAAACCAGGGCCCCTGGCTGGCTCAGTAGATAGAGCTTGCAACTCTTGATCTCAGGGTTGCGAGTCTGAACCCCAATTGGGTATAAAGATTGCTTTAAAAAGATAAAAAATAAATAAAAATAGTCATAAGCCAATGTTGGTGTCTTAGTTTTGACAAATCTGTCATGGTAATGTAAGATGTTAAATTAAGGGAAACTGAAGAGTATTTGGGAACTCTCTTGACTATGTTTGCAACTTTTCTATTGATCTAAAGATACACCAATAATAAATACTCCAATTAAAAAGTTTATTTTAAAAAATGCAGAGGCACACCTGTGTGGTGCAGTTGGTTAAGCCTCCAACTCTTGGTTTGGCTCAGGTTCTGATCTCAGATGAAGCCCTGTGTTGGGCTCTGTGCTCAGTGCAGTCTGCTTGAGATTCTCTCTCTCTCAACCCGTGCCCATCCTGCTCTCTCTCTCTCTCTCTCTCAGATAAATAAATAAATCTTTTTAAAAAATGCTGGGACACTATTTTTCTACCCATCAAATTAAAAAAGAATAAAAAGTCGGATCAAGCAAGTATTGAGAAGATATGGGTAAAGTAGCTCTTTCATACTTGCAGAGGGGAGGGCAAAATATACCTTAGGAAGGGACACCTGGCTGGCTCATGTGGTAGAGCATGTGACTCTTGATCTTGAGGTTGTGAGTTCAAGTCCCACATAGGGCATAGAGATTTTTTAAAAAAGACATTTTAGGAAAACACTTTAGGAAATCAGAGAATGTACAAACCTTACACTCTGGAAATAATTTTCAAGTATAGGGGAGAATTCTTAAGTGCTTATGTGCTTAAGAGATACATATAAGGGCAGTTGATATGATATTGTTCACAATAACAAAATTGGAGCATCTTGAATGTCCATCAGTAGGGAAACAGATTTAAACATTGAGATATGTTGGGGTTCCCCGGTGATATAGTTGGTTAGGTGTCTGCCTCTTGGTTTTGGCCCAGGTTGTGATCTCAGGGTCATGAGATCGAGCCCCACATTGGGCTCTACACACGTTCAATGTGGAGTCTGCTTGTGATTCTCTTTCCCTCTGACCCTCCCACTCATGCTCACTCTCTCTCTCTCTCTGAAATAAATAAATAAATATTTAATTAAAAACTGAGATATATTGTGGCGCATGGGTGGCTCAGTAGCTTAAGCCTCTGTCTTTGGCTTGGGTCATGATCTCAGGGTCCTGGGATCGAGCCTCATGTTGGGCTCTCTGCTCAGCAGGGAGCCTACTTCCCCCCTCTCTCTGCCTGCCTCTCTGCCTACTTGTGATCTCTGTCAAATGAATAAATAAAATCTTAAAAAAATAAAAAAATAAAAACTGAGATATATTAATATGACGAAATATTTACTATAGAGCATTTCAAAGAACAAAGAAAGAACAAGATCTACACATACTAACATGGCTAGATGTTAAAAATATAATATTGAATGAAAAAGTAACGAGGAAGAAGGATAAATATGATGCCATGGATATAAATTTAACAGACACACAAACATATCATATTGGTTTTTAAAAAGATTTTATTTATTTAATTGTGAGAGAGAGAGAGAACTCAGGCGCACTGGCACACATGAGCAGGGGGAAGGGGCAGAGGGAGGAGCAGAATCCCCGCTGAGCAGGGATTTCCCCACGTGGGGCTCGATCCCAGGACTCCAGGTTCATAACTTGCGCTGAAGGCAGACACTTTAACCGTCTAAGCCACCCGGGTGCCCCACCATATATTGTTTATGTTTACATGTATCCTAATTCATTCATCTAATAGAACTTTCATGAGTGCCTTAGTACGTGCCAAGTGCAATTTTCAGTTCTGAGGATACAGCAGTGAACGATAATAGCTGACAATTATATAGGACTTGCTGTGAGCCAAGAACTCCGTAATAATAATAATTAGTAATAATAATAACAGCAAACACTTACATAGCATTTACTACAGAGCAGGTATATTTCTAACTACTTCACATGCATTAGCTCATTGAATCCTCATAGTAACCTTATGACATATGTTCTCTTATTACTCCCATCTCATAGTGCAGCACCGTGAAGTGAACGTGCCTAGGGTCACATGTCTAGACCGCGATAGTGAGGGCATTCAGATCCAGCCAGCCTGGCTCCGAGGCTGTCCTACCAATCATTACACTCTCTGCCTTGAATCTGTGACGGCAAGACAGGCCACACAAATGTGTAGGATATGTAGTGTGTAGACAGTGGAAGAGCTGTGGAGAAAAATAGTGAAGGGGAGGAAAGAGGGAGAAGGGAGTGGGGGTATTACATTTAAGGAGGGGATGTGGCATTCAGGAACGGCCTCACTGAGAGAGAACATCTGAGCAAAGGTTCCCAAGGAAGGAGAGAACCCTGCAGCTCTCTGGGGGTGACTGCATTCCTGGCAGAGGGAACAGCAAAGTCGAAGGCTCTGAGGAAGCTCTAAACCTGGAGTATTTGAAAAATAAGGGACAAGGAAGCCTGGGTGGCTAAAGCAGAAGGAAGAAGGGGAAAAGGTCAGAGGTGAGGCCCAGGAGATGTGGGGGTTACAGTGCGGGGGGGGGGGCTTAGAAGTCACAATGAAGACCTTGGAGGGTTCTGAACAGGGGTAACAGCACCCAACTGAGGCTTTAGAGGGCTTCTTCTGGCTGCTTGGTTGAGATGAGACCGCTCAGGGACTTTTGTAATAACCTGGCAAGAAGTGGTGATGGCTTGGACTAGAGTGGTTGCAGTGGGGGTGCGAAGAAGTGGTTGGGTCCTGGACATATTTTGCAGATCCAGTTGGTAGTATTTGCTGAGGATGGACATGAAAGAAAGGAAGGAGTCTAGGGTGACTCGGCTTTTTGGCCTGAGTAAGTGGGAAGATGGAGAGACTGTTTCCTGGATGGAGAAACAGTGTGGAAAGCGGGTGTGGACAAGCAGGTAGTCATGTGCTATATTCAGCTGGACACAGTAGTCTGGACTGTAGAGCAGAAGAGATAAAAAAAAATCTGTGTATGGTCTGCAGATAGATGTTATTTGAAACCACAAGAAAGGGTGAGATCACCAGAGATGTGAGTATAGATACAGGCGGTGCAAAGGTGAGAACCAAGCCCTGGGCCCTCAACATGTAGAGATCGTGCAGGAAGCTGAGGAGAAAGAAGCCAAGAAGGGGAGGGTTCGGCAACAGGAGACTGAGAAGGAACAGCCAGAAGAGTAGAGGAAGACTGGGGGGGTGGGAGGAACCGGGAGGGAGCAGTTTCATCAACTGATTGAAGAAAGGGGTTTGAGGAGCAAGTGATCAAATGTATGGAAGGCTCTGGTAGGTAAACAAAGACAAGGACTCAGGAATGGCTGATTGAGCAACACAGAAGTGTAGAGGGCAGAGTACAATACCCCAAAATATGCCGCTTTGGCGTAAGGACTGTTTTGAGCTGAAGGCGACTGATAGAAGGAAGGCTCTCTGTCTTCCCCCTCTTCAGATGAAAGAAGGACACAGATTGACGAAGGTGTCCCTACTTCTTCTCCACCAGGAAGGACAAGAGTTAATCCCTGAGACAGCTTTAGACCCTTAGCTGGAACTAGTACCCCAAGAGTCTATACAACAGACTTCACTAATGAGCCATTCTCTATCATTAGTTTCCTCTGTTTGCCTTCCCACAATTTGCTGTCCCTGGAGACAGGTTCTTTTCCTTTGTCTTGTCGCTTCTCTAAAAATGTATTGTTCCTGTGCTAAGATGATATATAAGCCCGGGGCGCCTGGGTGGCTCAGTGGGTTAAAGCCTCTGCCTTTCGCTCAGGTCATGATCTCAGGGTCCTGGGATCGAGCCCCGCATCGGGCTCTCTGCTTGGCAGGGAGTCTGCTTCCTCCTCCTCTCTCTCTATGCCTGCCTCTCTCCCTACTTGTGATCTCTATCTGTCAAATAAATAAATAAAATCTAAAAAAAAAAAAGATGATATATAAGCCCAAGATCTAACTAGACCTTTGAGTCACTCATCTGTGGGTACATGATACACGTGTCCACAAACTTCTCTTTTCAATATATTTTTTTAAGATTTTATTTATTTATTTGACAGACAGAGGTCACAAGTAGGCAGAGAGACAGGCCGAGAGAGAGGGGAAGTAGGATCCCTGCTGAGCAGAGAGCCCTATGTGGGGCTCAATCCCAGGATCCTGAGATCATGACCTGAGCCAAAGGCAGGGGCTTAAACCACTGAGCCACCCAGGTGCCCCTTCTCTTTGCTTTTTCCTTGTTAATCATCTTTGGCTAGTCCCACTGACAGGACTCCAGCAGGAAACCCATGATGGGTAGAAGAAGAGACTTTTCCTCTCCAATAGTGGCCATTAGTGACATTGACAAGAGGGTTTAGGTAGCATTTGGGGGTGAAAACCTAACTGGGCTGGATTTTGGAGAATGGGAGGAGAGATGATGCGATGCGGACAGCCCAGAAAGTTTTCCCAGGTTTTAGCCATAGCTGGAGGCAGTGCAGAGTGAAGAGATGTGTTTTAAAGTGTCCAAATGATACTTTACTCTCATGACAGAAGTTGCCTGTCATTGCTAGAAGTTGATGTACATTACATTCATATAAAGGTTGATGCCAAAACAGTTTCTAAGAGACTTTTAAAGATTTACAGTACATATATCTGTTAAAAAAAACCATCACAAATAATTGTATGTTGAAAGCAAATACAAGAAACTGTAACAGCTGATAATTCAGAAGTGAAAATTTTGTTTGTTATGTTATCTTTGTACTTTCAAATTGTCTTATAAATAATTAGGGGGGAAAGTCGTGGGCCTGAATGTATGAAGTTGTGTGCTATGACGAGAATGGGGATGGGGTATGCAGCTGTCTAAACAGAGGCTCAGAAAGTTCTCCCTGAAAGCTGTGTGTGTGTGTCCCACTTGTCTACAACCAGCTGGAGGTGGGACATTTTGGGTGTGGGGGAGGGAGGGGAGGGGTGGAGGGAGTGACAGGGAGGGAGAGAGAGGCAGAGGCCAACTCAGGGCTTGATCTCGCAACCCTGAGATCATGACCTGAACGATAATCAAGAGCCAGATATCTAACCAACTGAGCCACCCAGTCACCTCCAAAGTTTAATAGAGCAGGCCAGAGTTTTCCAAAATGAAGACAGGACCAACTGCTTCAAAACCTTCCAAAGGCACTTAATAAAAATTCCAACCCTGGGCCCTTCCCCTCCAGTCCGCTAAATTTTAACCTCTCCAGCAGGCCCAGGCAATCTGGATCTGGAACATGGAGTGGCAGCAAGTTTGGGGTTGGGGGGGGAAGGGAGCTGCGTTTTGTACCTGGAGATGGAAGTACTCATGGGGTTTCCAGGCAGTGAGTGGATGTGAGTTCAAGTTCACTGGTGGGTGTTTATCAGATTCATCCTCAAGCTCCCATTGCAGAAGCACAGCAACTTGCACACAGTAGGGACTCAATATTTATGGAGGGAATTACAATTTCAGTTTAAAAGTCCCCTTGCCAAATCCCAAATTCTAACTTGTGACCATCTTCCTAACTCTCTTCTAGTTGCCCAGGGTGTGGACAACTAAAAAAAAAAAAAAAGAAGAAGAAAAAAAAATTTAATTCTGGCTATCAGCCTAGAAAATTGGGAAAAGCTTAGGTTTCAGATTCAGACAGACTTGGATCTGGATCTAACCCCTCTTCTCCCTGGTTTGGTGGACGCAAGCAGCTCTCCTCTCGGAGTCCTGATTGTCTCGTGCACAAATTATATATCCTCTCACGCATTCATTCATTCACTCACTCACTCATGAGGGCTCTTCTGCCCTCCTAGAACTTACTTACATCCTACGTGCGAGTGGGTGTAAACAATTAGTATAGTAGATAGGTCAATTATTCCATATGTGTGAAGGTGAGAAGTGCTATGGGGAAGAGAAGAGGAGCAGAGAAAGGGCTGGGACTGGCTTGCAGTGGTGGCGGTTGGGCAGGTGAACATCACTACTAACTAGGGTTATCAGGCAGTAGAGGAGGGAGAATTGTGGGGAGGCTCCACGGATGTGGGAGGGAGGGGATGAGTGGATATCTGGGGAAGAGGGAAATGCTTAAGGTGGAAGTGTCTGGGAAAGAGCACAGAGACGAGGTATGGTTGGAATGGGTCAAGTGAAGCGGAAATTGGAAAAAAGAGCCTTGCAGGGCAGTGATATTACAACAAAGGAGAGAAAGAAATGAACAGTTAACTGAGTGCTAACTATGTGCCAGGAACTGGGATTGACATACACCAGCCATTTACTCCTTCAAATACCCTTACCAGGCAGGTGCAGGTTGACCTCGTTTTGTGATGCTTTACAGATGTTATATCTTCACAAATTGAAGGTTTGTGGCAGTCTGGCACTGAGCAAGTTTACTGGTGCCATTTTCTCAACAGCATTTGCTCACTTCTTGTCTCTGTGCCATTTTTTTTTAAGGATTTTATTTATTTATTTGAAAGAGAGAGTGAGCGTAAGTGGGGGTGAGGAGCAGGGGGAGAAGAAGAGGGAGAAGCAGACTCCCTGCTGAGCAGGGAGCCTGATGCAGGGGTCCATCACAGGACCCTGAGATCACAATCTGAGCTGAAGGCAGATGCTTAACTGATAGCCACCCAGATGCCCCTCTGTGCCACATTTTGGTAATTCTCACAACATTTCAAACTTTTCATTATTCTCGCATTTTTTTGGTTTTTTATTTTATTTATATCATTTATTAACAACAATTATTGGTGATTATTAATAATTATTATTGTAATTATTTAACTATCACATGATATTTATAATATAGTATATGACATTTAATAATTTAATTGTTAATAATTATTAATAATTCATCAATTTGTTGCTGTTTTATTATTTTATTTTATTTAACTTTTTTTTTAAATTTTAAATTTTATTTATTTGACAGAGAGAGACCCAGTGAGAGAGGAAACACAAGCAGAGGGAGTGGGAGAAGGAGAAGAAGCAAGCTTCCCACTGAGCAGGGAGACCAATGTGGGGCTCGATCCCCCGACCTTTGGTTCATGACCTGAGCCGAAGTCAGACGCCCAACAACTGAGCCACCCAGGAGCCCCATTCTTGCATTTGTTACAGTGGTCTGTGATCAGTGATCTTTGATGTTACTATTGTAATTGTTTTGGGGTGACATGAACTGCACCCACATAAGACAACAAACTTAATCAGTATATGAGTGTTCTGACTGGTCCACTGACCGGTTGTTCTCCCGTCTCTCTCCCTCTCCTCAGGCACCCTAGTCCCTGAGATACAAAAATATTGAAATCAGGCCAATTAATAACCCTACAATGTCCTCTAAGTGTTAAAATGAAAGGCAGTCGCACTTCTTTCACCTTAAATAAAAAGCTACAAATGACTAAGCTTAATAAAGAAGTCACATCGAAAGCCAATTTAGGCCTCTCGTGTCAGTTAGCCAGATTGTGAACGCAAAGGAAAAGTTCTAGAAGGAAATTAAAAGTGTATTCCAGTGGGGATACCTGGGTGGCTCAGCTGCCCTCAGCTCAGGTCATGATCCCAGGGTCCTGGGATTGAGTCCCGCATGGGGCTCCCTGCTCATTGAGGAGCCTGCCTCTCCCTCTCCTTCTGCCTGCTGCTCCCCCTGCTCGCGTTTTCTCTATCTCTCTCTGGAAAATAAATAAAATCTTAAAAAAAAGTGTATTCCAGTGAGCA
Organism: Meles meles; assembly: GCF_922984935.1. Taxonomy (NCBI): domain Eukaryota; kingdom Metazoa; phylum Chordata; class Mammalia; order Carnivora; family Mustelidae; genus Meles; species Meles meles. The sequence continues at coordinate 196,994,649 of NC_060066.1, forward strand.
CACAAATGATAAGAAAATGAAACAACCTTATTGCTGACGTAGAGAAAGTTTGAGTGGTTTGGATAAGCGATCAAACCAGCGGCAAATCTACTTCTGGTGAGGGCAAAACCTAATTCAGAGCAAGGCCCTCACTCTCTTCAATTCTGTGAAGGCTGAGAGAGGGGAGAAGCTGCAGAAGGAAAGTCTGAAGATAGCAGAGGCAGGTTCATGAAGTTTAAGGAAAGAAGCCATCTCCATAAAATAAAAGTGTAAGGGGAAGCTGAAGCAGCCGGTGCTGATGTAGAAACTGCAGAAAGTTCTCCAGAAGATCTGGCTCAGATCAGTGATCAGTGATCAGGTGACTACACTAAACAACAGATTTTCAACATAGATGAAACAGCTTTCTACTGGAAGAAGATGCCATCCAGGACTTCCATAGCTGGAGAGGAGAAGTCAATGCCTGGCTTCAAAACTTCAAAGGACAGGCTGACTCTCTCATTAGGGGCTAGAGCAGCTGGTGATTTTAAGTTAAAATCATTGCTCATTTCCATTCCCAAACTCCTTAAACACAATGCCAAATCTGTTCTGCCTGTGCCCTATCAACGGAACCACAAAGCCTCGATGTCGGCACATCTCTTTATAACCTGATTTACTGAATATTTTAAGTCCACTATTGAGACCTACTGTTCAGAAAAAACATTCATTTCAAAAACATTACCACTCATTGACAATGCACTGGTCACCCATGAGCCCTGATGGAGATGTATATTAAGATGAATGTTGTTCTCATGCCTGCTAATACAATGTCCATTCTACAGCCCATGAATCTGGGAACGATTTTGACTTTCAAGCCTTATTATTTAAGAAATTTATTTATTAAGAAATTATTTAAGAAATTTAAAAATTAGATTTCATATGTCTATAGTTGCTTTAGTAGTAATTCCTCTGATGGACTGGGCAAAGTAAATTGAAAACCTTCTAGAAAGGATTCATCATTCTAAATGCCATTAAGAACATTCACAATCCATGGGAGGGATATTAAATATCAACATTAATGGGAATTTGGAAGAAGTTGATTCCCACCCTCATGGATGACTGTGAGGCTTCAAGACTTTAGTGGGGGGAAGTAGCTGCAGATGTGGTGTTAACAGCAATAGAACTAGAATGAGAAGCGGAGCCTGAAGACAGGACAGAATGCTGCGAGCTCATGAGAAAACTTTAATGGATGAGGAGCTGTTTCTTATGGGTGAGTAAAAAAGTGGTTTCTTGGGATGAAATCTACTGGTGAAGATTCCGTAAAGATTGTCAAAATGACAACAAATGATTTAGAATACTACTTAAACTGAGTTGATGAAGCAGCGGCAGAGTTTGAGAAGATTGACTCCAATTTTGGAAGAAGTTCTACTGTGGTAACATGCTATCAAACAGCCTTGTATGTTCCAGAGAAATCATCATGAAAGGAAGAGTCAATCAATGCAGCAAACTTCGTGGTTGTCTTATTTTAAGAAATTGCCCCAGCCGCCCCACCTTTCAGCACCCACCACTCTGATCAGTCAGCAGCTATTAACATGGAAGCAAGACCCTCTACCAACAAAAAGAGTATAACTTGCTGAAAACTCAGATTATGGTTAGCATTTTTAGCAATAAAGTTTTTTTCCTGTTGGGGAGGGTGGAGTTGTCAAATGATCCTCTTAAAAATTTTTTTTATTAAACTTACTTAAAAAAAAAACAAAACCATGAAGTTTGCTGCATTGATTGACTCTTCCTTTCATGATGATTTCTCTGGAACCACTTGGGGCTCAAACTCATGACCCTGAGATCAAGAGTCACATGTTCTACTGATTGAGCCAGCCAGGTGCCCCAAATGATCCTTTATTGAAATATTTTCCTTTGTAGTTCTTAACTAGCTGGGCATTCCACTGTACCACTATTTGATGTCATCTATGATGTCATGAGGGTGGTGGCCATGAACATTGCAACCCACAGACTGGGCTGTCCCAGGATCTCTTTAATGGTTCCAGAGAGCTCTCTGGCTAAAGATCCATGCAGCATCTGTTGAGCAATGTTGATAACCTCATCAAAAGTGATATTTCCATTGTGCTTAATGTTTTTCTTCTTTCTGTCTCTTGACAATTCCTTGAGGGCTTTGATAATTAGGGCCAAGGCTGAAGGTGTCTTTTCAGTCTGGGTCTGTCTGTTCTGAGTGGTCAGTATCCCCGTAATCCTCATTCCTTCCAATCGCAGGTTGCCTTGGTGATGTCATCAGCAACATTTTCTGGATATAGACCCGGGGAAGATGAATCAGGGCCAGGACAGATGTGGCATTGATTTCCCCAACGGTGTACCTCAGGTATACAACTTTGATCTCATTGGGGTCAAACTGACATGGTATTGGGGGGATGGTTGGATGGTGGGGGAATGGTTGATGAACCTGGATTTGGGGCCACGGAAGACAACTGCACCTTCACCTCCTCTGAGCAGAAAGCCAAAAAAGCCATAAAGCATTTTTTAAAATTAAGACTTATTTATTTATTTGAGAGAGAGCATATGAATAAGCAGGGGGAAGGGAAGAGGGAGGGGGAGAGGAACAGAAGCAGACTCCCTGTTCTGGGACCATGGAGCCCAACACGGGGCTCAATCCTACAACCCTGAGATCATGACCTAAGTGAAATCAATCAGATGCTTAACTGACTGAGCCAACCAGGCACCCCCACAAAGTGTTTTTTAATAAAGGTATGCACAGGAGGGCCTGGCTGGTTCAGTTGGTAGAGCATGTGACTCTTGATCTCAGGGTTGTGAGTTCAAGCCCTACATGGGCATAGAGCTTACTTTCAAAAAAAAAAAAAAAGGTATGGACAGTGTTTTGTTTTGTTTTTATTGAACAGTGTTTTTTTAGACATCATGCTATTGCACACTTAACAGACTATAGTCTAGTATAAACATAACTTTTACATGCACTGGGAAATAAAAAAATTGATCTGATTTGGTTTATTGTGATATTCACTTCATTGCAGTGGTCTAGAACTGAATCTGCAATATCTCTGAGGTATGTCTATATTATGACCTTACCCACTTTCTCTTTTATTTTTTAATAAAAATTTTTACTTATTTGACAGAGACACAGCAAGAGAGGGAACACAAGCAGGGGGAATGGGAGAAGGAGAAGCAGGCTCCCCGCTGCTGAATGGGGAGCCTGATGTGGGGCTCGATCCCAGGACCCTGAGATCATGACCTGAGCTGAAGGCAGAAGTTTAATGACTGAGCCACCCAGGTGCCCCTCTTTTTTTTTTTTAACGTAAGCTCTATACCTAATGAGGGGGTTGAACTCCAAACAGAGTGACAAAAACAAAATGCGACTTGGTTATGACATACAACTAGCAAGTGGCCCAGCATATTCTTTCCTAGTACCATACATTATTTGCCACATATATCTATTGATATCGTAACTATAGCAATTTCATAAAATTCCCATTACTTTTAGTGAAAGGATTCAATGAGGGGACAGGGGAGCAGACATGGCCTATGCAGGGGGAGATGCCACCCAGGATCCAAGCATCCCGAGACTGCCCTAGATCTGAGGGGGAAGGGTCTGCCTAAACATGGCTTCTCTGAGTCAAGAAGTAAGGGCCTGGAATGGTTAAAAAATGAGGACTTGCTAAAAACAGGCTGACAAATATTGCAGTATGTTTTTACTGATTCCTTTTGTAAGATCATACTTTTAACATGAACCATACACAGTGATATAGTTTACCTGAAATTATTAAATTCATAGCATACTCTAGGTGGTGTGGTCTCATGATGGAACCAATTTCACAGATGTGAGGGCCTTCCTTATAGTCTGTCAGTGGGCCCCTGTGACTGAATGTGAAACTTCATGTAGTTCTAACACTAAAAGTCTACACTTGAGGCCCTCAGGACATAGAAATGAAGGTAATAATATATATCATGGTGTTTACTGAGTGCTGCTCTAAGCTTCCCAATGATTCCTGCTTGAATCTTCCCAATTCCGACAAACATGATACATTCAAATCTCAGTTCCACCTCTGCTGTGGGTTAAATTGTACCTTCCCAAAAGATGTTGCAGTTCTAACTCCCAGGACTGTGAATGCAGCCTTATTTGGAAATTGGGTTATTGAAGATAATCAAGTTAAGATAAGGTCATGAAGGTAGGCCCCCATCCATCTGACTGGTGATCTTGTAAAAAGGGGAAATTTGGACCCAGAGACAGAGACCCAGGGAGATCACCACTTGAAGACTATGCTGCCATGATCAAGCAACACCAAACATTGTTGGCAAACCACCAGAAGCTTGGAGAGGAGCAAGGAACGGATTCTCTCTCACAGCCCTCGGAAGGACCCAATTCTGCTCACACCTCGATTTTAGACCTCTAGCCTCAAGTGTGAGACAAAAATGTCTTGTTCTTTTTTTTTTTAAATATTTTATTTATTTATTTGACAGAGAGAGAGATCACAAGTAGGCAGAGAAGCAGGCAGAGAGAGGAGGAAGCAGGCTCCCTGCTGAGGGAAGAGCCCAATGCAAGATCTCTGGGATCATGACCCGAGCCAAAGGCAGAGGCTTTGACCCACTGAGCCATCCAGGCCCCCCTGTCTTGTTCTTTAAACCACCCAGTTCGTGGTATTTTGTTACGGCAGCTCTAGCAAACTGATATAACTATACACTAGTTAAGGAATTCTCCTATTTTCTTATCTGCAAAACTGGAACCATAATAATGGTTTTATTGGCCAGGCTCTATTCTAAACCCTTTAGTTAGATTATCTCATTTGGTCATCATAGCATCGCTCCGAAATAGGTACAGCTACTATGTCCCCTGTTCAGATAAGGAAACTAGGGAACAGAGAAGTTAAGTAAGTCGCTCAAGGTCATATAGTAACTAAATACATAAGATAAAATACATCCTTCACAAGACAGTTGAGAGCTCTTCATGAGACCGCTGGTGTCTAGTGAAAGCTCTTTGTAAATAGTAAAGCATTCCACCCGTGTTAGTTAGAATCTCTGGGGATTCAATCCTCCTCTCCACCCCCCGCCCCCCGCCCCGCCTTTTTTTTTTTTTTTTTTTTGGTCAACTTCGACTTGTCCTCTTCCTACCCGTAGTTCCTTCCCTTGGCGACAGCGGTCGCTGCGGTGCGCGGGCGCTGACAGATCCCTCTAGCCCGCTGCGCTGGCTGCTCGCTGGTGTCTATAAATAGCAGTGCGGGGCTCAGCCAGGCATCAGTCCGCAGCCGCCGCCGGGAAGGGTGTTGGGCTGGGGCTGCAATTGTCGCTGGAGCTGGACGCGGCGGAGCTGAAGCTGGGCCGGGGCGGAGCGCAGCGCCGCGTCGGGGCCGCAAGGAGGGGTGTGTTGCTGCCGGCCCACCGCGAGCCGCCCCTAGCCGGCGCCGAGGCACCCTCCCGCCAGGCCGCCTGCCTCCGCCTTCCGCCTCCCTCCATTTCCCCGGAATTTCAGCCCGGCGCGCCTGCACCCCGGCCCTTCTCTGGGTGGGGGAACTCCCGGCCCCTTTCCGGCTTCACTCCTTCCTCGCAGGCTGGGCTTCCAGTCCCCTCTCTTCTTTTCCTGGACTGGCTCCCACCTCCCCACCCCTCCTTTGGTCCCCTTCCTTTAGGTCAGGCTCCCTGCCGCTTCCCTTAGCTGAGTCCTGGCTTGTCAGTCACTTTCCTCAGCCAAGGGTCCCAGCCTTCCCCTTTCCTTTTCTTTGTCTGGGTCCAACCTCTTCTGTCCCTTCCTCTGTCCCTAGAGTGCAGTCCCTCTCTCCCCCTTCACCCCCCACGCATCCCCCCAAACCTGGAGTTCCAGACCTATTGGACTCCTGTGGTCCTTTCTGGGTTCTTGGCCTCTTTCCCCAGTTTGGAGTTCTCCACTGCAAACCCAGCCTCCTTCTACCCCCCAGAGATCTGCTTCCACACAAATACCTCTCTAAAACATGAACTTTTTCTAGGGACAGCCCCAGTCTGTCTTCCACCTGCTGACCCCTTGCTACCTATGTCCCAGATCTTACTCTCACTTTACTAAGGGTCAAGGCCTGCTGAACCAAGGGATCAGCATGGTGCTTCTGTGGTCTGGCATCTGCGGCCGCGCTCCCCCGCGAATCTTCCCTTCGTTGCTGGTTGTGGTAGCCTTGGTGGGGCTGCTGCCTGTTCTCAGGAGCCATGGCCTCCAGCCCAGCCCTACGGCCAGCACCATCCGAGGCTCAGAGCCCCCACGGGAACGCTCGATTGGGGATGTCACCACTGCCCCACCGGAGCTCGCCCCCGAGAGCCGCCCTGTTAACCATTCCGTCACTGAACACGGCATGAAGACTCGAAAGGCCTTTCCGGTCCTGGGCATCGACTACACACATGTGCGCACACCCTTTGAGATCTCTCTCTGGATCCTGCTGGCCTGCCTCATGAAGATAGGTAAGTCCAGTTACCTGGACACTTCTGCGGCCCAAACTGGTGAGCTGCTTGCCCCATCCTTACCACTTGAGACTACCCAGGAATAAAGGGCTGGGCCACTCCAGTAAAGTAGGCAACCTCTGTCCTGCCATCTTGGTCTTTCTCAAACTTGGGCTCTGTGGTCTGAGGGCTCCCAAGATTGGAGCCAGCTTATGTGCAAGGGGGAAAGCAGGATGAGAGCATGGGATGCTTCTAATACGAGGTACGTCCAGCAAGGGTTCCAGGCCTGCAGGTCTCCTTTGGCTGGGTCAGACCCCGAGGGGAGCCAGGCACCCAGCTGTGTATGAGACAGACGAGTGTCTTCCAGCAAGTGGCACAGTCGTCTCTGTCAACAGCAGCCGGGGCAATTACATGCTTCATGGGAGGGCATTCCAGAATGGAGTGTTTATCTACTTGGCCTGTCTGAGGAGTTTAAGTATAGTAGGGGACCTGTGTGCTGGAACCTGCGGGATCCCTATAGTATCACCTTCCTTTATTCCCAGAATGTTATCTGTCAGCTTTGCCTGCCCAGGCTGGCCGGGAGCCCCTGAGTCAGTTTCCGGCCCAGGAATGCCATCTTTTACACAGTGTATGGGACCGGGGCCCTGGAAGTTTCTGAAGTCTGTTTTGGATGTTGGGGGGGGAGAGTGGAGGAGGTTGAAGTTTGGTCTGGCCCCGCAACTCACCTGCACACTGGCACCTCACTGTGTCTCACGGTGCTGCATGGGCTGGCCAGTCACATTGGCTGGCCACCCAACCAAGTCAGAGAGGGACAGGTGGATGGGCTCAGGATATTCTGGTCCAAAGAGACTTTGAAATGTTCTTTTGGGGAGAAGGAACCAGAAAAGTTGTTCTCCCCTCCTGGTTTCCCTCCCTGCTAGGCATGGACACTCCGTTCTGCTGGGTGATTGATGGAGTTCCCCGGAGCCTGCATAGCCCAGAAGTCCCTGGAAGTGTGTCCGGGGGGACTTTGAAAGCTGCCTTTGCTTTGTTAGCCTCATCTATCTGTGGAAGGCATGAGGATCTGGGATTCTGCTGGTTTGGGTTTGGGGAGTTTGTGACTCTGGGTAGGAAGCCTTGCAGCTTTCCCAAGGACATGCAGGAGCTGAGTGGTGATGCTAGGCTGGTGTGAGGCAGGCTCTGGGACATGCCGCAGCAGGACACTCTGTTTTGGTGTTGCTGGCATGGAGCTTTGGTGCTGTGACAGTAGGAGGGACTGTGCATGGAGCTGGACCACCAGCTCCATGTACATATACCCTGATGGCAGCCAGCTTCCTGGTAAAAATCAAGGACTGGGCAAGGGGAGCTATGTGTACTGATTCGGACAGCAACATGACCTTGAACCAGCTGGGGCCTTTTTCTGCAGGTCTTGCCCAGCTGTGAGACTGGCAAGAATCTCTAAATTTGACCATTATCAATTGAATCATGAAAACTGTGTCTTTTTTTTTTTTTTGGTAAGAAACTAGTGACCGTGATGTGTCATTTGCCTGTATGAGACCCAGAAGAGACCTCACAATCACTGTTTAGAAATTGCCCTTCTCTCTGCAACTCCCTCACCTTCCAGCGACACCCGGCATTGTGTTAGGGCACTGGGGGCTGGTTCACACACAACAAGCCTCAGTGTCTTCTCTTGGTGTGACCACAGAGATCCTACTCCAGGGAGGAAGGAGTTTGTCCCTGAAGACCTGATATCTGTGTCTAATGGGGTCAGGCTTGGCCTTCTTTGTCCCCATCAGAACCTGTACCAGGGACCCTGAGCAGCTGGAGAACAGAGAGGTGGCATGGCCAGGCCATCAGTCTAGAAGTTAGGAAACTTGGCTTCTCATCCACCTCCCTCTGTGACCTTGGCCCAGTCACGCCTCCCCACCTGTCAGCTGATCTTTGGCCCCTTCCAGGTCTGACATTTCTGCCATTCATTCCACTGACTCGGGTAACCCTGGCAAGTCACTCCGCCTTGGGCCTCAGTTTTCCCATTGTAAAATGAGGAGACTGGATATGATGTCTGAGAACGTTTGCAGTTCCAAAAGCTGGTGTCTCTGGCTTGGAAGGGCATTTGGAAAACAGAGGAACCCTAGCATCTGGCTCTTCTGGGGAAGAGAATTACGACCAAAAGATCCCAACGTCCCTGTTCAGGTGGCAAAAGTGAATGATCATTTCTTCCTTTCCCTTTGCAGTGGAGAACTGAGGTTAGATACAGGCACCTCTGCTCTGCCACCAGCCTTTCTGAGCCTCTGTTTCCTCAGGTATAAAGTGTGTGGGGGGGGGGAATAATAGTACTTAGAGTGCTGCTGATGTGACAGTGACCCCAGTTAACACAGATGAGGCTGCCTTTATACCTACAGGAAGTACTCAGTGAGTGACAGCTGCCCCTGTTGGGACTTACTTTATTTTATTTATTAGAGAGCCCGTGCATGCATGCAGGCTCCCCACTGAGCAGGGAGCCTGATGCGGGGCTCATCCCAGCACCCTGCAATAATGACCTGAGCCGAAGGCCGAAGCTTAACCTACTGAGCCACCCGGGCATCCGCACCCGTTGGGATTTGAAGCACCAAAGGCAAATGCATCTCTATCTCAGCCTCCCACATACAGTCTTCCTCTGAAGCTGGAAGATTACAAATCTCTCAACCCTAGGCTGCCACAGGGCGTCCTTCCTTAAGGTTTCAGTGTGTTGGGTGTGTCCTACCTATTTTGTTCTTTCACTTTAGCTGCCTCCGGGGCAAGTTCTGGGAGGGGAGGGGAGACAGCACCAACTGACTTCAGGGACTTGGGGCTGAGGCCATGCTCCCTGCGCATGCTCAGATATCCAGGAACCTAGGAGTTCATTCTGGGGTCTTGCCTACTCTCTCAGCTCCGCAGTGTGGGTAGGAACCGAGTCGGAGCCCTCATTCTGTCACGTCTGGCAGCTGCTTCCCTTGCAAGGTGCCCCTCCTTTAAGAATAGAAAGTGCTGTGTGCATTTCGCTTTCCTGTCCTCATCAGTGAGTGGAGCCTTAGGTTGGCCCCGTCAGAGATGGCTGTGGGAGGATAGGGTTGGTTAGAACTGAAGTTCTAGAGTAATGCTTCTGGGTTCTCTCCTGACTGGCTCCATGGGTGACATGAGGCCCTGCTCTGGGCCTTTTTGCTTGCTCTGATGGTCAGGGATTCTTGCCTTGTCTTTGATGGGGAGGGGCTGGTGGGAGGAGGGGGGGGTTTAGACTGTTGGGAGACCTGTGAGCGTGACCCCAAGCCTCAGGTTAGGTTCGCTTCCCCGCCCCCCCACCTTGTGATTTGGGCCCTGCATGAATTCCGCTTTGTCCCCAGTTCACCCGACTCCCAGTCTAGTGCTTGTTCCAAAGGAGAGCCCAGCTGTAACCTGGCTTGCCACTGGCACCCCCTGTGTTTGTTTGCCCATATCCCTGATCTGGAACTCCTGGCAGAGGCCCGAGAGCCCATAAAGCAGGTATTCTTCTTGTCTCCTGACCAGAGACAAAAAAGCCTTCCTATGTCTCTTCACATCTTATAGCTTTTGTTTTGTTTTGTTTTGGGCTTTGCAAGGCATATCCTGTCATTTCCTCCTTAAACAGGTCTGTGAGTCCGGGAGGTGGGGGTGGGGGTCACTGCAGCCCACCTCACATGCATGCCTATCAGCCCCAGCATCCGGCTTCCTGTAAAATAAGACAAGAACTCACCTCTTCCACTTCTGAGAAGGAGAGAGGAACAACTTCAAAGGTCATGTTGAAATTGTCTCTAGAAGCCCAGACGTCCTTCTCTAAAAAGAAAGGGGTGACCTTTTTCTCTTTGGGAAGGTAGCTGACTGACTGCAGGACGGTGGGAGGAGAGGGTCAGCCAGGGGCTGGGAGGAGGCCTTCAGGTAGGACACGTGTCTCCAGAAGCATCCGGGTACTTGGAGGGCTCATGACCGGTCACGTTGCTGGACTTCATTCTGAGGAGCTCCCACAAGGCATGCCTCTCTTCTCATTCTTACCCCGCTCCTCCAGCTCTGGGGAAGCAAAGACATGGTCAGAACTCCTGGGCTTCTGCCCCTGCCCCGCAGTACCAGTGTCCCTGCCTTGTTTCTCCGGACCCGACTTGCCTCATTGGTAGTGACGATGCCGTCTCTACCTTCCTTCTAAGACGGGTGTAGAGGCCACACTTGGGAGTGCCCAGCACTGTGCCCCGCTGTTCAGGCGGCTTCTAGGGCCTATTCAGACTCCACCCCTCTGGGCGGTCTTCCCAGCCCACTCCAGCCCACAGCAGTTGCTCTGGCTTCTCCCCCTGAACCCGTTTCCCTTATTGTTTATCCACAACTTTGGCACGAGGCCTAGCCTGCCCTGTGACATCTCTTCTGTTGGGTGTGTTTGTGTTTTAATCAGAATTACCATTTATTGAGTATCTACAGAGTAGTGTCAGGCACTTTATAAAAGTGATCTCATTTAATTCCTACTAAAATCATATGAAATAAAGCCTATCTCTGTTTTACAGATGAGGAAATAGCTCATAGAGGTTATCCTCCGTGATGTTGAATTGCTGTGTCTTTTCTGTTTGAGTCTTGGCGTAACCTCCTAGAGGAGTGTGCCTGTCTCTCCTGCCCCTCACAGACCCAGGGGCAGAGGCACACACAGCCTTCTGAGGAGTCGGAGCCCAGCCTCCTGCGCGTGGACTCCCTCTCGGATGCGGCAGATGTCAGTGGTGGCAACCCTCTCTCTGTCCCGAGAAAGGAGTTCAGTTCAGTGCCTGGCTTTGGGCCTATCCCCTGTCTCCATGAGTTGCATAGATACAAGGCTGGGCCTGTCCCTGGTCCTCTGGTAGTGACCTCCCTGTCCTCTCTTTGGAGGTGCCCTCTCTGTGGTCTGACTAGAGCTCATTTCTTCCCTCCTTGGGCAGGGGAATGTCAGTGAAAGGGGGGTTAGCCAGCAGGGGCTCTTCTGCCTCTTGGCAGAGAGGGTGCTCACGGCTCAGCAGGATCCCCTGAGAGGCAACCTTTGTGTTGGGAGCAGGTGGCATAAATTTCTTTAGCCCTAGAAGGCAGGCAGAATCTAGTAGTAACTATTATTACTACTGTAACTCGTTTCCAAAGCACTTACGTATGTAGTAGTTAATTCTGATCGTCTCAGTGGGTTAGCGGGTGGTTGATGTGCCCCTTCTACATCTAAGGAACCCAAGGTCACGTAGCAAGTAAGTGGCAAAGGACGCATCTCTGGATTCCTAACCCAGGACCCCATCCTCTTTCCTTCCTGGCTGACATGCCGTGTCCTTATAAAGATCAAGGGAGACCAGAGATCCGAAGGGGTTTTGATGAGAGTAAGTGACTAGGCACATCCACATTGGTAACTCAAGTGGTTGTCAGAAGGGACACCAGCTCCCCCAGTAGGAAGGGAGAGCTCAAGGAGCGGGCAGTCTGGGGTGGTCTAGAGCCCAGGCCAGATCAGCTCCTAGAGCTAACGAAGAGTGTGAGGGCTGAATTCAGCTTTGGGACCTGTCATTCTCAGAGCCCCGCTCAATGGAACAGCAAACCTTTGCAATAGAGGGCTTTTCCTTTTCCTTAAAGTGTTGTAGGCCCTCCCGGAGGGGAAAGGAGAGGCAGAGAAGTGAATTACAACCAAAAACATGCTGAATGGGCAGGAACGAGGAAGTCAAGAAACTTGAGATCTGGTCTCAGTTCTTTGCTGAGCTGTGTGCCCTTAGGAAACGCACAACCTCTCTGAGCTCCTGTTAGGAATTATCTGTAGTAGTTTTGTCCAATTTTGCGAATTACCTTAGTTGCTACTTACTAAGCTCCTATATCAGAAGCTTTGTCGGGTACTTGCACAGCTAGATTGGGATTTAAGCCCAGATCCTTCTGCCTCCAGAGCCCATGTTCCTCATTATACCCCAGCTCCCTTTCAATTCAGAAGTTTTATTTTTCCCATAATCATTTTGAACAAGGAAGTTTTACGGTTTTAGTATTTCAAGTCTTAACGGCTCTGTGTGGATCATTTCTTGGGTTTAGGAAAAAACTGTGACCTCCCCTCCCCCCAAGTCCCACTGTGAATTAAATCATCCTTCTCTGAGACGTTGGCATTGAGAATCACAGGAGAGGCCGGGAACTGGAGTGGAGGAGCCCCGGACTCCCTTTGGGAATGCCAGCCTGGACAGAGCTGGCTGGCCTGCCTTCTTCCGTCCTCTCCTCCCCTGCCCGCTTTCTTTCTTTCCGTGGTGGGGAGAGAGGGCTCACTCAGCAAACCCAGGACCTGGATTATTCCTGAGTCATCCATCGCCTGTGTGGGCCTCATTTTGCAGCATTCACACCCCCTGCAAACATCTGAGTCAGACATGTCTCCCCAAGGTTGTCTGCACACACCACCCTGGGCCAGACCATGTCTTTAGATGCCGATAAACATCAACTCATACTTTTAGGCAGCCCGTGATTATGTGTGGGTATTTTTAATCTTATAGGTTAATCTAATTTTAACTGAACTAAGTTTTGAGTCGGGTCTGGAGCAGTGGGCTCTCTCCCTTCTTTGGGATCCTGCTGACTTCATTTTCTTCCCCCAAAGCTCGTCTAACTTATGGGGCCAGTTTGGGGGTCTGTTAGGGGAGACCTGACCCCTGACTTCTAATACTGACTTGCTGAGAATTTGGAGTTCCCCACATCACCCCCAGCAAGTTCTTTTCTGAAAAGATACGTCCTTAAGCAGCTTGGAGCGAGGTTCAGGATGAGAAATCCTGTTCCTCCCCAGGCCCCCTTTCCAGTCCCTTAGGGGGACACTTAACTCAGTCTGGCCCTTCCCCAGTACTCAGACTGTTGGTGACCAGGCCACCACAGACAGAGAGGTGACATCACAGCTGTGTGTCCACAAGCTCACCAAAATAAATAGCTAACAACACTTAACACACTCGCCGTGTGGCAGGCAAAGCTTACAAGCGCTGTCTTTGTACTGGTCAGCCAGGACTGAGAGCAGCTAATTAATTTGTCTCATCAAGCTGGGATCCAAGAGGCAGGTCAGTTGAAATCAGCCACCAGGCATTTAGCCTGTGGCCCATCAGGGAACCAAGAAGAGTGAAACCCCCAGCCCTGCTGGTTAGGAGCTTCAAGTGTGCTTAGGAGAAAATGGTGTTCGCACAGAGGGGATGGGCAGACTCCCGGCAGGCAGAGTTCAGGGAATGGCAGTCCCTGAGGGCCGGGGTGAGTAGGGGACGCTTCTCAGGGGAAGTGGAACTTGAGCCAGTCTTGAAGGATGGAGAGGAATGAGATAACCATGCAGGACTGAGAGAGTTATTCTTAGCACACAATTCCCACAAGCATGTCAGCCCTTGAGGACAGGGCCTTTGTTTGCTTCCTTCTGTGTGCCTGGTGCAGAGTAAGGTCTCCTGAGTATCCAGGGATTGAAGGAGTGCGGGACTGCCTTCCGGGTGGAGATGGGGTCCATGTGAAGCATGGGGCAGACAGGAAACCAGTTTGACGGCTCCGAGAGGAAGGAGAACAAGGGTTGGAGAGGCTAGTCACCAGACCAAACACCAGGCTGGGAGTTTAGCTGAGCTCCAGAAATCACATCAGAGTGCTTGGATCAGCCCGTGTATGAGCCGTGCTGCCAAGGCCACCTCCCTCTCTGGCCACCTCCCTGGGCTTGGCTCTAATGGAGGGTCTCTAAGGGCATCCTCTCTGGGCTGGGTGGGGTCTCTCTGGGAAAGTCTGGGTCTGTTTGGTTTGCCCTCAATTTGTGTAAGTAAAAGCAAGATACCAGAGCTTCCTCTGGGAGCTGCCAAGAAGCCCTAATTGAATTAAACTTTCCCCGGGAAGATTCTTCAAGCCATCACTGCACCGTGACTGTGAATGAATGAGACCAGTGGCCATAAACCACACGAGAAGGCAATCTCACTAATTTATGGTTGTGCCCAGACAGGTTGACGTGTGGCTTCTCTTTGTTTTTATGTGTGCTGGGAGTGGGCTGGGGCCAGAATCTCCTTTCTGTGGCAGATTTATTTTGAAAATATGAATAAATAAAACATGTTTCTGGTCCAAACAAAACAAAAAGAAATGAAATAGCACGGAAGGGTATCAAGGTAAAAAGTAAAACTTCCCCTCCTCACTTCTCTGATAACCCACTTGGTCATCCTTCCCAGAGTTAACGCTCTCAGTGCTGCTTTTCATAAATTCTCTCTGTGTATATATGAGCGTGGGAGTAGGAGGATAGATATGGTTTTCATAAAACCATTTGTGTAAAGGAAAAGAGATCTAGGCTGGGACCTGGGTCCTAGTCCAAGCTCTGCCTCTTTGTTGCATATGGACCTAGAATAAGTCATTTTGCCTCTCTGGGCTTTAATTTTCCCATCTGTTGATTTCGGTTGTTGAAGGGCGTCTCTGGGACTTTCCAGCAGGAAAGACAGTCATCCCAGAGGAGCCCCTGCTCTGCTGAGGCCCTTTGGTAGATGGGCCACTGCTGTTGTTAGCCCTGGCTTCAGAGCACAGAATTCTCAAACACAGAATCATGGTCCGCTCCAGTTCCAGCTCAGGGTTATGGGATTAAACGAACAGGTTCGCAGAGAGCCAGCTCTGTCGCTGGGGAAGTAAGACAAGGCACAGAAGGGAGGAAGCACAGGTGGGAAAGTGTGCGGCTGGGGCTGGGATGATGGGCGTTGGATTGGAGCAGGAGAGATGAGGGAAGGTTTCCTGAAGGAGTAGTCCTGAGGAGTGGGCCAGGTGGAGAAGAGGAAGATTGTCTGATAAGATTTTTTTTTTTTTTTTTTTTTTTATTTGACAGAGAGAGATCACAAGGAAACAGAGAGGCAGGCAGAGAGAGAGAGAGAGGGAAGCAGGCTCCCTGCCGAGCAGAGAGCCCGACGCGGGACTCGATCCAGGACCCCGAGATCATGACCCGAGCCGAAGGCAGCGGCCCAACCCACTGAGCCACCCAGGCGCCCCAGAGTTTATTTGTCAGAGAGAGAGAGGGAGAGAGGGAGAGAACACACAAGCAGGGAGAGGCAGGCAGAGGGAGCAGGCTTCTTGCTGAGGAAGGATATAGATGTGGGATTCAATCCCAGGACCTCGGGATTGTGACCTAGGCGGAAGGCAGATGCTTAACGGACTGAGCCACCCACCAGTAAGGCTTGATTTTGGAAGGGAATCTGGCTTGGGTGGGAGATGGGACTGGATGACCTGCTTTTCTTCTAGGATCTAGGTTTCTAAGATTCTTTTTTTTTTTTTTTTTAAGTGAGCTCTGCATCCAGTGTGGGGCTCGAGCTCACAACAAGAGTCGTAGGCTTCACCAACTGAGCCAGTTAGGTACCCCTCAGGGTCTTTCTGAGTCCATGATGGAGTTCAGGGGGCTTGCAGACCCCCCGAAATAGTCTGCAGATGTTGTATGTGTGTGTTTTTATCAGAGAGAGCAGTGCTAGCCACAGATTTTCTGACGGGTCTGTGGCCCCAAAGGGTTGAAGAGCTTTGGCACTTTGTGCTGTGAAAATCTGAAGGAAGGTAAAGGACTCCCCTTGGGTGAAGTGTAATACTGAAGCCTGGGATGAGTGGGATTTGCCTATGGGGCTGCAGAACTCATTCTGGGCGAGGAAAACGAACCCAGTCAGAATGAGTAAGCTGTGTCCTGGGAAAAGGAAAAGGAGATCGACCCTGAAAAGTAGAGAAAAGCTTTTCTGGATTGGGAATCAAAGTAGACGCAGCTGACTCCTCCTGCCGTGCCCTCCTTTCAGGCAGGGAAGGTGCTGGGCTCCTTCTGCCCCCAGGGTCTGCTGGGTTTCTGTGGTGAGTCCACACCCCAGAAGGTAATTCAGGCCTCTCCCCCTTTGTCCTAAAGTGGATAGGGCCCAGACACACCTCTGAGTCTCTGCTACAGGAAGCAGCTATCTTTGAGGCAGCAGAAACAAGGGATTGCCTCTGGAGGGGACAGGCTTTGAGGGCACAGTGCTGGGCAGCCCTGACTGGCCTCTGCTGTTCTCTGGACTGAGGATGCTTTGCTCTCACCCTGTTTCTGGGTGTGAGAGTAGAAAATATTTTTCTACCTGCAGAATACTAGTGGTAGAAAGAACCTTATGGTAACTTGGGGCCCCAGGGCCTAGAGGGGAGATGGAGATGTTTTGATCCTATCCTCTCATTTCCTAGCTGAGGCCCAGAGCAGATGTCCCCAGAGCCACACAGGAGTTTAGTGGCAGAGGAAGGGGTTCCCTTGCTCTCGTAACTAATAACCCAGGGGTCTCTGGGCCATAGGAGCTGGATCAATAGCAGAGGCTGTGACCTTTGTCCTGGATGTTGGTTTCTAAGTGTTGGTAACTCTGATGGGCCCTTGAAGCCTAAGAAGGGCAGCCTCCTCTCCTGCTGGAGTATCTGTCTGAAAGCTGTTCCTGGCAGGGAAGCCATTCGGCCTTTGGCCGTACAGCCCCTTGCAGGGGAACCAAGTGCAAGGCTTTGGACACTGTCACAAGCCAGTGTCAAGCCTGGGTGCTGTGCTTTTTATAGCATCTTTGCCATCAAACCAGGCAGGGCATCAAGATCTTATCTGTTGGGTCCTGGGCCAGGGCCCACGGGAATCTGGATGCTGTACCAGGCAGGCAGGATGCCTGTTTGAGGCGGAGCCAGATCACCTCCCCGAGCACAGCCCAAGACTCCTGTTACAACTCGCCGAAGGAGGGGGGCCAGCGGGCCCGCGGGCCGACCAAGCAAAGGTGCATGAGAACCACTTCTTTTGAGGAACTCAGGGGTGGGTCTGAGGAATGCCAAATGGATGTAGCCCAGTGAGGCAGTAGCAAGTGGGAGTGATTTGAGGTGCAGGTGGATTTCTCTGAGGGTTTAGAAGAGGCAGAAAGACCTTACCACCTGTGACGGTCGGGGGAGGGGGTTTTGTGGGAGTGACTGTTGGACTAACCCTTGAAGAATAAGTAGGAATTAGATGAGACGCTTAAGTGAAACGGGTCTCACTGGGCACAGCCAGAAGCTTCTATTGGGGCAGGACCTTTGAATTACAGAGGAGTGTCCCAGAGCAGCTCCCTTTGGAAACATGGTGGTTAGGAACACGGGCCGGGCCACAGACTTGGGTTCAAATCTCTGCTCTACCACCCTGTGGCACCGTGACTTTGGGCAAGTCACTTCCCCTCTTTTCCAGTCTCAGTTTGATCCCCTGCAACATGGCGTAACACCTGGCAGCGATGTCAGAGGGATTTGGAAAGAGTACCCTCATAAGAGGGTTATCACAGAATTTGACATGTTCCAGACGCATGATAAATGGAGGCACTCAGGAATCCTTCTAGGATCCGGGGGAAGAGAAATACTGGCTTGTTATCTCCGACTCCTGAATCTCCCAGCAACTGAATAATCACTTAGCGAGACTTACTGATGCCCTGCTGCGTGTCCAGCTCTGTGCTCAGCACAGGGGTGAGGTGGCTCTGGGTAAATCATATTTATCCTTTTTTAATGAGTACGCTCCTAAGGTGGCTAGAGCACTTTCCAGCATGCGTCAGGAAACCTTCTGGGGAGTTGCTGTTCTCCTTTTTACGGGTACGGAAACTGAGGTCCCCAGAGGTCAAGCGACCCCACCTAGGAGCATAAAGCCCAACTGTGGCACAGCTGGAGCCAGACCTAGGACCTCTCATTCTGAGTCCTGTGCTGTTTCTCCTACGTGACAGGCATTTCACCGTCTAGCTGTAGTAACAAGACGTATCACTTGAAACATTTAATGAGCAAAGCATGATTCTGTATGACAACTTGATGTGTAGCTCTAAAAGCACGAAATTTTGCAGAACAGATGATGGTGTTTAAAATAGGCCCCGCTGTGATGCCAGGTGAACTGTGCCAGTATGAAGGACAGAAGGTTCTGCCGCTTTATAGCTCCACCACCCTGGCTGAGCCTCAGTTTCTCCACTGCAGCGGGGAACGTGTGTTAAGCTCCAGGCGCATCATAAGCACTGGGAAATGGGAGTTGCCGCCGTGCCCGTAGCCTCAAAGGAAGAGGAAACACAAATGACTGGAAGATGGTTTTAGGTGTGAGAGCCAGAGGCCATTGGTGACTGTCACCAAGACTGGCATGGGCACGCAGATGAGTCCCTGCACTGAGTGTCTGAGTGTGGTCTCAGCTGGGAGGGGGAGACACATCCAACAAATACTGATCTGTGCCTCGTGAGTGCCATGCCGGAGACGGGAAGACGGATGAAGATAATCCCAGCCTCCCGGGAGAGACTGACACGTAAGGAGGCACGTGTGACATGCTGTGAGAAACCACCGCAGGGCCCTGCAGGCTATGGGTGCACGGGAGGGGATGCGTGGGGGTGGCTCAGAGAGGGCTTCCCAGCGCTTGCTGCTGAGCCTTGAAGGTTAAGCAGGAGTTGGCTGGCAGGGTGGGTGGAGCTGGAGCAGGGCACAGAGACGGGATTAACGCAGAACCATAGGTAATGCAGAGCCATTGACCTTTGCTTATGAAACCCACTGGGGCATTTTTCACCGCTTAACTGCAGCCCCAGACATAGTCACCCACCTGTGTGGCAGGGCAGAGAAGCCAAGCCTCCCTGCAGGGCTGTGGGCACCCGGTGCTGGAGGTCGCACAGGTGCTGGGTGTGGCTAGGTGTGGTGGCAACAGGGAGCTATGTTGTCTGGGAACTCCTCAGCGCCTGGCCTTGTGCTCAGGGCTCTGCGGGGTACATTGCTGTTCGAGTGTCATGGCTGCCCTCAGGAGTACGAGTCCTGGGGTGTGCCTTTAGCCGGCTTTAGAGCCACCTCAGGGAATAAAAGTGCCCAGCCATCGCTGTGCCACTGCCTCAAAGCCTGGAAGGACTTCAGGGAGAGGAGGGATGTGGCGGGAATGAGGACAGAGCAGAGGCCTTTGTGCAGGTGTCTTCGCAAGACCTAGACAAGGCGGGGGGTGGGGGGGAGGGTGAATCAGGTGACAGTCGCAACACCGGCCGAGGCTCTGAGCAGTGGGTGTGAGTAGGTGGGCAGCCGGTTGGAGGGGGGAGATGAGGGGGTCTAGCCAGTGTCTGAGCTGGGGGTCAGTGAGAAATAAGTCTGGGTAGGTGGGCTAGGACTCCAGTGAGAGAGCTCCTCAGGCTGCTGGAGAGCGTGGCGGCTCAGATCTGAGGCTTGCCCTTCACTCCATTTCCACTTCTGCTCACCCTGTCCAAGCCCTGAGGTCTCTAACCTGGTGACTCCAGTGGCCTCCTGGATGGGCTCCTGGCTGCAGCTCCCCTCTGCCTGTATTCAGCTCTCCATAAAACAGCCAGAGGGTTGTTCAGAAGTGTAAACCAGAGCTCAGCCTTCCCCTGCTTCAAACCTTTCAAGTGCTTCCTGATGAATTTGGGATGAAATAAAATTCCAGAGAGGTGTGGCTACACCTGTCTTGACTTTACTGCCTGCTGTCCCTCCCCTGCCTCGCTCACACCAGCCAGCCTGGGTTTCTCAGGTGCATGGGGCTTCCCAGGCCTGTCCTCCACTCAGGACCCCTGCACTTCCTCTCTCCCTCCTGGAACACTGCCGCAGCCCTGCTCCCTGTCCAGGCCCTGGATCAGAGGTTATCTCTTCAGAGAGGCCTCCCGGGCCACCGAGTCTGATGTGTAGTGCCCCCCTCCTCCCATGTCAGACACTCTTCTGGGTGCTGAGGACACAGCCAGGAGCAAGACAAGGAGGCTCCTGGAGTCAGGGGGCTCGCAGGCCAGTGTGGGGTGTTGGGCAGTGGACACAACAGTGTCAGGCACTGATAAGTATCCTGAAGAAAATAAATATGAGAGAGATGTGCTCCTTTGGATGGTCAGTGTAGGTCTCTGTAAGGAGGAGGCTTCTGAGCTGAGCAAATGACCAGAAGGAGCTTGTCTTTCAAAGACCTGGGCCCCTGGAGAGGGCATGTCTGAGGAACCTGGAGTAGAGAGAGAGGGAGGGGGAGGAAGGGAGGTGTGTGGGAGTGGAAAGGAGGGCAGGGGTCAGATCTGCCTGGGTTGGCCTTGGGTTGGATTCTAAGTGCTATGTGGTGCCATTGAAGGCTTTTGATTAGGGTGACGTGGTCTGACCCGGGGAGGGATATGCAGAGCAGCCTGGGAGTCAGAGATGGGGAGTTGGCCCTGGCTTGGCACTGGCTTCAGTGAGCTGAGCAGAGCTGGTCCCTGGCCCACAGCCACTCGGCCCAGGTCTGTGAGAGCAACAGGTGCAAAGCTTCCAAGCAGGCACCTGTGGCCAGGCCGGCAGTGGGACGGAAGCTCCAGCCTGGGAGAGCCGTTCCCACGGAGGGGTACCAGGGAACGGGAGCAGGGCAGGAGGGGATGAGGGCACCGGTGGGAGGGAGGGGCTGGGTGGACGCCAGGCTCTGCTGGGACTCCTGCCTCCCCCTCCCCTACCCTAGTGCCTGCGGCAGGCGGTCACCAGACCTGTCTTGTGCACGCCTTGCTGTGGCCAAGTACCAGGGCTCTGACATGCCTGTTCCCTGCTGAATCTTGGGCTCCCACGTGACCTGGGGGGCTGCCAGGCCTCAAATCAGAGAATCAGACTTTATTACTGGGAAGGATGCTAGGGACGGAGGAAGGGATCCAGGTGGTTAAGATAGAGAAAGAGAAGGGGGTTGGGGATCAAGAGGTTTGGCTCTTACAGCAATGGGGCCTGGCATGCTGACCTGGGGAGGGTCCCCGACAGCGCCGTGGAGAGCACCCGGCAGTAAGGCTGGCCAGGGCTTCCTGAGCTGTGATAGAGCCGGCCCAACCCCCTCATCGCACAGAGGAGGAAGCAAAAGGCCAGAGAGGAAATGACTTGCCCACAGGCCACGTGGCGACAGAGCTGGAGTTGGTTCAGGTCTCCTGAGCCCCTAGTCCCTTGTGTAATGGTATCAGTGGGTCTTCCTTCCCCCACCATTCCCTTGGGACCAGCTCCCGTCATTCCCTCTGCAGGTGAGGGCTGCCCATGGGCACCCCGGCTTCCCTTCAGCCGGTCTCTGGGCACCTGCTGTGTGCCAGCACAGCTGTGCTGGCAGGAGCTCCCCCACCCCCCCAGCCCCATGGTGCAGACAGTCGTGTGCCGGAGATAGACGTGCGAACAGCCACGGTGCAGGCTGAAGTGGTTCAGGGAGGCGGCACAGTGTGGCGTGGGCCCTGGTGGCAGACGGGTCTTGGTTCTGGCACTGCCACTTAAACTGTAGTGGTGATAAGCCCTGAACCTAAATTGGGAAAGATCAAGAAGGCCTGTGACTCAACGTAGAGGAGTGTGGACTCTGTCTTGTAGTGACAGGAGCCGGAGAGGTTTTGTGGTGGGGCCTGATCACGGCGAGCCTGTGTTGAGGGTGCAGCCTCTCCTAGCAGGTGGAAAATGGACTAGATGAAGTTTCTCCCAGTGTTCTTGGCTCTGGGAATTTTCCGCCTCCTCCCTCCATAGATAATTATCCTTCCTAAGAAACTGATCAGATGGGAAACTGCAGGAAATGGTTTGGGACAGGGATTGTGTAGGAGTGGGGGGTGGGGGAATGAAAAGGATGTAGCAGGAGGGGGAGCCGAGCCTAGCAGCAGGAGATGGCTGCCTTGGGAGGAGGAGGGAGGGAGCCTGTGCAGACGAGGAATTTAAAGCAGAGTGGGTGGCTCCGGAGAAGCCAAGTTCCTCAAAGTTCCTCTGCTCCCCTGGTGAGGAAGAGGGGGGAGACTGACTGGCAGGCCCAGCTCTGCTGCTCAGCAGTCCTTCCACATCAGAAATTCCATCACCACAGGCTGGGGCCGATGATGGCACGTGAGCACACACTGGGGTACCTCCTCTTGCACAGAGCACACTTCCTGTCCCCACTCCAGGCAGGCCCAAAGCTTTAGTGGTGGGCCCGGCCTCTGCTCCCTGTGGGCCTTGCTGGTGAAATAACTGCTCTCGGTGTGCTGAGGCTTCCACGGAGCAAGGCTGCTGTCCACGTGAGCAGGTGACCAAACCACAGCCACCGCAATAGGCAGGAGGAGAAGCAGAGGCAGGGCTGCCTGCTCAGGGCCTGGATGGGATAGAAGGCATCCTTTGGTACAGTCCGTACAGGGTCAGGAGAGCCTGGGGGCTTAAGGTCGTCACTGTCCGGCAGACCTGGCTTTGAACCCCAGCTGCACCACCTTGTGAGCTCTCGGATGTAGGCTGAGACATGAACATCATTCGTCTGGACATGATCCTCCCTTGCATGTTTTCTTGAACCCTTTCCCCCTCTAACTGAGGGATAACATGCATAAGTACATACAATAGACCATGCTCATCTTTAAGTGAACAACTCAGTGATTATTTACAAATGTTCGCGACCATGTTAACAAATTGGTCAACATAGAGAATATCTATGTACCCCCACCCTGGGATCCCCTCTTGCCCTTCCCGGTCTGTACCCCCACATGCCTCTGAGGTAACCAGGATTCTGAGATCTGTTGGCATCAGTTGGTTGAACCTGTTCTTAACCTCGGCACAACTGGAGTCAGACCACGGGTACTCTCTTGCGTCTGGCGTCTTTGGCTCGGCTTATCCAGGAGGCTCCTTTATGTCATCAGATGCCCAAGAACCTGTCCCTTCCATTGCTGTGTAGCATTGCCTGGTATGAAGAAGCCACAGTGGCTCATTCCCCTGCTGGTCAGCATCCGGGTTCGTTCCCATTGTTGACAGTTAATGAATGAAGCTGCTCTGGTCATTCTTAGACTCCACAGGGTTTTGTGAAAATTGAATGAAATAATCTGTTACAGTAAAGTGTTTAATACTGAGTTTAGACTTAGAGCAGGTGCTCAAAAAATTTTTATTCCAGATTTTTGTTGTTATTGTTCATAAAAAGGAAAAAAAAATTCAAACACTACTTAAGTGTGTAAAGAAAACATACAAGTCTATCCCTTGTACTCACCAGCTTGTTAGAGCCGATCACCTCACAGTTCAGTGTGTTTGCCTGGACTTCGCTGTTGTGTGAAGTTCTTCTTCTTCTTCTTCTTCTTTTTTAAGATTTTATTTATTTATTTGATACAGAGAGAGAGATCACAAGTAGGCAGAGCAGCAGGCAGAGAGAAAGGGGGAAGCAGGTTCCCCGCTGAGCAGAGAGCCCGATGTGGGGCTCGATCCCAGGACTCTGAGATCATGACCTGAGCCGAAGGCAGAGGCTTAACCCACTGAGCCACCCAGGCGCCCCTTCTTTTTTTTTTTTTTTTTTTTTTTTAAGATTTATTTATTTTTAGAGAGAGAGTGTATTCTGGGGGGGGAGGGCAGGGTGTGGAGGGAAAGAGAAACTTAAGCAGACTCAGAGCTGAATGTGGAACCTGATGTGGGGCTTGAGCTCACCACTGTAAATCACGACCTGAGCCAAAACCAAGAATGGGACGCTTGACCAACTGAGCCACCCAGGTGCCCCTGAAGTTCTTTTTAATAATAGTTTCATAGTAGTAATGATGCTGTTCCTACTCTTTTGCAACTTACTTTCTTTTATTAAGTCTGACTTTTTAAGAGTCCCCTTATCTGCACTGAAGGAGCAGCTTCAAGAGGAACAGGCTGGGATGAGCTCCCGAACCAGTCCATTGGGGGCCTTCCACTCTGGCCTGGCAGGGCTGCTTTCAGGCTTTCCTGCGTGTGGAACCCTGGGTGCAAGTTCCTGGCTCTCTTGTGCCTGTTTGGGTGTGTCTTGGGCTTCAGTGCGCTGAGATTTGGTTTTCTCATCTTTAATGCAGGAGAACCCACACCTGCCCCGTATGGATGCCGTGAAGTCCAAATCTAAATGCGATACTGTACAGGAAAGATCAATGTTAGGGTAGGAGATAACGCATAGCAAAGTACAAAGTGGAAAGTACAAGGTGGAAAGTGACGCATGTGTGCTGCTTAGTATGTAAAGTCACGGGCTGTCAGAGCTAGAGGTCTCTGAGGGGCGATCCCAGCCTGCCCTTTTACCTGGGAGGGAACCACAGCCCAGGGAAGGCTGCAGAGCCCGCAGACATTGGCCTCACAGCTTCTAAGCAGCACGCCCAGCCTCCCAGTGGAGGAGGTGCCCACCATCCTCTGGTCCTAGAGGGTGGGGAAGGAGGAAGGTAGGGCCGAGGCGGGGACTTGGGTGGGGAAGGAGATGCTGCCCAGTCTGGGCTATAGCACCTTCTCCATCCTAACTGTGCCCCCAAACCCAGACTTCTGTCCATTCCTCGGCCCCACGGAGTTCACTTCCACCCCTTGAGGAGCCAAACCAGCACCCTTGCTCCCTGCCGCCTCCTGCAGGTAACAGCCCGGAGTGCTGTAGTGCTGTCGTCTCTGAGGCTTTTTACAGCCCTGTGTTCGGACCTCCGGAGCCTTCACCCTCCACCCCCAGCTTTTATAAGGATAGAGAGGGCTCCCCCAGGCCTGTGAGCTGATGGCCTAGACTGAGGTCAGGAATCCGGAAGCAAAACCCTGACCAGCCTGGGCTGGGGCCTGTGCCTCATTCACCCTGCGCCTCCCCAGGAAGAATAGGCATGATAAGATTTGCACAGAACCGGCCCTGGCGGGCTCCCCTCTCCCCTGTATTTGGCCAGCGCGCTCAGTACCAGGCGCACAGAGGCAGAAGCGACTCCTTGTGCCTGGGCTCCCCCCTCCTTGGGAGCTGTCGCTCATTACAAAAGCACCCGTGGTGGCGATATCAGGTTGCTGGGCAGGGCCGCCGGGAGTGCCCTGTTGGTCCAGGGTGGGGTGGGAGACCTCAGGTCCCCTTTCAGGGCGAGGCTGTGCAGTGACGGGTGTTCTAGTGGCAGAGAATGGTGACGTCACAGGAGTCCCACACGAAGACTCGGAGGCCCTGTCCCCTCATGCTGGAGCTCTCACCCTGTGTGACCCTGCTTTGGGCTCTCTGCCTTCAGCATCTTGGGTGGGTGACCCTGTGCGGGGAGTGGAGTTGTCCTCATTTTATAAATGAGGACCCCAAGGTCTGGAGAGGTTAACTAACTCACCCAGGGTCACACACACAAGAAAGTGGTGGAACTGAGTGACCTTGAATCCTAGGGACCCAGAGTGAAAGAGCGGTGAGGTTCCCTGGCCCTGTCACCGCATGGCTGAGCACACCCCAGACCCCGAGTGCGGACCCGTGGGGATTGGCACCCAGGGCTGGTGTGTTTTCCATTCTGTGGGTAACAACCATAGTTAGGACCGGAGTGCCCCCGACCCCCAGTCTGTTCCTTTGAACATTCTGAGACAGTCCAGTTAGGGCCTTAGCTGGGAGAGTTGACAACATAGTCATCCAGCTTCTGTTTGCTGTGGCTCCGATGAGGAACTTGGTTGAGAAGTGCCCTGAGGACAAGCCCCTGGCAGCTCTGGAGTCTGCTTCCTGGGCTTGAACCCCGCTTCGCCCTGCCCCCTGCCAGCGACACGGCCTTGGGCAGGTGGCCTAGCCCCTCTGAGTTGGTGATGTGAGTGCGCTAGTGCCCCCCCACCGGATGGCTTCAGGGTTAAGGAGTCCTCAGGGAGTGCCATGATCACCCACGGCCCCATCTCAGGGAGATGCTGCGCTCATCTCATGACTGAGCTGATCGGAACCAGGGCTCCAGCCTGAGTTCCGGGCCTTCTTGTTGTTGCTTCCTGGTTCCTACCACCACCACAGGCATCCCCACCCCTGCGCCCTGTGCACAGTCGTCCAGTGGGGCCTGCTCAGGTGGAAGCAGGGCTGCTGGTGGCTTTCTTCGCTTCTTCCCAGGCACGGGACTGTGACTTCTTTGGGGCACACTAGCAACTGACAGGTTCTCTGCCTGCCTGGGGCCTCGCCCCATGTGCTCGACTCATCACAGATGGGCTCCCAGCCTCCAGCCAGGCCCTCACTGCACAGCTCTGTGTGGGCTGGACTCTAGAACTTTGGCCTACGGAAGAGAGTGACGGCAGGAGGCAGTGACAGGTCATTTCCTATTGAGCAGCCTGGCGTGAGGGCAGAGCTCAGCCTCTGGGGCCAGGCCGTCCTGGGATCAAGTATCAGCTTCGTTGCATCCTGTCTGGGTGCCACGTGGGCAAGTTCTTTAAGCCGTAAGCCTCAGTTTCTCCTCTGGAAAACGGAAATAGCGCCTAGCTTATGGCGTTGCTGAGGCCAAACGAGTTAACAGAGGGCTTGGTGACAATTCTCCCTTCTCCTATTGGCACACAGCTCGCGGCCACACTATGTCCCCCAAGGCAGTGCCTGCAGGTGGTACACAGGGGCCTCGCGGGCCTCCCCCAGGGGTACCGGACAGCTCCTGGTCTCCCCTGGCAGATCACGCACGGAACCAGGCCCTGTTGGTCCTGCTGGGGATCTTAGAGGGACCCAGGAGTTTAGAGTGGGTGGGTGTCTCACTCGCAAGGTCATACAGCAAGCCAGCGACAGCCTGGAGTGAACCGGGCCTCCTGTTCCCAGCCCAGCAGGATAGAAAGCCAGGGCTCAGGGCTGGAGGAAGCATGCTGGGCTGTGGCTCTGGAGTCAGAAACACCCAACTGCATGGCCTTGGTT
Source organism: Meles meles (assembly GCF_922984935.1). Lineage (NCBI taxonomy): Eukaryota > Metazoa > Chordata > Mammalia > Carnivora > Mustelidae > Meles > Meles meles. Next base: position 197,021,392 of record NC_060066.1, read on the forward strand.
AAGTCTCTTCACTGCTTCCTGCCTCAGTTTCCCCAGCTGCAGAATGATACTGAAGTCAGAGACCCTTTAGGGTTCTCATGCACTGAAGGTGTACGGCACATCCAGCAACGTGCTCAGTAAAAGGTAGTTGTAAGAAGAAAAGGTGCAAGTAATGAGGGGTACAGTGTCCACATGAGGACTGGCTTTGGAGTATGAGGCCTCACCTTGCTGTGTGACCTTGGCTGAGGCCCTGCCCTCTCTGGGCTTTATTCTTGCATCTGTGGAATGGAGGGGTTCGTCTGGAATGGCCTCAGGAGGCCCTGTCTCCTCGGACCTCCTATGGCTTCTTACTGAGGTTCTTTCTGAACCCTAGGAGAGGCCTGACCTCCCTTTGCTGTTCCCGTAGCCCTGGGCCCTCCTGGCACCAGGACCAAGGCCTGCAGCCAGCCGTGTCCTCCTCTCTTCTCTGCAGTGTCCTCTGAAGGGCACCCTCCTCTGAGCATGCTCAGCTCCCCCATCCACTCAGTCCCTCTCCTGGCTCGTAGAGGCCTGAGGTGACAGACTGTCCCAGTGGGCAGGGATAGCCCCTCCAAGCGTGCCCTCTGTGTCTCCCTCCTCGTGATGCTCAGCCAGCTGGGCTGTTGTCAAAGTGTGTAGGAGACTTTCAGGGCATTCCCAGGAGATGGCTGCCTTGGACACCTGCTTGGGGGAAGCTCTGGCCTCCCACCCTGCCATCCTGCCCTGGAATCTGGCACCGAAGTTTCAGGGACCCTGCATCTGCCCAGCCTGTCTCCATCCACAGCTCCTGTGACCTGTCCTCGGGTACTCTAGAAGGCAGTTTCACAGATTTCAAAGGGGACAAGAAACAGATTCCATGGGGTTCCAGAAGGCTTCTGCCTCCTCTTAGCCTCCCTCCACCCTCCCTTTCTGTCTCCCCTCTGCCTCCACCCAGTCTCCCCCGGCCTCTGCTCAGCCTCACCTCAGTTTCCCCCTCCACCTATCCTCCTGCTCCCCCTCCACCTCTCCTGCCTCCCCTCTCCTCCGTGACCCTTCCCCTCAGCCTCCTTGAGCACCTTTGTCGGCTTCTGCCAGCCAGGCTCGGCCTGGAACGAATGATAACAGGGACAGGATAGCAAGCCCTGTTTCGGAGGGGCTGCCTTGGAGGGTGGCTCTGTCTCCTGACTATGGCTGCTTCCTGGGCATCTGTGCCTTGGTGCCAGCAGGCCCTCTGTGGGCCTGGGGACGTGGGGTACAGAGGTGAGACCGTGCCCTTTGCTGAGCATTTGCTCTGGCGGTGCTTTGCTCCAGATACATAATCTCATCAGATCTTGGGAACAGCCCTTGAGATAGAAATGATTATGAGCCCGCTTTTCAGATGAAGAAACTGAGAGTCACCTGAGACTCAGAGCTCCTGCCAAGGAGGGACTCAGCTCCGAGGTCGCAGAGCCAGGAGACCACCACCGGTTCTCAGGACCGTGCTTTCTATTTTATTTTATTTTATTTATTTGACAGAGAGAAATCACAACTAGGCAGAGAGGCAGGCAGAGAGAGAGGAGGAAGCAGGCTCCCCGCGGAGCAGAGAGCCTGATGTGGGGCTCGATCCCAGGACCCTGGGATCATGACCTGAGCCGAAGGCAGAGGCTTTAACCCACGGAGCCACCCAGGTGCCCCCCGTGCTTTCTCTTAACCACAGGGCTCCCTGGTGGCTGAGTTTGGGTTGAAACCTTAGACAGATCCCCAAGGCGACTGGACCCCTGCTTGCTTTTCCGGAGGTCACCTTTCTCAGCTGTGTCACTGCGCATCTTCCAGCCTGCATGTAGGATGGCCTCCCCTGGCTCAGGCCCCATTGCTCTGCCTCAGACCTCCAGAGCTCTGGCTGGGTCCTCCTCTGGCTCCGACCTGGCTTCAGCAGAGGGTCCAGCCCCTCTGATGGTGTGATCTTCCCACTGTGCTCCTGCGGAACTCCTGTCAGGGGCAGCCATGCTGGGCTGCAGAGTAGGCCAACCCTGGAGAGCAGACACGCTCTGCTCCCTGGGAACAGGGGAGCCCCTCGCCGTCCTACCCCTCCATCTAAGACCAGCCTTTCTGTTTGCCACGGTCGCCTGGCACCATGAGCTTTGCTTATCGCCATGCTGGAGGGGAAGGAAGTGGGGCTCAGGGCAGTCCTGTGATTTGCCAGAGATCCCAGCAAAGTTCAGGTTCAGAGCTGGGACAGCAGCCAGCTCCTGCGTTGGCAGACCAGGGCTCTTGACACTAGCCCATGCTTTGGGCTATCTTACTCCTCATGAAGACTGTCCTGGGCCCTGATACTGTGCTTGTTGGCGTGGACGGGGTTGGTGAGTGTGGAGTACTTTGTACAGTAGCAGAGCTCATTGGTCGGATGTCAGAGCTGGAAAGGCTCTCAACATGCCGCTGAGAATGGGGAAGGCCACGGAAAGGCATGGGCTGGTTCGAAGCACCTAGTAAGGTGGCGGCAGGGTCTCGATCAGAACCCAGGTCTACAGATCCCCAGCCTGGGCTTGGCTCGGCCTCTTCCTCTCCCCAGATGTAGCTTCCTGGTCTCCCGAGGCATGTGGCAGTGGACCAGAGGCGGGCTTGCCCATCCTGCTGGAAGCTGCTGGAGGCAGCGCGGCCTGTCCCCGGAGCCTAGACTTAACAACGCTGCGGCTGGACCACTCTGCCCACTCCAGGGTGCTAAGATGGCCAGGCCCGTCTCCCATTATTTCTTTCCCGGGGTGCTTGCAGATAGGACTTCCACATTATCCCAGATCACAGCCTTTTGGTGACTGCCTGAGCACTGGATTGGGAGTCTGCAAGTCCCAGGTTTGTGACCTGGCTCTGCTGCTACTTGTGTGAACTTGGGAGAGTGTCTGGACCTTTCTGAACTTCTGTTTCTTCATCTGTTGTCTACTGCCCAGAGAAATGGCTGCTTTGGGCCCACCTAGGTCATCACTTCCTTTCCAGCCTTCACCGTCAGCTGTGCCCAGGAGAAAGCCGCTACCTACGCCATGCTTATTCCCCACACCTCCTGCCTTTCCACATGCTGCTGCTTTGCCCAGAAGCCCTCCCAGTGCCCTCCTAACCCCAGCTCCGCCTGCAGGCTCATGGCAGTTCATCTAGTGCACCGAGCCTACTGCCACATTCTGGAGACAAGGTTCTGTCAGACTGGAGTTCTGCCCTTGGACAGTCATGCAGGCTCAACAAAGAAGTCTTGGTCTTTGCCACATCCCAGGCTCTGTGCCAAGTGCCAGAGCGTCAAAGAGGACTAGGACAGGGTCCCTGCCCTTGAGAGCCGTCTGGAGGGGGAGACAGCCCGCCAGCCACACGGTGTGAGCCGACTCTCAGTGGAGGGCTGCAGGATGCCACATGCAAGGGTGATGAGTTTCTGCTCTGGGGGTCATTGAGGGAAAGCTGCTGGAGTGACTGGAGTTCTTTGCTTCTCCAGTAACCCACCAAACAAAGCCTCTGGTTTGCTCAGTGCTCTCCTCCTGTCTGTGGTCCCACGTGGTCCTCACGGCAGCTTTGCTAGGTCATCTAGGCAGAAGACGATCAGATGAGCAAGTAGTGGTAGTGAGCCTGCTGTGTGGGCACAGCTCTGGGTGCTGGGGGTACAGTGGCGGTCGCGACAGCCCACCCTCAGGTGGAGGATGGGGGGCCCGTCCATGAGCACATACCTCAGGTAGTGGTGAGTGCTGCAGAGAAATATAAAGCAGGGTGAGTGGAGAGAGGCCAGGGGAAGACCTCCCTGAGGAGGTGGCATTTGAGCAGGGACCTGAAAGATGGAGGAAATCTGTCATTCAGCTCTGTGGTACAGAGTGTTTCACGTAGAGGGAAGAGTAAATGCAAAGGCCCTGGGGTGGAATTGTTCTGTTCAAGGAAATCAAGGAGGCCGTAGAGTCAGAGGGAAGTTTGCCATTCAGTTTGGGGGCGGGGGAGGTATAAGAGAAAGGATGATTACAGGGCTTGGGATCTGAGCAACTGAATGATACTGGGGCAGCGGGGACCACCGTAGGAGGAGTGGTCCGGTGGTGGGGAAATGAGAGTTTTCAGCTCCTGTGCCCTTGCCACTTCGAGTCCACCCCATGCGCACTCAGACACACCAGCCTATAGGTCACCCATGCCCGCTCCTCTGGGCAGCCTCCTCGTCTTCTCAGGCCTTACTCCAATCATCGACCTCTTTCTGGCCCTTCTGAGAGGTCACCAAAAAGCCCAAGTTGAGATGTAGCTGACACCTCTTCTCTGTCGCTGCCCCCAGATGCTGTGAAGCGCTGGTGGAGCTGGGAGGGGCAGAAGGGGCTCCCCCGATGCTTCCCCTGGGTGCTATCCTCTCCCACCCAGCCAGCGCCTCTGAAGTCTTACCTTGTTCTCCCTTCGAAGCATGCCCCCTCCCTCTCCTAGAGCAGCTGAAAATGGGACGCCGGGCCTCGCTTTCCACAAGGCTGTTGTCCTGGATATGGTAGAATTTCTCTTTGTGTTGCTTTGATGGTATTGTGAGCAAGTTCAAGTTATATATAATGGATCTAATTCATTGTTAAGCTTCAAAGCTAAGTGACTTTCCCCTGGAAGGGACACTAAGGACTACAGGTATTTGGTATACCGGATTTCAGTTTTCTCCCAAATTTGCATTTTGCAAACTCTACCCTACCCCCACTAAAGAAAAAGAAAAGAGAAATCCAGCTTTCTCAAGGTCTAAAGTTTCTGGAAATGGAACATCTTTTACGGAGCATCTTGTTTCTTCCCTTACCCCTGGTGTGGGCAGCCATGCTAGGAGCTCCTGCTGTGGCCTGCAGGTCAAGACCAATCTGGCAGGAGGAGGGCTCCGGACAGGGATGGAAGGGTGAGGGGAAAGCCTTGCACCTGGGGAGCGACCCACCCGGCACCTGGAGAGAAAGGTGGGGTGGCTTGAATCCAGACTAAGTCCAGGTTCTTTTTCACCTCAAGCCAGCTGCAGGGGCAGGGCCTGCCTGGGGCTCTTCGTGGAGGATCTCAGTATGGGAAACCAGTCTTCATCCTGATGCCATCCTGGAGGGACTGTTCAGTATACTACAGCCCGGGCAAGGCAGGGATAGGGTGAGGGCACTCCACGAGGGGCGCTGGGGAGACCGCGAGAGGGGAGGTAATCTTGGGTCTGAAACACTGCCCTGGACCTTGGGGGCATGTAGGTGGTCATCCCTCCTATGCTCTCTTTCCTTATCTTAAAATGGGGGTTAATAATGATACCTACTGCATTTGAGTTGTTGAGAAAATTAAATGAGACGCTTCAGTAAAGGGTTTGGGGCAGCCTCTGTCCCAGGATGCCGTTCTAGCCCAGGATGTAGAATACGCTCCTTATACCAAATTTTAAAACTATAGATACAGAAAAGTTTGGAATTTTCTATACCAGACTGGTCACAGTGTGGATTTGAAGGCCGGAGGGTGTCTTATGTAGCCAGTAAAGGGAAAGGAGGAGAATCATGAGGAGAGCTCCCTCCTCCTCCTTCCGTACTTAGATCCTGTTGCGAAAAGTTTTAAAGGACCATGCATTCTGTTTACAGTCATCAAAGCACTGTGTTTCCATTTTGAAAATAATCAAAAGAAACCAGTATGTATAGCAAGAACCTGCCAGGGACCCAAACCAGCAGTGATCCGAACCTGAGGTCCTCCCCACCCCCCTGAGCTGCCATCCTTACTGGCTGCCTGGAAACCTCTGACTTGCCAAGCCCTCTTGTGCCTCCTGGAGCTCTGTATCTTGTCAACACACACGGGCTGTTTACTGCCAGTCCCTGGTCCCTGTCCCTACCCCCCTTCCCTCGTGTGACTCATCCTCCACTTCCCAACATGGGGACTCTCAACCTGGAACCTTTCCTGTGGGGGGTGGGGAGAATCTGCTGGAGTGAAGTTCTTCCAGCCAATGTTTGTGGGGTGCTTAGGTGAGATGGGGTCGGGGCTGCTGAGATGCATCCTTGAGACCCAGGGAAAAGACTAGTGGGAGTGGAAGGCAGGGTGGGAGTAGAGCCTGGCTCAAGGCCAGGTCAGGGGCTTTGGGGGTCAGATCTCAAGGTCAGGGGACCCTCCGAGGGCTGCAGCACCAGCTGGGGCCCAGACTCAGTTCCTTGCGCGGCCTGCCAGCTCCAGCTGTGAGCCAGGGTCTCCCTCCCCATATGGTCTCACCCCCATCCCCCTGAGCTGCCATCCTTACTGAAGATGACGGAGGTCCCCTCTGCGCTCAGAAGATGACGGAGATGGGTCCTCAGAAGATGACGGAGATCCCCTCTGCGCTCATTTGTTCACACTCTTCCCCCTCCAGTCTCCTGCTCCTACGGCCCAGCTTCAACCCCACATCCTTAAAGATGAACGTGCTTTTCCACATGCTTTTCCTGAGCATCACCCGTGGGGCCCAAGGCCGTGTGCTGGGATGCCAAGCGGACTAGAAGACCCAACTACAGAGCTCCTGGGTCCATGGTTAGGAGCAGCACCTGACTCAGCTTGGGGAGCTCGGGAAAGACCTCTCAGAGGAGGTGACACCACCACCGTTAGGGCAATTAGGTTTTGAAACGTGGGTGGAAGTTCAAGGTGAAAAATAGTTTTCCTCTGTGTGCACAGAGTTGGGGTTTGAGGACTTCGGGCAAGTAGAGTTCAGGGATTGGGGATGGTAGGTTAAGTGCTGAGGCTTAACCCTGAACTCAGCCAGCTCCCAACCCTGGAAAGCTGATCGCAGCACCCGCTCTGGTGCACCTCTCTTGTGAGGTCTCTGAGAGGGCGCAGCTGTCGCTGTGTCACTCTGCTGATTGCTTTCAAGTCTCCTCAGCTACAAGGTCCCCTCCAGCCCAGGTGGCATCTCTGTTCTTCCCTCTTCTTCATCTCTGATGTTAGGCTGTTGCTTCATAAAGTACGTGTTGCTTCTGTGTCCAACCCTTTGATTCTCACTTGTCTACACACGAGGCATCCGAGGCTGGTCTGTGGGGCGATGAATTGCCCAGAGCATCGTGGTTACTAGAGGGCAGAGCTGGGCCTCGATTCCAGGTGTCGGCCTCCTGGCCCAGTCTTCTTTTCTCCATGCCTCAGGCAGCCTAATACATGCTGTTTGTGTTCTCAGAGAGCTTTTTTAGTTCATTTTCTACCCACACTTGATGTTCCCGGGGGGTGGAGCCCTGTCTCCCTGTGATATGGAGCGAAACAAGCAAGAAATAGAGGTGACGTGTGGAAGGCGAGAGGGGGAGGCACAGAGAGCCCGACTCCCCCAGCCTGGGGGACGATTCCCGCCCAGGTACTTGGAACAGACTTATTTACAGCTTCATCCACGGCGGAGGCATATTGCAAACTGGAATGCTCTCCCCCTTGATCCTGACAGGCTTTGCTTCGCCACAGCATGGCGCAAAAGGTCGGCAATCTGGAGACCTGGGTTCTAATTTTGCCTCTGCCTCTTGCCGGCTAGATAACCTTGGGCAAGTCACTTCACCTCTCTGTGCCTCAGTCCCTTCATCTATCAAATGAGGGTCTGGATACAAGAGAAGAAATGAGAGGAGCTCCATAGACACCCCAGCGCAGGACCTCGTATCAGACCCTCGGGAGTGTCTAATATGTGCTTTCTTCTCCGTGCTGGACAGTGTATGTTCAAGTGCGTCATGAGCAAATACAGTATCACTGAGTGGCCACTATCAGTTTACATGTTTGAAAATTGTCATTCACTGGGTGACTCCCAGAGGCCAGGAGCTCTAAGTTATCTCCATGACATTTACACAGCTCCCCTGGGGGTGGCGGCATCACCCCAGGTACAGAGTAAGGACCAAGATTCAAAGACACATGCGACATGTGTCATGTAACATCTCCCGTGCTCTTCACAACAGTACTCGTATTTGGATATTGGCAAAGGATTGGTGAAGACAGCCCCCCTTCCTCTTTCTCTTTCTTTCTTTTTTTTTATTTGAAAGACAGAAATTACAAGTAGGCGGAGAGGCAGGCAGAGAGAGAGAGGAGGAAGCAGGCTCCCTGCTGAGCAGAGAGCCCAATGCGGGGCTCCATCCCAGGACCGTGGGATCATGACCTGAGCCGAAGGCAGAGGCTTTAACCCACTGAGCCACCCAGGTGCCCCCTCTTTCTTTTTCCTTACTCATTTTTCGTTTTTTTTTTCCTTTTTTATCCATTTTTTGTTTATTTCCTTATTCGTTTTTCACTTACTCATTACCCTTAACATCTTTCTCTATGTGCAGGATTCTTGTCCTGGGCGGTTCAGAGGATACAGACCCTAGAATGGCTCTCTTTCTGCTTCTCTCTCTCTCTCTCTCTCTCTCTCTCTCTCTCTCTGGCAAACTTCTACTGATCCCTCAAAGCCCAGTCCAAATGGTCCCGGCCCTGGGAGCATCACCTGCTCTTGAAATTTAGCCATCCCCACCTCCTTCTTCTTTCCTACACTTGACATCTAAAAGGCAGCTTTATCTCAGTTCACAGAGAATTAATAATGCCTACTCTGTGTTGGAAGCTGGAGACCCAGAAGACTCTGGAAAATCTCCACCCTTAGGGAACTTAATGCCCAGTGATGGACAAGTTTACACCAATGGGTCTTCATAATGTAGAGTGATTCATGTTATACTTCAGTTTTGGAGAAAATTATACTAATAGTGGTCAGCACTTTTTGGTGACATTGGGCGCCAGCGTTGTTTGGCATGCTTTGCCCCGATTACTTCCTCTCGTGCTCCAGACACCCTCTGAAATGGGCTTCTACACAGATGGGGAAACTGAGAGTAGAAGAAAAAACTTAAATGCCCAAGGCTGCCCAGCTCAGAACCCTGACTGGAATCCTGGGAAGCCTGGCTCTCATGTCTTTGTCTCTGCTGGTCTGTTCGTCAACCTGCTGGGACACTAGCTAAGTGTGTTCTGAGTGTGTCCTTTATCCTTGGTTCTCGTAGCTCATGTTGATGGTGGAAAGACTCAGACTAAAGAAGAATCAGAGCTCCTCCTACCCCAGAGGAGCCTCCAGTCCCAGCGGAGACCAGAGCTGAATACAGATCCAGCAGACAGGGGCTGAGCAGTCTGATTGTTTCCACCTACTGCCTTAGAAATCCAGCTGATAAGACTGAGTACTTCTGGCTGAGTTAACTTGGGAGGGCTTCCTGGAGGGGGCAGACCTGAAAGATGGGAAGAATTTCCCAAGGTTTTTACTAGCCACTGGACTGGAAGGGGAGCAGTGGTGAGACTTCCCTGGTGGAAAGCTCATGGAAAAGAATGCCATCTCTGGGGCGCCTGGGTGGCTCAGTGGGTTAAGCCTCTGCCTTCGGCTCAGGTCATGATCTCAGGGTCCTGGGATTGAGTCGGGCTCTCTGCTCAGCAGGGAGCCTGCTTTCTCCTTTCTCTCTCTCTGCCTGCCTCTCTACCTACTTGTGATCTCTGTCAAATAAATAATACATTCTTTAAAAGAAAAAGAAAAGGAATGCCATCTCTGGCCCTCTCAGAGGCCTCTTCCGGCCTGAGCACTGATGCTCCCCATAGAAGCAAAATTAAAAGCAAGAGATGATGCAATGAGTGGCTAAGAACACAAGCTCTGGAGTCAGATTGCCTGGGTTTGAGGCAGATAGCAGCTACCTGACTTTGAGCAAGTTGCTTAACCTTTCTGTCCCTCAGTTTCCTCATCTGTGAAATGAGGGGATGGCCGTCGTGACCTCCCCGAGGTGTGGTGAGGTGCAAATGAGATAAAAAGCGTCCGAGCATGCTGCTGTGAACTGTGGAGTGCCAGGTTCTCCTTGCGAGGTATATTACCTTTCAGGCCTGTAGTTGAGACTGGTTGCTGGGGCAGTTGAAGAGGGAGTTAGAGAAATGGAATCATGTGCAACCAGGAATCCCTGGGGACCCGGCCGAGTTGCAGCCCCAGAGCAGTCCTCAGGCCTGGAACTAGGGCGGCAGAGCCCCTCACACACCCCAGGGTCTCTGGTGACCGGCATGGCTGGGCCAAGGAGGCCCCCTCTTCCCGGCACTCCCCTCTGACTGCCCAGGCCAGGGGAGAGACAGCGGGAAGTGGAATCAGGGGTGTCCCGTCACCCTGGCAACCGAGGGTGGTGTGGAAAAGCTTTGTCTGCCGCTCCGCTGCCTGAGCCTCAGCAGATGGGGACCATCCCAGGAGACGGAAGTAACACATTCTCATGGTGGAGCGCAGAGAAGCTCCAGAAGCGCTGGGAGCCCCTAGCCAGTTTGATGTTTGCTCAAGGGTCTGTTCAGTGTGCCTGCGCGTGTGTGCGCGCGTGTGTGTATGTGTGAGAGAGAAAGAGAGTGTGTATGTGTAAGAAAGGGTGAGAATGAGTGTGTGTAAGAGTGTTATAAGCTAGAGTGTGGATGAGTGTAAGAGGGAGTGTGTAAGTGTGAGGAGTGTGTAAGAGATAATGAGGGCAAGTATGTGTACAAGGGAGTGTGTAAATGGGAGCACACGTGAGAGTGGTGTGTAGGAGAGAATGTGTGTGGTAAGTGTGTAAGGGAGTTGGTGAGCGTGTAAGATAGCGAGACTGTGGGCGAGCGTGTGTGTCCCTCCGTCCCTGCAGTTGCCCACCAGCCCCCATCCTGGACATGCAGAGCTGCCTCTGCCTTGTGGTGGCGGGGACTGTGGGGGATGGGTCGCCGGGTGGCCCCCAGATGAGGAATTCCACACCTTCTCCCGTCCCTGCGCGGGGAGGACTGGACACCCTCCCAGGAGGCCATGTGGTTTGAGAGACCAGCTGAGCCTCGAGCTTCCTGCCTTCTCCCGGCGGAAGGGTCATGTGACACTGGCAGGTCACTGGTTGTCTTTGAGTCTCAGTTTCCCTGTCCGAGGAGCAGAGGGCTTGGGTGATCTCCAGGCTCCGTTCCAGCTCTGGCTTTGACTCTCACTGCCTCTGCCTCACCCCACATTCCATCCTGGTGACATCAATGTGGCCACAAAGCTTGGACCTTGCAAGTTTTGCCTTAGTTCTTGGCATCTTGGGATCTCGCCTTAAGGCTGGACTTTTGTCAGGGGACTCGGGACCCCAACCACGCCCCTTTCACCACACCTGGTGTCAGCAACCTTCCTGGATTTTAAGGAGACTCTTAGGACTAGGGGGTGGGAACAGCTGGTGGCGTCAGAGCCTTGGAAGAGAGACAAGCCAGAACAGGCCCACGGGGGCCCCCCTTCCCTACACCACTGCACCGTCCCCCCTGGAAGCTTGCTTTTCAGTAGTGGGCTGCCTACCTGAGGTAAGGAGCCAAGAGTGGATCCCAGACCTTCCTCTTCAGCCTGGGCCCCTCCCTCCCTTGCCTTTACCCATCAGGGCCTGCCCACCAAGAGGCAGGGCCAACACAGGAAGACCCCGGGGAACTAGCTCTGGGAACATGGCTCCAACCCCAGGTCCTGTGGGAGCCTGCTTCTGTGGAAGGAGGTGCTTTGCACCCAGGTCAGGAGGCCCGGGACCTTGCCATCCTGGGTGGCCTAGGCCTGTCCTGCCTCCTCTGAGCTCCAGGTTTTCCTCTGTCACACAGGAATGCCAGCTGTCTCTTAACCTAGTGAGGGAGGCCTGATGGCCCGAAGGTCCTGAGACTGGGAAAAGCCATTCCTGTGAGTTTGTCATGGATGTTCTGAATCCACGTCACCTCCGTGTCCCCAGTGCACAGCACAGCTTGGCTTATAGAAAATGTCCACGGTGGAGTGTAGGATTGAGTTGCTCCCTCTGCTACGGATATGCTAAGCTAGGGTAGAAAGCCTCCCTTAGACTCCGGGGAAGCCACTGAATCTTGCCAAGCCCCAGCTTTCTCTGCTGCAAAGTGGGGACAATATAAACCCCGCAGGGCAATTGCGAGGGCCAAAGAGATGCCAAGTGTCAGGCTCCCAGCACAGTGCCTGGCTTGTGTGCACCTTCAGGAATAATGAGCGTTCTTCATGTTACCACTCTTGGCTTGCATCACTCGTCCTCTTACCCCATCCCTCTGTGTGGTCCCTGACTCTGGGTCTGCAGCACACGGTGTGGCACTCCGGGGGCTGGGCAAGCTTTGTGGATTGGACTGATGGCCGGGGGAGGGGGGCATTTGTAAAGTTTAGCGTGCTGGTGGAGGTGAGGGCTGTCATCTGCTTGCCCTGGGCTGTCTCTTCAGCCTGCGCCTTCTCTTAGTGCTCAATTCCAGGGGAGGATGTCAAGGTCAGCTGGTTGGGCCTGGAGCTGGACTCCTGGCCTCAAGAAGCTGGTTCCTGATGGCTGCAGGAGCTCTGCTCCCCTCGACCCCTTTGCCATCCTATCTTCCCTCCAGGACGGTGCAGGTCTCTGGGTGTGCTACCATTGTCCTGTCTCCCCTGCTCCTGCCTGGGTTGTCTGACCTCACTGAGTGCCAGGGAGAGAGAGGAATTGGGGCAGCAACTGTGGATTGAAGGTTCGAGAAGGAGAGGCACCAGAGGAGTCCTGCCCTACCATGAGCAGACAGAGGTGGTCAGGGAATGCTTCCTGGAACAGGAGGCAGGTAGAAGCATGTGACATCAGCCACACGCAGTAGGGAGAGAGGTACAGGAATAGTGTTCTGGAGAGACAGACTAGACCAGGCAGATATCTGCAGGCAAAGGAAGGATGTGGCTCGTTTGGGGGAAAATGCCCCTTCCAGTGCACCAGCCTGTTGAACACTGGGGCTTACTGGTAGACATTACAAAGACTGGGAAATTTTTCAACAAGAGTTGAGGTTAGGGCCATTTTGAAGCCAGGAGAATGCATGTGGTGGCTCTGGGGTTCTCTCCTGGCCTGCGATGGAGATATGTTTTTTTCCACCACGTTTTGAGTGTCTCCTGGGAGCTTGGCACTATACCAGCGTTCTGGGCCTAGCTAGTGTTTCGGGTGTGAGTCTTGACTTGTAGCTCTGCTGGAGGGCTTTGGGCATGGGGAACGAAGTTTCTTCTCCTTCCCAAGGATCTCAGGGGTAATGAGAGCCAAAGCCTGGCCAGATGGGTTATCAGGAATTATGTGAGTAATGGCCTAGCCCTGTGCATTTCCAAATCAGTAGATACTTACCGAGTACCAACTATGTCCCTAGCCCTGGGCATCTGATTATAAACAGGAATCTGCCTGCACAGAGTGTATGGGCTAGGAAGGGGAGGAAGAAAGCGAGAGCTTTTTCACTTCAATAAAGTATCGTACTTTTTTTTTTTAAGATTTTATTTATTTATTTGAGGGAGAGAGTGAGAGAAAGCATGAGAGGGGAGAAGGTCAGAGGGAGAAGCAGACTCCCCGTGGAGCTGGGAGCCTGATGCGGGACTCAATCCGGGGACTCCAGGATCATGACCTGAGCTGAAGGCATCGATTCACCAACTGAGCCACCCAGGCACCCAAGTATCATACTTTCTTAACCAAGCTGAGCCTGCGGTTTTTGGTGCCCAGAATGCAGATAGGTGCTGGGGTCTTCCTACCCCAAACAAAACCAAAACCCATTAGGGAGCTTGGGGGCCAAACCTGGCATTGAGAGAATACCTCCCAGAAGGGAGTTTTTGCTACTTCACAGCTCTGGATTTGGGGCCCCAGGGTGGGCCAGTACTGCTGGCTCGGGGAGGGGGTTGGCATGTCTCAGGCTTGGGGGGGGGACGTTCATGCCTTGATGAGGAGGGAGAGCAGGGGTCGACTTACAGAACTTCGGTTTGATGGGAGCTGGGGCGTCAGACCTGGGTCCTGTCCCGGTTCTGCTACTAATTTGCTGTGTGTCCTTGGGCAAGTCCTTTCCCCTTTCTGAGCCTCAGTTTCTCCATCTTTAAAGTGGAGGCAGGGGTTAAGCTAGAAACAGATGGCAGCTAGGTTTTGTCTCACATGCAAAACTGATTGCTCGTTGTTTGGCTTCTGGAACAGCTCTGTGGGCTCAGCAGGAGAGTGCACAAGTCTGAGTGGAGGTGTAGGTGATGCCCTTGGATACCTGGAGCCTCGGTAATCAGTGGCTCCTCTCTGCCTTCTGGAGGCATAGAGAGCTGCTTCTTTCTACTGCTCTACCACCGAGGCAGAGATAATCTGTACAGCCTTTGAAAAAAAAACCCTTCAAAAACATTGTCACTTCGTGCATACAGCAAACCCTGGGAAGCTGGTATTACCATTTGCATGTCACAGGCGAGGAAGCCAAGACTCAGAGAGCTATCAGAGTGGCCCTCTGAGGCCGAGCCCCTGTCACCAGCTGCTCTTCTCTCCAGCCCCGTCCCCAGCCTTGTGTTCTGGCTCGCCGCAAGCCCACAGCCTCCCGTTCTCTCGCCCTCCACAGGTTTCCACGTGATCCCCACTATCTCGAGCATCGTCCCGGAGAGCTGCCTGCTGATCGTAGTGGGGCTGCTGGTGGGGGGCCTGATCAAGGGCGTGGGCGAGACGCCCCCCTTCCTGCAGTCCGACGTCTTCTTCCTCTTCCTGCTGCCCCCCATCATCCTGGACGCCGGCTACTTCCTGCCGCTGCGGCAGTTCACGGAGAACCTGGGCACCATCCTGATCTTCGCCGTGGTGGGCACACTGTGGAACGCCTTCTTCCTGGGCGGCCTCATGTACGCCGTGTGCCTGGTGGGTGGCGAGCAGATCAACAACATCGGGCTCCTGGACAACCTGCTCTTTGGCAGCATCATCTCCGCTGTGGACCCCGTGGCCGTGCTGGCCGTCTTCGAGGAGATCCACATCAATGAGCTGCTGCACATCCTTGTCTTTGGGGAGTCCCTGCTCAACGACGCCGTCACTGTGGTGAGGGGCCCAGACCCGAATCCAGGTCCAGACTGGATCCCACCTCCACCCGCTCATTACAGTAGCGAAACCGCAAATCTCCCTTCCCGCTGGCTGTGTGCCAGGCATCGTGCTCAGCACATGACGTGCGCTACCTCTTTCAGCCCCCGGGGTGCCCTTGGGAGGTGTTTCCCACTCTTGCTCTACAGAGGAGGCAGCAGGGCCTCCTAGGTCAGACAACTTGCTCGCATGTGGTAGGACCAAGGTTAGAAGCCAGGTCTGTCGAATGTCAGGGCCTGAGCTCCTGGCCTTTCCGGGCCAGACCCTCTCTGTCCCTGACTCAGACTGTGATGTGAACTTGGTGAAATTCTGTATCACCTTTAGACTTCAGTTTACCCTTCTTAGGCCATTGAGTCTTGGGGGGCCAGTTCAGTTGTCCTCTTGGCTCAGTCCTGAGTTATAGTTCGGTTTGTGTAGAGTTCAGGGGCAGCCGTGGTGGAAAGGACCCTGCCCTCCAAACCTCTAGGAAGGGCACCTGGCTGGCTCAGTCAGTAGAACATATGACTCTCGACCTCATGAATTATGAGTTCCAGCCCCATGTTCGGCATGGAGCCTACTTAAAAAAAAATAAAAATAAAATTTATTGTAAAAACAACAAACAAACAAACAAAAAACTCCAGAAAGTGGTAAATAAAATGGATTGGCCTGAGGTTGGCCACTTGCTTATTATGTGGTCTCAGGCAAGTGACTATACCGCTCTGGGCCTCAGCTTTGCTAGCTGCAAGTGGCCGAGTGGGCCGTGCTTTCCTCCCAGGGGCTAGGAAGGACAGATGTCCCCAGTGCAGTCCGCACACGGCCACGCTGTATGTGCTAACACAAGCCCTTCCTCCCGCCTGGTTTCCTCAGGAAACGTGTACGTGTATGTGCACACTCACGTCGTGTTGTGAAAACGCCCCCATGCTCCTAGTCAGACCCCTCAGAGAGCAGCTGTTCACATAGGGAAATACAAGGACACGTGTGCCAGGGCACGCTCACACACACACTCCCTCTTCACCCACCCCCAGTCCCTCAGGAAGCCTCACTTCCAAGAGACATAGTGGTGATTGGCTTGCCACAGGTAGCCTCAGCTTCCTCTCCTCTCCTCTTCCTCTTCCTCCCCTGCGGCCTTCCTTGGGTTCTTATGGGGCTGAGAGAGCAACAGCCTGATCTAAGCAAGCAGGCCTCAGTGCTGGTCCTTCTGGCATCAGCTCTTGCCTCAGTTTCTCCATCTGTAACAAGGATTGCAGTACCCAGCCCGACATCCTCCCAGGGTTCCTACCGGAGTCACGCCAGTGGGTACCACAGACAAAGCCCTCCCCAGTTGGGTCTGGGTTTTGGGGTTCAGGTTGGCCCTCTTGGGGAGCTGTGGGTTGTGGTTATGTCAAGGAGGTATCGCAGTCTTGGCCAACTTAGGCCTATGGCCATGCCTCCCCGGGTGGCAGCCGTGCTGGTAGTCCTTGCTTATGCTCACTTCCTGCCTGAGCACTTCCTGTCTATGAGCATGTAGTGCCTCATCTAATCCACGGAGAAACGCCAAGAGGAAACTCCCGTTTTTCCAAGCGAGGAGACTAAGCTACTGGTCTAGGTTAGGGAACTCATCCAGGGTCACATTAGCTGGTAAGTGATTGCAAGTGACCTACACAGTGGGAGTCCACAGCCCGCACACTTACCACTCTGCCGCGCTGCCTCCCTGGTTCCTTTGACGGTACACCCAGGTGGGAAAGGAGGACCTTGCCCCGTCCACCTGCCCCGCTGGTCAACGTTGTAGACCCTGGGGACCCATGAATCTCCTCAGGCCAGGAGTGAGTGTAGGTAGCCTAGGGCTGAGAACCCACTGTTACCCGCTGCTGGATCCCTGCCCTGTCTGCCAGACAGCTATGGCCTAGGCAGCACCGGGGATAGGCCAGTGCTTGGCATCTCCCCTTCTTGCTTGGCCCACGTCAGGCCCTTTCTAGAGCTCTGGGCATGAAGGCGAGTGCCCTGTTTCCCGACATTAAAGCTGAAGGCAGCCCCTGAGCCGCCTGGTCTCAGGTCCCCTCTCCTTACCCACGCTCCCTCCCTCTAGGTCCTGGGGCTTTGGAGAGTTCCTTCTCAGCAGTTCTCAGGTCCTCTTCCCTCTCTCTCAGCACCCCGGCCTGGAAAGCCCTCTGCTGGCTTCCTGGCAAGCTGTGTGGGAGTAGACCCAGTAGCCAGGGAGCCAACACCGAAGCTGCCCCCGTCCAGGAGGGCCCACCCACTGCTCCAGGGGGCAAGTTCTGGGCCTGGCGCTCCTGCCGGGGGCATGGGACCCTTTGTCAAGTCATTCCACCACCCTGAGCTTCTGTTTGGGAAAGCAACGGGCATCTTTGGCTCCCTGCCTACTTCACGAGGCAGCACACGTGATGTGTGCTGAGCAGGACAGCCACTGTCCGCGGGCTTTATCATGTGTGACGTGCCACTGAGACGACTGACCGTCTGGTGACAGCACTACGCTGACGGTTCCCAGCCCAGGAGGTGGGGAAGCCTCAACGCCTCTGGTTCCGCTGCCTCTGAACTTGGCTGCTGGTAGTAACCACCTGGAGAGCTTGTTGAGCAGAGATTTCTGGGCCCCACCTCCCGAGAATGCAAGTGGGAGTATGGCCCGGCTGTGTGTATTTTCAGAAATTTCCAGAAGCTAAGAAGTCCTGTTCTGGTTCGTTGTCTGAACTTTCTCTGCTTTGTGCTGAAGGAGAGACTGAAAGCCAGACAGGGACACGATGTGTCCAGGTCAAACAGTGAGAGGGGGCCGCTGGGTAGCGCTAGTGGTAGCTGACACCGTGATGGGCCTGGTTCTGAGCACTTGGCCTTGATGAACTAGTTTCATCCTCACGGTGGCCCTATAAGGTTGGTACCATTATCCCATTTTATGGCGAGGAAAAGTGAAGCACAGGGAGGTGGAGTAATTTGTCCTGCATAGAGCAGCAGGGCCACAGTTCCGGCCCAGCTCGTTTGGCTTCAGAGTATGTGCTCTTACCCAGCACGGCGCGCTGCAGCCCTGACACAAGGCCCTCCAGGCCCTTGGCCACTGGTTTTGACCACCTCCTTGGCACTACAGTTCTCTCCTATCATGTGGCCTCCTCCTGTGGCCCTGGTGGAGAGCATCGATAGCCCTGATGGAGCTGGGGGTGGGGGGGAGAGCCAGGGCCCTGCCCTCTTGCCAACCAGCCTACACCCCCTCCCCAGGTCCTGTATCATCTCTTTGAGGAGTTTGCCAACTATGACCGAGTGGGCATTGTGGACATCGTTCTCGGCTTCCTGAGCTTCTTCGTAGTGTCCCTGGGCGGGGTGTTTGTGGGCGTGGTCTACGGGGTCATCGCAGCCTTCACCTCCCGATTCACAGCCCACATCCGCGTCATCGAGCCGCTGTTCGTCTTCCTCTACAGCTACATGGCCTACCTGTCAGCTGAGCTCTTCCACCTGTCGGGCATCATGGCGTGAGTCTGGGTGCGGCCTGGGGGGAGGGGTGCCAACCTGGATTCTCCGGGCTTGTGGGGATCACAAGGGAGTTCCCCAGGCCCGGCCTCCAGGCCTGGGATGAAACTCATACACCAGGCAACTGCCTATGGAACCACTGAGTTTAAAGTTCTGGAAAGCTTCAGCACTGCTCCTTTTTGCCTCCAAGGGAGTTCCTTGGTTGTAGCTAGACACAGGCTCTCACATTCACTGTGCCCTTCCGCAGCCCCAGCAAGGAGGCCTGCGACCTCCATTGCCCTGAGGATTCCTGAAGGTCCTGGGGCCTCAGCCAGGTCTTGAAGTCTAGGGACTGTGGAGAGGCAGTGAGATGCAAAGGTTTGCCCAGTAGGGGAACACATTGGAAATACAAAGGGCAGGCCAGATTGGGGGATATGGGGTAACCTTTTAAAAAATTTCTAAATTTTTTATTTTTAATGTTTTTCATTCCAACTTTTCCTTTTCTTTTTATTTACTTCTTTTTATTAACATATAGTGTATTATTGCCCCAGGGGTACAGGTCTGTGAACCATCAGACTTATTTACACATTTCACAGCACTCACCATAGCACATACCCTCTCCAATGTCCGTCACCCAGCCACCCTCCCTACTCCCCCACCCCTCAGCAACACTCAGTTTGTTTCGTGAAATTAAGAGTTTCTTATGGTCTGTCTCCCTCCCGATCCCATCGGATTCGGGGTAACCTTGAGGAGGCCGGGCCAGCAGGAGCAGAGCCAGGTATGGACGCCAGGCAGGGAGGGCTGGGGCAGGTGCCTGGGACAGAGCTCCCTAGAGGGACCTCCACACGGGAGAGACACTGTGCTCGGGGGGAATAAAGCAAGGCCATGGATATGTGTAACCGACTCCTGTTAGATGGCCGGGCAGGGCAGCGGTGGGGGAGGCACAGGCTTTAGAGTTGGGCAGACCTTAGTTGGCATCTTAGCTCACTGGCAGGGTGACAGTGGACAGGCAGCAATCTCTCTGCCTCCCAGATCCCTCATCTGCCCACGTCTGGAGGGTTGAGTGAGAGGATGGAGATAAAAGAGTTATGTAAAGCCTGCAGCGGGTTCTGACCTGTCAGGGGCACCTGTCCGCCTCCCTGGCCATGGAGGGGCTCTGGGAAGGTGCAGATCCACTGAGCCCTGAACTCTGCTCTTCCCTGACCCCAGGCTCATCGCCTCGGGAGTGGTGATGCGCCCCTACGTGGAGGCCAACATCTCCCACAAGTCCCACACGACCATCAAATATTTCCTGAAGATGTGGAGCAGCGTCAGTGAGACCCTCATTTTCATCTTCCTTGGCGTCTCCACCGTGGCCGGGTCCCACCACTGGAACTGGACCTTTGTCATCAGCACCCTGCTCTTCTGCCTCATCGCCCGAGTGCTGGGTGAGGTCCCGGGCTGGAGCAGGGGAGAGGTGTGTGCGTGCGTGCGCGTCTGTGTGCGCGTGCATGTGCCTGTGTGTGCGTGCCATGGAGGCAGGAACTGGGCTGGGGCGGGGACCTGGTATGAAGGGCCCGGCTGGGTCAGCTGCTGGCGGCTCCTCTCACAGCTGCACAGCTGGGGCTTCCCTGCCCCTCTCTGCCATGCTGAGGCTTTGGTGGGCCTCATGATGGCTTATGGGGAGTCTGTGATCTCTGGGAAGACGGTTGTGTGTGAGAACGGAGGAGCCTCAGGGACCCCGGGTCTGTGAATGTTCTCTGCATTGTCTTGGGGTGCAGGTGAGTTGAGCGCTTGCAGACCCGTCTATGCCGCCGGCCCACAGCCACATACAGGGACCAGGCCTCCAGTCCTTGGGTTCTGCTTGTGCTTTCCAGACACACCTCACCTCAGGGGCTGTCTCACTTCCCCTTCCGGATCTCACTCTCCTCCTCTCTCAGTCCCTGCCTCTGACTGGCTATTGCATCTGCTTGGTAGACTGAAAACCCATTCAGTCCTGGGCCTCATCCTCCAGAGATTCTGGCTCCGTGGGTTGAGGTTGAATCCAGATCTCTGCATTTATTTATTTATTTATTTATTATTTATTTTTAAAGATTTTTTATTTGACAGACAGAGATCACAAGTAGGCAGAGAGGCAGGCAGAGAGAGAGGAGGAAGCAGGCTCCCTGCTGAGCAGAAGAGCCCAATGCGGGACTCAATCCCAGGACCCTGGGATCGTGACCTGAGCTAAAGGCAGAGGTTTTAACCCACTGAGCCACCCAGGCGCCCCAAGATCTCTGCATTTTAAAAAAAGCATTCTATTATGGAAAATTTGAAGCCTGTGGAAAAGTAGATCCCATGAACCCATCAAAATGACTAAATGCCAACTTGGGGCCAGTCTTGTTGCAGCTCTTCTCCCTGCCCCCCACTGACTTCCAGCCTCTGGAGGCGGCTGTGACACTCTCTAGAGCGCACCCAGGTTGGGAGAGCCCCTTGAGAATCAGGCTCTTGGCTGAGGGACCCAGGAAGGGAGTGTACTGGGTGGGCGTGCTTGCGGGGGCTGCCTCCAGGCAGAGCAGCCGTGGGTGCAGCAGCCGGGAGGGGCTGGGGACAGGCTGACGCTCTCCTTGCCCTTCCTGCCAGGGGTGCTGGGCCTGACCTGGTTCATCAACAAGTTCCGAATCGTGAAGTTGACCCCCAAGGACCAGTTCATCATTGCGTACGGGGGCCTGCGCGGGGCCATCGCCTTCTCCCTGGGCTACCTCCTGGACAAGAAGCACTTCCCCATGTGTGACCTGTTCCTCACTGCCATCATCACGGTCATCTTCTTCACCGTCTTTGTGCAGGTGCTGGGCAGGGCAGAGCAGCCCCGCCTGGGGACCCTGACTCTGCCAGTGGAAGGAAGAGGCGCCTAACCTGACAGGGGGCCACGGGTTCTAGTCCACCGAGAACTTGCTACGCAGTCTTGGGCAAGGCGCTCCCCCTTCAGGTCCTCACTTTCCTTAATTGTGAAGGGAGAGTTGGGATAATGAGCGACCAGTCAGAACACTGTCTAACTTAGAAATCCAGACAGTGCTGAGAGAAGTAGGCAGAGTCAGCAGGCCCATGGTACCCGGTACAGGGCTTTAGGGAAGTGATTTGCTATTTTAGGATCTCAGTTTCTGTGCCTGTAAAATGGAAATAATAGCACAAGATGTGGGGGTGGAGCTAGATAGGTTGCTAAGCTGGGCAGTAGGTCTGGAGTCAGCCCGGGTTCTGCTGGGAAAGACCTTCCTCCCATTTCTGGGTCTCGGTTCCCCACCTGCGAAGTGAGAGGATTGGCCGAGATGATCCTGGAGTCCTTCCAGCCACTGGCCAGTGATTTCCATGCATTGAAATGATCCTGGCTTAGCGGAGAGTCCCCTACCCCCTTCAGAATCCCCAAGGAAACCCAGCCTGGATGGCATCAGTGCTCCATCTTACCTGACCTGTGACTTTGGGCAAATGAGAAACAAGTCTGTCCAGGCCTCCATTTCTCTATCCCCTCTGTCTTTCCTAGATGCAAATCTTGGCAAGGCTTTATTTATTTTTTTTAAAGATTTTATTTATTTATTTGACAGAGAGAGATCACAAGTAGGCAGAGAGGCAAGCAGAGAGAGATGGGGGGAGGTCAGGCTCCCTGCTGAGCAGAGAGCTCAATGCTGGACTCGATCCCAGGACCCCAAGACCATGACCTGAGCCAAAGGCAGAGGCTTAACCCACTGAGCCACCCAGGTGCCCCTTGGCAAAGCTTTAGATGGGAAACAGTGTTGCCCAGGCATCCCCCTAGGGCTAGACTCCCCTTCTGTCCCTTCTAAGGATAGGGGACTGCCTCTTTTGCCCTCTTGTCCTGTTTCCAGTGTCAAAAATATTTTATCACCTTGACTTGGCAGTTGTATACGCTGATGGCTTACCAAGTCCATTTTCAATGAAGTCTGCATTGAGAGAGGGGCCTCCCTGCCTGGGTGTGAATCCAGCTTTACTACTAGTTCTGTAAGCTCTGAGAAAGTTACTTAATCTCTCACCTGTAAGATAGAGACAGTGGAAGAACCTACCTCTCAGGGTCTTTGTGGGCATGCAGGAGCTAATACTTAGTATGTCAGCCCTGGCTCTGGCGGAGGGCACGCACACGATGAGCGTAGCTGCTCCCACTGCTGTTCTGGACTGGGTGGCTACAGTCCTGTGGAGTGGTTTTCCCTATCAGCCGGGCCTGACTTCTCTGGGGTTGCGAAGCACGTTTGTGGTGGAGCCCACGTTTGAACAGAGGCCCTCTGACCCCTCACCCGGGCTAGATGACCGGTGTGTGAGTCATTCGGCTGGAAGGGGCTGTGTCCTCGGGAGGAAGCAGATCTTAAGGACCTGCCTTTGTGCCAGGGCTGACATGCAGGTTGGGAAAGTGGGACCTCCGAGCAGAGGGCATCCCGGCTTCAGGGGCTCTAGGGGTGAGGGAGGGGGGGATGCCCCGTGGTCTCCCTGCCAGGGTAGCAGACCGGGAGTGCCTGACGCCCACCTGCCCCCCAGGGCATGACCATTCGGCCCCTGGTAGACCTGTTGGCTGTGAAGAAAAAGCAAGAGACAAAGCGCTCTATCAACGAGGAGATCCACACACAGGTACTGGAAACTGGGCCGTGTCCCTTGTTTTAGGAGAAGGCTCAGGGAGCTGGGGGGCAGCTAAGCCTCACATCAGTTTCCTCACTTGGCCCCCTCCTCCCTCATCCCAGTGCTGGGTGGTCCCAGCCGCTTGAGGTTGCCAGATTGTGCCATAGGCAGGTGTGGTGTGGGCAAGCAGGAGCCCTAGGAGGGGGTGTCATGGCATCTCTACCTCTAGTAGGAACCTACCCCAAGCACTGGGCTCATGTGGATTCAGGCAAGGGGGCTCAGCCCAGGCATGGCAGGGAGGGGTTTGAGGGGCTGCGAGTTCAGGATGAGTGAGATGTTGGTGCCACCTCCTGGCTGCTTCTGGAACTGCAATGCTGGGCTGAGCCAAGGGGAACTAGGGTGAAAGTCTTGGTAGGGAAGGAGCCCAGTAGTGAGGCTTGACCTGGCCCTGGGCCCATTTCAGTTCCTGGACCACCTTCTGACAGGCATCGAGGACATCTGTGGCCATTACGGCCACCACCACTGGAAGGACAAGTAGGTGGCAGGCCTGGTGGGCAGATGGGTGGGGAGGGGCAGGGAAGGGGCAGGGGAGGGTCTCCCCGGGCCTGGGTGTCTCCCCACCCTGAGGAGCTGGTTCCACACCTCCCCTCCCTCCCCCTACCAGGCTCAACCGGTTTAACAAGAAGTACGTGAAAAAGTGTCTGATAGCCGGCGAGCGCTCCAAGGAGCCACAGCTCATTGCCTTCTACCACAAGATGGAGATGAAGCAGGCCATCGAGCTGGTGGAGAGCGGTGGCATGGGCAAGATCCCTTCTGCTGTCTCCACCGTCTCCATGCAGTGAGTGCCAATGGTGATGCTGGCAGCTTTCACACCCACACACCGACCCCTGCCCAGAAGCCTGGCAGGCCACCCACCAGGGGAGGGGGTGCTGGGAGGGGTGGTGGCAGGCCAGGTGTTGTCCAGGCAGGGTGGGTGAGGGAGCCACGGGGCCACAGAGGACACCTCCCCACCCCCACCCAGGCCAGCCTGACTTCCTGGCCCAGCCCAGCAGGCTCCAGGGTCACAGGAGTTTCTTGGGGACCTAACCTGTGCCTTGTCGTCCAGGAACATCCACCCCAAGTCCCTGCCTGCCGAGCGCATCCTGCCGGCGCTGTCCAAGGACAAGGAGGAGGAGATCCGCAAAATCCTGAGGAACAACTTGCAGAAGACCAGGCAGCGGGTGAGGGGCTGCTCCCTGCCCGGCACCCCTACAGCAGGGGAGGCCCTCTGCTCCAGCCCTGGCCCCCACCGGGCCTGGCTTCTGGGGCCTGAAAGCTGTTCCCCCCACAGCTGCGGTCCTACAACAGGCACACATTGGTGGCAGATCCCTACGAGGAGGCCTGGAACCAGATGCTGCTCCGCAGACAGAAGGCCCGGCAGCTAGAGCAGAAGGTGGGTCAGGGCCTGGAGCCGGCTCCCGCCTTTCACGGGGAGTCTGGTTTCTTCCTCCCGCATCCCTGCCCCCAAGCCCCTTTGAAGACAGAGCCACTGCCCGTGTTTTTTGGCCTCCTCCGCTTGTCTGGAAGACGGAGCCCCAGGACAGGTTCCAGAAAACTGCCTCCTTCTCTACCTCCCCACTCAGGGTAGCAAAGAGACCCACTCACTGCACCCGCGGGCCTCTGAGTCTATCCATGTGCTCGAACCGCGCATTTCCTGGCACTCGATCATTTCCTCAGGAACAGTTTTTGAGTGGTTCCCAAGTGCTGTGCGACAGAGCGGCCTCTGTGGGCCCAGCAGTGAATCAGCCCAGTCCATGCCTTGCCGAGCTTCTCATGCAGTGGCCCAGGCAGGACAGGAGGCACAGGGACTGTGAGCACTCCGAGCAGGGGGGGAGGCAGGGGAAGCTCGGGAACAGGGCCAAGAGGAAGGCAGTGTGGGCAGAGGAAGGCCCAGGCTGTGTGCCTCAGTTCCCAGTCACAGACCATGGCCATTGTAGCAACTGAGAGGGTTCTGCTTTCTAGAAAGCTTGTCAACGGGGTCAGGCTTTGGGCTTTATGCCAAGGGCATGGAGAGCCATGAAGGGGTCTGAGCAAGGGGCTAACTTGGGAAGGGGTGGGCGGTGGCCTGGATTAGTGAGGTGGCGGGGAATGGGGCAGAAAGGAGTGGGTACACCCAAGGGACATTGAGGAGGTGGGACTGGCAAGACTCGGTCACCTGTTTGAGGTGGCTGCGGGAAGAGGAAGGAGGAGTCCTCTCCAGCCTTCTGGTCTGGGGTGTCGGGAGCGGTGGTTTCAGTAGGGAGTGCCGAGAATGGCATCAACAAGGTCTTGAGGGAGGAGAAGAATCTGAGTTCAGTTCCAGCCTATTGCATTGATACCTGGCGGCCACTTGGGGTCCAGGTGCCCACTCCTGAGCTGACTTTACCGGCCTGGACCTCTGGGGCGAGTGTGGACAGGAATAGAGATAGGCGGGGTTGCTGTGGGAGAGGCAGGGCTGTTTAAGGCTGCTCCAGAGATCATACGGCTTGACAGAGGCTGGGAAGCTTTCAAGAACCCCCAAAGGCCAGCAGGGCTTCAGTGCGGGCGGAGACAGATGATGAGCCTGATGAGGAACTGCCAGAGAGGGCGTGGGCCCCGAATACGCCAAAGGAGGGGGTGGCCATCAGCCTCGGGTACCATCCCGAGGGGCTGCCTGTGCTCACCCCTGTCTTGCCCTTTCTCTGTCAGATCAACAACTACCTGACGGTGCCGGCCCACAAGCTGGACTCACCCACCATGTCGAGGGCCCGCATTGGCTCAGGTGAGCCGGGACACAGGGAGCCTGGAGAGGGGTCTGGAGGGCACACACTCCGTGCCACTGTCCCCTGAGGGTGAGACTCCAGCAGGGATGGGCCTCAGAGAGCCACTGGGGAGGACAGGCTTCTCCCTCTGACCTCCTCCCACTCCATGAGCTCCTTCTACATCAGGTGGAGCTGGGGAATCCCCCAGCTGTCCTCCCCAGGGACAGAGGTGCTCCATGTGGGGCTTACGGGGAGAACTGTGAAGGGCTTTGATGCCTGGCAAGGAGGCAGGAAGGTCTGCACCACTGGGATGTTCAGCACGTGGATGAGACAGCGACAGGCCTTCTTCCAGGCCTGGGCAGGTCCACGCGGAGTGATCCTGAAACATGGCAGCATGGCCGCCCTCACAGGAAGGTTCTGTGGGAAGGTTCTTGGCATGATGTGGCTGGCACATGCCAAGGAGGGGGCACATGCTGGGCAGGGCTTGGGGCAGAAGCCAGCTTGGGTCTTGCTCTTGGTTCCCAGATCCACTGGCTTATGAGCCGAAGGCCGACTTGCCAGTTATCACCATCGATCCAGCCTCCCCGCAGTCGCCCGAGTCCGTGGACCTGGTGAATGAGGAGCTGAAGGGCAAGGTCTTGGGGCTGAACCGGGATCCAGCCAGGGTGGCGGAGGAGGATGAGGATGACGATGGGGGCATTGTGATGCGGACCAAAGAGCCCTCTTCTCCTGGCACGGATGATGTCTTCACCCCTGCGCCAAGTGACAGCCCGAGCTCCCAGAGGATACAGCGCTGCCTCAGTGACCCAGGTCCCCACCCTGAGCCTGGGGAGGGAGAGCCTTTCATCCCCAAGGGGCAGTAGCGCTGGGGTCCGTGGGCAGTGCCCATCCCAACACAGACTCTCCCACCAGAGCAGGGGCTGCTGGGGGAGCTGGGGGCTCCATTCTTCCTGACCTGGATTGGCCCTGCCCCTCCCCCAACTGCATGGCAGCTGGGCCCACAGCCCCCACCGCAGCACGGCTTCCCCCTGCCTCCTGGGAAGCACCCTCCCTCCCACCAGAACTGCCTTCCCAATCCATTTGGCAGAACTGTCGGGCTGTGAGGCAGATCCTGCCCCTTCCCGATTCAGGCTCTCTCCCAGACCTGGCCTAGGGCCTCGAGAGTCCCAGCCCTCAGGGGCCTGCCGCCCGCTCCAACCACCTCCTCATTCAGACCAACCTTAGTTCCTAACCAAAGAGCCTCTGGCTCAGCCTTGGTCCCACCTGGAAAGGGAAGGAGCCACGACCTCTCCTGGCCTAGGCCAGGCCCTGCATTAACAACGGAAAGACTGGGGGACCAGGAATCTGACTGGGGTAGCGGTCAGTGACACCCGGCAGGCCTGCCCTCCTCCTGCCGGCTCTGTCACCCTGGCCAGCCCCCGACCTGTCCAGCTCAGAGCTGCAGGCTAACGGCATCTCTGAGCTTCTCTGACTAGAGCTGGGGCGCTTTGGACAGTCTGGACCGCCCCAGTGGGGACCACTGGACCCTCCAGGGGCAACTGTCAGGAAAAGGACTGTTGGCTCCAGAAAGTGCTGCCTTTTTATC
Organism: Meles meles; assembly: GCF_922984935.1. Classification (NCBI taxonomy): domain Eukaryota; kingdom Metazoa; phylum Chordata; class Mammalia; order Carnivora; family Mustelidae; genus Meles; species Meles meles. The sequence continues at coordinate 197,048,388 of NC_060066.1, forward strand.
TGTTCTGTTTGTTCACACTCCATGTATGATTCAATTTGCACAGAGGGCATTCCTATTTTTAAAACATTTTGAAAACCCCTGGCTTACCAGAGCTCTAGCCCTCCTACTCCAGAGAATTACCCCTCCTCGTCTGTGCCTATCCTGCCCAACACTCCCCCAAGTCGGTCCTCTGCCTCCTGGGCTCTTAACTGTGGCCCCAAGGCTATGATTTTAGAAGTGACCTCCTCCACTCCAGTTCCCGATTCTCTTTAACTCACTGATGCTGGGCCTTCTGGCACCTTCTGTGCTCTTGGGCCTGACCCTCAGTTCCTGCTGGCCTGTTCTTTTTCTTTCTCTCATCCCTCTCCACACCCTGGGCCCCCGGACCTCTTTTGTGCACCGCACCCAGCCTGCTGTGGAGCCCAGTCCTTAGGGGAGAAGGCCTCCCCAAGCCTCTCCCACCCCACCAGGACTGGTGGGTGGGCAGAGTCCTGGGCCCCCAGAGGCCTTTGCTCACAGGCACACACTCCCACCCCCCATAGCCACCATGGCCAGGCCTGGGCCTGGTGGTGTCTGTCCTTCCCCAGGATTGTGCAATAGTCAGAGTGTCCCTCTCCCGGACTGGGCAGTGGGTGCTCCTCTGTCCCCCCCTCCTCCTCTCCATGCAAGTGCTGTTTGGGGCAGGAGTCACCACGCGAGGGTGATGTTGACAACCGTGTTCCAAGCCACCACAGCTGCTGCTGCTCTGCCTCCCGTAGGGAAGAACCCGGATCTTTTTCATATTCTAATAAATCGGTGTGAGTTTTTTACAGAGTTGAGGGCTGCTTCCTAGGGACTGGGACATTGGGAAGGAGGGTGGCCTAGGGGCTTGAAGGACTTAGCTCCTGGGGGCCTGAAGGTCTTAGCTCAGTGTCTGGCATGGCAGCTGGTGGCAGGTTATTACTGTGTTCCCAGAGAGAGAGAAAATATGGATAGAGCACAGCAGGACACTCCCTGCCCCCAGGCACCTTTAGCCCCTGCAGCATGGAAAACCCAATGTGTTTGTGAATGACAGTGAATGGGGGGGGGGGGGGCAAGGGGGACTGTCCTGAGTCAACTTAGGGAAGGACTAGAAAATGAGCTGAGGTTAATCAGGTGAAGAAGATTTCAGAGAGTTCCTGAATATTCTAACTGGGAGCTGCACAAAGACCTAGGATCTGAGAAAAGGCTGGTGTGGCTGAGTCAGAGGGGGACAGGAAGGGAGGCAAAGATAGGACCCAGTGGTCCTCTTACAGATTTTGATTTATACGAAGGGCAATGGGAAGGTTCTGTCACCTGTGAAGCGGGGACAATATGCGTGGGTGAAAGTGCTTGGGTGGGTAAGGGTCAGCACAGTGCAGGGTCCTGGGGCGTTCAGTGGAGGTTGGATCCCCGGGGTGCATTTCCGGGATCTGACCGCCAGAGGGCAGTGGGGCCTTGGCACACACACCCCGGGCACCCCTGGCAGCTGGGCTGCCCAAGGAAAGCGGTTCATTTGCTCAGACCAGGAGTCTGGAATGGTCAGTGGCAAAAGGACTGTAGGGAAGGACCATAGCACCCATCCTGTATCAGCTGCTGCCCCGAAAAGAAAAACATGGTACATTCCAAGGGGTAGCAAAGAGCCTTCAACTAAAAGATTCTTTTTTTTTTTTTTTTTTATCTAACAGAAATCACAACTAGGCAGAGAGGCAGGCAGAGAGAGAGGAGGAAGCAGGCTTCCCGCGGAGCAGAGAGCCCGATGTGGGGCTCGATCCCAGGACCCTGGGATCATGACCTGAGCCAAAGGCAGAGGCTTTAACCCACTGAGCCACCCAGGTGCCCCAACTAAAAGATTCTTGACAGAGGTGTGGGTAGGGTGAAGGGAACCTCGCAGGCATGGGGCCCGGGGGGCTCTCACTACAGCGAAGCTGTTATAACCCCTTGACCCGAAGAGTGAGAGGAGGGAGTAACATAGCTGTTACTATGGGAGGGGCTGCCCTGCCCATCTGAAAGCCAGAAGGGAAGGCAACAGAGTGACTTCACTGGGTTTGGCCCACAGAGGTCAGCCTTGCAGTAAATGGAGCAAGGGGAGAGTGGGTTTGGGGGACAGGATATCTGAGCAGAGCCGTTCCCTTTGCTCCTCCACCACTCACCCACCCTTCAGATGAAAAACTCATGTCGTTATGCTTAGTGGTTACTCCGTTTGGGGTGATGAAAAGTTTGGGAAGTAGCTTGTGGTGACGGCTGCACAGCATTGTGAAGGTATGAGGTGCCCAGGATCACTCACTTTAAATGGCTCATTTTAAGTTATGTGCATTTCAGCTCCATTTTTGTGAAAATGGAAGGAAAACTCATCATCCCCAACAGGAGAACCAGTCTCATCAGCCCCCACCTCCCTGTCAGACACCATATTCTTGTCCTCCTTCAGTCACATCCTTTAACTTAAAATGTTAGTCATCACCGGGCTCTTTCAGTAAGATGGGGGGGGGGTGACAGAAAACAACAGAAACCCACCACGGCACCCCGTTCTGTAGCTGCTCCCAAGGCTTAGTTTAGCTCTCGATGGCATCCGCCTACTCCCTTCTATGTCCCTTTTACCAGCTGCCAGCTTTCTGGCCTCTTGGGCTCTTTACCTGGTGGGGTGACCTAAATAAGCCTTTATTCCTATGCAGCTCAGGTTCTTCTTGGTCTTAGGTTCGTTGGGTTGCCAAGTTTCCCGTTGACGGCCATTATCGGACATGGGAGATCCAAGAGGGACCCAGCAGATCCTCTGGATTCCAGATGTAGCCTTCCTGCCCATCCCCCACTTCCTTCCGGTAATCTAGATTAATCACACTATCTTGTACAGTTGCCCCTCGGCCTTTAGCTTAAGTAACATACAGAGCTCAAAATGACCCAAGGGAAGATCTATTTCCAATTTAAAGGAAGGACATATGTGTTCCCTGGAGGAAGTACTCCTCCTTTGGGCACTAAGGACTCCAGGCCCACTGAGCACAAAGTTGAGGGGATGGAAAGCAAAAACTCCCCCAGGAGTTTATTTGGAATAATACTGAGAAGAGCCACTCCTATCCCTACCCCTCGGTCCCTGGGCCTCTGCGTTCTGGCTATGAGAGCTGGGGCCAGATATTGGGCACTGATTGAACGGACGGATTGAATGGATGGCATACTACCCGCCCACCTGACCTTGAACAGTGGTACCTCCCAGCTGGGGCTGTAACGCTGTTCTATCCATTCGTCGGCTTCTGAGTGTCAGGCCACATTGTAAGTCTGATGCATTAAGACCATTGCTGTAGGGGCGCCTGGGTGGCTCAGTGGGTTAGAGCCGCTGCCTTCGGCTCGGGTCGTGATCTCAGGGTCCTGGGATCGAGCCCCGCATCGGGCTCTCTGCTCAGCGGGAGCCTGCTTCCTCCTCTCTCTCTGCCTGCCTCTCTGCCTACTTGTGATCTCTCTCTGTCAAATAAATAAATAAAATCTTTAAAAAAAAAAAAAAAAAAAAGACCATTGCTGTATGCCCCTCACCACAGAATGAAGCTGGGCAATGTGTGGGATAGCATAGTGATGAATAAGGTGTTCTGGAAAGTCCAGAGATGACCGTGCTAGCTGAAGTCTTGCAGGCAAGGAAGGGAAGTTCATATCAGAAATATGTATTTACTGCCATGAGCTGATAAGCGGCTGTTCCCTCTGTAAAAGAAGGGATTAGTGCCAATGGGTAGCTGGATGGTCCCCCTAGAACAGTGGTTCTCAAGGTTTTGGTCTCAGATATACTTTACATGCTTAAAAATTATTGAAATAGTATACTCTTAAAAATTATGAAGGGCTTTTGTAGGGGCTATATTTATTTTACTGAATGAGTTAAGCTTTAAAGATTTTATTTATTTGTCAGAGAGAGAGTGCAAGCTGAGGAAGCAGCAGGCAGAGGGAGAACCACGCTCCCCGCTGAGCGAGGAGCCCGATGTAGGAGTTGTCCCAGGACCCTGGCATCATGACCTGAGGCGAAGGCAGATGTTTAACTGACTGAGCCAGCCAGGTGTCCTTGAGAAATTGAGCTTGAAAATAGTTATCTATTTATTTATTTATTTAAAAGATTTTATTTATTTATTTGACAGAGACAGTGAGAGAGGGAACACAAGCAGGGGAACTGGGAGAGGAAGAAGCAGGCTCTCTGCTGAGCAGGGAGCCCAATGAGGGGCTCAATCTCAGGACCCTGAGATCATGACCTGAGCCGAAGGCAGACACTTAAAGACTGAGCCACCCAGGTGCCCCTAAAATAATCATTTAAAATGAATAAATCTATTACATGTTAATACAAATACAAAGTTTTGAATGAAAAACAACTTTCAAAACAAAAACTGTGGGGCGCCTGGGGGGCTCAGTGGGATAAGCCTCTGCCTTCCGCTCAGGTCATGATCTCAGATTCCTGGGATCCAGCCCCGCATCGGGCTCTCTGCTCAGCATGAAGCCTGCTTCCTCCTCTCTCTCTGCCGGTCTCTCTGCCTACTTGTGATCGCTCTCTCTCTCTGTCAAATAAATAAATAAAATATTTAAAAAAAACAAAAACAAAAACTGTAAGGAGAGCGGCATTACTCAACATTTTCACAAATCTCTAAAGAGATTTGGCTTCATGTGAGACAGCGAGATCCTCAGCTCTGCTTCAGCATTTAGTCTGTTGTACATATGTCAGCCCTCTGGAAAATTCCATCATACACTCATGAAAGAATGACAGTGGAATAGGCGAAGAATGCCTTAGTATTAATATGAAGGTAGATGCGACCCCACAGAACTCCTGAAAGAATGTTGGGGAGCCCCCAGGGGTTCCTCATTCACATTTTGAGAACCATTGCGCCAGGAACTGGTGCCACATAGGAAATTCAGCTTGGTCTTTGCTGCTGGCAATTGGGTCACTCAGCAGGGCCAGTTGCCCATCAGAATCGGTGAGGGAAATATGTGGAGGCTATGTATATTAGTTCTCTATGGCTGCTATAATAAATTCCCACAATTTAGTGGCTTCAAACCATACAAATTTATTACCTTGTGGTTCTGGAGGTCAGAAGCTTGACATAAGCCTTACTGGGCTGAAACTAAGGTGTCAGCAAGGCTAACCCCTTCCTAAGTCTCTAGAGGAGAATCTTTTTCTTGCTTCTAGAGGCTATCTGCATTCCTTAGCATGTGCCCTCCTTCCATCTTCAGGACTGGTATGGCCAATCCCCTCCCACATCACACCGCTCTGACACAGACTACCTCCTGCTTCCACATTTAAAGACCCTTGTGATCACATTGGGCCCATCCAGATAATGCAGGAGACTCTGCCAAGTTTTACAGTCCGCTGTTTAGAACCTTGTTTCTACCTGCTACCTTAATTCACCTTTGCCATATAAAATGTATTCACAGATCCATAGAATTGGAATATCTCTGGGACATCATTATTCTGCTTCCCTTACTATGAACAGCCCCCATCCCTGCCATCATGGCTACCTCGTATGTGGGCCCGTTGAGCAAGAACCAAGGTAGCCAGGGAGGTAGTGGGGGGAAAGAAGCTCACATCCACAGAATGGGCCTCATCACCTGCTTATTGACAGCCTTCTTCATAACGGATGCTCTCTTGGGGCATTTGTGTGCGTCAGAAATAGCTTCACCACCCGTGCCCATTTTGAGAAGTTCATCTATATATTTCCACCTTAGACCTCACTGCCAGTCTCCCAGTCTTGTCATTTTCGGGTTTCTGACCAGCCAGCGAACTTGTTTGCCACTGCTCGTGTATCAGTGTCGATCTGTACCTCTCTCCTTCCGTGCAGAACGGACAGCCGACATAACCAGAAGATCTACCCTGATGCTCTGAGAGGTCATGCCTTCATCGCTTTTAGAGACACCCCAAGTGTGGCTTTAAGGCAGCGCTTGTCCTTTGTGGCTGGTGCTTCCCTACCGGGCAGACTCACTTGGAAGTTATGTCTGTGTTTTCTCCCCCATGCTAACTGGTCATAGCAGCTTCCCCAACTTGAGGGAGAAGCAGTGAAGCAGTAAGAGAGAAGGTACCATGGGAGTTTGAACCACCTGCTCGTGCAATTTCCCTGTGCCTTCTGGGCTTGCTCAGACCCGATCTCATATATACCATTTAATAATAGAATGCTACCATGCACGTCCAATTTCATGATTAGTGGGATCAGATAATATCCAGTTCTGGAGGCATGGGTTGCTCGATGTCCACGGTTAGGCATTTATTCTCCACCATGTCCAGTCGTGAGTCAGGAGCTGTTTTTAAATGGAGGATACTTACTGGCAGAAAAGAGCGTGAATTAACCTAAAACCCTAAGGGTCTGTAACTGTCCTGCACCCTTCCTGTTGAAGCTTGTCTGCACAACAGTTTTTTCACCATCATCACTTCCAAATCAAAAAGCTCGTGGGACAGGGAAGCTTGCTCTGCACTCTGGACCGGCTGCGGTCTTATGTTGCTGTAGGCCTCCCTTGAAATGTGCAGTCCTCCAGGTGTCTCAGTAAACACATAGAACAGCATAGCCCAGTGGAATACATGTTGCTCTGAAAATGCAGAACCCCATCAAACACTTTGCCTCTTTCTTTGCAGGGGGCTTTAAAATGTTCAGCAACTTGTCTTTCGTTTTACAGGAGATATCTTGACATGCCCCAGACCACCAGATACCCTAGAAAATTCACAGACATGAGGTGCCTCTGAAATTTTTGTGCAGTTTATCACCCTTTGGCGTACACATGGTCTACCAAGAATCTCAGGTGCTCCCGATTTCCCGCTCAGTAGGCGCAGATACCACAATCTCATCAATATGATGAACCAGCATAGTGTTCTGAATTATACCAAGGTGATGATTGCCACTTTGGACTGTATTATGACAGAAATCCACAGAACAGACAAAACCCTGAGGTAGTAGAGGGAAAGTGTAATGCTGTCTTTACTAGACAAAGGCAGGTGATTTTTGGATTATCTTTACTGAGTGGAATAGAAAAGAAAGCATCAGGGCGCCTGGGTAGCTCAGTCAGTTAAGCATCTCAAGTCCTGATCCCGGGATCCTGGGATCAAGCCCCACATCGGGCTCCCTGCTTAGAAGGATCCCTCTTTTCCTCTCCCACTCCCTCTGCTTATATTCCTGTTCTCACTGTCTCTGTCAAATAAATTTTTAAAAATCTCTAAAAAAGAGAGAAAAGAAAAAAGAAAAGAAAAAACATCTTGGGTCAAAGATGTACATCAGACCAGGTGATGTACTGATTTGTTCCAGTAAAAATTTCATGTGTAGAACCATAGCCACAACTGGCATGAGAGCTCATCTAGAGTCCTTCCCCAAGACCCAGTGGGTTTGGCACCAGCCGAACAAGTGCCATAAACTGCGTCTTGAGAGAAATGACAATCTGCGTAGTTCAAATCTTTGATGGCGGCACTAATCTCTGAAATTCCCTGAGGGATACGGTATTGCCTTTGGTGGGGTCCTTTGATGGTGGTGACATTGCCAAGGGCTTCCATTTGGCCCTTCCACCCCTGAGAGCCTCCGTGAGTCAGGAAGTTAGCGGGGGGAATTCTTCCAGTCAATTTACAGACACAGGGTCTGTGGTCCCTTGGATCCACCAGGGCTAAGAACAGATTGAAAGCCTTGAACTCATGACTCCATGCAAGAGAGGAAATTCAGAAAGGCCCCAGAGTGACTCTGAAGGAATCTTCGCTCTCCGGTGATGACAGCACAGATATGGCAGAGAAGCAAGCCCAGGCCCTCACAGTCAAAATCCGAGGGTTGCAGAGTCAATGAAACGTGCCGCCCCCAGATACCTCGTGCTCAGGGAAGAGTCCTGGTTCAGAAGGCCTGGGACCCTTGGGCGTGGGATGGGGATATCTGGGTAGAACTTTGAGCCCTCAACACACCCTGAATCTTCGCTGTTGGTGAGGGCAGAAGGCCCCGCCTTCAGTCTGAGGAAACCAGCTTTTCCTAGCATGAAAGCCATTCAGCGACTTCACAAGGGGGATGCTGCCTCACAAGCGAAGCTGATTTTCCTCAGAAGGCACCCATCACCTCTCACTGCTTCAAGGCAAATATGGAAAACTTTCCCCCGCCCCCAACGTAGCCCAGTTTAAGGCTTTCAATCTGGTTTTTTCCTTTGTGGATGTCTCCTCGGGCAATCAGATGGAAAGTCAGAAGGCCACTCCAGTCTGTAATCACGACTGTCGCCATGGTGACTAAGTGCCAGAGCTGCTTGATCTCTCAAAGTCTTACCCATCCACCTCTTGCCACCACCGGCCCTGACGTCAGTGGCTGTGATGCCGCCGAGTGCCGCAGATGGCCGACGTCCGTCACCCCCCGTGGAGGAGGCTGCTAAGGCTAATCAAGATGTGTGAGCAGCCCAATTGCGGATGTCAGCTTTGCGTCCAAGGATCTGTTTCCCGGGGCTATTCTGGTGTCAGTTCTTGGAGCCATCAGGGCCCCGGATGGAAACAGATGGCCCACTTAAAGAGGGTCATGGAAAAGGGTTTGAGGAAGGGACTTTTACAAAGCGGTGGGCAGAGTTGAGGAAGCCAAGAAAGGCTGGTACACTCGGGGCTAGCAGCAGCAAGAAGCCTTTACCACCTGGGGAACAAGGGAAGGTTCCAGAACCTGGTGAGAGCTGCGGCCTTGGGAAAGATCGGCTTCCACTGACCAGTGCAGAATGGAGAAAGATGAAGAGAGCCTGTAGAGTGAGCAGCTGACACGATGCCCCATTTTACAAAGATACCAAGACTTTGCTGTCCCCATGCAATTCAGCAGGTAGGCCCAGAATGTGCAGGCATGTGTGTGTGCGCGCGCACGCCTGTGTGTGTGTAAAGGGAGGGAAGCACCCTTGTCCTGGGGCAGACACCCACCCTCAGCTTCATTTCCTCATCTGTGACAGTCTTCTTAATGTCTACCCACATCGTAAGCTCGATAAAAGGATCAGGAGAGAACCAGGAAAGCAATTTTCCATCAAGGAATATTTTTTGAGGACTCACTACAGTCTGCACTGTGTGCTCAGGGGAAGGATGGAGGGTAGAGGGGGGCACTTGTGGAGAGTTGAGATACCCCCCATTCTTAGTTCCCAGGATGTCCCAGAGGGGGACTTCAGGAAGGGGAACCACAGAATTGAACCCAGGAGCAGGAATTACTGGATTCCTGGAAGGTGGAAAGTCTGGGGGCCGCAGAGAGAGAGAAACGGGCAGCCTTGGTCATGCATCAGTGGGGCTGTTTCTCCTTCCATGTCCCAGAGAAGCCCCTGCTCTGACCCTGCGTCGGGAAATGGGAAAGGGCAGGCCAGGGGTGGCTCTAAAGCGAGGTGGCAGGTGGTCAGAGAAGATTTTGCTCGAATGTGGTCTATGGCTGCTGGACTGGCCGTGTGGCCCACAAGATGGCAGCCAGACTCTCTGCTTCCGCAGACCACCCGTCCAGGGCCCACTGACTGGCCTTCCAGGCCCACAAGCCACTGCGCCAAGATCCCCGGTGCCTCGCCTGTTCCACTGGTCCTACTCTGCCGGAGCGTCCGAATTTGAGCACAAACCATGTGATGTTAAATGTGTGTTAGTTTAAGATCAACTGCAGGAGAGACAGTTGCTCTGACGGAATCCACGCTGAGACGGGTGAGGGGTGGAGGTTTTCGGCCCCATTGCTCAGCAGGGCGATTCTCTCGTCCTGGCCACGACAAGAACCGAGCTTTCATTTCCCATCAACCCCAGCGGCTGTGCCAGTTAGCACACTGGTATTAGAAATGGGCCTCACTGCTGAAAATAATGGTATGGAGACATGGGGACTGGCTGGGATGTTATAAAAACACTCCACCAACTTTGCCTGGACAGCGTATGAAAATCCAGCCACCAGGGGGCGCCTGGCTGGCTCAGTTGGTGGAGTGTGAGACTCTTGATCTCAAGGTTGTGAGTTCAAGTCCCACAATGGGTGTAGCGATTACTTAAAAATATATTTTTTAAAATTAAAAAAGAAAATCCAGCTACCAACAGTAGTTTCTGTGAGTTCTGGGATTGACTGAAAGGGGACCAGAGGAAATTTCCGGGGTGAGAGAAATATTCTTTATCTAGGGGCGCCTGGGTGGCCCAGTAGGTTAAGCCTCTGCCTACGGCTCAGGTCATGATCTCAGGGTCCTGGGATCGAGCCCCGCATCAGGCTCTCTGCTCAGCAGGGAGCCTGCTTCCTCCTCTCTCTCTCTACCTGCCTCTCTGCCTACTTGTAATCTGTCTGTCAAATAAAAAAAATCTTTTAAAAAAATTAAAAAAATAAAAGTGATATTAAAAAATCTAGCCACCGGCCCTGGAGTTGACATTCTGCATAATCTCCACAGCACCCAGGTTCTGCTGCTGCTGGGGAAGGTTCTAGAAGCCTGGCTGGGTAGCTGTCAGCCCAGTCGTACAGCTGGAGTGGGGATCCATTCTCTACAGGCTCACCACTCTTGCAGAGGTGAGACAGACCATGTGGTGGAGCAGATGGACACTGGACACGGACACACATCAGTGTTTGTGTGCATAGTGCGCTAAAGGAGACAGAGAGAATAATAGGAGGGAGCCCTTCGGATCCAGGGGGATCTGCATAAGCTGCAGCTGAAGGGAAAGAAGGCACCAGCTACGCTGAGTCGTACAGAGAATGTTCAGCCGGAGAGATGGGCAGGACTCTGACATTTCCCAGGACCCGAGAGAAGGACTTTTGCAGCTGGAGAGCAGGGGGAGAAGCACAGAAGCGTAGGAGAGCGGGGAGTGATTCTATTCCGAGTGCACTGGAGACACAGTCCCATGATTTAGGCGGGGCAGTTACATTATCTGGCGTGTGCTTTGAAAGGGTGACTTTGAGCCATGTGGAAAATTGATTGAAGCCGATCTGGAATGGAAGCAGAAAGTAAGGAGACTAGGCCAGTGTCCCAGGTCAAGGTGACAGTAGCCAGGACTAAGGTGCAGACAGTGTTGATGTGAACGTGTATCATTTAGAGACTAATGGGCTGCAGAGAAAACATGAGAGAAAGGAAGGAATCAAGGAAAACTCCAGCATCCAGGTTCCAGTGCCTGGGTGGGGGCTGCTGCTGTTCACTTGGAGGGAGAGCCAGTCTGGAAAGCCAGAAGTTCAGAGTTGCCTGTAGCACGGTTTGAGTTTGAGATGCTGGTGGGAGAGCTGAGCGGACCGATCAAATAAGTCTTCATAGAAATGATCTGGAGCGCGAAAGAGGGCTGGGCTGGAGAAGAAAGGGTGTGAGTCTTACTGTATCTACATGGTGTTAAAAGCCGCAAAACCAGATGAACTAACCTAGGGACACAGCGGGTGGGTAGAGAGGGGCGGAGGGCCCCGCCAGGGCCCCGAGGAACCACTAGTGTTTCCAGTTTGGGTGGAAGAGGAGCAAACTGCAACACTGAAGAGGACTGGCCAGAGACCCGGGAGGAAGGTCAAGAGCATGTGGTATCCTCAAAAGGAGACTATCTCCAGGAGGAGAAAATGGGCAGCAGCACTGAGGGCAGCTGGGACGGGGAGTCTGATGATAACAGAAAAGGGCCCGTTGGGCAGAGGATCCCGTGATAACACCACAGGGGTTCAAGCAGCCAAAGCCAGAAGGTGGGGAATTCTGAAACAATGACCACATGTCTTCAAAAAATAAGTGGCAAGACCAAAAGCTCAAAAGTAAAAAAGAGGATTATTGTAGATTAAATGAACTATAAGGACTCTATCAACCAAATACAATGAATGGCTCTTGTTTTGATCTTGATTCAAACCAACCTGCTGCAAAAAAACATTTATGGAGCAGTCAGGGAAATGTGATGATGTATTAGGTAACACTGAGAAACTATTGTTATTTTCGTATTGACAATGCTACTGTGCTCATGTTTTAAATCTTTTTTTTTTAAGATTTTATTTATTCACTTGACAGACAGAGATCACAAGTAGGCAGAGAGGCAGGCAGAGAGAGAGAGGAGGAAGCAGGCTCCCTGCCGTGCAGAGAGCCCAAGGTGGGGCTCGATCCCAGCACCCTGAAACCATGACCTGAGCCAAAGGCAGAGGCTTAACCCACTGAGCCACCCAGGCACCCCAATGTGCTCATATTTTAAAAGTCATTGTTAGGCCACCTGGGTGGCTCAGTTGGTTAAGCCTCTGACTCTTGATTTTGGCTCAGGTCATGATCTCAGGGTCATGCGATTGAACCCTGCATTGGGCTCTGTGCTGGGCTTGGAGCCTGCTTGGAATTCTCTCTCTCCCTCTCCCTCTGCCCCTCCAATGGGTCTCTCTCTCTTTCTCTAAATAAATTAATTAATTTAAAGTCATTGGGGACGCCTGGGTGGCTCAGTGGGTTAAGCCGCTGCCTTCGGCTCGGGTCATGATCCCAGGGTCCTGGGATCGAGTCCCGCATGGTCTCCTTGCTCTGCAGGGAGCCTGCTTCTCTCTCCACCTCTGCCTGCCTGTGTGCTCTCTCTCTCTCTCTCCTTCTCTCTGACAAATAAATAAAATAAAAAAAAAATTTTTTTTTAAAGGCATTGTCTTAGGAGCACTTGGCTGGCTCAATCAGTGGAGCATGCAAGCCTTGATCTCAGGATTGTGAGTTCAAGCCCCACGCTGGGTTTAGAAATTACTTAAAAATCAAATCTTAAAAAAAAAAAAAGTCATTGTCTTAGAAATCCATACTGAAGTCCTGATTTATTTACTAATGGTATAAATAACTTGGACTTGCTTTAAAATGGCTAGAAGACTAGAGGAGAGAGAAGTGCTTGGGCAGAGATAGAATATTAACCACACATCGATGTCTGTTGGAGCTGAGTGTTTCAGTTCATGGACATTCATTGTATTATTCTATTTTACTTACGTTTGAAATTTTCCGTAATAAAAAAAGTAAAAGAAAGAAAAAATTCAAAAAGGAAAAGAAAATGTCTGTTGGATTTGGCAAGATGGATACCAGTACCCTGACAAGGGAAATCTCAACAAATGGAAACCAGATTGGAGAGGGTTGATGAGTGGATGGGACACATTGGGTCTAGACTGCACTTATAAGTTTGCTGTGTTAGGCAGAGGGGATCGAGGCGGTAACTGCAGGAGGTAAGACTCAAGGGCTGCTGTGATAGGCGGAATTCTAAGATGGCCTCCGAGATTCCTGCTTCCTGGTGTTCATGCCTTATATAACCCCACCACCCGAGTGTGGGCAGAAATTATCATCACACCTGTGATTAGGTTACATTATATGGCAAAGGTGAAGGGTCTTCTAGATATAATTAAAGCCCCTAATTGGTTGACTTGAAGTTAATCGTAAGGTAGAGTATCCTGGTGGGCTTGACCTAATCAGCAGAGCCAGTAAAAGAAAGAGATTCTGTTCCTGGCCTTGAAAAAGCAAACTTCCATGCTGTGAAGAGGGCCACATGGCCACATGGCAGAGAACAGCCGGTGGCCTCTAGGAGCTGAGAATGGCTCCCAGATGACAGAAGAAAGTGAGCACCCCACAACTGCAAGGAGCTAAATTCTGCCACCAGCTAGTGAGCCTGGAAGAGGAGCCCGACCGTCAGAAGAGACCCAAAGCCTTGCCCAACAGCTTGTTTTCAGCCTGGTGAGACCCTGGGCAGAGACCCCAGCAAAACTGTGCTGGACTTAGGGCCCACAGAACCTGTGGCGCAATCTGGGTTGTTCTAAGCCACTGAGTCTGGGAATGTGGGTGAGATGGAACAGGAAACTAGTACAGACATTTGTTTTGTTTTACTGGGGAAGATGGGAGATGTTAAAGATGGCCATATGCTGTTGGGAAATGACCCAGTAGGGAAGGAAACACTTTGAGAAAGTCAAAGGGGTAAAGATTCAGAGTCACATGCCCTGGGGAAAATCAGGGACAGCTTGTCCAGAGTGGGTGCAAGCAGATGGGTTTGCAGACTTGGTTGGCAGAAGCTGAAACTGTGTCGGTGTGAGAGAGGGCTCAAGTTGTCTGAGTAGAGAGAGGCAAAGTCACCCAATGAGAATCTATCTAGGAAAGGAGATAAGGAATCTGAGGAACAAGGAAAAGGAATACAATAATCATCTCAAGAGAGTGGAGAAGAAGGAATTCGTTCTTATTAAAAAGACAGGGGTGCCTGGGTGGCTCAGTGGGTTAAGCCTCTGCCTTTGGCTCAGGTCATGATCTCAGGGTCCTGGGATTGAGCCCCATGTCGGGCTCTCTGCTCAGCGAGGGGCCAGCTTCCCTCTCTCTCTGCCTGCATCTCTGCCTACTTGTGATCTCTCTCTCTCTCTCTGTCAAATAAATAAATAAAATCTTTAAAAAAAAAAGACAGTAAAATTTCCCATTTTGGGTCCATTGGATGTTTGAGAATAAGAAACCGGTCAGCCTCAGTGTACCTGGGTGGCTCAGTGGGTTAAAGCCTCTGCCTTCAGCTCAGGTCATGGTCCTGAGATGGAGCCCCGCATCTAGCTCTCTGCTCCACCGGGAGCCTGCTTCCTCCTCTCTCTCTCTGCCTGCTTCTCTGCCTACTTGTGATCGCTGTCTGTCATATAAAGAAATAAAATCTTAAAAAAAAAAAAAAAAGAAACCGGTCAGCCTCAATGTATGATGTTCTCAATAATCTTCAGAGACTTGACCACAGGTACCAAAATGGCTTTTGCCAAGTAAGCAAGATGAAACGAAAGCGAAGCTAAGGAGTTCATATCTGCAGGGACACAATTGTAATAATAAACCATAGAATCTAGAAGAGATCCAAAGAGAAGCAAATTTCGAAGGAAGTTGATGGGAACTGAGGTGTGTGACCTAGACATCTCCATGCGACACAAACATTATTAAGCGGGCATGTATTGTTAAGGAGAAGGCTAACGTGCTGTAACAAAGATACACCAGATACATGGACTTAATGGGATTTTTTTTTTCACGGAACAATCCTGAGATAAGTGGTCCAGATTGTCAGGCCACTGTGCTCTCTGCAGCCAGCCGTTCAGCAACCAGATCCCTTCCGTCTGTCTTGTTGCTCTGACATCCCCCAAGGTGTTGTCTTCATCTTCACTGTCAAAACAGGGTCCATGTTCAGCCTCGCGGGAGGGAAATGAACATGAAAGAGAATGCGGCTGAAATTTCAAAGTGTGTGTTAGGAGGTGCCCACATCACTTCTGTTCACGTATATCGACAGTAGCCCATGATAAATCCTTACCCAGCCACAAGGGAGTCTGGGAAATAAACAGCTGCTACCTGGGCAGCTACATAGCTGTTCTCAATGCCAAAGGAGAGAAGAGGTTTTGGTAGCCATCCAGCAGTCTTTGCCAGATATTATGACAAGCAGGTATTTGAGAAAACAAGCATGGTAATTGCCATAGGAGAAATTGTAATTTAATAATTCCCCTTACTTGAACCTTACCTATTCTACCCAGTTTTTACGTACTGTAATTAGTTTACCAATCTAACATCTTAGTACGTAAGTCTTTGGGAGTGAAGTTTCTGGTAAGCATCTTCAAAACATCTTCCTGAGAAGAGCTGACAAGCTGATCATGAATAACCAGGAAAAATCCAAGTGGAGTGAGAGATGGAAGCCAAGCTCTGGAGGTCACGTGCCTACTAGATACACAGGGACTTCGGATTTGTTTGGTCTCACAAAACCCAGGACCTAACCAAGAACGAGAATCTTATAAGAGACCCCAAAGGACTGCTCTGTCAGTGCAAGGGTGAACCAGAAGAAAGTGCTTCTGTACCCCCAGGGGACAGCAGGGAAACCGCCACAATGTCACAAAGAGCAGGAGAGGAAAATACTGTCCCGGAAGAGCGGCATCCTGGAGCTGCCTTACGCAGAACTGCGTGCCGAATTCACTCCTACTGCAGTCCACAAATTTTCAGACTGTAAATTTACTTTAAAATGATCCTGGGCTTCTAAAGTCCCTAGCACCTGCTAGAAGCAAATGCAAAGGCCGCCTAATGGAATGCGCCATCACCCTAAGCCTCAGGAATTTCAACAAATTATGTTTTAAAAATATGAACTGTTGGGGTGCTTGGATGGCTTAGTTAAGCATCTGACTTCCACTCAGGTGATGATCTCAGGCTCCTGGTGTTGAGCCCCGCGTGTTTCCCAGAGTCATAGTTAGATTCCATATTCAGTGGGGAGTCTGCTTGTCCCTCTCTCTCTGCCCCTCCCCCTGCTCATTCTCTACCCCCATAAACAAACAAACAAACAAACTCTTTTTAAAAATGTGCACTGTTGGGGCGCCTGGGTGGCTCAGTGGTTAAAGCCTCTGCCTTCGGCTCGGGTCATGATCCCAGGGTCCTAGGATCCAGCCCTGCATCAGTCTCTCTGCTCCGCGGGGGGCCTGCTTCCCCCTTCCTCTCTCTGCCTGCCTCTCTGCCTACTTGTGATTTCTCTCTATCTCTGTCAAATAAATAAATGAAATCTTAAAAAACAAATGTGCACTGTTAACCACGAAAGCAAGGGAACAAGCTACTGTGAATGACAGTAAAGGGAAAGATAGATACATTTAATTATGTAAAAATTTAGAAATTCCATAAAGAGAATAAAAAGACAAGCCATGCAATGGAGTAATACTGGAACCTATAGAACAGCTAATGGAGTCCTATCTGGAATATGCAAAGAACTCCAGAAATCAACAAGAAGACGAACCCGCCCTGTAGAAACACGGGCGGAGAAATTCGATATACACTTCATCAAAAAAAAGGAAATCCAAATGTCCAATAAACATATGGAAAAGCCCTTAACTGTATAAAAAATCAGGAAAATGCAAAAACTATAATGAGATGTCATTCCATGCAAGTCTGTGGGGTAAAATTCAAAAATCTCGGTCAAAAAGACCGAGAGTGATGAAGATATGGCGCAACAGGAGCTCTCACAGACAAGTCAGTGAATATCAGCCACACAGTTTTGGGGAAAGTGTGGCATTTTCCAATGAGAGTGGTGTAGACGTACCCTGTGACTTCTGGAAAAACGCCCTAAGGAGTGCACGCGCTATACTCCAGGACACGTGTACAAAAACGTTCGGGGAAGAATGATGTATGTAGCCCCAAATTGAAAACAATCAAAACGCCTGTCACTAGTAAAGTGGATGAACAAATGTTGTTACAATCCCATAATGGAATACTAAACGGCAATGAAAATAAACCAGAATCTCACAACAGCACACACTAATGTTATAAACCTAATGCTGAGCAAAGGAGAGAAACAGAAAAGATACGTGGGGAATTATGCCATCTTTTGCTCTTTTGGGAAATCAAAGAAAGAAAAAAGTCCAGGGGCGCCTGGGTGGCTCAGTGAGTTAAGCCTCCGCCTTCAATTCAGGTCATGATCCCAGGGTCCTGGGATCGAGCTCCGCATCAGGCTCTCTGCTCAGCAGGGAGTCTGCTTCCCCCTCTCTCTCTGCCTGCCTCTCCGCCTGCTTGTGATCTCTCTCTATCTCTGTCAAATAAATAAATAAAATCTTTTTTAAAAAAAGAAAAAAGTCCAAACTGTATCCCATATGGATGGACAAACTATAAAGAATGATAAAACTATAATACTGGCCAGAGATTACCATAAAGATGCAAAAATGTTTACCCCGAAGAGGAGGGGAAAGGATGTGATTGAAAAGGGGTGCATGCAGATTCTGGTGGGGCTGGCAATACTTGATTTTTTGGCTTCGGTGGTGATTACATGGGTGTTTGCTTTATAACCATATGTTATATCATGCATTTATATTTTATGCACCTTTCTGTATGTGAGTTATATTTCACAATCAATTTTTTTTTAAATAGAAAGCAGATATTATGACAAACTTTAAGACAACATATTTGAGGGGCACCTGGCTGGCTCAATGGGTTAAAGCCTCTGCCTTCAGCTTAGGACATGATCCCAGGGTCCTGGGATCGAGCCCCGCACTGGGCTCTCTGGTCAGCAGGGAGCCTGCTTCCTCCTCCTCCTCTCTCTCTCTCTCTCTCTCTGCCTGCCTCTCTGCCTACTTGGGATCTCTGTCTGTCAAATAAATAAATAAAAATATTCTTAAAAATCTGAAAAAAAGACAACGTATTTGAAAATTTAGTCAATATGGACAAATTTCTAGAAATTTCTAGAAAACTTTCCAAAACTGAATCCCTCCTAAAAAAGACATCTGAATAATTCCTTGACTATTAATCTATTGTTATGTGACAATTATGATCAACTTAGCAATTTAAGTTTATATACAAGTCATGCCAGACCCAAACTCCGAAATACCGCTATGGACTCTATGGACCACTTCTGAAAGGTGTTGTAGGGGAGGGAGAAACCCAGACCAAACTGTTCTCGAGGGCCAGTGTCCTCTGTCCTTCCCCACAGAAAAGAGCTGGCACCAGCGGCTGAGTAGAGGCTGGAAGGACTCGGGGTCAGGGGTTGCTCTAACTGTCCCAGTCTAGCCGCCACCACCCTCCAGAGGACCCACCAGCAGGCTTCTGATCCTATTGGTCCTCTCAGGGCCGTGTTTCTCTCTGGCTCTACCTCCTTCACTTTTCTTTCGCCCACAGCCAGCGTAGCGGCGGAGGATCCATTCATAACTCACCCAAGTAGGGTGAGAATCCTCCACTCACTTTACCGCTGGGTCTGGAGGAAGGCGGTGCCCCAGATGGCACCACCACACCTCCCCGCTCTCTCCAGTTTCTTCCCTGTTTAATAGCCACCTCTGTCTCTTTTTCATAGCCAAGGTCAACCCCCTAGCCAACACCAAAACCCACTTTATGATCTTTTTCTCAGTGGCCGGTGACAGTCTCAGCTTCCACTTCAAAGGATCAGTTTTGCCTCTCTCTCTCTCTCTCTCTCTCTTTTTTTTTAAAGATTTAATTTATTTATTTGACAGACAAAGATCACAAGTTGGTAGAGAGGCAGGCAGAGAGAGAAGAGGAAGCAGGCTCCCTGCTGAGCAGAGAGCCCGATGCAGGGCTTGATCCCAGGACCCTTCGACCCGAGTCCAAGGCAGAGGCTTAACCCACTGAGCCAACCAGCACCTGTTTTTTTTTGTTTGTTTGTTTTTAAGATTTATTTATTTAGGAACACCTGGGTAGCTCAGTCAGTTAAGCACCTGCCTTCAGCTTAGGTCATGATCCCAGAGTCTTGGGATCGAGCTCTGTATGGGGTTCCCTGCTCAGTGGGGAGCCTGTTCTCCCTCTCCCTCTGCCTCTTCCCCCAGCTTGTGCTCTCTCTCTCAAATAAATAAATAAAATCTTAAGATTTTATCTTTATAAGATTCATTTATTTATTTGAGAGAGCATGCACGTATATGCTCCCGAGCAGAGGGAGGGGCAGAGGGAGAGAGAGAGAGAGAAATCCCCAAGCAGATTCCCTGCGAGCGCAGAGCCCCAGGCCCTACACAGGGCTGAGATCATGACCTGAGCCGAAACCAAGAGCCTGCTGCTTAACAGACTGAGCCACAAGGCGTCCCCACTTGAGCATCTCTTGATAGACCAGGTTCATCCCCTGGGTGCTAGGTATGGAGCACTCCCACAGGAGAGCCGGCATCACCCCGGGTTGTTACCAGCTCAGCACACACTCCACAACCTGCAGACCAGCGGGCCCCACGAGGTGCTGGCTCTCAGCGCACGCCACAGCTGAGCCCCCTGTAGGCCCTTCCGCCATGCTTTAAGGCCACCTCGTCCCAGGTGAGGGGCACACGGACAGACCCCACTGCCTCCCCTGGGCACTGGCCTATTAGTGCACGTCTTTGATCTTCATGGAAACATGAACTTCTTGGTGAGACACAAGCTGTGTTAGATAGTCCCACGAGGGCCATTCAGGACATTTATGAATGGAGGTGCCGAGAGAGCAGAGGAGGGTGGGACAGCAAAGCCAGTCCTACAGTGAGACCTGCTGCCAGTGGGCAAACTGCGGGGCCTCCATCGACTAGGGTCTTGACCAGCTGTGGCTTATGGCAGACACAGAACTCATGCCATCGCCATGGAACAGTTTGTCCTCCTCTTGGGAAGCAGATGGAATTAACAAACTGTGACTTTAAGCAAGTTATAGCAGAAGATAAATTATACATATTGCATCAAGGGGAAAGAGAACATGTGATGTTTGCAAAATTCTTACGGGAATTTGTCCTTGTCCTGGGGAAAAAAAAAATGCTGGCTTGCTGTTTAACATTTCTATTAGAAAGTTGAAGCTCTTTGTGCCTCAAATAAGGCAAGAAAGTCATGCTGGGATGTCACCTCTGAAGCTGCCTCAAATGAGGAGGAGTCACGACCCAGCTCTGCCCAGCTCTGTCCCCAGGGGTAATGGGCAAACGTGGCTTGGCGTTATCTTAGATCAGAATAATGGGACAGGAAAAAGCCCGTGAATGGTCTGTATCTCTTGTCCTAAAATGTAAGTCTCATTGCAATTAGCGGTGTCAGAGGGAAGGCCTAGCTGATGTTGAAAGATCTTGAATTTCGTCCAAGTCCCAAAAACAGAGAAGGGAAGGTAGGATTAAGAGCTTCCTTTCAGAAAGGGAGGTTTTTTGGAGGACAGTCACTCGGGACAAGTGCTCTCTTGCCACCAGGGCCCGTTCTGACCTTCTAACCCCAGAGGACCTCCTCGTCACCCATCCTCCGATGTCTCTCCTTCCAAGGCCCTGTCCCCTGGGCACGACCACAGGCCACTACCCAGAGCTGACATAGAACCTGACCTCAGGCCACTTCTCCGTCCATGCCAAATGGACAATAAACGAGTACTGGGAGTTCTGGAAGGGTTTCCTGTCACTGGCGCTGCCGGAAATGGGCCACAGCAATCGATTTCTGGCTGGGGCTGGTTGCTTGCGGAACCATCTGTTAACAGGCTGTGGAGAGAGCTCAGAATTGTCTGAGAAATGACCTCGAAGGCTCATCCTGGGTTGCCTGGCAACTAGCAAGCCAGGACCGCTGGCTCCCTGTCCCTGAAGGAGGGGCTGGACCCGAGCTCATTCTCATGGGGGATGAGGGTGAGGCAGGGCCCAGGGACCCCCCTGAACCCCACACCCCCGCCCCCGGCTTCCAGGCCATCATTTTCCCAAATAGCTGACCCTTAAGTACCCACTGCTTAGCATTCATTCCCCTCACTCCAACGCTCCCAAGGTCATTCTCATACTTGCCTTTGGAAATGGAGAACATGGCAGGGGAGAAGGGTCCCTCTGCCCCACGGTGCCTTCAGCCCCAGACAGGGACCCATGCCTGCTGGCACTCTGCCTGTGAGCCCGACCTTCACTGAGTGTTGCTGCCCGTGTCCCCCGAGCTCTCTGCTTGGCCGGGGCTCGAGCGAGCATTCAGTCTTTGGGCAACTGGTCGTGGGACCTGCGGCTGAGGTGTGAGGGAAGGGAGGGGTGGCTGGGAGCCTGGGAAGGGACTCTGGAGAGTGAGATGGCTGCTCGGCGGCTTGCCCAGACTTTAGGACGTGCCTGGGCCCAGCCCTTCTCCCATGTGTGCCTTCTCCCCTTGACGACAGATGCCGCTGGGCGCACCTGACTTTGTGGCAAGGTCAGACAGCATTCAGCTGTCATCATCTGGTCCCCAGGTGCTTCATGTCAGGCTTTCATTCTCCCTGGGGCCCAACAGCTTATGAAAGGCCTGAGCTGTGTCTCAAAAGGAGAATAGTGGCTTGCAGAAGAGGGCATGGCTTTGTGCTAAAATCCTGGCTCCTGAACTGAGATTGGGCTCCTGGGACTGGTCCCGGACTCCATGAGAGCATCTTGATATGCCATAGACACTCGGGCTTCCAAGCACTCTGGCTTGGGAGCAACTGCCACGTGTAAACACAGGGCTGAGGAAGCAGCTGGTCCCTCCACCACCCAAGACCCTAGGGGACACAGCTGCCTCCAGGGAGATGCCTGCCCAGCATCTGCCTCAGGGAGGGGGTGGGTGCGGATTCCTTGAAGGCTGGACTCTTGACCCCTCCCCTTAAGCCCCCTCCTCCCCAGAAGCCCCTTGTATCAGGCCCCTGAGTTCTACCTGCCTTTACTTCCACCCAAAGGATCTGAATGGTCTCCTGCTTTTTCTTAAGACTTGCAAGAAGGATGGGGCGCCTGGGTGGCTCAGTGGTTTAAGTCTCTGCCTTCGGCTCAGGTCATGATCTCAGGGTCCTGGGATCGAGCCCCGCATCGGGCTCTCTGCTCAGTGGGGAGCCTGTTTCTCTCTCAGTGGGGAGCCTGTTTCTCCCTCTCTCTCTGCCTGCCTCTCTGCCTACTTTTGACCTCTCTCTCTGTCACATAAATAGATAAAATATTAAAAAAAAAAAACCCTGGGATTTACTATTAAAAAAAAAAAGACTTGCAAGAAGGAGAATGACAGGCTGTGTTCCCACTTGAGTGTACATCAGAACCCTCTGGGGGGAGCAGCTTGCTTAAAATAGAATTGCCCAGGCCCCAACTCTAGAGAGTCTAAATCAGCAGAGCAGAAGTGGGACACAGAACCCTGCATTTGACCCAAGCTCCCCACCCTGTGATTCTGGTTCAGGTAGTCTGCCACGTCTGTACTGGTGGAGTGCCTCAGGGTTAGGCAAGCCTGGGTCCAAACCCCAGTTCTGGTCCTGTATGAGTCTGGAATCATTTCACTTAGGATTGATGGATATCCAAAATAACAGGGTCTTGAGGAACTTGGCTGGTGTGACCCTTGATTTCGGGGTCGTAAGTTCAAGCCCCACAATGGGTATAGACTTTACTTAAAAAAATAAATAAAATATTTTTTAAAAAATTTTAAAAGCACATCTAAAGAAGACAGAAGTTTATTTCTGTCATGTAATGTCTGGAAATAGAAGTCCAGGCTGGTATGGTGATACCACAATCATTAAGGACCTAGATTTTTTGCTCCCAAATCCTTCACATGTGGCTTTTGCCTGATGGTCCAAAATGGCTGCTGCAGCTCCAGCCATCATAGCTATTTTCATCTAGCAGAAAAGAAGAAAAAGGAGGAGAAAGGCACAATCCCTCCACCTGAGGGCGGTTTCTGAAAATTGTGCGTACCACTTCTACTTACATTCCATTGGTCACAGGGCTAGATGTGTTAGAAGGGAGGGGAGAAAATGTAGATATTTATTTGAGTCTTGGTAAATGGCGATTTAAGACACAGACTGTCCAAAGGAGCTGAAACAGAGGGAAAGGGTGGTGGAAGGGAAAAATAAAATTAGCTAAAATCAATTGTATACTTACTGAATGCCTGTCAGTGTTCTAAGCACTTTACATGTAACCTTGAATTTAATTTTTCCAAGAATCCTGTGAGGTAAGTTCTACTCTTATTCCTTGTTTGTCACACATGCACCCCAAACCACATGGATTGAGAGATTAGCCTTGCCTGCCTACTCCTTGAATGACTCTGAGCAAGTTCAAGGTTGGCCAAAGGGAACAGGAGAACCATACGTACTTAGCTGAGACCAGACACAATTTACACACCCCCCTCACTCCCCAGACTGGGGTACATTGCCCTCCAAACCTTGAAAAGTCAGACCTCTGCCAGCCAGGAAGAAATTTTATGTGCCATTCTGATGTCTCTAAACCACGTGTCGGCCGGGGTGCCATATAAGACTAAGGTTTTACTCAAGCCCCACCTTATGCTCTGTGGACATGCTAGGGGGTTTCTAGCTCTGGCTTCTTCTTTCTGCTGAAGTGTTTTGTCTGTGGGTATTTGGAACCTGGAGTATTTGTTGGGCTCCAGCACCTCTGGAGAGAATTGTTGTGGACACAATCCTGGGCACGAAGTAGATGCTCAGTAAATGCTTGTTGAAAAATAATAACCATCATTTGAGTAAGTGTTCGCCATGTGCCAGGCACTGGGCTAAGAACTTTACTAATATCAGGCCTTTTGTGGCAAACAACGGACAAGATGTTCCTTTTACCAACAAAAGAACTGAGCTTCACCAAGATAAGGTACTGGCCAACGGTCTCACACCTAGTATGGATGTGGCAGAGCTGGGATTTGAAACCACAAATTGTTCATGATCATGCTCTCATGTCTACAACCTCAAAGAGCCACCCTGCACTAACCACACTTATCATGGATGTCCCAGGAGTCCGGGGTCGAGGCTGTTGGTTCTGTGAACAGACCCCTGCAAGAAGAATGAGTTCTGTGTGTGTTTCTGAGGCTTCAAACCACTGCCGGATACTCCTGACCATCTTTTCTATCTCCTCCCCCAGCTCCCCAGGCCCCCCACTGGAGGGAACCTGCACAGCACAGAATGGAAGGCATTTGCACTATAGAGTGAGGGAGGGAAGGACGGGCCTTTCATCCACAGGGCACTTGGCAACAATTTCTAGAAAAGCAACATAGTACAGAATTGAGAGGCTGGACTCCAACCTGACACTCCTCTGCTTTGTGACCTTGGTCAGGCTAGTGAGGATTAAATGAGTTGATACACATCACATAAAGCGCCGAGAAAGGTTGCCAGCACGCAACCAACAGTCTCCCAGTGTCCAGCCATTATTATGACTATTTCGGCTAATATCGGTACTGGCCGAAGCCAGCCAGCCGGAGAGGACTGAGTTCTGGCCCCTCTTCCTTCTTTTTATACATAACAAAATTGTCTTTTAAATAAGAAGTGATATATTATCAACTGGTAGAAAGTGTAAAACTTCAGATTAAAAAAAAAAAATCACCCACAATCCCACTCTCCAAAAATCGTCTTTCCAGTCTCCTATTTAACGAGTATCACAGTGCTGACCTGGTTCTGTTTGTTTTCTTCCCCAGAGGGTGACTGGGATCTGTGGTCCTCTCCGCCCCATCAGCCTCCAAGTCACCCTGGTCCCAAACGGTCACTCCAGCCTACGGCTTTCCTCATGGCAGGGGGCGATGTCTCAGAGACAAGAAAAAGAGGCTGAGGGGGCAGGGGGACAAGTGCCTCCAGCTCGTTCCTCAGCCACCTGGAGCATTTTATGAACAAAGTGTTTCTGTGATTTTTTTTTTCTTTCCGTGATTTTTAAATGACCCATCAGAGCTACCACTCCTGCTTACAATCTTTCAAAACTTCCTGTTGTTCTTACCCAAAGGCCAGGATCTCCAGTGACAGGACCCAGTGGCCTGAGTCTGAATCCTGAATCCAAGTTACTTAAACCTCTCTGTGCCTCTGTTTCCTCATCTATAAAATGGGCACAATGGAACCTATGTCCTAGAACTGTTACGAGGTAAAACGTGCTTTGTGCTTAGGGCAGCACCTGGCCTGTGGAAAGCTCTTGGTAACTGGTGGCAACTATTACTCATATAATTCTCTCCTTTCTTCCCTTTGCCATCTACCCAAGGACACACACACCGACAACGTGACTGCACAGCCCCCACTTTTACGCCCTCTGCTGCATGGCCTCGGGCAGCATCCAAAAGCAAAAGGACAGGGACGCCTGGGTGGCTCAGTCAGTTAAGCGTCGGCCTTCAGCTCAGGTCTTGATTCCAGCGTCCCAGGATGGAGCCCCGCGGTCTGTGGGGAGCCTGCTTCTCCCTCTACTTGAAGATCCCCCTGCTTGTGCTCTTTCTCTCACTCTGTGAGAAGTAAGCAAGTAAAATAGTAAAAAAAAAAAAAAAAAGTCCTGAGCAAGCTTTCTCCTCAGATGTCTTTCTTGTTTTATGAAGGATGGAGATTTTTCCAGAACCCTCTTCTGTCTCATTGAGCAGAACAGGGTCCCACACCTGCCCCTCAAAGACGAACAACATCCTGGCTACAGAACACCTGTGTAAATCGGGCTTCCATTAGCTTTGACCGTGCTTCTCAAACTCCAGGTGCATCAGAATCCTCCAGAGTGTTAGGAAAAACTCAAATTTCTAGGGCCCGCCACCCTGGGTTAGATGAAGTGGGCTTGAGGTGGGGTCATGAATTTGCATTCTCAGGAGTTTCCAGATGCTGCTGGTCCTGGGACCACACTTTGAGAATCTTGACACAGAGAAGGATCAGGGTCTGCCCCCAGGATGTAACCCAGTGTCCAGCTGTGGTCTTGGCCCCTGGAGACTGAGACAGGTGTGTGCAAACTCTGTGACATGGCTGTGGCCATGCAAAGAGCTCCCAGAGATTTCTGCCGGTCGTCAGGTCTGATGGTCTCATGGCCACTGTCCTGCTTCTGCTGATTTCTTGCAGCCGTTGCCTTTATTTGTACCCTGGAATTGACCCAAATGAGGGACAAGGGATGAGAATACTTTTCCTGGCTCCCGGAGCAGTCCTGGGGACAGGCTGTTGTGTGACTTACTGAAGACAAGCACACCATACAAAGAGGCTCAAGAGACATTGTGTTCCTAAAAGCCCTGCGGCCACCTGACCCTGGGGTTCCTACGTTCTCACAGGTCCTTCACTTCAGGCGGGGAGGCCAGCTTGCTCCTCTCCTATTCTCCCCTCTCTCCTAGTTGCCCTTGGGGCAACCAGAACCATGCTGCTCCCTCCAAACCCCTTCTGCTCTGTCAGGCCTGTGGCCAACCCCCAACCCCCACCCCTGCACAGAGGGCCCAGGGCAGAAGAGTGGAGCAAACACCTGTGGGATACTGTGAGTTGTGAGTGACGACAATGAGGCTGAGCCCCACCCCCTGGGAAGGGGGTGATTCTTATCTGAGGGTGGACAGGGGATAGACACGGCTGGTGTCTGGGTCCATCCCTGAGAGTTTGGGTAGGGGTGCAAGGGGATGAGTGTGGGACTCTGCCCACCTCCTCGTGAGCTGGAGTGGGGACTGGGCTTCCCTTCTGACCTTCCTGGTCCCGAGATGATTTTAGGAACCTTGGTGGGGATGCTGGGACTTCTCCAAAAGCATGGCAGGGGATCTCCCCCCTTCTCCTTCAGCTCTCAAAACTTCTCATGACAGGCTCCCAAAAGGCGTCTCTGAAGCTTTTGAGCCTCAGAGGCAGAAAACTTGCGAGCCAGGCAGAGGAACCCATGGAAGCATCCAGAAGCATCGTTTTAGAAAGGACAGCGTTTTAGAAAACTCAAGAAGGACAGTGTCTTTCTAATGCGGCTTGATTTTACCTCCCCAGGTACTGGGAAAGTGACTGTGTCCTTCATGGTGAACTTTGAGGGTGTTTAGGCAGGTCCTGACACTGGGAGGACTCTCCCCACTGTCAGCTTATTCTGAAATTTGAATTTCCGATGCACCTGGAGGAGTCCAGAAGGGGGCCATTGTTATTTATAACCACAGCTTCCTTCTCAAGAGAGTAAATCCTGCTTCATTAAATAAAAGCCCCTTTGTTCTGAGGCCTCTTATTGGGTCTGGTCCAGCAGAGACAGCCTGGTCACCAGTGGGAAGGAGAAGGCGGGGCTGGGAGGCCCAACCTCCCCCACTGCTTGGTGTCACGTGTCATGGGAGGATTGGGAGCCCCTGGGGCCTGCGTTGGTGGGAGCTGTGCAGGAGGCCAGGTGGAAGATGAGGGGCTGGCAGCAGGGAGGGGCGGGGATTGGGGGGAGGAAGGGAGGGTGGGGGGCCTGGTGGCCACAGCTTTTTAAGAACAGAAATGTCAGGGCGCCTGGGTGGCTCAGTCGTTAAGCGTCTGCCTTTGGCTCAGGTCACGATTCCAGCGTCCTGGGATCGAGCCCCGTGTCGGGCTTCCTGCTCTGTGGAGTACCGGCTTCTCTTCTCCTTCTCCCTCCCGCTCTGCTGCTTGTGCTCTCTCTCTCTCTCTGTGTCTGTCATTTGAATAAAATCTAAAAAAAAAAAAAAAAAAAAAGAACAGGAATGTCCCAGTGCCACTTCCAGTCGTGTGCTGAGCAGCGCTAAACTTCCTCAAAGTGACCCATCCCCCGTGAAATTCAGCTCACAGAGCAGCCTGGTATTCACGGTTTCTTGGGAGAAGAAATGGGCTGCATCCTGTGTTTGAGTCAATTCCCGGGCAGAAATAAAGGGAACAGCTGCTAGAATTCAGCAGAAGCCGGAAACCAGAGCCACACAATTGAAGCCCCACACAATTGAAGCCCGAGACTTCGCAGAAGTCGTGTGGAGGGTGAGGGCCGGAGGGCGAGGGATAGCGCCTGAGCCAGCCTCATTTCAAGCTGGGAGCCTCCAGCTAAGTCTGGCTTCTGCCCTGGGGCAGACGTTTGTCCCCTGCTTCCCCCCCAAAAGAAGCCCCTTTTGTTGAGGTGTGAGGGCAGCGTGCCCACCTCCAGGGGAGGAGGACTGGTCCCTCTGCGTCCCCACTCCCCTCTGAGGTGACTGGGTCCGTACGTGACCCTGTTCTGGTCAGTGAGACAGAAGGGGAGGTGGGTTGGGGGCTTCTGGGAAGGATTTCCCTCTCTAATAAAAGCAGAGCTCGTCCTTTGAAGGCAAGCCATGCCCCAGCTTTCCTTTCCTGGGCTGCTGTCTGCGGCAGAGTGGGCCCGGCGATCAAAGAGGGGGCTCCAAGGTCAGGGTAGAAGCATGACTCTGCCTCTAATGAGCTGTGCGGTCCTGAACAAGTTCCTCCGTCTTCTACCTCGTGTTCCTCGCCTGCCGAATGACAGTCGTAATGGCACCTTCCTCACAGGATGGTTGTGAAGAGGAAGTGAGTGTGCACACCTCAAATGTCTGCAGAGTTCGGACACGTGATGAGCACTCCATACATGAGGGCCACGATTACTGTTTTTGTCATCTGTGGATATGATTCTTAGAGCTGCAGTACGGTCTTTCAGCCAGGAAGGAGGGAGCCTGACGCGGAAGACGGGAGGGCAGAAAGAAGGAAGGGCATTCATTTAAAACAGCTTACCTCAAGGCCTCTTAAGATAACAAAATCCCCAACTCTTCAGGCAACTTTTAGTTGAATGGTATTACTTGCAGCCTAAAGCATCCTAGCCAAGTCATATGTAAAAGCTGGATGCCCATTATTGATTTAGAATGAGAAATAAGAGCGCTCGGTCTGAGAGATACTCACATTTATTGATGAGAATATTCACCTTGGAGGCAGACCATGGCACTGACTGCCAGTTATTCTCAAATATTTTGTTTCTCCTTCTTTCTTCAGTAAGAACTGCCATATTTTAACTGAGTACATGCTACTTGGCTAGAAACTACATTTCCCAGGCTCCTTTGCAACTAGGGAGGCCATACACCCAAGTTCTAGCCAAAGGAATATGAATAGAAGTGATGAGCACGGCTTCTAGGTCTTGCCCTTAAAAGGACTGGGCATGCGCTCCCTCATTCTTATCTCTTCTTGCTGGTGGGAAGATAACAAGAGCTGGAGCAGTCACCTTGGGTCCAGAAATGGAAGAGCCATTCTGAAGGTGGACAGAGCTGCCCCACCAGCCTGAAACCACCTACCTCTTATATACAAGAAAAATAAACAATCTTGTTTAAGCCACTGTATTTTTTGATTGCTTCCCTATAATAGATCCACATGGGGTTCCAGAATACCAAGCGGAAACAGTAGCACAGAAACATTGTTCTATGACTCTATGACTCTAGGCGTCAGTTCGCTGTTGCTGCATAACAAACCAGGTAATATTTAGGACTTAAAACGATTTCTTATGATTAAGATTATGATTGTTCTTATATGATTATGTTAAGATTATTCTTTTTTTTAAAACATTCTTTTTTTTTAGGATTTTATTTATTTATTTGCCAGAGAGAGAGAGGGAGAGAGAGCGAGCGAGCACAGGCAGACAGAGTGGCAGGCAGAGGCAGAGGGAGAAGCAGGCTCCCTGCCCAGCAAGGAGCCCGATGTGGGACTCTATTCCAGGTCGCTGGGATCATGACCTGAGCCGAAGGCAGCCATTTAACCAACTGAGCCACCCAGGCCTCCCAAGATTATTCTTATATGATTATGATTAAGATTATTCTTATGATTAAGATTTCTTATGATTATTTCTTATGATTCTGTAGGCTGGCTGCGTTCTTCTGCTGATCTTCCCAGGGCTTCCTCCGTGCAGTTGCATTCAGCTGGAGGAATGGACCAGGCTGGGTTCAGCTGGGACACTGGGGATGGTTAGACTCACTCTCCATGTGGTCTTTTGTCCCCGAGGAAGATAGTCCAGGCTAGGTTTCCTCTCATGGTGTTTCCAAGAGCATTGTGAGAGGAAGTGGCAAAGCACAATCGCTCATCTGGCCCCTGTTTGTGTCTTGGTTCCTGATACTTCACTGGCTAAAGCAAGTCACATGGCCAAGCTCAGCCTCCCTGTGGGAGGGGCCTACACAAGGGTGCAGCTACTAGGAGGCTTGATTCATTGGGCCATTTGGGTAACAATCAACCTCACCCTATTGTGCCCCATGAATTTTGGAAGCTCATTATGGGTAATTAGAAATCCTAGTACAGTGCTCATTAGGCCCATCTGCACAGGGACTAATAACCCCCTAGGAACTGGGACAATTAAAATTCATTCCTTTATTTGGTTATTCATCACCAACCTCCAAAAGGGGGCTTCAGGTTGTTTATGTAAACACAAAAGATTTTTAAATGACAAAATAAAATTTAAAAAGAGTATTGTAAAGCATCCGAACAGAAGGAAAATGAGGGTAGGAAAAAAAAATGCAAAAGATGGTGTCAGGAGTGTGTGTGTATGTGTGTGTCCGGCAGGCCATGCCGCTGTGAGGGACAGAAGGGTCACTGGTGAGTGCCTGACAAGGTCAAGGAGATGGCCAGGGAATGGGGCTTGGGGGAGCTGGAATGAGGTTGACTGCCAAACACTCAAATGCATCACTTCTCACCCTTTGCTGTGTGTTGGGCTCACCTGTGGAGTGGGTTTAAATAGAGATTCTGAGGCCCAACCCCTAGAACCTGGTTTTGTTTTTTTTTTTAAGATTTTATTTATTTGACAGAAACAGCGAGAGAGGGAACACAAGCAGGGGGAGGGGGAGAGGGAGAAGCAGGCTCTGCAGTGAGCAGGGAGTCCCATGTGGAATCAATCATTCCCTGGACCCTGGGATCATGACCCAAGCGGGAAGCAGACGCCCAATGGCTGAGTCATGCAGGTGCCCCTAGAATCTGGATTTTTAACAAGCTTCCCAGGTGATTCTGAAGTAGGTGGTCTTTGAACCACATTTTTTTTTTTTAATTTATTTGACAGAGAGAAATCACAACTAGGCAGAGAGGCAGGCAGAGAGAGAGGAGGAAGCAGGCTCCCTGCAGAGCAGAGAGCCCGACGCGGGGCTCGATCCCAGGACCCTGAGATCATGACCCGAGCCAAAGGCAGCGGCCCAATCCACTGAGCCACCCAGGCGCCCCTTTGAACCACATTTTGAAGTGACTTTAAAGCCCATAAGCTGGTGCCAGCTTGTAGGCAGAATACTGAGAGGGGAAGAACAAGCAAGAGGAAAGCTTGAATAAGTGAATGGCTGTCAGAGTCCCAGGAAGATTCCAGAAAGGGGAAAGGGATATTATGTGATTTTTGAGCTTTCTAATATTTCAGATACTTTATTTCTTCATAGAACAAACCTGAATGGGTATTGCCTAGTGGGTCTCGGCCCTCAGCAGCATTACCCCCCCAGGACCTGTCCTCATCAAAACTCATCATGGCATGGAGTCCCCGGCCACTGCTGATTGGACTGGGGTGGGCACCTGACTCAAGCTGGATTAATCAATTTTCTCTGCCAGGAAATTGGAGAGAGGTGAGGGTCTTTGATACCGTGTCCGTTGATGGCTGTGTTCCGCAGCGACAGCCCACAAAACTCTGTTGTTAAGGGACGGAATTGCCCAGTCCCTGCCTTTCCTGGATCCTGGCTCTGCAGCTTCCCTCCATCTTGTGACACACTCTGGCATCCTTCTACAAAATTCCACTTTTGCCTGAGTCAGCTTCTGTTCTGGCCTCCGAAAGCACCTTAACTACTATAGGCTGGCAGAGTGAGATGGGATCAGGGCTACTGTGTCTGATGTGGTCCCCATGATTCCAAACTGGGCTGTCCCTAAGCAACGGGCCCGTCTGGTCAGTTCCCTGAAGAAACCACAAAATGCCAAAGGCATCGTGTTGAAAGAGCTGTGGAAGCCTGAGAAAGATGCTTGGTGCCGCAGTGAGAATTCACTGCTGAGATGCAGACAGAAGATCAGTGAGGAGAACAGGAAGAAGCCAATGGGAGGTTGGCGGGGTCCACCCTGGGTATCACCCTCCTCCCTCTTCCGACAGAGCCCATGAGGAGACAAAAGAGACGCTTAAGATCACTTAACTAGTTGTGGGAGACAGGGAAACTTCAGTGAATAAGGTTCCTATTTCTGAAAATGTATCTGAAGTCTGGAGTGGTACCTAGGATAGTGCCTAGTGCTCCCCGCCCTGGCGGTCAGATCCTTGGATAATCTCCTCCCACGTAAATAGGCCTGAACTGGGGGACCAGTAGCTATGGCAGGAGAGACGCCATGTGATTCTTGTGGCCTGTCATAAATGACATCACAGCTCCAGCCTTCTCTCCTCTTGGGAGGCCAACCACCATGCTGTGAGGACATACAAGCAGCCCTACAGAGATGCCCGTGAAGTGAGAAACTGAGGTCACCTGCCAACCATCAGCAGGAGGGAGCCACCTCCTAGTCAGTCGGTCAGGTGACTGTAATCCCAACAGACTTCTCGACCACAACCTCATGGGAGAGCCTGAGGCAGAAGCCCAGCGCAGCTGCTCTGGGATTTCTGACCTACAGGAGCCGTGGGAGAAGAAATGTCTATTGCTAAGTTTGGGGTCCTCTGTGAATCTAGCAATAGATAACTAATAACTGAGGAGGAGAATGTTCTGGCATGGAACCTCTCCAGAAAGTAGTCACAGGTCACCTGGGTGGCTCAGTGGGTTAAGCCGCTGCCTTCGGCTCAGGTCATGATCTCAGGGTCCTGGGATCGAGTCCCGCATGGGGCTCTCTGCTTAGCGGGGAGCCTGCTTCCTTCTCTCTCTCTGCCTGCCTCTCTGTCTACTTGTGATCTCTCTCTGTCAAGTGGATAAATAAAATCCTTAAAAAAATAAATAAATAAATAAAAAGTAGTCACAGAGGGAACTACAGGGTAAGACTGTGGGCCCAAACTTGCTTCAGTGGGACTTCAGGCACCAAAGGCGGCCATGTGCATTCCCCTAACTTCCATATCAGGGAGAAGAGGAAAGGACACTTTTTCAGCAACTGAGCCCAAACCGCTGGAAACAGATGCTAATGCCTATGTCCTTTTTAGGTATGTCCTGCTTCGTCATCATGATAGACACATTAAGTTTACAATTCCTCTAACAGAAAATACCGGGACTGCTGAGTGTCCCTCCTAAGTCCAGTGAGAGGTCCACTTTTTCTTCTACAGAGGTGAGTCCAAGGATCCCAGAATGTCTACCAGCCCAAGGAAGGCCATCCTCGTTAGTTTTTCTTGGCATCAGAAGAAACCAGAAAATCAGGTACTAGACCACTGAGGGGGCCCATTTTCATCTGCACAGCTTTCCCCAAACCAGAAGTTCCAACGGTTTCTCAGAGCATGTCTGAGGAAATGAAATCTTGCCTTCACAAAACACCCAGGGATCTATCTAAAGGAACAACTCGGGGATGTCCTGATTCGTTAGAACAAAGAAGCCCAGACCATTGACCCAAGCTGCCCTCCTGGAATGCTGAGTCAGGCTGCATGCTTCTCCAGAAAGAAGGGGAGATTCAAGGTTGGGTTCATGAGCCTTCCTCCCTTTCCTGCCTTCTCATTCTCCTCCTGCCCCACTCCCTGCCCTCATCTCTACTTCACACCCACCACATCTCACTGCCTGCAGGCCCAGGGTGCTCGCACACCAGGGCCTTCCCCCATCCACACCCCGAGGATCCACTTCCAAATAGTCCCACTCTTTTGTCTCAAAGATTTTCTTTTTTCTTTTTTTAAAAGATTTTATCCATTTATTTGACAGATAGAGATCACAAGTAGGCAGAGAGGCAGGCAGAGAGACAGAGAGAGGAGGAAACAGGCTTCCCGCTGAGCAGAGAGCCCCATGTGGGGCTCGATCCCAGGACCCTGGGATTATGACCTGAGACGAAGGCAGAGGCTTTAACCCACTGAACCACCCAGGCGCCCCTCAAAGATTTTCTTGCAGGAAATTCCCGAGGGACCTGACAAGGGCATTTGGTGACCTCAGTCCTGCTGGTGTCAAGGTCATGGTGCGGGGGGGCCCACCCTAACTCACTCCCCATGCGTGGTGGGAGGAAGGTTTTCTTCCACAATCCAGGACCCAGCATATAGGGAAGGGCCAAGCAGCTAGAGTAGGACCCTCCTGGGAACTGCTGCGGAGGCCCCAGGGGGACAGGTGCGCCCCTCTGGTGGCCTCACGCTGCACCCACACCCACACCCCAGACCTCGACTCCCGCCCTGCTCTTGTGCCCCAGCACAGACTTCATTCACCACCCACGGCCTTCAGGACCCTGCCTGCCTGTCTCCAGCCTGGGCTGGCAGCCTCTCTAGCAAAGCAGGGGCCTCAGCTGAGAAGGGAAGTGGCGTCACTCCAGAGTTCTTGTCTGCTGAGCTGGGTGACACTGAGTTGATAGTTCTTCACACTATATTCTGCAGAAATTTTGAGACCCAGGGGAAGGGCAGGGAGGTGCCTTTTATGCTGCAGGCATCTGTGAGTGTCAGCATAGGAAGGTCAGGGAAGTGAGGTCTGGGACGACATCTTATTGGAAAGTGGGAATAATAAGATCTTAAAAGGAGATTATAGAAGTAAAGCCTTTTATTCAACCTCTGATGAGGTGAATTTTCCGGAGGGGTGGGGGTTGGGGACGAGCACACTGGTAGGCAGGGCAGGATTGGGGTGGAGCGAGGTTTCAGAATTTCAGGCGGCTCCAAATCCCGGCGGCAAAGTCAGGCAAGCAAAGACAGGGACTGATCCTTTGATACATGTGAGTTTCTGTCTGGAGAACCTCGAGAACATGACTTGTGGGCCCAGGCACATTTGTTGAATGAAAAAAATTACTGAATCAGTGAATGACTAAACCAACACCTCTAGGTGGAAACGGCCCTCTGACATTCTGCAATCGTGAAATCTGACTGCTGGAGACCAGCAAGGGTCAAAACTGGGAGCTGCAACTGAGTTCCCAGCCCCACAGCTCCCTATGGCGCCGCTGAGAAGGTGGCTCAGCGCCACGTGCTGGTGAGCACTGATGATGGCCGGCTCCTGCCCGCCGGGAAAGTCTGTCCCCTGGGTGCCAGGCAAGGCGGAAGGCTGAGACCAAGTCTCTCTCCAGGTGACCCGCTCCCTCAGGAACGGCTGCTCCCTAATTTATCCTGATCCTCCCAAGGGTCCATCAAGAAAACATATCAAAGCCTTGGAAAAGGCATGAGGGAGTCCTGGTGTCCTTTCAGAGGAAGTCTGGGCATCGGCCACAAGTCCTTGGATGATCCTGATTGTTTAGAGTTGTATGCTAATGACTATTTGATTGACTATATAACTCTGTAGTATGGAGGTAAGTTGTAAAAAACAGATAATCATGGAAATGATTCCTGCCCATTGCAAGCAAATGAGTCCTGTTCATGACACAAACAAGATTTGCTCTCAGTGCAATCCTAGTTTGAAGTTGTGTTAACATTTTGCGGGGTCCTTGTCAGAGAATGAGCTAGAGAAAACCTCTGACATGTGTTCCCTTGTTCTGACTGCAGGAGGGTCATGATTTTACCTTTTATTTTTTATTTTATTTTTTTATTTTTTTTTAAGATTTTTATTTATTTATTTGACAGATAGAGATCACAAGTAGGGAGAGAGGCAGGCAGAGAGAGAGAGGAGGAAGCAGGCCCCCTGCCAAGCAGAGAGCCCGACGCGGGGCTCGATCCCAGGACCCTGGGACCATGACCCGAGCGAAAGGTAGAGGCTTTAACCCACTGAGCCACCCAGGCGCCCCCATGATTTTACCTTTTAGATATGATATTTGCTCAGAGACGCCTGGGTGGCTCAGTGGGTTAAGCCTTTGCCTTCAGCTCAGGTCATGATCCCAGGGTCCTGGGATGGAGCCCCACATCTCAGCAGGGAGCCTGCTTCCTGCCTGCCTCTCTGCCTACTTGTGATCTCTGTCTGTCAAATAAATAAATAAATAAAAATCTTTTAAGAAAGAAAGAAATGATATTTACACAGCTCGTTGGTCCTCAAGGAGTCTACAAAGTCTCTCCCACCTTCCATCCCCTTTGTCCCCCAGCCTGTTCAGGTGGCACCAGCAACCGCAGCCTCTGGGTCGCCACTGTGCCCAGCATGGACCTCGAGGGCAAGCTGTCCTTGCATGCTTCTGTGCCAGCTTCTCCCTCCAGACTGCCAACTCCTAAGGGCAGGGGCCAGGTCTGATTCTTGCTGGATCTGCAGAGCTCAGTCAATGCTGTTGAGTGAATTTACGAATACGCTCAGTTTGGACCACACCTCGCTGCATGGGAAGGGCAATGCATTCATGTGGCCTAGCACTTCTGAGCCTCAGTTCCTGCGTGTGTGAAACGAGGCATTTCCTACGTGCTGATGGGAAGGAACTGCTGCATGTTTTCCATTTCCCTCTTTTGCTTTCTCCTGCCACCTCTCCCACCCCTCCAGGATACTATGAACAGAAACAGGGTCATTTCCTCTGGCTCTCTACCCCGCAAGGCCCCCAAGAAGCGTTCAGTTAAGCACCCCTGCCTGGTTCGTGAATGAGAAAGGGAAAGGGTGATGGCCCGAGGGGCCAAGGTGCTCATATGGGGCAGACAAGAAGCAGGACCTACCCAGCAGAAGCCTTGGACTTCAGTGCTGGGGGTTGAGGGGAAAAGGAAGGCTGGATCTATGAACAGGGATAGGAACCCCAGAAGAAAAACTGAAGGAAGAGAATGACTGGAAGAGGCTGGACTTCAAGTAGCCGAAAGTCCCAGACCCAGCCCCAGCGGATCTCGCAACACAGAACTCACTTGCTTCTCCCGTCCCTACTTTCCTAAGGGGCTTCATCTGCTGAGAAAGCGGACTCCGGAATAACTGGGGTTCTGGCGCCATCTCGTGGCCATTCCTGAAACTGTCCATCCAAACTGAGCAGAGCCCAGAGGTGCAGGAGGGAGGGGAGCAGGGCCCACACTCCCCAAGTTTTCCCGGCCTCCATCCTCTTCATCCTCATCTTCTCCCTGATAATATTCCTGGAACAGTGTTCAGTCCCTTTCAGGCCTGTAGTATATTTAATTCTTGGAACAATCTTAAAAGGCAGGTAATACTTAGCACCGTCTCACAAATGAAGAAACCGAAGCACAGAGAGGTGAAGGAGTTTTCCCAAGGCCGCGCAGCCAAGGAGGTGGACAGAAGAGCTCCTTTCTACACAGGAGAGGGCCTGTGAGGCCCTCAGTCCTGCTGCTTAACAGACAGTTGACTTTGGGGTCATTTAGTTCTAATTCGAATATGTTTTTGGTGCCACCTCTACCAGACCCTACATGGGGCGCTGGGACCTCCAGTCATCCTCTCAGTCCCATTAATCCCTTCCATGGCACTCATCACTGTTTGTCCGGCCTGAGTTCCTTGTGAAGTGTCGGTCTCCCGCCAAGACTGTGGGCTTCCTGAGAGCAGGGAACTGTATAGCCTGTTTTCTTAGCTGCTGTGACTCTAGAGCTCGGAATTGGATCTCAGAACACAGGATAGGTGCTCCATAAATGCTTGTGAATGAATACAGGATTTCTTAAAAAACAAAAACAACTAAAAAAAAAACTAAAGCAAAATACAACCCACAAACTAGTCCCCATCCTCAAGGCACTGAGAGTCTAGTAAGGGAGGTTGATTGGTAAAGGGCAGATGTGTTCCTAATCCTCTCCCCCGTGCCCTCCCCTCCGCCCCCACATACCCCAGCTTCCCTCAGGGCTTTCTCAGAAGGAAGCACAGAGCTGACCAGAGCCCAGAGGAGTCTCCTAACTTCCCCCTGTCCTGAGGCCCCAAGGCCAATGCAACAGAGCTGAGGCCTATAAACGAAGGAAGGGGAAAGGCACGGCAGGTGGAGGCCACTGCCCAGGGCCTGGACTGGAGAACCTGTGTGGTGACACGTGGTGACACCGAGAGCTCTCAGCCTCAAGGAGGAACAAGGAGGGAGGAGGGTAGGCCTGCAGGGAAGTCATCCAGCCAGCCACTAGAAGCAAATCCCTCCTTTGACACTGCCTCAAGAGTCCTCCTCCACAAAATGGGAATGAGATGAGGATAAAATGAGACACAGGGCCTGGCACACCGAAGGGAAACTCAGTTCTCCCTAGCTGGTTGCCCCACCACCCCAGATGCCCTTCAGGGGCCAGTAGCTGGCAGTCTTCTCTGGCCCCCCCTCCTGTCCCCTACCAGCTCCACCCCAGGCCATGAGGAAGCAGCCTGAGACTCAAACTGGAGGGGACCACAGCGCCGTCTGGTTTATTTATTATTTTTTTAAGATTTTATTTATTTATTTGACAGAGATCACAAGTAGGCAGAGAAGCAGGCAGAGAGAGAGGGGGAAGCAGGCTCCCTCCTGAGCATAGAGCCTGATGCAGGGCTCGATCCCAGGACCCTGAGATCATGACCTGAGCCGAAGGCAGAGGCTTTACCCACTGAGCTACCCAGGCGCCCCACACCATCTGGTTTAAATCAGCGCTCAGAAATGGTACACCAGGAGATCCCTGGGTCCAAGTACCCAACCCCACAAGACAGCAGATCCTCTCTGTAATGAAGACAAAGGCATGGGGTTGGGGAACTGGGGTGAGCCTCGCAGAAAGGGCACTGGCTAGAGACCACCCAATAATTCATTCTTATTTCTTAAGTACCTTCTGTGTTCCACCAGGTAGAAGCCCTGGTGAGGCAGCAGACCGTAAGCCAGTGTAGTGTGTGCAGCGTAGAAAATGTCTTCTAGGGAGAAAAACAAAAATAGGAAGGGAACAGGAAGGGGACTAGGGACTGATGGTTTGCAATTTTAGATAAGACGGTACAGGGGAGTCTCTGGAGAAGAGACCTTCAAACAGAGACCAGAAGGTGTGGTGTGGGAGAAAGCAGGGAGGATCTCTGAGGGAGGAGGGTCCCTGGCAGAGAAGAAAGGAGGTGCAAATGCCCTGGGGCAGCATTGTGCCTGCTGCCGTTCAAGGAGCAGTAAAGAAGCCAGAGGGGTGGCTGAGTGGGGAGTGGTGGGGGCCAAATGGATTAGGGCCTTATAAGCTGCTGGGAAGCCCAAATGAGGGTATAACGTGCAGCGACAGAGGTACAGGGTGGGAGAGAAACCCAGAGCCGCTCATTAGGCAACTCTAAACTTGTGTCTCATTCCCCAGCCACACCTCCCGCAGTGCACTATGAATTAATATTTTCTATAAATCCTGTAATTATCTTGTGAATAGCACAATTATATTGCATTGTATTTGGTGTGTTAAAAGCATTCATTTGTTAAATGTAAACATTTAAAGTATACCATGTATTATGTGGCTCTTTTTACTTTTTTCTTTAATCAACTGGAAGCCTTCAGTTGGAAGCGGGGGGGTGGGGGGGGCTCTTCTTACCCTCCGAGAGTCCCCTGGAGGCAAGTCTAGTGTCACACTCGCCCACACCCTCACCTACACACAATACTCATTCACCCGCTGTGCCCAGCCAGAACGCCGGGCTAGAAGACAGACACCTGCTCATCTGCCCCCTCGGGGGGGCCAAGGACAGGTGGACAGGTCCCTGCCGCGTCTTCCACTACCTCTGCCCCAACTCGCCCAGCCCTTGACATTTGACAGAAAGCATTCCCATTCTCACAGACCTTCACTACGAAATGGGCAGGGATTATTGTGTCCATTTTACAGGAGGATAAACAGAGGCTCTGAGAGGTGCCTGCTCAAGGTGGCTGAGGACAGAGCAGAGTCTGGAGGAGGCAAGATGAGGATGGGGAAGGCTTCAAAGTTTAAAGAGGAGGAGAGGAGCAGGAGGGCGCCATGGCTAACCCTGGACAGACCTGGGTTTGAATCCCAGCCCCACCATTTATTTACCTTGGGTAAATTCCTGAAACTTCCTGAGCCTCAGTTTTCAAATCTTTACAATGGGACTAATGATAGTAATCACCTCGTGGTTTTGTTGTGTGGATTCGGTGAGATAGCACATAGCACGGATGAAAAGGCTGTTATTATTGTTATTTCTAGTCCCACCAAATGCTGGGGTTTAGAGGCGGGGTCGGTGGGAGGGAAGCCACTCTGGTGACACCCCACCCAGCCACAGCCCCGTGCTGGTATCCTCCTCCTGAATTGCTTTCTCTGCCCGTGGAGATGGCAGTTACTATCACTGTGGACTCTCACAGCCCAACCTTTCCCACCACTCCTGCTTTATAGTTTTCGAAGCGCTTTTGTCCATCCATTCAGCATTTCCCGAGTGCCTCCTGTATAGACTGGCCCAGGGCTGGGTCCTGGGTCTCTCCTGGTGAGTGAGGCTGGCACCATCCGGGCACCCGGGGAGCTGACATCAGTATCTCATCCCACGAATGAACGGATGGGTAGAAACTGGTTAAGAGCAGGGGGAGAACCGTACACGGTCAGGAGAGAGAATCACAGGCAGCCTGATTCAATCTTGACCAAACCGCACAGCAGTGGCCGAGGATAACTTACTCCCGTTGCCTCGATGGAGACCCCGAATCTCAGACCAGGCCAGGGACCTGCCCAAGGACACCAACCAGGGAGGCAGGGGAAGGAACCAGGGGCCAGCACATCCAGCTGACTCCTTCTCCCACCCACGCTGGCCCCAGGGGAAGGAGAGCTCTGCCAAAGCCTCCTCTTTGGAGCGAGGCATTGCAGGGGTGGGGGGGGGGGCTGCCGGGAAAGTGAGGGAGCCTGTGTGGACGCCTGCATTTTCTTCACCTCTGCTTCGCCTCCCCTGAGGGGTGGGGGACCAGCTCAGGCCCCCGGAGTCTGATGGGCAGAGGACGCTGGTCCCTCCCATGGACATGAGCCTGGATACCTGTGCCCACCCTTTGGGCAGAGCTGTTCTGAGCATGGGCTCGGGGGTTGGGGGCTCTGAGGAGGGGCAGGGCTGCTCCCCAGGAGACGCTGTGCCAGGCCAGCTCAGCAGGATGCCTGCCTTGTGGGCAGAACAGGCTGGAGGCTGTGCTGGACTCCGAGTTGAGTCTGTTGAACTACTGTTTGGTAATGACCTCAGACCCCCCAGCTTGTGGGTTGTTTTGCCACCCGAAAAGCCCTGGCACAACTCTTATCTCTTTGATCCTCACCAAAAACCTGGTGGAGAGAAAAGACACTGGGTCTGGAGCTGAAAGACCGGGGCTCAAGTCCTAGCAAATGCTGGATGTCTGTCATTCAGTCATTCAACAAACATTCACGAAGCATCTATGGTGTACTGGGTTCTAGGCTGAGTGCAGTGAGCAAAACAGACCGGACAAGGTCCCTGTTCTCCTGGACGAAAAAAGATAGAAAGTAATCAAACAGTCATATCAGGGCGTCTGTCAGCTCTCTACCTTCTCCAGACCGTGTGCACCCTCTTCTCGCCCAGCCCACAGCGGTACCATCTCTCCTCAGGATGGTCGCCCTCTCCTGAGAACAAGGCCTCCATTTCCCCACTGCTCTGTTCTCCACTCACCAGACGGCGCTGAGAGTCTCCTAAACACTTTCTGCCTCCCATCAGCTTCCCACTTGGAACAAAATCCGAACTCTTTGCTGGGCCTTCCAAGGCCTCCTCTTACCTCTGCCGTTTCATTTCCTGTCACTCTGGCCCTCGTTCTTTCCCTTCTGGACACACTGTCCTCCCTGTTTTTCACATTCATGGTCCTGGGGCCCCTGACCCTTGCTGTTCCCTCTGCCTGGAATGTTCCAACCCAGACTTTTCTGTGGTTTCCTCTCACTTCAGCCAGCTCTCAGAACAGAGAGCATGTCCTCTCCTTCTATCCTTTGTCCTTTGGATCACCACTTCACGGTGTATGTGTTATATCGCCAGTGTCCTCTTCTAGAGCAGAGCCGGGACGTAGGAGGTACTGAACCGAAGAGGAAGACAATTACGGAGTGGAGAAAGGGCTTCGAATGAAAATCACAGGAGGCCTAACAGATGAGGGAACAGGAGGCCTCCCCCATCGGCGGCAGGGTGTCAGAAATGGCTCCCCGGGGAGCTGGGACAGGCCTTCAGAGTTCATCCAAACTGAGGCAAGGGGGCCAAGCCTTTGAGCCTCCCTGTTGTCCAGTCACAGGCCACCCCTAGAGAAAGGGGCCTTGTCCTGGGAAAGGGACATCTGAGTGGAAACCCGAAGTGTGGAACAGAGTGCCCGGGCAGACGGAAGAGCCTGTGTGAAAGCTGGGAGGCCACAGCGGCCCAGCCGTCGGGCAGCTGTCAGGAGAGTGAGGGGAGCCCGTGGGAGGGGAGTGGGGCTGCTGGTGTCAGGAGCTCCCTTGTCCTAGAAATGACAGCCTGGGGGAGCTAGACACCAGAGGGACAGGGTTAGCTTTGAAGTTCCTTGAGACCCTCAGGCTGCCCTGCAGAGGAAAAGCCGGAGAGGAGGGAAAACCAACCCGGAATCTTCATTGATTCCCACATGAGATGACTCTAGGCCTCAGGTGGTGGCTCTGGAGATGGAGAGAGGAGGCAGGGAGTCCGAGCTGTGGGGAATCCCGGGTGGGTGCCACGCGGATCCTCACCCACGGCTGGATGGCTGTCAGGCCCCGTCGTATCTGGCCTCAGGTTCCTTGACGCAGGCACGGAGGTGAGATTTTTGTGCAGGAGGCTTGCTGGGGGCTGCTTGCAGGCACGACTCATGAAAGGGAGTGAGGAAAGTAGCCGCCACGACAGAGGCCCTGGCCTGTCCCCTGAGGAGCTCGCTCAAACTGAGGCAAAGAAGCCAGACCCTGAGCGTCCCCAGTGACCAGTCACCGAATGCAGGCTGCCCCCAGGGAAGGGACATAATCTTGTCCCAGGTAGCTTCTGGGGAATGAGTGTCCCAGTCCTGAAGGGGGTCTGGGTGGTGCCCCCAGCATCCATAAGCAGTTCCTTCCTATGACCCCGCAGAGGGGCTCCTCTGACCCCAGCTTAACTGTGGAAAATTGAGACCTTTCACAAAGCTCTTGCCCATTCCTCACATTTGTGGGAACTTGGTGGTTAATAAGTCCAGGAACCCACCTTGCTCAGCCCCAGCTGTGGGTGCTGCTACTCAGCCTCGTATGCAGTAAGCACTCACTAACTGCTGCATGACCAGACCAGAATGTGGAGGGAGGAGAAAAGGACAAGTCGAGGGGGACT
The DNA here is from genome assembly GCF_922984935.1 of Meles meles. Classification (NCBI taxonomy): domain Eukaryota; kingdom Metazoa; phylum Chordata; class Mammalia; order Carnivora; family Mustelidae; genus Meles; species Meles meles. The sequence continues at coordinate 197,091,228 of NC_060066.1, forward strand.
CCCAGCTTTCTTCCCAGTTTGGGCCCCTGGCTCAGTTGGAAAGCCTCTTTGGGGAGAGAGGTTGTGGTGGGGTTGGGACATGCCAAGTTCACGGTGTGACTGAGACACCTGAGGCCCGAGTCCAATGCCACCTCTCAAGAAGCCTCACCAGATGGGGTCAGAGGGAGAAGAGGCAAGGAGATGGCAGCAGGGAGGGGAACCGGGACAGAACGGAGTCTCAGAGTCCAGGGATTGGGTAATGCTCCCAACACCAAGAAGGCGGAGAAGGGGGGCCCCCTCAGGAACAGAGCAGGCCTGAGAGAGGCATGTGGAAGCTTGGGAGGGGGGCTTGGTGAGGGGCTTGGGGCTCGGTGAAGGCATGAGCGGTCCCTGGTGCAGGCTTAGAGGAAGAGGCAGGGAAAACAAGGCCCTCTGGAGAGCAGCTAACAAGGAGGTCTGCCCCAGGGTTCTGTCCTCTCTCAAGCACCCAGAAGCCCCCAATTCTACTCCCTCAGAGCCCAGGGTCAATATCCTTCCCTCCTCTACCATCTCTCCTGAGGTCCCCCTGACAAGTCTCCCAGCTAAGGAGATTCCTCCCTGAGAACTGTTGCCTCAAACCAAATTCAGGTCAGACAACAGGAAGGACTTCCTGGCTGGGAGGGATGGGAGGTCCTGCACAAGGTGAATGGGGGCATTTCTATCCCAAGACAAGGCACCAGATGCAGGACTTCTGGAGGCCCCCTTTCTAATCAGTGGGCCAAAAGAGCAGAGTATTCTCCAACCTGGACTGGAGGGGGGAGGAAAGGGAACTTCTGAGACTGGGGGAAGCACTTGCTGACAAAAAGCATCAGTGTCCAGAGTTCAGACTTGAGCAGGACTCCCTGGGTTAAAATCCCAGCTCTGGGGGCGCCTGGGTGGCTCAGTGGATTAAGCCACTGCCTTCGGCTCAGGTCATGATCTCAGGGTCCTGGGATCGAGCCCCGCATCGGGCTCTCTGCTCCGCAGGGAGCCTGCTTCCTCCTCTCTCTCTCTGCCTGCCTCTCTGCCTGCTTGTGATCTCTCTCTGTCAAATAAATGAATGGATAAATAATCAAAAAAAAAAAAAAATCCCAGCTCTGTCACTAACCAGCTGTGTAACCTTGGGTAATCTTCTTAACCTCTCTGTGCCTTGGTTTCATCTGTGAAATGGGAGCAAAAGTAGTACCTGTATCTTAGGGCTCTTATGAAGTTTGAATTAATAAGCTGAAGGGGCACGTGGCTGGCTCAGTCAGTAGATCATGTGACTCTTGACCTCAGAGTTATGAGTTCAAGCCCCATGTTGGGCATGAAGCCTACTTTCCTATAAATAAATAAAACAAATAAATAAATAAATAAACTGAAACTTGTAGGGTGCTCTGAACAGTGCCTGGCCCTAAGTGAGCCCTATATAAATATTTAAAAAAATGAAAGATACTGGCGACTTCCATCTGGGAGGCTCCTGGGCGCTGGGCCGGGTTCTTTATATCACCTCTACTCCCCGCGTTCCCCTGTAAGACAGGTCTCATCATTTCCATTTCACAGACGAAGAAACTGAGCCCAGAAAAGTGAAATCACTTGCCTAGGTTGACCTAGGCTGACTCTATCAGCATTCTTCTTCTTCCTTTTTTTTTTTAATATTTTTTAGTAACCTCTACACCCAACATGGGGCTCAAACCCCTAACCCTGAGATCAAGAGCCACAGGCTCCACCGACTGAGCCAGCGTGCCCCCCTGGCACCCTTATCAGCACCCTTAATGACGACTATAACCCTCTGTCGATTTTCTCCATCACAAAGGCAGGGGACGCCCCGGCCACACCCACAGTCGCAGACCACTCCAGTCTATGAACTCACTTCAGCCTCGTCAGAGCCCAAGAAGATTTCCTAGTAACTAATGACTCCGAGCTGCAACCATCTCATTAGGCAATTACCTCCGTGAGCGCCAAGGCCAGGAAGTGACCTCACTGGCCACTCAACACCGCCCTGCCGCTGGGGACAGAGGTAATGAGGGGAATCATGGCGGTGGTGACAGTGACATGGTGACATTGTCAAGTGACGGAGAAGCGGATGGTTCTGTCAGATCTTGGCTCGGTGGAGGGGGCGACGGGGCTGGCAGTTAACTTGATGGTGGTTAAGGGGGTGGCCAGTGGGGGTGGCAGAGCCTAACGTTGATGGAGAGGTGATGGCGGCCATGACGATCTGTCGGGTGGACCCGGTGGCGGGGGTTCTCCCAGCCTCCACTCCACCCTCCAGACCGCGAGGCTGGAAAGCAAACGACTACGTTTTCCTCCAGTGCCGCGTTTCCATGTGCAACGAGCTCCATCCGTTTGATTGCGCGGGGCTGGATCTGGAACGCTAAGGAGAGACACAATCCTGTGTTTTCTCATTTACAAAAGAGGAACAATAAAAGAACAGTGCCTGGCATGTGACAAGCACTCACTGTGTACGTGTTAGCTGTTCATGCTGTTGTTCCGGGCGGGGGGATGTTGTATGTGGTTTTTGTTTCTTGCCACCTCTGGGCTGCTCCTGCCGGACAGCAACGTTGCGGTAACAAGAGGTTTTTCTGCAGCAGCATTCTGGTGCTGGGTCTCCAGCATTCCAGAAAGGACACAAAGCCTGAGATCCAGGTCAGATGAAGGGCAGGGACCAAGGAAGTGACAGCATTGGACAGACCAGGCCCCACTGCAAGACACCTGGATAGGACCGTCACCATCAGACACTACACTGACCACTGCCACCATGTTCCGAGCAAATTCGAAGCCCTCCTGTCCTTGGATGAGTCACTTGAGATTTACAGTCCTGGGCTACACCATCCACTTGGCCGAGCCCAGGTTTTGGGCTCCTGTCTGGCCTGCAAGGGCTGTGGGGAGGGGTCTGCGGTCCCCTTCAGCTTCAGTAGTGGGTGATGGGGCCTCCCACGGTGGGGCCTTCCCCCTAATGGAAAGGGGGTTTGGAGGAAGGGCAGCCAAAAAATGATGGATGTCCACTCGGTATGGAAGCCTGGTGGTTACGAAGGAATAAAGAAGCTGAGAAGGGTTCCTGCCTTCTTTATTAAAACCAAACCAAAGAGGAAGCTGACTGAACCTTTCCACCCTGACCAGACCCAAAGACCCTTGAGATCAGACCTGCCAGCTTCTACTGCCACCACCTCAGGGGCCCCTGTGGGACACTGGTCCGTCTTTTACACTTTGGTCAAGTGCACATGGGACACTTTGCCCCTTCCCTTTACAGCCCAGAAACCAGATGTAGACATTCAAACCAGATGTCATCAATGGCCCAGGGAGAACAAAGAAGAAAGAAACATGGACATCTAGGGGCACCTGGGTGGCTCAGTCAGTTGAGCGTCTGTCTTCAGCTCGGGTCATGATCCCAGGGTCCTGGGATGGAGCCCTGCTTTGGGCTCTGCTTAGGGGGGAGCCTGCTTCTCCCTCTCCCTCTGCTGCTCCCCTGCTTGCGCTCTCTTGCTCTCTGTCAAATAAATAAATAAAATCTTTTTAAAAATAAATAAAATTTAAAGTAGAAACACGGACATCTATTGACTGATTCCACACCCACTTATTTGGCATCAGCTGGGTACCAATACGGCAGAGCGTGCAGTCCCTACCCCATGGGGCTCACTGTCTCGTGAGAAGACAGTCAAACCGGTGACATACAAGTAGATGAGGCCACTGTGGGGCCTGAAACACAAGCAGGATGGAACTGAGGGGAAGTGGGGAGCCCTTCAGAGGGAGAGGCCTGGAGAGGCCTCTTGCAGCTGCGGCTGGGAGGATGGGCAGCCAAATGTGCAGAGACTGGCGTCAGCCGTGGGCTCCAAGTCCCTGAGGCAGGACCAAGCTTCCAGAACAGAGTCCGTGCCAGTGTAGCTGGAGTATATAAGAAGTCCAGTGGGAGGACAGGTGGAGGTAAAAACCAGCTGGATTAAGAACGGGCATCTTGGGGCGCCTGGGTGGCTCAGTGGGTTAAAGCCTCTGCCTTTCGCTCAGGTCATGATCCCAGAGTCCTGGGATCGAGCCCCACATCGGGCTCTCTGCTTGGCAGGGAGCCTGCTTCCTCCTCTCTCTCTCTCTGCCTGCCTCTCTCCCTACTTGTGATCTCTACCTGTCAAATAAATAAATAAAATCTAAAAAAAAGAAAGAACGGGCATCTTAATGGGTCAATGGGACGCCACCACCGAGGGCATTTTGTTTTTTTTTTTTTGGTTTTGCTTTGTTTTTTCAAGATGTATTTATTTATTTGAGAGAGAGACTGTGTGGGGCGGCCGGAGGGAAAGGATCTCAAACGGATGCCGCACAGAGTGTGGAGCTGGACGCGGAGGAGCTCGATGTCAAGACCAAAGAGATACGACCAGAGCTGAAACCAAGAGTCAGACACTTAACTGACTGAGACACCCAGGCACCCCCAGGGCTATTCTCTCTCTCTCTCTCTCTCTCTTTTTTTTTTTTTTAAATAAGAGGAGGGACTTGTCCTCAAGCAGAAATCCGGAAGAAAGGGGAGATGCACACAGTCCAGGGAGGGGCATGGGTCCAGCAGCGGGAAGGTGAGGGCTTCCCCCACACTTGGCTCCCGTTTCCCCAGTGACATGAGGCTAGATCATCACTGGGCAGGGGGAGGGGCTAGGAGCAGAACATGTGTCCGTTAGGCCCCTTCAGGTTTCCAGTGTCCCCAGGGAGTCATGATCCAGCCCCAAGGCAGCCAGGGCCTAATTCCCCTTGCCCTCGAGCTCCTGGGAACCTCCTAGCAGCTTCGCAGGGTGATGGAGGAACGTCCTTGACCCGCCCCTCCCCTGTCACTGAAAAGAGGCCAACGGCAGCAACGGAAGCCTCAGTCATCACAAGCACAATGTCAGCTACAGCCACCATCACACTCGCCGTCAGCTTCACGAGGACAGGCTGTCCCGTCCCTGACCTGTGAGTTAACAGGACCCTGTAAGCTAGCTTGCTGGGCCCTGCGGAAGGCGCAGTCCTGGGACAGAGCTAGCGGTGCCCTGGAGTTGGAGCCTTCTGGCTTGTGAGAGCCGGTCCTGGAAATCTCTTCCCAGCTCTGTTTCATCACATGGGTAGCCTGAGATCAAGCAACAGTGAGGACTTTTAGTAACGCCTTCGCCACTGTACCTCTGGACGGAGCCCTGAGGTTAGTGAGAGACACCGAGCCTGCCACTGGCCCATGTAATCTCCAGAGCCTGGAGCAGGATCTGCGGGAGGAGGCAGCCAACCCCATCCATAGGGTCTGGAGGGGTGTGGATAGAGATAGGAGGTCACCTGCCCCCAGTACACACCTGAGAGGGGACCAGAGACCCTGGACATTAGCTCTGGGACCTCGCCTTCACCAGAGTCTCTGCCCCAGCCCAGGAGCCTAAAGGCGTGTGGGCTCTCAGCCAGGCTGCCTGACTCACCGTCCCAGAGTCAGACTCGTGGGCTGGCTCTGTCCTTGAAGGGCTGCTTCTCCCTGTTCCCTGATCTCAGGATGAGCCCTGACCCTGGTCACAAACTGGGCCTGAGCCGGGTAACAAAGATCTCCACCCAGGCCCAGACGGAGCCCCACCCAGATTCTGGGTGGGGCTCGATCAGCCGCAGAAAACACTCTCTCCCCTGTCTGCACTCAGGCCCTGGCTCAGCCCTGGAATCGGGGCCCCTGAGCCCAAAAGGGAGCAGGCCTGGAGAGGGGTTGGCTCAGCACCGGTCACCTCTGCTGTCCTCCTGCTTGGGGAAGCAAACTGTGAAAGACAAAGCAAAATTAAAACTCACCACTAGCTCCTCCTGGCTTTGGTGACACATCTTTGTCTTAGGAAATAAAGCCTGAAGGCAAAGCACATTTTCTAAGGCCTAACCCCTCCCCACCCCTGCCAGGCTCCCTCTTTGATTTGGAGGATTCTTACCATAAGAATCCTCCCCACTGTCCAGGGAACACAGGGCTCCCTGTTGCCAGGAGGAGAGGGAGCTGTGAGAGTCCCAGGAACTTCATCTGAGAGCCTCGGGGGTGGAGGCCAGGATCCAATCCGGCTTAAAGACTTGGGCGAGATTCTTCCCCTCTCCAGATCTCAGTTTCCCCATCTGCACCATGACTGATTTAGCCCTCTGGCCCCGATATCCAAAGTTAGGGAACCTGACAGAAATTTAGGGCCCCATGTTCAAACATTGGAAGGGTCATATTTTCTGGATAATTCAGACCCAGGGGATCCATGAGACCCAGGAAACTTTTCCTAAAACGCGTACAGGATACCGGGTCCAAGTCCAGGCATACCCTTTTAGCTCAGGTACCTTGGGCTAGTGACTTGACGTCTCTGGGCCTCAGTTTTCTCATCTGTCAAATGGCAATAATACCAAGTTTGTGAGGGTCAAATGAGATGGTGACAAGAAAAGTGCTTTGTAAGCTGTAGGGTACGGTCCTCCCGGGAGAGAGGGGCACTTATTATTGCCATCGTTTTGGGTTAATGTTCCAGCAGAGCCCAGAAGTGGATCAGTCTGACCAAGCTCTCAAGTGGGAGACCTCCTCGAAGTCTCCCCAGGATCCACTACTTCAGCCCTGCCCAGAACCAGCTTGCACCCAGCATAAGCCTTCCAACTGGATTCCCCACGCCAGAATTAGATAAATCTTCCTCACTGGCCCCCGTGGATCACAAACTTGGGAGCTGACCCAGCCCTGGGGATCCTCAGATCCCACCACTTTTGTTATTTATTTATTTTTTTTAAACTCTTTTTTTTTTTAATATTTTATTTATTTAACAGAGAGAAATCACAACTAGGCAGAGAGGCAGGCAGAGAGAGAGGAGGAAGCAGGCTCCCTGCGGAGCAGAGAGCCTGACGTGGGGCTCGATCCCAGGACCCTGAGATCATGACCTGAGCCGAAGACAGTGGCTTAATCCACTGAGCCACCCAGGCGCCCCTTGTTATTTATTTTTAAGATTTTATTTATTCATCAGAGAGAGAGAGGGAGAGCACAAACAGGGGAAGCGGCAGGCAGAGGGAGAAGCAGGCTCCCCACTCAGCAGGAAGCCCCGTGTGGGACTCCATCCCAGGACCCTGGGATCATGACCTGAGCTGAAGGCAGATGCTTAACCTACTGAGCTACCCAGGTGCCCTCCATGACTTTATAGTGGCCCAGATAGGAAAGGGGCTTCCCAGGAGGCCCACAGCATGTTTATGGCAAAGCGAGGCTAAAAGCCAGGCCTCTCCATCCTACAATACTCTTTCATCTAATCTCGGCCCCCAAAACAATGTCCCCAAGTCAGCAGGCCCTGGCCAGGCTGGGGTCTCTGGGAGAGACGGGCTGTCCAGGACACCCCTCCACAGCCTTCATGCTCTGCTGGGCTCCTGCCTCCTCCAGAAAGCCTCCCCTGATTGGCACCCACAAAGCTGAAAGTGAGTTTCCTCCCACTTCCCTCCTTTGACAGAAAACTGGCTTAAAGATGAACGGTTTCTGTCTGCCTGTCTGCTAGCCCGTACACGGAGTTTCTCAGGGTAGACAAGAACTGGATTCATCTGGGCTCCCCACCACAGGAGCCTACCTCAAAAGGAGGGCAAAGGGAATAAGAGAAGAGGAGACAGCAAGTGCTCAGTGCCCTGGGATTGAGGGATCCCAGCAGCCAAGGAAGAGGGTGGGACTGGCGAGGCGGGGGACACGGAAGCCCCGCCCCCGTGGACGTCAATTCCCGGGGACTCCCTCCCTCCCCCGCGGCCCATTCCCCAGGGCGGGCTCCTCCCGTGGGAACTGCTGTCTCGGCAGCAGCAGCGGGCTCCCGGCCACCTGGCTGCCAGGAATGAGGCTGGGCAGCGGGAGCGGCGGGCCTGGACAGGGCTGCCCCTTGCTCGAGCTGGAGTGGGGGCGGCTCAGGGCGGAGGCCGGCAGGGAGGGCGGCTGTGTGGGCCCAGGGAGCTGGAAGCATCCTTCTCCTTGCCAAGAAGCAGCAGCCGGACAGCACCTGGGAGCTGGTTAGAGATGCAGACTCTCAGGTCCTTCTCCGGACCTGCTGATTCAGAATCTGCATTTTAACAAGATCCCTAGGTGATTCCTATGCACATTCCAATTTGAGAAGTCCTGTTCTAACAAGAGTCTGCCTGTATACTTACAGGTTAAAGAAAAGACACCTACACACTTCCGGTTATAAAATAAATAAGTCACATAAGGGATGTAATGTACGGCATAGTGAGTAGAATTAAGAATATTGTACTGTAATTTAAGAATTGCTAAGAGTAGATCTTGAAAGTTCTCACCACAAGAGAAAAAAATTGTAACTGGTGATAGATGTTAACCAAACTTGTTGTGGCGATCATTTTGCAGTATACACAAATATCATGTTGTACCTGAAACTTATATAATGTTATATGTCAATTATATCTCAATTTTTTAAAAAGATTTTATCAGAGAGAGAGAGAGAGAGAGAGCGTGCACAAGACTGATGAGCCACCCAGTCGTCCCTATATCTCCATTTTAAAAATTAAACCATGAGGGGTGCCTGGGTGGCTCGGTCAGTTAAGCATCTGCCTTTGGCTTGGGTCATGCCCCTGGGCTCCTGGGATGGAGCCCCAAGCCCCTGGGCTAGGGCTCCCTGCTCAGCAGGGAGCCTGTTTCTCCCTCTGCTCCTACACCCTCCCCCCACCCACCTCACCACACTCGAACTCTCTCTCTCAAATAAATTAAATCTTTAAAAAAATTAAATCAGGAGAAAAAAGACATAGATCACCTTCCTTTTATTTTTCCTCTATATTTCAGATAGGGCATTATCTTTTTTTTTTTTCCAAATTAGGAATATATAGATGGAATACATTACCTATGAATTGTATTCCATTACAGGAAAGAAATACTCTAGAATATTTGTTATAAAATGGAATGTGGAATTGGTGGAGCTGGAAACCCACTGATGAGAACCCACTCCTGTTTTCAGACAGCAACCTCAGCTCTGAGGAGACAGAAATGGGGGCGAGCGGCCCTTGAACTTGAGGAGCTTCTACTCTAGCATGAGAGAAGAGACAGACTCATATCACTACCTTCCTGAGCCTCAGTTTCTTCACCCATGAAATGGGCATAATTAATCCTCAGTCATCGCTGCTTCTGACAGATTCTAACCAGCTTGGGGACAGGGAGGAGCCTTGTGGGCAGCCTTGAACGTGAGGGAAGTGAGGTCCCAGAGTGCCCTGCTCACAGCTCTGCCTTCTGGGGCCTCTTCCTGTCCTTCAGGATCCAGCCCCCAGCCATCCTGGTCCTCCCCACTAGAACCTCATCTTCATCTATGGTCTTACCCTTTTTCCTTCCTCTTTGACGTCCCCAAAGTCACCTGTCTGAACCTTGCTCCCAGTTGGCAAATTAGCACTGTTTCCAGGAGGAGCAGCACTCACACACTGGGTCTTTTATGCCCAAGTTACAACTCAAAGTTTTGGCTCTCACTACAGCAGGCTTCCTCAGGTGGAAACCAGGAACCAACTTTCAGTGAACTTGGGGAACACTCAGATTCAAGACCTGCCTCAGAGATCCGGCTGTGGCCACACAGTACCACTCCCTGCAAGACCTGCTTCTAGAAGGTGCTTCTTCCTCCTTTCCTCAAGCACCCCTTCCTTTAGTCCATGACTATTTACTGAATGCCAAATAACCAGCAACTACCGTACCGGGAACTGCGATACACAGAAAACAAAAACCGGCAAAACTTCTGCCCTCCTGGGACGTCTGTTCTGACAGGGAAAAGGGCAATGAGTAAGTCTACACAGTCTGATTTGTGGATGGCGTTGGGGGCTGTGGAAACAACAAAGCAGAGGAGAGGATAGCTGGGGTGGGAGGTCGCCATGCTCAGTGGTTAGTGAGCGAGGCCTCAGTGAGAAAAAGAAGCTGGAGGAACGGAGGAGAAGCCAGGTGGCTCTCAGGAGTGAGTCGGACAGATGACAGAGAGATCGCAAAGGCCCTGAGGTGGGACGGGAGCATCCGGGAGGCCAGTGTACCTGCAACAGAGGAGTGAGGGAGAGGAGACAAGGCTGGGGATATCCTGTAGAACCTTGCGATTGGAAGGACTTTGGCTTGCTTCCAAGTGAGATGGAGGCATTAAAATGGCATGATCTGGGGGGGCTCAGTTGGCTAAGTGTCCTACTCTTGGCTTCGGCTCAGGGTGTGATCTCAGGGTTGTGGGGCTGGACCCCGCATTGGACTCGCTTCTGGAGTCTGCTTGTCCCTCTCCCTCTGCTCCTCCCTTTCCCTTCTCTAAAATAAACAAATGTTATATAAAGTCTTGGAGGAGAAAAGTTAAAGGATCACTCAGGCTGCTGAGTTGAAAGCAGACTGCAGGAGACAAGCCCAATCACAGGGGCCGGTAGGGAGGCACCGATAACGGGCAGAAGGGCGAAAGCCGTGAGGTGGCAGTGGGTTGTGGCCCCGGGTGAGATGGGGGCAGATTCTGCCTGTGTTCTGCAGGTACAGCCAACAAGGCTTGCTGACAAACTTGACGTGAGATGTGAGACAAAAAGAAGTAAAAAAGGGGCGCCTGGGTGGCTCAGTGGGTTAAAGCCTCTGCCTTTGGTTCAGGTCATGATCTCAGGGTCCTGGGATCGAGACCCTCATCAGGCTCTCTGCTCAGCAGGGAGCCTGCTTCCTCCTCTCTCTCTGCCTACCTCTCTACCTACTTGTGATCACTGTCTGTCAAATAAATTAATTAAATCTTTAAAAAATTTTAAAAAAATAAAAATATAAAATGGGTTTGTCAGGACAGAATCCCATTGTAAGTCGAGGAAGAGCTGTGGAGATGTTGAGTACAATTAATAAATGAGCCTAGAATTGGGGAGAGAGCTCTGGGCTGGAACAGGCAAAGCTGGGATTTGCCCCCCCACACATGGCATTTAAAGCTTGAAACTGAATGAAATCACCAAGGGAATGAGTGCAGGCAGAAAAGACAAGAGGAGCAGGGAGTGAGTCCTGGGCGTTTCACTGTCTAGTGGGTGAGGGAATGAGGAGACAGCAAAATAGCAAAATCAGGGCAAGAGACTGTCTTACATGTCAAGGACTGAAAAGTATTTCAAGGAGGAAGGAGGGATCAGCTTTGCCACAGGAAATATATAGGTCTAGTGAAATATGTGGATTAAGAATTGACCATTAGAATGGAAGGAATTTTGCAAATCATATATCCAATAAAGAAAGACCTTATATCGCAAAAAAAAAAAGAAAGACCTTATATCTAGAATATATAAAGAACTCTTGAAACTCAACCATTACGTTAAAATAATGTAATTACAAAATGAGCAAAGGATTTAACAGACATTTCTCCAAAGACAGAGATGGCCAATAAACACATGAAAAGACACTGGTTTATTTATTGGAGAGAGAAAGAGAGCGCGCGCGCAGAGGGAGAGGAAGAAGCAGACTCTGCTGAGCAGGGAGCCCAACATGGGGTTCAATCCCAGGACCCCAGGATCACGACCTGAGCCGAAGGCAGACACTTAACGACTGAGCCACCCAGACACCCCAGAAGTAATAAAAAATGTTCTAAAATTGATTATTGTACTAGCTGACCAACTCTGTGAGTATGCAAAAAAACCACTGAATTGTATGTGTTATATGGGTAAGTGTACCCTTTGCGAATTATATCTCAATAAAGCTATTACTAAAAGACACTGATGATTGGATTTAGCAATGTGAAGGTCACAGGAGACCCTGACAAAGCAGTTTTGGTGCAGTGGTGGGGACAAAGTCTAACTGAATTGTGTTCAAGAAAGAACAAAATAACCGAAGACCGCAAGCACAGACATTGAAGATTTGCTATATAGAGAAATGGGAAGGACACCTTTGTTTTGCTGGGCTTTGTTGTTGTTGTTGTTGTTGTTTTAAGATGCAAGAAATACTGTTTTCACGTTAATTGGAATGTTCCAGTAGAGAAGGGAAAATCGCCAGGGTGAAGTCCTTGAGCAGGTGAGAGGCAGGTGGTCTGGTGGGTAAGTGCCTGGGAAGCTGCGGGGAAGAACAAGCGGGTTCACTCAAGGCAGCAGGAGGAAGGCTACAAATGAGGCACAGACCCAGGGATTGGGTAGGCATTGAGAGTCTATGGAAATTCTCCTTTGTGGGGCGCCTGGGTGGCTCAGTGTGTTAAAGCCTCTGCCTTCGGCTCAGGTAATGATCTCAGGACCCTCATCAGGCTCTCTGCTCAGCGGGGAGCCTGCTTCCCCCTCTCTCTCTGCCTGCCTCTCTGCCTATTTGTGATCTCTGTCAAATAAATAAATACAATCTAAAAAAAAGAAGAAATTCTCCTTTGATTTCTTCTATTTTCTCAATTTAGGAACCAAGGTCCTCCCCTGAGAGGGGACAGGGGAGGAGCTGTCCAGGGTTGAGGTTTTGGGGGGATAGGAATTGTCTCAGGACCTCAGGGGAGTGAAAGCTGCTGGTCCTATGGTAGGCTTGCCAGAGGGTGCTACGGGCTCCCTGGAGAGGATAGAGACCTGGATGCGATGTTCAAGTGAGACCTATCAGCAGGGCTGTCTTTGTCCACCTTCAGTCAACTGTGGGATACAAACCCAGCTGGATTAACCAGGGTGTGGTTTTGCCAGGTGAGAGCAGCAAGGGGGTGAGGGTGTGTGCAAGGCAGTAATTATAATGATGGTCCATGGAAGCAGAGCTGGTTAAAGAGGCTAGAAACAGTGGGGGAAGGTGGGAGGATCCATAGATTGAAGAACCTAGGGAATCAGGAGCCATTGCAGTCGGGGTTCTAGAAGCAGAGAGGCGAAAGACAGGAGGTGGTGTTCAGAGGATGGGATACTTGCTATCGAAATTACACAGGATACCGACAAGGTCCAGGAAAGTGTCTTGGCCATGAGGGACTGAGGCAGGGTGGAAGACTAGAACCATAGAGGGACCATCTCTGAACAAACCAAGTCATGCTCAGAGACAGGGCTCTGTGTAGGGCATGGGCCTGGGGTTCAGCTGGACCTGGGTGTGAAGCCTGTCCTTCCCACTGTGGGGCCCTGCGCAAATTAATTTGTTTCTCTGAGCCTTAGTTTCCTCTCATGCAAAGTGAGAGATCACTCCTTTGTCAAAAGATTGTGTTCTGCGGGCACCTGGGTGGCTCAGCTGGTTAAGCGTCTATCTCTTGATTTCAGCCCAAATCATGAGACAGAGCCCCATATCGGCTCTGTACTCAGCACGGAGTCTGCTTGAGATTCTCTTGCTCCCTCTCCCTCTGACCCTCTCCCTGTTCATGCTATAAATAAATAAATACATCCATACATCCACACATAAAATCTTTAAAAAAAAAAAAAGATTGTGTTCCAAAAATTGGGTAAGAAACTGTATGGAAACGGCCTCGTGTGGTTCCAAACAGGGTGCTCAGAAATGTGGGCTGATTCCAGAATGCTCGTCCAGAGCTGGAGTCCAGATGTGGAGGCCAACACTCTCTGCAGGGCCCCTTCTCCTTTCCATCACTTCATGTCACAGGTGAATGGAAAAACCTGACTCCTATTTCACCACCATTTTACAGACTAGGAAACTGAGGCCCAGAAAGGGAGAGTGACTTACCTATGTCACTACAACTCAGTTATCATAGAGAGTAACTAAATCAGAGTAACTAAAATCAGAGTCAGGATTAAGAAGGGAAATATGTATGGGAGGAGAAAGGCTCACGTATATTGTTTGAAAGCCAGATGGACTCTTTAGAAGCTACCCCAGCCGTCATTTCCGCCATTCACTGGGACAATTAGAAGTTGGTCTTGGTGAAGGTAAAAACCCTCTTGAGTATACCCCCTGCTCTCTCGCCTTCCTTCTTTCCTTCCTACATTCCCTTAGTTAACTCCCATAGTTAACTAAACAAAGAAATAAGACATTTCAGATAATGCGAAGAAAATAAAATGGAATGGGAAAGAGAGCAACCATGAGTATACCTGGAGTGAGAGAGAGAGTTTTAAATAAACTAAGCTTACTTAACTACATTCTTTTTATACTAGAATGTCAGCTCTAGGGTAGGGACCTTGCCCATCATATCTTGGATCTAGCCCAGCACCTGGTACACAGTGCTTAGTATATATGTGTTGGTTGATGAATGAATGAATGAATGAATGAATGAATGGATACATCTTGAGGGTGGTACCAGGGCTGTGCCAAGCATGGTACTGTGATCTGTGCCAACTCTTCCATGAGTAGCAGTTGGAAAATAGGGCTCTGGAGTCAGGAGACCTGGATTCAAGTCCCACCCTGCCAATTAGTGGTTGTATGACCATGTCACTTGACTTCTCTAAGCCCCGGTTTCTTCATCGGCAAATTGAGGATAATGATCCCACATCTTGAGCTGTATTTTAGAAATTAGAGGTCATGTATGTAAAGTGACCTGGAACATAGTAGGTCTTCAGTATATGTTAGTTTCCTTTCTCTTCCTTCCTCTGCTGGGGCCATGAAAGTCAAGGGTTTGGAGACTCTGGGTTCAGCAAAAGGGGTTTCTCATCTATTTCTTCTCTTTCAAAAGAAGGTAAAACAAAACAGTAAGCAACTTCACTGAGGACAGTGCAATGACTTGCCCATAGTCACACAATCAAGCAGTAGAGGGAGCAACAGGTCCCCTTCCAGGGGGCTGGAGGAAGCCCCTGATCCCAGACAAAAGGGAGGGAGGGGACAAAGGCAGGATCTTGCTTGTGCTGGACTTTGGAAAGAGGAAGTGATTGCTCTAGTCTGAGAGTCAGGCTCCTGGGTTCTAGGTCCAGGTCTGTCGGAGACAAACTGGTGACCCTGGAATGTAGTTTATCATCCATAGGTCTTGATTTCCTCTTCTGTAACATTGGGGATATTACTCCCTCCTGGGCCTGCCTTATAGAACGGGGCAGTGTTAGAAGAATGATATTTAATCTAAGAAAAAATATTTTAGTGTTAAATCTAGCAGATTCAATTTCTGAAAGTCCACCTCAGGTATGTAGATTTAAAATCAGAAGAAAAAGTGAATTCAAAAGTAACAATAGGGGCATCTGGGTGGTTCAATGGGTTAAAGCCTCTGCCTTCGGCTCAGGTTGTGATCCTGGGTGCTTGGATAGAGCCCGGCATCCGGCTCTCTGCTCACCAGGGAGCCTGCTTCCTCCTCTCTCTCTGCCTGCCTCTCTGCCTACTTGTGATCTCTGTCTGTCAAATAAATAAATAAAATCTTTTTAAAAAGGTAACAATAAACCTCATCCCTCTAGGCTCTGTAAAGTGGGAAAGAAAAACATGTAAACATATTATTTCAAGAGAATATATGAAAATGGGGGCACGTGGGTGGCTCAGTCGTTGAGCGTCTGCCTTCAGCTCACGTCATGATTCCAGGGTGCTGGAATCCAGCCCCGCATCGGGCTCCCTGCTCAGCGGGGAGCCTGCTTCTCCCTCTCCCACGCTCCCCGCTTGTGTTCCCTCTCTTGCTGTGACTCTCTGTCAAATGAATAAATAAAATATTTAGAGGGAAAAAAAGAATATATGAAAAAAAAATTTTTAAGATTTTATTTACCTATTTGACAGAGAGAGAGAGAGGGATCACAAGTAGGCAGAAAGGCAGGCAGCGAGAGAGGGGAAGCAGGCTCCCCGCTAAGCAGAGAGCCCGATGCGGGGCTCGATTCCAGGACCCTGGGATCAGGACCTGAGCCGAAGGCATAGACTTTAACCCACTGAGCCACCCAGGCGCCCCACAAATCAAATTTTTTAAAAAAAAATGTTTATTGAACATCTTCTCTGGGACAGAAAAGGAAACTGGCTCAGGAGGGGTTAGTGACTTGCCTGAGGGCACACAGGACCTGATAAGTCTGAGAAGCTGGAAGGAAAGACTTCCACCAACTGCTTACGAAGCCCCTACCAGAACGGGCTACAGAGGAGCCCAAGACGCAGGGTCAAGAAAACCAACTTCCCATTTCCAGCTGCCTTCCATCCTCCAGCCCCTAAAGGCCCTGGGTCTGCACAAACATAACAGAAAGAGCATGCCGCAACTCATTTGCTGTGTAACCTTGAAGGAGTCACGCCCCCTCTCTGAACAGGTGTCCCCTCCCCTCAATAGGAACATTAACGCTGGCGAGTCTGTGGTTGACAAGGGCCAATCAGGAGTGCGTTAAATAGCATCTACCTCGGTATACACAGTTTGCTACCTTTCCTTGATTCTGGAAGAACAGGAGGAGCGCTGTGTGGAGTTGAACAGGCGGCGCAGTGTCTCTGGGCTTCTGAAAATAGCGGATGACCAGGACCAGGCCAGGCGAACTCTAAATCCCTTCCAGCGTCGAAAGGAATCCTGGAGCTTCTTAGTGGTCCAACCGTGTTACAGACTCCACGGATCACTTCCCTCCCGCCTGCCGCTGGAGGGCGCAGTCCCTTTAAGTCTCGGCCTGCCTCCGCGCGGGCCAATCACTGCGAACAGAAGTTCTTTAAGGACCAAAGGAGGGAATTTCTGCCTGGGCCGGAGGGTGGGGCAGGTGCATGCCAGCCAGCCAATCGGAATCTCCCTGGCGACTAGTGACTCACGTGCCAAATTCTGCTGACCAATGGCAGGGGAGCTGAGAGGCGGGGCGCTCCCACTGTGTGACAGCTGTCTGGACCAATGGGCATGTCGCCCGCGGCCTATAAGAGTCTGCTGGGCCCCGCGTTACAGGCTCTAGGGTCGGTTGGTCGTCGCCGTCGGAGGTGTGCCCTGAGTTTGCCTCGCCGTCGCTGCCACCTAGTCCCTGCAGCCGCGCCCCTCGCCTTGGCCCCGGCACAGCCGCTCTCCCTGCCCTTCTCCCCTTAGTCACCCCCCCGGTTTCTGCCGTCGGGGCCCCGGGGCCGGGCTAATGATGCCGTCGGAGAGTGGAGCTGAGAGTCTGGACCAGGCAGCTGCGCAGGTGGGGACGGCTGCGGCCTCGGCGGTGGCCACGGCCGCCCCGGCAGGCGGCGGCCCCGACCCGGAGGCCTCATTGGCCTCCCTCGGACGGCACCTGAGTGGGCTAGGCTGGCCACAGGTGAAGCGACTGGACGCGCTCCTGAAAGAACCGATTCCCATTCACGGGCGCGGCAACTTCCCCACTCTGAGCGTGCAGCCCCGGCAGATTGTGCAGGTGAGCGGGTCCCGGGAAGGGGGTGGGGAGTTATGGGGTCTCCAGCCTGACAGATTCTTGTGCTTGGAGGCACCCAGAGTCTGTTCGATTCTCTGCACTGCTAGGGAAAATGAGACTTAGAGATGGACAGGGACTGTAACAAGATCGCACAGAGCATGGGCAGTAGACCATGCTCCCTCCATCTGGCTTTCCCTTCCTCTGCCTCGGGAGAGCCTCGATTCCTCCCGCACCATTCACCCTGGCCCTGGCTAGGAAATGGGAGGAGAATGGGGCGGGACTTGGCTGCGGTGGTGCTTGGGGTGGGGGTGGAGGGGGGTGGCCGGCAGGAGAGTGGCCCTGTCTGCTGAGACTAAGGATAGCAGGAAGCTCTGGATGGGTAGGGGTGCATGCTTGGGTTCAAAATAGGTTTTTTTCATCCCCAAATCTTCATCGTTGGGTTTCACACACCACCACCCCCCCAAGACACACACACTCACTCCTTCCCTCTCTGGAGGTTCTTGGGGCAGACTTTGTCCTGTGCTTCCTCAGCCCTCGGCTCAAGAACCTTGTGGCTAAGTGGAAAATCCTAGAAATCCCAAAAAGGACTCCATCCTTCTCAGCTGGGGATGTGGCAGGAGATTAACTAAGCACCAAACCAGTATTGGTGTCTGCATGATGGAGGGCGACATCGGGTGTCCAGTGTTTCTTCCCTTCCCCAGAACTGGAAGTGAAGTTTGGCCGTGGTGTCTCCTGAGGAGCAGAAAAAGAGAATTCTGGTAGCCCTCTCCCGTTCCTCAGACTCCCTCTTCCCTTTACCTAACTTTCAGCACTCTTCAAATTGCTCTTTTTTCTTTTTTTAATAAAGATTTTTATTTATTTATTTGACAGAGAGAGATATCACAGGCAGAGAGGCAGGCAGAGAGGGGGAAGCAGGCTCCCTGCCAAGCAGAGAGCCTGATGCAGGGCTTGATCCCAGGACCTTGAGATCAGGACCTGAGCTGAAGGCGGAGGCCTAACCCACTAAGCCACCCAGGCACCCCTCAAATTGCTCTTTTATCTGTATAACCTAGGTGCTGGTATACTCTGAAATGCCAGAATGGTAATCACTGTACCCATTTTGTGGCTGGGGAAGCTGAGGCTCCAAGGGGTCATGAGCTGTCTAAGATTACCTAAAGAGGTGAAAATCAAACCTGGAGAATCATGGGTCTTCCTGGGAGATACCTGCTCAGGCTCAAGGCTTTCTACCTCTTCCCCACCTCTCAAGACTCAACTTCTAAGTATTAGGGAAGTCTTCTGATAGAAACCAGAAAATCCAGCCACAATTCTTGTGTATTTCTGCCAGTAGACGGACTTTCTTTCTGGGAAGCTATCCATAGAAGCTAGTGAAGCCAGCCACTCCCCTGCCTCCTATGGTCTCAGCCTCCACTGAGGAGGAGGGGTGTCTGCTAAGGGATTACCTCGCCCTCCCTCCCAGGGAATGGGAGGGAGTGGGGGCAGATTCCCCAGGGCTGACTCACCCACAGCCCCAGTGGTGCTCACTGAGGCATTCCTCCCCTGCCCGCTGTCATGGGGTAATTAGGAAACCAGTTGAGGCTTTTCTTCCCAGGACACTCAGGTCAACCTTGGGGCTCCAACTGCTGTCTCTCCAGGACTGTTTCAGACATGGGGGAAGGAGGAGCCCCGTGTGGAAACTCCCCTCTGCAGGGACGAAGGGTGCCCTGGAGGGGAAGTTCCTGCCCAGTGCCTTTACTGGTGTCTGCTCTGTGCCAATCCCTAGTCGGGACACCAGGGCTCTAGATATGTCTGGGACCTGGCCTCTCTGCCCTTCAGGTGCTCCCTGCCAGGTGGTGGGGACTGCAGGCCAATAGGAACTGACTTCCTGAGCCCCTAATAGGAGAGTGTTCTCCTAGACTAGGGTCAAAGATATCACAGAGCAGGGAGCTGCTGGCTGTGGTGGAGAGATGCAGCCGAGATTTCAGAGCTGGCCTGGGAGGCTGGACATCTGGCTTCAGGGCCTAGACTATTGTCCGTTCTCTTTGCTGGGCCCAGGGTCCTTATCTGTTCAATGCGGAGGGGTTGGACTACTTTACCACATCATTTCAGGGTTCCAGAATCCAAAGGGAACAGTGCCTTCCCCTGCCCTGTACAGTTGCATCCCCAGGGAAGAAGGTCCATCCCATGGCAGGAATCTACAGCTGGCAGTTTCACAAACTGGGGAGGGCGGGGGTGCTGGTTGTGTATGGGCTGTGGAGAGTGGTGCTTGGTGTACATGGGGATGAGGGCCATCGGACTGCCTATATGAGGAGGTGGGGGAGTTGCTGGGGTGGGGTGGAGGGAAGGATGCTAGGTGTGTGTAGTGTGGGATGCTGGTTGTCCACGATTCAAGAATTAGAATCTTGGGGCGCCTGGGTGGCTCAGTGGGTTAAGCCGCTGCCTTCGGCTCAGGTCATGATCTCAGGGTCCTGGGATCGAGTCCCACATCGGGCTCTCTGCTCAGCAGGGAGCCTGCTTCCTCCTCTCTCTCTCTGCCTGCCTCTCTGTCTGCTTGTGATCTCTCTCTGTGTCAAATAAATAAATAAAATCTTAAAAAAAAAAAAGAATTAGAATCTTTCTCCCTCTGTATTCCATAAGACTTTGCCTACAGCAGCAATCTGAGCAGCTAGAGATGCTCATCTTCATTGGACCTGAGCTAGAGGGACCCATTCCCCTGTAGGAATCTCCCCTGCCTAATGAAACTCAGCCACTTAACTAGCTGTGTGACCTTGGATAAGTCCCTCGCCCTCTCTGGGCCCAGGGAACTGAATGAGACAATCTGATCTCTCTAGCTGCAGCCAGAGGGCCTGCATTAGTCAGCTCCAGATTGGAGTTTTGTGAGCCTGCTCGCTGACAGCACCCATATGCCCCCACCCACCCACTGCAGGTCTTGGCAGTGGCCCAGGAACAGAGCGATTCTGGGGAGGCCCTTGGCACAGGAGAAAGGAGGGTGCAGCCACTGCCCCCTTCATGGCTGGAAAGTCTGATTCAGGAGACTCTAAGCTGCCCTGCAGTCTTTGGGTGTGGCGGTATCTGGGGTCCGCCTGCCAAGCTGGAGCTATAGTCACACCTGGGAGAGGGACAACAGCTGCCGGCTGGCTGACACAGCCAGCCCCACGGCCTGACGCAAGCGGTTTAACAAGGGTACTGCTACCTACTCACCAGGCCAGATGCCATGCCCTGGGGTGAGCAGCAGCCTGGGAGCTGGTGCTGGCACTGAGTAAGGCTCCGTCAGCTCTACTGGGACCTGGGGAGGGGGCTGGTCCACTTTGCAAGTCTGGCAGGGTCCTTGGGACAAGGTCTTGCCTGTTTCTCTCCTTGGCCTACATGGGCACAGCTGCCAGTTTCCAGGATGTGGGTGAGAAGTCCCACAGGCCGGGCTGTAGCAACTGGCCCCTTACCTCCAGCTTTCGCAGTCTATCTGGCCAAGGCATCTCCCAACCCCACCCTCCCATTCCTAACTACCTTGACTCAGCTTTAGTGACTGGAGGGTCGCCCTCACTTTGAAGTTTTGAAAGGGAGTGTTAGAACCCTAGTGTCTAGTCTCTGCTCCTTCTAAATCCTGGGGTGGCAATATGATGGGAGGAGAGTCAGCCACACCTGGATTTGAAGGTGCCTCTGCATGATCTCGGGCAGATGATGACAATTCTGTGAGCCTTGGTTTCCCCAGCTATAACTTGGAGATCATAGAGAGCCGTCCCCCATCTGGGTATCTGGCTGGTTCAGTCAATGGAGCTTGTAACTCTTGATCCCAGGGTTGTGAGTTGGAGCCCCAGGTGGGGTATAGAGATTACTTAAAAATAAAATCTTTAAAAAGAAAAAAAAAAAGAGAGAGAGAGAGAGAACATCAATTCCTCCATAGATTTTGGTGAGAAGGTCCAGGTATTCAATAGGTGCCTAATGGGTGTTCCTCCCCAGCCTCCCTGCCCCCAGCTCCTCCCACAGCATGTTCCCGATGGCCAGTTGCTTACCCTTGTAGCCATTGCAGTACCTTCCCCTAGTCTGGGTCCTCCACCCGGAAGCCTTCCTGGAGGGAGCCGCCCGCCTCAGATTGCCCCACTGCGGCTTGCCTCCTCAGCACTTAAGTGCATTCTTTGCAGTAATTCCCTGAGAAGAGAGGAGGGCAGCCCAGCCCAGTGCTGGGCGCTGACTTGGCAGCAAGGCGGGGTTGCAGAATCACTCAAGGCAGGAATGCTGCCTGGTCACTTTCAGGACGGTGCCTGGAATACACTGGGTTGTTGAGAAAACCGAATGTCTGGGCCCAGCTCCGTTCTTCTCCCCCACATGGTCCTAGGCCCAGAAAGATGCCTCTGGCCAAAGGAACATATTCGAGGTTGAAGATGATTGGTCTACGGCATCTCTTCCCACTTGGGCTGGGCACTGAGCGCTTTCTGAGATGATCACCCGTCTCCTGTCCCAAGAGCAGAAAGGGTCTGGGTTTTCACTGCCAGCTCTGCCACTTCTTAATGCCTCCCCACCTCAAATCTCAGGGGTTGTAACACCGCAAACCTCAGTTTCTTCTGCTCTAAAACAAGCACAACATTTGTTTCACAGGGTCCTTATAAAGATGCATTAAGGTGAATATGTCCAAATCAAAAGAACATACATGGACTGGAGAATCCAATTGGCCTGGGTTCCAGGTTCCACCTGGCTACTCTCTGACCTTGGACATGTTACTTAACCTCTCTGTGCCTGTGGTCCCCCATCTGTAAATTGGGACCGTAATGCCTAAGTGCAGGATTATTGTGAGGGTTAATGTAGTAATGCACATGGACTGCAATTACATGCCTAACACATCTGAGCGGTTAGCATCATGGCTGGCGCAAAGTGAAGTGTTTTACTTGAAGTTTTAGAGAGGTAGAATACCACAGTGAGTAAGACCTGAACTCCCCGAGTTTAATTCCCTGGCTGTGTGACCTTGGACGAGTTACTGCTCCTCGGTGCTTCTATTTTTCCCTCTGTAAAATGGGAATAATAGTACCTACCTTATAGCATAGGTAACTGTGAGAATTATACAAGTTTATATCCTAATGTATAAAGTACTTGGATCAGGACCTGGCATTTAGTAAATTCTGTGTATGTGTTTGCTGTCATTAGTGCTGTTCTTCTGGAGTCTTTGCTCCCAGGAGCCATTCTCCAGATTAGGAAATCAAAGTTTAGAGGGTTAAAAGACGTTCCAAAGGCACGACAGCTGGCGTGATTATTACATGGACGTGTGGAGGGGAACCCAGGGGCCCAGGCTCCTGACCCCTCTCTGCCCTGCCGTCTCTTCCGCAGGTGGTCCGCAGCCGCCTGGAGGAGAGGGGACTACATGTGCACGGGGTGCGGTTACACGGCTCGGCCGCCAGCCACGTGCTGCACCCTGAGAGTGGCCTGGGCTACAAGGACCTGGACCTGGTGTTCCGCGTGGACCTGCACAGCGAGGCATCCTTCCAGCTGACCAAGGAGGTGGTGCTGGCCTGCCTGCTGGACTTCCTGCCAGCCGGTGTGAACCGGGCCAAGATCACCCCACTGACGCTCAAGGAGGCGTACGTGCAGAAGCTGGTGAAGGTGTGCACAGACACGGACCGCTGGAGCCTCATCTCGTTGTCCAACAAGAGCGGCAAGAACATGGAGCTCAAGTTTGTGGACTCGGTCCGGCGCCAGTTTGAGTTCAGCGTGGACTCCTTCCAGATCATCCTGGACTCCCTGCTGCTCTTTGGCCAGTGCTCATCCACGCCCATGTCTGAGGCCTTCCACCCGACCGTGACCGGTGAGAGCCTGTACGGGGACTTTGCCGAGGCCCTGGACCACCTGCGGCGCCGCATCATCGCCACACGCAGCCCTGAAGAGATCCGTGGCGGTGGCCTCCTCAAGTACTGCCACCTGCTGGTGCGGGGCTTCAGGCCTCAGCCGGGCACCGACGCACGCGCCCTGCAACGGTACATGTGCTCCCGCTTTTTCATCGACTTCCCAGACCTGGTGGAGCAGCAGCGCACACTGGAGCGCTACCTGGAGGCCCATTTCAGTGGAGCCGACTCGGCCCGCCGCTACGCCTGCCTGGTGACGCTGCACCGGGTGGTCAACGAGAGCACTGTGTGCCTCATGAGCCACGAGCGTCGCCAGACACTGGACCTCATTGCCATGCTGGCGCTCCAGACACTGGCTGAGCAGGGTCCGGCTGCAGCTGCTGCCCTGGCCTGGCGCCCCCCGGGCGCCGATGGGGTCGTGCCTGCCACCGTCAGTTACTACGTGACTCCTGTGCAGCCTCTGCTGGCTCGGGCCCACTCATATCCCACCTGGTTGCCTTGTAACTGACTCAGACCCTGGCCAGAAGGTGCTTGGCCTTTCCTCAGGATGTGGGGCCTCCAGGAGTGTGTAGGAGATGTGACCAGAGACCAGCAGCCTGTGCCAAGTGGCCCAGCACTGCTGCAGGGTTGGGCCTTTGACTGAACAGACCAGACACGGCTCATCCCCGAATGAGGCCCCTGGCGGGGGTTCAGGCCAGGCCGGGGTTCTTGATAGACCTGTGGGTTTTTGTATCCCACTTTTGGACCAGCATGATGGTGGGGTGCAGGGGCTGTTTGTCTTGGGGGTCCATTGCCTTCAGGAGACAAAGCATGTTTGGGCTGGCAGCCTCAATGCTCATTACCTTAGGTTGATTTCTGTGACCTAGAAAGGTCCCAGGTTGATTTCTGTGGCCCAGAAAGGGTCTTTTTGGGGAAAGCCAGCCCACAGTGATCCCAGCAGCCTCAGAAGGCTAAAATATGGTATGTTATAGGAACTACTCACTCTGGGTACTCTGGGTTGGGCTAGACCCCTGCCGGGACCTGGCAGTCCAACCGGACTAAGCACTGGGAAGAGGGAAGCTGAGGCGGGACGCAGCTACCTGGGTTTGCAGAGGGATAGGGTTAGCCCACCCTTACCCCAAGCTATCCAGGTGCGCGGGCGAGCAGGAGCTGAGCTGCCGGCGTAGGACATGGCCCATGCCCCTTCTAGGGTAGTGCTCCCTTCCCCTATGGTGTGGAGATCCCTCCACCTAGGAGTTCGTTCTTCGAAGGGTGCTGGGCCCAAAGTGACCAGTCAAGTGCTCCCACCCCAATGGCCTGGTTACAGGGTCTTCACTCGGAGGAAGGGAACCATGCCCCACCTCCTTTCCCATCCCTCTGGATTTGTCACCATTTTGCACTCTTAACACCTGCCAATAAAGATTGTCTACACTAAACCTAGCACCATGATTTCTCCTGGGAGAAGGACCTTCCATGGCTGTGGGGGCTCTGGCTGCCTCTCCCAGCCCACCTCTGGCTTATATTTGGGGGTTAGGGACATTTGGGTGGCTTGGACTCTGAGTCCTGGGCTGTAGCTGGGGAGTTTCACCTCCTTCCCTCAACACCAGCCCCAGCTGGAGAACTGTGCTAGGAGCTCATGTCTACACATGTGACTTGTACCTGCAAATTGCCTCGGCAAGTCTCTTGTTAAAGAGTAAATATTTCAGCATTTTCTCACCTGGAGTCCTGATGACCCTGGGCTTGACCTCACACTCCGGTGCTCAGGGCTTCTTGACCCTTGGCCCACCCAACCCCAGTCCTTCTCAGGAAGCCGGTGGAGGACAAGCTGAGTGAATGTGGACTGGAGAGCCCTTCAGCGGTGGCCACCGAGACTCAGGGACTTCTAGCGTGCTCCAGAGCAAGAGCCCAGGTTTGGCCTCCCTACCTGAGAGGAAGGTTCCATCCGTCCTCTCTTACTCCCAAGTGCAATGGGCACACCCTGGCCTGTTCTAAACGGGTCCCCTAGAAGGGCAGGGTCTCCTTTCCAAACCCAGCTGGGGGCCATACCAGGCTCCCCGGGAGCTCTTCCCTCGGGCCATCGGCCAGTCACTGGCCTGGACGCTGCCCACTGTTTACCCAGCCCCTTTGATCCAGGGATGGCAAAGCCCTTAACATATTCAGCCTCATTAGTGGTTTCTGAAGTGGTGGCTTTGATGGTTCCATCCAGGCTGAAAAAAACAAGGCCTCCGAGGAGGCCCCAGGTGACCTGGGTGAGTCCAGTCACCTCATCTGCTCAGTGAGTCCCCTCAGGGCTCAAAAGGGCTAGAAGGGTGAGTAGTTAAGACTTTCTTGGCTTGGTGACTGAAAACAGCCCCTCCCGCCCCAACCCTAGTTGCGCCCACCCAACGAGGGGCTTGGGAGAGATTGTTTCTCCCAGATCCTGGGTTGGGCATGAGGGGACGTCCACCGTGTATAAGGCAAGCAATAGGAGCAGGAACCCATCAGAAAACAAAAGACCAAGATTCCCGACTCTTGTGAAGATAACACTTCCAATACAGTAGACAGAAAATAAACAATGATATAGTCTTAGAAGGTCAATGATGCTTCAAAGCACGTGGCAGGGTAAAGGATTGGAAGTGCCAGGGTACGTGACTTTAAAAAGGGCGGACCTCATCGAGAGGGTGACATTTGATCAAACAAAGACACAAAGGCAGTGGCTGGCAAGCCCTGCGATGTCTGGGGAGAGAGCTTCCGGGCAGAGGGAATCTGTTCTTGGGCACATACAACCAGCAGGCATGTCCGGGGGAGGGCGCGTGTGCCTGAGGGTGTCTGGCCGGCCTTGCACAGGCATGCACACTCTTGCCGCTGCGACACGCACAGGTGTAAGATGTGGGAGAGCATGAGCCTGGAGCTCCCAGGAGCAGCTGCCCTTTCTGGAGTCTTCTCTCGGGGTCAAGCACTAAGCTGAAGTCTTCACGGTCGCTACCTCCCACTTCATCCTTGAGAGAAGAGCGATTATTTCCACTTTTACAGACAAGGAAGCTGGTGCTGGAGAGGTCAGGGAAGTGTGGGTATGTTCCTGTCAACCCCTGTGCCCTTCCGGCCCCTCCGCTCTGATTCCATGTGGGTGAGCAGGGCCTCCTGCCCCCGCCCACATACGTGATGAGGCGTGTTTGGCAGGTGACGGTTTGTACTTCTGCGCATTGACCATTTTGGGGAGGGCAGCGGAGCAGTGTGGGGAGAGGTACATTTTCTTGATGTACATGACACCAGCCGTGGCTTGGGGTGACGATGCCAGAGGCCCATGGTGGCAGCAGGTGCGCCTGTGGGTGTGTTTGGGGCTGGTGCAGTGTTTCTGGGTGTGAGAAAAACAATGACTCAGTGGCTGGCATTGTTCTCTCATGGACAGTTCCCGCAGCCACCTCAGACGCCAGGACAGGCAGAAATGAAGACCTGGGAATCAGAGCCAGAGAGGGAAAGGCTGAGGGAGGAGAGCCCACCCCCGTCACCCCACAGGGCTCCCTAGCCACAGTTCACCCGCCCCTGTGGGCCACAGAGGGTGGGGGAGCTCCAAAGGGAGAAGAGGCACCGCTGTGAACTTTTAGGGAGCAGAAGACATGCCGTCAGACAGCGATATGATGTGTTGGCCCCTCCAGCCCCACGCTCTCCACCCTCCTCCAAGCTCCGAGTCCGGGAAGGCTGACCTCTGCGGACTGTGCGTCAATGACTCCCTTGTTCTCAGCCTTCCTGTTGCCTTGGCCAGTGAGAGGCCCGGGCAGGAGACTGAAAGGAGGAGAATGGGGTGTTTATTCCGACTGCTTCCTCCCCACCAGGCTGCCATGCTTGGCTGCATCTCTCAACCAAAGGCCATTGCTCCCCATCAGGGGCACTCCCCACATGGCTACACCCTCAGTCCCGTGCCCTCCCTCCCCACCGTAAAGGCTCCCCACTGTTGCCAGCCCTGGAGAGCGGCACCATCCCTTGTCCCTTTCTTCAGCCCACATTTTTGGAAATAATCCCTTTTGAAATCTCTTCCCAGTTTGAGGGTGCTCTGCCTCCTGCTGGGGCCCTGACAGACAAACAGGTCCTTGTGGTCACCAGCACAGTCACACACAATCTTTCACGGATCACCACACTGCCCTGTCATCACAGATGGATGCCACCTTCCTGCGTGGGTCCCAGTCTCCTCCCCCAGCTTCCTCATCACATCCTTCACCTCAGAGCCAGATCCAGGGGGAAAGCAGTCTGGAAGTCAGTCAACAGGGCCAGACTGCCTCAAGGAACTGCTAACCTAAAGAGTCATGAGAGACGCACACAAAGGAAAGGCAGTAGGGACACTTGCAAAGCAAACCTCAAAATCACATGCCTTTGTCTCACATTAATGAAATTTATTCTTCCTGAATGTATAAATCAGGAGACTGATTCAAGAGACATTCATTTCGCGAATAATACAAGTTCTGGGTTGTGTGTGAGTAAATGTGCCCCCCTTCCCTTTTATCAGGATATTTGAATAAATACGCTCCCTTTTTTTCATTTTAAACTTTGCTTCCAATTTTTATGTTGCCACTGTGTCTCCCTGAGGAAGAGGTGCCCCTCCCCCTGAGCCAGCAGCAGGCCATCTTTCTGAGAGTCCACAGCCACTCCCTAGTCAGAGAGGATAAGGACAGTGGGGCAGGGAAGCAGGGATTTCTCAGACCAATGTTTCCTCTCAAATAGGCCTCCCAGCATTGTCAGAGTGAGAAGCCATGACATTGACCAAAATGCAGACCCCAGCTGCACTGTGACTTAAGGACGACGACTATATTTAAAAAGAAATCCTTTTCATGTTCACATTAGAAATGTTTGCTCCTTTCTTAAATAATCTGATTGCATCTCAGAGGACCTGTCGTAACATTTCCAAGCATACAGTGTCAGCCAAAATCAAATGTGGCTTAGGTAAGAAAACTCAAGAGTACAGGAACCTTCCCCAGAACCCAGCACCTTGCCATGGTTGAGTGCAAGGCCTCTGTGAAGGGAGGACAGTGCCAAGATTGTATGAGATCAATTCGGTTGGGTAGGGTTGTGGGATGTCTTCTTGAAGGAGATGCCTAGGGCAGGAGCTCAATCCAGGAGTCCAGATCCGTAGAGTGGAGGCTCTGAGGAACTGGGAGGAGCTGGAAAGAATAATTTCAAGAGCTTTAATTACCTCCTTCCCACAGTGACCAGCCTCACCCAAACCCTTCAACGTCTGCGTCAAGAGGGCCCATTGTGGAGACAAGGTACAGGATAATATTATGGAGCAGGGCTCCATGGCTCCCGTCCTGGAAGAGGTGGGGGCTCTTGGGGTAAGCAGAGGTTCCCTTGGGCCTTTTTCCTTGGCTGAGATCCCCACTGGTCTGAGCAGCTGGAATGGAATGTTCCTGGGAAGAAAAGCCTGCCCCTCCTCCACCTCTCCCCTTATGGAGTTCCCCAGGGCCCAGGGTGGGGGGAGAAGGATCATTCCAGGGATTCCTGATATGGTGATGCTCTGGGAAAGCAAAGCCCCAAAGTGACATTATCCTCTCTCCAGCTCTCCAAACACACACACACACACACACACACACACACACACACACACACACACACAACTGGCCCAGAGAAGGGAAGTCATTTGTCCAACTTCTTCCAGCTGAGAAGTTATAGGCAAACACTGAATCCCAGATCTGTCTTATTCCAAGCTTGAGGCGCTTTCTGCCCTCACCATGGAGCCTGTCACCCTCCTCCCCTGCCATCCCAGGCTCTCTACTCTCCTTGGCATGAAACCTTCCAGCCAGGTGTTCAGGGAGGAGGTAGCCCTCCAAGGCAAGCCCAGGCTCTGAGCATCACTGGCCTGCCCTTGCCTTAAGGTAGGTGTGCTGACTCAACCTGACTCACCCCCCCAGAGCCCAGACAACCAGGGACAGGAGCTAGCTTCTGGGGGTGTGCCCAGACCTTGGCGGTGGTGATTGGGGAGGGCGGGTACACCTTCTGCCACCCTTCCAGCATTTCATCACATCCCTCCCAGATCTGAGGACCAGGGGCCACGGTACTCAGACATAAAGGGTATTACCCCAGAAAGCCCCTCAAATGGAGCCCTTACTATCCTGGTAAATGAAAAGCCACATAATGTTTAAAGGACCCCTCATTTACAGGTTCTAGGTCCTTAGGCAAGTCATCTGCCCTACCTGATCCCCAGTTTCCTCATCCATGGAAATGGGGACAGTAACCCCTACTTTGCAGAGTAGCTGGGAGGAATAAAACAGATAAAGTGTTCAGCATATTGCCTAGCGTGGAGATGGTTAATATATTCCAGAACCAAGAAACCTGGCCGGGCTTAGGCCAAGCACTAATGCAGGAAGAAATAGGCTGGAGATTTCCCTGACTTTCCCCCTCCTCGGGGCTGTAGAGCAAGAGCCTCTTTTATCTCTGAGAACACTGGGCTATTGGGTTTTCTCTAGGGACCTGGGGCGGGGGGGGGGGGGGGGGGGGGGGAGTGTCTGTGGGGGGAGGAGGGTGCGGGGGCGGATTCCTCCTTGAGACTGCCCGCTACAGGTTTGGAGCACCGCAGTTGTGACCTGTTTAAGCCTGAGCTCTAGGAAGTCACCGTGGTCCCCAGATGGCTGCAGAATGCGGTATTCTGATCAGTTATCAGTGTAACAAATCAGACGGAGACCGCCAACAGGGGCAACCTTATTTCCAGAAACTCTTCCTTGATGAACCTTCCTCCTGAAGTCCGGGTCGGGCCCAACCACGGACCCAACCTTACGTGTTTCTCCGAACGACCGCCACGCCCCGCTCATTCTGCCAGACCCTTAACTCAAGGCCTAGGAAGGCTAGGCAGGACCAGAGGGGGGCGGTCGGGGGTGCGGACCCCGGGGACCAAGCCTGCTCCAGGCCACGCCAAGCCCCGGGAAGCAGCCCCACACTGCCCTCTGGTGGCACCACCCAGAGATGCCTTCACTGGGCTAGGGCCCTCCAAAAAAGGGAAGGGCTCGTCCAGGGGAAGGGCAAGTTCTAAATTAAAACACTGAACTCTCTCTCAGCCCCAAAACCTGGCCAGAAGAAGGGCTCCTGTTCTCATTTCCCCTCGCTGAAACCCCAGATTCCATGCTGACCATCGAAGTTCTCAAGACCCCCAGCACTGGGACCATCAAGAAAGTGTTTCAGGAAGCGGGGGAGGGCTGGGAGGGTGTCAGTCACCAGACCCAGGAACTACAGTTATTTGTGAAGGCCTAAAAATAGCCCTCTAACAACACAAATTGCCCAGCCCCAGAGGGTCCCCTGGGATAGTGATTGCTAGGGAAGGCTGCCTAGATGAAGGCTGGAACCCTTAAAAAAGCAGAGACCCTCTGAAATCCATGCCGCTTCTTGAACCCCTGGACTGAGTAGATACTAGTGCTTGTTGACTGAGGAGAAAACGGAGCCTCCTAGAGGGGGCTAGGAGGCTCAGACAGGGGTGGGAAAATGACCTTTGTTAGTTGGCTGAGGAGTAGTGGGCAGAGCACTGAACCATGAGCTGAGGTTCAAGTCACTGAGCACTGTATTCCCCAGGTCAAGGCCCTTGGTGAAAGGCAGTGGAACATCTAGAAGGGGGGAGGGGGACAGGGCTGCCTGTGACACTAGGACGAATCTCCATCTCCCACACACATGCATCACTTTCTCCATCAAGAGCTGTCTCTAATCCCTCATTCCCTACCCCCTCTCCAAATCAGGACAAAGCGGATGATGCTAAATCCCAGAGAAAGGCAATACTGATGGCACAGAGCACTTTACACCACTAGCTAAAAGCTTCTCTGGACCAAGCATCCCTCTCCCGTAGAAAACCCATCTCCCGCAGAAAACCACCAGTCCTGGCTGCAGCCCAGCGTTGCAGCTGGAGCTTCTCACTGTCACCTCCAAAAAGTCCTTGTTCTCTCTGGGCCTCTAGACCCTGAATGAGCTGAGTAGCTTCAGAAGGTTCTCCCTCTCCACGGAGGCCAGAGGATGCTAGGGCCCCTCATTGCTCTCCTGGTCCCCATGCTCTCTCAGATTCCTTGAGACCTCCTCCTGGACTTCCCTACTCCAGCTAAGAATGAGGTTTGGAAAGATCTGCATGTTAGAAACCAGCCCCAAAATTTGTACCCGAGGAGAGGAAGAAGAAGAAGAAGAAGGGCTAAAGAGAGTCAGGTGAGGGCCCCCGGGGCAATGCACCTGACCCTCAAGACTCTAGGATTAAACCAGATTCCTATGACTCTGACGTTCTCATCCTACCCCCTTTCCCCTATTCCCGAACCCTGACATGAGGAAGGACAGCTATGTCCAGAGAGGGACTGAGGAATCTGGCCCAGAGAGGAGGCAGAGTTGTTCTAGGTACCACAGCAGACAGGCTGGACACCAGCTCCCTGTAGCCCCTGCCCCTGGGCAGGAAGGAGACACCATGGGAAAGACACACACAGGCCTGGGACCTAGTTCTGTCCAGAGCTGGCATGTGACCTTGCCACTCTGTAAAATGAGGACTTTAAATTAGCTCCAAGCTCCAGCAGCAAAAGCAGTGCCTGTTTCTAGGTGTGATTTGAAAGAATAAACCATTCCTGCTGTGACTTAGGGGGGAAGAAGACAGACCTCTCCCTGTGTTAACCTCACTACATACAGCCCTTTCCAGAGCTGAGGACAACCACTTCACAGACTGACAAGGGAGGCTGCAGTCCAATCAGCTGATGAGCAGCAAAGCAGCAGCCAGGCAATTCATAGCTGGGGGGGTCCTGAAGGGCACGTGGACAGGAAGAGAAGTCAATCTCATTTCAGGTCTGGCCCTTTAAGGCCCCCCTTTCTAGAAGCAAATGACATACCTGCCCCCTTGGGGCTTGTTAAAGGATGTAACCTGGCTCCATCCCTGGCAAAGCCATCTTAGAGACAGGTTGGGAGGGGGTCCCCTAGGAGAGCAGGTGAGGCCTTAGGCAGTTACCAAACACCTCACCCTGGTTATCTAAGTTACTTTTGGCAAAACTACTTGAGACGATGAGAAAAGATCTGTCTCCTAGAAGTGGAAGGGTCTAAGTATGATGGAAACAAATCCATAACCTCTCTGAGATGCCACCCCCTCCAAATGGGAAACAGGGGCTTAGGAGAGAATTTAGTGGTCCATCGCTGGCCCAGCACCCCACCCCATTCTGGGACCTGTTTATTCTGTCCTCCCCGAAGGTGTGGAGCTGGGCAGTGCCGGAAAGCAGCAGTCTCAAGGGCAAGACTCTTCTTAGCCACAAGGGACCCAGGAAAGGCAATGCGGGTTGGGGGCGGGGGGGGGGGGACGGCGGGGAGGGGCAGGAAGGGGAGGAGGCCTGGGGCAGTGCAGCAGGCTCCGACTGGTAATAAAAGTTTGCGGGCAAACCCCTCTTGGAATCTGAGCATCTTCAATTTCCCCAACTCTATAATGGGGACTTGGTGCTACCACCTCGCCCCCCGGGAGGACTGGGAGAGGCCGTTACAAAGTGGCCAGCTTTACTGGAGACCCAGAGGACTCCAGAAGCCCCAGGGAAGGGAGATTCGGGGCCCGGTACCACCCTGCCCCGCCCGCTCAGATGCACTAGCCGCTCAGACCGCACCTCAGCCTCCTTTACTGGGCCCCTGGCCCCCCGACTGTGTCTTCCTGGGGTTCGTCAGTCCGTCCATCCGCGTCGGTGACGCCGTCCATCCAGCCAACGTCCCAATCCGTCGGCCGGCCCCTCGGCGATGGCCTGTCGGGGGTGGCCAGGGCCCCCGACGCTGAGGTCAGCGCTGGGGGGAAGCGGGGCCGCGGGGCGGGCTTCGGCGGAAGGGCGAGTCGGGCTCTGGGCCGTGGCCCCGCCGCAGGCGCCCGGCACCCCAGGGCACACAGCCCCCCAGCCCTAAGGCCGAGGCGAGCAGCGCAGGCGGGCGGCCCCGGCGGCCGCGGCGCGGGCCCTTCTTGAGGCGCGAGCCGTGCGCCGCCAGGTAGAGCTCGGCCTGCGCCACGCCGCCGCTCAGGCGGCCCAGGCTCTCCGCGCGGTGCGCCAGGCGCAGCTCGGCCGCCAAGAAGACGCGGTGCAATTGCAGCACACGGCTCTCCAGCTCCGACACCAGGCGCCGGCGGCCCTCCACCTCCAGCAGTCGCCGCCGCGCTTCGGCCAGCTCCAGCGCTCGGCCCCCGGCTGCCCCCGCCGCCGCGCCCCCTGCCGGCGCTGTAACCCCCGCGCCCCCGTTAGCGCCCTGGCGCCAGCGCTGCAGCTCCTGCCCCTCCGCCGAGCCCGCCCACGCCGGGGCCGAGTCGGCCGGCGCCGAGACCGAAGCCGGGGTCGGAGTCAAGGTCGGAGATGGGGGCGGGGGCTGAGGGGACGACAGGAGCTCCCGGGGCGGCGGCGGCGGGGACCCCGGTTCCGCGGTCCCTTCCTGGGCCCCCGGGCCGCAGGCGCTGATGCGGCAGCCCGGCATCCCCCGCCCCCCGGCGGTCTGTTCCTGTCTGTCCTCTGGTCAGGTCAGCTGCCCCCGCGAGGGGGAGGACCGAAGCCGCGCACGCGAGAGAGATGCCTTCGCAGCCCCCGCGCGAGCCGCGGGTGCATCTTATAGAACACGGGGCGGAGCGAAGGGCAACACAGCCAATCAGAGACTGGAATGCCTGAACCCGCCCCCCTGGCTCCGCCTTCTCAGGATACCGCCCTAACCCTTAGGGTCCTTGGTCCTCTGTCCAGCTTTGCCCAGCTAGGGCATCCGGTCCCCATCCACCTCCCCCCAGATTTGGTGTAGAAAGAGAACCGCATCTTCTCTGGTCTAGTCCCTGAGTCATAAGCTCTGGCAGTTGATGCTTAGAAATCACGGACTCCAGTCGCCTTGCAGCGAAAGGTCGGGCGGGGGGTGCCTGAGGCCACACTGTGTGCCAGTGAGAGTCTGGACTAGAACTCTAGAGATTTGACTCCTTGCGCAGTGCTCCTTCCCGAACCGCACACTGCCGCTTGGCCGAATCGGTTCTTGGGTCACAAGTCTCTCCAGGACCCCATCTCCAATCTCCCTGGGTCAGTGAAGAGGTTAATGTAGAGCAGTGACCAGTGTTCAGATGGAGATTTGGCCCGGTTGGTTCCCCACAGAGGAAGCCCTTCGCTTGCAGAACAAACCACAGCGCAGCCGCTGAGCCTGGCGCGGCTTTCTCAAAGGAGCCCCAGAGAAATGTGCAACGGTGTGCAAAATTCTTTCTGTGTCCTTGTTCCTGTTTGCTCCTCCCAGTAGGTAGGCATCCCCATATCTAGAAACAGAGGAGGGAAACAGACACAGAAGGTACAGAGGTGCCTTGCCCAAGGCCATATTGCAGGTCAGTGGCTGAATCTGGACCATTGAATGGGACCAACTGGACCATTCATATCCTCTGGGAACTCAGATACCTGGGTCTCCCCTCATTCAGGGACCCTCCTTAAATGGGACTTTAGTCACCCTGGTAAAACCATAGGACTGAGCCCAGCCCATTTTTCTCTGAACTAGAGGAGACCCTGCCCTACCACCTCCAAACACTGGCCCAGACACCACGGCCCTGACTCAATTTCCATCCACTCCAAGATGCCATGAGAGATGGGAGGTGTCTGTTGTGGGCAGGGCAGGGATTGGAGGGTCCAGGAACCAGTTCTGAGACTGATTGGGAGGAACCCCAGCAAACCTTAGACTCAGGAGGACTTGCCAAAAAGGTGTAACCAGTGTGACTACTGCCCCAGCCTGAAGAGGAAGCTGATGTGGGAGCAGCACTCACTTGATGTCCAGGAGGAGGAATTCCTGTGGAGGAGGAGGACGGAGGACCCTCCCCCGCTCCTGTGTTCTCTTTGTTCTTTCAGTGCCTTAGACTGAATGAGGGGGACTTGTGGGTGAGAAAGCTTGGCTCATCATCAGACAGATCACTGCTCCCAACTTCTGGGGGACAAATCAAGGGGAATAAGACTAGAATTTGCCCCCCATCATCACCCAAATCCAAAGACCCAGCCAGACCTGAGTTCAAATCCCACACAGATCGCCCATTTGGGCAAGTTGTTTCTCTCAATAGGAGATACTCAACCCATATTTATTGAATAGATGAATGTTCTCTATATCCTCACGGCATCCCGTAGAGACAGGCATCAGCAACCTCTTCTTCCTGATAAGAAACCAAAGCCTAGGGCCGCCTGGGTGGCTCAGTGGGTTAAAGCCTCTGCCTTCGGCTCAGGTCATGTACCCAGGGTCCTGGGATCAAGCCCAGCATCTGACTCTCTGCTCAGCCAGGAGCCTGCTTCCCTTCCTCTCGCTCTGCCTACTTGTGATCTCTGTCAAATAAATAAAATCTTTAGAAAAAAAAAAAAAAGAAAGAAAAAGAAACCAAAGCCCAGGGAAGTGAAGAGGTTTGCCCAAGACCAAACAGCAGATGAGTAGCCAAGAACGAATTCAAACATGGATCTGACCCACTCCAAAGTCATCCTTCACCTCCCTGTAATTCTGATCTGTCCTGTGTTCCTATTCTCTATGGCACTTCCCGCAGGTTATGTATATATATTTGTTTACTTGTTCAACAGTCTCTCTCCCTAGGTCAGTTTTACTTATCATTAGAATCACCTTAAGTTAAGTAGAGTGCCTGACCCCATAAGACAGTCAATAAATATTTATTTGAGTTGAAAAATAATGTAAGGGTAGCGCTTGTTAAGAATGTAGAAACCTCTTTCCCTTCTTTCTTTCCTTCCTCGCCCTCTCCCTTCCTTCCTTCCTCTCATTCAACAAATTTGAGGGGCACCTGGGTGGCTCAGTTGGTTAAATGTCTGCCTTTTGCTCAGAGTCCTGGGATTACCAGCTTCGGGCTCCGATTCTCCCTCTGCCCTGCCCCCTTGTGCTCCCTCTCTCTCTCACAAGTTAATAAATAAAATTTTTTAAAAATTTTTGATCATTATCTCTTTGTCAGGCTGACTGCTGGAGGTACAGCCATGATCAGATGGGACTCTGCTCTTAGGGAACACACAGTCTAGTCGAGGGGACACAACCGGGTGATGGCATTTGAGTGAGATATCTACTGGGATGGGGGGGGACACAGGGACTATGGGGACATAGAACAGACACTGAGCCCAGCTGGGTGGGGAGGGGGTCAGGAGAGTTTCCTGCAGGAGATGATATTTAAACTGAGACTGGAAGGATGAGTCAAATCGAGTCAAATGGGGGTGGGGGCGGGGGCGGGGACAGGAAGGGAGGAAGGGAAACTGTGTACACAGGACCAGAGGTGAGAGACCTTTGGCACCTGCAAGCTTCCTTCCCAGAGTCCTTAACTGGCCTGCACTCCTGCTCCTGGGAGTGGACAGGGCCATAAGCAACCACTTGTAAGGACACAGCCAGTCTGGCAAACATGACATTTGGAATTAGGAAACAGGTTTTTAAACTATAATGATTACTGGCTTTTCTGATCTTATAAAAGTCATACATTCATTTTATAGAAAAAATGAGAAAGAACATATTAAATTAAAAGAATAGGAAGGGAAGGGAAAGGCATCTGGAATTAGAGAGACTTCAGTCTGAATTGAAGCTCAGTCTGTTCCCAGCTATGCGGCCATGAGAAAGGTACTTCTTGTCTGTGACCTTCAGGCTCTAGGGAATGGACTGGACTATACCCCCAGCATCGACAAGGACACGGATGCAAGGATTTGTCCAAGGTCCCACGAGCTCGTCATATCTGTCTGTGAAGCAGCTCTAGAGTCCTGTCCATTATTTTTTTTTAAGATTTTATTTATTTATTTGACAGAGAGAGATCACAAGTAGCAGAGAGGCAGGCAGAGAGAGAGAGAGGGAAGCAGTCTCGCTGAGCAGACAGCCCAATGTGGGGCTCAATCCCAGGACTCTGGGATCATGACCTGAGCTGAAGGCAGAATTTAACCCACTGAGCCACCTGGGCACCTAGTCCTGTCCATTATTATATCCACACTCCTACCAGGACAGAAGCCAGTGGAGAGAGACAGATCCTGACAGAAGCTAGTGCCCAAGGCAGGATTCCCCTGCATCAGCTGAGTGGAGGGGGCAGGAGGTCAAGGCCTGAGGAGTCTGCTTGCATCCCAGTCCCAGCCTAGAAGATTCGAGGCCTCACCAAGAGATGCAGCCCCTCCTTTTCAGTCTCTTCCTGGCAACCTGGCCTGGCACCCCCTAGGATGTGATATCAGTTTAATAATTTAGCAGATGCAGACAAAGATAGCAGCTCTGAAAATAAACCAGCTAGGCCCCAGCCTCCATCTCCTCTTTCCTCAACAGACTCCCCTACCTTCCCTGCAAGGTTTCTGATTGCCCCACACGTGTCAGTTCCCCAGCCTGCCAAGGAGCACGTGACACCTCCTTCTCCATCACCTCCCTCCTACTCACCTCCTTCTTCTCTCCATTCTCATTTTAAGAGCTTTCATATTAATTAGGGCTTACAGGAATCTTGGCTTTAAGTCTCAAGGCCTTGAGCAAGTCCCATCATTCTAAGCCTGTCTTCGCACAATCAGAAAATGAGGCCTCCGGATTCCTAGATGTAGCATGAAGAAAATGTCTGGAGGGTGGCAATTATTTGGACAGGGGACTGGACCTCTTTCCCAGGAAGGCACAAGTCCTGTGTCAGTTCTGTTTCAGTCAACAACACTGCAACCCACCCTGCCACTCCCTCCTGAGAGCTCACAGATTTTCCTTGTTTTTCATTTCTCTTGTGATAAAAATTTTGCCCTGGTTTGTATTCCTAGAATAAAAGGCTTTGACTTGTTTTCACAGTGGATGCAGCAGGTCTGATGTGGGAAACAAAGGGAGAAGAAAAATTATTAAATTTCCTTACTACCTACAGCCCATTGACAAGTCCTTCAAACAGTGTACTATCTTCCTCTAGGGACTCAACTGCCTCCATGTTAATACTTTGCTAAGGACAAAAGGCAATTTTAGCACAACCCTCCAGGATCCTGTAAATCTACTTCAACATATACAAGTTCCTTTGAGGGAGGTGCCTGGGTGGCTCAGTTGGCTAAGCATCTGCCTTCAGTTCAGACAATGATCCCAGGGTCCTGGGATGGAGTCCTGCCTCAGGCTCCCTGCTCAGCGGGAGCCTGCTCTCCCTCTCCCTCTACCCTTCCCTGGCTTGTGCTCTCTCACTCACTCTCTCTCTCTCAAATAAAGTATTTTTAAAAAATTCTTTTGGAAATTCCTTTATCTCTACTCTCCTCCACCCCGGGATATATGCCAGGATATAAACATCTCCCAAGCATATGACCCACTGATATACATCTGAAGAGTCTCATGACTCAGCTTTTACTAAACAGTAATAAATGACCTTTCCCAAAAATAGCTAGCCTCCGAGCCCCCCCACCCCCAGGATCCTGGAAACCCTGTTTCCAAAATACCTGGGAGCTTACACTATCCCTAACCCTCTCCCAACTTGAAAGCATGTAAAAGGCCACTCCTCATGACCCCAGTGCAGCTCTTTCTGCCCACGGGTCCTGTCTCTGTGCTTTAATAACCACCTTTTGGCACCAAAGATGTCTCAAGAATTCTTTCTTGGCCATCGGCTTCGAACCCAAATGTCTTCCCCTATATCAGGGCATGTGCATTTGGGGCTCCATCACATTTCTAACAAATAGAAATGTTACTTCTTTCTGGAAAGTTGGGAAGAGCACTACCCCTCCCTCTCCTCAAAGTTCTGCTCAAACCGCTCCATCTTTATGGATCTCTGTTTCTACATCTCTAAAGTGGCCAGGTGTCAAAGGGTAAGTAGAACAAAGTCAGACTCTGGGATCTCCAGACTGTGAGCTCCAAAAGGCATGAGTGAGATTGCATTTGTGTTCATGCATTCATTCAACAACGGAATCAAGCACTTGCTAGGAACCAGCCGCTGGGCAAGGTGCACGGCAATAAATAAAAGAAGCACAATCCTTAATGTCCCAAAGCTTAAATTTCAGAAATCAAAATAATTAAGACCCAAGAAGGGTGCCAGGAAGAAAATACCTGCTAATTTTCACCTAGTGGTTACTCTGTGCCGGGGAGTAATCCTCCTCGCGGCCGCTGTTCTTAGCACACCCCATTCTACAGATGAAGAAACTTTAGAACAAGCTGATTGAGTAAGTGTGGCCAAGGTCACAAAGAGTGGCCAAGCTAGGATTCAGCCCAGGCAGTCTGCCTGCAGAATCTATTTTCAACCATGATGCTATCTACAGTGAGTGCTTCCCTAGAAATCATGAACAAGGAATCACCCGGTGACATGATAGAAAGAAGAGTCAGGGAGGGCTTCTCCTTAGAAGGTGACATTTAAACGGAGACCTGAGAGAGAAGCAGGAGTCAGTCATGTGGAATTAAGGAAAGAGATTTCCCAGCAGGAAAAAAAAATATGTGCAAAGGTCCTGAGACAGAAAGATCGGTGTGCTCAGTGCCTGGTAAACCAACAGGAGAATGGGGTCAGAGCTGAGGTCAGGGTGAGGATTAGTGCAGCGGAAGCCTTTGAAAGGCTTAAGTGGGGATCAACACTGATCCGATTTGTTTTTAAAAGATTGTGCTGTTTGCCTTGTGGTGAGTGACCGGCAAGGGAACAGGAGGAGCATGAGGGAGACCAGTTAGACGATTACTGCAGTAATACAGCTGAGAGGACGTGGCTGGGCCAGGAGTAATGGCAAGAGGTGGGAGGGAGGATGGATTTGAGCTTTATTTGGAGGCGAATCCATGGATTAGTGGGAGTGGGTGGGGGTGGGGTTAGGGCAGACAATGCCCTCCGGGTTTGTGGACAGAGCAGCAGAATGGATTGTGGTGCCCTTGACTGAGATGGAAAAGAGCAAGGGAGGGACAGGTTTCATGGAGAAATCAAGGTCAAGAGGTGGTTTTCTTTTTTTTTTTTCTTTAAATGTTACTTGCTTCATTACAAAAATAAGAACAAAGGGGGGGGTCTATGGGAATAACCCATTATATCTTCCCATTTTTTAGCCCAGCTAAATATATCTTACAGGGGTTATACACTCATTTTCAAAGGCGAAAGATTGTTTGAAAGAAGTGGCATTAACACAGCATTCAGAGAATAAGGTTTGAGTTACTGTGCGCTGGAAAATGGAAATATAACTTGTAAAATCATGTCCATTAAGTATCAGTCTAATGTAGAAAGGCAAAACTTAAAAAAAATA
Organism: Meles meles; assembly: GCF_922984935.1. NCBI lineage: Eukaryota > Metazoa > Chordata > Mammalia > Carnivora > Mustelidae > Meles > Meles meles. Next base: position 197,131,060 of record NC_060066.1, read on the forward strand.
GGGAAAAATATATTTCTGGTAAATTCTAATAGTTCCCACACTTACCAATTCTACCAATTCCTAGTAGTTCCCACACCCACCAATTCTCCAACACCGGCTGGATGTCCTGTAATTCGATTCAATTCTGGTACCAAATGGAGATCATGTAGACTGCCCAGAATAAGGCTCCTTTCCACAAGACTGTTCTCCACTTCAGACCCCAGTCACAAGCACTAGGACCTCAGGTTCCCCACAGCTCTTGATGGACTTGGCAAATCAGAGTTTCCCAGGAGCCACTCCTTGGATTCAGTCATTTGCTAGACTAGTTCACAGAAGTGAGGCTCACATTTATCTTGACCAGTTTATTATATAATAAAGGATGTGATGAAAGATACCACTGAACAGTCAGAAGAAAAAATATGGGACGCCTGGGTGGCTCAGTTGGTTAAGTGGCTGCCTTCAGCTCAGGTCATGATCCCAGCGTCCTGGGATTGAGTCCTACATTGGGCTCCTTCCTCAGCAGGGAGCCTGCTTCTCCCTCTGCCTCTGCCTGCCACTCTATCTGCCTGTGCTCACTCTCTTGCTCTCTCTCTCTCTCTGACAAATAAATAAATAAAATTTAAAAAAAAAGAAGAAAAAGAGATACATAAGGCGAGATCCAGAAGGGCCCCAAGCGCGGGAGTTTCTGTCTCCTGGCAATTAGGGTGTACTGTCTTCCAAGCATGTGGATATTTTCACCAACCCAAAGCTGTCCAAAACCCATACTCTGCGAATTTTTATGGAGCCTTCATCATGGAGGTATGATCAGTTTTTTTTATTTTTTATTTTATTATTTTTTTAAGATTTTATTTATTTGACACAGAGAGAGCAATCACAAGTAGGCAGAGAGGCAGATGGGGGGTGGGGGGAGGTAAATGCAGGCTCCCTGCTGAGGAGAGAGCCCAACCCCAGGACCCTGAGATCATGACCTGAGCCAAAGGTAGAGGCTTAACCCACTGAGCCACCCAGGTGCCCCATGATCTATTTTTTTAAAAATGTTATTTTTTAAAAAAAGTTATTTATTTATTTGGGAGGGGAGCATGTGCTGGGGAGTGGGGGTGGCAGGGAGGCAGTGGGAGAGAGAGAGAGAGGGAGAAACAGATTTCCCTCTGAGCAAAAGGCCTGATGTGAGGTTCGATTCCAGGACCCTAAGATCAGAACCTGAGCAGAAGTCGGACTTAACCGACTGAGCCACCCAGTTTCTCTCTCCTTCCCAGAGGATGGGGCTGAAAGTTTCAAGCTTCTAATCATGGCGTGGTATTTCTGGTGACCTGCCCCTCTCTCTGAAGCTATCCAGGAGCCCACCAAGGGTCACCTTATTAGAGTAAAATATGCTCCTGTGACCCAGGAAACTCCAAGGGCTCTAGGAGCTCTGTGCCAGGATCTGGGGTCAAAGATTGAAAATTGGAGCAAAAGGATGTTTCTTATGCTCTCATCACTTGGGAAATTGCAAGGATTTTAAAGAGTCCTATGCCTGGAACTAGGAGCACAGACCTATATATATATATATTTTTCTATTATTTCATAACACCCAAATTGGATATCCATGATAAGTAAGCAGGTGTACAGGTGTATCTGGGAGTCAGGACTGGAGGCTTAAATTTGTCATCAACATATAGAGGGCACTGAAAGCATGGGGCAGGATGAATGGCCTGGGGAGAAAGTGCTGATAGAGGAGAGAAGCAGAGGCGCCATATTTAGAAGTCAGGGTGATGATGAGGAACCAGCAAAGGACCCTGAGCAGGAGTGGCTGGTGATAAAAAGGTAAAATAAGAAAGTGACTGAATAAATTGAGAGTGAGGAAGCATCATGGCAAAGGTAGACAACTCCTTTGTGAAGTTTTGTTTTGGAAAGAAACAGAGAAGTGGGCTGGTAGCAGGCAAGAAACTAGGGTTGAACAGGAGTTCTGTAAGATGGAAGCTATACCTTGATACACTGATGGGATTGATCCAGTGGTGAAGGGCATCGGGCTGCCTGGCATGAACCCCCCTTGGGAGATGCTTAAGAAAGCATGAGAGGACAGCTTTCTGGCAAGCTCATTCTTGCCCAAAGCCTTTATTAAGTGCTTACTCTGTGCTCTAAGAGCTAGAATATAGCAATGATCAAGAGGGCCGTGGGGCCTGTGCTCTGAGCACTCTTGATGCAGAGGGAAAGAAGAAGGCCACAAGGAATCAATACAAATACCATTTCAAATCGGCTTAACTGCATGCTTTGAAGGAAGTAAACAGGGTGATGTGACAGGGAGTAACCAAGAGGATGTCCTTTAGATCAAGGAGTCAAGGATGATGGAGTGAGCAGTTGTGGTTTTTGCCTTCCCATCATTCGCTTATCCTACTTCTGACAACAGTGCCTTTATTTTGAGGGGACACAACCTCTCTGACAAACTCAACACATGTTCTTTGTGGGACTGACCCCAGCCCATCTCCAGAACAGACATGGGATCCTGGCCTGGCCAACGAAACTCAACCCTAGGATGTTTGCTAGAACTTCTGGGGAAGAGAGACTTTCTTTGCCTAGGAACTGTTAACCAGGTAGATTTTGGACCTGGAGCTGCAGGAGGTCAGCTTGTCACCACAAAGGAAGTGCCTACCTGCCTGGTGCCTGGCAGGCGAGCCTGGAAACAGAGACCTCATGAGTGGAAAAATCACATGAGCACCTGATTCTAGCTATACCTGAAGGTGGCATGCCCCTTGGCCTTTTCTCTTAACTGTTTTGTTTTGTTTTCCCTTAAGCTATTTTGAGCTAGGTTTTCTATCACTTATAATTGAACAAATCCTGGTTGATAAAGAAGTCCTGAAGGATGCGAAGGAGCCAGGGTTAGAAGTGCCAGGGAGAAACAATCCAGCTGCAAGGAGCAGGACATGTAAGATTCTTTGCAGAACAGAGTTTGGCCATTCGGGGAACACAAAGGAAGCAAGTGAAGCTGGTGTATAATGAGCTCAGTGGTGGAATGAAATGGGATAGAACCACAGGAAGAAAGTTCCATTTCTAACAAAGTGGGAGAAAGGGAAGGAGAGAAACACTTCCCCATATATCCTCTTTAAAAGACAGTGGATACATTTTTAAAATTATCTTTTGTAAAGCATCAATGAGCTGCCCACAAATAAGGGAAATAAGAGAGGCCAGAAATGACAAGCAAGGACAATTCCTCAGGAATAAAAGAGCCTTTTAGCTGGTGTTTGCCCTCAATGCACCCATTGAACCCCAAAGCCTCGCCAAAATTTTTTACTTCAACACATGATAAGACATTTTACAATAGGATTCAGTAAGCAGATGGGAGATTCATGAACAATACTCTACCCTATTCACATGTGAGACACATTTCTTTTTTTTTTTTTAAAGATTTTATTTATTTATTTGACAGAGATCACAAGCAGGCAGAGAGGCAGGCAGAGAGAGAGAGATGGAAGCAGGCTCCCTGCTGAGCAGAGAGCCCGATGTGGGGCTCGATCCCAGGACCCTGGGATCATGACCTGAGCCGAAGGCAGCGGCTTAACCCACTGAGCCACCCAGGTGCCCCATGAGACACATTTCTATTTCCCAGTCTTATCTATTCTGTGTTATTCTATTTCTTTTCTTTTTCCTTTTTTTTTAAAGATTTTATTTATTTATATGACAGAGATCACAAGTAGGCAAAGAGGCAGGCAGAGAGAGAGAGAGTAGGCTCAGTCAGGGGAGCATGTGACTCCTGATCTCAAGGTTGTGAGTTTGAGCCCCACTGGCTGTAGAGATGACTTAAAACATCTTAAAAAAAAAAAAGTTCTGGTTGAGCTCCATTAAATGATGTCATTCCAGGAGCTGCAGAGCCTTCTCTCTGGGAAGGGGGAGCCAAGTTGCAATCAAGTTCCAAGCTGCAATCAGGAAGCATTCAGAAGAAAGGGACCCTTTGAGGTTCCAGCATTTTGTTGGATTTTTCTTCCCTAGAGAGTTAAATTTTGGCCCTGTGGAGTTCTAAATACCTATTAGACAGATATTCAAGTGGAAATTTTGAGTGGGCATTGAATTTGCATGTCTGGAGCTCAAGAGAGAGGAGTAGGCTGCAGATGTGAATTCCAAATTCTCACAACATAGGCAGTCTTTAGTGGGACCATGGGATGAAGAGGGAGAGAGCCCCAAGGACTGAGCCTGGGCACGCACCTGGCAAGCAGCTCTTTCTCCTTTTCCCCATCCTGCTGCCAGAAACGGGGATGTGATGGGTGTCAGCGAGGACCTTAAGACAAAGGTCTCATTCTGGGGATAGTAGAACAGTGGGGGTCTGTTTCTTCCAGCTGAAACTTATTCTGAACTGATACAGGAACAAAACTGAGACATTCCTGGGAAGACTGGTGGAAAATCCAGAAAGAGGGTGCTTGCGTAGCTCAGTGGGTTAAAGCCTCTGCCTTCAGCTCGGGTCATGATCCCAGGGTCCTGGGATTGAGCCCCGCATCGGGCTCTCTGCTCCGCGAGGAACCTTCTCCGTCCCCCACCCCCGCCTGCCTCTCTGCCTACTTGTGATCTCTGTCTGAGAAATAAATAAATAAAATCTTTAAAAAAAAATCAAGAAAGAAAAGGAAGGCAGCACAATTCAACAGTGTTGGGCTTGAAAAACAGACTAAGAAACAGCAGCAGTAGCCGAAATTTAAAAGATAACAGAGGAATATTGCAGACAATTTTATGACAATGAACTTGAAGCAAAGGTAAATTCAGCAAACGCCTGGAAAAATAAAAATTTACATCAAAAACTGTCAAGGACGGGGCGCCTGGGTGACTCAGTAGGTTGGAGCGATGGAGCGTCTGGCTCTTGATTTCAGTTCAGGTCATGATCTCAGGGTCCTCGGATTGAGCCCCACATTGGGTTCCAAGCTCAGTGGGGGACAGGGTGTATGCCTGAGATTCTCTCTCTCCCTCTCCCTATGCCCCTCCCCCTGCTCAACTTATGTGTGGACTCTCTCTCTCTCTCTAAAAATAAATAAACAAGGGTGCCTGAGTGGCTCAGTGGGTTAAAGCCTCTGCCTTCGGCTCAGGTCATGATCCCAGGGTCCTGGGATGGAGCCTCGAATTGGGCTCACTGCTCGGCGGGGAGCCTGCTTCCCTCTCTCTCTCTGTACTTGTGATCTCTATCTGTCAAATAAATAAATAAAATCTTAAAAAATAAATAAATAAACAAATCTTTTAAAAAAGAAAACAGCCAAGGACAGTATAAGAAAGAAAAATTACAGAGCAATGTTACTTAAGAATATAGATGTTAATGCCCTCAACGAAATATCAGCAACTTCAATCTAGCAATGTATTCAAAAGATAATAAACATGTCATGACCAAGTTGAGCTTATTCTAGGAAGGTTGATTCAACATCAGAAAATCTACTAGTGGAATTAATCATATTAGCATGCTAGTGGAGAAAAACGAAGTAACCATTTCAACTTATACAGAAAATGCACTTGATAATTCAATATTTGTATTAAAAATTCTTAGCAACCTAAGCATAAAGCACTGTTAACCCATTTGTTCATTCATCTCTGATTTTAGAAGGAAACTTTTTTTTAAAGATTTTATTTATCTATTTGACAGGCAGAGATCACAACTAGGCAGAGAGGCAGGCAGAGAGAGAGGTGGAAGCAGGCTCCCTGCTGAGCAGAGAGCCCTATGCAGGGCTTGATCCCAGGACCCTGGGATCATGACCTGAGCCAAGGCAGAGGTTTTAACCCAACGAGCCACCCAGGCACCCCAAAAGGAAACATTTTTATGAGCTTCTAGAAGTGTTGTGGGTCTTAGGTGCTGTGTCCAATGGATGAATCTGCCCAAATGATTAACACCATTAAGGGAACGATGGACACCATTTTCAAGATGGTATTTTTCTCTGGGAGGATGAGAAAGGGGAGGCAACAGAAGAGGGCCATACATGGGCTTCAAAGGTACTGACATGTCCAGTTAAACTAGTGGTGGGTGCCTGGATATTCCTTTTTTTTTTCCCCCGAAGCTTAACTGACTAAGCCCCGGGCGCCCCCAGGATGTTCCTTTTATCTTTACTCTTTAAATGGTACATATTGGGGTGCCTGGGTGGCTCAGTGGGATAAAGCCTCTGCCTTTGGCGCAGGTCATGATCTCAGGGTCCTGGGATCGAGCCCCGCATCGGGCTCTCTGCTCAGTGGGGAGCCTGCTTCCTCCTCTCTCTCCGTCTGCCTCTCTGCCTACTTGTGTCAAATAAATAAATAAAATCTTAAAAAAAATAAAATAAATGGTACATATACTTTTATATAGAGACATGTATAAATATATATACAGTTGACCCTTGAACGGTGTGGGGGTCGGGGTGCTGTCAAAAATCCGTGTATAATTTCTGACTCTCCAAAAACTTAACTACTAAGAGCCTATTCTTCTTCCTAATAACACAAACAGTCAATTAACACATATTTTGTGTGTTATTTGTCTCATACACCGTTTTCTCCCCTTGAGCCCAGGGCCTAGACCCACCCGTTCCCGGGGACTGGGGAGCCTGAACTGCCACTCCCACCCCCAGAGAAAAGGATGGGGAAGACTCTTGCATTCTGGTCCCTAGAAGTCCTAGGCAATTGTCTGTCTCTCTGGCCCCTGAGTCAGGGGATCTGTCCCTTAGCAGAGTCCCTGTTCCTTTGCAGCCTATCTCTGAGCAGCCAGAGCCAGCCCAGCAAACCCTCCAGGGCCTGGAGACTTTAGACCCTGCTGGCTGAGCAGGGAGCCCATCCCCAGAACCCCAGGATCATGACCTGATCTGATGAACTGAACTGATGACCAGTTAAGCAGATGCTTAACTGACTGAGCCGCCCAGATGCCCCTCTGAGTAAATTTTTAAGAATACCCTATTTTCAGGCACATGGTGGCTCAGCGGACTGAGTTTTTGACTCTTGATTTTGGCTGGGGTCAAGATCTCACAGAGTCAGATTGTGGAGGGCTCAGGGTGGAGTCTGTCCCTCTCCTCCCCACCCCCCCCCCCCCCCCCGATCCACCCCTGCTCGCTTCCAGGGCTAGCTCTCGATCTATATCTGAAATAAATAAATCTTTAAAAAAATAATGTAAATAAAAACAGCCTATTTTCTTGCCTACCTGAATGCATGCACCCATATTCATACCCACTACACCCGCTTCTGCTTTTCCCCCCCTTCTCCCCCTTTCAGACTCTTTATCTCTACCTCCTTCTCCAGGCCTTTCTCTGATTCTGACTTCTCCTCCCCCCAACTCCTGGGTTCCCTCCCACCCCCCAACCCCTGCCCCTGCACCCTGCTCCCAGTGCTCCCTGGGGCTGGCTTCCAGCCCCACTGCAGAGCACTCTGGGTCCAAGGAAAAGAGGCTTTGGCTGTGAGTGCATCAGATGCCAGGACCTGCCCTCCCTCTTCCCTTCATATTTTCCCACCCCTCCCCCACCTGGGCCTGGACTTCGCAGCCACCGCCCTGCTGCCTCCAGACACGCTGGGAGGAAGGAGCAACAGGGTTCTAGCACTCGAGGGGGTGCTGCTGAGGGGCCCAGCTGGCTCCTGTGTTATTGAGCTCCTGGGCTGGTGGCTCCGCTTGGCAGAGCTCTGGGGACTCTGGGCACCAGCCTAGAAGAGTGGGACAAACTCCAGGTCACTCAGGCTGAGGCTGAGCTAGACCATCCCCCAAGCTTCTAGCCTCCCTCCATCCTTGCCCTGAGCACCCAGAGCTAAGCCTGACAAGCCCTGACCCTTCCCAGCTAGCCAGAGGTACCCCAGGCCCTCCCCTGACCCTGACCTCTGACCCCTCATTTCCACACAGTTCCCCTCCATCCTTCATCCTTCAGACCATGTTCTCCCACCTCCACAGAGAGGGAGGGGGCCCCGAGGGCTGGACTCCACAGGAGGGTCCTGAGGGCAAGAGTGGGGTTTTCCGCTCAGACTCGGGGCTTCATGCCTGGGTTTGCCCATCTCCAGTCCATGTCACCACCTCCCTTTATGTCCCCTCACAGGGCTCTGCCTGCTTCAGGAGGCACAAATCTAGGACACACAGCAGGGAAGGGCACCCCACCGCAGCTTCCACACCAGCCCCTCCAGGCATTCCTGCGAGCTCGAGAGAAAACCGTCCTTTCCACACCTTCCCTATGATTTTGGCAAGATTTGAACATAGTTGAAAAAAGCACAAGATGTGAGGAGTCAGATCTGGGTAGAACGGCTTCCCCACTCTGAACCTCAGTTTGCTCATCCATCAAATGGGAAGAAAAGTATCCGCAGATGGTCTTCCCAGAGCCCACCTGTGGGTCCACTTTCACACCTTTGCTGCCAGGCCCGGAGGGCAGTTGACCCAGGCTGGGGTCCAGGCTGGATTCCGCCTGCTCCAGCTCCCAAATCTTGTCTGACCAACTACGTATTCTTCTAGTACTCTGCCGCTGGGAACCCAGGAAACCCTCCCCTGAGACCCTGGACATACTTCCACTGCCGCCCTTAGCCGTCTCCTCTCATGCCTTGGTGGTGCTTCTGGGAATGATCTGTCTTCCCCACACACTGTGCATTCCCCAAGGTCACATGCCAAGTCTCATTGCTCTCTGTCCACAGTGCTCAGGCCAGGACAAGGCACAGAGTAGGCGCTCCGTGATGCCTGTTGAGTGAGAATGGCCTGGACACTTTTCATGTTCTCTGCCTCGATTCCCACATCTACCCGACCTGTGCCTCACCATACCTGCCACAGGGCTTCGTGTCTCCGCTGCTGCCAGGCTCCTGGGCCCACTGTCCTCCTCGGTGTCTTACTTGGAAGGTCCTGGGGAGGAACACTGCAGCACCCCAAGACCTCTGGTGAACCCTGGTTTGTTTGTTTGTTTGTTTGTTTGTTTTAAAGATTTTATTTATTTATTTGACAGAGAGAGATCACAAGTAGGCAGAGAGGCAGGCAGAGAGAGAGGGGGAAGCAGGCTCCCCGCTGAGCAGAGAGCCTGATGTGGGGCTCGATTCCAGGACCCTGGGATCATGACCTGAACCAAAGGCAGAGGCTTTAACCCACTGAGCCACCCAGGCGCCCCTGAACCCTGGTTTTTCTCCCCTACCCTTGAACTTCACCCAGTTCCTCAGGCCACAAACCCAGAGTGGGTGGGAGGAGGTGCCCAACTGTCACACTGGTGGCTCTCATGAACCAGGGCTGGTATGGATGCCCCCTTGTGGGCACCCTCCCATGTTGACTCCAGGCTTGGCTTTAAGACTTGCTTTAGCCGATGGGACATCAAGAAGCATGAATGGGAGACTCGACAGGCACTTGCACACTGGGGCCTGTCCTCCCGGAAGCCAGCTGCTGCCCTGTAAGACGGCCAGCTAGACATCTGAACGATGACAGGTTAGGTGAGGAGAGGTCCTGGGTGATTTGGTAATCCAACCCCAGCAGCCCCCAGCTGAATGCAACCATAGCAGCCACCCCAGGAGAAACCAGCTGAACCGGCCAGCTAACCCCAGCCAAACCACAGACTTTCCAGAAATAATATATCCTTGTTTTAAGCCACTGTGTTTTAGGATGGTTTATTTCCCAGCAATAGATAACTGAAGCAAGGCCCAATCCTGCCTCTTTTCTGTCCTTCTTCTCCACATACAGTCCCATGGAATCCATTCCAGAATACACCGTATGTCTGACCACTTCTCACCACATCTCCAGATGCCCGCCTGGTCCAGACGACCATCGTCTCTTGCCTAGACCACGGCCACAGCCTCCTCACTGGGCTCCCTGCTTTCAGTCTTACCCTCGCCTTCAGTCACCCTCCAGTGACCAAGAGGAAGGTTTTGAGGTTTTGGTCTGATCAAGCCACACACCTGCTTAAGACCCTCCAGTCAGTTTCCCACACAGAGTCCTCCGTGGCCTTCAAAGCCCTGTGTAGTAGGGCCGTGCCTAGCACGTCACCATCCCCAACCCCAGGGTCTCTCCCCCTTGCTCACTGCACCCCAGCGACACTGGCTTCCTTTCTGTTTCTTGAACATGTCAAGCATATCCCCACCTTGGGGGCTTTACGCTGTAGGTCTTACTATCTAGATCTTTCTGTTCGCAGCTTACATGTCCCCTCAGGAAGGCCACTTATAGAAGAGGAAACTGAGGCTTGGAGAACTGAGGTCATTTCTCATGTTCACACAGTTAGGAAGAGGCCAGGATGACAGTCCATCCGGGGTCTGTATGACCACCCCCCCGACCCCCACCCACACACTGTAGGGCTCTTTCTGCCACATCAGCGATTTTGGAGGATGACGGTGGTGGTCGTGGGCGCCTGAGAAAGGAGAGGGGTCAGAGGGGCTCCTCCTTCACTTACTCCTTCTAAAAACACTCCTGGCTGTAGCCTTTGGACCCTTCCCTGGGCTGGGTGCTGGGGACCCAGAGATGAATTCGACCAGACTTTGCCCTCTTGGAGCTCCCACCTGGGAACAGGGAAAGCAGCAGAGGAGGTCAAGGGCAACAGAGGGGTTCAGACAGCCTTTGGGGATACCTCAGAAAGGCAGCCTTTAAGCTGGGAGCTCTCTAGGAAGGCTTAATGGGGATGCCAGGTTGGTTGGGGGGACGGCCAGAAAGTAGGGCTGGTGTTCAGTGGCCAGAGCTGACTGCTGTTCCCTGTAAGTGACCAGAAGACCCAGCGCTGGCCATAGGTGTCCATGCCCACTGTGTGTGTGTGTGTGTGTGTGTGTGTGTGTGTGTGTGTGTGTGTGTGAAGAGAGTGAGGGAGCAGTACTGGGGCGAGGCGGAGGATAGACAAGAAAAGGGTGGAATGACTAAACAGATTTTACTGATGTGGAGGGGCGCCTGGGTGGCTCAGTGGGTTAAAGCCCTGCCTTCGGCTCGGGTCATGATCCCAGGGTCCTGGGATTGAGCCCCGCATTGGGCTCTCTGCTCAGTGGGGAGCCTGCTTCCCTTCCTCTCTCTCTACCTGCCTCTCTGCCTACTTGTGATCTCTGTCTGTCAAATAAATAAATAAAATCTTTAAAAAACAAAACAAAACAGATTTTACTGATGTGGAAACTTAAAGCCAGAGAGGCTGAGCCTCTCGCCCCAGCTCACAAAGCCACTAGGTGATAAAGGCAGGACTAGAACCCAGACCTCTCTTGCCACCGCACAGAGCAGTGTGGGAGCAGAAGTCCACCCCCTCCGGGCCCTGCTGCTTGTTCACTATCCAATCTCAGCTAAGGTCATTCCCCTCACAGGCCTCATTTCCAGGGAACTGGATGAAGATACTTTCAACACAAGGACTCTGCAGAAAATACTTGTACTGGAACCAAATTCAGGACCAAAGAAACAGCCTTTGCCTCAACCTGGTACAGGAGGGCTTCTTGGCCTGCAGGTCCCTCGAGGACCAGCAACTGGCAGCTGTGCTAACAGAGGCCAGGGAGCCCCAGAAATCCCCCAGTGTCACGTGGACTTGGGATTTCCCACCCAGCTGTCTACAGAGAGTTCCAGAAGCCACCACAGCCCAGATCCTTAGAATCCCTATGGACATCTCTGCATATCTCTATGTACATCATCCTGTCAGCTCAGACCCCAACTCACTGGCCCTCACTCCCTGGCATAACTTCCAGACTTCCTGGGGTTCTCCTCAGCCTATGGGACACACCACCCTTTGGCCAATGAAGGAAAGGGGAGAGGCAACTCACTGGCCAACTGTCTGACCTGACGGACGCATCTGACTAACCAGAGGAGCCAAGATGGCCTCAGCTCCCATATTCCAATTCCGCTCATGCTCCACCATTCTGTCCCCTTCCACACGGAGGGCTTCCCTTTCACTGGTTCCGTTCCATTTATTCTACTCAGAATCTCAGGAAATTCTACCTGGACAAGAGAGACATGGTGAGCGGAACCGGAGCTGATTACACAATGGAATTCTTGAGGGTAGATTCCCCAGCTCTGCTGGGGCCTGGAACAATGTCCAGGGCTCAATTTCTGGGGTATCCAGAGGAACCCCAGCAGGATCTCAGGCTCTCTGTGCAGAGTGAACTCTGGGCTCTACCATTTACTGGCTGTGTGACCTTGGGCAAGCAGCTTAAATCTCTGAGCCTCTGATCTCTTAGCTATAAAATGGGGATTTGGGACCTATTCACTGAGTGATGGTGAGAATTACATGGAATAAGGCACAGAAGATACCTAACATGTAACAGGTGGTCATGGGCAGCAGCAGTAACAGGTTTTCCTGATTATTTTCAGGGGCGGTGGCCTTACCCCAGAGAGTCCTGGCCCCAGCATAGCTGGGGAGGCAGAGAGGGAAGAAGGGGTTAAAATAATATAGCTATCATTTACTTAACATTTACTACCTGCCAGTCTCTGTTGTAATCAATTCAATAACTTGGGCAACGTCACACAGCTAGCAAGTGGCAGAACAGGGGCACAAATTCAGGCCCTCTGGCTGCAGAATTCACACTCTGAGGCACCGTACTATCCTACCTCACAGGAAACCCATTTTCAGATGAGACATGCTGAGGTTGCAAGAGCTTCAATTCATAGTGCCTTCAAACGGATGTTCATGTGGGCCTCAGACTCAGAGCCTAGCTCAGTAGTTCTGGCAATTTCCACTGTTGCATGCTGCCCCCTAGTGCCCCCTATAGGATACGCATGCCAGAGGCCGGCAGCAGACAGCCGGAGCAGCCTGATCCACACCCGTCTGGCCCGCACTGCTCCTGCCCATGACCTGATCTGCACATCTTACAGGTTCCAAATAGCACTCTGAACGCCAGCTACAGATACAATCGTGATTTTTTTGGCTATCTCACAAATCCTCACATTCTTTTTTTTTTTTTAAGATTTTATTTATTTATTTGACAGAGAGAGACGTGGTGAGAGAGGGAACACAAGCAGAGAGAGTAGGAGAGGGAGAAGCAGGCCTCCTGCTGAGCAGGGAGCCTGAGGCAGGACTCTGGAATCTTTTTTTCTTTTATTTGTTTTTTTTAGGACCCTGGAATCTTAACTTGAGCTGACGGTAGACGCTTAACGACTGAGCCACCCAGGCGCCCCACAAATCCTCAAATTCAACCAATCTAACTCCAAGTTTATACTTTTACACCCCAGACTGGCCTCCTCAGTCATCTCCAGCCAGCCAGCGGTGGCACAAGCCAGAACCCACCCCCCACCCCAGTCTGTCACCAGTCAAGGAGCCTGAATGGCAGTTGAGGAAGGAGACCAGAAAAGCAGACATCAAGCAGAGTAAGGCAACAGATGATGGCCCCTGGTCACAGCCAAGAAGCAAAACTGAGCTCAAGAGGCTCTGGTTAGAAAAGTAGACGTTTCTGCTTAGAAAGAGGCCCAAACACAGCTCTGAGGGCTGGGAGGAGGTCACACTGAGGAGTACGACACTGGGAGCCAGAGGCCTGGGTACTGCTTTCTCACAGTATGCCCTTGGGACTTTAATGAGCCTCAGTTTCCCCATCTGTGAAATGAATATGACAATGCCTATCTCAGCCTCTTGTAAGGATAAAATTTAAGTGTTTTCTCTGTAAACTGAGAAGGGAAGTACACAGGAGAGGTTCGTTGTTATCTGGGAAATCCTCCAGTAGATGTCTTTCCTTTGTTGCACTGAATACTGGGCCCATAAGTTATGTTGTTTTGTTTTCAAAGGGAGTCATCAGGATGCCAGGGTGACTCAGTTTGTTAAGTGTCTGATTCTTCAGCCCAGGTCGTAATCTCAGGGTCCTGGGATAGAGCCCCACATTGGGCTCCTCGTTCAGCGGGGAGTTACCTGGAGATTCTCTCTCCTTCTCCCTTTGCCCCTTCTTTAGCTTGTGCACTCATTCTCTCTCTAAAAAAAAAAAAGAGGTCGTAATTTTGTGGGGTGTTTTTAATTATGGTAAAAGAAAATATATAGGGGTGCCTGGGTGGCTCAGATGGTTAAATGTCTTAATCTCAGAATTGTGGGATCAAGTCCCACGTTGGGCTCCCTGCTCAATGGTATATTTGCGAGTTTGTTTCTCCCTACTGTTCATACTCTTTCTCTCAAATGAATAAATAAAATCTTTTTTAAAAAAAAGAAAATGGATAAAACATAAAAATTGCCATTTTAACCACTTTTAAGTGTACGATGTGGCATTAATTACATTCACACTGTTGCGCAATCACCGCCATGATCTATTTCCAAAATTTTTCATCATCCCAAATAGAAACTCTGTACCCATTAAGCAATAACTTCCCATTTCTCCCCTCCCTCCAGTACCCGGTAACCTCTAATCTCTGTCTTAATAAATTAGTCTGTTCTAAATATTTAATGTAAGTGGAATCACAATATTTGTCTTTCTGTGTCTGGCTTATTTCACTTAGCATAATGTCTTTAAAATTCATCTATGTTGGGGGGTGCCTGGGTGGCTCAGTGGGTTAAAGCCTCTGCCCTCAGCTCAGGTCATGATCCCAGGATCCTGGGATAGAGCTCCGCATCAGGGAGCCTGCTTCCGCCTCTCTCTCTGCCTGCCTCTCTGCCTAGTTGTGATTTCTTTCTGTCAAATAAATAAAATATTAAAAAAGAAAAATTCATCTATGCTGGGGCTCCTGGCTGGTTCAGTCAGTGGAGTTTACAACTCTTGATCTCAGGGCTGTATGTTCAAGCCCCATGTTGGGTGTAGAGATTACTTAAAAATAAAATCTTAAAAAATATTCATCTATCCTGTAGTATGTATCAGAACATCATTTTGTTTTTCAAGTTTTTTTTAAGTAAATCATGATTGTGATGTTAAGTCATAAAATCGCATGAACATTTAAAGACTCACAGGGATGAGCCTGGGTGGCTCAGTTGGTTAAGCATCTGTCTGCATTCAGTTCAGGTCATGATCCCAGGGTCCTGGGATCGAGTCCTGCCTTGGGCTCCTGGTTCCTCTGGGAGCCTGCTTCTCCCTCTGCCTTCTTCTCCCTCTACCTGCTGCTCCCTCTGCCTGTGTTCTCTCTCTCTCTCTCTGATAAATAAATAAATAAAAATTTTTAAAAAAATCAAAGACCTACAGAACTGTACACTAAAAAGACAAATTATAGGGGCGCCTGGGTGGCTCAGTGGGTTGAGCTTCTGCCTTCGGCTCGGGCCATGGTCTTGGGGTTCTGGGATCGAGCCCCTCATTGGGCTCTCTGCTCAGCTCAGTGGGGAGCCTGCTTCCCCCTCTCTGCCTCCCTTTCTGCCTACTTGTGATCTCTATCAGGTAAATAAATAAATCTTAAAAAAATAAATAAAAAATAAAAATAAAATAAAAAGGTAAATTATAAGGTAAAATATACCTTAACCTTAAAAAAAAGAATGAATAAATGAATGGGAGAAAAGCTAAGACTCTAGACTCTCACATTTTTGTTACCTTGAGAACTTTACAAGTGACAACAGCCTTCATTATTTAGAGCATAAATTTATATTTTTTCATTCATTCATTTTTGATAAGAATGAAAGTACTTGAACCTATCATCCAACCCAAGAACTACAAAATCACTAAAAACTATCTATTTATTGTTTTCCCCTCCCCACTCCTAGGTAATCACTATTCTGAATTTTGTGTTCTTCATTTTCTTGCCTTTTTTTTTTAGTAGTTTTTTTTTCACACATAAATTAGGCTGGGTCTTATGAATTTGCCCTTTTTATAGGTCAAAACAGGTCACAACCCAGCAGCTTCATGAAGTTCAACCCAATATTATGCCTAAATATAGTAGTTCTGGTTATATTTGAATTTTACAAAACGGGTATCATTCCATCTATGTTCTTCTGGGACTTGCATTTTTTCTTAATCAATTAAATTTTTTTTTTTTTTTTTTTTTTTTTTTTTTTTTTTTAGTAATCTCTACACCCAAAGCAGGGCTGGAACTCACAACACCGAGATCAAGAATCACATGCTCAGGGCGCCTGGGTGGCTCAGTGGATTAAGCTGCTGCCAACTCACAACACCGAGATCAAGAATCACATGCTCAGGGCGCCTGGGTGGCTCAGTGGATTAAGCTGCTGCCTTCGGCTCAGGTCATGATCTCAGGGTCCTGGGATGGAGCCCCGCATCCGGCTCTCTGCTCTGCAGGGAGCCTGCTTCCTCCTCTCTCTCTGCCTGCCTCTCTGCCTACTTGTGATCTCTCTCTCTGTCAAATAAATAAATAAAATCTTTAAAAAAAAAAAAAAAGAAAGGGATAATGCCTATTTAAAAAAAAAAAAAAGAAGAATCACATGCTCTTCTGACTGAGTTAGCCCTGAGGGACTTACATTTTTCACTCAATATTATAGCACCACGATTCAGCCATATTGCTGTTTTTTCATTCATTTTCTATTGTTGTATAATTATTCCACATTTCTTCATTTCCTGTCAATGGTATTTGAGTGTTTTTGGTTATAACATGGGATACCATGAACAATGTTTCTACTACCATTCTTACACATGGCTCCTGGCACATATGTGACTTTTTTTTTTTTAAGATTTACTTTATTTTATTTTTTTAAAGTATTTTTATTTATTTTTGCGAGAGAGAGAGAGAGAGAGAGAATGAGCGGTGGTGGGAGGGGGAGAGAGAGAAGCAGGCTCCCCAATGAGCAGGAAGTCTGATGCAGGACTCGATCCCAGGACCCTGAGATCATGACCGGAGCTGAAAGCAAACACTTAACTGACTGAGCCATCCAAGTGTCCCTTATTTATTTATTTATTTTAGAGAGAGAGCACGCATGAGAGGGGCAGAGGGAGAGGGGGAGAGAGAGAATCCCAAGTAGACTCCCCGCTGAGCACTAAGCCCACATGGGGCTTCATCCTAGGACCCTGAGATCATGACCTGAGCTGAAATCAAGAGCTGGACGCTTAACCTAACTGTGCCACCCACGCACCCCGTATGCGTGCCATTCTTGTGGTTGTACCCAGGAATGGACTTGCTGGTCTTCGGATACAAAGATTTCAGCTATACATAGTGACTCACTTTCTGAGCTCCAAATGAGGATACACTGTACCATTTGCCCCCAGGTGAGAATGTGGACAAGATGTGGTGGGAGTTGCAGAGGGTTTCTTGTGGAATTGAACACCTGCTGTATGCATATGGTAACCGACCCACAGAATGAGATGGTGGTGCCCTGAGAGGTGAGACAGGGAAAGAAACGCTCCGGTTGCCATGGGAATCATCTTCCAAGGAGTGGTCCACCTTGGCTGGACAAGGGGAGGGCTTGAGACCCAAAAAGAGCAGACAAAGATCTCTATCCTAGTTGGCAGGATCTCCGTCTAGGGTTGGGAGGATGTGTACCAGTACATGAAGGGTGAGAGACTTAGGCAGTGCTGAATTCCTTCTACCTACCAATCCTTACCCCAAAGATCTCTCCACATATCCTTTATCTCACTTTGCATCCATTATCTTTTTTAATTCTCCCAGCCGGAGAGAGGTATTATTATCTCCACAGATGGGCTTAGAGAAGGAGAGTATGTTGCCCAAACTCACACGGTTTTTTCCAACTGTCTGAACAAATAATTTGCCCTTCCTTATCCTCAGTTTCCACAACTGTAAAATGGGAATGATAACACCTAACCCACCTCACAGACTCGTGGAGGATTAAATAATACTATGCAAGCGTGAGTCCTGGAGCTGCTCCTTGAACTTCACATGTTAAAAAAAAAAGAAAGAAACGAAAAGAAAAGGAAGAAAGTAATTTGTTTATTGGTACTGTTGTTATTATTCTTATGGAGATCAGGAACCCAAGAGAGTCTGAGCCCTGACTTCTTGCCACCCAGTGATGGTCCCTCTTCCAGAGACTCCATGGGATGTGGTAGTCATGGCCCATGGTAGTCATGGCTCTGTGATGTGTCTTTCAGGACTGGACAGCCCAGCCCCCTCCTCCACTCTGCTTCTAGCCCCAGAGTAGAGGTAGTTGGTCTCCCCTGCAGACTTTCCCAAACGGAGGTGAACTGCACAGCGAGCAGAGGACGCACACCCCCTATTCTCTCTCAGGGCAAAGGAAGAACTCGGGGAGCCCAGCGGTTCATTCAATCGAGAAAATCTGCTGAGCACCTAGTATGCGCCGGTCCTGCACTGGGCAGCGGGAGCATTGGGAACAAGACCAGACCGTGTCCTCAAGTCAGAAAAGGAGGAGTCACAAGACAAGAAACTATGTGCTAAGTATTATGATAACGAAGTACAGAACTGTTCTATATAACAGGAAACCAGACAGGCCTAGGGGCCAGGGAAGGCATCCCAGGAGATACACACCCTTGGAGCTGCGCCTTTAAGAGCAGGCAAGAGCTCCCCAGGTGCCCGGAGACTGCTCGGACTACCTGCCCATTCAACGGAAGAGGAGACTGAACCGCCAGCTTCGGTCTACACTGCCAGCATCGGTCTACCCTGCCCGCTTCACTTAGCCAGACCAGGCTGAGCACCGCTTGGAGGGCATAGACACAGCGCGCGAGCCAGGCCTCGGGTGGGGGGCCCTACCCCGCCGCCACCCTCGGCGCCCAGGGCGGGGCCTCCGCCCAGGTGCTCGGCGGCGTCGGCAGCGGCGGAGCTTCGCGGAGGCAGGAAGTGTGTCCCCAGCGGCGGCCCGTGCCGCGCTCCCGCGAGACGCTCACCTGCGCTCCAGGTGAGCGGCGAAGGGGGCGGGGGGAGGGGCCGAGCCGGAGGCGGCTCACCTGGCGGGACAGGTAAGCCCCGCGCGGGCCGGTGGGGGCGCGAAGCACGGCGGCACTGGTGTGGAGAGACCCCTGAGGCTGCGCCTGGGCGGGGGAGGGTCCCGGGACCAGTTCCTCGGGCGCCACCCTCCCACTTCCGGGGTGTGCGGGCCCGGCCCGGGAGCGGCCCGAGCGGGCGCCGGGGCTGGGCAAGCAGAGTGGGGTGGGAGGGCCGCGGTCGCCCTCAGGGCTGCGCTGGCTGGGGGCGGGAGCCGAGCTCGCCCGGGGAGGCAGGGTTGGGAGGGGGCGGGCGACTGTGCACCCCCCGGAGGAAAGATGTCAGGTGGGGAGAGGGGTGCGTCTGCCCGCGGGCGGAGGGCCCCTGCAGCTGGAGAGGGTGGTGCTCGCCCCGAGGGCCCTGTTGTGTAGGGGCTGTGCTGATCCGAGGGGCAGTGCCGGGGTCTGGTTCTCCCGTGCCTCGCGAGTAGGTGTCCCCAGTTGCCGGAATCGCGGGCTGAGCCTTCGGGGCAGGAAATAGAGGGTGCGGGGACGCCGGGTGCGAGAGCAGAAGGCTGTTTCTCCGAGCAGGGCTGGGGTGCCTCTCTCGGTGGGGTGTGCTAGACTAGGCTGAGTACAGGGGTGGGGCCTGTCCTGGGGACCTTGGGAGGAGGGGAATAGTACAGAGACAGACCCGTGTGTGTGTTCTCAGGGACTAGGGAAGGGAGAAGACCATCAAGAGAAGTTTGCTGAGGGTGGGTTAGGACCTTTTGACTCTGAGGAAGATCCCTGCAGCGACTTGGGGCGCCCAGCTTCCAAGCCCCTCCCACTCCATGCACTACACCAAGCAGCCTGCACGGAATATCTCCTTTAAACCTCACAGTGGCCCAGGAAGAGACTCTTCTTTCCCTTGTTAAAGAGAAGACTGAGGCCCAGAGTCTTGCTCCAGGCCACAGTAGGAGCAGGGGTCCTGCCCTCACTCAACCAAGTGACCAGTGTTCCTAGGGCTTGGGAGGTGGGGGCAGCAGCAGTTAGGGGAAGATAGAACCTGGAAAAAATGGGCTGAGATTGACTTCAGGAGGTTTCTGGACCTAGAGGGGTGGGGGAAACTGAGAGGAGCTATTGTCCTTATGCTAGGTCTTGCTCCCCACTTCCCTCTGTCTCAACCCCATTCCAGGTATGTGGCACAAAACAAAGTACATGGGCTCCAGAGTCTGGCAGACCACAGGACAAATCCTGTTCCATCCCTTTCCAGCTCGGTGTCTCTGGTCAAGTCACTTCTGAGCTTCAGCTTCCTGATCTGTAAAGCGGAGATACACTACTTCCTGAGCAGGTGTGACTGTTAGGTAAAGTGAAAGTCCTCTTGGGCCGGAGCCTGTTTCTGGCCCATTCCCTTCCATTTCCCCAGCGTTTAGCACAGTGCTGGACACATGATAGTGCTCAATAAATATTTGGTGGGTGAATTTAATGAATAGTAGCAAATCCTTAAGCCTTGGAGGTAGAGAAGGAGTGACCCAGACCATCATCAGTAACCTCTTGATGTTTTTAGAAACCCCAGGTTCCCCAGAGCTCAGTGTGGTTTGAACAATGTAGAGACACCCAACCTCCTCATCCAAGGCCTGAGCCTAGAAGACTCAGGGCTTCCTCTATGGTCCCTCCATGGGTTCAGGCTTGTCCATGGAGCTGGCAGCTGGCCACTTTGTCCCCTTCCTCCCAAGTAATAGATGGGATGAGGCAGTGGGTAAGAATCTGGGCAAGGCTGCTTGGGTACAAATAGATGTGTGGCTTGAACAACTTATTTAACTTATCTGGGCCTCTCGGTGTATAGTAACAACAACAACAACAATAATACCTACAAATAAGGTTGTGAGAATTGGGTTTTTCTTTTTTTTAAGATTTTATTTATTTATTTGGCAGAGAGAGAAATCACAAGTAGGTAGAGAGAGGAGGGGAAGCAGGCTCCCCGCTAAGCAGAGAGCCTGATATGGGGCTCGAGCCCAGGACCCTGAGATCATGACCTGAGTCGAAGGCAGAGGCTTAACCCACTGAGCCACCCAGGTGCCCGGAGAATTGGTTTAATACATTTACAGCACATAGAACAATGTAAGCCATCAATAACTAACTCATTCACTAGAATGCAGACTTAGGTCTGCAGATTAGGTAATTTTGTCTGTTTTACCACTGTATCCACCAAATTTAGAACAATGCCTGGCATTCAGTAGGCCCTCACTATTTGTTAATTAAGTGAATGAATGATTCCATACTCACTCCCAAGGCAAAGTTTTTTGTTTTTTTTTTTAAGATTTTATTTATTTTTTGACAGAGAGAAATCACAACAAGGCAGAGAGGCAGGCAGAGAGAGAGAGAGAGGGAAGCAGGCTCCCCGCTGAGCAGAGAGCCCGATGCGGGACTCGATCCCAGGACCCTGAGATCATGACCTGAGCCGAAGGCAGGGGCTTAACCCACTGAGCCACCCAGGCGCCCCAAGGCAAAGGTTTTTAACCACTGGCCTGTCTGGATCATGAGGGACTTCCAAGTCACCTATTAGAGTCTCCGTGTACACACTTTTGGAGAGGGGATTTCATCCTTCTTCCCCGAGCCTGCTGCTACTCCTAGTGTGGTCAGCCTAGAGCCTAAGTCCTTTTTCTTCCTACCCAGTGGTCCTGGTTCTACTCTGAGGTCACACAGAATGTGTCAGTCCCCTGAAGCACTTACTGTACCCAACCCTGTTCCAACACCGAGGCAGAA
Organism: Meles meles; assembly: GCF_922984935.1. Classification (NCBI taxonomy): domain Eukaryota; kingdom Metazoa; phylum Chordata; class Mammalia; order Carnivora; family Mustelidae; genus Meles; species Meles meles. The sequence goes on from NC_060066.1 coordinate 197,152,306, forward strand.
AGCAGTGAGACACAGTCACAGTCCCTGCCCCTTGGGTCATATAGGCTTATCTTCAAACAGTGGTTTCAGGGCCAACCCAGCTGACAGAGCCCAGCAGAAAGCTGGGGGAGGGGGCTCCCCTCTGCTTGGGGAGCTGGAGGGGCCTTGGAGAAGGAGTGCAGAATGGGGTCAGGGGAGTGAGTTCAATAATTGCAAGAATAAAGAACTCCTGTATCCTCTTACCAGCCACCATGGCTAGCATTCCTCCCTCCCTCCCTTACTCTCTTGAGATGCACGCATCTTCTGATTTTCTTGGGAAACTTTTGAGATTAGCTTGCTAACATCATGCTCCAGTGTATACTTCCTGAGAATAATAACATTGTCTTATATAAGAACATTGTCTTATATAACCATAGTAATCAAATTCAGGAAATTTAACATTGGCATATTACTATAATATACAGTCTACTTTCAAATTTCACTACTTATCCACATTATCCAGTATCCAATTTCTCCTCTTGATCCAGGATCCAATCCAGGATCACAACAAATTGCATTTGGTTGTCATTCCCTTAAGTTGGACTTGTCTGACGTCTCTTCATGATTATGTTCAGGTTATGCATTTGGGGCAGAACTACTTCTTAAGTGATGTGGTATCCTTCTTAGTGCCGAGTATCAGGAGGCACAGGATGTCAGTTCATCCCTTCACTGAGGATGTTAACTTTGGTCGTTTGGTTACAGTGGAATCTGCCAGGTTTTGCCAGATTTTTTAAGTTCTCCCTGACTGCAGCAAGTAGAATGGAATGGAGGTGGCCAGAATGGGAGCCTTGATAGTACCTGGGTGAGAGATGATCGTGGCCCTGTTTAAAGAAGTGGCATTTATTTGTCCAAAGCACATTGTCTGTTCGAGCCACAATCAGGACTAGAACACAGATCTCCTGATGCCTACTCCCAGGCTCCTCAAACATCACCAGTTCTGGGACCCCAATGCCATTAAATCAGGGATAAAAAGATAAAGGATCAGTGTTGCAGAAAATCCAGGTTGTTGCATGGCAAACCCCTACATGGGATCAAGAACCTTCCACACATGACTACATAAAGTTCCCTGACTCCCTTAGGCATAGTTATTCCCTCCCATAATGCCTCATATATCCTACATGTCCCATCTTGGGAGATTTTAAGCATCTGTTTTTCCTACAAAACCATGAGTGAATCACAAGAACAGGGTCTGTAGTTTATTCATTTGTGTGTGGGTGTTTTTTTTTTTTTTTTAAGATTTTATTTATTTATTTGAGAGAGAGAGACAGAGCACAGCAGGGGGAGCAGCAGGCAGAGGGAAAGGGAGAAGCAGGCTCACTGAGCAGGGAGCAGATGTGGGGCTTGACCCCAGGACGGTGGGACCATGACCTGAGCCAAAGGCAGATCATCCGTGGTTTTACAGCGCCTAACGTGGGGCCAGGCTCTGTGATTATGGAACGAATGATGTCTTCACTCTGAGCTTGCTAGCAACCAAGTCAAGAAGGGAAAGAAAGTGTATTTCATGGCTTGGCTTTCTTGTCTAATCAAAGGAAGCCAAAGAATGCTTGGTGTTAAATATTGCTAGGAGAGCAAATCTGACCCAGACCGAAACATTGACAGGGGAACTGTCACATTCCCATGACTGGTTTGAAGGCAGAGGGGAAGGGAAGGTAGTGATGGTCAAGTTCACATGGAAAGCATGTGTTGAGAGCCTCAGAGACTCTGTTGGGTGGGATTACCAACAGAGGGAATAAACTGAGGGAGACCATTCCCCGGAAAGGGAGATCTCCGGAGATTTTTCTTTTCATGTGGTAAAATATACATTATATAAAATTTGCCATTTTAAATTTTTTATTACCATGTTAACCATACAGTTCTGAGGCATTAAACACATTCACATTGTTGGGTATTGTTTGACCATCGCTACCATCCATCTCCAGAACATTTTCATCTTCCTCAAGTGGAACTCTACCCATTACACACTAACTTCCCGTTTGCCTCTGCCTCCAGCCCCTGGCAACCACTGTTTTATTTTCTGTCCTAAGAATTTGTTCTAGATATTTCGTATAAATGGGACCATACAATATGTGTCCTTTGTGTCAGGTTTCTTTCATTTAGCATAATGCCTCAAAGCTCATACATGTTGTGGCACGTATCAGTCTCATTCCTTTTAAGGGCTGAATAATATTCCATTGTAAGTATATGTGGCATTTTGTTTATTCATACATCAGTCAGTGGACCTTTGGGTGGTTCCTACCTTTTGTCTATTGCAAATAATGCTGCTGTGTGGACACTGACATGCAAATGTCTGTTTCAGTTCCTGCTTTCTGTCCTTTTGGGGGACTGCAGGCAGGGATTGTGGGCCCACGTGGCAGTTTTTGGAGGCACTGCTGTGTTGTCTGCTATAGCGGCTGCCACGCCATTCTCCAAGGGTTCCTCCATCCCCACGTCTCCAGTGCCTGTCATTTTCTGCTTTGTCCATGGTAGCCACCCCACCATATGCCTGGGTATGAAATCTCAGAACACTTTTAAAATTTTTTAAAATTTTTATTTAAATTCAATTAATTAACATATAATGTATTTTTCATTTCAGAGGTCAAGGTTAGTGATTCATCAGTCTTATATAATACACAAGACATTTTAAAAAAGATTTATTTATTTATTTGAGAGGAAGGGAGGGGGAGAGGGAGAGAGAATCCCACGCCAACTGTGCACTGAGTGTGGAGCCCAACACGGGGCTTGACCCCAGGACCCTGAGATCATGACCTGAGCAGAAATCGAGTCAGATGCTTAACCAACTGAGCTGCCCAGGTGTCCTGTCCAGGGAAATTTTGAAATGTAGGTTAGACCAGAGACAGAATTTCTTCTTTGGAGAGGGAGGGACACTAGGTGAGTGTTCCTGGGCCTAACTGCACCCTTGAACGTTACTCCTTCCTGGCCTCTCCTCCCTAGGTGCCTGGCTGCAACAAATCATGCAGTGAGTCATGCCCCGCCCTGGACACCCCCGCCCATCATCTGGGCCCCCACGCTTGGGACCCTGGGAGCGGCCAACAGAACTATGCGTGGAGACTTTTGATGAGCCATTGCAACCCCCACCAAGCCGCCGCACCCGCAGGCCAGACCCCAAGGACCCTGGCCACCATGGGCCCGAGAGCCTTACTTTCATCTCCAGCTCTCCTGAGTCTGCTGCTGAGGCCCCGGCCTGCTGCCTACCCTGGCGACCCTGGGTTTGGGACTGGTGCCAGGCTGCCTTCTGCTTCCGCCGCTGCCGGAGTTGCCTCCAGCGCTGCGGGGCTTGCATGCGGGGCTGCAGCCTCTGCTTGTCTGCTGGGGACTCCCCTGAGGGGGCTGCTGAAGCCAGCTGGGCCAAAGAACACAATGGAGTACCCCCCAGCCCCGATCGCGCACCTCCCAGCCGGCGGGACGGCCAGCGGCTCAAGTCAACCATGGGTAGCAGTTTCAGCTACCCTGACGTCAAACTCAAAGGCATCCCTGTGTATCCCTACCGCAGCGCCACCTCCCCAGCACCTGATGCGGACTCCTGCTGCAAGGAGCCACTGGCTGAACCCCCACCCATGCGGCACAGCCTGCCTAGCACCCTCGCCAGCAGCCCCCGTGGCTCCGAAGAGTACTACTCCTTCCATGAGTCGGACCTGGATCTGCCCGAGATAGGAAGCGGCTCCATGTCTAGCAGAGAGATCGATGTGCTCATCTTCAAGAAGCTGACCGAGCTATTCAGTGTACACCAGATTGACGAGCTGGCCAAGTGCACATCAGACACTGTGTTTCTGGAGAAGACCAGTAAGATCTCGGACCTTATCAGCAGCATCACCCAGGACTACCACCTGGATGAGCAGGATGCCGAGGGCCGCCTGGTTCGCGGCATCATTCGCATCAGTACCCGCAAGAGCCGAGCCCGCCCACAGACCACAGAGGGGCGCTCCGCGCGGGGTGCGGCCCCTGCTGCTGCCCCTGACAGTGGCCATGAGACCATGGTGGGCTCAGGGCTCAGCCAGGATGGTAGGTGGGGTTCCCCGTGGCTGCGGGACAGAGTGGAGGAGACTCTGGCCCAGGGAGGGCTCCGCTGGGTCTGTGGCCACTGTGGGTCCACCCCTCAGCCAGTCCTTGCTCTCCTTTGTCCTTTCATGTCCCCTAAGAGGCCCTCTGTCCCCTGGTACAACCTGCCAGAGTTTGCAGGCCTAGCCTGGTTAACAGATCCAGGATCCCATATGAATTTAGACCTGGTCCCTGGCCTAACCAAGTCTCCCACCCAGCCACCACTGCACAGATAAACACACACACACACACACATGCACACGCACACGCACACATGCTAGTTGTCTTTGTTTTAAACATTGTTTCTCAAGCCCAGCCCAGGTGTAGATGACCCCTCCCTCATCAGGCTGGGAGCTGAAGTTGGGGTTAGGGTTGAAAGGATGTGATAATGACCACTGCCCCCTCCTGTTCCCTCCCTAGAACTCACAGTGCAGATCTCCCAGGAGACCACTGCAGATGCCATCGCCAGGAAGCTGAGGCCTTATGGAGCCCCAGGTTTGGTCCTGACCTGATGAGTACAAAGAGAGGAAACTGCCCTTGGGCCTCTCCCCGCCCCCCCCCCACTGCCCCTGCCATGGCCCTCTTCCAGCTTCCTCTGGGGGTGCATGGGGGATGGGATCAGAAAGGAACCAGAAGCCTGAGCAGCCTAGACCCCATCCTAATCCTGCAAGTTGGCTTCAAGGGTTCACCTGGGAGATATTCAGGGGGCAGGTGCCCAGAAGTTGCATCTGAGCCCCCCCCCCCGCCCGTCACTGGGGAGGACAGTGTAGGGTGGAGGCCATGCACTGGAGCTGCAAAGGTACCCTGTGTCCCATCTACTGCTGCCTTCTTGGTCTTCAGAGCCCCCAGGAGTGGGGTCATTCCTCTTTAACAGACAGCAAGGCTGGGGCTCAGGGAGGTCAAGAACCCGAGTGGGTCATCCAGTCGGGATCAGACCAAGATCAGACTGACCCAGGCTTGAGTCCTACTCCGCTCCTTCTTGACAGGCTTCTCCCTGTCCCTGGGACCTGGATGAGCTCCTTCCCTCTCTAAGCCTGTTTCCTCTTCCCTTCCCCTCAGGATACCCAGCCAGCCACGATTCATCCTTCCAGGGCACAGACACAGACTCGTCAGGAGCACCGCTGCTCCAGGTGTACTGCTAATCCTCTGGGGAGAAGTAAAGCCCACAGCCTGAAGAGGGGAAGCAGGCCCCACTTTGGAGGAGGCTGGGCCACCAGGCCCCTCCCACCTCAGCTGACTGGTTCCTGGACCATGTGCATTTCACTGGGTGAGGGGTACCCACATCACCCTGGATCCCTCGCTGGCCTGACCCCTGCCTGGGCCTGTTCCTCCCTGCCCACGGTCTTGAGGCAGCCTGGATCATGGAAGGCAAAGACTTAGAGGAGTTACCTTCTGGGATTGACTCCCAGCTCTGCCATAACCAGTCAAGCAAACTCCCCTCTCCCCAGGATGAGGGTAGGGGGAGAGGGTAACAGCTCAAAGCAGCTTATCTTAAATGGATTGGGTTGGGGGGCAGGCAGGGCCTCTTGTCTCAAATTCTGTGGGCAGTGCCCACTCCACGTTATGTTCTATTGGTTCTTGGCTTATGTTCTATATGCTAACATGACCATAGTTTCAAGTACAAAGATAGTAGATGACTGCCTGGTCATCTTGGCTGTGATAATGCTTTCTGTCCAATCTGCTTGACCAATACACAGAGCAGGAGACAGGACAGAGTGCCCAGTCTGCCTTAGTGTTGTGGGGTCAAAGTCAGAAGGCTAAAATGAGACCAAGAATGTCCACCTCTCAGGTTCAATGAGTTCCAATGAGCCAGTTTCTATAGTTTTATGTACCCGAGAAAGGTCTGACAAGTGGTTTCTGTCATTGTTGAGAGGTTCTTCTAGGCAGGCCTACCCGGACCCCTCCTGCTGCCCCAGTTCACCGCCTGCAGCCTGGCCTGATTCTCGCCATCCCTGGAGTTTCCCCAAATCCTTGAGCATGGGTCAGCCCCCTCCCAGTCTCAGACGAGGCTCCTTCCACCTCTCCCTGGTTCTGACAGTGCACTGTGATCCACTGGGACCTTCTTGACCTTCCCAGTAACCCTGGAGTGGGGTCAGAACTAGGAGGCTGGGGCTCAGAGGGGTCAAGGAACTTGTCACACAGCTAGTAACTGGCTCTGGACCTGAAAGCTGGCCTTTTGGCAGTTCTGCCCCAAAGCTGGCAAGCTGACCTGCTTGGGGCAGAAGCAGGGTCCCCGTTTGGACACAAGCCCAACTGGGTTCAGAAAAATCCTACTTAGCTACTCCTCACACACAGGAGTGTCTTGCTAGTCCTCAGCAGTGAGGGCAGAGCAGGCCCACAAGCCCATTCTTGGCTGAACGAATTAGGTGCTCAGGTTCCCTACCCACTCACCTATAGCTCCCACACCTCACCTTTTTATTGTCCTCACAGGCCCTTTTGGGAAGTGACAATTAGACAAACTACTTATCCAGCTCCCTATCAGACACACAGGATGGTGTCCTTGGGGTCAGTGACAAGGCCCCAGTGCCAGTGACAAAACTGACCCCTTGCCTTCAGCTCTATCATGGAGAGCAAGACTGAGAATGTCCACAGTGAGAAACGGTCTTAGAGATGAAAATGGAATCAAGTCCAGTTGGTCTTAAATTTTGCTGAGTCATGGGTCCCTTTAAGAATATAACAATATATTCTGGTCTCTGTAACCAGAAAAACTCACCTTTGCTCTGTCACACACAGACTAAAAGCCTTGTTTCAATTCTCCCTTTAAGTAATGAAAAACAGCCCCAGAGAGGTCTAAGGACTTGCTCCAGGTCACATGGCAGAATCTGGGCTAGAAGCCAAGCCCCCAGCAACAGTAAAAAGAGGCCTGTGCCCTGGGGAAAGGCCAGAGGCAAGAGGAGACACAGGTGGAGTAAATAGTTTTAATGTGTAATAGCAGGCCAACCGGGGAAGATAAGACACCCCCCAACAAGGCCCCAGCCCTTCTCCCATGATGCCCTAGGACCAGCGTGCCTGAGCCAGTCCCATGCCTGCCCCAACCCCGAGGCCCCCAAGTCCCAGGGGACGGTAGGAAAAGAAGGTGGATGGCTGGGGGCTCAGCCCCAAGAGTTCAGGGAAGCAAACACAGGGCCTAGTTGAATTTGGCCTTGGAAAAATCCATCTCCGGATGCTGATCCATGAACCTGGGAAGGGAAAGTAGGAAGAAGGTAAAACAGGCCATCCCCTCCTGCAGTTAGCCCCTTTCTCCCCGCCCCTCAACATCAGGTCTAATTTCTTTAGAACCCTGAGCAACTTGGAGCCAGGCCCGACAGTGGTAGGGCCTGAGGATCTTCTGTAGGTGGCAATGACCACTTGTGTTATCCCTTCCTACCCTGAAGTACCTTTGCCCTCGAGATGACCTCAGTAAGTGATTAGGGTAGGCAAGCTGAGGCTATAAATCCATAAACTTGGCTGGCCCAACCCAGAAGGGAAAAGGCAACTCCTGTCTCCTACTCAGCGACCCACTCACTGTCACCCAGATCCAGGCCCAACACCCACCTCTCCCAACCCCACCCCCATCTCTGCCTTGCTCACTTCTTCAGAATCTCCTGCTTTTTCTGCTCATCCGAGGTAGGCAGCCCCATGGACTTCTGCCTCTGGTCGTACATCATCTTTTCCACCATGCTGCGGGTCTCACTGTCCAGGTCTGACAGCTAAAGGCAGACAGAACCAGGGACAGGTGAAGTTCTGGGACCACCACCTATGCCCTCACCTCCCAGCTGAAACCCTCCTGCCCCCCACAACCAGCCAGGGCTCACCTTGGAGTTCTCAGGGTTTATCTTCTTGGTATTGATCTCAGGGTCACTGGACACTAAGCGGCTCCACCACTCCATCTTGTTGATCTGTGAGGAGGGGAACCGCCGGGGGACTAGAAGTCTCTCCCTCTGTGCCCTAGGATCCACCCCTCAACCTTTCCAGGACCCAACTCGCTCCCATCCACATCCTGCACCTGGGACCCACAAAGACCTGTGTAGGGACCTAGGGTGCAGATGGGCAAGGCCTCTGCCCTCCCCAGTGGCTGGGGGAAATGGACGAGACGGTCACAGATCAGAGTCATTGGGGCAAAAATGAAGTACGGGGAGCTACTCATCCAGGGCAGAGAGCGAGAAGCGACAGAGGCACCTAGGCTGGGCCGAAGGGACACACAGTACACCTGATGAAAAAGCAGGGCAGGGATTCCAGCGGGGAGGAAAATCAAGTACAAGGGCACAGAGAGGTGATAGAGAGGCAGGTAGGCTAGGACAGGCCTTAGGGAAGCCTTCCTGGGACCCATGACACTTTAGGGAGACATTTATTTACATTACGTGTACTGCCCCATCTCTGAGGGAATGACCGGAGGCCTTCCGAGGGCAACTCACTACATTTTGTCCCCTGCTCTCTCCCCAGCATTTAGAACACTCTGGCATGTAGTAGGTAGTCACGTATTCGCTGAACCGAATGCATGTACAAACCAAAGGAAGATGGTTTGTCCCAAAGAATTTCCATCTTGATTCCACCCCCACCTAGAGAGAGAAGGCTGGCAGATCTCTGAGTTGCCCTTTTCCTGACTCTAAAATGGGACAGACCTATATTAAAAATCTTGGGCAGACTAAACATGTGCGCTAGACTCCCCCACATGGTCCCCAGGTGCATGAGCAGACAACTGCCCTTTTCCCATCAAGACACAGAGGAGGCCAGGCCGCTCGTACCTTCTCCAGATGCACCGTCACCACCTTGCCGTCCTCGATGAGCCATGAGCTCTCCTCCACCTTCACTTCGTTGTACAGCTCCCCGTCAATGACTGCCGGCTGTCCCTTGAGGCCCACCCGCAGGTGCCGCCGGTGGATGTCCACCACTACATCCTTCCCCTTCAGTCGGAAGTTCACACGGAAGGGCAAGACCAGCTGCACGAGGCAGGAGAAGTCAGAAGGAGCCCCAGGCTGGCTCCCTAACCTCCCAACCCTCACCCCAATCACTCACGTCCAGCTCGGACAAGGTCTGCGTCCAGCGGTAATTGGGCAAGTCGGCCCCATTGCCAAGGTTAGGCTTCAGTTTCCCTTTGTCTTTCTCGTCCTCCTCCTCCTCGTCCTCCTCAGCCTCCTGCTCAGAGTTGGGGGTGCTCAGCTACTTACCTGATAGACACAGACTGCACCCCACTGAGCCAGGCCCAGGGCTGGCACTAGGCATACAGCCAAGATGAAACAGACCCGGTCCCTGCCCACTCCATGGCCCACTGGGAGCCACTGGTTACAAAATGGTTCTGATCTCTGCCTGAGAGGAGCAGCAGGCCATGTGACAAAGGACACAGCTGGGGAACAGTGACAGTCAGAGATGGACCCATAGAACCTAGCTGGAGATTCAAGCCAAGGGACTTGGAAAGAAAGTCCAGCCCAGAACAGAATGTCACAGGGTAGCCATGCGCATGGTTGTTCTAAAACAAAATCAGGCTGCCCGACGATCAATTCTCTTCTTCTGTGTCTGTAGGGCTGAGACCCCAAGTGTCAGACCAGAAACTGTGGAGAGCCAAATCAATGTCCCAAGGACTGTTTGGGAAGCTGGACTTACGTCAGAGGGAGGAGCCCTGAGGGGTATATCCCCCCGATGTATTAGAGTAGTCCCCCCCATCAGGGCCAGGCTGGGCACACAGATCCCAGCCCAACCCAAATGATACCTGTCCAGGCACTGCCCTCTGGCTCTTGGGCTTTCCTTAAGGCCAGCGGGTTGTTTCTTTTAAACCTGGTCCTGTGGTCCAATGTCTACAAGTGGGATCTGGAACTTTGGGGAAGACCCCCAAAGCTGAGGGAGAGGGTATAGTGGGAGGCATTCCAGTGATAGAGAAAGGCCAGAAAGTGCCAGGAAGTTCCCAAGCCCTGACGAGCCTCAGGCACCCCCAATGCCTCTCACCTGCTTCCCTGGGGAGCCGAGACTACCGTTCTTGAGCTGGGCCTCGTGATTCTCTGCATCCTTTTTCTGTGGTGAAAGGCACAGCAGTTGGCAAGAGAATCCTTGCTGCCAGTGCCCATGGGGATGGAGTCAGGGGTGGGGAGGCCCACGCATACCTGGTCAATCTCCAGCTGCAGCCTCTCTGCCTCCTCATCAGTCAGCTCCTTGATCTGGGGCCCAGAGCTCTCGGATTTGGCCTCCTTGGCCAGCCTGGCTGCCCGCTCTGCCTTCTCCCGCCGGTCAGTCTCCTGCCGAGCTCTCTTCTCCCGCCGGGCCTTCTGTGCCAGCTGGTTATGGTGGTTGAAGGTCTGTGTGATGAGCTGGGGAAGGGAGAGAAGGCAATGAGGCACTAGGGCTCTGGCCGGTGGCCCAAGGCCTGGAGTCTAGTCCCACCTCTATGCGCTAGATGCCTGGGCACGGCACTGTACTCGACCTCGGTTCCTCATCTGTAAAATGGGGACCACACTGTACACACCGATCTCAAAGCTATTATGTGAGTACCTGCAAGTCCCTGGCGGGATAAATAGTGGCTATTTAAAAAAAACAGTCTAGGGGGCGCCTGGGTGGCTCAGTTAAGTTTCTGCCTTCGGCTTAGGTCATGATCCCCGGGGCTCCTGGGATCTAGCTCAGCGGGGAGCCTGCTTCTCCCTCTCCTGCCCGCCGCTCTCCCTGTTTGTGCGCTCACACTCTCTCTCTGTCGAATAAATAAAATCTTTAAAAAAACAAAACAACCACAACAAGAAAAACAGTCTAGTGACTAAAAACACGGACAGGGAAGGGGGACAGGCTGCGTTCTCATCCAGGCTATTGCATTTTTAGCAAAGGACCTAGCCTAGAAGCGCTTCAGACTTCTCATCTGCTCGGAGTCCCTCCCGACAGAGCTGGGCTGTTAGAAGCTGAACTCCTGAGCTCGCAGGCCCAAGCTGCCCTGCTGACTGCTCTCTTCCCCGCGCACCATCTCCAGGACAGCAGACCCAGAGCTGCCTCCCTCAGCATCGTCCCGACCCACCACACCAGCAGGGAGCCAGGAGAGCTCTCTTGAGCGAAGAGGCTAGAACCTGCCCTCAGCCTGCAAGCTATCCGTGTTGAATCCCTTCTCTTCCACTGTGCCTCCCCAGAACGCTTCCAACTCACATCCTGCTGCCACTGTCACTATCTGGCTGTGTAGCCTTGGACCAACGAAGGACTCTGACACCTTTTAAGCCCGATCTTCTCACCTGTCACGAGGATCGAACACAACAGATGCTTACAGAGGCTGGCACGGTCCCGGCCAAATCACAGCCATATACCAAAGCTTTAGCGTCCCAACATGCCTTCCCTGACTCAGGCTAACCCAAGTGTCAGCTGGTTAGGGGTAGAACCAGTACATTCCATGCTATTAAAAAATAGTGGGAGAGATGGCTTACCTCTTTATACCGACAGGTCTCCAAATGTGGTTCCCCACACCTACAGTACCAGCATCACCCAGAATTTGCTAGAAATGCTAAACTTTGGCCCCACTCCAGACCTACTGAATCTGGGGTGGGGCTCAGCATCCTATTTTTTGTTTGTTTGTTTTAAGATTTATTTATTTGAGAGAGAGAGCACACACAAGCACATGAGCCTAGGTGGGGGGGGGGGGCTGGGGGAGATAGGCAGAGGAAGAGAGAATCCTGAAGCAGACTCCCCACTGAGCACGGAAACTGATGCAGGAGCCAGAGTTCCAGGCCTGAGCGGAAATCAAGCGTTGGCCGGGCCACTTAACTGACTGAGCCACCCAGGCACCCTGACAGTCTGTATTTTTAACAAGCCCTCCTGCCCACTTCTCAAGCAGACCAGAAGAGTCACACCTAGACGGCAGTTCCCAGACCACTCCTACCTGTGTGACCCTGAGGTCACCACTCTGTGCTTCTATTTCATTATTTTCAAAAGCAATCTTGCATAAGCTGTTCTTTGCCTAGAATGTCCTTGTCCCTACTCCCAGGTCATCTGGCCATCTCCTGCTCACCCTCTAGGACCAGCTCCAGTGTCTCCGGAGCCACACCTCCTTACCCTCAGCAGGCCCAGGACACATCCAACTCAGGAGGCCCAACCGTGTCCACCCCCACACCTGGAAGAGGCCTTGCAGGGCACTCACCACAGGAATGGCGGTCAATTTAGCATCTTCCAAACATCTCTGAGCCAGAGCGGGAGGGAGGGAAGGGTCTGCAAGAACTGAGAGGACTGTGTGGGGCTCAGGGTCACCAAAGTCACCCATGGGCTCCTAGACTTAGGTTCTGGCAAATGTCCCATGGCTTCTCATTCATTTGGTGCCAATTCCTCCTGCTACCTCGGAACTCCCAACCTCATGCCACACTGGGGTAGTTCCATCCTCTGCAAGGCTAACGGGCATGAAAAGCATCCCCTAAATCAAATGGGTTAACAAAATGGAGTGCATGTGAAACAGAAGTGAGTCACCCGAAGGCCATTCCGCTGTCAATAGAATCAGTCATGAGACAATTACGCCAGCGGAGGCTGTTCCACCACAGGGCCTTGGTCCCAAATCCCTAATCGGGAAGACCTTGAACTCAAGCCATTTGCCAACCAGTGGTCACGGGGAGGTGAGAGCAGGGCCCTCCCCTCTCCCAGCTCCAGTGAATGTTACATCCCATTTGCCCTGTTCCTTCCTAACTCCTGGAGGTTAGGTGAGGGCAGAGCTGAACCACCAGGCACAGTCAAGGCCAATCACAGCAGCCTCTGACCCCTCCTCCCAATCTCCTCCTACCAGCTTTACCCAGGCCCAGCCCCAAGCAGAGACCCCTGAGAACATGCAGCCTACTCTGCGGTGCCAACTGGCAGGCTGTCACAGAGCCAAGCATCGGTCACTGGACACATCTTCAGGAACCACAGCCCAGCAGAGTGGGGAAGGGATGAGGACGATTGTACTAGTTCTAGAAGACAGGCCCCACACCCGAACACAGACTTTCCCTGACCTAGGCAAGGTGATCGGGAGTAAAGAGTCGTTCCCCCCAGCCTGGCCAGGAGAGACAGGGAGATATTAAACCTGAACATGGCAAAGGGGGAGCAGGGGGGGACAGGGTGTGCGTGTATGTGTTTGTATAACACACACGAGCGCCAACACACTCCTGTTCTAGAACTTCATATAAATGACCTCATTCAATAAGTACTCTTAAGTGTGTGTCTTCCTTTAAAAGGCTGACCAATATTCCATTAGATCAATTACACGTACACATGACACTCTTTTTACTCATCCATCACCGGAAGCTTGAACTGCTTCCACCTCTCGGCTCTTGTGCACGGTGCTGCAGTGAACACGGGTGTACAAATCTCTCAAGAACCTGCTTTCAATTCTTTTGGGTATGTGCCTAGAAGCCGGATCACTGGACCATACAGTAGTTCTATTTTTAATTTTTTTTTAAAGATTTTATTTATTTATTTGACAGAGATGACAAGTAGGCAGAGAGGCAGGCAGAGAGAGAGGAGGAAGCAGGCTCCCTGCCGAGCAGAGAGCCCGATGCGGGGCTCAATCCCAGGACCCTGGGATCATGACCTGAGCCGAAGGCAGAGGCTTTAACCCACTGAGCCACCCAGGTGCCCCCTATTTTTAATTTTTGAGGAAGCACCATGCTGTTTCCCATAGCAGCTGTATCATTTTGCATTCCCATCAATAATACACAAATGTGCCAATTTCTCTGCACCCTTGCCAACACGTGGGATTTTTCTAGTTGTTTTATTTTTATAGAAGCCATCCTAACGGGTGTGAAGTGATATTTCAGCATGGCTGATTTGTATTTCCCTGATTAGTGATGTTGAGCATCTTTTATAATAAAAACTTGGGGAGCGCCTGGGTGTCAGCGGATTAAGCCTCTGCCTTCAACTCAGTTCATGATCTCAGGGTCCTGGGATCAAGGCCTGCATCAGGCTCCTTGCTCAGCAGGGAGCCTGCTTCTCCCTCTGCCTCTGCCTGCCACTCTGTCTGCCTGTGTTCACTCTCTCTGACAAATAAATAAATAAAATCTTTAAAAAAATAAAAATAAAAAAATTTTAAAGAGCCATGATAATTCACTTTTACCAGAAATATCTGAAAATTACCCTTTTTTCCACATCCCTGTAAGCAATGCTTTTTTTTTTTTTTTTAAGATTTTATTTATTTGACAGAGATCACAAGTAGGCAGAGAGGCAGGCAGAGAGAGAGGGAGAAGCAGGCTCCCCGCTGAGCAGAGAGCCTGATGCTGGGATCGTGACTCAAGCTGAAGGCAGAGGCTTTAACCCACTGAGTCACCCAGGTGCCCCTAAGCAATGCTTGTTGTGGATCTTTTTACGCTTTCATCAGCCCGGCAGGAAAAAAAGGGCATCTCACTATTTCTCCTAGATTTCCTAGATTACTAGGAAATATGCTCTTTGGATCTTCTCCTCTTGGAATTGCCTAATTTTCTGCTTATCCTTTTCTTGTCAATTTATAAGCTCCTGCATATTAAATTAGTCATTAAGTTTTCTGTCCTCTGTGGTGGACATTTTTTCCAAATCTACTGTTTTCCAATTAACTTTATATGTCTCTTTTGCCAGACACACAAAGTTTTCAATGTCTGAAGAGGCAACAAGCTACCTTTTCTTTTATAGCTTCCAGGTTTCTAATTTTGCAAGGCCTCTCCCACACAAGATCATATGGTTTCCTAACTTTCCTTACCGGACTCTTCTTGGTCTGCAATTTATTTTTACATATGAGCAAAACAGATGGTATACTTGTAGTTCTTTACAGATAAATAGCCAGTTGTAGCAGCAATGACTTATTCAATCATCCTTTGCCTACAGAACTGAATTACTATATCAGACGTGTACTGAATTCTCATATGCTAGACTTTTTCTAGGTTCTCTATTCTAATTCACTGTCCCACTTTTCTCTTCCTATATCAATAACACACTGATTTGATCATTACGGCTTTCCTCAAATCCACAATCCCTTATCCTGAATTCCTAGCCCCCAAAGCTATAAAAATCACGGAAGTGTTTTTGGACTTATAAGTTTGTGGCGTGAAGGTATTTATAGTCTTCCTATATCCCACTTGGAATGAATATTGATACACATTTCTCTACAGAAATACTAATGCTTCATTACAGGATGCCTCTAACTCATGCAGCATATGTTACATACATCATTGCACTGTAACAAATTACTCTGTGTATAGTATATGCCTTGTATCACCTCCTAAAATCCAAAGAATTCCAAATCCCAAAACACATCTGGCCCCCAAGAGGTTCAAAAAAAGGAGCACGGGGGTGCCTGGGTGGCTCAGTCAGTTAAGCATCTGTCTTCGGCTCAGGTCATGATCCCAGGATCCCAGGATTGAGCCTCACATTGGGGAACAGGGAGCCTGCTTCCTCGCTCTCCCTGCCACTGCCCCTGCTTGTGCTCTCTCTTTCCCTCTCGCTGTCAAATAAACAAATACAATCTTAAAAAAAAAAAAAAAAATACCGTGAACTTGGTGCGCCCGGGCAGCTCAGCTGGTTAGGAGTCAACTCTTGATTACAGCTCAGGTCATGATCTTGGGGTCGTAAGATCAAGCCCCGCATCAGGTTCCCCACTGAGCAGGGAGTCTGCTTCTCTACCTCTTCCTCTCCTCCCTCTGTCCCTTTCTCCGTGCACTCTCTTTCTCTCAAATAAATAAATCTTAAAAAAACACACTATAAACTTGTATACTCAAACACCAGCCACTTCATCCCACATGACCTCTTTTTACCCTCACAACAGCCCTGTGAGATAAGGATTAAGACCACTTTACAGGGGCGTCTGGGTGGCTCAGTGGGTTGAGGCCTCTGCCTTGGGCTCAGGTCGTGATCCTGGGGTCCTGGGATCAAGCCCCACGTTGGGCTCTCTGCTCAGCGGGGGGCCTGCTTCCTCCTCTCTCTCTCTCTGCCTACCTCTCTGACTACTTGTGATCTCAGTCTGTCAAATAAATAAATGAAAAAAAAAAAAAAAAGACCACTTTACAGATAAGAAAATATGATTCACCAATGTCACAAAGTTGCTGGGCGGGGAGGTGGGTGATGGATCAGGGACTGGGATTCTAACTCACATCTGCCTGACTCCAGAGCCCATGCTCCTAACCAGTGCACTTGAAAATGATGTAGCTGGTGGCCGGCACACAGTAGGCACGCAATATAAAAGTTACTGTGTTACAAATGGAGACCAGGTGGGAAGGCTGGACAGGTTTTTGCCTGCCCATGAGTCTGACCAACCTCCTGGGGAACAGCTTTGTTTCTAAGGAACAAAGAACCAAGGAGCCCCCGTCCTAGGTTAGTCCCCACTTAATGCTCACATCCAGCAGGCATCCAATGTACAGCAGCTACCATCATCCCCAGACCTTTTTTTTTTTTAAGATTTTATTTATTTGACAGAGAGAGAGATCACAAGCAGGCAAGAGGCAGGTGGGGGGCGGGGGGGGAAGCGGGCTCCCCACCGAGCAGAGAGCCCCACGCGAGGCCCGATCCCAGGATCCCGAGATCACCACCCAAGCCGAAGGCAGAGGCCTAACCCACTGAGCCACCCAGGCGTCCCAAGATACCACTTTTTAAAAAGATTTTATTTGCAGGGGGCCAGAGGGATAGGGAGAGAGTGTCTATCGAACAGACTCCTAGCTGAGCACAGAGCCCAATGTGGGCTCCATCTCACGACCCTGAGATCACAACCCAAGCCAAATCCAAGAGTCATCCAAGAGTCATAACCGATGGAGCCACTCAGGCGCCCCAATACCACTTCTTTGTATCACTCACCTCTCTCATGCAGCTATCTCTTACTCATCCTTCAAACTTCAAGCACCACTGCCTCAGAAAGTCTCCCTTGAACCCCCATCCTAGGTCAGTCCCCAGTTAATGCTCCCAGGGCTTTTCCCTAACTCCTGTGACTTCCATGTTTTAGGGGGCAGGGGCAGGGTGCTGCACCGTGAAATCCATGAAAACAAAGACCACATCCGTATTCACCTCTGCAATCCCAAAGGAGCTGGCATAATAGCTACCACAAACAAAGCCTTAAGTGTCCTATAAATATTCACTGAATGAATGACTGTTAGAAGGCAGTCTGGCCCACTGAAAAACAGGAGGTGCTAAGCTAACACAGAAAGAACATTCGAGTCAGAAGGGGCCTACAAGTAGGTCCATCTTCTCCCATTCTGCAGACATACGGACTGAAAGAACCACAGTACCAATGGGAAATCAACCAACCCACACAGCTGGGCCAAGATCCCAGGCCTCTCCACTCCCAGGCTATTGTGTCCATAACAGAGTAGCCTCAGATCATCAGGACACAGTATAGAACATTCCAGCCTGTCAGATCCCTGAAGCCACAGAAAGCAGTTTGCAAAATGTCTCCTCCTTGTCACCATGTCTCTGTGAGTGAAAACAAGTAACAAGGTTCTAAGAGTCCTTCAGTGAGGTAACATCTTCATGACTTACCAATCTTCAAAAATACAGTTATAACCTAAGGAATCAAAAGGAAGTTCAAGGTCTCAGAGCCTGTAGCACAAAGTGCAATTCTCAAATCCATGAACTTTGGGTCACAGTGCCTGGGAAGACTGGAACTGGATGGCTTTAAGTTTTCCTGCATTTATTTTCTAAGCTCAATTTCTAACAGGCCCAGTCTCATCTCAGCTAATCAGATAAAACCTCCTTGATGCAAAAGGAACCAAGAAGTGTGGTGTCAAGGGCAGAAGGCAGTTTTACAAGAGTCTGGTTCCAACCCTGGCTCTTCTACAGCTTAGCTCAAGACTTTGGACAAAGTCCCACAGCCTGGGTGGTGCAGTTGGTTAAGCGTCCACTCTTGGTTTCGGCCCAAGCTGTGATCTCAGGGCTGTGAGATCGAGCCTAGAGGCGGGCTCTGAGCTCAGCCTGGAGTCTGCTCAAGACAATCCCTCTCCCTTGCCCCTGCCCCCCCTCCCCGTTCACGCATGTGCATATGTGCACACTCACTCTCACTCTCCAATAAATAAATCTTAAAAAAAAAAAAGAAGAAGACAGACAGACAGACAGACAGACTTTGGACAAAGTGCCAAACACTTTGAGCCAATTTCCTCATTTGCAAAATGGGAATAGTAACACCTGCCCTTCTGAAGCCACTGAAGGATCATGGGAAATAGGGGTAGGTAAAGCACCTGGCAAGGAGAAGGGCTTCAATACATGACAGTTTGTTTCCCTTCCCCGACTCTCCACCCTTGGCATTTTACTTCTGCTGAATAGTAATAACTGAATAGTAATAACTATTCCAAGGGAAAATCAGGTGAGCTTTTCTTCTGAAGAAACAGAGGCTCCAAAGGGACCACAGGCCCCAACACTCACCTTCTCTGCCATTCCTTCTTCTCCTCCAACAAAAAAGTCTGTTTTGCGTCGAAGGAAGCTGAAGAAAGTGTTGACAAGCTGAAAGACAGAAGG
Source organism: Meles meles (assembly GCF_922984935.1). Lineage (NCBI taxonomy): Eukaryota > Metazoa > Chordata > Mammalia > Carnivora > Mustelidae > Meles > Meles meles. Next base: position 197,170,717 of record NC_060066.1, read on the forward strand.
AAACTGAAGCTGGGGAGATGCCGCATCGAGAGCCCCTAAGTGCAGAGAAACCAGATTCTAGTCCAGGAGGGAGCTCGGGACTAGACTGTTCACCCTGACCCTCTCAACTGAGGAGACAGCCTCCCCAACAGGCCCGACCTTAGTGACTTCCACTAGGAAGCCCAACCTTATTCAGATCTCCCGAGCCAGATTTTTCATTTCTCCTGTATATGTGTACATACATTTCACATTCCTTGAGGCTCTAGAAACAGCCTAAGGATATAGAATACTCCTCTGCATCCAGGGCTTGAAACACCTAGGTCTGGCTTTCCTTCCAGGTACTATAAAGTCCATCCAGACTGGCACTGCCTGCATTACTAGGGCAGAGCCAAAATGAGGGGAGCAAATGAAGCCACTTCAACGGGTAAAACCAACTAACTCTGGCCGGTAAACCAGAGTATTCAAGTGGTTAAGCACATGGGTTTGAGTATCAGACTGATACATATTAGCTGTCATCCTGGGAAGTTTAACTCTAGAATAGAAATAGCAGCAGGACCTATTTCTAGGGACCTAGTGAGGATCCAGTGAGATACTGGAGGTGAGGGCCTTGAGCAGTGTCCTGCCCAGAGCAAGAGACCTCCTGCCAGAGTGTACTCCTCACACGTAGGTACAATGAACTGTGGCTTCTTCATCCCCAAAGCTTGGCACCAGATCTGGCTCAGCGTATATGCTCAGTTAAAACTTCTGCTGAATGAAAAGATCTACTGGTGACCTAGAGTTAGCATATACAAGCCCTTTTATTTGCTCAAATGAGTGGTTCTAAGGCTGATGCTAGAACTTAGTCTTCATGGTTGAATTTCTACTTCTAGATACTTTTTGATTCACTCAAAAATGTACTACCAAATCCAATTTGGGGTCAACAACTTAGGAGGATGGGGGAGGGAATCTTTACACACATGTAAATTAATAACTCTCTTCCCAACTCAAAGGGCTTAGGAGTCCTTGGTTTCCACCGGGACCTGGGTAAAAGAATGGGAATGGAAAGCTCAAAGAAAACATGTTCCCAGCGAGATAAAGAATCAGCAATAAACTGTGGAAAGCAAGTGGGCCTAAGGAATGTGGTCCTAAGTCAGGAACCCGGTGGGTGATTTTGAGCAAGTTCCTTTGGTTTCTTTTCAGAATGAGAGTTAACAGGCTTTCCTACTTTTAACTTCCCATGTTTTTGGTCCAAAAAACCAACTCCAGAATCTCTACCAGTTGGTTTGTGTGTTACTGTGTGGTCAGTATGCACTATTATGCTTTTGAAAAGCTCTTTTCAAGCTCCATCAGGGCAAGGACAGACTTCTGCTCACATCTATATACCCAGGACCCAGTCCGGTGAGTGTCTGGCACATTATTGACAATTCGTTACTGTCCTTCACTTCAAGACACTACTCTCCTCACTACTCAGAAAATAAGGGATTCGTAGCTCTGTCTCAAAGACAAAGGAACTGAGCCTTTCAGATGTGCAAAGGTCCCTTGCGGGTAGGTGGTGGAAACAAATTGTGAACCCAGGCTTCCTATTTCCCATTCAAAGCCTGAAAGGACCACGTGCTAACATCACCACCCCCACCTCCGCCCCACCCCCCACACGCACATTCGTCGGCTCGGTCCAGGTCTTGATAGATGCAAACCCCAAAGTCTAGGATGGTTCATCCTAAGAACTGCTCTTCGGGGGCGGCCATGAGAGAGGAAATGAGGCCGGAAGCATGTGTGAGACTGGGAGACCAGCTACGGGGGGTGCTGCGGGTTTTCCAGGGCCGCGTTCGGAGACGCAGGAGTTGCTAAGACTCATCAGCCGAGTGTTAGTCAGTTGCTAAGACTCCTGCGCGGCGCCGGGGGCCCGGGACAGAAGTGCGGTGGGGAGGCCAGACCGGAAGCTGGGACATGGTGAGAATGGAGGATCACAAGAACCCGCGAGGCCCAGGGGTGGATCTCGGCCCCCGAAGGCAGTGGAGTGGAGTGAGGGTGTCTAGGGCCGCGCGGGTGGGCGAGCGCCGCAAGACCAGGCCAGGCCGACGCCGCGCGGGCCGTTACCTCCTGCACGCCGCCCTCGTGCTGCTGCGCCATGGCCAGCAACATGCCGTCGAACCGCTCCTCCTCCTGCTCTCCGCCCATCGCGCCTGCTACTAGCCACGCTCCGAGATCCTAGCTCCTCACTCGCGTCCCGCGCTCTCCCGGTTCCTTCGTATCGCGTCCGGCCCAACCGCTCCAGTCGTCCGCCTTCCGCAGCGGAGCCGGAAACACGCACGCGCCGCACCGCCCAGGCCCGCCTTCTCGCCCTCTCTTCCCGCCTCCCTCCCGGCCCGCGACCAGTGACTGCGCGGCAAACAGCCCGCTTCACCCACCATTGGTCGACTCGCTGAGCCAATCGACGAGCGTGTCCAGGAGGCGGTGGGCGGAGCCGAGGGTCCCGGAGTTTGGCGTGAGTTGCTATGGTCACCAGATGATTGGAGCCTTCCAGAAAACCCTGAGCTACGTTCTAGTGGAGTTGAAAAAAGGACAAACGGCGCTTCTGCCTCGAGGGTGATTTACCATTTTATAGAACGGTGGAACTGAAAATGTCTTTAGTTATCTCCTCCAATGTTTCCATGAGGCAATGGAGGCCCAGAAAGAAGGCGCTTGTCTAAAGGATAGCCTACCTCTGTCATCATCGCCGGGACCAGCTTCTTGGAATTACAAACTGTAGAGTCGCGCAGGCCTCGATCTTGGAAGTGCTCCGTGCTTGGTTTTAATGTTCTTCCGATGCATTGCTGAAAATCTTAGTTTTTGAACAAGAGGCAACATGTTTTGCACTGGGCTCTGCAAATTATGTAATGGTTGCTGTATATGACCTTCACTTTTGCTAATGTAGGGGACATGTCCCAGCTATCTAAGGCCAACCCCTCCACGTTTGCAGTGAATTTAATCATCTTAGTTTTGTTATTATCTCCCCTTTTTTTTTAATTTAAAATTTCCTGCATCACAAATTTCTTCTGGATCATTCCCTTCAACTTACAAACATGCTCTAATGTCATTTATTTTTTTTACTATTCTGTGACCCCCTTTTCTCTTTCTACCACCCCAATTTTCAGTTCTCATTTTCAGCAAAAGTTGAAAACATTGCTATACTTGTCTTTTCCCTTTGTTACCTTCCATCTTTCCTCAATTTATTCTAATTAGTCATTTCTTAAAAGACTAGCCAAGGGTACAATGACCTTGTGTTGCCAAAGCCCATGGACCACTATTATTTTCCTCAACTCCTCAGCTGCATTTGACACAGTTTACCCCTTCTTCTAGAAACACTTTTTGGGGGGTGTCTGGGGGTTCATTTGGTTAAGCATCTGTCTTGGTCTCAGGTCATGGTCCCAGGGGCCTGGGGCTGAGCTGGTGGGTCAGGCTCTCTGCTCATCAGGGAGTCTGCCTCTCCCTCTACCTGTTTCTCCCTCTCCCTCTGCCTGCTGCTCCCCCTGCTTTTGTGTTCTCTCCCTCACTGCCAAATAAATAAAATCTGAAGAAAGAAACACTTTTTTTTCCTCTTTAGGCTTCTGATAATGGAATTGTGTTCCCCAAAATTCATATGTTGAAACCCCCAATGTGACATTTTGGAGAAAGGGCTATTTAAAGAGGTAATTATGGTTGAATGAATTCACAAGGATGGGGCCCTAATCATAACTGAAAGAGTGTCCTTACAAGAAGAGGAAGAGATCCCCAGGAAATCATGGGTACACAGAGGAAAGGCCATGGTGGCAGCCTTCTGCAAGCCCAAGAGAGAGGCTGTGTGAGAAAGCAAACACTCGATCCTGGACTTCCAACCTCCTGAACTGAGAAAATACTTTTCTGTTGCATAAGTCACAATGTCTGGGCTATTTTGTTATGGCAGCCCTCGCAAACTAATGGAGCTTCCATGTCACCACACTGACCTGGTTTTCTTTCCACCGCACTAACACTTTCTCAGTGTCCTCTTCTACCTAGACTAGTAAATGTTGGTGGCTCTGTCCTTCGCTCTCTCCTCTTCCCTTTCTACACTTTCTTCTTAGGTGATCTCATGATATCTCTGGCCCGGACCTTGCCTGAGCTCCTGGTTCTTCTACCTCCCTCCTGGACAACTCTTGTTGATGATGATAGGTATCTCAAAACTCCCATGGTTTTGGGAAGATGAGAAAGTTCTGGAGACACATGGCGGTGGTGGTTACACAACAATGCGAATGTACTTAATGCCACTGAACTGTATACTTAAAAATGGTTAAAATGGTAAATTTAATGTATATTTTACTACAATAAAGAAATTTATAATTTTATGAGACAATCTGAAATTTGAACTCTAAGTATTTTATTATATTGAAGAGTTATTGTTTTAAAAAAACTAACATGGCCAACATCGATATTCTCCCCCACACACACAAATTAATTCCTCCCCAAATCCCCACTGAGTAAGATGGCCCCTTCTAGTACCAATTTGCTCAAGCCCAAAGCTCCATTCATCCACCTGTTTGCACAAGCCAGAATCTAGTCTCATCTAATCCATTAGTAAGCCTTGTCAGCTTTTCCTCTGTATCCTATATATATCCTCTGTCCCCTTCTCACCTTGCTGTGTGAAGCAAGGTGTTGTTACTCTAGTCCAAACCAGCATCAACTCTCACATCCTAGCTTGTCTCCTTACCTCCTTTCTTGTCCCTTTCTGATCCATCCTCTACTCTGCAGTCTGAGCAATTCTTCTAAAAGACAAGCCAGAGCTTATTACCCTTTGCTTAAAATTAGCTCTTATGGATTGCCACTGCATTCAGGGTAAGTTCCAAACTCCCAACCATGATCTCTGAGGAGTCACACCATCAAGGCCCTGTCCACCTCTCCAGACACATTTTGTCCCAGGCTCCCCTTCACTCACCAGGCTCCCTCATTGGCTTCTTTCCCTTCCTCCAATGCTCTGTCCTAGTTCTGAGGCCTTTGCCAGTCAACTTCTTTCTATCCATCAGGTCTCAACCGAAATGCCACCTCTTCTGTGAGGACTTTTACTAACCCTGATGTACAGATTAAGTCCTTACCTCCATGATTCTTGCTTTCAAAGTGCCTTGTGCTCATCCTCTGTAATTACTGACTACATTGAAACATACAATTAAGAAACTTTGGTTCATCTCCTCTCACTGAAATATAAACTTTATGAAAGCTAGCACCTGCTTGATTCACCTGAGCATTCAGCTCAGAACCTCAAACATTGTAGAACCTCGGTAAATAGTTAGGGAATGAATAAGTGGTCTTTGCCTGCTACCACTGACTTTCATTATAGAACTTATCAACAAATACTGGTAAAATTGATCAACTTAAGTGCCCACTACTGTACTGAACACTTGATAAACATTATTTGACTTAACATAATGTTCCTATGTTATTGTCTCCATTTGGGGGGATGAGAAAACAGAGACAGAGAGGTAAAGTCATGTGCTCAAGGTCACACACCTGCAAGATAGAGCCAGGTTCAAACCCATGAAGCCAGACTCTAGAGTCCACACACATTACCCACTTCACTTCAGAGTTCTGCCTCCCTGAATTAGGATTCTGATTTTATAAATCATTCCCAGATGCTTGTCTGATATGACTCCTCCCTGAGAAACCGAGACCTGATCTAGGACCCTGGTGAATGCATTGAACTAATGCATGTTTTCTGGGAAGACCTCTTGGTGACCAGCCAGCAACACCAACATAGGTAGGTGGGTGGTCATACCGCCGTGGGCTAAGCCCTTTGTTAAGGGTGTGGGCTGGGTGACCTGGGAAGTCAGGAAAGCAGCAATTTAGTCTTCTGAAGAGGAGGAGAGGGAAAGAAGTGAAGCCTGTGCTAGAGAAATAACCTTTGTTCTAAGACCACGAAAGGGGGCTGGGGGCTAACTAGGCAGGCAGGGTAAGGGAAAGGCATTCCGGGCAGGAGGAGCAGCATAGGCAAAAGCTTGCAGGCACAAAGATAGGTGACAAGCTGGGGCGCCTGGGTGGCTCAGTGGGTTAAAGCCTCTGCCTTCGGCTCAGGTCATGATCCCGGGGTTCTGGGATCGAGCCCCGCATCGGGTTCTCTGCTCAGCAGGGAGCCTGCTTCCTCCTCTCTCTCTGCCTGCCTCTCTGCCTGCTTGTGATCTCTCTCTCTCTGTTTCAGATAAATAAATAAAATCTTTAAAAAAAAAAAAAGATAGGTGACAAGCCCCGGGAATGAAAAGGTGCTTAGTACTGCCTCTATGGCCTCCAGTTCATGTCCTTAACTCAGGCCCTCTCTGTCCCAGGATCTGGTATCTGGCCCCTCAATTAGTCTGAGGGCTCTGTACACAAGGGAAGCAAACATGGGCACCCCGGCCATAGGTTTGCAAAGCATTCTCACATGCATTATCTTATGGGGTGCCCTTTGATTTCACAGATGACACTCAGCCCAGTGCCTGACACACAAAAGATGCTCAATAAGCCTAATTCTTGGGATGATGATGACTGTTGCTCCCGCTTGGGTAGGAACCCCTTCATCCCTCTGTCATTTGAGGATTAACTGAGAGCACTGCGGTGAAAGTACTTTGTAAATCACAGAGTGCTGTACAGGGAGAGCGTTGTCAGGAACTTTTCCTCCAGAAAGCCTCCAGATTCAAGCTACTCCGCCCAGGTGCCCCATTTTAGCATCCCTGTCCATTGTTGATGTGGGCGTCCCACATCCCCTTTTGGAACTACTAAAAGCAGGACTGTCTCTCCCTCCTCAGAATGGGAACCCCTCAGGGCTGGCCTGTATCACCCCAACAGACTGAAGACTCCCCCTTGAATGGGGACTCCTGAAGGTTGACCTGTGTCTCTGCCTTCAGACTGAAGGCAGGACCCGGGCAGAGAGGAGCTGATGGGCCATCTCCCCCACAGAGGCCTCCCACCCCCTTGAGTGGATAGCCTCAGTCATGCCCCAGGCTGAGAGAGCCCTGCTAAGGCTGTTCCTTGTCCTCTAGGACCGCCACATCTGACACTGTGGCCTTCAGGCCACACACAGAGCTCTGAAAACACAGTTCTCCACGTGCAAACAAAAAGAAACAAACAAAAACGCAAGATGAAACCTGGGGGGTCCAGCTTTACCATACATCCCCACTCCCAGCCAAGAGATCTCTCTTCTCTGCGTCTCCTCCTCATCTGCCTCCTCTAGAAAATGCTGATGAGACCAACAACAATAATGATGGCCACTGCCCTTCCTTTACAGAGCACTGGCTGTGTGCCAAGTTCTTTGTCTCTTGGTGTCCTGAAAAACACCCAGAAAAGATGCTACTAGGGGTAGATTTTCCATGAAGTTTCACTTGTACATCCAAGGTCTTGGGAGAGGCCCAGCAATGTCTTCTAGATAGATAGATATAGATATAGCCTTGTATGTTATATTATATATAATACATATGTATTCTTTTTAATTTGCAAAAATTTATTTTATTTTTTTATTTTTTTATTTGACAGAGAGAGACAGTGAGAGAGGGAACACAAGCAGGGGAAGCGGGAGAGGGAGAAGCAGGCTTCCCACTGAGCAAGGAGCCTGATGTGGGGCTCGAGCCCAGAATCCTGGGATTATGACCTGAGCCGAAGGCAGAGGCCTAAGGACTGAGCCACCCAGGCGCCCCACAAAAATAAAATTTTAAAACTACAGTTGTTTAAGACCACCCTTTCTTTCCACCCTATCCCACTTCCCAATGTGAATGATTCCCAAGACACCTGGAAGTATGTGTGTGGTGGGGGAGAAAGAAGGATCTGTAAAGAGCAAGAAGCCAATCTCTACAAAATTCTTTCAATCATCACTAAATTGTCTGTCATTTAATAGTGACGCCAACTCAGGAAGGAAGTTCTCTCCTGTAAGGAATATGCAGCCTATGCAATTACAAATACTCCATGCATGTCTTTCTTTTTTGATAGTAATTACACAAAGTAGAATTTATCAAAATTCTGACTACACACCTCTAAGCACTACTACAAGTATCAGAAACATCTATGTGTGAAATGGCATGTTTACATATCCTGGCTATCAAGAAGAAAACATGTTTTTATTACTAAAAAAAAAGAGAAGAAAACATCATTTTTAAAAAAGATGTATTTATTTATTTGAGACAGAGTGAGAGAGAGAGTGCACATGCAAGCAGGGAGAAGGGTAGAGCGGGTGGGAGAGAGAATCCACAAGCAGACTCCCTGCTAAGAATGGAACCCGATGCAGGGCTCAATCCCAGGACCCGGAGATCATGACCTGAGTTGAAACCAAGAGTTGGCCGCTTAATTGACTGAGCCACCCAGGTGCCCCTAAAACTCGCTTTTGATCAACCATGCAAGAGCAAAGACAGAATCATCTCTCCATTTTCAATGGAGAATTTTACTTTTAAGATTAATGGACAATTCTACTTCTTCACCTTCCTTCTCCTCCTGAAGATTTCAGTCCTAAAACTATTAAGTAGAGCAGAACAGGAGGGAAGCATGTGACTGAGGGGGAGGAAGCCACTGCGGCCCAAAGCAAATGTCAGAGCCCCAGCAGGGTAAAGTTATTGACCACATGGCATGGGGTCCAGCAAATGAAGAAGGTGTCCCTGAGTGGGAGGGGGCATCCTGAAACAAGGTATTAGAGCCCAAGTGGTATGAGGAGGGCATTTCATAGGGGATGGAGCCATGGCAAAGATGGGAGATTGGTTAGAAAAAGGGGTTGATCCAATAAACAAACGAATTCAGAATAACGAAGACATTTCTCGGTGTTGAGGAAGGGAGGTATAAATATAGAAAGGGGGGACCTAGAATGAACCCCCGCATATGGATTAGATTTTCAGGTGATAGTCTGAACTAAAAATGTTTTTTTTAGTATGTATAAATAGATATAGAAATAAATGTAACTGGGGGCATGCCTGGGTGGCTCAGTCAGTTAAACATCTGCCTTCAGCTCAGGTCATGATCCCGAGGTCCTGGGATTGAGTCCCAAATGAGCAAGGATCCTGCTTCTCTCTCTGTCTCCCACTCCCCCCTGTTTGTGTGCACTCGCTCTCTCTCACCAAATAAATAAATAAAATATTTCAAAAAAATATATAACTGTAAATTGTGTGTGTGTGTGTGTGTGTGTGTGTGTGTGTGTGTTTAGACTCCTTAGCTCTGGAAGGGCCTGGGAACAGTGACACCTTCATAACAGTGAGTAGGTCTTGGTTTCTAATTATCATCCTGGCACCCAGATCACGGTTTTTAAATACTCTACTCCACTAAAAATTGAATCAGAGATTCCTGGAGTACTGGTCAATTCCAGGGGTTTGAAAAGAGGTATCTTCTTATATCAGAAAACAAAAGATGTTCAAAGAATGATGGGGCATGTCAAAAGGACAGACTCCAGCTTAAAGAAGCTCCCATTGGAGTAATCTGTGACAATCTGAGCATTAAAAAATAATGACAATAATAGATTACAAGCTATTAAACAAAATAGGAGACCATGAGTTCATAACTAAATACACACATATAGGGGTGCCTGGGTGGCTCAGTTGGTTAAGCATCTGCCTTTGGCTCAGGTTGTGATTCCAGGGTGCCAGGATCCCTCCCCACATCAGGCTCCCTGCCCAGCGGGGAGTCTGCTTCTCCTTCGCCCTCTGCTCCTCTCCCTGCTCATGTTCTCTTGCTCGCTCACTCAAACAAATAAAATCTTTGAAAAATAATAAATAAATAAGTAAATAATACATTCAAACTATGAGATGGTATACCCAGGGACACCTGGGTGGTGGCTCAGTCCTTAAGTGTCTGCCTTTGGCTCAGGTCGTGATCCCAGGGTCCTGGAGCCCCGCATCAAGCTCACTACTCAACGGGAAGCCTGCTTCTCCCTCTCCCACGTCTCCTCCGTGTGTTCCCTCTCTCACTGTCTGTCTCTATATATCAAAATAAATAAAATATTTTTTTAAAAAAGGTATATCTGCATAGTTTCAAAATACTTCCTCACAAACTACCAATTCCTTATAAAGGGAAAAGAGTAAGTAAGTGGAGAAGCCTGGCAGACATCAAGTGACCAAAGTGAAACATGGGACAGATGGAAATGTGTGCTACCTAATAAAACATATCAAAAAGAACCCAACAGTGGGGCACCTGGTTGGCTCATCGGTTGAGCATCTGACTCTTGATTTCAGCTCAGGTCATGAGCTCAGGGTCATGAGATCAAGCCCCATGTTGGGCTCCACACAGTGCAGAGTCGGCTTGTCCTTCACCTCTGCTCTTCCCCCGCCCACTTTCTCTCTCTCATTCTCTCAAATAAATAAGATGTTTAAAAAGAAAAAAAAATGGGGCACCTGGGTGGGTGAGTCAGTAAGCCTCTGGCTCTTGGTATCAACTCAGGTCATGATCCCATGGGTAGTGAGATCAAGCCCCACGGAGTGGGGAGGCCCTCTACTCACCACAGGGAGTCTGCTTGAAGATTCTCTCCGCCTCCCCCTGAATAAATAAATAAATAAATCTTTAAAATTTTTTAAGAAGATTTTATTTGTTTATTTATTTGACACAGAGAGGGGGAGAGATCACAAGTAGGAAGAGAGGCAGGCAGAGAGAGAGGGGGAAGCAGGTTCCCCGCTGAGCAGAGAGCCCGATGCATGCGGGGCTCGATCCCAGGACCCTGAGATCATGACCTGAGCCGAAGGCAGAGGCTTAATGGACTCAGTCACCCAGGTCCCATAAATAGATAAATCTGAAATCACTTCTGTGATATTCCTTTTAAAGAGACATAATCTAAATCTAATCACAAAGAATCCTCAAGCAAACCTAAACTGAGAGCCTTGCTACAAAATAACGACAGCTCTTCAAAAGTCTCAAGGTCGTGAGAGGCGAGGAAAGATTGATGGACTTTTCCTGACTGAAAAAGACTAAAGGCACATGACAAAGAAATGCAGTGTGAGGTTCTGGCCTGCGCCCTGGCACTGCAACAGTTTCACTGGAGCATGTGGTGAAACCTAAATGGGGTCTGAGATTAGATGGTAACTGCTCCATGTTAATTTCCCGATTTTGATGATTGTATTGCACTTACGTAGAGGAATGTTCTTTTTTTTAAAGATTTTATTTATTTATTTGACAGACAGAGATCACAAGTAGGCAGAGAGGCAGGCAGAGAAAGAGGAGGAAGCAGGCTCCCCGCCGAGCAGAGAGCCCGATGCGGGACTTGATCCCAGGACCCTGAGATCATGACCTGAGCTGAAGGCAGAGGCTTAACCCACTGAGCCACCCAGGCACCCTGTAGAGGAATGTTCTTAAACGCAGGAATTACAGACTCAAGTATTTGAAAGCAATGGGCAGCGGGTTGGCAATTTACTCTCAAATGGTTCAAGTTGAAAAAAGTTCCCTGTACTGTACTTGCAACCTTTCTGTGTTTGTGATGGTTTCAAAATAAATCTCATGTGAAGAGGCAAGCAAAAACATGCAGCTAAAACAAATAGGCAAATATCATCAATAATTAATCAAAGTATTTTGATTTTCAGTCAGCTTATTTTAGCTTGTGATTGGTCATGATTTGCTTGGTCATTTTATTTTCTTCATTTTTAAAGGTTTTATTTATTTATTTGACAGAGAGGAGAGCACAAGTAGGCAGAGCAGCAGACAGAGAGGGAGAAGCAGGCTCCCCGCTGAGCAGGGAGCTGGAGGCGGGATTTGATCTCAAGACCTTGGGCTCATGACCTGAGCCGAAGGTAGATGTTTAGCCAACTGACCCATCCAGGTGCCCCTATTTTATTTTAAAGATTTTTTTTATTCTTAAGTAATCTCTGTACCCAACGTGGAACTTGAACTCTCTGCCCCAAGATCAAGAGTGAACCTGCTCTACCAACTGAGCTAGCCAGGTGGCCCCCCCCTCCATTTTCTCATTTTAAATATTCACTTTCATTCCTGATTTTCTATTCCTGAAGAGGGAACCGCCAAATTGTGTAAGTGTCAGGCCCCATAAAACTGCTATCCACTATTGGCCTTTCTTGTGCCTTTTAAAGATGAGGGAACTGAGGCACAGAAATATAAAGTGACTTGCCCAGTGTCATTAAGTGATAAAGCAGAATTTGAACCTAGGCAGTCTGACTCCAGAGTCTCCTTCGAGGGAACTCTGAAGACTCGGAGATAAAAGGATGTGAGAGGAACTTCGCAAGTGGAAGGATTAAGATCACTCACAATCGAATGAAAGATGCACACGTGTTTATCTGCTGGGCCTTGGTTCCTTCAGGCAGAGGAGAGGGGGGAGGAAAGTCCTCTCACCACATGCCAGAGACTGGTTGGCATTTCAAGTCTAAGACCTCACTTTGTTATTGTCCCAGATGAAGCACCTGAGGCCCACAGGGATCAGCCCAAGGTCACACACCTGGAAAATTATAGAGCCAGGAGCCAGTGCCAAGGGTGGTGATGGCTGCCGGACAGTGTGCTAGCGGAAGGCTTGCCAAGCGGGCTTGCCAAGGTCCATGGACACGACACAGCCGAGGACCTTCCCACCCTCTCTCACACCCCATGCCCCACCATCCAGAGACAGACGCCCAGGACAGATTTGCCATGTGACTGGCGGCAACGTGACGTGTCTGTCCAGATGATAAGTAGGCAACGTCTGTAGACCAGGCAGCTTCAAGATGGGGACCCAGGTGGCCACCAGCTCTGGGAAACTTAGGTCACACAGCTTGGGCCGCACCACTGCGCCAGCTGGTCTAGGGGAACAAACAAGGACTTTAGAGTCAGATCTGGGCTCTGGTTCTTCTTAGTGATGTGACCTTGGGCAAGTCACTTCACCTCGCTGAGTTTCAAAAAGTAAGAATCTTGCCTCCTGGGGAAGCTCTGAGGATTAGAACCGGAAGGGCATACAGTAGGTGCTCAGTAAATAGCAGCCGTTCTTCATTAGCATTCTGCTAGGACTTCTCAGCAGGTACAGCCTTTCAGGAACTTTCGGAATCCAAGCTGAGGAGAGAGAGTTCTTAAGGACCTTACTTCTGCAGGGCCCCCGAGACTGGAGTCAGGGGAGGGAGGCCTCCTAGCCTGCACAGTGGGCAGTCCTCCCAGCCCCCCAGGGTCCTGGCTCCCTTCCCCATAGCCTGTTCCTTACCAACAACAGGAGCAAAGCCCCAAGGTTAGGCAAACAAGTCAGTGATAAGGCACTTCCAGGTTGGGCCTTGCATTCAAGGTTCGTCCAGCTCTGGGGCTGGCTTCCCAGCTTAGTGAGAGTCCTGCAGGCACCAATAGGGACACCTGCAATGGCCACCTGCTGATTGTGCACCTGAGGCCTTGGTGCCCTGGTACAGCCCGGGTTAATGACCCTGTTTATCCACTTGAGTCATCCGATAAGGGGCAGCGCGGCGGGCGGGCAGGCGGCCCTGTGTCCTGCACAGCCTGCTTCATTGACTGAGGCGGTATCAGCGCCACGTGGAACTCCCAAAGCCTCCTCCCCCGCCACTTCCCCACCAATCCTGCAGGCCGGTGCGTGTTTCTTTTTTTTTTTTCAATGAACATGACTTCTGGAGTCAAGGTTGTCAGGCCATCCCCTCCACCCCCACCCATCGTCCCTCCCACTGGGGATATATAGCACCCAGGGGTGCCGAACCGAGGGCAGGAGGGCCAGGAGGAAGGAAGAGCAGCTCCCCAGCCATGAGCTCCAGCCAGCCAGGGACCTGCCCATGCCAGGGTGCTGCAGGCCGCCCAGCCATTCTGTACGCGCTTCTGAGCCCTAGCCTCAGGGCTAGGCCCCCTGTGCCCCCGGCTCGGAGTCACTGCCTGTGCAGACAGCACCGGCCTGTCCGGCTGTGCGCTCCGCATCGCACCTGCCGGGAGGCCTTGGATGTTCTGGCCAGGACAGTAGGCTTCCTCAGGAATCTGCCGGCCTTCTGCCAGCTGCCTCCTCAGGATCAGCAGCGGCTGCTGAGGGGCTGCTGGGGCCCCCTCTTCCTGCTGGGGTTGGCCCAAGACACTGTGACTTTCGAGGTGACTGAGGCGCCGGTCCCCAGCATACTCAAGAAGATCTTGCTGGAGGAGCCCAGTAGCGGCGCAGGTGGCGGCCAGTGGCCGGATCGGCCCCAGCCCTCACTGGCGGCGGTGCAGTGGCTTCGGGGCTGCCTAGAGTCCTTCTGGAGCCTGGAGCTGGGCCCCAAGGAATATGCCTTCCTGAAAGAGACCATCCTCTTCAATCCTGGTGAGCTTCCAGACACTCCTGGATGGGGCCCCAGCCAGGGAAGGCGCCTTCTGAGGGCTTGACACCCGTTATCTCTTTGGGCCCTCATTATAGCTGAAAGTCACCTGACAAAAGAGGCTCAGAGAGGTTAAGTGAATTGCTGAAGGTCACACAGCCTCGTAGAGCCAACGCAGGGATGGGAATTCAGGTTTATTCACTCCAGAGGCTGGTCCTTGCCACTCTGCCTAAGAAAATTGCCCTTGACCCTCCAGGAAGGTGGGCAGACACAGCTGTGCCTCAGCCACAGGTAAAATTTTGTGGGTTCAGAAAGACCCCATAGAGAAGAATGAAAATGTAAGATGAAAATTCCTCACCAAAAAGACCTCATGGAATATATAAACGATAGTAACAAATACTAGTGATAGTAACGAATATTCATATTACATTCACCATATGCTAGGCCCAGTTAAAAGGGTTTTGCATATACGAGCTGATTTAAACTTCATAACACGCCCAGGAGATAGGTGTTATTATCCCCATTTTACAGATGAGGAAACTGAGGCACAGGTATTAATTTACCTGAGGTCACGCAGCTAATAAGTGACAGCATGGGATTCAAAAAGGCAGCCTGGCTCTTAACCATTACTCTGGGCTGCCCCATAAAAGGACCAATGAATTAAATAAATGGAAGAGGTAGTAATGGGGTCTCAAAGACAAAACCAGTGACCTCAGGTCTTGGGTCAGTACTGCTGTCTGGGAGTGGGGTACTCAGCCGCCCTCTTCCCCCTCTCTGCCCACAGACGTGCCAGGCCTCCATGCCTCCTCCCACATTGGACACCTGCAGCAAGAGGCTCACCATGCACTGTGGGAAGTCCTGGAGCCCTGCTGCCCCGCTGGCCAAGGCCGCTTGGCCCGTGTCCTCCTCACAGCCTCCACGCTCAAGTCCATCTCACCCAGCCTGCTTGGGGACCTCTTCTTCCGCCCGATCATTGGAGACATTGACATCGCTGGCCTCCTTGAGGACATGCTTTTGCTGAGCCAACCTGTTCCAGCCCAGGCTGAGATCAAGTGTAGGTGGGGCAGAGGTTGGCAGCCCTGACGTGGGCCAGATGTCCCCAGGGGTGACCCAGTACTCCCGGGATGGGGGGCAGTCTGTACAGGCAGGCCTCAGCTCCCCTGGAATAAGCTGGTTGTGGCCCAACAAGATGGGCTCTGGGGCCCCTCTTTCACCACAGCCCCTCTTGGCCTTTCTTGGTTTGACATGGTGCTCCAGCTGTCCGGCCGTCCCTTAGTGGTCCTCAGAGCCTCTGGGCCAAGACTCCTGACCTCTCCTGAGATGGAGATGGATGCTTAGATTGCTCATTGGGACAAGAGTCCTACCGACTTTGTACAGAAGTGATTTAAGTTATTGGTTTTTGTAATAAAAGGCATGACACCCTTGGAGCCTGACCCTGTAATTTGTACATGTGGAAGGGACTGTCCCACCTCCAGGGTCCACCCCGCCCCTATCAGAAGGGGTTTGAGAGGAAGGAGCCATAAGGAGCACTGGATCCAGGCTTCAGGGAACTGGGATATTAGTTTTTCAGGGTGGGAGGATTATTCCATTTGGGGGAATGAGATTTATCTTGCGCAGGTCTGAATCCAGGGGAGAGGATCAGTTCAGGCCTCCTTACCTCCTTGCCTTTATCTTTGGGGCTAGGGGTGTCTTTTCCCTATCCCCAAGTCCCCCAGTGAACCCTCCCTTGGCTTCTGACCCCTGCAGGCTCCCTCTCTCCTCAACAGAGTCATATCAGAGCCAGTAAGAAATACGAAGCAGCCCATTCTCATATTGAAACAGGCAAGTTTCCTGGAATTTCTGCAGTTTGGGATCCTTCACATCCCCATTCCTGCAGGTGACCGAAGAGGACAGTCCACTCTGTCCCAATGGCGGGAGCAAGGGCACTCACGGCTGACCTGGCGCAGCTGCGTGGAGGTCAAGGCCTCCCAAAGTTTAGCTGCCACCCTAGCTGTTAAAATCTGAGACTCTTCCATGGCACTTGGTTCACAGCTATGGCCCTGAGCCCTCCTGAGTTCCCCCTTCCATGGCCCCTCTGTCCCAGCCCTTCTCCTGGAATCCAGCCTCATTGGCCAGCAACTGGAAAGGTGGTATCTGACATCGCAGCGGCCTCCAGGACTGCTCCATTCAGTGTGTGGCTTGTGTCTGTTCTGACGGGTCAATGTCTGCGCCTCCCTGTTGGTTAAAGATTTTGAATATCACCCAGGTTAGGGTGACTGACCTGCAGGTAGGAGGGAATGATAACAACACACATGCCTACAGGACCCCCTTGCACGTCTCCCCCTGTCTTTAGCAATAAGGCCCCTGCCCATACCAGTCCCACCCCCGTCACCACCGGTTTAGATCCTCTTCATGGGGCCAAGTTAATTATTGCTCAACGCGAGGTCATTCACTCAGGGACAACAGTCGAAGAGCTGTCATTCAGAACTCTTCTGAAGGCCCCCAGGATAGGACAGTGCCCTCATGCCAGCGGCAAGGGCACCCCTGTCCCTTACCCAATCAGCCACTCACCACTCAGACACCAGAGTGACAGAAACATACAGCTCACACCACACAACAAAGACACACACAACTCAGATCTCCAACTCTCTCTCCATCCCCCCCCGCCACACACACACACACACACACGTCAAGACATACAAGTCAAACACACTTACACAGACCCATAAAAAAGACCCACCATCGACCCACACGCAGCATGGAAACGCACAGCCAAGATACACGCACTCAGTGACATACAGCAGACCCACACCCATGACAATAGACACCCGCACAGAAGCCAGATGTTCACACACCCACCCTATGCCCAATATGGGGACACCCTCATACTGGGGCATGTCCTCCATTTTCTGTATGTCACAAGAGAAAGAAAAGGGGCCCCCAATGTAAGCCGACCGATGTCTCCACATCTTCAGGGTCTACCCAGAGCCTGCTAATCCAGACCAGACTGCTCTGCTTGGCATTTGGGGCCTCAACTAACCAATTCCCCCCTTTCCCCGTGGTGACCCCAACGTCTACCCTCCTCTCAGACAGGCCATCCCCTGTTCAACAGCTCCCCCAACCCAGGACCTAATCGAAGTCCCAAATAGAAGCATCCTTTAAAGCCCAGAGCAGGCCTTGCTGTCTTCGGCCCCCTAACCTTCCACCAGCACTCCCGGACTCAGAGCTCAGGCCCCCAGGCCCCTCTCCCTGCCTGCCCTTGCCAGCACTTTTGGACACACACTGCCCATCTCACCACACAGATGCAGGAGGGAACTCTTCCAAGAGCAGCTGCCTTGTCTCTCCAAAGGAGCCAAATCCAGAGGATTCGGGGGTTTCGGGTCATTCTTTTATGTTCCTTCACTGACCGCCTCCATTAGTGTACTGCTGCGCCTCTCTGAACCTGAGGCTGAATCTTCCCGCCCCTCACCCCCTCCCTCCCCCTACCTTGAACAGCCACTCGAAAGTGCTCCTCTCCACTAGCCACCTCAGCCTTTCCCCTCAACTTATCTAATGTTTCCAGCATCTCAAGGGCTTCCCTGATTAGCACTGCCTTGCTCCTTTGCAAACTTCTTCCCTGTCCCCTTCACGTGGTTGGGGAACTACACTTCTGCTTCTCATCTGTATCTCCTGTCCATTCCCTGTGCCCTATCCAAACCTTCTGCAAGGAAGATCAAGACAAATCTAGCAAAACTAAAGAGAGAGTTATAATACAATAAGAAAACGGATGCTTTCTCCGTGAGACAAAAGTGGGGGACTGTGTCTCCATTAACAGCAGCTTAGAAGTGGGAACTGTGCCTTATCAGCCAGAGAGGGTAGAGGAGGAAACAGGCTCTGACAGTGTATGCAACTTACTCAGTGTCTGGACTGATCACTACCTGTGCTGAGATTTGAACTCAGACTTGTGTGACTGTGGAGGCCAGGCTCACCAGCATAGGCTGGCGTGAGCCACGGCCAGGATCAGGCTATCTGGAGCCGCCTCAGCCACTGTTTACTGACCATCTGCCCTCTCAGCCATGATCCCTGTCCTCAGGCCCAGCCACGGATGACTCACTAGGAATCAGGAGAGGGCTCAGCTTTGGGTATCATTTTATTATCGCCATTATCCCTAACTTCATTAGCCTAATCATCAACTGCTTAATAAGCAGTCAGGGTGCCTTGGCCAACACACGCTGCCTTTGGGTTTCCTAGAACCTCTGATGCCAGCAAAAAGCCAACACCCGCCATCTATCCATCCATTCATGCCATCATTCAACATCTCTCTTGATGACCACTTGTACCAGACCCTGTGCTAGATGCTGAGAGGCTCAAAATACCAAGATTTAGCTCCTGCCTTCACTGAACATCCTGTCTGTGGCAGAGAGAGACACAGAAGTAAGTGCAACTCAGAGCAATCTGAACCGTGATAGAGGGATGTTTAGAAAGCAACAGGAGCGGGGCGCCTGGGTGGCTCAGTGGGTTAAGCCGCTGCCTTCAGCTCAGGTCATGATCTCGGGGTCCTGGGATCGAGTCCCACGTCGGGCTCTCTGCTCAGCGGAGAGCCTGCTTCCCTTCCTCTCTCTCTGCCTGCCTCTCTTGTGATTTCTCTCTGTCAAATAAATAAATCTTTAAAAAAAAAAAAAAAGAAAGCAACAGGAGCTCAGAAGAGGGAATGCTTAAATCTGCCTGGAGGTGGGAAGAATGCTTCAACCCCGTGGTGACTGCTCTGAGCTAAAGAGAATGAATAGGGGTTCGCCAGGCAACCAAGGGATGGGCATTCCCCATAGAGGGAATGAGAGGTGCAAAAACACCAAGGTGACAGAGAGCAAGGGTGTTCAGCTAACTGCAAATGGCCTGGGGCAGCTTGGGCCCAGAGCAGCAAGAGATGGGCCTGGAAAGGTAGACAGGCACCATGTCCCAGTACAAGGCCGCAGAGAAAGGCAAGCCCAGTGAAGCTGCTGGAGGCAACAAGGCTAAAGTCTCCGGGGAATCGGGGTTAACAAGAAGAATCACTCATTCCTGGTGGGGTATTTTGGGTCATACCAAACAATAACCAGCTAACAATCCCCAGCCACACCCAACGGCACATCCCCACATTGGTGCCAGGAGTAGTCATTCAAAATCAATGGCAGTTTTCTGAGTCTCCTACATATCGAGCATCATGCAAGGTTCTGGAAATTTAGGCCCACAAATGGTAATTGTGTGGAACCCTAGGTGCATAACTTCTTGGGTCAGCTAACAGCTTTTCCAGAGCACACAACTTGTGTGCTGTAAAACACTTATTTTTTTATTTTCAGATTTTTCAAAATACAGTTTTAATTCAACCTTTTCTGTATGATGTACAGAAAAGTACACAAATCATACATGTACAGTTTGATGAGTTATCACAAAATGAGCACCTTGCCGTAACCCCCACCCAGCTCAAGAAATAGAGCTTTAGCAACACCCCAGAAAAAAGCTCCCCATCACCACCCTCTCCTTCCTCCTGAAACGGTATCACTATCCCCGATTTCCAACATAAGTAAGATTATTCGTCTTAAACATTATATAAATGGAATCATATAGAACATGAACTCTTTTGTGTTTGTCTTTCACTTAATGCTGTGTCAGATTCATTCTGACCTATTCATTTTCATTGCTATAAATTATCCCATTACATCACAATTCGTTTACCCAAGATAGTGCCGATGACCATTTGGTTAATCAAATAATGTCGTTAGGATTATTCCTGCACATCTTTTGGCACACAGGTGTTTCCAGATATGTTGTTATATAACAAGAACTGGAATTACCAGGTCATAGAAGGTATACTCAACTTAAGTAGATCTTGCCAAATTTTCCAAAGTGGTTGTGCCAATTTACACTTGCCTCAGCAGATTTTAAAATCTAGATATGTATAACAATCCTATCTGCAAATACCCAGACTTTCACTAAAACAGTTTTTTTTCTTTCTCAAATAGGTATATATATGTACAAACACTTGCTTTATTGCTTTTGGAAATGAGTTATTTTCCCTTTTAAGATGTTATATTAAAATTGAGTAAGAGAAAATAACATTTATAAAATATATTAAGTGTAAAGAATAACAGTACAATGAACCTTCATCATGTCCCATCAACTTTGAAGTCCTTTTCTAAATCTATCACCTCCTCCCAAAGGTAATGATTACCCTGAATTTGGGGTTAATCATTTCCTTACTTTTCTTTATGATTTTATTTTATTATTTTTAAAAAAGATTTTATTTATTTGACAGAAAGAGAGACAGCGAGAGCAGGAACACAAGCAGGGGTAGTGGGAGAAGGAGAAGCAGGCTTTCGGCTGAGCAGGGAGCTCCATGTGGGCCTTGATCCCAGGACCCAAGGATCGCGAACTGAGCGGAAGGCAGATGCTTAACAACTGAGCCACTCAGGGGCCCCTCTTTATGATTTTAATGCATACTTACTTAGGCATCCCCAAGAAACACTTTTGTTTGTATTTTTGAACTTTTCATATAAATAATTCCATTTTCTGACTTATTTCCCCTCAACATCATATACCTGCCAAACAGTACTAAATGCTGATTTTTTGCTCTTGCAAACACTTTAGCTACGAATATTCATATGTATTGTCAAGTAAAAAACAAATCTGGACTCAGTAAAGAGAGACTTCATTTTAAATGATTATTGCAAGAGAGGAAGGGAACTATTCCAAGGGAGAAAGAAGCTCTTGCAATGGGACTGTGAGAACTACCCGCGCCTTCAAGGGTTCAGCAAAAGGACTCCATCATTCATAAGAAGAGTAAACAAGGCTAGAAAAAAACGGAATGTGAGGAAGTGGGATGACCAGGAGTGGCATGACAGGACAGTAGATCAGAAAATGTTTTACCCTGAAGCCAGCCTATTCTCAGGAGGGGTTGTGTGCTAGCTCAAACTTGCGGGGTGGGTAGGGGAGGCAAAGTTCAGGGACCTAGGGGAAGGAGAAAAGCTTAACCAAAGTTTGGTTAGCAAGCATTTTGCTCTGATTGATCAGTGGGGACAAGCAGTTCATCTAAGCGTTTACAAGGCAAAGAACTGGAATTTGGAGTTTGTTGCTAGCCTTGACATAGGTAAACAAGGGGGCACCCATGAATTTTATCTAAGTCATATAAAGGAGCATGTTTCTTTGCTGTAAGCTGTGTTCCGGAACACAAAAGGGTGGGATGGATTTTCTTAACCTTCGCTCTTCTCCAGTATCACAAGGCAGCGAGGAATTTAATACGGCCAATACAGAGACATATGCAAGAATTTCTTTTAACGATATACATAGTAGTGGAATTGCTGGGTCAGTGGATGTGGGTAGCTTCACTTCTACCGGGTAATATCAAATTCTTTTCCAGAGTGTTTGTACTAGCTTACACTCCACAACAGTATGCGGGAGACCCAGTTGCTCTACACTGTCACAGACACTTGAGGGTTTAAAATTTTTCGTCAGTCTGATGTAGGTTAAGTGGGTCTCACTGCATTTCATTTATTATCAATGAGATTGAGGCTCTTTTCTGTGAAGTGTCTTCGGTTCACTTTTCAATTGGATTATCTTTTCCTTAGAGATTTGTGGGAAGGCATGAATATGCTTTGGAAGAATAAGTGGATGAACAACTGAACAGGCTCTGAACGGAGAAAGCTGAGATTAGGTGTGGGAAATCCCCAATAACCCAAACCTTTAAAAAAAAAAACTGCCTCTCCCGCAGGCTTCTGATTTTATCACCACTATCGCCTTATGAAAGAGATCTGTAAACCCATTTCTCAGGTGAGTGTTCTCATCATCGTTGGCTTCTCCCTGCCGAAGAACGACCCGAACAACTCACCCTCAAACTTCTCAGCCCCTCCACCACGACCCGCCCAACTCATCACGGGTTACTCAACATCGCACAGAAGAGACCCTAGCGCCGCTTGTCACATTATCGCGAGAGTTAGTTCCAGCCGATCATGTGACAGGCCAAGATGGCGGTGCCCAGCGAGGTGGAGGAGGAGGCGACAGTCTACTTAATAGTGAGCGGTATTCCTGCGTGTTTGCGCTCGGCCCATCTCCGGAGCTACTTTAGCCAGTTCCGGGAACAGCGCGGCTGTGGCTTCCTGTGTTTCCACTACCGACATCGGCCTGAGCGGGGTCCTTCTCAAGCTCCTCCCGAGTCTGCCCTAACTTCTGTCGGCCAGGTTCTCGCCCAGAGTTCGGTCACCGATGCCCACGCTCTCTCCACTCCGGACTGTGCTCCCGCCCAGACCCGCACTTGCTGTTGCGTCATCTCGGTACGGGGGGCAACTCAAGCTCAGCAGCTTCTTCGCATGTACTCGGGCCGCCGGTGGCTGGATTCTCAGGGAACTTGGCTGCCGGGTCGTTGTTTGATCCGCAGACTGCGGCTACCTACTGAGGCATCAGGTACGCATGGGAAAGAAAATAGACTGAGCCTACCAGCCCTGGAACAGAGACACCTTTCTTGAGGGATGACGGGGATACGTCAGGTCTCTGATTATCAGACTTTTATTTAAGAGTTTAAATTTATTTAAACTTAAGAATTAAACTTAAGAATTTAAATTTATTAAGAGTTCTGGACAGAACCTCAGACTCAACTGCATGTTAGTCTAACTTACAGGGGAAAGAACGGTAAGAGGTCTAATGGGATGATCTTTTATTTTCCAATTTATTAGATTCCTTCTGAGATCCTTTATCTGAGAGACTGATATTCCACTGACACGGAAGGAAGAAAAGGAAATGAGGTTTCTAATCCTCTTATTGTCATTTATCAAAAGATTTTATTTATCAGAGCGCGCGCGTGCTCAAGCAGGGGGAGTGGCAGGCAGAGAGAGAAGCAGGTTCCCCGCCAAGCAAGGAGGCGATGTGGGACTCCACCCCAGAACCCCAAGATCACAACCCTAACCGAAGACAAGACACTTAACCGACTTAGGCACCCCGGCATCCCTTATTTTCTGTCTTTATTGTATTCTTCGTTGCTTCCTATCTAGCCCTGTCTTGGGAAGACACAAATGAAAAGACAGTCTTTTGTCTCTGGACAGCTCCCATTTTCATGGGAAATCACTTTGATGGGGGAACAGGAAACACTTCGGAGTCCTCTCATTCATTCATTCAACAAATCAAGCTTATATGCTACACTTAGTGTGACTGTAGCTGCTGTGCAAAGAACAGTTAGACACAGTGTATGCTCAGGATTCAGAGAGGAAGACAGATTTGTAAAAAGGTAATTGTCACAAAGATGCCATTCTAATTGCTAACATTTACTGAGCACTTCCTGCATACTTACTAGGCACTGTTCTGAGCCTTTCGTTTTCTTATTGACTCCTTGCGGCAATCCTATAAGGTTGGAGCTGTTGTTACCCATTTTATAGGTGAGGATACTGAAGGGTACTGAAATGATGTTACCTGCCCAAGGTTACAGAGCTAGGAAGTGGCAGAGTCACAATACAAACCCAGGCATATTGTTCCAGAGCCTATGCTCTTTATTACCAAGTGTTGAGGGATGACAGGGAAGGGAGAAACTGATCTAGAGAGATTAGGAAATGTGGCTTTTCATCTGGATCTGAAAGAGAAACAGGAGTTTGTAGGAAGGAATGGTGTTTAAAGTAAATGGCATTTGCAGAGACAGAAAGATGGGAAAGTCCATGGAACTTTCAGGGCCTGTTAAATTGTTTGGTGTGGTTGAAGCACATGATATGAGAATGTGCAGGGAGTGGGGTTGGTGGCAGTTGAGAATCAAAAAGTCAAGAGGAACCAGATCTGAAAGAAACTTGTGTGCTCAGCTGAGGTGATGAGAAATGGCATGAAATTATTAGGTGGTTCTGGTCAGGGAATGGAGGAAGTTATTCTGGAGAAGTCTGAAAAGGAGAAAGAGCATTAGCCTAAAACAGTTGAACAGATTCTGGCTCAAGTGTTGCTGGAGGCTTCTAGTTTCAAGAGCTATTCTTTCCTCTGCTTTCCAAGGTTTGGGCTCCTTTCCTTTCAAAACCCGGAAGGAGCTGCAGAGTCGGAAAGCGAAGAGTGAAGCCTTCACTCTGGCCGATCTGAGGCAACTGCCAGAGCTGAACCCACCAGTGCTGATGCCCAATGGGAACGTGGGGACTCCTCTGCGGGTCTTTCTGGAGTTAATCCGAGCCTGCCGCCTACCACCGCGGATCATCACCCAGCTGCAGCTCCAGTTCCCCAAGACAGGTTCTTCCCGGCGCTATGGCAATGTACCATTCAAGTATGAGGACTCAGAGACTGTGGAGCAGGAAGAGCTTGTGTATACCGCTGAAGGCGAAGAAATACCCCAGGGAACTTCCCTAACAGATGTACCAGCCAGCTCCCATGGAGAGCCGGAGGAGGAAGGGGAAAAGGAGGAGGAAGAGTCACACTCAGATGATGTGAGTACAGTGAGCTACCCTGTCTTTGCTGGCAGCTTAGAGAGGCTAAAGCTTTAACACTATCACTCTTCAGTTGTATATTACAATAGTTCTAAACGTGCGGGCTTCTTAGGAGGGTTCCAGAGAGTTAGAACTCCCTGACATGGAACATAAAACTGCATTTGCATGTGCAAATATGCACTTCTTCGAGGAGAGGGGCCAGAGTTTTTACCAGAATATTCTCAAAGGGGTCGTCTTTGCATTCCACATAGAAGGAATGTGAGGAGCATCCTTTTCATAGATGGAAATGTACGAGCCAAGAGATAAAAGTCATGTAAGGAAGTAGAGGCAGAGCTGGGATGTGAACTTGGCCCCCTTTGCTGCTTGTCTAACCTATGTGCTTTCAGTATGCGGCTGAGAAGTCACCTCTATTTTCTGACCCTGAGTCTGTGGCTTGGCCACTAGCCTCCACTCTAATTTTATCAATGAAATAGCCATTTCTTCTACCGCTTTCTCCACATTCAGTTGTTCATCCATAAAACCAGGAAAGGTGTGCTTTTTTTGGAAAACCTTTTGGTGTGCATACTCTGGGTAAAAAAAAAAAGAAGTCATCTATGTCTTCAAAGTTGCCAGCCCAGAGTTGCTAACATCTGTACCACATCCTTGGTATAGGACCGACTGGACTGGTCCCCAGCACCTGCTCTGCAGCAGTGATCCCTGAGGCCTCTTGGGAGTTTTAACTAGACAGGGGTCCCCCAAGATTTCAAGCCAGGAGTCATCCTATCATTCTGCAAGTCTAATATGAGCAGTTGTGCACAGGCTAGTGCAGGATTCCAGAGACATTCCAAGATCCATTTCCTGCCTTGAAAGAGGCAAGAAGCAGCATCGGGAAAGGCTGTATGGTATGATGACCTGGGTTTGAACGCTGGCTCTGCCGCTCTCATGGTGAACCATCGTAGGCAAATCATTTTACTCCTCTGAATCCAGGACTCCTCATTTGTAGAACGGGAATGATGGTATTCACCTCACAGCGTTGTTGGGGTGATCGAAGGAATTAAGTTATGAGAAGGGCCCAACACACAGTGGACAATAGGTATTAGTTGTTATCCCCTCTTTATTTATGATGTAATGTATAGAGGCCTGAACAGTGCATGCCAATTACCTCCAAACTGAAGAGTGTGGAGGCCAGCAAGAATGCTGTGGGCCTCAGTGTGGGGGCTTCGTGTAGGACTGTAGAACTTGAAGGATGAGGATTTACACGGCGAAGGAGAGAAAGTGGTGGGAGAGGAGAGCAGCTATTTCCAGCAGGAGGAACAACATGGCTGAAAGCACAGAGGTTAAGAGGGAGTCGGGCTTGGAGGAAGGTGCCAGGTATGCTGAGACACGAGGGATGGAGAAATGTGTTGGGCGAGGCCTCAGGGGCCAAATATGTGCTTCTTCTAAGAGAAATTTGGAAGAATGGGCTGAGCGCCTGTCTCACAGACTTCCTGGGGCCTGAGCTGCCCCCCTTGCGTGCTTGAGGCCAGGAGGCTGAACAGGCAGGTCACCTTTCCATGCCTTCTTCCAGGATGATGACCGGGGTGAGGAGTGGGAGCGTCACGAAGCACTGCATGAGGACGTGACCGGGCAGGAGCGCACCACCGAGCGGCTCTTTGAGGAGGAGATTGAGCTCAAGTGGGAGAAGGGCGGCTCTGGCCTGGTGTTCTACACGGACGCTCAGTTCTGGCAGGAGGAAGAAGGAGGTAATGCTGGCTGATATCTGGTCCCTTCAGTCAGGGTTCTCTGGCAGTGAGGCCCGATAACGGGCTAGTGAAGAGGCTTACCCATCATTCTGTTTTAGGGGTGGGGGATCGGTGGAGAAAAAATGACCCCCGCCCCAGAGGAGAAATTTAAAAATCAACGAAAAGCTCCAAGTTCTAGAACACAGCCTAAGTTTAGATTTAACTCTCAATAGAACCGTGAGTCCTTCACTTACTCTGTTTAATGCTTTTTATCTGCAGACTTTGATGAACAGACAGCCGATGACTGGGACGTGGACATGAGTGTGTACTACGACACAGGTACTAGGCCGGGGGTTGCAGTACAGGGCCGGGGGACTGGTGCCCTGGCCTTGCAGTGACACTTACCAGGCCTGCTGAGCAGAAGCTGAGAAAGGACCAGTTCCCTTGGGGCTGCCAACTGAGAGGGTTCCTCTCTTCAGACATCTCCACCTGTGTGCATTAAGTGCTGCTTATGGACAGAGCTCTTTTTGGTTTTTTTGTTTGTTTGTTTGTTTTTCTGTGGAGTCAGCCCTCAGGGTGCTCTGGTTCTGATGGGCAGGCCCTGGTAGAGTGGGAGGGTCAGGAGCTCAGGCTCTGGTTAAGAGTTTAGATTCTGGAATCAAAAATGACCTGGGGTGATGGTGGGAGGGGAAGATCTGGGTTCTAATTCCACTTGTCATCTTTTGGCTCTATAACTTTTGTGCACCAGTCTCCTCATCTGTAAGATGGGAAAGCCAGGGTTCCTACTCTTGGTGAGCTCCCAGTTAATGAGAGAAATAATAATAAAGTAATAAAACACCAGAGGCTTCTGGGTGGCTCAGTCATTTGAGTGCCTGCCTTCGGCTCAGGTCATGATCCCAGGCTCCTGGGATGGAGTCCTGAGTTGGGCTCCCTGTTCAGCAGGGATTCTACTTGACCCTCTCCCTCTACCCCTCCCCTCGCTTGTGTTCTTTCTTAAATAAATAAAGTTTTTTAAAGAGTAAGGGGCGCCTGGGTGGCTCAGTGGGTTAAGTCTCTGCCTTCGGCTCAGGTCATGATCTCAGGGTCCTGGGATCGAGCCCCGCATCGGGCTCTCTGCTCAGTGCGGAGTCTGCTTCCTCCACCTGCTCTGCCTGCTTCTCTGCCTACTTGTGATCTCTTTCTCTGTGTCAAATAAATAAAATCTTAAAAAAAAAAAAGTAATAAAAAACTCTAAAGACAAATATGTAAATCTTGTGGGGTGGTCTTAGAAACCCGATTATATTCACCCCTCTCTCTGCTGAGAGAGGCCCTTCTGCAAACTGAGTTCTACTTCCTCAGATGGTGGTGACAAGGATGCCCGAGACTCTGTCCAAATGCGTCTGGAAAGAAGACTCCGTGACGGCCAGGAGGACGGCTCTGTGATCAGATGCCAAGTGGGCACCTTTGAGCGCCACACCAAGGTGAGCACTTTGCCTAGCCCATTGACCCCTCTGTTTTCCTTCTCTGTCCCCATTCCTCCTCCCCTCCACCCCCAACAAGGAGCCCCATACTCTTGAGTCTTCTCTCTTTCCTGCACAGGGCATTGGACGGAAGGTGATGGAGCGGCAGGGCTGGGCTGAGGGCCAGGGTCTGGGGAGCCAGTGTTCAGGGGTGCCTGAGGCCCTGGATAGTGATGGCCAGCACCCTAGATGCAAGCGTGGATTGGGGTGAGTATGACCCAGGGACTTCCCTGGGGGACTCAGCTAGCCTTTCATCTATATCCTGGTTTCCTCCTTCCTTCTTCCATCCGAGGGGATGAATTTCAAAGCAGAATTAAAAGGAAAACATAGGTCTGGCACTTTTTTTTTTTTTTTTTTTTTTTTTTTTTAAGACCAAGACCTAAGTCTTGACAGGATCATTGATCTTTAGGGCAGTCATACCCCATGGTCTGAGGAGTTTGGACTTGATGATTGCTGTTAGGGAGTGCTTCTAAGTCACAGAATGGTGACAGTTGTTCTAAACTCTGTGTACTATTTAAAATGAAAGCAGTATGTGAAACCCCAGGTTGCCGGCCTGTCAATGAATCAATAAGGAGGCTGAAGACCAAAGATCCAGATTTAAAGCCTCTGTCTTTGGAACAAACCAGCCATGTAAGAGCTACTTCTCTGTCATTTCCCAACCTAATAAAGAGTTTGAGAGCAGCCCTCTCACTGTGAGCCCTTATTAATGCAGGTACCATGGAGAGAAGCTACACCTGTTTGGGCAACTGAAGAAGCCCCGTGGAACTGGCTTGGGGCTCATCTCCACCATCTATGATGAGCCTCTACCTCAAGACCAGGGGGAGTCACTGCTGCGACGCCAGCCACCCACCAGCATGAAGTTTCGGCCAGATATGACCTTTGTGAGGAGTTCCAGCTGTGCCTTGGACAAGCCTTCAGAGCCTGAGTGACAGTTTCCGGGCATTCCTTGTATCACTCATAACTGCACAGGGGCAGCTCTCCGCCTTGGCCTTATCTCCCACCACAGCCTAAAGAACTTGGGGAACAGCAATCTGTGCAGCGTGTTCAGGTGCTTTATTCTGAACTTGCCTTCTGGCTCTCTACCTCAAGGGCATTTTTCCCCAAAGCTCCCTAACGTCCTCTTTTACTATTAGGGCTTAATGACCTCTCTTTGGTTTCCTAACCCCAGTCCCTGTTTGAACTTGCCCACGTTGCCTCCCCCAGTACCTTGAGCTGTACTGACTGAAGTTCTCAACACAATCTTCGTCGTGGGGGCGGGGTGTCACTATAAAGGTCAGAAAGAGGATGGAATGGACCTGGAAGAGGAGAGGACTCGTGGTGCTTGGAAGAGACGATCTTCGGGCGGGCGCTCCTTGCCTCCTCCCCTAACTGGCTGGGACAGGCAGCGGCAAGGCCGCGGGAGGTGGCCCAGGTCTGCGACCTAACGGGAGAATAAATAAGTTCACTACTGGATTTCCCTTTTTTCTTCCAATTTGGGCCGGGGGACGGTCGGGAAAACCTGGGTTAGAGTCGCCCACGAGACCCCAGCGCAGCACGCAGGCACCACGCCCCCCCCCCACCCCGGCTCTGTTAGAAATGCTCCGCGTCGGGGCGCCTGGGTGGCTCAGTGGGTTAAAGCCTCTGCCTTTCACTCAGGTCATGATCCCAGACTTCTGGGATCGAGCCCCGCATCGGGCTCTCTGCTTGGCAGGGAGCCTGCTTCCTCCTCTCTCTCTCTCTCTGCCTGCCTCTCTCCCTACTTGAGATCTCTATCTGTCAAGTAAATAAATAAAATCTTTAAAAAAATTAAAAAAAAAAAAAGAAAAAAGAAATGCTCCGCGTCGCCACGCCCCGAGACGCCAAGTTGCGTCAACGTCGGGGGGCGGGACTTCCTCTCCGGGCCCCGCCGTTTCCGACGTCGTCCGGAAGTCGGGTGCTAGTCCGGTTAGTACCGGGCCATTGGTCCCCTTTCACTGCGCGGGTACCCGCACTTCCTCCGGGGATCTACGCCGACCCCCATCGAAGTGCACTCCGGGGATCCCGTCTTCTTCGGCTTGTGTCTCTGCCGAGCTTATCTGCCCCGCACGGGCCAGCGTGGCGCCCATGGCGGGGGCCGCCCCGACCACGGCCTTTGGGCAGGCGGTGATCGGCCCGCCCGGCTCTGGGAAGACCACGTACTGCCTGGGCATGAGTGAGTTCCTGCGCGCGCTGGGCCGGCGCGTGGCGGTGGTGAACCTGGACCCAGCCAACGAGGGGCTGCCGTACGAGTGCGCCGTGGACGTGGGCGAGCTGGTGGGGCTGGGCGACGTGATGGAAGCGCTGAGGCTGGGGCCCAACGGCGGCCTGCTCTACTGCATGGAGTACCTGGAGGCCAACCTGGACTGGCTGCGTGCCAAGCTAGATCCCCTCCGCGGCCACTACTTCCTCTTCGACTGCCCGGGCCAGGTGGAGCTCTGCACGCACCACGGCGCCCTGCGCAGCATCTTCTCCCAGATGGCGCAGTGGGACCTCAGGGTGCGTCTTGGGTAGAGCAGGCTCCTTTTGCAGATGGAGGAACTGAGACAGGGAGGACAGATGCCACGCCCCCGTGTCACACAGCGAGGTAGGGGCCGAGTTGCTTTGGAGTAAAACTGGTGTGAGTTCGAATTCAGGCTCTGCCACTGACTCGCTGTGTGGACCTGGGTAAGTCAGTTTCTTTCTCTGAACCTCAGTTTTCTCATCTGCAGAATGGATGTGCTAGTACCCAACTTGGGATTATTAGAAGTGTGGAAGGCATTATGTAGAAAGCAGTATGGTGATTGTTGTTGTAACTTGCTGGGCAAAAGTAAATAGAGTCAGGTGCAATCAGAATTGAGCCAGTTGCCCACTGGGAGGCACAGTGCAAGGCATCTTGTAAGGAAAAATGGTCCTTATCTCCTGGCAGAAGGAAATGAGTGTCGCTATGAGAATGAAGCTGAAGCAGGAGGACACCGATGGGGAAGGCTTGCACTGTCCTCAGGAGTCCACAGCCTTTGGGGAAAGGCATAGGCCCTGATGTTTCCTGCTTCACCAGGCCTTTCACTCTGTCTCTTCCTCTTTTTCCAGCTGACTGCTGTTCACCTGGTGGATTCTCATTACTGCACAGACCCGGCCAAGTTCATCTCCGTACTGTGTACATCTCTGGCCACCATGCTGCATGTGGAGCTGCCCCATGTCAACCTCCTCTCCAAGATGGACCTCATTGAGCACTATGGGAAGCTGGGTGAGAGCTCCTCTTCTGGACAGGCAGGGTGTCAGGAGTGAAACAGATAGCTGACGAGAACTGCCTCCAGGGACCATGCGTGGCTTAGTTATCATAGCCATAGGCAGGTCCTGATTCCTGCCTGTTCATTTTGTGCCACTCTGGGCCAGAGATTATTCTGGGTTTTGGGGACAAGAGAGCTATATAGTAGATGATACTGCAAAGGAATTAAAATGAGTGGTTGGCAGTGAAGGGAGTGAGCAGCGCTACCTGAGCTGAGACCCGAATGGTGTGAAGGAGCCTGCCAAGGCAAGACTGTTCTAGGTGGAGGGACCAAACCTTAGGAAAAGAACTGTTTGTGTTAACGGAAAAAGTAGAGGGCAAAGAGGGGAAACTCAGGGTAGTGAGGTAGTAATCAGGGACGGGTGGTGGGAAATGAGGTCAGAGAGGTGGACAGGGGCCAGAACCTATACTGCGGAAACACAGGGAAACTCATTGATGAATATCAAGTAAGCAAATCACATGAACTAAGAACGTCATTTTGGCTGTTCTGTGGAGAATGAATTGAAATGGGCAAGAATGCAAACAGAGATCCTTGAGGTTTTTGCAGCAGTCTAAACAGTGGTAGTGGGAATGGAGAGAAGTAGATCGATCCAAAACTCACTCAAGAAATAGGATTTAGGGGGACTTGGGTGGCTCAGTCATTGGGCATCTGTTTTCAGCTCAGGTCCCATCCCAGGGTCCTGGGATCGAGCCCCACATTGGGCTCCCTGCTCAGTGGGAAACCTGCTTCTCCCTCTCCCACTCCCCCTGCCTGTGTTCTCTCTCTCACTGTGTTTCTCTCTGTCAAATAAATAAATAAAATCTTTAAAAAAAAAAAGAAAGAAACAGGGTTTCCTGGTGGCTGGAACATGGAGACCAAGGAATTAAGGATGACTGTCAGGTTTCTCTCTGAGCCAGTGGACAGACAGAGGTGCCTTTATCAGGGTGGGAAAGACTGAGGGAGAAGCGGGAGGCAGGGGAGTTGCCTAGGGGCCTTATGGCCACCACTTTTTCCCTGCAAAATTAGTGTGCTGAGCTGGGGGCTTCAGTTCCCTAAATAGCATCTCCAGCCACAAAGGAACCTGGAGAAGAAAAGCTGAAATGACAAGCGGTGAACAGGAAGAAAGGTTGTTAGGATCATGACATGTCAGGGCGTTGTCCCGGGAGGCCCGCTGGTTGTCAGTCAGGGCATGGAGGGATGCCAGCACCTTGGAGGGCCTGCCTCAGCGCAGAGTCCTGGTCCATCTCTTGGTGAGCCCTGAAGCCCCATTTTATCTATGCCTAGATTTGCATTCTTCCCAAGCCCCTCTCCCCAGCCACCTTCCTGGCCTCCAGCCCAGATGGCTACGTGGTGGTCCTTGACCTTTCTACCTCTGATTCTTGCCCATCATCCTTGTAAGAGACTGATGTGCAAATCAGATGAGGCCATTGAGGCCCAGAGACATTATATGAAGAGCCCAAGGTCAGTCGCACAGCTAGTATGTTAGCTGAGATGAAATCCAAACCCAGGTGCCCCTGGCTCCAAATTGCTTAATTCCTGGGGAAGAACGTACCTGTCAGGCAATCCAGGAAGTTTGTCGGACTGCCCAGGACATTGGTCCTTGCAGGCAGAGGGGTGACAGTTTCTGGTTAGAAAACAGGAGATAGAGGGGCGCCGGGCTGGCTCAGCTGGGGGAGCATGTGACTCTTGATCTTGGGATTGTGAGTTTGAGCCCCATGTTGGGTGTAGGGAGTGAGTCAGTCAATCCAACAGCCTGATTGCCTCGCCTCGTTCTGGGACAAACCTGTTGAGTAATCCAAGTGCTCGAGTTTTCCAACAGAAATGGACAGTGCAGGGAGGCCTGCTTTCCTTCTCTTAGAGGAAGTTTGCATTCCTAGAACTTGGAGTCATCTAGTCTGGTATCCTCATTTTACATTCAGAAGGAGGTGGCCCAGAAAGGGAAAGTGATTTATACCAGAAGTGCCCGGCGAATCCTTACGGTGCATGTGCCGGCTCCTGGGGGTGTGACTGCCTGACCGTGAGCGCCATGTGGCAGGGACCCAGCACTGTGCTTGGGACACATTCAGTCCTGTTATTACCATGGACCAAGTGCTTGTGTGTACCAGACACTGGGACTTAGAGCATTTAATCCTCGCAGCGTCCCATCTAGCTAGGAAGTGACAGAGCCTATGGGTAAACCAAGTATTTTCTTCCGAGTAAGCTCATTTCACTGCCTCAACAAATATTTGTTGAATGCCTGAAGGAATGAATGAATGAGTGAATGAAGACAAAAGGAAAAAAGAAAGGAAATATGGTCCCTGTCCTCGCATCTTTTAGCCTTATGTCAGCTGCTCCTGAACACCCAATTTCTCTCCTTAGCTTTCAACCTGGACTACTACACAGAGGTCCTGGACCTCTCCTACCTGCTCGACCACCTGGCTTCTGACCCTTTCTTCCGCCACTACCGTCAGCTCAACGAGAAACTCGTGCAGCTCATTGAAGACTACAGTCTGGTCTCCTTCATTGCTCTCAACATTCAGGTACTGGGGACTAAGAGGCGTAGCCATCGCCTGGGCTCTGGCAGTGCCTGGGGTCTCATCACCCCAGGGGAACAGGAGGCTTGGACAGTGGTCTTTATCCTGGGTCTAACTGTCATTCAGTCCCCTTGGTTTTATGACCAGTAACTCTCATGGGCAGGATTCCAATGAAGAGGGTGGACCAGAGTTCGGCCCTGTCGATTCTGTATTGCTGGGTTCTCTGAACACATGTTCCCTCATTTGTGCGAAAATGGGTGATTTCAGAAAATCGTCAGCGAGGGAGGTGACCAAGGCCAAAGACAGGTCTCTCAGCCTCCTTCAGGATGGGCAACTGCCTGTTGACTTTACCAAGTAGTGCCCAGCCCCTGTGTGTGGACTTGAGTGAGCTTGTCTCTTCCCTACTTAATGCCACAATTTTTCTCCTCTAAAATGAGAAAGTGAGGCGTACAATATTAGTCCTAACAACTATCCCTTACTGAGCGCTTTCTGTCATTGTGCTGACGACTCATACGTGCATTATTTTCATCTCTCCTTCCCAACATGTGATGTATGGACGGTTCGTATCACTATTCTGAGCATGAGCAAATCAGTCATATATGTATTTATTGGGTGCCTACGGTTAGCTAAGGACTGTGCCAGGCACCAAGGATTACCTCAGTAAATAAGTCCCTGATCTCATGGGGTACAAAGTCGAAGAGGGGAGGCAGATGAGTTAATAACTTGTGTAGTAAGCTGGTAGGATCAGAGCTCTAAGAGGGTAGCCCCAGGGGACCGTGGGTGTGCAGAGAGGAGCTTACCTGTTCCGATTTGGGTGGGCTGGTGGACAGGAAAGCTTGGATGTAGCCAGGGCTCTGGGGACATGGAAAGCTACTCCAGGCGCAGGAGCCGCATGTCCAGAGGCTTCGTGATCAAGGTCAAGGGGGGTGTTTGGGGACCGCAGGCGGTTTGGTACGGCCTTAGTTCCACACACCTGTTTCACTCACAGAGCTGTCTCTCCCTTCCCTGGCCAGGACAAGGAGAGTATCCAGCGGGTCCTGCAGGCTGTGGATAAAGCCAATGGCTACTGCTTCGGGGTGCAAGAACAGCGAAGCCTAGAGGCCATGATGTCTGCTGCCATGGGAGCCGACTTCCATTTCTCCTCGTATCCTTGCTCTGTAGACTCTTAGCCACAGCCAGGGGGAGACTTGGGGCTCAGGAATGGCCACATCTATCCTGTCGATGACTGATTCATGGTGACCATTTGGGCTCCCTGGTGACTGTCTCTTAAGTGCAAAGGCTGGTCCCTTAGGCTTCAGTATTGCTTGTACCTGAGGATAAGGGAGGATAGATTGATTAGAAGGAACAGGAAGTACAGATGCCGAGAAAAGAAAGGGCAGTGGTCGTTTGGGAGAGATGCGAGGGCCTCAGTGTCCTTGGCGTCCTGACTGGGAAAGGGACAGCGGGATGTAGGTGTGCAGGAGCAGTAGTGGGCTGGCAGCGGGGGGCTTGCGTGCCCTGCCAAGGAGTGTGGACATCAGTTCGTGGGAGGGCCGTGGGAACCAGCATCATAGGACCGCACAGTGTGATATGATCGGGCGTACATTTTTTAAAAGTCATTCCAAGTGCAGAAATTGCATTGAAGGGATGTGAGTGGGGGCAGGAAAATGTTCAGTGTGTAGTTGAGAATAGATGAAACATGAGTGGTGAGAATGGAAAGATGGGTGTGAAATGGATAAAGGGAGATGGGCTACCAGAGTTGGCGACCGGATGGTTATGGGATGAATGGAGGTTCGACTCACAGGTTTCCAGCTGATACAGTGGTACAGGTGGTTGTGTTGGCCCCGAGGTGAGGAAAGGGTAGGTTTGTCACATGGGTGGAAGGGATGGGCCCTGGCCCATGGGCTATGTTGGAGGGGACCATGAGGACGGCCAGAGCTGTCTGGGAGGCAGCTGGACCTTCAGAACTAGAGCTGTATTAGTGACCATTGGAGTGCAGCTAATGTCATGTGTAGGTGCCTGTCAGGTCATGAGGCCATGTGGGAGGCAGGACAGGGAAATGGAGGCCAGCTAGGATAGTTTCAGACATTTGACACCTACATGGCATGCTGGTGACAAGGGGGGCTCCAGAGTCCTGGGCATGGAGGAAGAGAATGCCAGCCAGTACTTAAGGGATCTGTGGCAGGCCCCTTCACAGGTGGGAGACCAGGCTCCCAGGGAAACAGACACATATCAATGGTGGCAGTAGAGTGTGTAGGGCTCCAGGAAGGGGCTGCGTTGCTGCTTCACACTTGCAGTTACAGTCGGCAAGTGCAGCTGCGTATGCTCAGCAAGAAAGAGAAGGGGCCGTTCCAGTAGTGGCGTGAGATTTTGCACACGATGCATTACTTTCTGCATTCGTACGTGTTATCGTGCGGGATTCTATTTATAGAACTGTATACTTTTTTATAGGCGATTTAAGGAATTTTCAAGGCTATTTTTTTTCTTTCTTTTTTTTTTTTAAGATTTTATTTATTTGACAGACAGAGACCACAAATAGGCAGAGAGGCAGGCAGAGAGAGAGTTGGGGGGGAAGCAGGCTCCCCGCCAAAGCAGAGAGCCCCATGCGGGACTTGATCCCAGGACCCTGGGATCATGACCTGAGCCGAAGGCAGAGGCTTAACCCACTGAGCTACCCAGGCGCCCCTCAAGGCTATTTTTTAACCATATACATTTGTGCTGATTTTAGATTCTCCCCCTCTCCTAATCCTCTTAAGGTTCAACTTCACCCGATGTATAAGATGATTAAGGACTGGTATAGAGGAGGGGAAAGTCCGCTCTGCCAAGGAGTGGGTTAGGTGTAGGTAAAGAAAGGCTTCGTGGGGGGGGCGGCCCATGAGCTGCGTTGTCTTCAGGTGAGGGTTAGCCCGGCTGACAAAGAGGGAAAGGGAATTCAAGGCAGAGAGAACAGTAGATACAAAGGCCTGGCGGTTCAGGGGTGAGGTATGTCTGGGGAGTTGCAAGTAGAACAGCGTGACTCGTGGGCAGGACGGGGCTTTGGCTGGAAGCAGAGATTGGGCCGGACAGGTGGGCAGACAGATGCAGGTTTTTGTGAGCCCTGCTCAGGAACGTGGACTACGGGTTGGTGACAAGGCAGGTTTCAGATTATTGTGCTGTCAAGCAGGACGGATTCCACTCATCCTGAGTGATCCTCAGGGACGACTCACACAGGAACATGGCATCACCTCCTGAGGAAAAGCGAAGGGGAAGGGGCGCAGGTTGCAGGTCAGTTTGAGTAGCAGTGAGATGGATTTTGATGGCTGGATCCATAAGAGAGGGGAGAGAAAGACAATATCCTGAACATCATTCAGTCAGTGCACTACGTACCCTGCTTGTAGGATCTCGTTTAAACCTCATCAAGCACCCCCCTTTTTAAGATTTTACTTATTTGAAAAAGAACAAGCAGGCAGAGGAGGAGAGGAAGAGGGAAAAACAGACTCACTGCTGAGCAGAGAGCCTGATGCAGGGCTTGATCCCAGAACCCTGCGATCATGACCTGAGCCCAAGGCAGACACTTAACTGACTGAGCCACCCAGGCGCCCCTCATTCAGTCCCTTCTTACAGATGAGGCAGTTGGGGCTCTGAGAGTGACAGGTACAAGGCCTTGTCCCTGAATGTGTTGGAAGAACAGTTCAAACCTTGGTCTCCCCGGTTGGAGAACCTACGTTTCTGACATTGGAGTCATCTAGTAGAAAAGCCATGGTGAGCCAGCCTAGCACGGCCAACAGCCATCTCCTGCTCAGACGCACACCCAGACCTCAGGCCGGCCAGCCTTCCAGGGCGTCCTCAGCAGTGTTACAGTCTTTCCCTTTGTGACTCTGATTTGTAGCCTTCCCGCTCCACTTCCCCGCTGTCCCAGAGAGAGGTAGAAGGTACCCAATAGTCCAAGCAGAAATTCGTTGTCATCTTTGCACTCCCTGAGTTTCCTCCCACAGCAGAAGAGAAGTCAGAAACCCTTACTAAGCTGTGCTGTGTGCCAGGCGCCATACTAGGCACTTTGTATTCATTGTCTCATTTGATCCTCACAGCAACTCCATTTTATGGACGAGAAGAGAGGAAGTGGCAAAATCAGGATTTAAACCCCCAGTGGTCTGGCTAGAGAGCACATGCCTTAACACAGCCGGAGGGTTCATGCTCTCTGGTCCTCTGAGCCTCAGTGATGTGGGGAAGAGGCAAATACAGGAGCATTTGGGTCTGGATGTTTCGAAGGGCTTTTTTTTTTTTTTTTAAATATTTTATTTATTTGACAGAGAGAAATCACAACTAGGCAGAGAGGCAGGCAGAGAGAGAGGAGGAAGCAGGCTCCCCGCGGAGCAGAGATCCCGATGCAGGGCTCGATCCCAGGACCCTGGGATCATGACCTGAGCCGAAGGCAGAGGCTTTAACCCACTGAGCCACCCAGGTGCCCCTCGAAGGACTTCTTAGACCCAGCCCTGGAGCTATCAGGGCGAGAAAGGGAGAGGGGTGGGAGCCCCTTGCCAGACGGGGTTGGAGAGCCAGCACCCATAGAGGTCAGATCCTGCCCCGACCAGTTCGTGTCCTTCCCCGCACTACCAGCCTTGACTCAGCCTCCCTCAGTACCCTGGGCATCCAGGAGAAGTACTTGGCACCCTCTGACCAGTCCGTGGAGCAGGAAGCCATGCAGCTGTAGCAGCAAGCTGGAGGTCAAGAGGCATAACCCTGCGCCAGAGAACATGACAGCGGATAGCTCAGCGGACTGCAGAGCTGAGAGCGATCTTCCAAGCTAGAACCGAGCACCCACCACCCCTTGGTGGTCATGAGCTCTCGGGGCTGTTGCCAGGAATTTGGTGCTGGCCCCACTTGGGCTGTGATGGAACATGCTGCAAATACAAGAGTTTATTTTCTACTTTTTTTTTTTTTTAAAGATTTTATTTATTTGACAAATAGAGATCTTAAGTAGGGAGAGAGGCAGGCAGAGAGAGAGGAGGAAGCAGGCTCCCTGCCAAGCAGAGAGCCCAACGCGGGGCTCGATCCCAGGACCCTGGGATCATGACCTGAGCGAAAGGCAGAGGCTTTAACCCACTGAGCCACCCAGGCGCCCCTATCTTCTACTTTTTGAAACTTCTAAACTTTCTCCAACCATCCAGGCCCAGAGAGCTGAGGCAGAACGAGGGAATGCCACCTTTCCTCAGAGTCATTTCTTTATACGGGGCAGACTGTGCTAGAGGCCTGACACGCGGACTCAGGTTGTGCGATTTTGTTAATAGTTGGTTTTAGCAGTGAGACTTGAGCTTGAGCTTTCACGGGCAACGCTTCTGGCAGATCTGAACGTTTTGTCTTCATGGTATTTATTTTACGGTTGTGTTCCTTTTTGGCAGGTGTTAACTAGTTTTCCATTTGTTCGAGTGATTAAAGGTTTACTTTGAAATTGTATATAAAAAGTGAGTTATTTAAAGAAAAATGTTAAAGGGGCGCCTGGGTGGCTCAGTGGGTTAAGCCGCTGCCTTCGGCTCAGGTCATGATCTCGGGGTCCTGGGATCGAGTCCCGCATCGGGCTCTCTGCTCAGCAGGGAGCCTGCTTCCCTCTCTCTCTCTCTGCCTGCCTCTCTGTCTATTATGACCTCTCTCTGTCAAATAAATAAATAAAATCTTTAAAAAAAAAAAAAAAAAAAAGAAAAATGTTAAGTATATAACATGACATCGTGAGGAGTGTGGCAAAAATGAACATGGCTTTGGAGTTGAAACAGTAGTTTGCTTTTTTGCTCTTGTAACTGGTTGAGTGCAGTTCATACTTTCGACCAATAGGTGGCATCCCAGGCCCTTTTTTTTTTTTTTGCAGCCACAGCGTGGAGGCAGCAGGGGACAGATGGTGGTTGTGCCAGAAGTCGTATTTGCAGACAGTTGGTCCTGTTAACACGCGAGAAGGGCTTGGCATTTTACAAAGTGTTTCCACACACATGCTTCTCATGGGGCTCTCACAGCAACTCCTGGAGATTGAGACAAGACAGAGTATTAGGAAGCCTCATCTGACAGTGAGAAAACAGATAAGGAGTTTGAACTTCGGTCAGCCTGTCTCATGGTTCACTTCGCTGACTTAATTGTGAATTCTAAATAGTGAAAAGCCACAGCCCTTCTCCCACAGGACCTGTAG
This sequence comes from Meles meles, assembly GCF_922984935.1. NCBI lineage: Eukaryota > Metazoa > Chordata > Mammalia > Carnivora > Mustelidae > Meles > Meles meles. The sequence goes on from NC_060066.1 coordinate 197,210,285, forward strand.
CCCATCAGGAGACAGAATTTAAACACCTGTAGAGTATTACTGAATCAGCAATCAAGGGAATGCTAGGTCACCGGTGGTTTGGGCGACTGGAGAATTCGACTTGGGAAAATCTGTTCCGAAGGGGCATTAGACAGCAGAAGGCAGAAGAGTGAGGGGCGTGAGGACGCTCCTCCAGCTGGATATGTATGAAAGCAGGCGACCTCCACTCCCACGCTCGGCCGGATAGGGGATAATAACTAGGTGCTGCTTCCCCAGCCTCTTTCATCTGAGAAGTTCAAAGCACCACACCCCTATTAACACCCTGCAGTAGGTGGGGAGTACCAACAGAGCAAGCCAGGGAAACTGAGGCCAGGAGGCACAGCCTGGAGACGACTGAGTCACCAGTGGGGCCTAGAGCCCAGGAATCCTGACGCCCAGGTTGCTGGACAGATCCCTCATCAGGTAGGCTGAGAGGGTGCGTGCTGTTTTTGAACATAGTACCAAGAGCTGTGGTCAGAGTTTCTGACGCTCACCCCATCACCTTGGCTCTCACCAAAGCAAGCCAGCTGGAAGGAAGGTGTCATTTGAACTTTATGGCCTAGTAGCCAAGCTCTCTCAGCGTGTATTTGCCGTAGTCTTGAAGTGGGGAAGATGGAAGTCATCCAAAACTTAATTTTCAGGCCTTGGTGTGACAGCAAGGCTTTTTTCTCCTCCAGTAAATGGACCTCTGTTCACCCTCTACGGATGGCAAAATGATTTTCTGCCATGCTGGGGAGGGGACAGCACAATGCGGAAAAGAAGAAACACCTGGGTCTGTCTCAGCGTGAAACGGGCACGAGAAAGACAGTCCTGCGATATGGCTGGCAGGGGGCAACCTTTCTTGAGATTTCTTTTTTTTTTCTTCCCGGATAGAAAAGTAAAAAACTTGGGAAATGAAAAGAAGTCACCCATAATCCCATAACATATGAATAATAAAAAATACTTGTAATCGATAATAAATTTTCTATTCAAATGTTTAATGTATTTTGTGTTTTACTTTTGGTCTTTTTTGTACGTGCAGAGGGATAGCTATAGCATTTGTGTGACGGGAATATATTCTACTTTGTAACCTGCTTTTTTAGTTAACCCTATTTTGTGCAATTGAAAACATAAAGATGGGGCGCCTGGGTGGCTCAGTGTATTAAAGCCTCTGCCTTCGGCTCAGGTCATGATCCCAGGGTCCTGGGATCGAGCCCAGCATCAGGCTCTCTGCTCGGCAGGGAGCCTGCCTCCCCCTCTGTCTCTGTCTGCCTCTCTGCCTACTTGTGATCTCTGTCAAATAAATAAATAAAATATTTAAAAAAATAAAAAACATAAAGACCCTTTAAATGTCTCTATGATAGTATTTCATGGTGAGGCTATGACGTTCACCATCCAGATTACCAGTTTTTTGCTCTTGTTAATAGTGCTGTGATTACATCTTTGTGCTCAAATCTTTGAGTCTCTGATTTCTAGCTTATGATTAAGTCCTAGAAATGAAACAGGTGATGTTTCCCAGGTTCCAGATTCATAATGCCAAAATGCCTTCCAGAAAAGCAGCACTGTACATCTTCCAGGCATTGCCTGAAAGTGCTCTTCTCACTTCCAGACCTCACTTGGCAATCATGACCAACTTCTGGAGGGAGGAAACCATCTCTGAGTGCCTTAGAAGGGACCTTCTTGGTCATCTCTGCTAACTACTGATATTAGGATATGTGCATTTCCATTTATATGAGTGGTTAAAGGTTTACTTTGAAATTGTTTATAAAAAGTTATTTAAAGAAGTGGGGGACCCCCCTCAAAGAAAATTAAAAGATACTATTTGGAACTTATCAGAGGTCACAGCTAATTGGACAGGTTTCCAGCGCAGACAAAGAGGCTTAGGAGTGAGAGTGACGCCCTAAAACCCACAGAGCTGAAGCACAGCCGGTCTGCTCTCAGCTGTTTCTGAACTAGCAAAATGCTTACCCACAGTTGGCTGAGAAAGGAAGCCTGATCCCATTAGAGTCTGTGGGAAGGTCTACCTCAGAGATTCTCCTTTCCCAGGGCTATCGAGAAGGGGAGGGAAGTGATGGCTGACCCATCCTACCACTACTAAGATCCACCCTGTTCTTGAAATTTTTGAAAGCAATAGAGAAGCTCAGCTACCCTAGAATCCTAGAGAGAAATTCTCTAGCAGGCTGAGTAGCTCCTACTCCTTTTCCTTCACTTTTTTCCTCTCTCCTCCCTGGCTGTTGAGTGCTCACCTAGCCTTTAGAAGGAAGAGTCTGGATTAGCTCATACTTCGATGGCATCAGGCCTGCTGAGGGCAGGGGAAAGCATACACCTCATTTCCAGGCCATTGTGTCCTTCATTTCCAGCCAAGGATCCAACTTCAGATGGCCCCAGATATCCAGGTGGCCTAAGACTGAGGAGCTATGAGGGGACGAGCTGGGGATTTGGAGCCCAAATGAGGTGAGAAAATATGAGTACTGGTAAAATCTTCTGGACCAGAATACATAGCAAAGCTTCAATTACTTTTTCCATCCAAGACCTTGAAGTAGTTGTACGAAATGAGAGACTCCTACAAAGCCATTCTAAATAAATCTGCAGCTATCTTGCTTCAAGAATCTGAAATCAAGTTTTCCCCAAAACACACCAGATATTCGGACATTGGAGGATGTGTGCGTGTGTATGTGTATGAGTGGGGGGGGGGGGCGGGCTGTCTGCTTGCTGTGCAAATACAACATCAAGAAATGTTCCCTTGGGGGCGCCTGGGTGGCTCAGTGGGTTGGGCCGCTGCCTTCGGCTCGGGTCATGATCTCAGGGTCCTGGGATCGAGCCCCATGTCGGGCTCTCTGCTCCGCAGGGAGCCTTCTTCCTCCTCTCTCTGCCTGCCTCTCTGCCTACTTGTGATCTCTCTCTCTGTCAAATAAATAAAATAAAATAAAATTTAAAAAAAAAAAAATGTTCCCTTGGGCGCCTGGGTATCTCAGTGGGTTAAGCCGCTGCCTTCGGCTCAGGTCATGATCTCGGAGTCCTGGGATCAAGTCCCGCATCGGGCTCTCTGCTCAGCAGGGAGCCTGCTTCCCTCTCGCTCCCTCTGCCTGCCTCTCTATCTGCTTGTGATCTCTCTCTGTCAAATAAATAAAATCTTTAAAAAAAAAAAAAAAAGAAATGTTCCCTTGTTTGGGGAGGGTATGTGCTATGGTGAGTGTTGTGAAGTGTGTAAACCTGGCGATTCACAGACCTGTACCCCTAGGACTAATAATACATTATATGTTAATTTAAAAAAAAAAGGAAAAAAGAAATGTTCCCTCGTGCTCCCCATCACACTGGATTACCACCTTTCCCCTTACATTAATCCCGAAGCCTTCACAGTCCTTGTGGAATGATTGAAACAGAGGAAAAGGAATACTGGGACATGGGTAAGATTTCTCCCAACGTTTTTTTTTCCTTTTAAGATTTTATTTATTTACTTGGGGAGGGCACAGAGGGAGAGGGAGAAGCAGACTCCCCACTGAGCGGGGACCCTGAGATCATGACCTGAGCCCAAGGCAGACAATTGACTGAGCCACCCAAGCACCCCTCTCCCAACTCTTCAGTCATACCTGCGGTCACGTAGCCTATTCTGAGCTAAAGATCAGGCCCCTCTACAGCCAGACAAGGATCTATCAGGTTAACTTTACTTGAGGGAAGAAAGCCAGGGGATGTGTCTTCCTTCTTCTCTTATAACAAATACTCCTTGAATGCCATAATCTGATGCATTCGGTATTATACCTAGCCACAGATTGAAGACTCCACGCTTTTCAGAGTCTGGAATTTCCTCTTTTATCTCTAGACAGATAATGAGTTAAATTTCCCAGAGAGCAGTAAGGAGAAGATTGGGTGGAGATGAGAGATGAATCAGCCTCTGACACCCCCAGGGTCACATACCTGTCTGCTGCCCCCACAGACATTCCTGGCTCCTGACTCACTGGGTAGGTGGGGCTGGGGGGGGTGTTCTGAGAGGAGCGCACCTACCCTGCAGAAACCTGCCTCCCTCCCCTCACCCCTCCCACAGTAAGGACAGCGGGCTGGGGGAGCCCTCTGAAGAGGGCGAAGAACTGGAAAGGAACAAAGGATGTAACCAGGGGAAGGAACGTTTAACTTGGTGAACGTGCCAGGAAATTAGCCCCCTACACCGTCTTTTCCCGTTGGAGACAATTCCTTTCTGCCGGGCCCTGGGGTGGCGTTCGATGAAAAAGTCTGTCTAGATTCTTAGAAAGTCCAAGACACAAGCAGGGCAGCATGACATGCGGTTCTTTTCAAACTTATTTTTAACTCATGAAACTCCAGTATACAAAACAGACATATGTGTGACGATTTTAGCCAATGTGTGGGAACAGGGGAAACCCAGACTGCTGGGCTCCTGCCCTGTGGCAGTTTATGGGGAACCCTCTGAAAACAATTTGGAAACAGCTGTTGTAGTTTAAGAATCATGGGCCTTGGATTTAGACCCGTTCCACTCCCCAGACACGTAAGTAATTGTATAACCTTGGTTATCGGGTTATTTAGCCGCTCTGAGCCTCAGTCTCTTCATAGGCAAAACAAAGATACTATGTATTGCTGTGAGGACGAGGTCTGACAGTGGCGGGCCCATGGCAGTCACTCCGGCCGTTGTTACTACTGTACTCTCTAGGAAGAAGGAGGCACTGTTGGTCAGATGGGCAATCTCGATGCAAGCATCCAAAATTAGGTTTTCTCAAAAAGGCACTGGACATTTGGACACTGGACATGTGTCTGTAGGAGTGTCTTGCTTTTCTGGAAGGAGCCACTGTGGCCTGCCTGACCCCAGTGACTTGACCTCCCTAGTTCAAAGCCTTGCCCTTTATCTTCTACTCCTGGGGTTCTAGACAGCCAATTTGCATTTTGCTCTCTGAAGTAACTACATATGTGAGAAGAGTAGATACCTTCTTCAGAAAATTATAGGTTGTAGATTTTTCCTATATCCCTCAACTTCTTGGGAAAGGAAGATCTTTGCTAGTCCTTAGCCTCATTTCCTGGGGGGTCGGGTACTCTGGCAGTACAGGAAGGGTAGGGCTGGAGTTATTGAATCTTTGTGATCTCGAATCTCTGTCTAGATGGCCCTGCCTCATCCCAGACCAGCTGTATTTCCATTTCCACAATAGAAGACCTGGCACTCCACTGGGTTTCCAGGCATTTGGGAGGATGGTTTAAAACTAAATTCCGAGGTGCGCCTGGCTGGCTCAGTCCGTGGAGCATGTGACTCTTGATTTCAGGATTTTAAGTTCTAGCCCCACGTTGGGTATAGAGATTATTTTAAAAACAACAACAAAATTTTTAAAAATAAATACAAATAAAAAATAAATAAAACTAAGTTCCGAGCATCATCCTGCACAAAAACCTTGCTGAAGGCACTGGAGGAAGAAAGGAAAAACAATGAGACAAAGTTACCATTTTTAGCAAGCTGTCTGAAGAGTTAAGAAATAGACCCAGGACCCAGGGCGCCTGGGTGGCTCAGTGGGTTAAAGCCTCTGCCTTCAGGTCCTGGGATCGAGCCCCGCATCGGGCTCTCTGCTCAGCAGGGAGCCTGCTTCCACCTCTCTCTCTGTCTGCCTGCCTCTCTGCCTACTTGTGATCTGTCTGTCAAATAAATAAATAAAATCTTAAAAAAAAAAAAAAAAAAAGAAATAGACCCAGGACATAGCTGCAAACCCAGAGGTGAAGTCAAGTAGATATGAAATCATAACTGAATAAATGTCCCTCTATAAAGGAAAGGAGTTGGTAGGATAGCATATCCAAAAGCTTTGTATACATGTTAAAGGGAGAGGGGAGGCAGCTAGTCATGTTCTGACCTGAAGATGGGCTTTGGAAATTTGGAATTTGGCTTTGGAATTTGGAAAACTCTAGGAGAAAACACTTAACCTCAGATAAAATGCACATTCCATAAAACTCACCCCTCTCAAAAGACAAATACTATAGGATTTCACTCATATGTAAAATTTAAGAAACAAAACTGATGCACATAGGGGAAGGGAAGGAAAAAATAAAATAATATAAAAACAGACAGCGAGGCAAACCATAGAAAACTCTTTACTATAGGAAGCCAACTAAGGTTTGTTGGAGGGGAGGTGGCTGGGGAGGTTGGGGCACTGGGGTGATGGGCAAGAAGGAGGGCATTTGATGTAATGAGCACTGCGTGTTATATGCAACTGATGAATCACTAAATTCTACCCCTGAAACTAATAATACAGGATATATTAACTAAATCAAATTTTAAAAATTCATCCTCCTCAATAGTACAGTTTAGTGGTTTTTAGTATATTCACAAAGTTGTGCAAATACCAACACTTTGGTTTTTTTTTTTAAGTTTTTATGTATTATTTATTTAAGTAATCTCTACACACCATGTGGGGCTTGAACTCACAACTCCGAGATCAAGAGTTGTACGCTCTTCGGACTGAGCTAGCCAGGCGCCAATATCAACACTATTTGAATCTGGAACATTGCATCACCCCAAAAGAAATTCCGTATCCATTAACAGTAGGACTGAAAAAATTTAAATGTCAAATTTAGGTCAGGAAGAGATGGCAAGAGATACTCATTGAGATTCCGCCCTGGTAAGAAAGCTTTAAAGAGATTATGTCATGAACAAAAAGGTCTGGGACTTTCATGGTCAGAAGCTGGTGCTCACACCTAGCCATCTGATTTGGTGATATTCCAATCCACAGCATCTGCTTCTGGAATCTGTCAACGCCAACACATTACCTTAGGGTAGCTCATTTCTTTCCCCATATAGGGCAACCATGAGTGGTGTAGGATAGACAAAAGTCAGAGAGTGAGAGAAAAGAAAGAAGATCTCTTCCCAGGACCTACCCATTAAGAGAAAGTCACCAGACCTGTCTGGTAAGAGAAAATGGGTCACTTCCAGAGCTGAGGGAGAGTCACTTGCCCTAACCCAGAGTCTCTGCCTGCTTGACTTGAAAACCAACACCCTTCCAGGAAAAGAGAGGAGAAAACCCGGGACTGGAAGGCAGCAGAGTGGTCCTGCCAGCTTCCCCTGTAGAAGTAGCTCTAAGAGCCCTTCAATTTCCAGTCCCATGGGTGTGACCAGACTTGGACTCCGGGGAACCTGAGGAGGCTGAACTGAGTTCCCCCCATCTTGCCAGGTAGAGGAGTGACCACTTGATGTCTGGACAGTATCCTCTGGTGGCCCAGTGAGCATGCAGGTCAGCTTTGGCAATAAAGCTACTCCTCGCGGTGTCTGGGTGGCTCAGTGGGTTAAAGCCTCTCTGCCTTGGGCTCAGGTCCTGGAATCGAGCCCTGCACTGGGCTCTTTGCTCGGCAGAGAGCCTGCTTCCTCTTCTCTCTCTGCCTGCCTCTCCGCCTACTTGTGATCTCTGTCATATAAACAAATTAAAAAAAAACAAAAAAAACAACTTGAATTTAAAAAATAGTAATAAAGAATAATAATAAAGCTACTCCTCGGGACCAGGCCTGACAATTGGTACGGAAACGGATCAACCCTAGACTACTGATGCTGGAAGGTTTAATAATAGCTAACATGTATTAAACGTGCACTGTGGACTACTTTAGACACATTTATTTTCTCAAACTTCACAGCAACTCTTTAGGTACAGTTTTTCAATCCCCACTTTACAAATGAGGGTACAAACGAAAAGCAGAGTCTTTCTTGACCAAGGAGGGCTGGGATTCAAACTCAAGGCAGTTTTGACACCCCAGTTTTTGTCAGACTTTCGCCCAAACCCTTTGATACTGAAGGGGAACCTGAGACCCAGGGAAGGTTCTAATGGCTTTTCCAAGGTCGCAGAGCCAGTCGGGGACACAGTCCAAGCCCATCGGTTCAGGGCTTCCCTGAAGGTAGTGGGGACGCACTGGTGGCCGGGCAGCCAACCCTGCCCGCCTGCCCAGGCCGGGCAACGCCAGCAGAGCAGATGACTCAAAGGGCGGGGACTCCTTTTGCCGCACGACCCCGCCCGGTCCCGCTGCTCCGTGGATGCGGAGCTCTCGGGCTGAACGGGTGGCAACTTGTCTGAGTGAAACCGGGAAAGCGCTGCCCCCCGGGCTTGGCTGACTGCGCGAGCAACCTCTCACTCCCGCTGCGCGTCGCGACGCCGGCTAGGCGGGGCTGTCGGAGGGAAGACACACCCCGCGCGTTCCGCCGCGTTCTCCCCCATTGGCTCGTCGGGTTCCAGGGGCGGGTCTCTGAGCAGTTCTCTCCCGAGACTGGACGATATCGGCCTCGGGCCCGCCTCCAGCCCCAGGCGGTGAAGGCGGGAGCGAGCAGGGCCGCAGAGGGTCCCGGCGTGTCGGAGCTGGCGGCTGGGGGCGGAGGCGGCGAGCTGGGCTGGCTTGGGGGGCCTCCGCTCCCCGCGGCCCTTCCCACCCAGCTCGCGGCTCCTCCTCGCGTGCCGCTCTCAGTTTGTCCCCGCGTCCGAACGCTGGGGCGGGGGCATTCCCCTCTCTTCAGATACGGGCTTTTAATGGCGGCGTCATGCTCCTGTCCAGATTGTGCTCCCCTTCTCTCGGACTGGAGCGCTTGATGGGACTCTTCCTCGTTTTCCGATCTGGGATGCTCCCTGCCGCTCCCTGCAGCACGGACCTGACACTCCCTGCTTTCCTGTCCCCTCAGATCTGGCTCTTCGGCCTCCTGCCCTGAGCCCCTTCCGAGCAGCGTCAGAGCCGCCTTGGCGCTCTCCTGACCCTCCGGGGTCCAGACCAGTTTGTGAGGGGCCCCCCTGGGAGGGCTGGACCCCCACCCCCAGCCTCTCACCTGGAGTCACTGGCTCTAAAGTCTTGCCTGTGGGTCACTGAGCCAGCCCCGTGAGAGGTCAGGGCCCTAAATCAGAAGCAAAAGTCAAGGTCTCCGTAAATCATAAGCCAATCCCTGTCCCATCCCTCCACCAATAACTGGAAGAGACAGAAGGAGTGTCACAGGGGAACTTTATTGAGAGAAAACAGGGTCACACCCAGCAGACATGCTTTCCCTGTCATTCTGGGTCATACACTCACTCGCTCTCACTCTCAGTCTCTCATCTGCCACACAGTCCAGCTCTCAGCCGCAAGGGTGGGACACTCCTCAATTCCTAAGTTTCCGAGGCAAACGGGTGGGAAGGAGGCAGGAGGGGTTAGAGGTGGCCCCGTTGGCGGTGGGGTTTGGAGGAGGGGTGCAGAGAGCAGGGGTGGGTGGGCTGACCCCTGGTGAGGAGCTCCCACAGCTGCAGGCAGAGCAGGACCCCCTGGCTCCAGCTGGCCTCAGCTCTGCTGGTCCCTCTCCTTGGAGCTCTTATGAGCAGGGTGCAGAGCGTTCGGGGACAGGGGTCGGGCCTCCCACCCCTACTAGTCCTCTCTGCCACGGTGGGGGTGCTGGGGAGGGCAGGGCGCGGCAGGGAGGGGGCGGGCTTGGCTCAGCTCTGGGGTTCCTCGGGAGCCTCGCCTGCCTCTTCCCCGGCGTTGTCGGCGGTCCACAGCGTCAGGTTGTCTCGCAGCAGCTGCATGATGAGGGTGCTGTCTTTGTAGGAGTCCTCGCTGAGGGTGTGCAGGTCAGCCATGGCCTCGTCGAAGGTGGTCTTGGCCAGTGAGATGGCCTCCTCGGGGCTGTTGGCGATCTCATAGTGGAAGACTGAAAAGTTCAGGGCCAGGCCCAGGCGGATGGGGTTGGTGGGTGGCATCTCCTTCTTGCTGATGTCCATGGCCTCCTGGTAGGCCGAGCGGGCTGAGTCAATGATGCGCTTCTTGTCATCACCTGTGGCCACCTCAGCCAGGTAGCGGTAGTAGTCGCCCTTCATTTTCAGGTAGAACACCCGACTTTCGGCATCACCTGCCTCCTTGATGAGGTGGGTGTCCAGCAGGCCCAGCACCGTGTCACACACGCCCCGGAGCTCAGTCTCCACCTTCTCCCGGTACTCTCGCACCTCGGGGCCCTTCTCTTCCGAGCCCTCTTCGTTGCCTTTCTGCTCGATACTGGACAGGACCCTCCAGGCAGCCCTCTGGCCACCCACCACATTCTTGTAGGCCACTGACAGCAGGTTTCGCTCTTCACAGGATAGCTCCTCACCCTTTTCCACGGCGCTCTTCATGAAGGCTGCCATGTCCTCATAGCGTTCAGCCTGCTCTGCCAACTTGGCCTTCTGGATCAGACTGGCTCTCTCCATGGCTCTGGTGACAGACAGACAGGCGGCGGGCTAACTGGCTGCCTTGAAACCAACGCCGGATTCTGAGCCTCCCCTGCTCTCTGCCTGCCTTTTGGCTGGATGGCCAGGCCCCAGAGGAGGGTGGGGAGGGACAGAGGGCGGGGCTGGGGCCCAGGACCTGCCTCCGTCTCCTTTTCTCCCCACACCCTTTCCGGCTCTTCCTTAAAGGTAAAAGGCTGGGCTATGGGGTGAGTCACAGGGGCAGTCGGCGGGAGAAATCGGCAGGGCGTTGGCCCCACCTGCACAGACACCTTTCCGGGCTCCAGGCTGCCCCCTCTTGTTCAGGGCTTCGATTACATGAAGGCCCACAGAGCTGCCCCAGTTTCTCACATCAGATCCTCCTTCATGGTGTTCTTCCAGGGGCCAAGGATGGCTTCAACCAACTGGCTGCTTCAGCCTAGCTAGAGCCCATGAAGATAGGTGCACCCAAGAGGACGGGTTCTTAATCCTACCAGGTACATTTCCCACCTTGGTTCAGGTGAGATAATTATGTTTAGGGAGGGCTGCAGTTTCCCAAGCACCTTCACATCCATGATTGAATTTAATCCCTACTATGTCTCTGTGAGATGGGCCGCACTGTGACTATTACTCCCACTTTAGAGATGGGAATGCTGAGGGATGAGATTTGCTCAGGGTCACGCAGCTACTAGGCCCCCTGCATCCTACTTCCTTCCTTTGGCTTCTCCTGTCAAGGCCTCTGCCTCGTGAGGTCCAGGCTGTATTTAGAAGTGAGATCCAGGCTTCTTCCGGAGTCTGCCTGAAATGATTCTAGCCCCTGGTCATCACTCCCCCCTCAGGGTTCCCTCTGAGTTCCCAGGATGCACAGGTGGCATCGCTCAGGGTGCCACTTAATGAAGTGTTTAACGAGCGGGCCCTGACGCTCCAGCCCAGCCTTTGTAATTAGTCACCCGGTAGGTTTGTTGGACACCTTCCCCATCACAGCACAATTTTCCCTTTCAAGTTGGTGGCCTGTTGCCACTTGTTTGAGGACCTACCCTCTGGCTCTCCACGCCAGGTCACCTACCCCCTCCAAGCCGCCTGCCATCATATATCAGTGGGGCTCACACAGGGTGGGGGCCCAGCTTTCCTGCCTGACTCAGCCTGCCCTCTGTCAAAGACTGGGAAGCAGGCCACGTGGGTGCTCAGCCCACTTTGGATCCCCAGCGGGGGACGCCAGCACCTGGGGAGAGAGACAGGACCGAGATAAAAGAAGGTGGTGACGACCCGTACCATTTTGTTTTATGGGGTAGCAGTCCCAGGTGAGTGCTGCCTCCCCCAGCCTGCCTCTTAGAAATTTCCCTGTCCCTTCCCTTTGACTGTGGCCCTCCCTCTGACCCCTGGCAGAGGCCTCAGAGATGGGATACTTGTCTCTTACCAACCTTCTGTCCCTGTTTGCTGGGATGCAGTTCTCATTCAGCCAGGAGTTTCACCTGCAGGTGTCGGCACCCTGCCCAGGAGGGTAGGTTCCTCCTTATCTGCCCCACCCCTAGCCAAAGCTCAGATGGGGCTTTGGCTCACTGGGATCCAGCCAGCTTAATCTGGGTGCCAGGGCCATTTCACAGGTCTGTCCCTCCCTGGTTCCTCTTGGTTGCAGCCTCAATGCCCACCTTCCCCCTCCTGGAGGGAGGCTTAGGCCAGAACTCTGAGGCCCAAAGAGGAGATCTGCCTCTTTGAAGGAAAAGTAGCAGCATGCCTGGCCAGATACTACAGGTTTTCCAAGGAAACAGAAGGGATTTTAGACTTCACATCTCTAAGGCTTTGCTCAGATGGCATCACCCACACAGAAAATGATGGAAAGGAAATGCATTGAGATACTAATTTAATAGACCAGATCTTTAGGTAATGGGATTCCAAGTGATTTTTTCTCCTTTTGATTTTCCTATTTTCTTCAACGGTAGATATGTATGATTTTTTCTAGAAGAGCTAGAATACCCTAATATCTTTGGAATCAGATTGCCTGGGTTTAATCTTTAGAAGCTGTATGGCGTTGGCCAAGTGACCTAACCTCTGTAAGCCTCTGTCTTCCTAAGTGTAAAAGGGGGTTTGTTGTGAAGGTTAAATGAGTTGATGGAAAAGCACTTAGTAGAGTGAATGGTAACTGTTATTATCATATGAAAAAAAAATCCAACCAATCTTATTATTATAATCACATACCCTCAAAGCACTAACATGGAGCTGGGTTCTGTGAAATGACACAGGGTCCCAAACCACACCTCAGCTGAGGACTGGACCCTCCCCAGTTGAGTGTCTTTAGGAGAAGGAAGACAGAAGAATGGTCAGATGTGCTCACTCAGCACTGCCTCCTCCCTCTCCAGCAGACATTCCTCTGAACTACACAGGCCTGAGGCCCTCAAGGGCCTTCCTTTGTACTAGTCATCCAGCTCAGGCTTTCCCAAGTCCTGGGGGAAAGCTAGAGATCCCACAGCACCAGAAACCTGGAAGGCAAGGCCTGGCAGGCCTAGGAATTTTGGAGGTGCTCTGTTTCTAGGAAGGCAGCATTCCCTTCCTGTCACTCAAGCCAGGAGATGTGGTGGTGGAGACCATGAGCTCCAGGCCCTCAGCACAGCCAGAAGAGAGAAGAACAAAAGGAAGCCTCTTCACTCCTCCTCCCTTCGCCTGCTGAAGCTTAGGGGTGAATCTGGGAGCCAGGCTACCTCCTGCCCGCTCTAGCCTGTCGATCCTGACTCAGTTCCTGTCTCAGACACCTCCCTTTGCCTCCAGGCCTCTGTTTCCCAAGTCCAGGAGCCCAGGCAGGCAGGAGACGGCAGGCCCTGGCAGGGTACGGAGCTCCACCGTCAGCCGACTGAGTCAGCAGGACAGGAGCCGGGGCTGTGGCTCAAGGGGGCTTTCCTCATCCTGCCCGCTCTCCTCCATACAGCATCCGTCCTCACAGCATGTCCAAGAGGCAAGCGATAACCACAGGCTTGTGACAGAGAAGGCAGCAGCCAGTTGCTATCGAGCTCCACCGAGAACAGACAGGACTCCGAGTACAGCGGGAGGGAGTGATTAGAATCCAGATGAAATTTTTTCCAGTCTTGGAATGATCAAATTAAACAAGTGACTGGAGGGAGGTATGACACCTCTCCCCCTGGTTAGTTGTAAACAAGACGTCAGTTATCCAGTCAAGGGTTCACTCTACTAGTTGCCTTTGGGAGGGAATATTAGATTACTTTTAAATGACTCAGCTATCCCGAGTCTTTTTCTCCTCAAGGCACTGTTTAGAGTATCCCACATCTAGACCAGTCCAGTCTAGGACACAGTGTGGAGTTGGTGGAAAGAGAAGGGAATGTCGGGCTGTGGGACTGCATCCCAACTCTGTTTTAAGGACTTTCGGGAGAAGGGAAGGTCCCATCTTGCCTTTGAGCCTCAGTTTCCCCATCAGTACAAGGAGGCCAGCACAGATCACCTCTAAGTCCTCTGATGGCTGTGAATAACAGCTTCGAATTGGGTTTCTCCCTCTGAGAGGCCCTAATCCTGAAGGAGCCCTACTCATTCCTTGGGTAGTGTACAGGGGTCAGAGGTTAGGGCAGAGATTGGGTTCAAATCCTCGATTTGCTGCTTTATCAGCTGGGAGACCCTGCACAACTCCTGTGCCTCAGTTCCCTCATCTGTAAAAAAATGCTGACATCACCTTCCTCAGAGGTTTAGGTGAAAAAAACGGGCCTAGCACTCGGCTAGCACTTGCTAAAGGGCTGCCGTAATTATTTTCTAGCTCTTAGCGTACGGTGTGCGTATCTCAATGTGGGGCAGCAGCTGGGGGAAGGGAAGGTTCCATGAGATTGTTAACCTGGGCTGGGTTCAGTTCAAGGGGTGACAGTCCTAGCTTGGGTTGGCACTGTTCAGAGTTGAGGTCACCTAAGGCTTGAAGGCCTCTGGCACTGAGACCAGTTCTAGAGAAGAGCAGACTGAAGAGGACACTGGCTTCTCTTCTGGTGTCACTTCTGGCTTCACTGTGCCTCTTCTTCTAAATCTCCAGAAGCGGGGCGGGGGGGGGGGGCGCGCATAGGTGGCTCAGTAGGTTGAGTGACTGATCCTTGGTTTCCTCTTAGGTCATCACCTCCCTGTGTCTGGCTCCACGCTCAGCAGGGACCCGTGAAGATTCTTTCCCTCTGCCCCTCCCCCCCACCCCCTGCTAAATAAATCAATCTTTAAATCTCGGAACGGCACTAACCGACTAGAACAAAGTTGGCAGTGAGGGTAAGCCAGACCTTCCGCGCACTCATCACAGGCCTCACCCCCAGACCCCGGAGTGAAGGTGGCACCAGACACCCAAGGATATGGCAAGAAGAGGGAAATCTTTATTTCGGTTAAAAAAGGTACAGACAGCAGACAAGCGGCCCCCAGCCGTGGACTGGGCAGATTTCCGGGGCCCAGCCCAGCTCCCTTGAGGTCCTCTGAAGAACGGCGGGCTGTCAGAGCTGGCCAGCTCAGGCCCTCAGCGCCTGGGGCAAAGGGTACAAGCGTCCTCCTTGCATCTTACCTACTCAGGGTAGTGGGGATGGAGGGGCCGTGGGAACAGTGTCAAACCGGTTGTGCTTCGAACAGTCACCAAACTTGTTCAGCAGCGTCCTCAACCAACACCCCAGAGGCTCCTGAAAAAACCTGCTCGGCCCCGCTACGGCTATGCCTGATTCTGGAAGCGGGCAGGCTGTAAGGCCGGATTCCTGAAGAGTCTCGACACCTTACAGATCTGGGGAAGGGGACGCGAAGTGGAAGGGGGGCAAGTTTCAGCATAGTATTGTATCGTTGTGCTGACAGCTGCGATATGGCTTTCTACACTCTGGCTGGCATGGAGTGGGGGTGGGGGCCAAGAGGCCGGCCCCTGCCCTCTGTTGGGGGGGAGAGGGCTCTGGAGAGCACACGTGTGGGGCAGGCTTGGGGGCAGACCCTGTAGGCACAGACGGTGGCAGATGGGCCACAGGTTAGGCAGGTGGAGGGGCCGGGTGCCTGGCTCCCCTCAGGCCGCTCCTGGAGAGGCAGAGAGCAGCGGTCCTCAGGAGGTCCTTAAGCCCCCGCACACACTGGAGATCCCAGCAGGACAGCAAAGAAGGAGAAGAGAGAGGGTTAGCGGGCTCGCAAGGACAGTGCAGGGTGGGGGGGGGGAGCTGCAGCGGTGCTGGCGGGGACAGGTGCTACCCCAGCACCCGCCTCTTCCCCACAGAAGGGCCGAGGCTTGGGCGGCAGGCAACGAAGCAGGAGAGAGCTCAGCAGGGACAGAAAGGCAGGACACAAGTGTTAGTGACTGAGGGCTCCTGCACACCAGGAACCACCAGGACAGGCCCCAGCACCTCAGAGCAGGAAGGCCACCCTCTCCCCAACCTCACCCTTCACCTCCTGCTCGGGTGGGAGAGCGGCTCTGCGTGAAGCTACTTCCTCAGTCCAGAGCAGGGCCGGGCTCTCAGCCCCGCCCTCAGGCCCGATCCTTCTGTTTTGGGGGAAGCCCTGGCGGCCCTACCACCGCCAGCACACGCACCACACCACACACCAGACAGATGAATGGGCTCCACGGGGTTGGCGAGGCATGCGATGAGGAGGAGATGGTGTGTGAGGGGAGCGGGCAGTGCTGGCTGACGGGGGAGGTACGCTCTTACCAGCTAACCCTCTGCAAAGAGGCCTGTTAGCTCCCCTCAGGCTGTGCAGGAGATGGCAAAATCCTGACAGGTGTCCTCCTGGGGGAGATACCAGAGAGGCGGGCCGGAGTTATGAGTTGTCTGGCTGGGCCCTGCTGCCCAGGTGGGGCTGGGGGCCGGGGAGGCTCTGACTCACAAACTGGAAACTACAGTCTCAGAAACGTTTTCTTAGCTGGGCAGTCCCTGGGGATCAGAGTGAAAACACAGCAAGGAAAAAGAACTTGGGAGTCTCCAAGTCCCTGAGGCAGGGGAAAAATGGAGGGGACAAGGAGGGGCCAGGATGGCCTCTTCTTCCATGCCTACGGGGACCTCGCCCCCTCGCTCGGCCTCCAGCAGGCAGACTCAGCCAGGAGAGGAGCACGTTAGCTGTATCTCTGGGCTTCCTGCCTTCTGCCTCCCCAGCAAAGACCGAGTTTGGCTGCCAGTTGGAGCCTCGGCAAAGAAAGAGCAAACAAAAACCAAACCAAAGCAAATCAACTCTTAAAACCAAAAATTTTATTACAAGCAGGAACAAAGAATACTGGCTTAAATAAAAGGCACGTGGGAGTCCCCTCCTCTAGCCAGCTCCCTCCCCACTGTAGCCTGGCCCAGGGCCTGACACTAGGGTAGAGCTGCTTGGGGTGGGGGTGGGGGGCTCTGGGGTTGCCATTTCTCAGCTGCCTGTGCCCCACTAGCCTTTGCAGCAAGGAAGGGCAAGAGGCGAGGACTTCCTCATCGGTTTCCAAGGGCTTCAGGCCACCTGAAGGGCCAAGGAGGGGGGTAGGACAATTTCCTATCTATTTCGACAAGAAGCTATAATTTCCAGCAGAGAAGAGACATCCTTTGAGTTTCTGACCCAGATTTAGGCCAAATTTCACTCGCCTCTTGGACCACCCTGCTCTTTCCTCCCTTTTCTCTGGATGGGGTCCTCCAGTTGGCAGAGACTCCCTGTCCTCTGGCCACTGGCACTAGGTCCCATACTCAGAGTCCAGAGGAGGGAGTGTGGCTTATAGAACGGCAGCCGCTCCCCGTAGCCATTACCCCATCCACCACGCCCAGCCTCAGCCTGTCTGGGCAGGTCCCAGGCTTCCTAATGTCCGAAGAGGAAGCAAAGACAGGAGGAAGGGGCTTGAATTGCGGCGGGAACCCCGGGGGACTCCTGTGATCAAGGCATGGGATCCCTGTGGCCACGGCTCAGGCTGCTCCTGCTGCTGCTGGCTGACTCCGGAGGGGGATGGCGGGGAGAGAGGCAGCCTAGTGGATGTAGGGAAGTGGGAGCCAGCCACATTCGTACAAGAGCACAAGCGAACACACACACACACTCACACGTTCACAGCCAGAAGTTCTCTTATAAATTTATTAAAACCAACTTGCCTTCTGATAATCCTTAACCTGGCACTACACAGACAGCAACGTGGCTAACTTTTTTTTTCTTCTTCCATTTAAAAAAAATGCTACGTAGAAAAGAGGTCTATAAAATTGTGCAAAATACCCAGCATTAATAAACCCATTTCAAGTATTGCCAGCATGAGTACAACCACCCAGCCCAAGAACTGACTTGGGAGAGAGATGGGGGGCCAGACTGGGATCTCTTAGAGAAACCCGTCATGGGTAGTGAGAGGTCAAGGCCCCCACTTCCTAGCGTGCGGCCCAGGACCATGAAGGAGCTGAGGTTTTGGGTACCTGGCTGGCTGGTGTCGCTTCCTCTGACACAGGCTGTAGCCCACCTGCCCCCACCTCTGCCCTTTCTATCTGGAACCCCAGCTCTATCCTATTGGCCAACTCCATACAGAAAACAAGAACGAAAACAGAAGAAAGAACAACGATCATCACAGAAGGAATGAAGGAGCCCACACACCAGAGCAGCCCACAGAGGAGGCATCTTCTATAGCCTGCTGTCCAGAGCCGAATGCCCTGGGTCCCCTGCTTCACCCCCAGGCCCGGGGCTGAGCAGAGCCCAGCAGCGCCCCCACCTGGGAGGTATCGCACTCAGTCGGCTCCCTCACGAGAGGCTTGCCCTGGCACAGCCAGAGACTTGGCATGGTCCCCTCACGCGGGCCCTGGCCTCTCTCTCCTGTCACTCCTGCCACTAACCAGCTGGGGGGCATCTCGGGCCCAAGGCTGTGGGAACTTGGGTTTGGGGAGCAGAGGGTACAGCCATGGAAGTGTGGGGAAAGCCACGCAGGGTGGGAAATAAATACGAGAGTCTTTGGCAGCTCTGCTTCCCTTGGGTGGAATGGGGAGGGTCCCAGCAGGTGTGGAGGGCGGCAGGTGAGTGTGGAGGGGTGGACAGGCCAGCAGGTGGCGAGTATGAGTCCAGGTCAAGGGTGGCCTCCTACCATGCTGGCGTCGGGCTTGGCTCCACAGGCTGGCTCATCGCTCCTGATGGGCGAGGGCAACACGGTGTCGGGCTCCACAAATCCCCTTCGGTCAATCAGGCTTCCAAAACACAAGAGGGGACACGTAAGGGCCCCTGCCCAACACCAGTGATCCAATCGGGGGCCGAGTGGCAGAGTCCATTTCCCAGCCAAGGAAAGATCCAGTCCTAGAAAGCCTGAGAAAGGGGAGCTGATCTCCAGTTGGGGGTTCAAGACCCTTTCCTTCCAGAAAGGCCCTCTCTGCACTCTGGATACCTGGTTTTGGCCACCGGATTTATTCACTGTTCATTCCAAGCGGCCCATTTTGCCATCTGGCTGCCACAGAGCCAGGTTGCCAGGAAGGGGAAAACCAGGATGAAAGAGTGCGACGCCCACTGTTACCCGCCCTGCCATCACAAGCATGACAGGAGAAGCGGGGGGTCGGGTGGACAGTGTGTGAAGTCTCCATCCGCAGGGGCCACTGCAACTCAACTCCTGTACTGGCACTCTGGCGCCCCCTGGTGTGAAGATGGAGGGGCACTGCCCGGTGGGCCTGAGCCACCAGGGCTCTTCCTGCCAGGAGGGACCATGAAGGCCATCAGCACCAGAAGGGAGAGGTTGCTCAAGGGTGGCCAAAACATTTGTTGTGGTGAACCCTGGGGAATAAGATAACCGGGATATCTAATATTCTTCTTCTTAATATTTTACACTTAATTTTTTTTTCTACAATGAGCACGTGATTAACAATCACATAGAATTCTTTTATGTGACAAACGCCTTGAGTGCACTCTGCAGGGGATGGTGGACAGAGGGTTTCTGTGGTGTGAGGAGAGGTCTGCTGCTTCCAGAACCTCTTTGAGAGCTGTGGACTCACAGGGCTGCCCCGCACTGGCCAGGCCAGGCCCTGCAACCTCTCTCTGGCACCCTGGCTTACCTGGGAGGTAGGGGGCCGCAGAGCACAGCACAGCAGTTGGTGATAACACTCTTATGGCTGTAGGGATTGATGGAGGCCTCACCACCCCTCTTGCTGGACCACGAGCCTTTGATCTGCCAGCAGGAAGGAGGTCTGAGTCAGGTACCTTCTTTTGCTTCCATTTGCTTTCCATTTCCTAGAGGCTGGGAAAAACTGGTGAATTCTGAAGCCAGATCTGGATAGATTTCTAGAGGGAATGTGCCTTTAACCCGGGCTATTCAGTGAGTGTGGGGGACTGCTGCATGTGGGGGGGCCCTGGCAGAGAGGAAGAAGCCCTAATCAGAACAGAAAACACAGCCCAGCCAGAGAAGTCTCCAAAGGCAACCTTCTGGGTGCAGCCTCTCTTCTCTGGCCAGCCACCCACGACTGAGGGTCGTGCAAGGAGCCAGGGCTCAGACTGACCCGCCCGCGAACCCTGGCCCTGCCGCCAACACACTGATGACCCTGGGCAGGCCACTTCTCTGGATCTCAGTCCTCATTTGAAAAGTAGGGAACTCAACACCATCAGAAGTGGAGCATTCGATGAAATCCTGCCCGTCTCTAGATTTGCAAAGCCAGATATCAAAGGCCCCGGGGAGTTTAGCAAGGAAGGATACCTGCTTGGCTTTAACCCAGAGTTTTCCAAACTTATTTGTCCATCACACATCTTTCTACTTAACCCCTAGGAACATGCCGAAGATCTAGAGACTGCCTTGGGAGATGCTGGCTGAGGTCATTTCTGCTCGGTACCAGTCACCCAGCACACGATCCCCCATCAGGAGTGCTCAGTTTTGTTTCCCGGAATGAGAGGCTGAGGTGAAAAAAAATGTACTTTCTGTTGGTCACGGGCCTCTGAGCAGTATGTGAGGCGGCCTGGGCACAGACGCTCTCGTTTGTTTTCTTACTGTTTGCGAGACCAGGAAGGGGACATCAGGGCCAGCCCAGGGCTAGGCATACAGGGGGTGCTCAAACAATGCTTGCTGGTGGAGACCTGCAAGACAGCCTCACGGTCCTGTCTTCACTGTCCCCCTCAATAAGGGAGCCCCACAGATACCTTGACAACCGTCACAGCTCTTCTGGCTCTAAGGGCAGTGTGGTGGGGGCACAGCAAAGCTCAGCCTTGGCTTCCGGCCATGACCCTGGCTGTGTCCCTTTCCAGCTGTGTGACCTTGGAGCAAGTCACTCAGCCATCAAACGGGACAAAAGCATCCCTTTTCCTTCTGCCTCAGAGTTGGCAAAAGGAACCCAAAAGAACTCTGGAAACGGTCACACGCTGGCCAGTGTAATGGCTTACAGGGCAGCACTGCCTCCGGGTTAGCGAGAAAGCCCGTGCCGAGGGCCCGAGGCACGTGGGGGCCTTAGAAGCCTGCACTGGGTCTCCCAGGGCCAAGCCGTGGGTGCTGGAAGGCAATGTCTGGCGGCCTTCCGTCTCCGCCCGTGTGACCCCAGCAGCCCGAGAGTCAGGTGCACTGTGGCCGCCACAGGCCCCCTCACCCAGCCTCCTTCCCAGGACCCCGCCCAGGCATGGGGGTGGCTCCAGCCCTACTCACGTCTTCGTTAGTTGTCAGGTTGGAGGCGACGAGGTAAGTATGAAACCCTGAGAGGCCCAGGATGGACCAGATGGAGAAGAAGCAGATCACCAACTCCAGCACAGTGAGCAGGGTGGTCAAGGACCCACACAGGGACAGGGCTGGGAGCCTCCCTTGAGCCTGGGAGCTGGCCACGCCCTGCCCGCTCACCGCTTCTCAGCAGGATCACCTCCTGGTCCTCACGGAGGGCTTGGGAGCCCCTTTAAGGGCAGGACGGGTGATGGACAGCAGAGGGAAATGAGGATTCCAGGCACCAAGAACCCCACACAGGACACAGTCCAGGGAGCTTGGTGTCTTAAGGGAAGACAGGGACTGTGGCTCCTGAGAGTTCTCGGCCACCCCAGCCCCCTGATCAGGCCACTGAGGATCAGTTCTAGCCTGGGCGGGAGCAGAAGCAGCTGGGTCAGCGGATTATTCTTGAGGACAAGCACTGGCTCTACACCATTCCCCTCTGTTTCCAGGAGGTGTGGGGACCCACCCCAGTGAGGGGCCTTGTTCCCACCAGCTGACAAAGGATATCTTGCTGGTGTCTCCTTCAGAGTGGAGAGGAAGTTGCTTCCCTGAGAGCCTGGGGAAGAAAAAAAACAGGACAGGGTACAGCTCAGAGAGATGGTGACCGCAGCCCCTTGACTTGGCCGAGCTTGCTGGCCCGCCACTCCCGCCCCCTCCTGCCCCCAGCCCCGACTCACGCAGCGTCAGGTGGGTGACCACACAGGCGAAGATGAAGGCCGTCAGGAATGAGAGGGAGAGAATAAACGCATAGAAGAAGCGGTAGTTCCGTCTCCCCACACAGTTGCCCACCCAGGGACAGTGATGGTCAAACCGTTCTGGAAAAGGGCCAGGGGAGATGGGTTAGTGTCCCTGGCCCGCATCCGGCACAGGTGTTTAGAGGCCGCACGCCACAGCAGGGGTTTTCCTCCCCCCCGACTCTCTCTGCACCGGCCCACTCACAGGTCCTCGGACGCCCCCAACGTCTGGACCTTTCTGCACAGGTTCCTAGTGCCTCACATTCTCGGTCTCTTCACCTGGTTAAGCTGCTTGTCTCATATCATGGATATCACGTCCCAGCTGCAAAGCCACTTCCTTAGAAAGCCTCCTCTGATCCCAGACGGGGGTGGGCTCTGTTATCCGCCCCGTGACTTATTTTTTGCAGCTCTTCGCCTGTGTGTTTTCATACTTATTTATAATTAGTGGCCTGCCCAAGGACCCCTGCTCGACCGTAAACTCCATGAGGGGGCCTGTCTGGCCTCACACTGAGCTGAACCCCAGGGTCCAGCAGTGCCTGGTACAAAGATCCGCAAAAAAGTACTTGTTGCCTGGCCTATGACCCTGGCCACATAGACCAATGATCCCCATTCCTTGTTCTAGAACTAGAGGCCCAGGGAGGGGCCGGGCTGCTCTGTCACTTGTGGCAGGCTGGCATGAGAGGCCCACGCAGAGGGCTGAGCTCACACCAGCACTATGTCCCCAGGGGCAGGGGATCACGCCCAGACTGGTAAGGAAAGTCCTCTGTGAGAATATGAATGACAAGCCCACTGCAGGCCTCACACCAGGGCCAGCACTCTTCACAGGGGGCGGGTGGGGCGGATTCTCGGGGATGAGTAACGCTCACTGAGTCACCCCCTCCCCGCCTACCGTCATGGGTGTTCCCTGCTGTTCCGTCAGTCACTCAGGGAGTGCTGAGCTAATGTGAGGAGCTCACTGCCTAGGGACTGTGCACAGTCACCATGGCTCAGCTTGCCTGGGTCCTCCTGCATAGCATTTCCCTTATGACAGCCTCCCAGGGGCACACCCTCAGTCCTCATCACAGCTGCCGGGCCTCTGACGGGCACAGAGATGAGACAAAACAGCCTCTGGTTCCCCAGCAACAACTGCAGTGGTGGGTTCAGGAGCTTCCAATCCTGGCTCAGCCTCTCCACCTTATCAGCTCAGACTCTGTTCCCAGATTCTTGTCCCTCCCAGACCCTGGGAATCAGATCAAAGTCATGTGCAATCGCTGGCCCTAGGCCAAGGCATAGCAAACCACTCTCTTTCTGGCAGAATCTGGGGGATTCCAGGAATCTGCCAATCCTGGACTGAAGCCAAGATACCACTGGTCGCACTCTGCGCCTCTCCCTACAGACCCTCCTCAGTCAGGGCAAATCTGGGGTGCACCCGACTTCCTGCCCACCTCTGGCTGATTCAGACACAGCCCCACCCCCGTGAGCAACTTCCTTGTCTCCAGGGCTCCCTGCTGCCTCCCACTTACCCACACAGTTGTCACAGACACTGCAGTGTGAGGTCCGGGGTGGCCGAAACATCTTGCAGGTGAAGCAATACTTCAACTTGACCATCTGCCCGTTGATCATCACCTCCCGGGTCCGAGGCGGTGGCCGGTACGTGGAACTGCCTGTGTTATCTGAGGATGGGAGGAGAGGAAGATGGGGGATGTTCAAGCCTGGAGCCAGAAGCGCCAGTTTGGGGGCTGGGTAAGCCACTGTTGCCTCACAGGGACAAGAGAAGCCTTAGGGAAACCACTTCCTGGGAACAAGCCACTGGGATAAAATGCGGGCCCAAGGCAGGGACAGATACTAAGATCCACAACCACCTGCCGAAAGCAGCTGTGTGCCAAGCCCCATGCTAAAGCTTTACACCCTGGCTCTCTCAGCGCTGGCTTTACACGACTTTGAGAAGGAGCCCTGGGAAGACTTAGGGATATTAGAAATTTGGGAACTATTAATTTTCCTAGCTGTCATAAAGGAATTGTGGCCGTGTGGGAGGCTGTCTTTAGATTTTAAAAGTATTTATGGATAAAGTGCCTATAATGTCTATGATTTACTATGAAATGGCTTAATAAGAATCATAAGTACAGGGGCACCTGGCTGGCTCAGTCAGAAGGGCATGTGACTCTTTTTTTTTTTTATTAAAAGATTTTATTTATTTATTTGTCAGAGAGAGAGAGGGAGAGAGGGAGCACAGGCAGACAGAGTGGCAGACAGAGTCAGAGGGAGAAGCAGGCTCCCCGCTGAGCAAGGAGCCCGATGTGGGACTCGATCCCAGGACACTGGGATCATGACCTGAGCCGAAGGCAGCTGCCCAACCAACTGAGCCACCCAGGCGTCCCGGCATGTGACTCTTGATGTCAGGATTGTGAGTTCTAGCCCCATGGCAGGTATAGAGATTACTTAAAAATCTTTAAAAAAAAAAAATCTTTAAAAAAATTAAAGAAAAAAGAATTCTTAAGTATATGTGATACAAATTAGAGACACTAAGAACAACTATTGAATCTGGATGGTGAACATGCAGAAATTCATTGTATTTCCCACTTTTCTGTACGTTTGAAATTTTTCATAATAAAAATTTTAAGAGGTAATGAAATGCAGAAATATACTGTATTCATGGGTTAAAAGACTCAGCATTAGAAAAGGATTTATTCTCCCTAAATCAACCTGTACATTTACAAAATCCCAGTCTAAAATCCCAGTATGTTTTTTGGAGTTGGAGGCGGGGGGGATGAAATTGACAAATTCAATCCAAAATTTATACAGAAATGCAAAGAACAAAGAATAGCCAAGGCATTCCTGAAGGGAAAAGCTAAAGGACCTACATGACTAGATATCAAGACTAATGATACGGGGCGCCTGGGTAGCTCAGTGGGTTAAAGCATCTGCCTTCAGCTCAAGTCATGATCCCAGGGTGGAGATCGAGTCTGTCATTGGACTCTCTGCTCAGCAGGGAGCCTGCTTCCCCCTCTCTCTCTGCCTGCCTCTCTGCCTACCTGTGATCTCTGTCTGTTAAATAAATAAATAAAATCTTTAAAAAAAAAAAAAAGAATGATAAAGCGTTAGTACTGAAGAAGGGCCTGGTTTGGGTGCAAGGGTGGAAATGCTGACCAGGGTCCTTGGGTGGCTCAGTGGGTTAAAGCCCCTGCCTTTGGCTCAGATCATGATCTTAGGGTCCTGGGATCGAGCCCCACATTGGGCTCTCTGCTCAGCAGGGAGCCTCCTTCCTCCTCTCTCTCTCTCTGCCTGCCTCTCTGCCTACTTGTGATCTCTGTCAAATAAATAAATAAAATCTAAAAAAAAAAAAAAGAAAAAAGAAATGCTGATCAACAAAACAGAAAAGAGAATCCAGAAACAGACCTGATATGTAAACGATCAAGGGGTTCATGTCAACACCACAGTCACAGTGACGTGAAGGAAGATGGTCTTCTCCCAACAAACAGGGCTAAGTCCCCTGTGTACACAGATGGGGAAAAATGTTTCTGTACCCCCATTTCCCACCAAATGCAAATTCAATTTAAGATTGTCATTCCAAATGCAAAAGTTTTGGATTAAAAATAATAAGAGAACAACTTCATGACTCGGGAGTAGACAAAGATTTCTGAAATTAAGGGGCAAATCATAAAAGAGTGATTGGATATAACTGCACCACGTCGAAATTAAGATCTTGTGTTTGGGACACCTGGCTAGCTCAATTGGTGGAGAGTACAATACTTGATCTCGGGGTTCTGAGTTCACCCTGTGTTGGGTGTATAGATTACATTAAAAAAAAAAAAAAGAACTTCTGTACAGGATGCCTTGGGTGGCTCAGTCTGTTAAGTGTCTGCTTTCAGTTCAGGTCATGATCCCAGGGCCCTGGGAGCGAGTCCCACATCGGGCTCCTTGTAGGGAGCCTGCTTGTGTGCATGCGCGCTCTCTCTCTGACAAATAAATAAAATCTTAAAAAAAAAGAACTTCAATTCATCCTAAAGAAGATTTGATTAAAAGAATGAAACAGTGACCTTCAGAGGAGAAGCATATTAACAATATGCTTATCTGACCATGGACAAAGGATTTGTAACCGGAATATAAAAGAATTCCTATAAGTCAGTAAGAAAGAGTTCAGAAAACTCAATTCAAATGTGCACAAAAGGTTCAAACAGGCATTTTATAAAAGAAGCTATCCAATGGCTAAGAAGCATCTGAAAAGGCGCTCATGCTCATTAGTCATCAGGGACATGCAAATAAAAACTGTAACGTGTTTTTCATACACATGTACCAGAATGGCTACAATGAAAGAAAAACATTTAAAAATCAAGTATTGGCAAAAATGTAAAGCAACTAGAAATCTCATATAGCCACATCGGAAACCTATTTAGCACCAACCACTGAAATTCAACATAGGCACCCCCAGCAAGTCCACTCCGCGGTATCTCCCCAACAGAAATGTGCATTATTTTTTTTTAAAAGAAATTTATAAGTACACTCCATGCCCAATGTGTGGCTCAAACTCACAACCTTGAGATCAAGAACTGCGTGCCCTGAGCCAGCCAGGCACCCTGAAACGTGCATGATTTGATGTGCCCCGAAAGATGTACAGGCATGTTCACAGCAACACTCCCATAATAGCCAAAATCTGGACCTACCCAGAGGCCCATCAATAGTGGAACAGATTAACAAAATATAGTATATTCACACAACAGAGTTCTAGACAGCAAAGAATGAACGATCGTCAACCACACATAGAATATTTACGTATCTCATAAATGTTGTGTAAAGTGAAAACCACACACGTAAGAACACAAAATGTTCAAAAACAACCAGAAGTAATCTACAGTGGTAGAAGTCAGAATCACGGTCACCCTTGGAGGGATGATACTGACCAGAAAGAGGAACAAGGGGGCTTGTGGGATGCCGCTCATACAGTGTTTCTTGATCTGGGTGCCGATTACATGGGTGTGTCCCATTTGTGAACATTCAACAGACAGAACACTTGGGATTTGTACACGTCTTGTAAGCCCATTACACTTCAGGGAAAACTTATCAAAAAGAAAGGTTTAAGTAACTTGTCTGAGGTCACAAAGCTCAGATGCTGGCAAGCAGGAATCCGAACCTGGTCCGCCATAGGCGGCAAAAGCCCACAATTCTACCCACTGAGCCTCTTGATACCCCAGGCCTCAAAGGACCAAAGTCCTCAAAGCAGTGGCTCCTTCCTGGACAGAATTTTGAGAGTCTGTGAGGCTGCCCATGATCCTGAGCCCTTAGCAACGCTCCTGGCCGCTGCTTCCACCGGATCCACTCCCCAGATGGTACCTCCAGTTTGGCCATGTGCCTCCAACGCTAACTTACACGCACGGGCGTCTACCAGGTGCCAGGCACTATTCCAGGCACTTGGCACGCATCAGTGAAGCAAACGGATTTGGGTCTCACATTCCAGTTACCAAACAGACTCTTGCCAGGCTGCTTGCCATCCCCCCAGCCACTGCGTGTCTAAAATGGAGCTAAACACCCGAACATTTCTTCTTTAAAACTGGCGGCAGGGTAAAGGGCAGGGGGTGTGAGGATGGTGGACACACTCTGAAAGCTGGTTTTGCTTCTCCCTGGTTATGTGACATGCTGAAGTCAAGGGAATGTCTCTGAGCCTCGGTTTTCTCACCTGTAAAATGGAAGCAACAGGTAGAATGGAGCATGCCTCACCTGGCCTCACCTCTTACTGGCTGCGTTTCTTCTAATGGTATCATTTGCTAGATGTCCGACCGGGCCAATCATTTACTCTCTCTGTGCCTCTGTTTCTTTGATCACTGAAAGGGGGTAATCATAGTACCCCCATTGTAGGGTTGTTGTGAGGGTGAAATTCGTTAATATACAGGAAGTAGCACAAAGCAAAGACTCACGAAGCGGACAGAATTACGAAGGGAAAGGAAGAGGCAGCGCTTCACTGAGCGCCTACTACGTGCTGAGCACAGTGCATAGTGTCTCCTTGAGCACTGAAGAATGTCCCAGGAGCTAAGGCTATCATTACCCCCTCCAGGTTACAGTTAAGGAGGCCTTTCAGTGAGGCAGAGTGCATACTCGAGGCCACTCCCAACTAGGAAGTTGGAAGAACCAGGATGTGAACCCAAGTTTCCAAAACTTGGGTTGGAGGTCTTTTTGTAATTTTTTTTTAAAGATTTTATTTATTTATTTGACAGACAGAGATCACAAGTAGGCAGAGAGAGAGAGGGAAGCTGGCTCCCCGCTGAGTAGACAGCCCGATGCGGGGCTCGATCCTAGGACCCTGAGATCATGACCTGAGCTGAAGGCAGAGGCTTTAACCCACTGAGCCACCCAGGTGCCCCTTTTTTGTACATTTTAAAAGTGTCACAGTAAGTGTTATATAATCCTGCCTGGTTCCTTATTTCTGCACAAGCCAAGAGCTGGAAAGAACTTCAAAGAACATATAACACAGCTCCTAGCACAGAGTGGACACTTGATAATGTCCCTTCACTGCCTGCCTCTCTTCTAACCCCTTCAGTTCACAAATGAGAAAACAGGACCAGAGAGGTTAGGGAAGCTGCCCAAGGTCACAGAGCCAGCGAGGGGCAGAGGCAGGGAAACTCTGTTCGGAGACACTTTGCAGACCATTCCTTCTCCCTTACCCCTTCACGGCCAGTCACTAGGTCTCGTCAAGATCTTCCTTCATAGTCTTTCACTCTCCTCCCAGTGCCCAAACCGAGGCCAGGCCCCTATCACCAAACAGCTTCCCCAGAAGGCTCCCTGCTTCCAGCCCCTCTGCCTTCAACCCGCCTTGCACACACCACATTTCTCTAAATTACCTCTTTTGGGTTACAAGCCTTCACTGGCCTCCCACAGAAAGGACAACTTCCTGTCGTGACACTACGGCCCTCCACTGGGGCCCTCCAGTTCAGCCCCACCTCTGCTCCTGGCTTTTCTCCCACTGCTCTTCTCCCTGAGTCCCTGCAGCCTTGGCTTCCTACCCCTCTTCCTGTCCAGTCTTCCAGCAGCTTCTCCGAGCATTACTCCCGTGGGGGCTCTTGTGCCTGGCACACAGCGCCTGCTCCCTGCTGGTCCCTCTGATCCGACTGCTGTGTGGTGCTGTCTCGCCACCCAGATAGCACGCCCCCTGAGGGCAGGGATGGAGAATTCACTGGCCCTCCCGGGTCTGGGAACCATGAAGGAGCGAATACGCGCTTTGGACTTGGGCAGGCATAGAGTTCAAATCCTGACCCTTCCATTCATGAGCTAGTGCCATGAGGGAAGTTTCTGGACCTCTGTGAGCCTGTGGATGCATCTGAAAAAGCAGACAAGTAACTGCCTAGAAGGCTTATGGAAAAATGAGAAACAGTACCTGGAAAGGAACCGGTACCTGGTGAGTACTTACTAACAGCTGTCCTCAGAGGGGTCACAAGAGATGGGCTCTGGAGTCTGCAAAACTAGGTTTGAATCATGATTTTGCTACCCACTTGCTACCAAAGGAAGTCCCTTCACCTCTTGGAGCCTCGGTTTCCTCATCCATAAAATGGAGAGAAGGCCATCTCTTGTCTCACAGGACCGTGATGAGTGCTCAGTGAGATGGCGCAGGACAGCCCTGAGCCCGGTGCTAGAGTCACAGTCCTGCCACACAGTTCGTGCAGGGACACTCCAGCATGCAGCATTCTCCAGCTCTTTCCAAAACTCTTGATGCTACTCCAGACCCAACCTGTAACCCTACCCCATGGGCCCCAGGTCCAGCTCCCATCCCTGCCCACGGCTGGCTTCCAGGCTCGGACACAAGATCTGGAGTCGGACAGATATGTGGCCCAACCACAGTCAGTGACGTGATGTGGGTCAAGTGGCTTCACTTCTCTGTGCCCTCATCTGCTAAAAAAGAAAATGGGACATCATCAAACTTGCCTCCTAGTGTTGTGAAGGAAGTCGAAGCAAGAACTCAGCAAGGGAGTTTATTAGCAAAACATCTAGCACTGGGTAAAAGCTAAATGAACACGAGCCATTATTATTATCATTCTTTCTATGAAAAAACTTATATTCCAAACAACTTATTTACCAAACTTCAGAACCCAGCTCATCTGTGAGTGAAGGGCAGCCACAGACCCACTTGAAGAAAGAGGAGAAAATTTCCTGGAATCCTCACTGGGTTCCCACAGGCCCTCAGGCAGGGAGGGGACTCCGGCCAGCGTGTTGTGGCCTCCCCGGCCAAGCTTCCTCCTCTTGAGAATTCCGAGAAAGAGGAAGTGAAGCTTTGCACACCCAACTTCCTTGGGCTGCTAATAGTGGGGGGTGGGGGAAAGTGTCCCCCTGGAGCAAAGGAGTCCCCAGATGCACTCAACAATTTGGGCTAAAGGCGGCTTTGCAGGGATGCCACTGTGGAGACGGGCCCCCACCTAGGAAGAAGGCAAGCCACTGTCCCACTGTTTATTCTCAGGCCAGACCCTGCGGACCAAGGACATGGGTCCCATCACCACCAGGCCGCCACCCCAGACCCCGCCTCCACGCACTCCTGCCAGCAGCCAGGACCCATCCCTTTGCCCTTCTGGATCACAGGGCTCAGCCTCTTAAATTTCCAGAGAAAAAAACAATTATCAAAGTACATATGCCCGGATGCTCTGGGCTGGGCAAGGGGTTCTGTACCCACATTTTACAGATGGGAAAGGGACTCCACTTTAGTATGTATTAGGTGGGGCTGGAATTAGAATCCTTGTCCTCCAAACATTCTCTCACACACTACCAACTACTATGTCGCGAGAGTGTACAAGGCCTGGGTGGCCAGTGAGGGGAGAAGAGGCAAATACATGCAGATAAGTCAAATATGGTCCTTTTAAAGAAATTTTTTAAGGGGCTCCTGGTTGGCTCAGTCCATACAACACGCAACTCTTGATCTCAGGGTTTTAAGTGTGAGCCCCACATTGGGTGTAGAGAGATCACTTCAAATCAAATCAAGTCAAATTTTGGGGCATCTGGGTGACTCAATCAGTTGAGCATCTGACTCTTGATCTCAGCTTGGGTTTGTTTTTTTTAAAGATTTTATTTTATTTATCTATTTTTAAAGATTTTATTTATTTATTTGACAGAGATCACAAGTAGGCAGAGAGGCAGGCTGAGAGAGAGGAGGAAGCAGGCTTCCCGCTGAGCAGAGAGCCCAGTGTGGGGCTCGATCCCAGGACCCTGGGATCATGACCTGAGCCAAAGGCAGAGGCTTTAACCCACTGAGCCACCCAGGTGCCCCAAGATTTTATTTTTTTATTTACTTATTTGACAGAGACTTGGTGAGAGAGGGAACATAAACAGGGGGACTGGGAGAAGGAGAAGCAAGCATCCTGTCAAGCAGGGAGCCTGATGTGGGGCTCAACCCCAGGACCCTGGGATCATGACCTGAGCCGAAGGCGGATGCTTAACAGCTGAGCCACCCGGGTGCCCTACCAGCTCAGGTCTTGATCTCAAGGTTATGAGTTCAAGCCCTGCTTTGGGCTCCATGGCATGGAGCCTACTAAAACAAAAAACAAAAAACAGAGAACAACAAAAACCTTGAAAAATAAATTTATAAAAAAGTGAAATTTAAACATAAATTAAAAATAAAAATTAGGAGAAAATGGGTGGGGGAGGTATGCTTGGCTGGCTGTCAGTAGAGTATCTGGCTCTTGATCTCAGGGTTATGAGTTCAAGCCCCAGGTTGGGCCTCGTGCTTCCTTTAAACTAGACAAAAAACCACCTTTGCTTTGTTCACCCAGTCTAGAGAATATTTGTTGAAGGAAAGAAGGAAGAATGGTGAGAGATGGTATCTCTGCCAGAAAGGAATCTAAGATCTTCTCCAAGGCTTTCTGCCTTGGGCTTTGTCCCAAGAAGTAAAAAGGCCCTTTCATGCCAGCATAGCCTTCCTGCTGCCTTGCAGGTGGGAATCGAAAGCCCCTGGGGATGTGGTCAGGAGGGGCAAGGCTCCCCCTCACTGAACACCTGTGAGAAGCCAATGACTCCCTCCGCACGTTTCCCCTCACCCAGGGGCATGCAACGGGTCTCCCCACCCCAACCGCAGCCAGTGGAGGGGGGCAGGCCGGCGTTCTGCAGTCAGAGCCTGATGGCTGGCTCTGTGACGGAAGCCCCGGGGCTGGCGGGGACCCCGGCAGCTGCACAAGCTACTGAGCAGGCTTTAGCGAAGGAAGGTTGGGACTGCCACCTGCTTTGCTGGGTCCTGACAATTGGCCTTCCTTTGCCCCCACCTGTGGAAGAAACACATACAGGCCTGTGGTCCCCCCAGCTTCTCCGTCAGCCACAGTGCCCAGGCCGTGGGTCCCTGTAACCCCCGCCTGACCGTTTCTGTTCACTCCAGAGGTTTATGGAACATTTATGTTTCTGTTTATGTACATGTTTATGGAACCACCTACCTACCGCTGGGGGACAGGCTGGAGGACACAGAAGAGCTTGGCCCGAGGGCAGAGGGAGCGGGTAAAGTGAGTAATTACAGAGTTGGCGTTGAGAGGCCCAGTGAGTCAAGTCCGGTAACTCTGGGGCCGGTCTGATCTCATTGTGAAACCCGGCCTGGTCACTTGCTGCCTTGTGACTTTGAGGAAGCTGCCTAGCCTCTCTGAGCCTCAGTTCCTCACTGGGTAATAACCCTATCAGACTTGTGAGATAGTGATGCGAATGAGAGATGAAAAGCTCGTGGATTAATGGTGTTACTGGTGTCTGTACGGGACACCAGAGGAATGTGTGCCGTGGGGACAGGAGGCAGCATTCAAGGAAGCAACCAAAGGGTAGGCCCAATTAAGCCGGATCAGGAGGAGTGACCTGGCAGGCTCACCGGCGAGAGAGGGCAGAGGGCCTGTGTGAACAAAGCGAGGCACATAGGCACGGACTGTGCCCAGCCTGGCTGGGGGGTGCTGGGGGTGGGGACAGGTAGACTGGCGTTGGCCTTGAGCCTGGGGCTCGTCTTCCAGAAGGTGGAAGATGATCCGTTTCCTGACCACAGCACACGTAACACTGATTCACGTGAACAGAAAGTTATTCCCTTTTCAATTTTCCTTCAAGCCTGTGACTCCATCAAGCGGGAAACTACTGACTTCTACTACCTCAGAGCTGTGATCAGGCTTTATTTCTGCAGGCAACTGTAACCACCAAGAATTCTGTAACACTGTTATGTTTGGTTTTTATGCTTACGTTCTACTCGAGTAAGAGGCTCTCCGCTTACAAGGGTGATATAAATTTTCCTTGTTGAGATACATTTAAACACAAGTCGCTTAAAGGAAAATACTGTGGAAATGAAGGTACAAGATGAGAGGCCAAAAGGGCAAAAATCATAAAGGCTGGACCCAAATGCCCGAACTTCAGTAAATGCTGCTGAGGCCACAAGGGAGTCACCCAAATTCCAAGCCAGGGAGGGCTGGAGCCCAATCTGGGTCTTGGAGAGACAACTGTGATTGCAGGGAGAAGCCAGGTGCTGGGGCCTGGTGGGCAGAGCCAGTCCAGCGAGCAAATAGGGTAGATCTGCCCCCGGACAGTGGGCTTCAGAAGGCCCTGAGGGAGACACCTTGGCACAGATGGGCTGCATCTGTGACCTGCTGGGTGGTGGCGGAGGGAGAGGCAGCCTTTATGTGTGCTCTGTGAGCTGTAAATTGTGTCTAGGTCAGTGTCTGTCACTCCGATCTGGATGCTTCTGTCGTCTCCCTTCACACGGGGAACCTCTTGTGGGCAATGTTGGCTTACCTCTTTTCCAACTTCCCAGAGCGCCTGGATTCTGAATGGCCCTGCAGGGTGACCCAGCTGCATGGCTCGCCAGCTGACAAGTCAAGATCTCAGACCAGGGTGACCAACCGTCCTGGTCTGCCTATGACTGAGGGGTTTCCCAGGACACGAGGGGAGGAGCTGGTCAGCCCACCTCAGACAGTCTTTGCAGGGTGGCAGCCTTGGGCTAGAGCCTGTTGGGCTGGAGTTGCTGGCCTATGGGGCCAAAGTGAGAAGCCCACAATTTGCATGGGCCCCCGTAATCATCAGTTCACATTTGCATGAACAGCACCATCCGCCTCAGAGCTGGTCCCCAACCTTCTCAAAAAGGTTTAATGACCTTAGCCCTCTTTGAGAAAATATGGTTCATCCTGATTAGACCCCACCTGGCCCCACCCTCAAATCTGGCTCCTGTTCAAGCTTCAGAGTTCAAAGGCCTCAAAGATGTCACTTTCCAGGCTTGGCAGCTGTTCTCAAAGGAAAGTCTCCAACCCTGACATTTAGGGCCCCACGTGACTATTTCCACTCCATTCCCCAACCAGAACTTCTCTAATTCTTTGAAGTGTTCCTCCTGTTCCAGCCAACAGGGCCTTCTCGGGGTTCCATGCCTGTCCCCGCTCCTGCCTGCTCTGCCTTCTCCTCCTCTGTTCCGTCTGCCTGGAGAGCTCCCTTCACATATACTCCCATGCCTGAATTCCACCCAAATTTTAAGCTTTGACTCAAGGCGTCTCACCGTGAAGCCTCTTGGTATCCTCCAGGCCGAAGATACTCCTAGTTTCTCCGATCCTCTTCCAAAGCCTAATCTCATCTGGGGCAGCTGGTCACACCTGCAGGTGTGATCACACCTGTGGACACTGGTAGGTGGTCATACATCACCTTGGACAGAGCTAGCCTAGAAACCACCAGAAGGCAGGGTCCACACCAGATTTGTTTTCGGCCTCCCACCTCCTCCCCCTGTGCTCAGGAGTCAGCATATAGAATTAACACATACACGATTAAATCCATAAGGCCTAACTGGGAGAAGTTCCAACTATCTCTCCATCCGTCACCTGAGGACATCAAGGAGGGCCTCTACAGAGGCTCATCCATTTAGCCAACATCCCTGGACCCTCCAAGCGGCCGACTAGGTGAACAAGACCCAGGAGAGGCTGCTGGGCCTACCCAACAACTTTGTAACAATCACCATGCAAGGTGGCAGGGCCAAGAAAAGAAGGACAAGGAGCTCTAGGAACGTGTCACGGGAGGTGTGGCCCATCTGAGGTCATGAAAGTGTCTCAGAGTACAGAACACCTAGGTTGAGACATACGAATGCAGACAGTGTGGTCCCCAAAGACCGGAGATGTGTCCCTGAGGCCATCTCAGAAGAGAAAGCAAGGGGTTTGGGAGTCAAGGCACACGGTCCGTCTCCATGCCTCCACTCCCTGGCCATATGCCAGCTTGCCTCAGTTTCTGCATCAGCACAGCGGGGCTGCTCGGAGGATTTGTGGGGATAATGGATGGGAAGCACTCGGTACGGGGTCAAGTGCTCCCCACACACGGGGGATTACAGCTGTCATTATCACCCACACCGCTCACAGCAGGCCAGAGGATTCCAGGAGGCCAGATTTCCAAGCTCAGGCTGAGCCGGAGCATAATCCTGCCCCAGGATGAGCCCCGACCTGGAGGGAGGAGAAATGGGACTGCCCCTGGGCCTCCCCTGCTGTCAGGTGGACTGCTCAGGTCAGGCTGGAGGATTCGGAAGGAGCAGAGTTAGGTGTCGGAGGCCAAGTGGTGAGGGGCCTTGGGGTTCAAGGGGGGA
The DNA here is from genome assembly GCF_922984935.1 of Meles meles. Lineage (NCBI taxonomy): Eukaryota > Metazoa > Chordata > Mammalia > Carnivora > Mustelidae > Meles > Meles meles. Next base: position 197,245,235 of record NC_060066.1, read on the forward strand.
GGAAGCTGGTGCAGGCAGAGGAAGACAGCGACCCAGGGTGTGGCTAAGGACAGGACTAGACAGAGGAATGAGAGGAAGAACAAAGAGCAAAAGAACCTCCTTCCCCTTCCTGCCCACCCTCCCGAGTTGCTCCAGGGAACCAGCAGAACAACTTCCAGGGATGGATGCCACGGACTCTTGACATCTATAGGCTACTGGGTCTCTTCAAGGCCAGTTAGATGCTTAAAAGCCTGTCTGGAAGCCACCCTGTTAGGGGAAGGAACTGACCGCGGACCGGAAACCCCTGAGGTGTGTAAACAGCCACGTCACTTCTCCCCAGGAAGGAGCTGGGGTGCAGCAAGCCAAGACGAAGGTCCGGCCCCGGCACCCAGCCTCCCAGGGGGACTCTCACTGGTCTGGGAGGAATCAAGGGCTATCTGGGTGCCTGGGAGCATGGGTTCTCTCTAGCACACCGGCCCTCCTGTTGTTCCTTAAAACACATCAACTTGTCCACTGCTCTGGGCTTCACTTTCACTGTTTCCAGACTGCGTATTACTGGCTCCCATCACACCATTCAGGGCTCCTCTCAAGTACCACCTCCTCCTAGAAGCTTTCCCAGATCGCCTACTCTAAATGAGCCCACTCCCTACACCAGATACCTCCAGATACCCACGCGGCTCAGTCCCTCATCTCTTCAAACCTTGTTCAGAAGTCACCTCCTTCACAGAGCCTTCCCTGATCACCCTATTTAAAACCATTTACCTTCCCCCCAGCTCTCATCCTTCCTCCATGCTTTTCTCTTTGACATCCTAGATGTTTAACTGTTAACTGTCCTTCTCCTGCTGGAACGTCAGCTCCAAGAGGGTAGGGGATTACTGTCCTCTATTTGCTCACTGCTGTATCATCAGCATCTGAAGAAGGCCTGGCACATAAATGGGGTTCAACCGATGTCTGCTGAGACAATGATTAAATACACAAATGTTTAAGGGCAGAGATTCTGGTCAGACCGCATGAGCTCTCATCCCAGCTCCTCCACCTACTGGGTGAACTTGGGCCGCCTCCTTGACTCCTGTGAGACTCAGTGTAATAGCAGAAGGAGACTAACAACAGTCCCTGTCTCATGGGATTACTGGGGGATCCAATAAGATCATGCACGTAGACAGGTGGAAAGCCCACCCGGCCCCCGTGAGCACTTGGCACTGAGCTGGCGGCCACCGCAGCCTGCACTTGCCAGCGTCTCTTGCTTAATTGCTCACTGGTTTACCACGGGTCTCCACTCTGGGGTCAGCTCCAGCCTGCCTTTCTGACTACCACGCCCTCAGTCTCTGGCAAGGTGCAGGAAGAGAAACTCAGGCCTCCTCTCAAATCAAGGAGCGAGGAGCTGGGAGAGTCAGAGGCTCACCGATCTGTTTCTCCAGGGCGGCTGCCTCACAGACAGTGGCCCGGGGCAGGATCCCGGGGTCGGTGAAACTTGTCTGCAGCAGACAGCTCATGACGAAGAAGAAGAGGATGGCGGCGATGATGGGGATGGCGAGGGTCAGCTGGCGGGCCAAGAAGGGACAGCTAGAGAGAGAGAGAAGGAGAGAGAGATGAGCAGATACCCAGAGGGCTCCCTGGGGCACAGGGTTATAGCACCTGGCAGGTGTCGGCATCCCAGAAACACCACCTCTCTGCAGAGAGCCATCCCGGAGGATGACATCTCCTGCTCCACATGTGTGCAGAGCGATCCAGGAAGAAAGACAGCTCCTAGGCCAGTGCCTGGAGCAGACATCACTAATTGATCCTTGCACTTTCCCTCTGAGTCAATAGCGGACATGAGCAATAGATCCCAGCACATTTTTTTTTTTTTTTTTTTTTTTTTAACGAACTAAGGGAAGGGATCTAGATCCCAGCACCCTTAACCCCTGCTAAGCTTAGCTGCAGTCTCGGAATCCTTCTAAACACAAAGCTTCAGGCAGCCACTACCAACTCGCTTGAGTTGACCATCCATGACAATGTTCACTCACTCACTCACTCACTCACTCCACAAATATTTAGCGAGGTCCTCCATATGCCAGGCAACACCTTCCCCAAACAGCAGTGAGCAAGAGCATTGTTCCCCACCCGCCATGAGCCTCCGGGCTCCTGGAAAAAGAGACCTGGGAACAGAGAGGAGCCACACAGGACCGTGTGTGCTAACATGGGGAAAAGGAAAACAGCTGAACAGTCAGGAAAGCCTGGCTGAAGGAGCTCATGCCTAAGCTAAAATCTGAGGCACGGGAAGGGTCAGTCAGGGGAAGGGGGTTAGGATGAAGAGCATGGTCCAGGCACTGCCACTGTCCTCCAAGGGCTGGCATCCCCGGTTGGCGCGTTCAGGTGTCTGAGCCTAGCTGGTTTGGAGAACAGCCCGTGCACGAGTTGACTTTGAGGCCTGCCCACACGATTAACCGCTGTCCTCTGCTGTCCTCCCTCCCAAAGCGAGAGTGGCACCTGACGGGGTGAGGGCCTGCTACTCGGGAAATGACCGGCTGCTGGGAGGCCGGATTCAGCCAAGGAGCTGGCACAGCTGCAGAAAGCAGACATGTGGACATCTACACGCGCTTTCCGGAGCCTCCACTGTGGCCTCCAGAAAGGCCCTTCCCTTGAAGAGCAGAGACTGCCAAGATCAAGAACTCCAATGAGGGGCGCCCGGGTGGCTCAGTGGGTTAAAGCCTCTGCCTTCCACTCAGGTCATGATCCCAGAGTTCTGGGATCGAGCCCTGCATCAGGCTCTCTGCTCAGCGGGAAGCCTGCTTCCCCCTCTCTCTCTACCTGCCTTTCTGCCTACCTGTGATTTCTGTCTGTCAAATAAATAAATAAAATCTTAAAAAAAATACCTGAAAGACTTAAAAAAAAAAAATAACTCCAATGGCACCACACATTCTGCTCCAAACACCTGAGTGGTCCTTGGGTCTGAGCCTCAAACAAAGCTGGGCCCTCTGTGTCACCCACATCACAATCAACCAGTTTATAGAAAGCCAGGCTCTTTAGGAGATGGAGACTTACAGTCTGAGACTTGTAGAACCCTCAGAAACACCAAGTCCTAGCTCCCTGATTTTATAGAGGGGGACTCTGGGGCCCACAGCCACATCCAAGGTTATCTAGCCAGCCAACAACAGGACTGGGGCCTCCAGGCCCTCAGCAGATACTCTGCATTCATTCAACAAGTATTTCCTCTACTGAGTGCCTACTACACACCAGGCCTGTTCCTGGCACTGAAGACACAACAGTGAGGAGAAAGAAGTCCTGCTGTGGTGAAGAGACAGGCAACAAACTGGCAGAAAGTATACACGTAGTATGTTCAGATGGTGGCAAGTGCTTCCAGAGAATCAGCAGTCAGGGAAGAGGGATAGGAGGGAGGGGAGTAGTTTGTTATGTTACAGGGACGGAAAGAGAAGTGAGGGAATGAGCCATTGACACTATCTAAAGGAAGCCTATTCCAATCAGTGCAAAGTCCCTGAGGCAGGAATGTGCAAGGAGGCCAAAGTGCCTGGAGGACCATGCAGGGGGAGGCGGGGGAAGTGGGAGGAGAGGGACAGAAAGGAAGCCCATTATCAGGGCTCTGGCTCTTATTTGGGAGCCAGAGAGGATTCCAGGAGGGGACTGGGATCTGACTTAGAATTAAAGGGGCGCTTTGGCCTCCATGTGGTGTGGGAAGTGCGGCAGAAGGCAGACACCCTGCTGTCAGCCCTGTGCAATAATCCACCAAACCAAACAATGAAGCAAAACCATTCTCAGCAAGAAAAGCCCTAGAGAGCCATCTCCCTTTCCCCAGAGCAATGCAAGAATGTGGGCTTGCTCTCCAGGTTCCCTCGTGCCAGGTCTCTACTGAGGTTTCACCCCAGTTCAGACCCAGGGGTGCTCTCAGTCCAAACCCAAACCCTCCTGCCAACTCCACCAGCTCAAGTGAGGAAGAGCAGAGACAAGGCGAGATGATTCACAAGTCCTCCCCAAACCCAGAAGTCCTCCTTTCTCCCTTCTCTGGGGGACAAATCTGTCACCAGCCAGGATATCCATGCAGCCCAGAGAAGATCCTGCTTCTGAACTGACTGAACCCCACGCTGCAGAGTCACAGGGGTCAACTTCCTCCTGCCCAGGCTGCAGCCCCCAGGAATACTGGAAAAGGAACTCTCAAAACACTCATTGCGGGTCAGCCCCGTGAGATGGATCCGAAACTCAGCTCAGGGAACATGCTGGAGGCTGGGGGCTCCCCAGGGCTTCCTCTTGCTATATTATCCTGGAACTTGTTATCCACCCTGACTCAGAAAGCAAGGGGGAAAGGGAGAAGCTAATTGGTACAAAGTTCTCACCTCGCTTCAAGGGGAAACCCAAGGTTGCGGATACATGATCTGGCAGCTGGAAAGGGTCTCTGGGAGTGGTGTCTTGTGGTAGTAGTGTGGCCAGAGGCCCTTAGGAAGTGCTTTATGGTGAAGACAACAGCTAACAGCAGCAGACAGCATGAAGTGCTTGTTCCTGGTCAAAAGCTTACACACTTAACCTTGTGCCACACTCATGATGACCTATTGTCAACCCCATTTGATAGAAGAGGCCACTGGGGCTCTGAGGTGGAAGGATTGCCCCGAGGTCACGCAGTCTGCGGATGGGGTGTGGTGGGGCTGGGACTGGAACCAGGCCCACTGGCTCCAGAGATGGAGCTATTCACCACACTGCAGTTAAGGAAGGCCACAAAAGATGGAGAGAACAAGGAAGGGAAGTGTGAGTGTGTGTGCAAAGACTCACACAGCAGATGGCTCAAGCTAGAGACCAAGTTTCCCAAGCTGGAAAACTTCTGACACAAAAATGTGACCCTGGGGAGTGACAAGCATCCCCTCCTCCAACCAGAAAACACAGATACTGTGTGGGCCAATCCTGGGTCAATGGGGATCAAAAGCCCCCACGGGGGCAAATAAGACCTGTCACACCAAAGCACTCTGGACTCTGGAGAAGTAACAAGGCCCTGCAGCTGTTCCTGCTGTGGGACAGGCCGGGGGTATGCTCCAGAATGTTTGAGAAGGCAAAGAAAACGAGGAGGTCGTGGGGTGGGGGTGGGGGGTTGGGCAGGGGCTTGGCAGAGTCCGAGGGAAGGCTGGGAAGGGCTGGGGATGCTAAGGAAGGTGCTAGAGAGGGGATGGAGGCCTGAGAGGCCCAGAGCTGTTTGGGAAGATTGCCTGAGGGCCTAAAGGGAAAAAGACTGAGGGGAAAGGAAGGGGAAAGGAGTGAGCTTAGAGAGATAACAGGGGACCACAGGCAGCGCCAGAAGGCTGCTAGATTTGTGATGGGGAATATAAAGCCAAAGGATACAGGAGAAATTCAGAAGTTGTCTGGAAGCGCCAGAAAGCAAAGCCACCTGGAGTGGCCGGAAAGAAGGGGTGCACAAGAGATGGTCCAAGGGAGAGGTGAGGGAGAGGTGAGGGTGAGGAGGTCCAGGAGGCCTGAGCCAGGCTCTGAGAGGGCGCAGAGGATGGATCTGTGGAGGGACATGGGAGGGTGGTGCTCCCGGCAGAGGCTGGCAAAGGCAGGGTGCCAGGAAAAGGCAGGGAAGGATGTGTGTGTGGGGGGGGCAGAGGCTGGGGCATCCAGATGGGCGAGGGAGGATGGAGAGTGGGGGTGTGGGGGTAGGTGGAGAGGGCCCAGGAGGGCAGAGGAGAGACAGATATGCAAGGGGACTGGGAAGGCCTGGGGGTAGATCCTGAGCAGAGGGCGCAGGCCCCGGAGGAGCTGGGAGGGGAAGGTGGCTGGCAGGTGCAGGGAAGGGTGGAGCCCCGGGGATGAGGGAGAGGGCCGGGGGCCCAGAGGGGCTGGCGTGCCCTCGCAGGAGCTGGGCAGGAGGGGTGCGCGGCAGGGGGGGGTGCGCGGCAGGGGGCTGAGGGGACCGGAGGGGTCGGGGCTTCCGAAGGGGCGGGGCCGGAGCGCCGCCGGACTCACTCGAAGACGAAGAAGAGGACGGTGGTGGTGAGGATGAGCAGCAGCGTGAGCGCGAAGACGCCGCCGTGGCCGGCCAGCATGAGGCGGCCGCCGCAGTAGAAGCGGTTGCGGCCCGGGAACACCTCCCACTTGCGCCGCGGGCGGCGGCCGATGCTCCCGCTGCCGCTGCCACTGCTGCTCCAGCGCGGCGCGGCGGCGGGCGGCGGGGGCCCGGGGCCCGGGCCGGGGGGCGCGGCGGGGCCGGGGCGGCGCGCCCCAGGGGAGGCGGGCGGCGGGGCGGCCCCGGGGCTGATCTGCTGGTACTCGCAGTCCTTCATGCGGCCGGCCGCGGGCCTCGCTTCGGAGCCCCGCAGGCCGGCCGGGCCGCACCGGGACCGGGGCCGAGCGTCGGAGGCGGTGGCGGTGGCGGCGGCGGCGCGGCGGCGGCGGCGGTGCGCGCGCGGCGCTCGCTCGCTGGGGGCGGTCCCGCCGCCGCCGCCCCGCCCCGTCCCGCCCCGCCCCCGTCCGGCGCGGCCTCCCGCCGCAGCGCCCCCTCCGCCTGGGTCCGGGACGGCGCTCGTGCCCGGCGGGGGTCTCATTTCGCGGCGGGGCCCTCTCCTGTCCCTGCGGACCCAGAGCCGCGGCGGTCCCCTCTGCACGACCACGGGGCTGCAGATGCGCGTCCCGGGAGCTTTCTGTTGCTTTGCAGTTAAAGCATTTGGTGGGGGTCCCGTGTGTGCCAGGCACCTTGACGAACGCCGGGATTCGAAGGGTGGACCTCTTAATCCACTTCGGAGACTCTAGTTCCAGGGCCAAGCTTCACTCAGCTCTGAGGACTGACTGGAGAGGTATTGGCAGGGGAAAGGCGGCGGGGTGGGGGGTGCGGGGGACAGGCTGGGGTAGGGGTGGGGACAATCTGCTGTGAAACAAATCCAGGGGCCTGGTAACTACTGTCTTGAAGTTCAAAGTGCCTTGCAGGCGTGTGTGGCACAACCTCTCACCTCCCTCAGCCAGCTCTGTGATTGGGATCCCGACCAAGGGTTTTCTAGGTATCAGGGCTGACATAGGGTTGATGCCATAGGGCCCCAGTATTTTTCAAGAATTTTGGGTTGAAATTGCTGTGTAACAACTGGTCACAAATTTAGTGGCTTAAAACAGCACACACCGGTGTCTCATAGGTGCCAGCTCAGAAGCGCCGGCCCAGTCAGGCTGATCCTTTGCTGGGAGTCTCAGGCTGTAATCAAGGTCTCAGAGAGGCTGCATCCTCATCTGGAGACTCAGCTGGGGAAGAACCCACCTGCAAGCCCATCCAGCGTTTGTGGGCAGAACTTATTTGCTTTTGACTGTATGACTCAGGGCATGGGGTTTTTGCTGGCTGTCAGCAAAGCAGCAAAAACAGGGCCAGAGGCCATCTGCAGTTCCTGGGGGTTCCCGCAGTTCCTTGCCATGTGGGCCTCTCCAGCGTAGCTGCTTACTTTGTCAGGCCCAGGAGAGTCTCTAGTCCCAGTCTGCTAAGATTGAGTTTCACATAATGAAACTTATTATGCATGTAGTGGGAGTGATGACTTTCCCATCACTTTTGCCATAGTCTATAGGTTAGAAGGAAGTTACAGATCCCACTTGAACTCAAAAAGAGGATCACATACCCTTGTGTGAAGACCAGGAAGCAGGCATCACTGGGGGTTGCCTTAGGTTCTGTCCACCACAGAACCTATTGGGATTATTGGAAAACCCAAGAAAAGGTATAAGAAAAGAGAGAGCTAGAGACTAGTATAGGAGAGAGTAAGAAACAAAATCAAAATACACGAGGCAGGGGCTCCTGGGTGAGTCAGTTGGTGAGCATCCGACTCTTGGTTTCAGCTCAGGTCATGATCTCAGGGTCATAAGATCAAGTCCCAGGTCAGGTTCCATGCTCAGCATGGAGTCTGCTTGGGATTCTCTCTCTCCCTCTGCCCCTCCCTCTGCACCATCTCGCTCTCTCTAGGATAAATCAATCTTAAAAAAACACAAAACCAGGGGCACCTGGGTGGCTAAGTGGATTGAAGCCTCTACCTTCGGCTCAGGTCGTGATCTCAGGGTCCTGGTATCGAGCCCCACATCGGGCTCTCTGCTCTGCGGGGAGCCTGCTTCCTCCTCTCTCTGCCTGCCTCTCTACCTACTTGTGAACTCTGTCTGCCAAGTAAATAAATAAAATCTAAAAAAAAAAAAACCCACAAAACCATAATGCAGCAGGATGGAAAGGTAACAACATTGACCTCAAGGGTCACTAATGGTTACACACACCAGAGGCTGCCCAGCCGTGCCGGTGGTGCCAAAGATTCTGGGTTTGATGAGCCCCCGCTTGGAGGGATCCACGTTGTGGGCTTTCTCCTGTCTTGTTCCTTGGCTGTAGAACAAAATTAAAAACTGGACATACTGGTTTCAGTGTAGATTCCTGTTGTCCCACCCAGCTGGGTTCTTTTGCAACCCTGAACCTTTGCTTGTGCCCTGTCACTTTACAGAAACTCGAACTATCTTACTTGATTTCAGCTTCCCTTCTTTCTACCTCATAATTTCTCCCTATTTGCATCGATCCTTGTCTCTCATCTTAAAGATGTGGTCCTCTTTCTGCCCATGGCCAGCCCTATCTCTCTCTCTTTTCACAGAGATTGCAAACACACGCTCCACTCTCTATCAGTTACAAAGTAGGGGCACTGAGTGGCTCAGTTGGTTAAGCCTCAGACTCTTGATTTTGGCTCATGTCAATGATCTCAGGATCCTGAGATCGAGCCCCACATTAGGCTCAACGCTAGGCATGGAGCCTGCCTAAGATTCTCTCCCTCTCCCTCTGCCCCTACCCTCCCTTGTGCAAGGGCGTGCATATGCTCCCTCTCAAATAAATAAATCTTTAAAAACAAACACAAACAAATAAATAGCAAAACTAAACAAAAATACCAACAACAGAAACAGCATTCCATGTGTGGCTACCTCCTCACTCTAGTGGCAGGGTTATCTTCCTCTCTCTTGTTTAAAGAGTACCTCCGGGCACCTGGGTGGCTCAGTAGGTTAAGCCTCTGTCTTCGGCTCAGGTCGTGATCCCAGGGTCTGGGATCGAGCCCCACATCAGGCTCTCTGCTCAGAAGGGAACCTGCTTCCCCCTCTCTCTCTGCCTGCTTCTCTGCCTGCTTGTAAACTCCTTCTCTATCAAATAAATAAATAAAGTCTTAAAAAAAAAAAAAAGAGTAGCTCCACCTCCATGTCACCCATTCACTTACTACTTTTTTTTTAAAGATTTTATTTATTTATTTGACAGACCGAGATCACAAGTAGGCAGAGAGGCAGGCAGAGAGAGAGGAGGAGGAAGCAGGCTCCCTGCTGAGCAGAGAGCCTGATGCGGGCTTGATCCTAGGACTCTGGGATCATAACCTGAGCAGAAGGCAGAGGCTTTAACCCACTGAGACACCCAGGTGCCCCCACTTATTACTTTTTAAATTTAGCCTCTGTCTACATCACTCCCCTAAAACTCTTATCTTGGGGCCCCTGGCTGGCTCAGTGCGTACAGCGTGCAACTCTTTGTTTCAGCGTTGTAACTTAAAGCCCCACATTGGGTGTAGAGATTACTTAAAAAAAAAATCTTAAAAAAAAAAAACAACCCACCTTCTATCTTAAATGTCACTAGTGGCCCATGTAATGCGACATAAACTATTCATTCTCACCAACACCCACAGTTCCCAGCCTCTCTTACAGATGGGTGTGACCAAGTGACTGAATTCTGGCTACTGGAATTTGAGTGAAAGTGACAAGGTGGCTCATAAAATTCTCAGGTGCTGATCTTTGCTCCCCTTCCCATCTGCTGCAGAACAAAGGAGACTCAGAGTCAAACCAGATGCGTTCATTCCAAATTTCAGGGTCCTGCTCCTCCTCAATCATTAGAAAGACTTAATAATCAAGGGGCACCTGGATGGCTCAGTCGGTTAAGCGTCTGTCTTTGGCTCAGGTCATAATTGGAGGGTTCTGGGATTGAGCCCAATGTTGGGCTCTGTCCTCAGCAGGGAACCTACTTCTCCTTTTCCCTCTGTCTGCAGCTCTGCCTGTTTGTGCTCTCTCTCTTTCTGCAAATAAATGGATAAAATCTTTAAAAAAAAAAAGGCTGAATTCAACTGTTGTAATTCTGCAACATGTGTGATACTTTGTTTTATTTGTAGCAAGTAAATCTGGAGCTAGGAGGAATAAGAGATTCCCTTATGGTTATCCTGGAAGCTCTATGACTCTCTGACCATGACTTCGGTTGAGAGTTTTAAAGACCCAAGCTTGTCATCTTCTTCGTGCAAGAACTCCAATGCATTCAGAAGCATTCCTGCCATACCAAGTCCCCATAGTCGTCATCATTGCCCTAACAGTCGAGTGCAACACTTGGGCCCCCAAGGCACTTGCCCAAGTTGGCACGTCATCCCAAATAACCGCAGGTGATAATTTGATTAAGCGTGATGCCACAGCATGCCGTGGATTGGTTCTTCTGCGTTTCTCACTGACAAGGAGCTCAGTGCATTGAAACCCAATGACACAACCAAACCAGATCCCTAGTCCCATCTTTTGAGGTCTATTTCCTGTGGCCCCTCCCAGTACCAACTTCTGTATCAGTCAGGGTCCAGCCAATGAGACAGAAACCATACCAGTTATTGGACAGAGGGAATTTAATATAAAGAATAGTTGGAAGCGTTAACTAGGTATAAAGCTGTTAACTAACTGAAAAGGTAAAAAGATAACTCTGAGATACCATGGAGACAGCAACAGCAGGAGGCACCTATAATTCATAGAGCTAGGAGAACAAAGGGAAGCATCTGGAATTATGAAAACTTAGGAACTTAGAAGAGGGCTCCACAGAGCGGAAACTCAGACCTCTTAAGTCTGGTGCTGGTGTCTGGTGTTTCTGAGAGTGGAGGAAGGACCAGCACCGCTGGGGAAGGAGTGCCACTTGGCTGATGCTGATGTCTTTGACTGGGACACCCTGAAGCTGGGTCTGCAAAACCAGCTGTTGAAAAAGTCTGCAAAGTGGATTCAACTGCTGCTACAGGAAGGCTCGGCGGCTGCCCAGGTGAAGGAGCTTTGCTAGAATGACCTCACAGGAAAAGGAAACAAATAGAAGAAGGGAAGCCAGTCTTCCTCCTCTGGACTCACTATCTCCCTCTAGTGGCCTGTTGGCAGAACCACGCATAGAGCCGGCTGACAAAGCAGAAATGTGATTTGCAGGCTCCCAGCTCCCCTATCTCATAGGAGAAAGCAGAAGGGTGGGTTTAGAGCTGAGGGACAATAACCTACTAATGAGCACGGACGCTTTTAGAAATTTGCTTTTAGCATTTGAAGAAAGAGGTGAACTTAGGTGAGAATTAGGTGGTTTTCAAGCAGAGATGGAAGGGAAATGAAGTCCACAGATAACGGGCCTTTCAGAGTCAGAAAAGCTGACTGCTTCTAGACAACAAGTAGTATAAGACTGAAAAAAAGGTCTTGAAAGATGTGAACACCGTTAGGGCAAATATCAACTGAAGAGTGTGGCATTCCTTCTTATTTCACATGACCTTGGTGTAGCCATCGTTACATTAATAGGGAGTTGGGGGGGGGGGGGCGGCGCCTGGGTGGCTCAGTTGGTGAAGCGTCTGCCTTCCACTTGGGTCATGATGCTGGGGTTCTGGGATCGAGCCCCACACAGAGCCCCACATCCGGCACCCTGCTCAGCGAGGAGCCTGCTTCTCCCTCTCCCTCTGTGTCCACTACCCCCACCCCACCCCCAGCTTGTGCTCTTTCTCTCTCAAAGAAGTAAATTAAATCTTTAAAAAAGAGTGAGGCAAGAGGTGGGGCGCCTGGGCGGCTCAGTTGGCTGAGCATCCAACTCTTGATTTCAGTTCAGGCTGTGATCTGAGAGTTGTGAGATCCAGCCCTCTGTCTGGCTCTGTGCTCAGCCCAGACTCTGCTTGAGATTCTCTCCCTCACCCTCTGCCCTTCCCCCCCACCCACAGGCACTTGTGCTCTTTCTCTCTCTCATTAAATAAATAAACAAAATCTCTTAAAAAAGAGGCAAGGGGTGTCAAAGCAAATAAATATAGCTTGATAATTCTATTTAGGAGAGAGCTTGAGAGTGATTAGTGTCACATGGATCTAACTGGAAGGAAATAGAGCAGAAACCTGTTGTGTTAATTTTCTGGACAGTCTGGCTAAGCCACAGTACACAGATATTTGGTCAAATACTATTCTAGATGTTTTTGTGAAGGTATTTTAAAAGTGAAATTAACATTTTTAAAAAACATTTTTTAAGTCATCTCCAGGAACCCAATGGGGGGCTCAAGCTCATGATCCCAAGGTCAAGAGTCACAGGTTCCACCGACTGAACAAGCCAGGTGCCCCATAAAGTGAGATTAACATTTAAATCAGTAGACTTTAGTAAAGCAGATTATTCTCCATAAAGTGGGTGGGCCTCATCCAATCATTTGAAGGCCTTAATAGAAAAAAAGATCAACATCCTCTGAGAAAGAGGGAATACTGTCAGCAGACTTGAATGGCAATATCAGCTCCTCCATGGCCTCTAGCTGCTGGCCTACCCTGCAGATTTTGGACTTGCCAGCCTCTACAATCATGAGCCAGTTATCTCCCCGGCATTCATATATATGCATGTGCACGTGCGCACGCACACACACACACATATACAACCTATTAGTTATGTTTCTCTGGAGAACCCTGACTTATACATCAAGAAGGTTTTGAGGTAACTGTATTATCAGAGAAACCATGAGCCCAAATTTTAAAAAAGCTTTATCTGTCTAAAATTCATATGAAATCTCAAGGGACACATGAATAGCCAAAACAACTTTGAACAAGAAGAATGAAACTGGAGGTCTCATACTTCCTGATTTCAAAATGCGTTACAAAGCTATAGGAAACAAAACAGTATGGTAGTGGCACAAAGACAGACATATAGACCGATGGAATAAAATAAAGAGCCCAGAAAAAAACCCTTGTGTGGAGGGTCAAGTAATTCCGACAAGGACTCCAAGACCAGTCAATGAGGAGAAGACAAGTCTTTTCGACAAATGGTGCTGGGAAAACTGGAGAGCCATATGCAAAAGAATGAAGTTAGATTTTTATCTCATACCACATATAAAAATTAATCCCCCATGGATAAAAGACTAAACATAAGAGCTAGAACCATAAAATTCTTAGAAGAAAACAAAGAGTAAAACTTCATGACCCTGGATTTGGTGATGATTTCTTACATATAACACTGGAAGTATGGGCAACAAGAGAAAAATAAATAAACTGGACTTCATCAAAATTAAAACCTTTTGTATGTCAAAGGACACTATGACCACAGTGATAAGGCAACCAGGCAATCTATGGAATGGGAGAAAATACTTGCAAATCATACATCTGATTAATATCCAAAATACATAAAGAACTCCAGCAACTCAACAACAACAAAACCAAGCAACCCGATTTTAAAATGGGCAAAGGATCTGAATAAACATTTCCTCAAAGATAAATATTTCATGTGCCAGTAAGCACATGAAAAGATGTTCAACATCACTGATAATTAGGGAATACAAATCAAAATGACAATGAGATACCACCTCACCCCCACTAGCACGGCTACTATTGAAGACAAAACAGGGGTGCCTGGCTGGCTCGGTCATAGAGTATGCCACTCTTAATCTCAGGGTCGTGAGTTCAAGTCCCATGTTGGGTGTAAAGCCTACTTAAAAAAATAAAACAAGTGCTGGTGAGGATGTGGAGAAATTTGAGCCCTTGGACATTGCTAGTGGGAATGTAAAATTGGGCAGCTGCTGTAGAACACAGCACAACAGTTCCTCAAAAAATTAGATATATGATCCAGAAATTCCAATTCTGGGTATATATCTAAAAGAATTGAGAGCAGGGACTTGAACAGATACTTATCTACCAATGTTCATAGCAGTAATATTCATAATAGTCAAAAGGCAGAAGCAACGAAAATATCCATTGACAGATGAATGGATAAACAAAATGTGTATTCATACAACGGAATGTTTCAGCCATAAAAAGAAAGGACACTTTGACACATGCTACAATATGGATGAACCTTGAAGACATTACGTGAAGTGAAATAAGCTCGTCGCAAAAGGACAAAGATGATGATAGAGTAGTCAGATTCATAGAGACGAAGAAGAATGATGATTGCTAGAGTCTGGGGGCGTAGGGGGAATGGGGAGTTACTGCTGGGTATCAAGTTTTAGTTTGGGAAGATGAAGACGTTCCAGAGATGGATGGGGGTGATTATTGCATGACAACATGAATACACTAATGCCACTGATCTTTACAATTAGGGTGTAACTGATTAAATGGTCAATTTTATGTTATGTACATTTTAATGTCCCCCCCCACACACACACGAGCATGGATACCTCTGGCTGGCTAAGATTTAAAATAACTTTTAGGGGGCACCTGTGTGGCTCAGCAGGTTAAGGCTCTGCCTTCAACTCAGGTCATGGTCTCGGGGTCCTGGGATCAAGCCGTGCATTGGGTTCTCTGCTCAGCGGGGAGCCTGCTTCCCCACCCCCTGCCTACTTGTGATCTCTCTCTGTCAAATAAATAAACAAAAGCTTTAGAAAAAAAAAAAACCAAAACTTTTAGGCCCCCATGCTTGCACCAGCAGGAAGTGAACCGTGAGAGCTGCACATTCTCCGAGGAAATCATACTCTGCAAAGCCCACCTGGGATGTGGCCATGAAGGATAGTCAAGGGGCCAGAGGGCACAGCCAGGAGGCACGGAGAACACTGGACAAAGGAGTCCCTCCTAGAACTAATCAGGGTCTAATCAAGGAACGCCCGGCTGCAGGGAAGAGGGCTTTGTCAGTCTGACCAGTGGGGATTTGGAACTGCTTTGGACCAGTTCTTTCCTTTCCTGGACTGATGTTTGTATTGAGGCTAGTCTTGGTCTATCATTGTATATTTTGTTTTTTTAATTCATAAGGAACCATATCGGAAGCTGACGGAGAGACTCGGAGCTGAATATAATCACTGGATGTGGGGTTATCTCCCTTGGGAAGGGGTGAGTGTTCTGTGAGAAGAGCAAAAACAGGTATCTGGCTCAGAAAGACTGACTGAAGCAGGCGGGGACACACAAAAATCTGTGTTTTCTTCTTCTTAAACCCACATCCAGACTTCATGTTCCAGTAGGGTTGCCAGATTTAGCAAATAAAAACACAGGATGCCCAGTGAAATTTGAATTTCAGATAAACAACAAAGACTCTTTTAGTATAAGTATGTCCTGTGGAACATTTGGGACATAATTCTACTGAAAAAAATATCTGTTTACCCCAAATTCAAATTTCACCAGGCATTCCGTGTCTCATTGGGCAGCCCTCCTTCCCGGCCTCCCTTTGCAGTTAGATGTGTTGGGCGACTGAGGTCCGGCTGGTGGTGAGAAATGGAAGTGATGTGTCCCTCTCCCAGGCCTGGCCTCTTAAAACCTCTCCAAAAGCAGAGGACTCTGAGCATCTAGAGGAGGGGAGAGTCACACAATGGAAGGAGCCTGCGTCCGGAATGACTGAGTAGAACAGGCCTCCCTCCCCAAACCTGCACTAGACCAGCAGTGAGTCTATCTTGAATAATATCCTTAATCCTTAAATCCAATAGCTCTTCTCATCCTTTCCTTAACAGCATATGGCTTTGGTCACCATTTCTTTCTTTTTGAAACTCCCCCTTCCCTAATATTATTATTTTCTTGTCCTCTAATGATGATGAGGAGGAGGAAGAGAAGGAAGAGGACAGGCACCACGCACCAAGTTCTTACTACGGGCCAGGTGCTGCGTTAGTGCTTTATCTAGTATCTCATTTAATCCTCCTAACTACTCTGCGTGGTAGGTACAATCGCCCCCATTTTCAGGGTGAGACAACAGGTGTAGAGAAGTTGAGTCACTCGCCCAAGGTCTCACAGGTTCTCCTTCTCTCTCTACACTCTTCCTTTTGACAGTCCATCCGATCCTGGCCTCTGTGACAATCGTGTCTTGTGTGGATGGCTCCCTGACCTCGCTCGTTGTCTCCACTTGCACATTTCCTGGCACATGAATGTGCTGCCGGCATTAAACTCAGCACGGCCCAAGCGTGCAGCTACTCCTGTGTCATACTGTTCCCCGTGCTTCTCCTTCAATTTCCACGACAACCCTGAGACATGTTATTCATAGCTAAGAGGTAGACAGAGTTATGCACATTTCACAGATGAGTGAAGGAGGCTCAGAGATTCAGGATCTGGCTCGGGTTTATACATGAGTACATAGTAGCTCTCAGTGACCATCCCTCAGTTCTACTCAAACTGAGCTCTCCCTGTCCTGTTTGGCTGCCTGCTTCTTATAACTCACTCTCTACCCTTAACTTTCAAATCCTCCCTGTCTTTCAGAGGCCAGCTCAAGGGCTATTTCCCCGCCAAGTCTGTTCGGGTATACCAAACTTGAAGGGATCTCCACCTTGTGTGAATTTATAGAGGGCTTACTCTGTGTCTCACTTATCTTTTCGTAAGCATACAAGCAAAACTTTAATTCCTCCTCCTTATAGAAAGTTCAAGGGGAGAGGTACAGAGCAAGAAGTTTAAGTGGCTCTTCGGTCCCCAGAATTTACCAGTTTCTTTCTTTCTTTCTTTTTTTAAAGATTTTATTTATTTATTTGGGGGACGCCTGGGTGGCTCAGTCGGTTAAGTTGCTGCCTTTGGCTAGGGTCATGATCCCAGGGTTTTGGGATCGAGTCCCACATCGGGCTCCTTGCTCCATGGGGAGCCTGCTTCTCTATCTGCCTCTGCCTGCTTGTATGTGATCTCTCTCTCTCTGACAAATAGATAAATAAAATCTTTTAAAAAAAAGATTTTATTTATTTGGGAGAGAGAGAGAGACAGCACGAGTTGGGGGCGGAACAGAGGGAGAGGGACAGACTTCCTGTGGGGAAGCTGGATGGGGGGCTCGATCCCAGGACCCCAAGATCATGACCTGAGCCAAAGGCAGAGGCTTAACTGACTGAGCCACGCAGGTGCCCCTACCAGTTTCTATCTTGATGAAAGTTTCTGTGTCTCTGCTACCAACTCTATTAGAGAATTATTTGAGGACGGGATGTGTGGCAAGTCATCTTCAGTCCCTAAAATAGCCATTCATAAACAATTATTGAAAGAATTGATCAATTTCAAACCCTCTGAGCCTGCACACACTACATTTTTAGATGAAGGTGAGAAGGTCTGTTTAGAAAAAGTAATTTTTCCCCAAGGGGACTGGTAAAGACATGTCAAACACTCCCTTTCCTCCCACCTTCATTAAAGAACAAAAAAGCATCCACTTCTTGGGTGTATAGAAGCGTCTGGTTTCTGTTTTAGCTGGGTCTCCGAAGGAAATGACTTTTCTCTGAAATTGTAGACGCCCAACCCAGCTGCAGCATTGTTAGGCCTCAGGGTAAACAGGAAGCTTCCTGCCTTGGGCCCTTCATGTCCCTCTCCCAGACTATTAAAGACTGTTAATAGGATGGTAAAAGGACAGCTGCTGGCCGTAAAAATCAGCCCATTCCTTAGATCCTTGGAGAATAGCAACTAGATCCCTCCAAGTTCAGAGAGAAAACTGTGTCTGTCTCCAGGTTACACACCAGGTGCGTTCACCAAGCCGAGGTCCTCAGTTATCTCCTCTATGATTAACTGTAACCACAATGGCCTTTGCAGAATACCAAGAGTTTGGTTCCTTTGGTTGCTTGGCATTAATTGAGAAGGTAGGATTTCCACTTATAGGGTTTCTGGTCCTTGAAATTATTTGTTCTGAGGAGCGATCCATCCTGATTATCCCCCAAAAAAGAGGTAAAGAGGAGAATCCAAGACAGCAAAGGATCTAGAGCTCCTACCTCTGCGATGCAGGGCTGAAACAGGACCTCAAGTCTTCTTGCACACCCGGTGGAAGTCCCTGGATTTGCAGCTGTTGGTGAGGAGGGAGGAAACAGTTTCTGCCAGCTGGAGGGACACTAGGGCAGGGGTTATCCTCTTCTGCCAAGAAGGGCACTCGGGTGTCTTGGCAGAAGGCAGAGGGCTGCCCCGAACTGTGTGTACATTTTCAGAAGCATTTGACTCTGGACCAAATGCTCTCAGCTGTGCTAAAGCTGGGACGGTGGATGGGAAATGCTTATTGGCCAGGCTGACTAGAAGCTCTGACAGAGGGTGCTGGGGCTCAGCCAGGAGCTTCCCTGAAGCTGGCAAGTTCAGCTTTCTGTCATGGTCAGAGGGAGTGTGTCAAAATTCCAATTCTCAGTGCCCTCCAGAAGCTATGATTACCCATCTATTTTGACGTTTCTGCTTGTTGGAATTTCCAATAGGGAATGAGTGGTGATGTTGCAGAGCCTCTAACCTTGCTCAAAGAACGAGCACAATAGCTCAGCAGGAGTCACCGCTCTTCCTACCAGTACAGTGATGGGCTCCTAACCAAATGGGGGCCAGGAAGATACCATTTCATTCAACCTTGGACTTAGCCACAATTCATCAATTCACGCTGCCTCGTTGGCTCCTCCGACCCATGTCTACCCATTAAGCAAGCACAGGCACTCAGGCACGGCAGGAAAACCAGTCACCACTTTTAACTGCTTACTTGCCCGGCACAGATTTATTTCCACAGGATAGGGAGCCTGATTGGCTACGCGTCACTGCTTTCCCTCATTCAAAGGAAGGGTCACTGAAGTTACGCCTTGGAGTTGCACCTGAAGAGGGAGAGTTCTGAGCACTGAAAGCAAGAGAACTGGACGGCTTGTGTAAAATCACATGTTTGAGCCTCTCCATAAGTGTTCAGACTGGGAGGATGCCATTGCTTAAGGCAGGTCTCAAGATCTTAGAGCCGAAAGGGATCTACTAGATTCTATGACCCACCCCCCTCGCCTCATTTCCCCCAGTTTCAGAAGAGGTCAGTAAGGCTGTAAAAACCCTCCCGAGGTCACACAGCTGATAAGTGGGATTTTACTGAGAGGACTAGAATCCAGGTCTCCTGGTTCTGTGTACCATGTTCTTTTTTGACATTACCCCTAAGTATTCCCTATTATTTTTAAAAAATGTAATTCAGGGACACCTGGGTGGCTCAGTCAGTTAAGCGTCTGCCTCCAGCTCAGGCCATGATCCCACGGTCCCGGAATCAAGTCCCGCATCGGGCTCCTGCTTCTCCTTTTCTGCCTGCCGTTCCCCCTACTTGTTGCTCTCTTTCTCTCTTGCTTGCTCTCTGAAAAATAAATAAAATCTAAAAAAAACCAAGACAAAGCAAAACAAAACAAAAACATGTAATTCGGGGGCACCTGGGTGGCTTAGCCAAGTTAAGTGTCCGACTCTTACTCTCAGCTCAGGTCTTGATCTTACAGTCATGAGTTCAAGTCCTGTCCAGTGTGACCCCTACTTAAAAACAAACAAATAAATACATAAGTCACTGCATGCATAACCAAAAGTTGTTTAATTTGCATATCTTTGTAAGATTTTTCATATAAATAAATGAACAAATCATGAAAATATTCAGAAACAAGGTCCCATTTTAAAAAGATGGTCCTACTTTACTTACTACTGCCAGGACACTGTTCAGGCCTCCACCATCACGTGTGGACTACTACCAGCCTATTAGCTAGAGCTTTGATGAGACTGACATTTAAACATTTACATTGACATTGACATTTAAATACTTTAAAGTTTACAACTATCTCCGCTATGCTTGGTTGACAGACAAATGCAAGTGTACTTTAGACTTGGAGAATGAGATTTCTTCACTTACAGAGAAAATAGGTACTACTCTAAAATTTGCCATAGCCGGACCAGACGGGGCTCTCCAGTGGCTCACACTTCTTCCGTTCCTGACCAGCCTTCAGAGAGACTGGAGGTTCCCAAAGGACAGAGCAAGGGTCCCGGGGCAACACAGACAGTCCCAGTGTGGATCTGTACTTCCAAGCCCTTGAGACTCCAGGTCATGTCCAAGGTAGGAAGTTGCAATGTAGGAGCAGTCCCAGGAGCCAGTAAGACAGGAAGTAGCCCAGAATGCATCGTGTGACTAGAGAACAGGTTTTCCAGCTGTATAAAAGTCCCATGATGGAATTTCTGGGGACCATTTGTCCTTGTAGGGAGTCCCCTACACGGGGCTTCCAAGGCACGGTCTCTAGGGATCTCAGCAGTGGCTCCTGATTATGAAGCAAATAAGCTGGAAACCAGTACACGAGAGGAGTGGAGGAACCCAGAAACCTGGTGAGAACCTGGAAATCATAAGAGGGGGGAAAACCCACTCATTTATTGGACTATCACTGCTTCACACTGAACCAGCTCGGGGCTTCCCTGCTGCTGGGTCAACTACAGCCCCATGACTAGAAAGGTATTGTTCTGGAAAAGAGATTCAGCAGAACTTAGGATCTGCCTTATAAAGAGCTGTGTGTGACACCAGCCAGGTGACCTCGATGCTACAAATAAGCAAAGCCACAGACTAATTACCACAGTCATGGGCCAATCAATACTAAAACCTACGAGGTCCAATTGTAGCCTAGGGCCGGGACTCTAACCACTAGGCTGTGACATGGGGCTTTGGGAACCTGAAGAGGTTCCCTCATGCCCTGGGGTTGGCAGAACAGAAGGAAGGGGGGCAGGGCATCCTGCGGTTCAACATTTTCCGTCCTAGGGGAGTTCAGAGCCAAGCCTCCACATGGCCTCCCTCATCTAAGCTGGAAACTCCAAGCTGTGCCGGCACTCGCTCTACCAGTTAATCCAGCTACAAACACAGAATGCTACGTTCTGTTTCCCCTGTGCCTCTTATCCACACAGCCCAGAGAACTTTACGAACAGCCAATGTGCGCCTCCAAGAGGCAGAAGCTGTTAGGGAGCGGCTGGCATGGAGGACTACGACTTCCTCAGGGTTATGTGGGAACCGGGGCCAGAGCCAGGAATAAAAAAATGAAAAGTATCAAAGGCTTCCCACCCCTCTATCGCCCCCTCCCACCCCAAGCATGACACAAGGGATCTCCTCGAAAGACTGAGCACCCGCCAGGGCTGAGAGTACCTTAAGTCAACACCCAAGGAGGCACTGGGTGTAACCCGTGCAGTCTGGGAAGGTCCCGCGCTCTCCTCTGCGCTGACTCCTTTATCTGTCACTTCAGGTCCTTCCACGACTGTTGCATCTTTGCACGCACCCCTCATTTGCCCAGAATACTCTTCCTCTGCTTCTTAAATGCAATTCCTTCCTACTCTTTAGGACCCAGCCTTCATAGGACACCCTCCTCGACTCTTTCAGTCTATTAGCTACTTTTTCCTCTGTGTTTCCACAATCCTTTACCTCAAAACAGCAACTCTTCTCCCATCCCACTGAACTAGAATTTTATCTGTGAAGTGTCTGCCTCCCCATCTACCATGAGACCCATGACGGAAGCAATCCTGCCTCACTCATGTTCCATTCCTCGGTGGTCTGACCCAGCGTCTGGACAAAGAAAACCCCCTAATAGCTGGAAAATGAATAAATTAGGCACAGGTCACTCAAATGGGAAGAAGCGAACAGTCTTCCTTGACCTTGGCCAGGGGGTCTTGCCTGTAGTCACACCTTTGCCCCGGCCAGGAACCCCGCTCACCTGAACGTGCATGCAGAGACCGCCAAACAGCGCCAGCGCCGCGGCATGGACCAGGTACACAAACACCCGAGGGCTGAGGAATCCCCGGCCGGGTTGCTCTGGGGTCTTACTGTTCTTGCTCCTTTGCATCCCAAGCGTAACGCAGAGCCAAGGGTGTGTGGTCACATATGTCCATGTTGCCCAGGCAACCAGCATAGCCATGGGTGTGGCCAGGAGGAAATTGGGCACCTGCTTGAGCTCATAGTATCTCAAAAAGCCAACATTCCAGTAGATATCCTGGATATAGCTATATATTAGGGGCAGTTCCCAGGAGCACCAAGGCGGCTCATTTCCCTCCACGGTCCGGTAACCCTTGTCCATGGCTAACTGCCGCAAGGGCTCTGGGATGGGGCGGACTGAGCCTGACAGACAGAATTGGGTATAGCCATAATACTGAAAGAGAGCAAAGGGAAGGCCAAGCGTGAACACAGACAGGAATACAGAGCCCATCAGTTTCAAGAGTGGTCTCAGAGGATTCAGCACCATGGGAGAGGACAGAAAGCCTTGGCACTGAGAATATACGAGGAAGCCAATGTTGACCAGCCCGTTGGAGCGTACGCCAGTGGCAAGGGCAAAGAGGAGGCCACTAGTCCAGCTTCGGCCCCTTTCCAGCTGTCCCATGGCACTGAACGTCAGGAGGGCAAACAAAGCTTCTGAGTAACCAGCTGCCAGGAAGACGTTGGCGGGGCTGAGGCAGAAGAGTAGGGCTCCATAAAAGGCCTGGCAGGGACAGCGCAAAACGAGACAGCCCAGGTCGTGAAGTGCGAGAGCAGCCAGCACGGAGAACAAGGAATTGAGCAGTGCTACTGAGATTAACAGGCGACTTCGTAGGTTCAGCAATGGCCACAGGGGCCTCAGTAGTTCAGCTCCTACCAAGAGAGCCAGGGGGAAGCCAGGGAAGAAGGCGAAGTTGTGCTCATACAGATAGCCACGCTCAGCAATGAATAGGAAGTGTTCAGCATCCCAGTGAGACAGGCCACCCAGAAGACCTTCGACAATTTGGTCCACGGAGCCTGAGGGGGTGAGGCGAGGAGGAGAGAAGGCTTCTGCATGGTGATCGGGGATGATGGCATTGAAGAGAGCCTGCGGGATGAAGGAGAACTGGGATTTCAGTTGAGCAAGTGGAAGGAAAGAATTACCATATCATAAAATGAGGAAGAACAGACTTGTTGGAGGACAATCAGGAGTTCAGTTCTAGACTAGCTAAGCTTGAGTTACACATTCCAGGGCAGAGGTCAACGAGGCAGACACAGGAGTCTGAGGGTCAGGAGAGCGATCAGGGCTGGAGACGTAAGTTCAGATGTCCTAAGTGCACAGAAGGTATTTAAAGGCATGGGACTGAATGAGATCACCTGGGGAGGAAGGACGCAGGGCTAGAGAAAAGAGATCTGAGGATTGGGCCCTGAATGTGTCAATGTTTAGAGGCCTGAAGGAGAGTAAGAATCCAGAATGAAGATAAAGAAGGAACAGTCATCGAGGTATGAAGAAAACCAGGAGAGCAGGGTGTCTTAGAACCAAGTGAAGCACGGTTGTGATCAATTCTGTTAAATGCTGCTAATAGGTCAAGGAAGATGGGGACTGGGGCGCCTGGGTGGCTCAGTGGGTTAAGCCTCTGCCTTTGGCTCAGGTCATGATCTCAGGGTGCTGAGATCCTGCTCAGCAGGGAGCTTGCTCCTCCCTCTCTCTCCGCCTGCCTCTCTACTTGTGATCGCTCGCTCTGTCAAATAAATAAAATCTTTAAAAAAAAAAAAAAAAGGAAGACAAGGACTGAAAAGTGACTGCTGGATTTAGAAATGTGTAGGTCACTAGTTAAGTTTGACAAGAGCTGTTTCAGTGGAGTGGAGGCTAGAGAAGACTGCCGAGACTGGGCTCAGCAGAGAAGGGGAGAAGGAAAGCAGATAACCATCTGGACAAGTTTGGCTGTAAATGGGGTAGTAGGTGAATGGCGATGTGGGAGAGAAGTATTTGTGAATGGGGACAATCCAGTGGAAAGGACACCACTTAGTAAGCAGGGGCGAGGGGAGAATCACTGGAGCAGGCACAAGGCGGGTAGGAACTGCTACACAGGCGGAGGAGCAAGGCTCAGGCAGGACAGCAGGGCTCGGCCTGCTTCAGCAGCGAAGGCACCCGGGTGCCACGCATGGGATGAATGTGGGGGGAGCACACACAAGGTCAATTTGGATTACATCTATTTTTGACTCTTCACTCAGGGAAGCAAGCCGGGGAAAAGGTGTTAGGGACTTGAATTAAAAGATAAACATGTAATTAAAAAAAAAAAGATAAACATGTAAAATAAGTCCTCTGTGACCCCTAGTTCTCAAAATAGGCTGTGCACTGGAATCACCCAGGGAGTTTCAAAAATACTGATGTCTGCATGGCTGGGTCCCTCCCCCAGGATTAATGATTTAACTGGTATGGGATACAGCCTGGGCATTGAGTTTTTTTGTTTTTTGTTTTTTTAAGCTCCCCCAAGTGACTCTGATGTGCAGAATAATTTGAGCGAATGTCAGGGTGAATGGGCCAGGGAAATACACTAAGATCTCCAGGTAGCACTAAAGACTCATGTTGGCCAAAGATCTTGAAGAGAAAGCAACTAGTCAATACAGCTGTTTGTTTCTCTCTGGGCATGATGCAGAAGTAGAGAGAGAACGAAACTGAACTGTGCCTGGGCCTCTGTCTTGTGACTAAGCCGGGGAGAAGGGAGCGAGCGAGTTGTGCACGTGTGCCTGGTGGATCATGGAATCTAGCTGGGAAAGAAGGGGTGCGGAAGCCAGAAGGTAAATGAGGCACAGTGAAACAGTGGTAGAATCAGTGGATTCTAAGTCCTAAGGGGATGGAAAAGCCGTTAGAACTGGGGTACTCAGAGGGAGTGAGCTGGAAAGATAGGAGATAGTGGTTAGTCCTATCAGCTTTATTAATATTGAAACCGCCAAGAAATTAACAGGAGTGCTGGAAAGCACAACAGTGAATCAGGAGCTTAAACCTTCAAGGAATGAAGAGGAATGAGCTGTCACTAACAGAGATGACAGCAAGAGTGAAGGGTAACTGGGGCGAACATCTGACGGCATGAGCGTTAAAGCTGGAAGGGTGATGGGGGAGAGAGAGGGATAATGAAATAGCGTTATTGTTAAATGTCTTTCTGCGTCATTAGATTGTCATTAGATTGTTAGCTACTCAAAGGAAAAGAGACTGTGACTTTTCCTTCCCACCACCTAGCACAGTTCTTGGAACAGAGCACACAACTTAATACAATCTGTGGTAGACTGAGAGGAGAGGATAGGAGACATACTCATTTCCAAATCACTATCTGAATTAGTCTTGCTTCCCTATCCCAGATGCCAGTTCACCAGCCCCCACCCCCGCAGGGGCCTGGTAATCACTCATCTGATACTGTTCAAAGCCATCACTGGGTCTGTTTTCCCAGCCCCACAACTGCGATATAACCCCATTCTTAAGACTTTCTCTTTTTGGTCAGTTTCTTTATCAGGCCACTTTAAACAGTGAAAACGAATGGGACAGGAGTGACAGTCACAGATAACAGCCCTAGTCTCCAAGCTGAAGCTACTTTTAACTAAACCTGGGCCCCACAGAGGGTGCTAGGCGTCATAGTGCAGGAAGGGAGAAAGGAGATTTCCAGAAAGGAGAAGGAGAACCCTGAGAAAATGACATCTGTGGAAAAAGCACACATAATTATGCTAATATAACACCACTGCATTGCTGACAGACTTTCAACAACACATACTGAGCACATACTAAGCACTGAGCACTGTGCTGGGCACCAGACAGAATTCATATATATGCGAAAATTGGTTAAAATATGTATCAAGAGGAGCCTTGGAGGGGAAAGGAAGTTGCAAAAGTGCAAATGCATTCTGAGGGTTGTGGTGGGTGAGACAGCAAGGGGAGACACCTGGGGACATTGCTGACTAACTGAATACACACAGATGGTCCCAGGACAGTGCCACTCAACTGACTGACACTGTGCTGTTTCCTGGTAAGGGGACCCAGGCCGATGCCTTGGGCTGTCGTGCCTTAAAGGCATCCCTGGTTACAGAACCCCATGGCCCACTGGAAAGACCACTAGTTCAGGAGTTAGGAAGGCTGGGTTCTGATTCTGGCCCTTCTCTAACTTGCTGTGCAACTTTGTGGAAGCCATTGAACCTTTCTGGGCCTCTGTTCCTTCATGTGTAAAACAAAGGATTAATAGACCATTTCTGGGGCGCCTGGCTGGCTCACTTGGCAGAGCATGCAACTCTTGATCTTGGGGTCATAAGTTCGAGCTCCACGTTGGACATGGAGTTTACTTTAAAAAATAAATAAATAAAATCTATAAAAAAAAACACCAGAGACCATTTCTAAGAGTCCTGCCCACCTTTCGGTTATCAGGTGTAGATATCTATGGTTCCAACCACATGGAAGGACACACCTGGGAGGCAGAAAGAATATGGGGATGATTCTTAGTGCCTAGCTCAGTCATGTGGCAACAGCAAGTTCAGGACAAAAGATCAGAGACTGACCTGCAGCACCAGAGTCAGGACACGGCAGCTGACTGCAAACCTCAGCACCTCTTTCCTGGACGGGTCCAGGGGCCACATCCTCTCACCACCGGGAACTCAGGGGTGTTGCTGCTCAGACTGAGCTCCCGCAGGCTTCTAAACTCCAAAACCCAAGGAGGAAATGTCACACATGGGCCGAAAGTAAATTATTGTTATTTTTTTTTCCCACAAAAGTAAATTCTTGAAAGCATTCTTCACAGGAGATTTCCCCTTCAGCATTACATGGCAAACTTAATTGCCCAACTGTCCTGTCCAGATGAGGGAAAAGCATCTTGAAGGCAGATGGGACCACTTGGGTGTCACCTGGAAGCACTGTATTGTCAGGAAAATTCTACACGGATAGGCATGAAATTGTAGCTAGGCTCACAGAAAATCTTCAAAAGCCTGTTGGGTACCCCTGTGCAGGAACTAAAGGCCTGGTTTCAAATCCTGACTTTGTTACTCGCAAGTTCTTATTCAGACCTTCTGAGCCTCAGGTCTTTTAGGTATAAAATGGGATCAGACTACTGTTGGCTTTTTGGGTTTTTTTCCCCCCCCAGACTATTTTCTCTCACAAAATTGTCATGATGGTGAAGGGGATGAAAGTGTGAAGAAGTACCACTAAATCCATGTTGTGGTTGCTATTATTTGGTGTGTGCCCTTTCCCTCTTGCCCAGAATAATAAACTAGATCCCAAACCAGAGTCCCAAAAGTGGGGCACAGGACTCAACTGGAAGACCATAATGACTACACACTGTAGCCTGGCTCTCTGATGTGTGTTCAGCTGGTCTGTTAAATTAAGTGGAGAAGGAAAAGAAAACCACCACTCAGCAGGGCTTCAGCCAGCTCACATTGCTAAAACAAACTGAGGGGGGAAGACAGAGTCGACTACTAGGGATGGAGAAAACTGTTATTTCCCCATCTCTTTGTTGGAATGGCAGCAATGTACAAACAACTGCGAAGCCATTCTGAGGCAAAGAATGAACTTCAAGGCTTTTCTTTCTTTCTTTCTTTCTTTTTTAAAGGCAACTCCTTGGGCTAAAAGAAGTAGCAATGGCTCCTACAGAACATTGCAACACTAGTTTGGGAAATCAGAAGTGGGGGCCAGAGCACCAGAGGCAGCTCACTGATGATTTGGGGTGAACTATCCCTAAAGGATGAAACATTTCAACTGGGAAATTAACAGCGAGGGTTGGAAGACTTTTCTTTCTTATCTGAGTAGTATCTATCAAATCTTTAGCTATCATTCGTTTCTGGAATTCTCTGATGCTCGCTAGACTATATGATATGCTCTCATTGCACTCTGCTTCGTCGTCTTTACTGCTGTGACTTATTTACATGGCTCCGGAGGGCAGGGGCTTTGTCATGCTCCCAACTACACCCGCTGGGTCCGGCATTACAAACAGGCATTTCAAGCCTGCGTTTCTCACTGAGTGGAAGTGGCAAGAACAAGATACAGCATCACCAGTTCACTGGCTCGGAATATAAAATCACTGCTTTAAGTATTCTTCCCGCCACATCTCACGTTAAGAGTAAGACCTAACGGGCGCCTGGGTGGCTCAATGGGTTAAGCCTCTGCCTTCGGCTCAGGTCATGATCTTGGGGTCCTGGGATGGAGCCCCGCATGGGGCTCTCTGCTCAGCGGGGAGCCTGCTTCCTCCTCTCTCTGCCTGCCTCTCTGCCTACTTGTGATCTCTGTCTGTCAAATAAATAAAAACTTAAAAAAAAAAAGAAGAAGAAAAGAAAAAGAGTAAGACCTAAGTCACAGAAACCACAAGAAAACAGTTTCTCCATCAAGGGAGCAAGACTAGCCAATAGCAACAGTACACTTTTCTCAGCACAAGGGGGCGCCTGCTGCTCACGCCATCACCAGGCTGCCTGGAGGAAGGGAGGGGCCGTCATCGCCACACCGGTTTGCTCATCAAAATTCAGTTCAAAGGCAAGCTTTTGAAAACCCCGGAGAGCGGCGGTAGTTTGTGAATCCATCCAGCATTTCCAGCATCTGACTCGCGGAATCGAGAGGAATTGTAGAAATCAGTACGGCCAACCTCACATAGCCGCTGATTCCCCATCCCAGGGTGAATTCACTTTTTTCCTTCCTTCACTTCTCACCCACATGCAGAAGAAAAGTTGGGGACAGAAAAGCACTTAACCCACCTCTGCCTCTTCACCAGGCTTCCATTCTTCCTTTCCTCTCTCCAGAGTCAAGCTCTAGCCCCAGCGACCACAGGATTCTTGTAACCTACACTTAGCTTATAGGTAAACCAAGTAAAAACAAAATAAAGCCAATGAGTTGTCCCTCTGGGCTAGTTGAAGACATCGCTTCCCAATGACCCCTTTACGAAATCACAAACTCTTGAATTGGCAGGACGCTTAGGAGCAACTAGTTTTACTCTATTTTCCTGAGAGATAAATATGCCCAGAGTGGTGACTAATAAAAATCTCCACGGTTTAGACCCTGTGAGGCCAGTATAATTACCATCGCCGTTTTATGGATGTGGAAACTGAGGCTCATTGGGGTCATGTGACACACCCTAGGCTATATTTAAAGAGAATATCTCCTTTTTCCCTTCTGTAACCTCATTATCTTCCCACCCGCCCTCAACCAGGCCAAAGGGGATGTGCTCTTTCAGAGCCATGGTAACAACCCAGGACTCCCAACTTCGAGCCCAATACTTATCCAAAGACAGCGCATGCTCTTACTGGGTATGCTTAGGGAAGGGAGGGCCCTAGAGCTCAGACTCCGGAGAAGCCTGAATTGGAGCCCTGGACCCTTGGGAGTAGGACAGCGTCTTCTGTACAGTGGGGAAGTCTCCGTGACCCAGGGTCCTCAGGACCAGAAGCATCGCTGGCTGTCGCGAGCCAGGGGCCGCCTTCTGCAAGCCCCAGCCAGGTCCGAAGCCCATCCTAACCCTTTCCTTTCGGACACAGTCCCAGGAGGGCAGTGGGAACCACCTCTCCCCAAAGTGGCCACGGTTTGGGGCTACTCCCGAGGGGGCCGGCGGGGCCCGGCCAGAGCCGGCCTACGGCCGGAAGGCAGGGAAGGGCGGGAGGCTGTAAAGGAAGTGGCGGCACCGGGAGATCGCTATGGCGGAGGGGCGGGGCTCCCCGCTTGTCGGCGGCCTCCGCCCCATTTCCCTCGGCCTCCGTTTGACAACTTCCCTCCCCCCGAGAACTCCAAGGCTCCCAAGCTGGCGCCGGGTCCATGGCTCCGGCCCATCTCGACCTCCCAGGGTCCCAGGCGGGGCCCGAACCTCAGCTCCTTCATCCGGGACCCCGAGCGGCCCGCGCCTGCGCACCAGCTCCGCCGAGGCGGCCCCGCCCCCCTCCTGCCCGGACTCGGAGCAGCCCCGCCCCCCTACGCGGCGGCCATCTTGACTCCGGGCGCGCGGGGCGGGGACGCCTTAGCCCCAAGAGTCTGTGCCCTCCGCGGTGGCACCTTCCCGCCTTGGTGACACCTGAAGAGTTCCCGCCGGCGCTTCACGCGCCTCAGGTCCCCTCCCCCGCCTTCAGTTAGCCCGTCCGTGCTACTGTGGCAGAGTCGGCGTTCTCTCCTGGTTGCAGCCCACAAACATCCACTGAGTTCCCGACGTGTTTGTGCGGAGGAGGCTCTTGGGGCCTCTTCACGGAAGCCAGAGCCGCACTTTCCCTGCTGTCAGGCGTCAACCGCTCAGCACAGGGCCTGGCACACAATAGATGGTCTCTGAATAGAAAGAGGAGCCTTGGGGTTTCTGTGGCCAGCAGTGGCACCCTGCGTCCGGTGTGAGGAAAGTAGGGGGATTCCCCTGCCTTTCCCTTCCTCGAGATAATGGGGACCGTGCGTCCTAATTCGATCCTCAGCCCCACCTCAGGTGGCTAATGAGGACGGTGCTGAGAACGCCCCCCAGGGCTCTTCTTCCTCATTCAAACAGTTGTCCGTGTAGGAAGTGGGGTCAAAAAAGAAGAAGCAACGCACAAGAAGCCAACTCAACAAAAAAGGCTGTTAGGGAGGAGCGGCCAGTGGGTACCCCTGTAACGGAAACTGTTAGAACAACTCTGCACCCTCCTTCAAGGAAACAGATAATAAATCCTTCTCCGTTGGTGGATTTCTCGTTTCGCAGGATTCCAAAGCCTTCTGTGGTTTCAGCTATCTGCGGTCTAAACGGAGCTGGGGTCTGCGTTAGCCTCTGGCCACAGACCTGGCGAGGGAGGGGTTTATCTTCTGCCACAGCTATTAGTGTGGGTGGGAACAAAGGGTTGGTTGCTATCTCTCCAGGCAAGGAAAACTGGCCTCCATTAGTTCTGTGGGGGCCAGGGAAGACACTTTTTTTTTTTTTTTTAAAGATTTTATTTATTTGTCAGAGAGAGAGAGAGTACACACAAGCAGGCAGAGAGGCAGGCAGAGAGAAGAGGAGGAAGCAGGCTCCCTGCGAAGCAAGGAGCCCCATGCGGGACTCAATCCCAGGACCCCAGGATCATGACCTGAGCCGAAGGCAGTTGGCTTAACCAACTGGGCCACCCAGGCGTCCTGGGAAGGCACTTTTTTTGATTCTAACTCATTTCAGACTCTGACACCCAAGTGGTCCTAAGATACTGTTGTGTGTGAGGTGGATATAGTAGAAATCACATGTCAGTCCTGAGTCGGAGAAGGGAAAAAATGGAGAAGACTGTTCCGCAGTTTTTTTCACTGACACACACTTGTTCTTTGCTCCAAAGGCCTGTCAGTGAATCGGCAAGGCTGTGGTGCACACTTGTGACTGGGGCCTGAGGTTGTGGCTTGAATCTCTAGAACTCCATGAGGCTCCCAGCAGTACTCTGTTTGCAAGACAAAACTGAGCAATGAACTGTACTTGCTTTGTGAATTCACAAGGGAAAAAAACAGGCATTCTTAAGGGTTTCTCCATCCACACCAAATTCCCTCAAAAATCTGTCTGTAAAAAAGGACAGGGGTCTCTTGTGACAAGTGAGAATGTTTTCTAACAGCTCAACTGTCACCCGTTAGAGGTAGAACTTTGTCCAGATCTTCAGCTCTACTTTCCAGCAATTTCTCCTTCCTTTCCTTCTCTGCTAACTACCCCCCTCCTTCCGCTCTGTTTCCTGTTTTATTTTCTGGCTCTTGCTCTGACAGGAAAACAAGAAAGCTGAACCTTGTGCTCTCAAAGCCCTGGCTTGTCAGAATGGAGGAAGACTAGGTGGGATGGGAGGGCATTCTAGAAGGGTCTCCAAGGCCATGGGTAAGTAATTGAGAAGGCAACTCTCTCCAGTCTGCTTTTGGAGTCTGCAGCTAAAATGGAGCCTGCATCTATCTACACAGGGAGCCAGCCGAGCAACCAGCACTTGTGGGAGAGCCAGCGAGACAGAGACGTATCCAAGGGTTCCAGAAAGACTCTATAGACCCAGTCACTTCCATGAAGAAGCAAATATCCCATACCACCAACAAATGATTTCATAATACGAATCCCTGACCTAAACAATACAAGCAGTGCATCATCACTGTTTCTGGAATCCTAGAAGGTAAGAGAGTTACAGCATTTCCGTGTCTCAAACTTGCCTGGCTCTGCTCTTGCTGCTTCCCCTGCTTGAAATGCCTCACTGCCAGACCACCCTTTGGCCAGGCCGCTACCTTCAGGTCTCAGCTGAAAGGTGGCCTCCTCAGAGAAGCTCTCTCCCACTACTGAGCCACAACCAGCCCCCTGTACCATCCCATCACCCTGTTCTGTTATCTTCATAGCACCTCTCACCACCTGATTGTCCTGTCTATGAATTTTACTGCTCTCCTTGTCTGGTTCCCTCTTTCGGAATACAAGCTTGAGAGAGTGGGGACCACATTCACCGGAGTATTATCAGCACTTATAACAGTGCTTTGCACGTTGTGTGTACTCAGTAAAGATCTGGTTTATAAATCTGTTTAACCTGATACCTGTATTTTATGGATGTGGGAAGTAGGCACAGAAAAGGGGGAAGTGGCCAGCCTAAAGTTACACAGCTGGTGGCAAAGGCAAGACTTGCATTCAGATCTCCAGGCTGGCTTTTCTTCCTGCCACTCCACACTATTTTAAACTTTCTTGAGTTTACTTCTTTCCCTCTTGTCCTTTTGTTCCACACAACTAAGAATCTGTACAGGCTATGCCAAGAACCCTGCATAGGGCACACTGTATCTTAACAGCTCCTAACTACTCTTTCCTCTAATAAATTCCTATCTTACCTATTGGATTTAGTCCACAAAATTGGAGTTCCTACCATGTGACAGAGGATCAGGATGTAGCTCTGAGCAAGACAGACACAGTCCTTGTCCTCATGGAGATGATAATAATATCTACCTCATGGATACTCTAGTGCTTGGCCCAAAGTGATTGCCCTGAACGAATAGGGTAAAAAGCCGTGTTCCCACTGGAGGTGTGAAGAAGGAAGTTCGGCAGTTCTCATGGAGCTCTCACCATCCTGGGGCAACCTGACAACTCATTTCTTTCTGTTGCTGCCTTGCCTGGCTCCTGTACCATATCTGAAGATGCCCTTGGCCCCAGACTGGGCAGAGGAACAGACCAGTGTATCCATTCTCATTAATTCAGTTTCATACACTAGACTTTCCACAGCCCCAGTCCCATGGGAATCATGGCATAGCTGACCCTGATCTTGGCTTTGAGGCCACGCCATTATGGGACAAAAGCGACTGCACTGGCCTCTGATTCTGTTGCTGCCAACTTAGCAGGCAGGCAGGGGCTAATAACGTATGATGACAGGCAGCTGTGCCTTCCCAGAACTTTATCCCGTCTTTTCTCAGTGGGCATTCACTGGCAGTTTCCAAGGGTGCTGGGTGACATTTACATCCATCCTAAAATCTGGGGTGGCACCAATCAGGTTTTGGATGTTCCTTTTGGCCTCTGCTGTATCATTTGAAGATGTCCATCCACAGCGGGACAAAGACCCCACTCGGCCTCTCAACGGCAGGAGCCAAACACTGATCTTTTAAAGGCCATGGACACTAAATATTTTTCACCCTTCCGTCAGTGTTTGCCTTTCAGTAGTTAGAAAACCTTGACCCCACTGAGAGGCCTAGTGGGAAGGGCCTTAGCCACTTGGGGGTGGCAGTGGCTGCAAGGCAAAAGAGCCAATGAGGTTGTGAGTATTGTTTGGGCCAGACTTGGCAGCTCTCCAGCTATGAAAGAAGGTTAAGGTCATTTGGGGGGTGGGGAGGGAGGAGCCTGGGAAAGAACTACTGGCCACACCCCTGGGTTCTCTACTGGCTAGGTTCTATTTACTTCTCAAAAGCAAATTACTCACAGCTCAGTGGCTAGCAGTTCTCTCAGTCTGTGGTAACTCCAGTCAGAAACTGGAGACCAGGCTAGGCTCCCCCTGCATTGCAGGGGAGCAGATGAAAGGAACCCAGGAAACCAAACTCCTAGGTAATGCTCCACACAGAGCCCAGAAATGCACTTTCTAGACTAGAAATGGAGCTCAAGAGGCCCAGTACAAAAATAGTCATTAGCAACACAGCTCGCCAAAATATAGATATGAAAAGTTTCCCATGTAGTTTTTTTTCCCCAGAAGGGTCCTAGGAAGGTGTCTTGGTTGACGAAGGTTAGCCATTGTCTCTACCTCCCCCTCAATCAATAGAGGAATACTGATTCCTGTCCCTGACCCAAATATTAACAACCGCACTTTAAAAGCACTTAGCTTGATGAACACTTGATTGAAATTCTTGGGACAATTTTTACCTCATGCTGACTACGACAAAAACCAGTCTTGCCTGTTGAGCTCCGCGGCTAGACTCAGTTACTCCTGCCTGTTCTCTGACCCAGGAAGGAGGGGGCCTCGACTGTGGAACCTTGCTTGGTGTTTGAGCTCAAACCAGCCGCTTTCCTTGACTGTAAAATGGGAGCCAGAATACTGAGTCCCAGGCACCGTCCTTGATCCCTTGCAGGATGATGTGATGGACAAAATCTGGTACACAAGTAGGTACTCACTAGAAAACTTGTTTCAGGTTTCACTTCGAAGGGTCCACAACAACGTCATTTTCTCTGTTACTGCTTGTGGTCTCTTCATTGTTTCCCTAAGGAAGGAGATGAACAGAGAAGCTGTATATTGCAACATTAGCCTTATAAAAGTAACCGCATCTGGCCACAATTTCATTCAACAACTATTTAAGTGGTCACCCTGTGTCATAGGACCAGGATGTAGCAGTGAACAAAATAATAATGCTCCCAGCTCACATTGTAGTGGGAGACAACAGGTGAGTATAATACGGTTGACCCTTCAACAACAGAGGGTTTGAACCACGTGGGTCCACTTACACAGATTTTTTTTTTTTTTTTTTTGGATACAGTACTATAAATGTATTCTCTCCTGTCATTTTCCTAACATTTTCTCCCTCTTCCTTGATAGTAGGCATACTGTCTATAATACATATAACCTACAAAATATGTGTTAATCCACTGTTAATGTATCAGTAAAGCTTCCAGTCAACAGTAGGCTATTAGTGTTCTGTTCTGGGGGAGTCAAATTATACATGTATTTCTCGGGGAGGGAGCACCTGGCTGGCTCAGTCGGGATGACTCTTGATCTCGGGGTCATGACTTCAAGCCCCAGGTTGTGGATAAAGGTTACTTAAAAAAAAGTAGGGGCGCCTGGGTGGCTCAGTGGGTTAAAGCCTCTGCCGGGGATCGAGCCCCACATCCGGGCTCTCTGCTCAGCGGGGAGCCTGCTTCCCTTCCTCTCTCTGCCTGCCTCTCTGCCTACTTGTGATCTCTGTCTGTCAAATAAATAAATAAAATCTTTAAAAAAAAACAACAAAAACAAAAAGTAAAAATAAATAAAGGCAACATTTGTAAAATTTGAAAAAAAAGTATACGAGTAATTTTGCCCAGGGAGGGCGTTGGCACACCTAGCCTCCTCACTATTCAAGGGGCAACTGTACAACAGGCTGGATGTAACAAGAGCTACAAAGAAGGCAGAGAGGGAGATAAGGCAGGGGGCCAGATATTGCTGTTTTAAATTGGGTGGATAGGGAAGGGTTCACCCACACAGTATCTGAGCAAAGACCCGAAAAAGAGGACTTCAGCCAAAGAGTTATCTGGTCAAAGAGTATTCTGGACAGAGGGGATGGTAGATGCAAATGCCCTAAGGCAGAAATGTCCCTATGTGGGGGAGTGAGCAATGGGGAGGAGAAAAGAGGCCCAGAGGGCTAACAGCAAGCCAGACAACCAAGGGCCTTGCAGGTCATTCTGAGGATCTGGACTTTACTGAGACAGAGAAGACTGAAGGATTTTGATTTTAGGTTTTAAAGGGAGTGTTCTGGTTGCTATGTCAAGAATAGGTTCAACCAGGCAAAGCAGAAACAAGGAGGTCAGTTTGGAGATTTCAAGAATTTTACGATAGGGTAGTGTCTTGAACTATAGTGGTAGTGTCTCGACTGAGGGCTCTTTTTTGGAGAGTGCAAACAGACTAGGTTTGGAAATGAAAGTAGTTTTTTGTTTTGTTTTGTTTTGCCAAGCAATGGAGTTGCTGTTTACTGGGAAAAGTATTGGAAAAGCAGATTTCTAGGGGAAGATAGGGCATTTTAGCTCAGGGGTGTTCAAATTAAACTTTCACACAGTTAAGTTGGAGCCTGCCTTGAGATAAATGCTCGTCTTACTGTTAAAAAATTTCTCGGGGCACCTGGGTGGCTCAGTGGGTTAAGCCTCTGCCTTCGGCTCAGGTCACGATCCCAGGGTTCTGGGATTGAGCCCTGCATCGGGCTCTCTGTTCCACAGGGAGCCTGCTTCCCTCTCTGCCTGCCTCTCTGCCTACTTGTGATCTCTGTCAAATAAATAAAATCTTAAAAAAAAACAACACCAAACTTTTTTCTCAGGAAAGCAGATATCCTCCCTTAGCCAACTATTTCCAAAAAAACCACTTTTTTTTTTTCTAGAGTATCATCAATTTCTTTGGCTACTTATGCCCACTTTATTTCAAGGGGCTAAGGTGCCTTTTATGCCTAGAACTACCTGTTGCAGGTGAAATCATCACAGCCACAGGGTCCAGGATGCCACCATTTAGGGAAGAGAGCACACCAAGAGAGATTTCCAAGAACAGGACCGGCCATGGCCATCCCCACCTCCCCTCCACCCCCCCTAGTCCCCCACCCCACCAAAGGTCAAGCTGTTAATTGGTTTGAAAACAGTAAAAAGCCTCACAAACGTCTTACCAAGATTTAATGTACATTTATTCTTAACACGTGGAACATATAGTATAAAGATTTCATACTGAATAAATGATATTCATTAAGCCAAAAAAGGAAAAAAGGAGGAATTTACATCAAGTTTTAGCTACATTGTTTGAAATACAAATATGCAGATTTTATCACTGAAAAAATCTCAATTGTGTTTCTTCATCAGGGAACTTCAACTGAACCTAGAACTTTTTCACACCTCGATTAGAAAGAAAACAAAACAAAACAAAAACCCAGAAAAAAATAAACTATAAGTTGATTGGCTGCTGAGACAGCAAGGACTTTTTACAGAGACCTGTACAGCATCGCGCCAAGAGGGGCGATGTCTGGCAAGAGATTAAATAGCTGTGTCTCGCTTTGTGCAGGTCACCAACTTGTTAACTCGTCATACTATAAAGGGGCAGCTGGGAGGGGGACCAAACTGTGGGGATCCAAGGGTATGTGCAATGTACAACGTCATATATATACACACGTGGCAGCGCAGCCGCTGCAGCTAAAGGTTAAAACCAGTTCTAAGAGGTGATCTCAGGGTTATTCATACAATCAAGGAGGAGAGAAAGAGGTCAGGGTGTTGTAGGTTCACACATGATACTTTGGGGGAAAAGCCTTTTTTTTTTTCTCCTCAACATTTAACTAAAAACATTTTTAAAAACTACAGCTTGCTGCTGACCCAGCGCTTCTCTTGTTTCCATGTGAGACATTATTATTACAGTATGTTTACAGTATCAGGTGTACAGTACAGTACATGGAAGGGTCTACACTCTACTGCACAGGCCTCTCCAGTGAACAGGGTCTGTCCACAGCTGCGAACTTCTCGGCTCCTGCAAGATTGTGAATGTACAACAATAAACCACACACAGTTCAGCAGTCACCTTTTTTGTCCTTCAGAGGGTTTTTTTTTTTTGTATTTTTTCCTTTTTTTTTTTTACCATTAAAAACAGTTATGAAATGTGGCATCCCGTTGATGCAAGGGCCGGGAAAGCCATTTTTATTTTATTTTTTTTTCCCCAAACTCACTGTAAACGACAGTAACTTTGGTTAAAATAAAAAAGTCTTCTATGTAGGCAGAGCTTTGTCTTTTCAAACAGGGTGGGGTCCTGAGGGGGGTAAGGTGAGGACGAGGAACAGAAAGGTGTGAGGTGGGGGGTGGGGGGTGTGGAGAGGAGGAGGAAAGAGAAACAGGAGAGACTTTTTACCCAAGGGAGAAGCTGGACAGCACAGGGTAAACTGGATTCTGAGGTGGTTTTGCATAAATAAAGGGCAACAGTCAGTTTCTAAGTTCTCCACACACGCACACACACACAGGGAGGGAGGTGTCCCACGGCTGTCATGACTGGCCAATCAGAAACAGTACATCACAAATGACTTGTGAAACCAAGGAGTTCATCAGCGGCGATACCGAGATGTCCAACAGCCGTGACTCGTACAGCGTGAACTCCGAGTGGTTCTCGTCCACCTTGGCCAGGGCCAGCAGTGCGCGGGCAGCCCGCCGCATCATGTCCACACTCGTCGGCTCAAAGGGCGGGTTCTGCATGTGGAGCAGGCTGGCCTGGCTCTGCTGGAACTGCGTGGCAGCGAGGCTGTCCTCCAGGAAGCCGAGGAGGTTGCCGATGCTGCCCTTCTGCACGGCGATGGCGCGGGCTGCCAGGCTGTCGCCCTGAGCCAGGTTGGCCAGCAGCACCACGGCCATCTCCCGGCACACTGGGTTCTTTCGGTCACTGAGGAAGCGCACCATGGTGCTATACAACTTCTCCAGGCGGCTGAAGGGGGGCGTGGCCAGGATCAGGTCCACATTGTTGTCCTGGATGCTGAGTTTGCTAAGGGTTTCCAAGACCAGTCTCTGGGGGGAGAGGACGGCGTTGGGGCCCAGGGTGGAGAAGGGGTCCTGGGCTTCAGCGGAAGGGCAGACGGCCCAGTGTAGGAGTCCGTCCAGGACAGGCAGGCAAATGCTCTCAGGGTATGGGGAGAGGTCCAACTGGCCCGAGATGTTGGCGAGCGTGACCAAGGTGTTTTCCCGAAGCATCTCCAAGCAGTCCCACCACCACTCCACTTTGTTGCAGCTCACCCCTTGGTCCTGCTCCTCCTCCTTCTCGTAAGTCAGTGGTGCCTGCTTCCGCTCTGGGTGCTTATGGTGTAGGAGGATCAGCTTGCCCAGGATCAGCAGCAGCCCTGGGTGTTTGGACATCTCAAAGTCGTTGCCGGGCACAAACGACAGGCTTCGGATGGTATTGGAGACGCAGACACAGCGCTTGGCAAGGGAATCCTGCCAGTCCAGAAGGGTACACAGTGGGGTCTCATCTTTACTGTGGGGTTCGTCCTCTAGGATCTTGATGTTTCGGTGGCTCTGTGCCGGGCTGATGCCAAATGGAAACTTGCTGCTCTCCTTGGTAGCCTCTGCACTCTTAGCTCCCTCCTCGGTCAATGTGCTAGACCGGGTGGACAACATGTCATCCATTGTGGCTGTGATCCGTTTCTCTGGAGGGCCATCAGGCGGGGGGCCCTCCTGTTCTGTTGTCCCTGGCGTACCCTCTGCTGCTGTGACCTGTTTCCGGGTGACTGGTGGGCAGGGCACATGAGGCCGGGTTGGCAGCAGCTCTGTCTTGCTCTCAAAGTGGGTCTGGATATGCTCAGTGGTGTCCCCCCCACCAATCCGCCAGTGCAGCAGGCCACTGTCAAACTCCTGCACACGCCCAAGCTTATCTGAGCAGTCCACCACAAACGGGTCATTCTTCTGCACGATCTTTACTGGAAGCTTGTCAAACTTACTAATCAGTTTCTCCTCACTACTCTCTGAGGCTGCCTTGTCCTTGCCCGAAAAGGCCATCTCCTCGTCATTTTCCACTACTTCCTCCTCTTCTTCCTCCTCTAGTTTAGGACCTAGAAGGTCTTCCTCCTCCTCCCCCTCCACAGGGGCTGGACTAGATGCCTTGCTGAGTCTCCCAGGGTCCAGTAGTGTTCTCTGTCCTGGGTCACCCACCTCATACTCCTTTAAAATGCCAAAGATCTCGATCAGGCAACGTCGGAAATATTCCACAAGGAGCTCTAGCAAACCTGGGAGCTAGAAGAGAAAAACAGGAAATAAATGGAGAAAAGTGGGGCCAAAGGAGAGATTCTGTGACCTGAGAGGCCTCCCGTGGTCTTCTTCCTAATTTCCCCCTTTCCTTATACGTCAGACAACCATATCCCTGGGAGAGACGGAGTTGCTCCTTTCCCAAAGACTCTCCACAGAGCAAGTCATTCAATCTTTCCTGTGCCCAGCACACAGTTCTTCCTTCTGTCTGGCCTACCTTCATGTAAGCCTGCCTCCAGCAGGACGGACATGTTGACCAATAGCTCTGCACCTCACCATCTCTTGGCCTCCTCTTCCCAGCCAATTCCTGCTTTTCTGCACCAGGCCCAGCCTCCTACCTGCTGGTCATTGCCAATGTCCCTCTTAGGACACTCTCTATACTCCACTGCCAAGCACAGCCCAAGGCTTCAAGACGAGCTGAGAAGAGGTCAGCAGTGTGGACAGATGTTCACCTGCTCTCTTCTCCAACCTCCCCAACGTTCCAGGAGGCTGGACCTCCATGAATCAATCAGGCAACATAGTGAGTGGGATGAGGTTCAGTCCTCCAAACATGGGACCAAGCTGGTGCTAGGCAGACCCAAGTTCCAGTTTGGATCCTGTATAGGCCATCTACCTCTAGAAGAAAACACTGAATCTCTAGTCAGATTCATCTCTGGCTGAAGAGAGTAAAGCAGAATGAAAAACAAAAAGGGCTTTAGAATTAGAAAGATCTAGGTTTGCATTCTGGCTTTTCTAGGAACTAGCCATGTGTCTTGAACTCTCCAACTTGTACTACTTCTATCTTTCCATTGAACACGAGGGCAATTCCTACACTTGACACGGTTGTTCTGAGGTCTAAATGGAATATTCCAAACGCCTGGCATATGGAAACTGCTCAGTCAATAGCTGTTCCTTCGCCTTCTCATTGGGGGCAATTTTATGAAATGGACATAAAGTCAGGCTTTGGAATCGGAAAGACCGCTGACGGCGGTGTGAACTTGGGCAAAGATAAGACTCTGAGCCTCTTTACTCATTTCTAAGAGGCCATATTGTCTTGGAAGGCTGCTGTGAGGATGACATGAAAGAAAATATGAAGGACCTAGCACAAAGCAGCGGCACAAGAAAACAGTTAACTCTTCAATGCCCCCTAGTCAGCTCGATAGACGGATTGGTAGGTACTAAGGATGATCAAAAGAGTGGGACGGCGTAGCAGAAAGTCTTCCCGGCTGTGGGGAAAACTCAAGGCGCACATCCCGTGGAGAGAGGACCTGGAGAATCGCCTCTGCAAAAGTGTAGTTAAGATACTGCCACCATCACCGCCCACAAGCAGACTTCACTCCACTTCCCCTTTACACCTCAGGAGAACGGGGTCGATAAGGACCTCCGACGTGCGCAGCAGATGGGAGACAGGGTAGAAGAAACTGCATGGCTCACTAATAAACACCACAGGTTTTTCTTGGTAGTCTTGAAAGCTGGTGTCTTCACTCACATCAACAGAATCTGCATTTCGTACCAGTACCAAAAGTTTCTCCCCAATTCCCTTTGAAGTCTATCCTGATACCTGACACAAATTATTATTGTTCTCAGTGTTCTGGGCCCATGGCCAGTGGCAAAGTACTGGCATGGAATCAAAGCACTGGCACGGAAGGTACCAGAGAGTGAGCGAGAGAGGGGAGACCATGTTGGCTGGGGTTGGCTTAACTCCCCGTGTCACTTAGCGTGGTCTACTTCAAGAAGATCCCAGGCCCTCCCATTCTGCCCACCTTTCCCAGGCACCTGTACTCACCTGACTGAGGTTGAAGGTCATGATGCTGTTGTCATCGTACAGCAGGATGTTAATGGTGTCTAATGCCCACGTGCTCTCGGCCAGCAGCCCAGACTTGAGGGACATCATTACCCGCCATGCCTCCGGGGTTCCTGAAATAAACCTCCATGTCGCCCATCTACCAAACCCAGGTTGGCTGGATGCTCCCCCAGGGCTGGCCCATCAGTCCGGCTACTCTGAAGGGTAACACACGGCGGGAGGCAGTTCCTAGCTAGGAGAGGACACGCATCTACTTCTAGGCCCCCTTAGGACATCACCGCATGGAGCCTGCCTTTTGGTAAAGCCTAAAATAAGCCTTCTTCCTTATCCAAAGTTCTCTGGCTCTATTTTAGACAACAATGTACCGGGATCTTCTCCCATCCAGAATATTAGGATTGAGACAAAAAAACAGACAAGATTTTTAGGGGCAGATGAAGCAACCTGATCAGGGAGGTCTCCTTACCGATGTCTTTCATCGTGAGCCGCCGCCTCTGCTTCAACACAGGCTGTGTGGCTTCGACAGAGCCAGGTGGAAAGGTGATGTCCCGCCGGATCATGGGAGGCTGCACGGGGGCGGGTGCTATGTGCGAGGCAGGTACCGGGGGACCTGCCTTTTGCATCTTCATCCCAGAGTGTAGGAATGGAGACTTGCTAGGAGAGGTGCGATTCTCCATTGGCCGGGGCAGGGGAGCGGGGCTGGATACCTGAGGAATGTGATTCTGCATGCTTGGCGGGGGCTGGTAGT
The DNA here is from genome assembly GCF_922984935.1 of Meles meles. Taxonomy (NCBI): domain Eukaryota; kingdom Metazoa; phylum Chordata; class Mammalia; order Carnivora; family Mustelidae; genus Meles; species Meles meles. Next base: position 197,287,081 of record NC_060066.1, read on the forward strand.
TGGATGGAGGGGGCCTTGTCATGGGGGGCACGGGGGCAGAGGGACCATATGGAGGCTGACGCGTGCCATGGGAAGGCCACGGGCCTTCATGGTTGGCCCTCTGATCCGTATGCAGCATTTCATCTGTTCGGTTCACGCCATGATAGGCGGGGCCCTGGGGGGCAGAGCCAGTGCTCTGCCTGTTGGTGTAATTGTAGGTCATGTCATTACGCCCCTGCCACATGGTGCCTTGCTGAGCGACCTCAGCCGATGCTTGGATGGGGCCGCCCATCATCTGCGGTGGCATGTTCTGCTGGGCATTGGAGCCGGGGGGTGCAGAGACACGGTCTCGGCCAAACTGGAATGGAAACTGGTTCTGGGGGCCGCCCGCTGGTCGGCGTTCAGTAGCAGCGGCAGCAGTGGCAGGATAGGCGTTGCCGTACTGGTTGTACACATCTTGCTGAGGGGAAGGCTGGGCAGCTTGCTGCTGGCTGGCAGGCTGGGGCTGGGCTGGGGGCAACTGCTGCTGCTGGGGCTGCCCCTGCCCCGTGCTGTACGGCACGCTGTACATCTCCCCTTCATGCCGCTTGGCGGGAGGACCGTACGTGCCATCCATTGGCCGTTTGTAATTCTAAGACAGGGACAAGCAGAGGGGAAGTTAGTATTCTGCGCTCAGGGACCCAAGACCCACAGCTGCCAAGACTGCTACAGCAGACCCTCGCCGGCCTTACTTCTTTGCCTCCAAAAGAGGACACGGACTCCAAGGGAAGAAAGGAATCACCTTTACAAATGATCTTTTGAAGCTGTTTCTGAAAGCAAGAATCAGTCCCTATTTCCCCCTGGTTCTCCCTTGCTCTAGGTAGAAAAACGTAGAAAAGTTCAAAAACCAAAACACGGTTGGTTTCTGGCTCCTTTGGGGAACTGGAGAGACTGGACTGGAATCTAAACAGGGATGAGATGGAGGGCTTGGCTCTTCAGCAGAACTATGTGGGTGGGAGAAAACCGAAGCATCTAGAGCAAGCCCTTCTTACACTTTTCAACTTAGGCCTCGAATCGGCTAAAGGGAACCTATGTGTCAGTGCGTCCTGCTGTCCTCACCTGCTGCTGCTGCTGATACATTGTGGTCTGCTGGCTGGGGAAGGGGCTGCTGGAAGGGGTGCCTTGAGTGGAGAACTGATTGCCATAGGAATCATGTCTGTAGGAGGGAGAGAAATCAGAGGATCAGGGTGGGAAATGGCAAAGCCTGAGCCACAGAGACACTAACACCAGCCTTCCCTCACCGTTGCTGCTGCTGCTGCTGCTGCTGCTGCGGGGGGTAGCGGCTGGGAGAATACATCCCCGAGTCTGGGTTGGAAGGCATGAGATTCGGCTGTGGGGCTCCAGTGCCCATGTTTCCCTCGGGTCCTATTCCAGGCTCCGTCCTAAACACAATTGGAGAAGTGGACTGAGTCCACAACAGCTGTGGGGGGCTGGGGTGGGACAGGAGCATGGGCCATGCTCACCTCACTCTGTCATAAGGACCTCCATAGGGATAGTGCTGTCGCGGTCCCATCGCCACATTTCCCAGCCCAGGGCCGGCAGCTCGGCTGTAGGGGTCTCCCATTCCGCCATTGGGGCCCTGCCCTGAGGACATGAAGGGATCGCTCCCTGGCGCTGCACATAGAAAGGAAAGCAGTGAGCAAACTGGTAAGCCAGCAGGCCTAGCAACCCACACCTTGCCTGCCCCAAAGACCAGGCCCTCTTCAGGGCTTTGGCTTGTTCCTACGGTTTCCCTGACAGGTTCAGAAGAGATCTAAAGAGGCTCCAATCAGCGAAGAGCTCCTACTTGTTGAGGTGTGACGAGGTGTGGCCAGGGAGAGGGAGACAAAGGAAGGAGGTAGGGATGAAGAGTGGTAACTTAGGTCTGGAAAGACCGTATCTCCAAGAATGGCTTGACAAGAACAACCCTGAACCGCTCAAGATATCCCCCCATTTCCCTGGCTCTGTCCTCAAGCAGTTGGTCACCTTTCCTCATGCCGCCATAAGGATCCTTATTTGGCTCGTAGGACATGCGCCCCATCATGTCAGAGGTATTCATACTGGGCTGGTACCCAGGGTTTGGAGTCATGGAATTCCGCTTCTGGAATGTGGGGTCACTTCCATCAGGAAAGGCATCCTGGATCCCGACCGAATTGCTCCTGCTCCAGAGTGAGGAAAGCCAATTAAACCCCAAATAAAGCAATTCCTCCAGTAAGCAGGGCGTGTGAGAGTCCCTGGCTGGGCGGGCAGAGCAGGGACACCTCGGGCTGCACAGAAGCTCCTGCAGTTCCGCCCAGGTCTCCCAAGCCCCTTGCCCCTGCTCCTGGCCTTACCTCATGCCTGGCAAGGGCGGGATCTGACTGTGCGGTGTGGATGCTGGAGTTGGTGGCTTCAGGTCTCCTCCTTCTGCCATGGAACTGCTAGTTGACTGAGGTGTCTGCGGCCCCTGCATAGACCCAGATCCCGCTGTGGATAGAGATGTGGGATGAGCTGGCAAGTCTTTAACTCTCACAGAAATACACAAATGCCCTGGGGGCTCTATCGAAAGGATCGTTATAAGGCTAAAGCTGGGCTTCTTTAAAGTCTGAGTCGCCCTTCTCAGCAGGGGATATGTAAGGCCAGGTAATAAAGAAGGGAATTTGAGTTTTCTTTTCTTTTCCTTTTTTTTTTTTCCCCACAAAGGCTCCGTGCCCACTGTGGAGCCTGATGTGGGGCTTAAACTCATGACTCTGATCAAGACCTCAGCTGAGAGCAAGAGTCGGATGCTTAACTGACTGAGCCGCCCAGGTGCCCTGGGGAATCGGAGGTTTCTGTTGCTCCTTGCTACTGTTCAGATCTGGAGACTAGGAGTAGCGTGGAGATGCCATCACCATGCTAGGGATTTCCTTGAGTCTCTGCCAGCTTCCCTGACTACTTTTCTTTAGTTCCCCAGGGACCATGTCTAACCTACTAAACCCTGTAATGCTGGTGTACAAGTTCCCAGTCAGAGCCCCTGGAATCCTAGGTAAGAAGGCTCCATCTTGTCCCACACCTGCAGTGTACTTCAGGAACCTAGGAGCTCCCACTCAACAAACATCTAGCACAGTGTCACCTCTCAGGTTTCAATGTTCCTCCAAGCTGATGCGAGCAGAACTACCAGTAATTAATGTTTCCATGAGTTACCATTCCCAGCAGCAGATATCCCACTGCTTAGGCCTCCCCAGCTGATGAGTCATCTCAGGCACTCATTACACCCTCAGAGGTCAACACCAGGGCACATGTGTTTACACCCACCTTCTAGGAGCCCTGGCCTTCTTCCCTCCCCATGCTTGCTCAGGCCCTGGCCTCCTCTCAGAAAGGAGGGTGGGCAGAGGCACTCCCATCAGAGCGTTCCATTCATATCCCCTCCCCAACCCCTCCTTCCCATTCATTAGCATCTCCGCTCTCTGGGGAATCCAGGGCTCTAGTCTGAGCTGCATTCTAAGGCACTGACATCAGTGGGCCAAAGCTCCCAGATGGCCCTGCCTCACTGTGATTTGTCAGACTTCCCCACTCCTCTGGTGTCCCTCCTACTCGCTAGTTTACAAACATTTGGCAAGACGCCAGGTGCACAATGAAAATTAAAACTTAAGGGCTGCTACAGACTACCTCTCAAGGGAGTCGCCACTGGCCGCTGCTCTTCAGTTCGATCACCATGGTAAGGCCTGGGGTAGGGCAGGGCAGAGCAGCCATCCCTAGGGCCAGGTACTGCCGCGTAAAGGAGCCTGAATCCCTGAATGCTACCCATGAAGGGTGAGCCTTGGTAGGCTGCGCACCCGATCCTTACCAGGAGAGGGAGGCTGGATCTTGGGCTGGGACTTCTTGGAATCAGCAGCTGCAAAGATGTCTGGGGGAGGGTCTTCTCCCCGTTCAATCTTGCACTCAAAGGCATAGAGACACTGGATGTACTGCTTTTTCAAGGAGCTGGCAGCACTGCTTGAGGTGCCCACGTTGAGGTTGGTCGCAAGTTCCCGCCATTTTTTGTTCTTGTTGACCTGTACAACCAACCAGAAGAGTCGAGGTCCATCTTCCACCTGGTCTTCCTGCTCACAAGCCCCAAACCCTGTCAGGCTACCAGGCACTCATCTCTCATGGAATCGCAGTTAACCAACCAAAGTTAAGCCCCCTTGGTGCAGAGTCCACAACAAATGTTAAATCCATGGCTAGCTTCCCTCTACCCTCAGCAGGCTCTATCCACAGATCACAGCAACTAGCAGACAGTGCTTATTCAAAAAAGGGCAGATTTCACATCACTATTAATGGGAGAGAACAGAATTCAGAAGGTACGATGCTTAACACAAGTACAGTACTGAAAAGGGCTGTGCAAGTCACCATCAGATCCAAACCTCTTCAAAGGCAACAATAAAAATCAACATTTTCCAAAATGAAGGCATGGCAGTATCAGCTACCACTCTGCTTGACTTACTTCGTCAAACTGGAAGTTTCCATATCTGGGGTGTTTTCTCATTGTAGGGCTCTTTGCAAAATTTACATTCTTGTGCCTCTGCTGTCCCGCTTCTCAGTGACATGTCACAAACTACAAGCTCCCTTTCCTCACCAGTCACTGTCCTGGTTGTCCAGTAGACCTTTCAGAGACCTTCTCTGTGCCCTCCCAGTGGCCAGCCTACACTTGTCTCCTTTCCTAAGCTTCAGGACACACTGACCAAGACCATTCCCCGATCCCTACAATTAGATGGCCTTGCTGCTCTAGCCAGGCAGGTGTTCTTCTTCATGTATTCTCATGCTTACTCATCCACCTCGAAGTCTGGGAAGACCAGCTTTCTAGTCCCAGCCCACACAGGAAGCTCAACATGCTGTGGTCTGTCTCCTGACCTGGTACCTACGATACCAGAGAGAAGAGTGATAATAAGGAAGCAAAGAGAGGGACAACCTAGATGGTGGGGAGGTGACCAGGAATACTTCCAGAGCAGGCTACCATCTGAGCTGAAGCCTGAAGGTCGGAGATGGAGCTGGCCAGGTATATTCCAGACTCTCCTATATCCGTGCCATGCAGGCTGGTCAACTGGATGACCCCCTCCTCTACCTACACCCTACTAAGCCTTCACAGAGGCTCAGGACTCATCTTCTGCCTTCTCGGAAGCTTCACAAACTAACTCTCTCCTCTGAACTCGCACTGTCTTTAGCATTCAGTTACATCCTAGCCCCTAAAAGGCTGGCATCCTTTCGCCAACCGGAAGACAGGCACAGACTTCGGGATTCCCTCTGGACCGCATCCTAGGTTCAGTGAATCCAGAAGCCCATCCAATCAAAAGTATGCTGAACCTAACCCGACGCCCCCTCCCTTTCCCTACAGGCAGGAGAAGCCCGCTTTGGAGAACTCAATACCAGGGAGAATGACAGGAATAAGCCCAGGGTCACCTCAGAAGCCTGCTGTGGCTTTGCTTCCCACGCCAGTTATGTGGCGGTGTGCACGTGTCTTGTTTTGTTTTGTTTTCCTTTGTGGGGGAGGGGAATAAAGCCTGAAGGGAGAAGGAATTCATAACTTGACTGTTGGTTGGCTTCATTCCAATCACTTTCTTTTCTGCTGGTGACAGCTGTTTTCCTCTTCTGATTTAGAAGGTTTGGAATACGTTTCTCCCCGCCACGCCTCCCCCTGAGCTCAGCCACAAACTCAGATCCAACAGCAGGCTCCTGATCTGATGACTACAGAACACACATAGGAGGAAAGTTTGCAAAGCACAGCACTGCCTCAACTCTTTGCCTCCTGGGCTGCGTGTGAAGCAAAGCTCTAAGGCCTCAGAGCAGGGGCAAGGCTCAGGGAGGTATTCAGTTCAGAGGTTTTTAGCACAAACTAATGCATTCACGTCGGTATGCCACATGGAGCACCTAAACACAATTTCCCCTTTAACTTCATCCCTCATAAGCTATTTCTATCAAATAGCTCCTGAAATCCTATCTTCACTGGGATTGGAAGGAAAGGGTCAGCAACTACTCTGGCTATGCCCATACCATCTTACAGACCAATTTACATGGCAGACATCTTGCTGCAAGCTTTGAGTGTTCTAGCTTCTCACGGTCTAGCAGGATACACACTCTCCCCACTTTACAAGTAAGAAAGTTAGGGCTCAGAGTGGTCATACACCTTGATTAAGGTCACATGTGTTGTTAAGTGGCTAAGAAAGAATTCAAAACCAGACCTATCTTTCCAAACCATGTCCTTGCTTACTATGCCAAACTGCCTCCCGCATTTTCCCTATCTTTGCACCCCAGTGAGACCCTAAACATATGGTAAACTCAATGCTAATACATCATACTACCCAGGCAGGTCTCAGCCTCCTGTCTTTGTCTTATCTTCTGGAAGCCCTGTGCTTCCAGTCTGTCAGTATGTGCCTCAGAGAGCAGGAGACGTCCCTGTGGGAGGCTTGGCACCAGGTGAAGCCACTGAGTACCTAGAGAGAGGAAGCCAAGTGCTAGGCACTCACCTGAGTCAATCCACCAATCTCCTTCACAGACACATAGAGGCGATAGAGGTCCAGAGGTTTCCTACCCACAGCAGGCAGATTTGTCATGCCCATGGCCTTCTCCTCCGTGAAGGCCAGATAACGGTCCACCCACATCTTCCTCTCAGGCTCACCACCCAGCTCATACAACTTGGTGATCTTCTCATTGGTTGTAGTAGAAGAACTGGATTTCTGGAAGGGGCAGGTCAAGATTCATAGGAACCGGTCAGATTCAAAGCCTATGCTAAGGGTGGTCTCAGAAGTCCTCTGATTAGGGCAGTGGTAGAGCTTCTTATTCTGGGGTAGTCACTAACATGTACCTTGCCTTTTTCAAGGTCAAAAGACCAAATGGGAGCTAGAAATTCTTCCTGTAAAGGAAGGAAGCTACCATTGCCTATGTATTATGCATTGGGTGCCATGCTAGATGCCTTTATATATTAGGCATTATTAATTATCCTCCTCTTAAAAGATAAGCAAGCAGGCACAAGGAGCCCATTCCTAAAATCTCACTGCTCTTAAGTAGCAGAGCTAAGTGTCAAACCCTTATACACCTGACAACAATGTCACTATACTACCCCCATGCTACTACCCAGGAGCCTGGGCATGCTGTCAGAGACTCTTTCAGAAAACTCAAGAAATTCAAAATGTGATTTCGAGACAATGGGATCTCAAATGAAAAGAAACTTCCTCCTGTCAAGAAAGGAAGGGTCTTCCTAACCTGCCTGAAAGGCTCTGGACGTTTATTGTCCTGTCCCAGACAGGAGGATGGCTACCAGGGCCTGAGAGCCAGAGGTGAGGGTCCACAGAATGTGGCAGCTGTACATTTTTATTTCCCCTACTTTACGAGATAGGGAAAATGGGGTATGACAAAGGGCAGAAATGTTTCGAACACTGAACAGGTCCCCAGACTGCCATACAACCCAACAGACAGCACACTCAGGACCATCCTACTGGGAGGCCAGCAAGGACCCAAACCCCCACCTGCCTCATCCTCCTCTTTACAGAACACAGGGCACCAACCATTCCTGCTGCTCAGAGGAAGGTCCAGGAAGAGAAGAGCAACTAGTTGCCCATGGCACACACCACCTACTGATGCATGAGGACAGGGTGCACAGTTTCCCAAAGGGCAATACAGAGAATTCTACACTGCAGGCCTGGCATTTCCTCTATCACTGACAGCTGTGAAAACATTGTTATTTCTATCAGGACCCGTTAGGCTAACTGAAGTCTAATTCAATGAGCTATTAGCCTGGGAGCAATGACCCTCCCTTCATGATTAGAAGAGGCAAGAGCAGACTTTTCTGAGATCTAATCTGTGTCATAAAAGGCTAGAGTCTAGTCACCCTCTTTTCTTTTTCCTTCCTATCCCTGGAGAGGATGGGACAGAGAGGTGAGAGGAGTCAGGATATAAATCATTACCTTGGATTTGGATTCTGTCTTGGGTGTCCCATCTGCCTTATTGTTCATTTTGGTGGCTGGAGTTAACTTGACATCCCCAAGGCCCATCATCTCTGGGCTGGCTGCCATCCCTATAAAAAAGAAAAAAGATCACAAGTCCAGTAAGTTTGACATGAAGATCATTCTAGAAGAAATTCCTGGGTGAGCAAAGGCTTGGACTTACCTGCTGAATTGTTGGCCATGGTCCCACCCATGGGATATGGGGGTCCCTGAGGGTTGATCATGCCAGCCATACTATTAATCCCTTGTCCGTAGGGAGGTGCAGTTCCCATCATGCCCCCCTGATTCATACTGGGGTAGCCTGGTGGCCTGAGGAAGAAGATGAAAAATGAGAGACAAGAGTTAGAAACAATGAGCTTTCAGATTTGGACCTGAGCTAAATAGAGTTTGTGAGCCAAGATCATCTAGTAAGGCTTACAAGGAAAAAGTTTACGGGTTTCCTAAACCACAACTACATACCACCTGACCTAGACATTCTATCTACTACCTTCCATGAAAGGTTCTAAGATGGTTCAGGCTCCAAACAGGAAACCATAGCTCAATTTTAAAGGATACAATCCTTGAAGAAGGGACCCCTACCGTGTCTCTTAAGTACCACCTCCCTCCAGGCACTTCCCAGTGTCAAATGTGTTTCCATTTAAGGGCCCTCTCTACGGCAAAAGGCCTAGATTTTACCACTTTTTCATGTCAAATCCCAACCAATCTGGACCCCTCACGGCACAGCACCTGGAGGTGCTTTCTTGATGGACCTACTGCTCTCTGCTTCCATCATTCTGAAGTACTATCAAACCCATCTCTTTACCACTAATTACCCTATTCTACCTTAGTTCATCAGCATTCCAGTAAGATAAGAGTCACTGTAAGAACTGTAGCCACCAACAATGGGGTACACAGAGCCTTCAAAAGCCAATGGAATCGTATTCACTGAAGTGAACAGCCACCAAAGTGAGTGTCCAAGGAAGAATGGATGAATCTTCAAAGTCATTAAACCAAATCACATGAGCTCTCTGCACTTTAGTGCCAGATTCAAACACAAAGGACCACACAGAACACTAGAGAAATGGCAAACCACAACCCTACCATCCTCTATTTCTCACACTACAGATCCAAGTCATGTGTATCATTAAAATCTCTTGGGAAACCAAAAAAACTAGATTGACAGAAGAAATAGAGAGACTCTGAAAACTTATTTTACTCATCAAAATAAGCTATGCTTTATAAAGTTCTTTACATACAATGTCTGGTCATGTGAAATTTGGTATCAACTGAAGATGCTTAAGAATCAGCATTTTTGTTGGTTTTCTTTCCACTGCAAGGAAACCCAGTTTTCTAAAGAGCTCTCAATAAAATACATATTTACCAAGATGGCATGGTTCAGATCCAGAAGCATCTCAACAACCCAAATAACCTTTGAGGTTTATTTCCTTCTGCTGACACCCTCTTCACTTCCTAGGCCTTACCTGTTTTGGATAGAGTTGGCAGCAACATGCATGGCGACAGCAGTTTCTTGAGTTTTCCGGTTCATGCCCCCTGGTGGGGGACACATCCCTGACCCAACCTGAGGTGGCATATTGGCCATGTTAGGGCCATAAGGCCGGTTGCCCATGGAGGCATGACTTATTCTCCCTGGAGGGAGTGTGCCATAAGGTGGGATGCCAGGTTGCCCATGCATCTGACCTCCAGCACCCATAGGGTTCATGCTTCCGGCCATGCCTGCACTGGGGTAGTTAGCATTGGGCAAGGCGTTATAGTTTGGCTGCCTGGGGTAGCCTCCTGGGAAGGAAAGAAGAAGAGAAGACGCAGAGACTGGTTAGTGATTCACTAGCAATTCCTTAATCTTGCTGAGCTCTAAAACTCCAAAGATAATAAATGATAGGAATCACTTGCTATTTGATTTGATAAAAGACCAACTTCACTGCAGCCTTCACCCCATTTTTTAAAAAAGAAGCGGGGGGTGGAGAGGCGAGAACACAGAAAGGCAGGCCTCAGTTGTCCTCTCATCCTAAAGCCAGCGCAGCACAGAGCAAGGCTGGCTGGCAGGCAAGAGTAGCTTTGCTGCTACCCAGGCCCCTCACCTCCCAGAACTCCCTCCTTTCTACATAGGTAATCTGCCATCTCTCCCGGGCTCTGCATGAGACATTCAGCTTTAAATCTGTCCAGAGCTCATTTTGAGCAAAGATACATTCTATTAGGACTAATTTACTTTAATGGCCATTAAGTGTCTGCCCAGTCTTGGGCAAAATGCCTTCTCCCCATTTTACAGATGAAAGAGAGGCTCAGGGATATTCAGGGACTTTCCCAGGATGATAGTCCTGCCTTATTTTAGGGCCTGGCTTTGGTGGATTTAAGGCAAAGGGCAGTCCTACTCTTAAAACCCAGAGAGCAGTGTATGTATACACCTCTGTGTACTCCTGACTGGGTAGCATACTCACCCTGTGGGCCATACTGACTCCCCTGGGGACCGTAGCTCCCCATGGAGTTCTGCTGGTAGGAGCCCATGCCTGTGTGCATCTGTCCACCTGAAGGCTGACGCGGAGATAAGGCCGAGCCGGGCTGAGGGGAACTGTACTGGGGCATCTGGGGGTTCCTCTGCATGTAACCTATTTGTGGGGAGTGTCCATATATTATTACCTCAGTACGATGAGAACAAAAGTTCTTCCTTATCATAGGACCTCACCATCTACATTTTCTATAGCAACTACTCGCACAAAGTCTGTATCTTATTTGCTATATAATTATGTGCTCTTTTAGGCACCCTCCAAAGTGACATAGCCATTAACCAGGGCACGGCAACTGTTTCTACTAAATGCAGGTCTGAAAGACAAACAGCACTGACAACAAAATGGGACAGCATTTAAAGAGTAAAGATTTGATGCTTCAGTATTTGCTGACCAAATTAGATACCATGTAGGGAGGAATTCAACAGAACACAAACAATGAAAAACAAGACTGGGGGTAACAGAATACTGGAGCCATCAGCATGGTCAAGCCCATTCTAACTTCACGATTCACTGCCGGGACTGTCCTAAGCTTCCTTGTCATACAGTTCTCCAACAACTATTGCACAGGATAACCAAATAGCTCCCTTAAACTTCCACACCTCTCTGAAAGCCCAGGGTCTTACCTCGATCTTGGGCAATGCTCGATTGGTTCATGGAAGGATGCATGATGCTGTCCGACTGGCCACTGGGTGGCCGAGGTGGCATCTGGTTGCCTGCTCCGAACACAGAAAGAAGCCAATTATGGCTAAGCCTGGAAATTCTAGCTAGGAGGTCATTTCAGAGCTGAAAATGGCTCCTGGCAAGGCTAAATCTCCCAATACCACATACACAGAAGGACCCCACCAAGGGGGTCCCACCTCTCTTCTTCGAATGCTGAAGGGAAACTTCATAGACATGAACCAGAGATGCTCTTTGTGGCAGGGGAAGGCTGGAGCCCTGCTATCACTGGGGGCCAGTCTCTTTACCCTCTCCCCGAAGTCCAGCACTTGAAGGTACCTGGCACTGCAGCAGGCGAGAGTGGTCCTGAGCGAGACTGAGCAACACTGGCGGGAGAGCCAACAGGGGATGGGGAGGGGCCTCGGATGCCAGGCAGGTGAGGGGAGGTATGAGGAGAGAAAGGAGACTGAGCTGGATTACTCTGCTCTCCTTGGCTGCTGGAAATCCCTGATGTGCTCACTCCAGGGCTCAGAGCTCCTTCTGTCCCCATGGGGAGATCGTCTATTGAACCAGACAGATCCTGAAACACACACAAGGATATGGATTAGCAGCGTTAGGCAGAAAGACTCTTCTTTCAACAGTTGTACTACACAATTAATATTTTCCCTAGACAACCAAGAGCAAACACACCGCACAAGTTATGTAGTCATGATACTAAAGCTTACAGATGGCACACTATTCAGAATCAGAGAGAAAATATCTTAGACTCTGAGCCTTTAGTCTTTGTCACAACTATTCAACTCTGCCACCATAGTGCAAAAGCAGTCACAGATAATAAATCAAAAAACTTGTGGACTGTGTTCTAATGAAACTTTATTTATAAAAACAAGTAACTAGGGGTGCCTGGGTGGCTCAGTGGGTTAAGCCACTGCCTCCGGCCCAGGTCATGATCTCAGGGTCCTGAGATCGAGCCCCACATGGGGCTCTCTGCTTAGCAGGGAGCCTGCTTCCTCCTCTCTCTCTGCCTGCCTCTCTGCCTACTTGTGATCTCTCTATGTCAAATAAAATCTTTAAAAAAAAATTGAAAACAAAACAAAACAAGTAACTAGCCCATAAGCTGTAGTTTGCTGACCCACGGTCTATCTACCAGAGCAGATCATCCAGCACTTTGATCTTCTTTCTTGTCCCCAACTTCTATAGGCATAAGAAAGCTGCTCTTTCAGTAAGGCTTTAGTTCTTTCCGATGGGGAAACTTAACAAAACACTACCAGGATGGCACCAGGAGCTAGCTACAGGAGAATGTTAAACAAGTTTGGGCAATGTTCACAGATCCCCTCTCCATCAGATTCTTAAAACCTACATTTACCAAGGACACACTTGCTCCAAGTTACCACACAGTAAACATAAAGGATAGGACGTGGGAAAGGGATATATTGTATAGGAAAGATAATTCCTAAACTGCCAAGGAGATTTGGAACTATATTCCTAACAACTGGCCCACAATAGGGATGAACAAATGTTTACCAACTGAACAAATCAGTTTTCCTCCTAGCTTTTTCAGTGAGAACTTTACTGGGGGGCTTTGCTTACCTTGAATTCATCAGTAAAGAGTTCACTCTAGGTCAGTAAACTCCCAAGATTAGCAACCAGGAGCTCAATATGAGAAATGTTCACCACAGGAAATGCACACCCAGCCCCAAGCTCATTCTCTAGCAGTATCACTGGTTCAGCACCACACATTAACTTCAGGCTGGGAACTACTGTATGCTGAACAAAGGATGAGAGCCTTGGGTAGGCGCTCAGATCTGGGAAACACCTAATGGTGAAATGGTTAAAAAAGTTCTCTTAAAGAAATACACCTGAAGAAAAAGGAGATCCGAACTGGCCCGAGTTAAGTCCATTCTTATTACCATAACAAGCTCAGCCTAAAAAGATTAGTTCAAGATGACACTCACTCTGGAGTCTGACAATAACATTGAAGGCCACAGGGTATCTCTTGGGCTCTCCCCCATGTATCAGGTTGGTATCAGGCTGGTTGGACTTCCTGCAAACTACCTGGTTATTTCACTAAGCTGGGAACATTTCTGCTGAGTTCTATGGGAATAAAGCTTGCCCTGAAGGCAAGGCAGGCAGGTAAGTATGCATTTGTGCCTGTGTCCAGGTCTCCAGTGTTAGCTCAGAAGTCAGAAAATGCTAGCTTTCCTAGAAGCAGCAGACCTAGCACACATAGCATGCTTTAAATACTCAGTGAGAATTAGTCCCAGCATGGACAAGGAGGCTGTCCTGTAGGTAACAGCAGAGGGTGTCTTTCCTTGCCAAGGACTGAAGTACCTAGAGCTCTAAGAAGCCCTGGATTCATCCCGAGGAGGGAGGATTCCAGCCTCATGTGGAGGGCTAAGCTATACCAGGGACATCTGGCTTCTGATACAAGGAGAACAAACTCAAAAAGGCAGCAAGAAGACAAGAGATGCCAGCGGTGTAGAGCCTGAAAGCCACTTGTTAGGCCCGGATCAATAACAGAAACCATAGCTCAATGCTCTCGTTCAGGGACCAGTAGGTTTCCTCAGCATTCCTTCCCTCAGTACCCATTCCTTACTGGTCTGCCAGCTCCCGGCGATATGAACTACTTGCTTACAGAGAAAAGAAATCAGTGTGTGTGTGTGTGTGTGTTTTAAGATTTTTAAATTTATTTACTTGACAGAAAGAGATCACAAGTATGCAGAGAGGCAGGCAGAGAGAGAGAGGGAAGCAGGCCCCCCGCTGAGCAGAGAGCCCGACGCGGGACTCGATCCCAGGACCCTGAGCTCATGACCTGAGCCGAAGGCAGCGGCTTAACCCACTGAGCCACCCAGGCGCCCCAAATCAGTGTGTTTTAAGCAGAATAGGAATCAAAGGTCCTCCATAAGAACTTGGCCCTATTCAAATGGCTTTGGAAAATTAAGTGTTTTGAACACGTATGTATGTATATATGTATGTATGTATGTATGTATGTATGGGGGCGGGGAGAGAGAGAGAACACAAGCATGCCCCTGCTTGCTTGTGGAGGGCGAGGGAGGGGGAAAGAGAATCCTCAAGCAGACTTGCCACGGAGGGCAGAGCTCCATGCAGGACTCAATCCCAGGACCCTGAGATCAGACCTGAGCCAAAACCAAGAGTCAGATGATCAACTGAGCCACCCAGGCACCCCTGAATATTTTTATTTCTAATTAAACAAAATAGGAATATTCTCATGGCAAAAACAGTTCAGATAGTATAGGTAAAGCCAAAGTTCCCCTCTGTTCAACTTGGTATACACCCTTGGAAATCTTCTGAGGAACTGAAGAGGGCGGGATGGGGGGTACCCAATAGCCCACCAAGCACTGCTATGGGTCGGGACAGGGCCTACGGACGGCTCCTTCGGCCACACTTCTGTTAAAAACCAGGTTCTCCACAGATCCACAAGCGAACGTGCTAGTCCAGCTGAGAGATCCCAGAAGCATGAAGAAAAAACACTGGTGGCCACTGGGACTGTTCTCTCAGGACCCTGAGGGTCTCTGTGGCAGCAGTGGGATGGCCTCCCTCACAGAGGCACTTTGAGGAGCGCCATCAGTTTTGGTAAAGTGCCCTGAGCTCCTTGGAGAAAAAGTGTTAAATAAACCACTGTCAACAGCAGCCCCACGTGGGCAGGGATGCCTGGGCACAGACTAACAGTGGGGAAGGAAGCAGCGTTAATCTTATCTCTCTGATTTGGTTGGTTTGAGGCCAATCTCTCAAATTGTCATTTTCAGCAGATGGCAACTGGTCAGCATGAGGGTAGTTGATTTAAAAGGTTTTTTTTTTTTAAGTTTGTTTTTTTTTTTTTTTTTTTTTTAATTGGGGTGCCTGGGTGGCTCAGTTGTTAAGCGTCTGCCTTTGGCTCAGGTCATGATCCTGGGGTCCTGGGATGAGCCCCACATCGGGCTTCCTGGTGGGCAGAAAGCCTGCTTCTTCCTCTCCCACTCCCCCTGCCTGTGTTCTTTCCCTTGCTGTCTCTCTCTCTGTCAAATATATAGATAAATGAAATCTAAAAAAATAAAAAGAGATTTTATTTATTGGTGGGGAGAGAGCTAGAAAGAACTAGAGAGAACACAAGCAGGGGGGAGGGGCAGAGGGAGAGGGAGAAGCAGGCTCCCCACTGAGCAAGGAGCCTGATGTGGGACTTGAGCCCAGGACCCTGAGATCATGACCTGAGCCAAAGGCAGTCACTTAACCGACTGAGCCACCCAGGTGCCTGTGGTTTTTTTTTTTTTGTTTTTTTTTTTTTTTAAGAACTAGAATGTTAGCATAGAAAGGGACAAATCATTTGTCATTTACCATTTGAGCATGTATAATGTACCAGGCACTTTATGGAGTTCCTTAATTTTCTATTACTCTTGGAAGCAGGTACTACTACCATTGACGTGCTCAAGACGCACACGCTGATGCTCAGAGGGATTGGGTTACATGCCCAAGTCACCCAACAAGTGAGCATCAGAAACTAGATTTTGAACCCAGGTCTGGTGAACCCCAAAGCCTATGTTCTCTCTCTTTCCATTATGCTGTGATACTATCCGGACTAAGAAAAAAATACCACACCTTTGAGTTAGGAGACCAAGGCCTGGTTCTTGGTACTTATCAGTTACGGCCTTGGACAAGCTGGCAACAAGCTGGGCCTGGTTTTCTCAGTTACACAATAGGGGGACTGGACAAATCTGAGTTTGTGGTAACCCTGGGCCATATGCATGAAACTCCACTGGCACCATATGGTTGGGGCCATATGGAATATGCAGTACCAGCAGTTAACAGCCTGGAATGAGAGATATGACAACACATAAGCAGTGTAAGATGTAAGACATATCGATCAGTCCCAGTAGCTTAATCACAGTAAATGTCTTCATTGGGAAATGGCAGGGCCTGGTGGGGAGGAAGACCCCAAAATAAGTGTCTCCCCTCTAACTACATGAACAGATATTGCTCTGAACTCCATGTTCTTTTATTACATGGGACACACTCCTGCTTTCTACCCCACAAAAAGCCAGTTTTTCAGGTCTTTTGTTCCACAAAAAGCCGGATGTCTGGTTGTTGAGTCAGACCTTAGTGTGCTGAACAAGTCTGACCTTCCACAACACACCTATCACACAAAGTTCAATCAGCCCAAGCCCCTACTCTCCCTGGCAGGGGCTACTTTTGCATTTCAAAACTCAGGGTGTCTTGGTTCTTCTAAAAGGCCCACCAAACAGGTATCTTCCAGGAGGTCTATTGAAAGAACTGTAGCAATGCCCCTTAAGAGGAAAGATCTCTTTCCCTAGGTTTGCTCTCTTCCAAGCATAATCCTGCTGAGAGATGGGAGGTGAGGATCAGCCCACTCAGTGCCCTGCCAGCTCCAAGGAAGCAGCAGGGCCAGGGAGAATTTCCTCACGTGTTTCCAACGTGTTTCATGCATTTTATTGCTCATCTACCATGCAGATCAAAAGCGCTGGAGCAAGTCCAACTATTTCACACAGAATCTCACACTCCAGGCTGGCTACAGCCCCGAAAGCCTTCGTTTCTTCACTTGAAATACTGCCCAATGTTATTTTGGGATGTGACCTGATAGAGGAAGCCCATAGGGACTCCATGACGATAACCGTTCCAGCTGTGATTGGTTGCCCAGCCCCAGCAAGTGCCAGCATGGGTTTGTCAGGCTCTGCTGACAAACAGAACTCGGCAGCTAACACCTTCTCTTCACACCACAACAAAACCATGCCTGAAATCACACAGTCCATACCTCGTTGCGGGGAGGGAGGTTGGGGGAGGCCTGCTAGTGCTCTCTCTCACAGGAAGGGCTGCAAGTTCTAACATGAATTGGCTGCCTGATGAAGTACATTTTCAAGCAGGAAGATACCAGATCAGGGTTAGAGGAAGGGGGTTTAAACAGTCTCCTGACAGAGCCTGAGGATGACATCAGTTCATTCTGCCGAGCAGATTAAATAATATCAACAGGCAGGTCTAAAGAACAGGCTCATGAAAATGCTCAACTCAGGGTTTTCTCGTAAATTTGCAGTCAAATGCTCTACCACTGAGCTATACCCCCAAGTCTTCTCGTAAATTTGGATGAGTCCTTGAGAAATGGAGCTTTTGTTAACCCAGATGGAGTTCTCGTTCTCCTTCAGTTGAGAATAGCTTTTGCCAAGTTGTGCTGACTACTGGCAGGGAAACCACCCACCAAGAGAACCAGGTAAATCCTACATATATACTTTTTTTTTTTTTAAGTTTATTTATTTCTTTGACACACAGAGAAAGATCACAAGTAGGCAGAGAGGCAGGCAGAGAGAGGGGGAAGCAGGCTCCCCGCTGAGCAGACAGCCTGATGCGGGGCTTGATCCCAGGACTCCAAGACCATGACCCGAGCCGAAGGTAGAGGCTCAACCCACTGAGCCACCCAGACGCACCCCCTACATACATACTTATAGGGGTGTGTGTGTGTGTGTGTGTGTGTGTGTGTGTGTGTGTTGGGAACCTTGCAATTCAGCCATACTCATTTAAATGACTTTTCCTAGAATGAAAGAAGCCCCAAGGCACAGCCTGAGATGACCAATCTGGATCTGCACTGGTACTTCTCAGGTGCTCTCCGGCCGCGCACCTAACAGATCCATGGCCGCAGCAGGAGGCTGCTCCCATGGGGGGCAGTGGGAAGAAATCCTAACCCTTGAAGGTTGGGAGACCTGACCCTTGAAGAAAGGCAGACAGCACTTCTGTCTGGAAAGGGGAGAAACTTCAAGGAAAAAGGAGTACGGCAAACACAAGGCAAGTAAGTTTTGGGGAGACCTGGTTTTTCATAGAGACTTCCGTAAGCAACTTATTTGTCAAGCGTCAGGGGAGAAGAGGCTACCTCTACCAAACACGTCTAAGAAATATTCAGTACAATAAAGCTTCATTTGTAGGTTCTCTTTCCCTCAGTCTTTGCTAAATGGAAGAAAGGGTAACCTGACCCCCCCAGACTGGCAGGGACTCCAGAGTTACAGAACTCTGATGAGTGGTCATGGCCCGAAAGGTGAGCTGCCCAGGGAGAGGGCCGCTGCCCAGGGAGCGGGCTAGCTGGTGCTGGTGAAATGGCAAGAACGAATTAATACACAGAATAGGCTGCCTCTTACTACTGGTGGTATTTTCGAGTCAGGGGCTAAGCAGGCGGTTGAGAAGGGGAAAGGAAAGACACAGAAGCTGGCACCATCTTTCTAGCTTAGGACCAAACATCATCTCCTGCTTGAACTACGCCCACCGTGTGGAACAGCAGAAACTGCTCTGGGAAAGAAAGGCTGAGAGAACTTGATTCCCTAATTCCTACCCCAAGTTTCCAAAAACGTATCACCATACTCCCTCTTCTCTTTTTCAACAACAGGCTATTATTTTGGGGGGGATTAATGGGTCACTTCTTCCTGGTACCTTCTGGCTGCCTGATGGGGGATGTACAGTAAAGAAAGGTAGAACTCTTCTGGTCTCCAGAATGCTTTTCAGGGGCCCACCTCCAAGAGGAAATCCCCTAAATCTACACATCAGAATTCATAAATAAAACTCAGGGAGACCAAATCTCTGAATCCAAAGGATGCTGGAAAGAGGAATAAAGGAAGTCTCTTCATGTCTCCCTGTTGAAGGAAAGCAGAGCGGAACACAAATGTGTCACTCTCATGTGCTTAGCCCTCAGGTACATCGCTGGCTCACATTTAATTCTCACAACCGTCTTCTAGATGCAGGTCTCTTCCCTGTTTTACCAAAGCAAGAGCTCAGAAGTTAAATGTGGTGCCTGAGGACAGAGAGCTGTTACACAGAAGAACTCGAGTTCAAACCCATGTTCCTCTGATTCCAGGGCTTGCGTTCTTCCTACTTCACGTGGAAGCTTGCCGCTATCAGAAACAATGTTCCGTGCTCCGAAGTCTGGCCACAACCTGTGTCTGGACATACTGAGTGACTACCGCCATGGCTCTAACCAGTTAACCTCACTAGGCCTTGCTTGGCTCCTCTATAGAAATAAAGACCAGAACTAGATAATTTAACTCTACTAGACTACAATGCAACATACTCTCCTCTTGCCTAATCACTTTTCCTATAAATCGTTCTTCCTTTCTAACCCTTCTTTCATGGTTTATTTCAAATCAGCCCTTTCACTTGCTACACTAAATGGTTTAGTACATTTTCTCACCTCTGGGCCCTTAGAAGGATACTTAATGTACATGGAGTAGGGGGAAGGGGGGAGTGACTTAGAATCTAGGGAGACCCTCAGGAAGCTAAGTCCCATGTAGGTTGTTATCTGCTGGAATTCCTACTGAATGTGCTCTACCCCTATTATCGGGCACAGGGGTGTGGCCCAGAGAGAGAAGTCAAAACATCTGTGGCCTCTAGATGGCCTCATCTCAGGCAATTTCAAATCCTCACCCAGCCCGGCTGTCACCCTTCCCAACTGCAGGACAATTAGGCTTGTTTAGAGGGCCCATTCCCCAAACAAGCTTCAACCCCCTGTCCATAGCTGTGATCCACCGGGTGTGGGAATAAGGGGAAGCACCAGAACTCTCCTTTAACACAGAAGGGTGGCCCATTTCCCAGTCACTGAAGAGAACTGGGTGGGAAGGCCAACTACTTGAAGTCAAGCTATAGGTGCTGTAAGACTAAAATCATTTTGCCTTGGAGACAAGAAAAACTTTGGGGAGACAAAGCCTCCACGGTCAGCACAACCTTCCTGGCCCTTCAACTCTCACCTAGGGGTGATGCTCAGAGTCCCTCCAAGGGGCTCCTCCTGGACCCACTGTTGCAGGACTGATGGCACTGTGCTGAATATGCCTGAGAGACCACAGTAGGACCAGGCCAGGTCCTCCTATGTTACCAGAGACCAGAAAAATGCCAGGCACACAAAAGACAACCTGTTTGAGAAGTTACTCAATGAATAATCTACTCAAAAGCATCCTCTGTAGACCCAATCTCCATCAGTCTCCTCTTTTTCCTTTAACCTTGATTCCCCCACCATAATCCCATACCTGAGCTCTAGACCTCCACATGGAGAAGGGACTCTTGGGTGCTGACATCAAGGGAATGAACTCTCCTGTCTAAAACTGTCAAGTACAAGCCCGAGTAGGCCCTGGCCACTTGGGTAAGAGCAGATGACTGAACTGCAGTGCGGGGAAGGAATGTCTGGAAAGGAGGCTGTCGGGAGGCGGGGCTCTGTGTCACTGGAGAAATTTCAATCTAATTACAAAAATACAAGAACCGCTGTTCTAATCCACCTCAGCAAAATCTCTTGAGGTAGGTCTGCCCCTTTGGGTGGGGGCCGAAGGCATTTCTGAGGTGAGAAAGGGGAGAAGAAAGACTGTGGGGCTGCCTACACTCCTGCGGTGGGAGCCCCTGCACACAGCAGCTTGGCCACTGCGGCAGCCATTGATTTTCCAGGGGTCGATATTCTGCTCCCACAGATCTGCTCGGCTAGAGGTTTAATCACATTGAGTGCTTCTGCTCAACATCTCCCCTGCGCTTCCCCCTCCCCAAACCAATAAAACAAACACCAAACACAAGCAGAGTGGGCAATGGGTAGACGTCTCTGGCCACAGCTGGCCTCCAACCTCAGAAAATCCTAAATGCCAGCTCCGAGGGAGCCAAAGCTACATGCGCAGTCCACATGAAGCTGCAGGGACAGACCCACAGGAGTCAGAGAACCTTTTAACCCTTGAACAACACTCCCATACAGATCCTTCTAAGAATTCTGAGGTTTTACATTAAAAACTCCAGTTTCCCAACTCCTGAAAAAAATAGATCCTAGAACTCCCCACAGTGTAGCAATCAGTTGAAACCTTGTTTTCCAATTTTGTCTCAGTCCCCACCAGGCCTATAAAATACCATGTTACCGATCTGACTAGCCTTGGACACACACCCCTCCTCTGCAAAGGCTTCTCACTTGGGTCAGGAGAGAATGTCTTATCTAGTCAGAAACCACCTCTTGGCCAAAAGTGTACAGTGTTTTAAGGGTCACTAGCTAACAGACTCAAATCTGAAAACACACACACACACACACACACCCCTGAAACTGGGTCAGAGCTGGGCCTGAGTTAGAGCAGTCAAGAACAGTGCATATTTATGGAAAGGGGCTGTTCTAATCCCAGCAGGAAATAAGCACTGTAAAGTTTGAGAAAGCAAAGAAGTTAGGAACTCCCTACTTTCCCCAAGTTAAGCATTTCCTGTTAGGAAAGTCAACCATATAGACCTGGTTCCACCAAGATCATCAGCTGAAATCCTAGAACTTGAGCAAGGAAGGCAAGGGTCAAGGAAAGGGAAGAGGAAAGAAACACAGAAAAGAAGGCAGAGTTCTAGATATGAGAAGTGTAAGGGAGAGGGATGTGTGGCCTTAGGCTTCCACCTCACGTAGCTGCCCCTCAGCAACCAGAAAGCAAAGATACGACGTGCGTAACTAGCGAAGGCAAGGTTGGCACTGTGCTGAGCACAGCTTAGACCGAGGTCCAGGGAGCTCAATGGCCTTCTGAGTTTGGTATTTAAACCCCTAAATATGTATTTGCCAGTGGCCCTCCCTACCATGGCCTACTGGTCTAGATAAAATCCAAAGATTTGGGGGAAGGTATGTAACAAACATATCTGAGAGTAGGGACTGAATAGCATCTTAAACCAGAACAGACAACCATCAGCCCCAAAGGCCTTAAAACCAGAAAAACAACTCTGAACACAGGGAAAGACACAGTAAAGTTCTAAAAGCAGATGAAGGGAAAATGACCAAATATTCTTGATAACAGTTCCTCTGAATACTGATTGATTCAGTTTATTTGGAACTTGATTTTTCTCCTACCTTCCCCCAAATGTCAGGAAATTACCTTCACTTATCTCCATAAACAATATTTAATATTCCTCCCACATCAAAGCTGGCCTTAAAGGGACAGGTTTGCCGACTTTCAGCTTGAGCCTTCAACTTTTAGTTTCCACTTTCAACAAGGCATGGCTTCTTAGCTTCCTTGGAAAAGGTCAAATGGGAAGCAAGCTAGCCGCTGTAGCCGCTTGAAGGTGAGCTCCGCCCAATGGCAATCAGAGATTATGTCACAATACTAGCCAATTCCGTGCTGACACCAAGCGGGGAAGATGGAAGAGCTTCAGGCTGTGGAAGTGGATGGCGCAAGAGAACAAGCCCAATTCCCCAAAGACTGAATGCCAAATATCTTAAAAACATGGAAAAAAGACAACAGAACTCGCTCTATGCTTGATTTATCAGGTATGTTAACAAAGCTCCATACCCCGAGGTCCCTCCCCTCTGGACCCAGTTTGGTGGAACAGTTTCTCACTCTGGTGCAGGCGGGCCCTATTGGTTCTGAAGGACAGCATATGTAGGAGGGCTTGGTTTATTTCTTGTTCAAAAAGCCCAAACACCCCTTTAGCCCTCAGGACAGATGAGACACAGCTTGGCAATCACATATCTGGGAGGCCCCATTTTTTGATTTTGTTGGGTCTTTTTGGAGAAGGACAATGGCAGAAGCTGGGGCATGCACTTCACTGAGGTAATCTCCCAAAGAGCTTTACAGAAGGTTTTAAAGCACCAACGGGGTGCTCCTGGGTGGCTTGGTTGGTTAAGTGTCTGCCTTCAGCTCAGGTCGTGATTCCCGGGGTCCTGGGATTGAGCTGCACATCGGACTCCCTGCTCAACGAGGAGTCTGCTTCTCCCTCCCCTCTTCTCCTGCTCATGCTCACTCGCTGTCTCTCAAATAAATAAAATCTTAAAAAGAAAAAAAAAAAGGCACCAATAGGAGAGAAAGGGAAGTGGGGGGGGGTGGGTGGAAGAAAGCCATGATCACCAAGGCAACGGAGTTCATCCATATGCTGACTCAGGAATTGCAGGAAATTCTGGTTTTTGAGGTTTCTTCCTTCCAAAGTATTTCCTACATCTTCCTGGTGAGTAGACCTAAATCCAGAAACTACAGTATCACTACCTTTGCCTAAAAATCTCAGGCCCATATCTCTACAAACTTCTTCCTCCTCTCCAAAGTGAATATGGCATTCTTTCTCATAAAGAAGCTTTTCCCTGATCCTTTATAGGAGTTGGTCCTCATAGTAAAAGCACTGGACTGGAAGTCCAGAAACAGAATGTTTTCATTTACTAAATGACCTTGGGCAAGTCCTTTACCCTTTCTGGGTCTTAGGTTCCTCATATGTAAGGTTAGGGAGTAAGAGGAAGGGGTGTCAGGTTTGTGTTAGTGTAGTGAACTTTCTGTGGAACAGCTCATGCTGTCTCCATTCTACCTTTTTTTTTTTTTAAAGATTTTATTTATTTGATAGGGAGAGAGAGCACAAGTAGGCAGAGAGGCAGGCAGAGATAGAGGGGGAATAAGGCTCCCCGCTGAGCAGAGAGCCCAATGTGGGATTCGATCCCAGGACCCTGAGATTATGACCTGGGCTGAAGGCAGAGGCCTTTTTTTTTTTTTTTTTTTAAGATTTTATTTATTCATTTGACAGACAGAGATCACAAGTAGGCAGAGAGGCAGGCAGAGAGAGAAAGGGTAAACAGGCTCCATGCTGAGCAGAGAGCCCGATGCGGGGCTTGATCTCAGGATCTTGGGATCACGATCCGAGCCAAAGGCAGAGGCTTTAACCTACTGAGCCACCCAGGCGCCCCTGAAGGCAGAGACTTAACTCACTGAGCCACCCAGGCACCCTAATGTACTCTTCTCTTAATTGTAGGGGTTAAAAAGCTAAAAACCCTAAAATCCCCTTGTGAATGGGTTTAGATATAGTTCAGGTTCTACTAATTAGGAGGAAACTCAAGATTAGATCAAAGTATGGCAGAGACCATATTTCTGTCTCCTTCACTTGTTCCTGCAACAGCATTTTGGCTTCGTCTTCCAGTAAACTGGATGCTGGTTCTGGTGGCAGCAGCTGCTCCTTCTTGACTCTAGCTTACGCATCCCTGGACAGCAGATGTAGAGCAATTAATATAATACGATAGTGGTTTAAAGGTAGGAGTTTCCCGGGTGGGTGAAATCTAGTTTTAGGTCCTGCTCCTGAAGGACGAGCCTAGAGCACGCTTCCTCAATCTTTCCAGCAATTCTGTAAGCCCAAATCCCTATACTAAATCCCTCTCTATTCAACATACCTAGGCCTACGGTTCACTGTAGAAACCACTGCATCTGACGTGGGATTATTAGATGATCCCAAAAGAACAGTTGTGAAGGAAGAAAGGAGAACAGAGTTATTCACAAGGCAAATTCTCTGCCAAGAGAATATTCCCTCTTCTCGGGAAAAACGGAGGAGTTTTAGAACTTTAAAATATATCTGTCCAGAACAAGCTCCTTTACTTCTTCCCTTTTTTACAACCTCCCTGTACTTTCTCCCTCCCACTCTAACGCCAGAGTGGGGGGTCGGGGGCCGCCGAACTGCTCACACGGGACAGAAGGCTGAGTCAGCACATGCTTTCTTTCCATCTCTATACTCTCTGCAAGCTTTTACTCTGCTGAGGATAGCACTACCTGCCCAACCCCGTGTAAGTGTTCTCCGGACTTTAGGGAGGTCTGGGCTAGACAGGGTACCAAGTATCTTCCGCAGCAGCGAGAAACAAGTTTATAAGCTCCAGGTGATAAAGCAGCAGTCCTGACAACCCCGCGCAGCTGGGGAGTGAAGACAGGTTTAACGGCCAAAGATCCCAGCTCGTCTTCTTAGAGCAATTTCTGGTCTAAGCAACGAGCCACCAGCTTCCTGTAGCAGGGCTGGGGACAACCTGAAGAACAAGGTCGAATCCAAGGGGTATGGTTTGCTGGGTGGGAAGGAGGTACTTCCTGCCAGCCCTCAGAAGGGCAAACTCACCCCAGGGGCCATCACACCAGAAGTGAGGCTGTTCGTTTTCAGACTGAAGTTGTTCTGAAGAAAACAAAAGGTTCTAGCAAGAGGAATCTGTGTGAGACACACAGGCAGGAAGCAGAGCTGAGCCACCAGTGACTAGAATAGAAACAGGAAATGGGCCCAGGAACAAGCATACAGTAGTGTGGGGCGAGCCGCACAGGCTCCAGCAGGCACCAGGCAGTATCAGGGCCCAGCAGCGTGACTAAGATGGAGAAGCGGATTGGCCAGCCCTGCCGGAGAACCAGCGTTTGAGAGAAGGGACGGCTACTTGCACAAAGCACATGCTGCTCTGAGCAGTCTGGGCAGATCTGACAGAGGGGGTGGGGATTTCCTTTCTGAGACTTTTTGAGAGCACCTGGGCTACAATTCAAGGGGAACAAGCACAGATACACAGTCAGATATAAAGAAAACAGGTCACCAACCTCAGAAAGGCCCAGGTTCTCTGAGTACCAAAATTGCCAGTGGCATTTTTGTTATTAGCCTCTTGAAAATAAGCCATCAAAAAAGCCTAGGCAAAAACTGTTGGCCTGTTTCCTTTTACCATGAAATGTGACAAAAGGCAACACAGTGTAAAATTTAAATCCTTCAAGCATTTCAATTTTTTAAGCCTTCAGAGGATTTCTGTCACTTCCCCCAGTAAACCTAACAAGAAGCAGGCTGCCAAGCTCAGGTGGGCAGCAAGAACCTGGACTGTTCAGCACAGGTTTCCCGAGTAGCCGGCTGCCTGGCCCAGGAGTTGGATGTGGACCCAATGCCCACGCAGAGGCGCCCGCATGATGCCAGGCCAACAGGAAGAAACTGGGGGAGTCCCAGAGAAAGTATTTCAGCTGGGTTTTGAAGCCGAAGCAGGAGTTTTGCAGGACATTAACAGAGCGGGAAGGTGGATGAGCAGACTCAGTACGAAGACAATGGCAGGAAGGACTGGGGGCTGTGAGGAGCTTGAGGCACGCCTGAGTGGCTGGAGATGAGGCTGCACAGGTCTGCTGGGAGCTGCAGGTGGCCCCACAAAGGGGTCTGGGCTGCAGGCATGGGGAACCAGGGCCCCCCAAAGCACCACAAAACAAGTGGTGGTGGTCTCCCCCTCCTATGTCCCCCACTCAGAGTATAAGTGTTACTAGACACAGTCAGTAGAACTCATTGTATTCCAAAGTCCCCAGCTTGATATTCATCTGAAAATTTTACTCTCCGTTCTCAGGGTCTAACTCCTTGCTTCTAAACCATTAGACAAATGAATCACCTGGGGATCTTGTTAACACTGCTGGATTCAATAAAGCTGGGTGGGACCTGAGAAACTGGGTTTTTGTTTGTTTTAAGATTTTATTTATTTAATACATAGAGATCGGAGAGAGAGAGAGAGAGAGGGACATTGAGAGAGGGAACACAAACAGGGGGAGTGGGAGAGGGAGAAGCAGGCTTCTTGCCAAGCAGGGAGCTTGACACAGGGCTCGATCCCAGAACTCTGGGATCACGACCTGAGCAAAAGGCAGATGCCCAAGTCTGAGCCACTCAGGTGCCCCAGAACCTGCATTTCTAAGACAATTCCCAGGTGACGTCTGTGCTGCTAGATAATGGACCACATTTTTTCAGTAACAAGGCTCTACCTGATTAACATTAGCCTTAATCAGGACACTGTGCTCTAAGAAGAAAGGCACAGAATAGGACTTGCTCCTGTCCAACTCAGGGGGAACCAAAGAACAAAACTCTAGTCAGCTTTCCACTTTCTGAGGGGATTCCCTAGTTGGTTAGTTCCTCTAGACCTGCCCTATCGACTTGGACATGTTCACTCTCCCACCCTTCCCTGTACCACAGCTGCCCTTTTCACAACTCATCTGTGCCTCCCTGACAAGAAGGCCTGGGAAAACAAAAGTGAAATGGAAATCCTTTCAGGACAAGTCTGGTAAATATTAAATGGCAAAGGGGTTGAGGCTTTTGGCTAAACTTGAACAGAGGATCAGACTTTCTTTCTTCTGTTGGGTGGGCTGCTAGGGAAATATTTCATCTGAAATATCAGAGATAGAGAGCTGGATTCAAATCCTGATTCTGATCCTTAGTTTCTTCTAATATAAAAAAGGAGTGGTTACTCAGTACATTTGAATTCCCGCTCTTCTAGGAGGACTGGTGTTGCCTGTAAGCTCCCTTCCTGGCCTTACTCCTGCCCTCTTAAGATTTGGATTCTACAGGAACAACACAGTTCCCTCCCATTTCCTCTTTCCAGATCACTGTAACCCAAGCTCTCTGCGAATGAGAATACCACAGTAGTAAAACATGAGTGCTAATAGCTACAGTTTTATTAAGTGAAATCTAAAGATGGGCTTGGAAATGCAAGTGGTTTAAAAGAAAAAAACCAAAAAACTACAGATAATTTAATAGAGATGAAAAAATTCTAATCCTATTCTCCACCTCATTCCCAGCATCAATGACTTCCACGCCTACCTCTCTAGAAGAAACAAGTATGATCCAGCTCTTCGACTGCAGCCTCTCAGACTTTTCCAGTCAAGGGTACAGTGTCCTTTGTGAGCTAACCCAGTGAGTCCCCTTGATTCCTTTCTTTCACAACTCCTGAAAGATAAGTCTGTTTATACCCTCCTAATATTCTGCCAGCATCTTCACCCTTCAATCCATCTGCCTTATATACATGCGGGTCTTCAGATGAAGCAGAGGAATGCGGGCTGATTCAGCTGCTCCTTCCTTTCAATGCCTTTCGAGAATGCTCTTTACCTTTACGCCTTTCCCTTGTTCATTTCCTTTCTTCCAGCCCTCAGACCTCAGGTCCTCCCCATACATAAAAAGGGACCCCATAACGGGCTTCCTGACGAATCCAACTTTATATTCTCTGAACTATAAATGTGATGTGGACCATCCCCCCCTACCCTGGGCTTCCATAAATAGACACAACCCTTCCTGGTCCTCCTTCAAGCTGACCAGCTTCTGCTGGGTGCTCCTACCTGGTGACCACAGACACTGTCCAGGACTCCTACTGGCTCCTCCCTCCATAAGCCAGGGCCTGGGAGGCCTCCTTCCTTCCTCGGGTTAACGATGAATCACTCCACAGACCGCTCTATGCTCTCTGACTTGACACAGACTCAGCTCTTACCCAAGGTGCAGTCTCCTGTCTCCAACTAGCAGCTAAGCATTTGTTTTTAAACATTCCACTACATGGAACTTAGCTGTTCCCCAAAATGAGTTCCCCAAAATGAATTTTCCTATTAACCTTTCTATTTCTGTAAATGAAATCTCTTTCTCCCCACCCCCCTTCAAGATCATTACATTTTTCTGCCTGCTTTCTCCCAGTTCTACAGAATCCTTCCTGCATAGCTCAGAACTAGGACTAGTTGGCTATGCAAACGCGACAGAGGGGGTACAACTCCACACCTCTCACCAGAATTATTTCAACAGTTTAACTTCTCCCCTTGCTTCCAGACTCTCCCCATTTCAAACCACATTATACATGAATGGATTACTTTTTGTAACATTAATTTTATCATGTTACTGGACAGCCTATCTGCAGGACTCTAAGTTCAAATTCAAATGGCTTACTTGGCCCTAAGCCCTGTAATCTAGCTTTCCCTCCTGCTACTCCCTATCCTCTAGAAGCCTGATCCTGACCAGTCCCCCAGTATCATCTATACTATACCTCACCTCCACCTGGCCTCTGCTCAGGCTATACTTTTCCTTCCCAACCACCCAAGTATGTCCATATCTAGGTCATTCTGAAACTTCTACCATGTTTTTCCTCAACTGTTTAGACATAAATGATCACTGTCTTCCCCAAACTAGGAAAGCACCCGTTATAACATTCAGGCATACATTCTTCTGTTTTACTATATAAACAAAGAAGAATACTTGAGGGCAGCAACCAAGTGATATTCAAATCACAGGCTACCTCAGAAGTCATCAAAGTCTAACCCTTGTCTAATGCCTGTCTGCCTTCCATAGAATATCACAACAAACACTGTACTAGCTTTTACTGGAGGGATGGGAAACCATTTTTTAAAAATATTTTATTTATTTATTTGACAGAGATCACAAGTAGGCAGAGACAGGCAGAGAGAAAGGAGGAACCAGGCTCCCCGCGGAGCAGAGAGCCCGATGTGGGGCTCGATCCCAGGACCCTGAGATCATGACCTGAGCCAAAGGCCGAGGCTTTAACCCACTGAAGCACCCAGCCGCTCCCCACCCCGACCGTTTTTTTTGTTTGGGTTTAAATATCCTTATCCTCCGGATCACAAAAGAACTTGTGTCACACTTGGGCTTAAACGCATAGGCAAGAGGTAGCCAGGTTTTTAAAGCAGTAATGTTCACTTGCCAGAATTTTTTTTTAAAGATCTATTTATTTATTTGAGAGTCAGAGAAAGAGAGAGAAAGAGACATAAGCAGACTCCCCACCGAGTGGGGAACCTGACAACGATGGAGGGTTCAATCCCAGATCCCTGAGATCATGATCTGACCCAAACCCAAGAGTCAGACATTTACCGGACTGGGTCACCCAGGCGCCCCCCGGATTTGATTTTTTTTAAGATGAGTACTCTGGTGATTATGGTGAGGACAGACTTGGAAGGAAAAGGAATAAAACAGCCAGGGCAAGATACTAGGTGGGAAGTAACAGGGTCCTTTAAAAAAAAAAAAAGGCAATGGATAGGACAGGGGGAACCAGATTCAAAAACCATTTCTGAGGTAGACTGGGATTTGGTGACCAACTTCTGGAAGGAATCCAGTGAGTGGCACACGGAGAACCCCCAGGGGGGTACTGCAGTTAAAGGCTGCCCTACCCAGGAACAGACTGCACTGGGGCCACGGCTGCAGGCAGTCTGTTTCGCCCAAGTCAAGATCTTTTCTTTCTACCATTTTCAAGCCACGGCCTTCCCTCCAGATCACCAAGACTTACACTACAGTGTAAGTTACCACTGTTATTCAGTTACCACTGTGGCTTCCTAGTCTTGTGATTTTTTTTCTTCCCTTGTTAAAGGACTACTACCTAAACCCACTGTTATTCAAATATGGTTTTTGGAACTTAAGCACCATGTGAGAGCTTGCTAGAAATGCAAATTCTTACTCCCACCTACTGAACTGGAATCTCTCTGGGTAGAGGTCAGTAATCTGTGTTTTAATTAATCTCCAGATGATTCTCACTGCATGCTGAAGTTTTGAGAAGCACTGATCTAGTTAACCTTTCCAGATCTGGGCTTTCAATCCTGTATCTATTCTCCACCACTGAATGGAAGCTCTATCCCAAGTACACTTTCAGACTATAATGTAAATTTACAAATGTGCCCCAGTAAGAAAAAAATTGGGAAGCATTCATTATTCTAGGGAAACCACATACACTTGAGTAAATCATTTAAGCAGAACCTTTTAAAGATGCAACTCCAAGTCATTCCCTGAAATGATTATAATCAAAAGTCAGATACTAATTTTCAGATAAGACCCTTAAAGATTTTGCCCCAAACTAAAGGAAATTAAAGACTTAATAAAACACCTAGAGGTTCCCTTACAAGAACCTTCTTACCGTAAGGTGAAGTAGTAGCTATTTTACAAGATAAACGACAAACCCTAACCTCACTTCTTCCTAAAAACACTGTCAGGAGCACAAATAAATTAATTCGTCCTCTAAAATGGAGTTTAGGCCTTCCCGTAAAGGCCGTGATACTTGCCTTTCCCTCGCAGTGAAAACAACAATCTTACAATATGGTCAAGCTGTTCCCTGTCAGACATACACTTTCTGAATGAACGATGTAATACATACTGCTCAGGTTCATTCATTCCCTGAATTGGTGCCTACTTTATGCCAGGCACTATGATGGCCATGAGCAAGACAGAGACTGTCAGCCCTCACTGAGCTTGTGTCAAGTAAGTAATTGAAATTACACTTGAGATAAATACTGACAAAAAACACGGGTGTTAAGACAGTCTATTTTAGCAAAGGAACCTGACACAGTTTGGATTAGTGGATCTCTACCAGAGCTACAAATCAGAATCGGCAGGGACAGCTGGTCAACTGCTGTCAACCCCAAATAAGTCAGAACTCTGTGAACCCCAGCCACTGGTTTTTAAAGATCATTTACTCCCCAGATAATTCTAATACATAGCCAAGGTAGAGAACCACTCGTCTGGGGCATCATGTGATAGATGTTAGGGGCACACACAGTAACACAGTGCCTACTCTCCAGAAGCTTACCATCAAGTGACAGAGACCCAAGTGTCGTAGTATCAGCAAATTGCTCTGGTGACAGTAAAGCAAAGAAACCTCAAGATACAGGATAGTGTTTCTCCTGGTATAAGGATGGGGAAGTGATCCCAGAGGGCCATATAAGGTGCGTAACTATGTGAGCAAGGTTTGATTTTTTTTTTTTAAAGATTTTATTTTTCTTTATTCGACAGAGAGAGACACAGTGAGAGAGGGAACACAAGCTGGGGGAGTTGGAGAGGGAGAAGCAGGCTCCCTGCTGAGCAAAGAGCCCAATGTGGGACTCGAGCCCAGGACCCTGAGATCATGACCTGAGCTGAAAGCAGACACTTAACGACTGAGCCACCTAGGCATCCCGCAAGGTTTGATTTCTAAAGGTGGGTCCTCATGCCCTGAATCATTCTTTATACCTTTTTTTTTTTTTTTTAAAGATTTTATTTATTTATTTGACAGAGAGATCACAAGCAGGCAGAGAAGCAGGCAGAGAGAGAGGGGGAAGCAGGTTCCCCGCTGAGCAGAGAGCCCGATGCAGGGCTTGATTCCAGGACACTGAGATCATGACCCAAGCCGAAGGCAGAGGCTTAATCCACTGAGCCACCCAGGCACCCCTCTTTATACCTTTTAATGTATCTTAAATATTGCAGTTTTTTTGTTTTTTAAATAAAAACTGACTTTAGTCAGTGAGGGCATCACAGAAGTTATTTAAGCTGAGTTTTGACATTTGATTAGGAAGTTTTCTGAAGAAATAATCTTGAAGATGTAGCCTGAAATATGACAAGAGGAGTTAGGAGGAAACGTGTCTTAGGCAAAGGGAAGGGTCTGTGCAGAGGTCTGGAAGCAGAAAAAAGCATGGAGCCTTACAAAACTGAGACAAAGTCAATAACAAGGCAAACAGCAAAACAGGATGAAGTACAGGTTCTCAAAGTGCCATCCCTGGCCTACAGCATCAGCAGCATCAAGGAACTTGTTACAAATGCGAAGTCTCAGGCCTCATTCCAGACCTAAATCAGAAGCAGGGGGCAGCCTACATAATATTAAGGATTTTGGATTTTATTCTAAGATTAATGAAAAACAATTGAGAGATTTTAAACAGAGGGACAACATAATCAGGATAATAGCAGCTAAATGGTTTGGCATTAACAGCAGAGCAAAAACTCCTCAAAATCTAATTTTTGTAATAATCAGGATCGGAAAACATAATAAGTCTTTACATCAAGGGTCACAATCATAAAGCCTTTAGGACTATGTGGTAAGGTGAATGAACAAAGAGGAGGACGTGGAGAACTGGAGAGGCTGCCCTCCAGTCAGCCCAGCTTCCGTTCCAGAGCCAAACACCAAGAGGCGCCCCACAAACACCCGCTGAGAGAAGGAGCGCAGCGGCAAACCTCGGGATCCCTTGACACAACTGCTTCGGGAAAGAGTGGGCCCCTTCTAGGGAATCCCGACTTCTCCTTTCTTCCAATGTGACGGTTTCTCAGCCTGGGTAGGCAAATCTGGCATCAAACCAAAATTTCAAAGAATAACCACCTTTTGTTTCTTAGTCCAAATAGCAGAGGGATAAAAAGCAATTCAACAAACAAGATGCCAATAACCCAGCCAACTCACCTCCCACATAGAGCTTCTACCACAGAGCAAATGACCCATTTGGATGAATTCACAGGAGAAGCCTGAGCTTGGGAAGGCTCCCTGTGATAGGCCGCCCAGGAACAATCCTCTCCTGCCAGTGCCCTCACTTCGGCAGGTCAAATCGGAAGCTCTGGATGTGACAGTACAAGGCTCTCAACCCTGTTTGTATGCTAGCTTCTCAGGACTGAAAAATGACACAGTTCCGCTGGAAGATTACCAGGAGCAAGCAGAAACTTTCTGACGGGGAGCAACTTAAAGCACTGGCAAAAAATCCACTGATTCGGTTTCTTGCCACAGCAGCACCTCACTCAGATTCGGTCAGCTACAGACCACAGATGAGGAGGGAGTAGGTACACACTTTTGACTGAATCAGGTTAAAAAACACATTCCAGTGAGGTCTGGGATGCAGAAAAGGATTGCAACAGTCCTTAATAAAAAGGGAACAAAGAGGGATTGCCTTATCCAGACACATCCTCACCCAATTCCTCAACTGAGAAAGTCCGCAGACTCAGGGGGCCCGCCTGACAGTGGCTATGCCCATGGCCTGGGATGCCTGCACAATGGGTACCGAGGGAATCCGGAGACCTTGCCCCACGCAGGTTATGGCTCAGAGATCTTCAGGGGAAGCCAGGGGAGGCTTCGTGATGATGAGAGTTCCTGCCTCCTACTTATTCCTTAAAGATCCAGAGATCATTTTCTCCCAAGTCAGAGTAACTGAAGAGATAGGCTTCAAATCAGAGTAGAATAAAGATTTCTAAAGACCTTTTTTTATCTAGACACATGTGGCTGAATTTCTATTTACTAACCGAATCAGGATTGGTAATGGAGGGCTTGTCTACCAATGGTCATACTAGATTTTAGAGCAGCCCATTTTATTCCCGTGCCCAGCAGATTAATTTTCAGAACCTGTGTGACTGGCCCGCACATAGTACTAGAGCTAAGATGAGGGGTAAGTGTTCCCAGAACCAGTCTACTTTTAACTAGTTGGTGCGGTCTCTCAGGTATCAAGTAGAGTCCGTATGTCCTCTGAGATAATGAGAATCTCTGACATTTAGGGAGTGCCCACAATGCATGAGCACTCTATTTTAATCTATCTCATGTTAGTTACCGCTCCATGATTAGGATCATTTTACAGATGCAAAAACAAAGGCAGGAGAAGGTTAAGTGACTTGCCCAAGGGTACAGAGTTAGTGGCTGAGTCAAAATGCAGACCCAGGAGCTCTGGCTCTAGAGCCCAAGCTCTTCATCAGCAGAATGTACTGCCTTTCTCAGGATACAATCAGTTCATCCACAAACAGCAATCAAGCATCTGGGCACCAAGCACTCTACTAGACAAAAGCACCTATTCACACAAAACAACCAGAAAAACTGCTTTTACTCAGCCCATGCTCAAAGGGACCATCCAAGCTGAATGCACCCCAGCTCGCACTTCCTAGCTAAATACTAAGACAAAAACCTAAAAATTAAACACTCAAAAATAAGGTCAAAACAACCCCGAAACTTCTCTCAACTTTGATAGAGAGCGAATAGTGCTTCCAATATCTTCATCTTCTCTGTCCCTTACCTGGTTCATGCCTCAGGGCCCAAGATTTAAAAAAAAATAAAACACGAAACCAGAAAACTCTAAATAGAGATCACCAAACCTATTCCCCAGGCAGCCAGCCAAAACAGATATTCCACAAGATCAGTCCATAAATTCCTATTTAGAATTTTCAACCTGAATTCAAGGAATAGCTAATTGTTTATTTAGGTCATACCACCAAAACATCCAACCAGAAACCAGTTTTCTTTGCTTTCCTCTCTGCCCCATCATCTTTTAGAGGTTGGCAAGAATACTCACAGGCAAGCTTGAGGGTCTTGACTGAAGACTCAGGTTCATATCTTCTTGCCCTCCCTTACTGGAGGGGGCTGAGGATGCCTGAGACCCAAATGAATCTTGAGATAACTCCTAAAATAAGAAAAACAAAATGCTGTGAAGGCCTGGTATTGGTAAACCAGGCAAGCTTGCTTCATGGTGAAAGGGCTACAGGAGTGTCTCACAGAGGGCAGGTGGGACCAAGAAACTGGCCAACTACCCACGATATTATCTGAAGGCAGAAAAATACAAGGTGTGGCTCTTAAGACAGGAAGGTCAGCGAGCACCAGGTGACGTATGGAAGGGTTAAATCACTACATTGTACACTTGAAACTAATATGACACTGTACGTTAACTAACTGGAATTAAAAACTTAAAAATAGAAGAAAAAAAAAAAAGACTGTCAACAGTGCATTTAAGACTCTGAACAGCACTGCTGACCATTTATCGGCACAGACAGCTATTCCTTGGGGTTAAATGCTGAAGTACAGCTAACTACAAGGTTTTTTATAATCAATCAAGGAATGAAACCAATTAATTAAAAAAAAACAAACCTCATGCCAGAACCTCTACAATAAAATGAGTACTGCTTCCTTCAAAATGAAACTGCCTTGGGATGAGATATTTATTCCAATAATGCCATCAATGCACAGAATCTTTAGTTGACCTGTCATCTGGTCACATCCCCTCTTTTTTGCTCTTAAAAGAATAAAGCCCAAATTGTTATTTTTAGGCTTTATCACCTACCTTGCTCACAGACATGGCTACAAAGGAATTTTAGCTATTTCCTAAAATCAAATCCACCTTCAACAAATCAAACTTGCCACCACTGAGACTGTTCTAAAGAATGTTCTAAGAATGTGATGTCAGCTCTGATGGCAGTTTCAAATGAAGGGGTCCAAACTATTCTCAGCAATGGCAGAATGTAACGGCAGCTGGAATGAACATACAGTACACAGCCTCCCAAAGTTAACTTTTCAAAAAGAACCAAACTCACTTGAATGCTCAGTTCTGAATGCTAGTTTATAAAAAAAAACAAAAACAAAACAAACAAAAGTCCCATTATCTTTTAATTTCTTATCGGTCTATGCAACTTCCCATTGCCCTATTTCTTCATCAGTAAGAAGAGCCACAGGTTTTTAATGCAGTTAAGAAGGTTATGCCTTTATTAGTTCAATCAATCCAGTTAACATGTTTACCCACAGTTTAATTGGTTTTTAAGTGCACATGAGAGAATAATTTGTACGGCAAAGTTCTCCTGACACCAAGCCCCAAGCTGTCTGTGGTCACACGCAGGCAAGGGCAAGAGGCAAGGGCGAGAGGCAGGGGCACCTTACCTGTGGTGGAGGGAAGCGCTGCTGGGAATAGGCAGTTTGCTGCGACTGCTGAGACTGGGGCTGAGGGTATGCAGCCTGCTGGGAGAGCGTCGAGGAGGCTGGCTGCTGAGGTTGCTGCTGCTGGTAGGGAGACTGTGCCTGCGGCTGTGAGTAAGGGGGCTGGCTCTGGGGGTGCTGCTGGGTGGTGGACTGCTGGGAGGGGTATGGAGTCGGGGACTGCTGATGTGGAGGCTGGGATGGCTGCTGGGAGTAGGGAGGCTGAGAAGCCTGGAGCTGTGGTGGCTGAGATTGCGGCTGCTGCTGATAGGAAGGCTGGGCGTGAGGGTTCTGGGACGGTGGCTGCTGGGAGTAGGGTGGCTGCTGCTGCTGGGGGTGAGGACTTTGCTGGTTGTAATATGGAGTCTGGCCCTGCTGACCATACCCACTGGGGCCTTGTTGTCCATAAGGAGGAATCTGTAGGAAAGGAAAGGATACTTTTAGCACAGACTCTTCTGGATGAAGAAAGGTATTCTATCCGACTACAGCCTGGGGATGGGTATAGGAAGCAGGCAAGCCCAGCCTCCCACTTAGAAGGCCCATGATTTTTCCTACCATCCCTCTCTAAACTGAGCCAGAAGGACAGCCCAGCTGGGTTACTAGTTGGTTTGTTTACAAGTGGACTGCATTTGTCTACAGAAAATTGACATTAATATCTGGGCAACTTTTAAGAGTTTGAGAGCAGCCATTTTCACCAGGGAACCTCTTCTTTATCACAGCCTAAACTGTTTTGTAAGTGCTAGGAATCTGTATCCTCGCCACGACAAATGGTCAACAGCAGCGTGGCTCAGCCAACGAAAAACGTAGGGTTTAATAGCCCAGACAGTGTGCAAATCATTAAGCTACTCTGGTTCTCTTTTTCATTCAGTCTTCATTCAAAAATATCTAAGAGCCTACTTGCTTGATTGTACCAGGCTCAATTCTAGGCACTGGGGGTATATCTGGTAAGAAGGCAAAACAAAAAAACAACCAACCCCGTAATACCCATCCATCTCTCCATCCATCTGCTCACCAGAAAAACAAAAACAACAAACAAGCCCCCAAACAAACAAACCCCAGAGTGACATTATCCTATTTTCCATATTTAAAGAGCTACTTTGCTTTAAAGTCTTAGAAATAAAGTTAGGTTTTATATTCTGCCCATCACCATTTTCAGTATGAGTATTACTCAAATATAAATCATAGAAAATGCTGTCAAAACAAAAAATGACAATAGATAATGGTGCAGATGGCCAGACAAAAGGAGACGAGGGATATCTTTACATTTGTAACAGCACTGTTAGCATCGCTACTGTTCAATCTTCCCTTTTTCTTCTATTCCCAGTCCCTCCTAATCTTTCATTTTGAGTGAGACAGCTATATGTCGAAGGCCTTTGGAAACACGAAGGGCCTTTTCCATTCCCAGGGGACAAGGCACGAGAGGATTTTCCTGATTATAGTGGATTGGTGCCCAGCCCCTGCCTTTTCTCCCCCACATCCTTTGGAGATCACTATTCAGTGGGTACAAGCAGGCCAGCCAGGTCAAAGGACACAGATGACAAAGGTAACCGCCTATGGCCGGGGAACAGTTTTTCTGTGAGCACACGTGGCATGATGACCACAACTTTGGCCTTGTAAGCAGCATACTGTAGACAACTGAGCCCACTGGCCTATGCTCCTGTTGAGAGGTTTAGATGCCAAAGACTCATTCTGAGTTTACAGCTCAAGTCCAGATCACGGACAGCAACAAGGGTTAAGGTAATTGGAGTCACCATCTACCTGCTGTGCATAAGAGAGGCCGCCCATGGCACTCTGCGCCCGGCCCTGCATGGCCATTGGGTACCGCTGCGGGGTCTGGGACCCATATGGCTGCCCTGGATACCCATGTCCTTGCTGCGGTCCTGATGAAGGTCCCTGTTGTTGCGAGTATGGGTTAGTCCCGCCATATGGCTGAGGTCTCATCTTGCCCATCTGATCCATTGGACTGGATGGCTACAAAATAAAAAGCATTTCATTAACCTGAAGCTTTGACAGCCTCTGGCCAATATGAACATAAACCCAAGCGTACAGATCTGTATGCCACATAGGAAAACAGTTACTGTGAAAAAGTAGTGGTACAGACCCAGTAATCCTCGGGCAAGTCATTTAACCTTCCTCATAACCTTGGTTTTACCCTATGTGAAATGAAAATACCACTATGAAAGCTATGTACTACTTTGTGAGTGTGGCACTACTTGAGATCCAAGGGACAGGCCAGGTGTGAACCAATGAATATATGCACCCTCTAGTGCGGAAATCAGAACAAAGACCCTTCAGATGTGAGAGGCCAGTGCTGCTATGCTCTGCCATCATCTTGTTCAACACCATCAAAACTAATGCTTCAATACTGTGGTTGGGGATTCAAATACTTAAGTATCTAGATGCTTCTATTCTTTAAATGGTGGACTCTTTCTTCTTGCAAGTCTGTAGCTTGTTTACACTATGGCACAAGCAATTACGTTTATGCTTTCTTCTCAATGGGTAACATGGCTAAGTTACAGCTGTTGACTCTGAATTTAGAGCCTTGGCCATCTCAACTGAAAAGTTCATCTCTTTTAATATTCAAAGGTTTGAATGTGTAAGGATAGAATTTTTATCTCCTTAAAGGACAAGATATACAGGTACACCAATAATGGAAGCTTAAAGTATAATTCACAAGTATTTGGCTACTAACATGGCTTTCTTTCAGCTCTATGTGGGACAACAGGTTCAATCAGCTCATTCACTTTCTGACATAACTCTATCCTACTGGAGCTATATACAGGACAGAGTCCAGCATGTTTTCCAGCTAGTGATGCCTACCTATACTGATGGGTGGGGTGTGTCATTAAAGACCTTAAATAGATACACCAGAGTTGAAGAGTAGGCCTGGACTTGACACAAAACTTGAAAACCGAATGTTGAATTGGGAATGGGGAATAGATATTAACACTCTGGGCCTGAATAACATTAGCTCTCAAATTAAGGATTCAGTGGTTCTCAAATTTTAGAATGAATCAAAATCACCTAGAGGGCTTTTTAAAACACAGACTAATGAGACCCACCCCTAGAGTGTCTGACTCTACAGGTTCAGGGTCAGGCCTAAGCTATGCACTTGTAATAGTTCCCCCAGTGATGTTGATGCTGCTGGCTAAGGGCCACACTTTAAGAACCACTGGTCTAGATTATACCTAGGGTCCTTCCTCTTCTGCTTTTCTATAACTAATGTTCTATAATTTAAGGTGGATAAGACCTTAAAAAACAATCAAAGCCCTCTAAGATAAGGGGAGGGAGGCACACTGAGATAACTGGTTTTCTGTACATGTCTTTCTTGGGGGACAGAGTACTACCTAAGTGTTTTATAATAGAGGGAAAGTCAAGTTGTTATACGGAAAATGGTAAGACAAAAAGCCACAGAAACTGTCCTTCTAAACACCAAAAGGAAAAAAAGCAGAGTCAAAATTCTTAGGTTGCAGCAAAATCTCAGCTAAAAAGGTAACAGTGAGGATGGAAGTACCCTTCAAGTTTCCAGAACTTAGAACTCACCTACAGTGAACCACAGTAAAACCGTATCCCAAATCACTACTACATGTCAATATTATTAAAGTGCTGTTTCCAACAATCATACCTACCAAATTTTTGTCCAAGTCCTGCCTCTGTAATAAGAAGCTCCAATAAAATCTCAGTCATTAATTTTGGAGCTACAGGAACTCTTTTGGCACTGTTTAGGAAATTCAGATTTAACAACTGGACTAGTAAGTAATAAATAGCATGGGGTCTTCCCCAGATACACCTGGCAATGAAGCCAAAACATCACGAGTCCCTCCTGCAAAGAGCTCAGGGGCTTACACGGCCACAAGATGCCACACATAGTGACCAGATGCTCAGCTCACCCCCACTGCAGCTGCTGTCCATGTGGCCCCCAGGTGAGGAGACTACACTTGCTCAACTGAAAAGACCAGCCCACTCTAGGTATCTGTCAGACCAGGTCTCCCCACAACACGGTCATTACCATGATTACTGTGGAGCTTCTAGAGCAGTAGTTATCAATCAGGGCTACAGATCAGAATTTTCTGTGGGGCTGCACGAATGCCTGGGTCTCTCCCCAACCCCCTCCACTCCTTAGGATCCTTGGATGATTCTAATGTACACTATTAAGTGAGATCTGGAGACACACTGTCCAATAAAATTTTCTGTGACATGTGACTTAGGTACTTGAAATATGGCTAGTGTGACTGAGGAACTGAATTATTTTTTTTAAAGATTTTCTTACTCATTTGAGAGTGAGAGAGAGCCAGCCAGAGCATAAGTGGGAGGGGAAGGGGGGATGCGGAGGGAGAGGGGGATGCGGAGGGAGAGGGAGAAGCAGACTCCCGCTGAGGAGGGAGCCCAGTGCTGGCTCCATTCTAGCCCAGGATTAAGACCTGAGTCTAAGGCAGACACTTAATTGACTGAGCCACCCAGATGCCTGCAACTGAATTATTTTTATTTACTTTTATTTAAATTCAAATAACCACATGTAGCTAGTGACTATCATACTGGACTGACAG
This sequence comes from Meles meles, assembly GCF_922984935.1. NCBI lineage: Eukaryota > Metazoa > Chordata > Mammalia > Carnivora > Mustelidae > Meles > Meles meles. The sequence continues at coordinate 197,327,603 of NC_060066.1, forward strand.
TTCTAGAGCAGTGCTCACAAATCATTTTCATCTTTCCCTGTTCACCAAGGGCTCCAAAATTCCTGTCTACATCCTGTAGAGTACTGCACAGAAAGAACAAAGAATGTATAAATCTACAGTCTTGGGTTCAAATCCTAACTCTATCACTGTCTAATCCTGAGCATAAGTCCATCTAAACAGTGAAAAATTTTTCACCTAAAATGCACACAACCTGGAGTGCCTGAGTGGCTCAGCTGGTTAAGCATCCGACTCTTGGTTTCATCAGGTCATGATCTCAGAGTTGTGAGATCCAGCCCCGCCTTGGCCTCTCTCTCTCTCCCTGCCCACCCCAAATCAATCAATCTCAATAAATAAATAAATCTTAAAAAACAAATGCACATAATACACTACATACAGTACCATTTAAATGCCCAATAAATAGTAGCTATTATCAATAACAATTAACAGTGCTTCTGCCTGGCTCTGAAGTCCACAGTGTGCTGCAGTTATATACTCTTCAGACTCAACCCGCACAGCGACATGCCCAGCTCCACACAGTGGTATCCTGCCCTGCCCTCCTGTCCACAATGGCTTCCACTAGCAGAAACCCAACCCTTCAACACAAAGGCACTTCCCATTCTTCGGCACACTCTGATCTCTTGTTATCTCTAAACTTCCTACAGTAAATTCAGAATCGTAAGATTTGGCACTTAGTTGTCTAGTTAACTGCATCCATCAAGACTATGTTCTAGGGGGGCACCTGGGTGGCTCAGTGGGTTAAGCCTCTGCCTTCCGCTTGGGTCATGATCTCAGGGTCCTGGGATCAAGCTCCCGAATTGGGCTCTCTGCTCAGCAGGGAGACTGCTCCCCTACCCACCCCCTGCCTGCTTGTGATCTGTCTGTCAAATAAATAAATAAAATCTTAGGGGGAAACAAAAAAAAGTACTGTTCTAGGAAGCCAGAGATCAGGTGTTTTACCTTCACTACCTGCCCCTCCACTCCCTGCCACAGAAAGCCGGTGCAGAGCTAGGGCCCAGTAACTTCAATGTGCCAGGCTGCCCTACTGTAAGAAGTAGGTAGGGGATACTATAGGGAGAAAGCCCAGATCAAACCATCTAGCCACAGGCCAGGGGCACACCCTAAACCAGGTTATGACTTTGAGGGAAGAGAAAAAAAAATGTGGATTAAACCGAAAGAAAAAAGAGGGCAGGGTAGAACAAACAGCCAGGGGAGAAGCAGCACTTTTGAGAAGAATCTTATGTGCCATGTTGTACCAGAGAGGTCCTCAAACTGCAAAGGCATCCCCACACACAGCTTAGAAACAAAAGGCTAAAAGCAAATTATCTCTTTCTCCCTCCTATCTAGGGACCTGTACTCCCAGTCGAGGACAGTTACTTAGAGCGGCCTAGTTAATAAAGGTTTCAAGGATTCCTCCATCAACTTTAGGAAATCTTTGCAGACCAAAAATAAATGCAAGTCAAAGAAATCCTTATTCTAAAAATAAAATTAAGACATTGCCCCTCCTGGACATCAGATTTCTGACCCCCTCCCTTCACCAAAGGTTTATAATCAACAGAATATGCAGCTTTGCAAATTAAAACATATTCAGTTCAAATAATCTGACAACTCTGGTCTCATGTCAAAGCTAAACATCTGCTCGTATCAGAAGGGGAGGTAAGTAGAGACCCAACTCACACGTCTGACATTACAAACCATTGTGAAAGATTTGCGATTTGCAGTTATAGATGAAATGCCATCTTACAATCTCTCATAACAGAGAAGGGGCCTTAAATCATCACTAATCAGCTTTATTGGAAAATAGCAATTTCAAGCCAGAAAAATCCCTACTACATCCAAGACAGCAAAGCCAGTATCAGCAGTCTGCAGGCACCAAGGAAGAGGCAGGGAATGGGGAAACACCAAACTCTGGCTGCAAAGAGCCAGAGATTCCACTCTGGGAATGATGGAGAGGAAATCCTTTCAATGGGAAACCACAGGAGTAGATTACTGTGATTATACTTCAAAAGCAAAGGCTCTGCCACAAAGACACATAAATGAGAAGAAAATGATGCCCCCTTGATCAGAGAAGTCGGGCCCCTTGCTATACTCTCCTACATTCATAAAAAATAAAAATAAAAAAGGGGAAAAGAGCCATAAGAAAAAAAATCCATCTCCATCCACCACTCATCTCTTTCCAGATCACTGGCCATGTTACAAACCGCCTGCCAAATAAAATGCATCAAAAGATGCAGTTGAGGGGCATCAAAAGCAAAGATGCCTAGCAGGCAGGACCCTCTGAATATAGTCAGAACAGCTTGTAGACTAACCATTTGCATAGAGTCCTCCTAATCCAGGCAAAGGAATTACATGCCCCTCCAGATCAGTGGGCTAACGGAATCCCTGACAACTTCTTATTGCACTAAGGAAAGCCGTAACAACCCTCAGGGATGCTGAGATATAACAAACTGGACTTCAAAATTCTCCAACTCCTGACCATGACTGATTGTGAAGAGAGCAGGGAAGAGTGCCCGCAAGGCCCCCTCCTTCAAACTTCCAAGCAGAAAGATAGTATTCACCAAAATGTATCACACCGTGTTCCTGTGGGCGCCAAAGAAAGATCAACTTAATTTTCTTGAAATGAAAGTCCGAAAGCTCCAGGCTTCAGTCTCAATCCGAAGATACAGAATGGATGTGACCAGGCGGCAGGCAAACCTAAGGAGTCAGATTTGGTACCCAAAGATTGGCAAGAACAGGAGTAGAGAGGGATGGGCCAGGGCTGAGGAAAAGCTGTCCATCAGAATGCAGGAGTCTTGACTACCACTTGTTCTGCCATCCTAAATGCCAACTAGCTGGGGCCAGTATAAACTTCGTGCCATAACCTGGAATTTGGACATCTAAATATTATTCCTTACTCCTTGTGCTTTCAATTCATTCCTGGCCAGATTTGTTGTATGACTTTTAATAACAATAAAAAAAAGCATCCCTGGCTCTTTAACCGAAAGAACCCCCTAATTGATTCCCACAGTAATTAACCTGCATTTTACCTCAGAGAGCGGTAGTTAAGGAAGTCGGCACTGCTATTTATAACTCATCTCAAATTGAGGGCAGACTGCCTAAAATCTAACACATCCCAGCTGTACTCCTGTTTGAACTGGGGCCAAGGGAATTTTTTAAAGCAATCTTGGCACCGAATGAATGACACCAACAGTATGAGAGCGCGAGCGGTTGTGTTGTGGTGACGTAGCACTGGAGGTGGAATGGGAGGGGGCCAGTGTACTGTGATCCCTCCCGTGCATGCCTGCTGCTCGCGAGTCCCAGTACAGTAAGCTGGGAACCGCCCACTGAGAGCCAAACACAGGAAAAGGCTTTTCCTGTGGAACGCCTTGAAGTGAGAAACACATGGCTAATCTGCATAAACGCGAAGCCACACCGCCCCTGCCAGGAAGGTTAGTGCTCGTAATCTCTGGCCATGAAGCTGGCTGCCTGGGAGGACTTGGACTGGCGCCTGATAACCCAGAAAGAGCCGAGAGAACAGATGGGTAAGGACCCCGGCAGAAAACAGCCCCAGGTCACGTGACTCGCCACATGGCCCCGCCAGCACAAACTATTGTCTGGCTGTGGAGCTCCCATACAAAGGCACCCGGCCTCGGCTTCCTGTGATCACAGGGACAGGCGGCAGCTGTTGATCCAGTTCCCATTCGGGACCCTCCCCTGTTGAGGGGCATTCCAGGGAGGGACAAATATAAAAGGTAAGGCCTCTCCCAATCAACGCTTTCCGCTTCCCCCAAGCTCCACGTGGCTCCACTGGGATCTCAGGATGGACAGAATAGACTCCCCTAAAAAGAATCACCCTTTATACCCTGGTACACAGCAGCTAACCAGAATAAATCATTCTCATTGTGCCCTCTTCCCTGGCCACACAGACATCTGTATCCAAAGCCGCCTCATTCTCTTCTTACTCTTCCAGTATTTCATGGCTTTGAAAATTGGTCAAGGACCCCTACCCGAACTGAAGAGAAACTGCCCAGAAACCTGCTTGTTTAGTTCCACCCCCAGACTCTGCCTCTTAAAATAAAGAGACTTCCTTCATTCTGTTTTGGATTTTAAACAGTCAGGTTTCCCTACTGTTTATGACCTAGGACAACAATAAGACATTCCTTAACCTCCTATCTGGTCTCACCAGAGACATTATTTAAGATTTTCTGAAGCTAAACTGATGATAGGAAAAGAAAAATACCACTTCAGACATACCAACACTTGATCTAGGAAATTAAATCCACTAAGCCCAAGATTCTTATCCTTCTTAATCTAAGAATCACCCCCCAAATTTTCTACAAGAGATGGAAAACATTCTAGTGCTAGTTCATCCAAGTACTAAATGAACTGGTCATCTGCCTATGGTGAAACAAATATTAACAACACCTCTCCAAAGAGACTTAAAAAAAAGATTTTATTTATTTATTTGACACAGAGAGAGAGACATTGAGAGAGGGAACACAAACCTGGGAAGTGGGAGAGGGAGAAGCAGGCCTCCCGCTGAGCAGACAGCCCAACTCGGGGCCTGATCCCAGGACCCTGGGATCATGACCCAAGCCAAAGGCAGATGCCCAACAAATGAGCCCACCCAAGTGCCCCTCTCCAAAGAGATTAAAAAATAAAAATAAATAAAAATAAAAACTTTCAAAATTCTGTTACGTGTCCAAATAGAATACAAATTTAGAAATCCAAACTCAGGACACCTGGATGGCTCAGTTGTTAAGCATCTGCCTTCAGCTCAGGTCATGATCCTAGGGTCCTGGTATAGAGCCCCGCACTGGGCTCCCTGCTCAGTGGAGAGCCTGCTTCTCTCTCTCCCACTCCCCCTGCCTGTGGTCCCTCTCTCCATCTCTATCAAATAAATAAAATCTTAAAAAAAAAAAAAAAAAAAAAAGAAAGCGATAAAAATCCAAACTCAGGGGTGCCTAGGTGGCTCAATCAGTTAAGTGTCTGCCTTCCGCTTGGGTCATGATTCCAGAGTTCTGCATTGGGCTCCCGGGCTCCCTGCTCATCGGGGAGTCTGTTTCTCCCTCTCCCTCTGCCCACTTGTGCTCTCTCTCAAATACATACATACATACATAAAATCTTTGAAAAAATAACTCAAACTCAATGAAAAGTTCTATCAACCCTACTCTAGAAATAATCTAGAATCTAGAATCTAGAATCTAGAAATAATTCTAGATTAGGGCATGTTCCTTTCTGCAGACTTAAGAACTCATTTCAAAGCCACCACCTGAAGCACCAGCCTGACCAAACCTCTAGGAGGGGCTGCAACCAGACATGAGACTTGATCTTCCAACCCATACTCTGTCTCTAAAAGTGACAGACAACAAGGGGCTTCTCTCCCTGGCTCAGAGATATTTAGGCAACTATGCTCCATCCTTCTAGGTCAGATGATCACAGAAAACTAACGAAGGGTAAAAAAGAGACCAAAGGGGTAAGAGTCACTGAATCATCTAGCAAAACTCAAACAGATTATGAGAGCCAACTGTAATAACCATCTCACAGCTGTCCACCCAGAAGAGGCATGCCAGAAAAACCACAACCAGGTGGCTGTATTTTCTTTATTTCTTCTTTGGTTCCAGAAAGAGCCCTTCAAATAGTACAGCAACAGCACCAAACTAATGAACAACAAACGATGAGTCCTTCTTAACCAGCGCACTTTCATTAGCCACCTTTCACAAAGAAAATGCTCTTCTGAAAATGATGAGGAGCACTTTTTTGAAAGACCAAATTTAGCTAACCAATCTCTCCCATTTCCAAAGAATTACAAAAGCCTCTGAGGAAACCACACAACTTATTGAGAAAGAATTCCTTGTTAGGTACTGCTTCAATCCCAGGTTTTAAAAACAGTTAAGGCCCCAAGAAGATGATTAAACAGGAACTGAAATGCCATTTGATAAAATTAAACATCCCCTTCTTAACAACTTTTTAATCTCAAGAGTAAGGCAGCAGCACAACATGGTGAAAAGTACTAGACTGAGAAGACACCTGGGTTCCCATCCCACTTCTCTGACCAGTTCCCTGGGGTGGGCTGGGGTTGAGGGGGATGGGCGAAGCACTAGCCAGGTTGCACCTTAATATCCTCAGCAACACAATGGAATCCGGCCCTCCAGATTAGGAATAGCAGCTCTGGGAGAGGGCCAGGAATCTCCTTAGGCAATTCTCCTGTCAAGTCTGGGAGCATTCAGGCTCTCTTCCCCAAACACCTCCCATCTCTAGTACCAAGTGACTCTAGAACTCAGATGCACATTCAGTTTCCTTAGCCAAACAATGGTCTTTAGAGGGCAGTGCTTGGCCAATACAGAAACCACCCGGGATGCACCTCAGACTCCCAGATTCCTAAATAAGCATCAGTCTCAGTCAAAACCAAGCTTTCCGAAATTCATATACCGAGTCCCTGCGTTGTCCTGTTCACCTAAACACATATCACTAACATACTATACACTTATGCTGCTCAAGGTCTGTATTCTAGGCTAGAAGATAAGCTCCAGGACAGTGAAGATGTGTGTGTAAAGCAACTTTCCTTCTTTAAAAGTAGGAAAGGAAAGGGGACTGTGGAAGAGAAAGTGAAATTCTCAAGGCCTTGTTAATTCCTAACCTCCTTCATGCAGAGGAAATGCTTTGGCCCTGGGTGGCCAGTCCTACACAATGGTTAAGAGCCCTGCCCTTGCAAGGCCTTCAACTTCTCTGACCCTCAGTTTCTGCATCAAGAGAGCAGAGACAATAGTAGTAGTGCCCTCGGGGCTGAATGAATGATTTAATACATTAAAACAAGACCCTCTTCTTCAAACTAACTGGACATGCTGCGGCCTCACCCATCTCTCCACCAGGAATACACTTTCTTTCTTCCAGTATTAGTATAGCTCTCTTCCACATCAAACAACACTTTAACGTGGCCTTCCCAGGTAAACCCATCCAGTATCTCAATCCTGCACAGCTCTTAGACCTGGTCCATGATTAACCGTTCTCCCAAGCATGTATCACTAGAATACTCTATGGTTTACTATTTATCTTGTTTAATGTCTGTATCTTAGACTAAAATATATAAGCTAGTGGGTATATGTCTAGAGATACTAGAGGTGGATGTTTGTTTCATTGACTGTTATATCCTCTAGCACCCAAAATGTTAGCTATTATCATCCTGCACAAGTCCCAGATTTCTAGAAACAAAACTTAGCAACTAGAACACTTAAGGTCTGGTCCTATACACTCAAGACCAGAAACCCAAAGTGGCCAGTTAGAGGTTAGCTAACAAATAAACTGAAGTTATGCTTTTTAAAAAAAGAGAAAAAAAGCACAGGCTTTGATACTACATTGAGCAAGTCACTTCCCTTGCACCAGAATCATCTGTAAAATGGGGGATTAAAAACTGTCTAACAAAGATATAAGACAGTTGAAATGATTAAATGTGTGAAATGCTGGTTAAACGTACAGGTTCATAAACTACACACACAACAGACATTACTTCCCTTTACCCTCAATGAGAGAAAAAGCAGAATGGGTTGTAAGCAGTTTCAAAATACCTGCTTAAAAATCAAGAACAGCACAAGTCAGACATTGAAAGGGTTGATCAGTCCAGTTTTCAAGCTCTACCTTTCAGTCTGTTCTCCCAAAGGAATCCCAAGGAATCTCCTCCCCAAGAATCCTGACAGTAAAGCCCAATAATTTTCAATCAGAACAATACTAACCCCCTGAGAAGTGTTTGGAAATAAATGTGTAAAAAAGTGCCTTTTTTTGTGGTTTGTTGTTTTGTTTTGTTTTTTTTTTTCTTATCACATCAACTCTGTGTTGCTACTGGCATTTATTACCTGGGGAGCAGGATGCCAAATGTCCTGCAATGCATCTCCACACAAAGAAGAGCCTCGATGAGAAACAATGGACTCTAGCCCATTACAAGTCCAATCTTAGATGGAGAATTTCCTGTAACACTTGACCCTGGAGCAGTGAAGGGAAAGGGAATCAGAACTGACCAGTACCCATCCCAAGAGCCCAACATTACAAAGCCACCCAGTAGCCAAGGTAATCATATATAAAAATTTACTTTAAAAAATAGTCGGAAGATAATTTACTGAAGGTCGTACTTCTCCAGCACATTTATTACAACTTCATTATGGTTATTTGTAATTATTTACTTACATCTTTCCCCACTAGAAAGTACTCCATGGAAACAGAAATTATGAATCCTATGTTCACAACACAATAACTGATACATTGTAGAAGCTCAGTAAGTATTTGTTGCATTACTGCAAGCAACCTGCAAATGGAAGGTAGGTACTCACAGGTTTCCAAAAAAAAAAAAAGTTCTGCCATAGACTTCTTACATTGGCAAGTAAGTCCGTAACAGGATTGGGCAATTAAGTGAACTAAAAAGTTATTATCCCCCCAAATTCCTGAGAAATGGGGAATAGGATCAAAGTCTAGGAAATCCTGATGGTATGCAAGAAAGACAGGTTGGGATGTCACATCCCAGTACTGTGCTCGATAATTAAAAACAATGTACAGACCTTGCTACCCACATGAGGTGGTCTGGGTTGACACCAGGAAAAGGTACTTCCTCCCACAAACCATTCTTTGGTGTTTCTATTAGGGAAAGGACCTTAGTGTGGATGGACCACAAGCCCAATGGAGTGGCACAGTTTTTAAGACAGTTTCTGCCCTGCTTACTTGTCCCTTATCATGAAGTGATGCAGTACACATAAGGAATACAGAGAGAGCCAAGGGTCATGCAACCTTACAAACACAGCTTCGCCCAGGAGGGCACATAGCAACTTTTCAATAAAGACAGCACTTCTAAATCACGCTTACTTCTTCTGACCTAGTTTCTGAAATACTCTTCCTTCTTCCATATTAAACTGCTTTGCAGATAACTGCTTAAAAACAAACAAAAAAGGCAAAAGCAAAAACTGCTCATAGTCGCAAAACTTTAAGGCCTCATTTGCTTTCTCTTTAAGAAGCTCTCATTTTCCCCCACTCCTTTTATTTTATCTGTAATTCCAAACTTGGACTGGTCTTGCATGGGTTATATAAAAAGATCCTAAATTTCTCTAAGTGCACAGTTCTACATCCTGCCAAAATTTCTCCTCTGTACTAAAAAAGGTATCTGTGACACATCACTGAGCTGTAGGAACTTGATTTACATGCAGTCGGAGATTCCGTTTGTCATCAATCCAATCAAGTCCTGTAAAGACACTGTGAAGCAGCAATGCCACTGTGTTTATTTAATTCCTAGGGCTGCCTTGGACCACTTTCCAAAAATGCCAGTCTTTCTCCTGGTCCCCCGAAATCCACTCTGAACTCTAAAAGATACATTCAAATAAGTTAAAGAATGGCCCAGGGCAGAGCCAACCTTATTAAGATTATAGATGCCTCTTAAATCCTCAGGCCTTTTGGGGCGCCTGGGTGGCTCAGTGGGTTAAAGCCTCTGCCCTCGGCTCAGGTCATGATCCCGGGGTCCTGGGATCGAGCCCCGCATCAGATCGAGCCCCACATCGGGCTCTCTGCTCCGTGGAGAGCCTGCTTCCCCTTCTCTCTCTGCCTGTCTGACTACTTGTGATCTCTGTCTGTCAAATAAAAAAAAAAAAAAAAACTTAAAAAAAAAAAAAAAATCCTCAGGCCTTTTTTTAAGGTCAGCAATTCCCTGAATGAAAAGCCATACAGTCCCGTAAATTCTCCAGTTCTTTTCAGAGCTCCAAAAGCACGTTGGTACCAACCTCCTCTACACCACTGTTGATACAAATGTGTTCAGGCGACCCTGGCTGGCTCCATCAGTTATACCAGAAATATGCCTGGGCCAGACCGAAGTTACTAGCTATCTTTTCTGAAGTTTAGTTGTCTCTCCTCTTTATTTGCTATCTCTGGCCAGTATAATCAAATTGAGATGGATACCTGGCAAGCTAAGTTATGCAAATCTAGCTAAAATTTATCTTTTCCTCACCCCCCACCTCCAAGTCTGTTTTCATTTTAGCTTACACACTCTTTGGAGATTGTCTTATTCAAGGCACACAGAATTTCCTTTTGGTGAATATGTCTGGGTGGGTGAACCCAGCTATCTCAATCTCATTTTATTTTAACCCAAAATACCATAATGAGACCACATATTGGTCACTTGAGGTTTTATGTAGGGGTTTTAAAGAAGCTGATTCAAAGCTACACTGGGAAAGCAGAGGATTCAAATCACAGACTAGAAAGAAAAACAAAAATGTTACAATCTGTCCTGTACCAACACAACCCCAAAAACAGATTGAGGAAGTCTAAGAAACAGTCTCCAGGCCAAAGGCAATAAAGTGAGAAAGAGAGTAGAAAAGGTAGAGATCATTTAGGAAAACTTCTGCTTGTTAGTTAATTAGACAAAGGCACTTCCTGCCTCTCCTTAGGGCAGGTACCTCCAACTGAGGCACACAGATACCATTAGATCTCAAAGTGGTGTAAATTGCACCTCCAATCAAGACATTTTACCAGCTCTAGTATGGTAAAGTTACTAGGCCTCCATGTGCTCTGCATTCTACCAACAGAGACATCAAAAAGAGGGAATGGAAAAGGTAAAAAACAAGAAACAGAGAAAATCAAGCTAGAAGACAGAGGAATGACAAAGGGAGATTAAAACACACAAGCACACACAAAGAACATATGACTCCCTACTAGAATTGTCTGTACCCACAAAGGTCAAATCACAGATCAAACTGTCAGTACACTGCCTCCTAGAAGCCTTGGCCTTTATCGCAGCCGGGTCACAGTGATCACAGCTTCACTCCTCAGACAGGAGGGAAAAGAGGCCTGGTACAAGGAAACTTGTTTTTAATGGGAACAATACAGAAACCACATCAGGTTTTCAGAAAGTGCAGGTGTACTAGAACACTGGTTCTACACTATGTCTTTGCATTGTTACTGTTTATTCCTGGACCATTTCTCAAACTTCCACTTCTGTGCCAAGCACAATCATTATTTATCAAGTCATACAACTGGGGACAGGTCTTGGCTCAAAAGTCCGCTTCTCGGAGAGATCTCAACCACTTCAAAGATGGGCAACTTGTCAGGAGAGAAGCTAGGACTTTACCACAAGGGTCACAAGGAAAGGAATCATAGCAAAACTCTGGCTAGCCACTGGGGGGCTAAGGTGTGAGAGAACGGAGGTCATTAAGGATGTCCTACTAAGAGACCAGCAGATCACCAAAGGCCCTGCTCTCAGATCAGTTGGCCATCATGAGCAGAAGGGACATCGTGGTGTTTAATCAAAGCTCCCAAACTGGCCTGAGTGCCATTTTCCAGAATCACTTTCTTAGTCAATTTACTTGCCTGGTCATACCTGCTGACCACACAGTCACACAGTGCTGTGCTGACCACACAGTTTAGGATTCAAATCCTAAAATGAACTTTTCTACCTTCATCAAACAATCAGTACCACAGATTCAGATTATCCTCATTCTGCATGTCACCAAAGAGCTAAGAAAAAGAGAACTGGAAGGCAGGGAGTCCCTAAGACCTACAAAGAAATAAACCTGCTTGGTCACTGGAGTTTATCATTACTGCACAGTAGACGATCCATCTCAAAAGTATTTCCTTTCTTTTCCCCAACCCCACGCATTTTTTACCTTTTCTCTACCCAGTAATTCTCTCACATCTTGGAAGGGCAGCTACATGTGAAACATTAGCCTATGGTATAATCTGGAAGAAGTCCCTCCCGTAATTCAGATATACTCTGTAGCTCAGCTGACCATAAATGCATAAACCCAGTAGTTCTAACTTGGGTATGCATCACAATGGCCTGGAGGGCTTGTTAAAACACCCTGCTGGAGTTCTGGATTCAGCAGGTCTGGATAAGTATTTGCATTTCTTTCTTTCAAGTAGGCTCCATACCCAGCATGGAGCCCAATGTGGGGCTTGAACTCATGACCCTGAGATCAAGACCCAAGCTGAAATCAAGAGTTGGACACTTAACTGACTGAATACCCAGGCGCCCCCTTACGTTTCTCAACAGGGCCCAGGTAATGCTGATGCTAACGGTTAGGGATCCCACAGAGAACCACTGGACTAATCTCTCAAACCAGAACAACAGATACGTAATAAAATTTATTTTTTTAAGCATTAATATAACTTAATGTAGCTAAGAACTATGGGATAGCTTTTAATTCAGTAAAGATCAAGTGTCCTTAACCATTCGGTACTATCCCCCTCTCAAACGGGCCTCTACCAACTAGGAGTCATGTCCAAATTTTATTTGATAATAGTACCTTCAAATATCTTATTAACATTTATTGAAACCTACAAGGTAGATCTTTCTCCTCATTATATAGTTGAGGATACAGATTCAAAGAAGTTAAGTGACTTGCCTGAAGTCACACAGCATAAGGGAACTTTAAATCTTGGTTTTAGAGCTGATTCTGCTATGAAACTTTGTGTGAGGTACTCAATCTTCATGTGTTCACTTTCCCCGAGTGGAAATTAAGACCATAATCCTTGCCTTTCCTGCAAGTGCTCCAAGTCATAGAAAGTAAAGTCAATCTGCAAATACTCTCATAAGGCAAGTTGCTCTCACTTAGATCAAAGTGAAGGAGTCTATCTATGAGCCTCAATCTACCCTTACCCTCACTCCTCTCAAAGGTCCCTCCCAAAAAGAAAAGTGGCCTGATGACCAAATGCCACCAATTCTTAAGCACTGGGAATCACATGGCCATTCATCAGAAACTTAAATAGGGGCGCCTGGGTGGCTCAGTGGGTTAAAGCCTCTGCCTTTGGCTAAGGTCATGATCCCAGGGTCCTGGGATCGAGCCCCACATCCAGCTCTCTGCTCAGCGGGGAGCCTGCTTCCTCCTCTCTCTCTGCCTGCTTCTCTGCCTATTTGTGATCTCTGTCTGTTCAAATAAATAAATAAATCTTAAAAAAAAAAATTCTAGATGGAGAGAAATCTAGGCATAAGGTAAAACTGTAACTAAAGGCTTTTCAGTCTTTCACCCCATTGAAGAGTCCCAGGCTACTGCAAAAATAATGTCCCAATAAACCTTAGTGCTTAAATAACTTATTTTGAAGAAGCAAATTTAGTATTTTAAAATGTTACGGCGCTCAAGAATCAGACAAACCTTGATTCATATCAAAACTCTACCTTTTACTAGCTTTTTGCCCTAGGGCAAATTTCTCGTTTTTACTCTATTTCCTCATCTATAAAGTGGGAGGAGTAACAATAGAACCCACCTCTCATGGTTTTGAAGATTAAATAAGTAAATTCATAGAGAGACTGAGCACAGAGATTGGCACATGGTAAGTACGCAAATGCATGGCTGTTAACGGTAACACTCACCCTCAGTATCCCATCATTTGAAAATTGGAATTTCAGTGAGATTCTGAGTCTATCCCCAGCCCAGGACAAAGCTATGGATCAACTACCTATAGAACTGCTCCCCAAATCTTTTATAGTAGAGCTATCTTTGGCAGCCAGATTCCCAAACAGGTAAAAAGTTTACTTTTTACATCTACTACTGCTGGAGCAACCAAAGAACTCCACCACCTGAGGATCGGAGTAGAAAGAGCAATCCATACGCACCAGACCAGACACAGTAGCAAAGAGCAACTAATTCCTGGCATTTCTGCATAGGTGACTTGTTCGCTAAGGACAAGAGAAAGCCATAAGAAGGTCCACCCAGAGGAAGGGGGAAATCACTGTGCAAGAAGAGCCCAAAGACATATTTGTTTCCTCTAAAGGGAAGCGCTCCGCACTACGTAGCCTTTAATCATCTAGCATGTGGCTGATCTCACACTCTGCTTAAAGTCAAAGTATACCAGGCCTAAGTCAGTTGAGAGCAAACAGCTGGACCCAGATGCACTCATGCCCAACAAGCAAGTTGTGACCTCAAGGAAAACAGGAGGCAAAATAAAAAAACACCACGCACACAGCAAATGGGTTTTTAAATGACTGGTATCACACCAGCCCCTAAACTCCCCTGCTGCCATCATGCTTGTGCTAGATCTTGAGCAGGGAGTTCCTTTTAACAGAGATGTCTATAAACAAGCAAGCTGAAAGCTAACAAGTTTAAGAGGGAAAAAGCACACAAAAATCTTGGCTGCTGGTGATGAGCCACAGAAAATCATGAATGTGTCCGTGCCAAGGGAGGAGGAAGTCTAATATCTAACATTGCAGACTTGGGAACCCAGAAGCAACGAAGCCATAAGGAAGCCCAAATGCAAAAGAGGAAAAAAAGCACATGGCACATTTCCTCTTCATATGGGTGGCAATTTAAGCAGCACTCTGGGCCTGCAGAGCACATAGCCCCAGTGCCCAAAGCCCCTTAGTATTTCATATCAACATTAGCTTCCTGGAGGGCGACAAAAATCTGTCCTGGATTACTGGGTGATTTCTAATATGTACCATAACCAACACTAAGTCAACATTTTAGGGATCAAATTTCCTACTCTGCAGCATGTTGGAATGCATTCTTGGCATTGGACCTCTCACTGCAGCACACCCTTGGAATATGCAGAAGCCACTGGGAAATAAAAACTCAACCTGTCCCAAGACCATCTTCTGGCATGCACACATGACTAGTAAAAACACATGAAAGTTCACTCAGATGTCCTTTAACATGTAATAAAAACTAATCCCATCCCATTTGAATGGGGGGGAGGAACAATTTCGGGAAGAAGATTCAAGGTAGTTAAGTCAACATTCACCCTAACCTGGATTCCTCTAAAACCCAGACAGCCTAAGGAGTTCATCTCAGGTCCCTATTCCCCTGATATCCATCGCAGATGAGCCACGGAGCCCCAATTCTGAGTTCCTGGAAACTCGCTTTGCAAAATGCCAGAATGGCAAGGCAAAACAAGTTGAGAGAAAGATTGCTCGACTCGAATCTGTACTCAGGACTCCATACTTGCATACTGCAACAGTGTAACCTAGCCTCCTCTTCCAGGTGAATGCACCGTAGTGGCCTGGCACTGGACTCTCTAGGCATCTTCAGTGGTTAAGCATCCACTTACAGCCCTTGAAAAGTGCCAGAAATCATGTGTGGTCCAATTGCACATGGACCAGCAGGTAGAGAGAAACCAGAATCACTGCCATTTCAGAGGTTCCCGTAGGAATAAGCATGTGTTTGCAGCACTCATGAACTTTTTAGCCATGGCCAACCTAATCAAAAACAATATTAAAGGCTATTTCTCTGAACAGATGGGCGAACTGCACATGTGCAGCCTTACCCACCCATCAACCCTCAATAGAAGGTCTGATCCAAGCAACTCAGCTTCAGCACAGCTCCCAACTCTTTAGAAACAGCAGCAGCCTAAGTGTCTGGACAGGTACTTCATGGCTGTCATTTTAAGAAAAGTCGATTAGCTCTGCCAAAAAAAGAAAAACACCTAAGCTCTCCAACCAAAGTCGAACCACTGTCACTGTTGTCCAGGGCACACAACTCTGAAGGGGACACAACCTTCCAAACCCAAAATTACTACAAAAGAGCCCCTGACACTGGCCAAGAACTTGGCAGGTTGTACTAAAGGCCCCACATAACCACAAGAACCACTAAGACCCTGGAGCCACTCTCTTTCATGGAATTTTACAGTGACAGTCCAAATTCTCAAAGTCACCAGAATGAAGCAACTATGGGTCTGGAGATGGTTGTGTAACATGGATCCTATAGAGCCTGTGGCACTCAGGGTAGCATTATGAAAAAAGCAAATTTATATTTTAACTTTCCCCCTCTTGAACATTAAGTTTCACGATTCACTGCCTCTGAAAAACTGTCCCAGGTTAACCCTGCCCAACTCTGACTGCTCCTTATTCTTGAATTCCTTCAGCCCACACACTTAGTTTGGTCTATACCCATTTACAAAACCCTGCTTTGCAAGTTTTCCAGATGTGTGCACATAAGCATGCTTCGCCAAGAAAATGAAATTCCTCTGAAGCAGATACTGTCTCTTTTAAGTCCCCTCCTAGTATCTAACTGGCATGTTCACATAGGGCTATTTCCTACTTCCATCTGAACCTCCAAATTCCGGAGCTAGAAATCATACTCTCGGCAACAAGCCTGATGGTCTAATACCCTTATCACCATGACACTGAGAAAGGCCTTTGCAACCAATGTCCGTGTCAACCCAAGTTTTTGTATTTTGTTTTAGAACAAGCTGATAGCCTTTGGTAAGTTAGTGGAACCTAAAAATTATGGCCAGGGCCATAATGATATTCATATTCCCTACGACTATGCTAAGTCAAACAGGCACTTTCAGGACTCTGGTCTATAAAAACACTTCTTGTGAAGAAAACTCGTGTCAGAGTCAGTGGATTTTGTTTAAAAAGAGACTTTGAGAAGATAAATCTGGTCATCTCACAAGGCTACCAAAGCAGAATACTACAGGCACACAGCTAAAATACTTCTAAAATATTTCTTCCTCCACAAAAAGAATGTTTCACTGAAGGAACACAGAAATGTTTTTAATCCTAAAATGGCAATTTCAAAAACAAAGATTGAATCTACCCATATAACCCTTCAGGCAGGATTTAGTGAGTCCCCAAATATTTGGACCTTGTACTAACCCAGGAACCTGGGAACATTAATTTGAACATATATATGAAAAATGCACAGTCCAGTGAAAACTATACAAATAAACCCAGCCCAGAAAGTGGGCTTCTAATCCTGAGAGCCACAGCAAAACAGATGCTGAGGACGACGCTGAAGCTGCAGTATCTTTTTCTCCCCCCTCCTTTCTGGTATTCCAAAAATGCAAACCCAACCCTAAAAACATCTCGCCAAACTACAAAACCTTTCCCAAAGAACAAGGCTTTGAAACTCAGTGTCTCATAAACCAAAGCTTTTGGAGCACTTACCTCACTATTGAAACTTAGGATCTTCTTTCCAAACTTCTATTTTCACTCTGAAACTGCAATCCATTTTGAACAGGGGCTCCATGTGCCCTGAACTTAGCCCGGAGCCAGGACCATGGAGGCTTCTCTTTCCAGACAGCATCTTTTCACTTCCAATCTCTTTTAGATCATCTCTCCTTACCTCCACGTCTCCACACCCCCCGGTACTACCCCCTTCCCTACCCACATTTCTTTTTCTCCAATGTTACTTTATTCCCCCACATGAGAACAGACTAGCATTATCTTTGCTTGAAAACTGTTTATTAATTTGCCTGTCAAACATTCTATAGAGCCGTTTACATCTTACTACAGAAACCTCCTGGGTACATATTGACAGCTCAGCAAGTATTTACACAAAGCTCTGAAACATTTGGTTCCTTCAGAGAGGAAGAAGCTGCTGTGTCAAGCAGAGAATGATCAAACACCTTTTCCTCTACCTTTTCCCCTCTTTCATAAAGGGAAGCTTCCTTTTAGCATACTTCGAAGATGCCTAAATTATCCTCCTAAACTACTAAGCCAGGAGGAGAAAGAAAGGAAATTCAGGTGTGCTGGAGAAGAGAGGGAAGAGCATTTCCAGCATTTGGAAATCACACCATGTAGCTTAAAAAACCAAAGGTATGAGAAAAGGGCAACAGGCCTATTGAAATTGACCCTGTAATGCTTGGCTTTTCCTGATCTAGTCTCAGGAACATTTGCTCCTCTCTCAGCAAAACTTACAGGGCAAGTTCAGGCACTCAGATTACAACCAACTGCCCAAACCAGACCTAGACCTGCCCAAACACCCGAAGAGTCTGGAAAACTTAAAGAGACCTCTCCCACCATCCTAACATCCCCCCCCCCCCCAAAAAGAAGCAGAGTGTTAATGTTATGAATATCTATTCCCTACCCTACCCTGAATCTATTCCCCAAATCCCCTCTTGGAGATTTTGAAGCAACTATTTTTCAAGTCTTGCTTTAATGAAGTCTGCCCAATTTTTCCATTAATGTTTAGTGTATTAACCACCAGCCAGGTAGAATGATTAATGACAAAGTTTCAAAGCAAAATAGTTTGGTAGGGCTTTTTCTGTAAAGGGCCACCGATCATCGTGGTACCCAACTGTTCAGAGCTTATTCCTGTAAATCCTCAGGAGGAAACAGCCTTGAGTTCTTAAGGCCCAAGGGAAGAAAGACAGTCTCAAGACCCCTACCGGTACATGTATAGGAAAAAAGTTGCCGTCATGGTAAGTCAGGTACGAAAGCACAGCCCAATGTGTAGCATCAGAGAAGAAAGTCATGCGATCCACCAACTTCACTTTACTGCTGAAGAGACAACATCAAAGGCTTGCCCCAAATCACACAGCTTAATCTAGAACTGAATGTGGAATCAAAGCCTCTTGCTCCTGAGCCTTGTGCTCTTTGCCCCCCACCACTATGTCACACACAATTCAGTGTGCATCAACAATAATAATGATCAATCTAAACAAGGAGAAACGCAGAGATAAAAGCCATGGGAATCAGGACTCCATTTTAGAGACTGAGGTATCCCAGCTCACTGGCAGGAAAGAATAATTCAGTGCCAATTTATTTTGAATACCATATTTTAACCATATATTTGCTCAGTTCAGTGGCTTCTAGAACTCTATAATACAACCTTGGGGAGCGGGGTGTTGGGAATGGGCCCTGACCATACTCTGTTAGCCTACTTCCACATTTTCAAAAGTTCACTAACTTCGTTGCTAAAGCCTACTGTAGACATCACACCCTGAAGGAATCAATCCAACAGATGAATGTTTAATGCAACCCAAGACATCTGATTACAGCAGGTGCCACTTGTCATGGTTACTCTCTGTCACACACCAAGGAAAGAAACCTTGAAAAGTCCTTATAGGGCCCAATACAAAGAAGCCAACCTTGGTCCTGGATGCTTTCTCTTCTCTTGCCACCAACCCAACCCCCATCACCCCTAGTTCTCTCATGGACAGTAGAGAAACATGAAGCCTCACAACTAAGTGCCGTTTCAGTGTGGTTTTCCTGGTCCCTCCTACTTGAGAGAGCTCCAAGAGTCCTGTATTTTAGCCAGCCCAGAACTTCTGCCAGCAGGCATTCCCATAATAAGCCCAAGATTCCTGTATTTGTTTCCCAGGAATCGGAAATATCATCTGATATTTCCATAGCAAGGACAGCTAAACTTCTACAATCAAATTCATCTTGATCCTGGACCACATATTCTATTTCATTTTTACTTTGATGAGCTGATACTCCTCTCAAGATACTACAGCTAAAAGCATCCCAAATAAAAGGCTTTACAGGAGGTTCAAGTCCATAGGTGACCGAAAAATATTTCATCAGTAGCAGGATTCACCACCTTGAGCCACAGTGTTACATATGGAAAGCAATAAAGGAAAAGTTTGCTGGCTGGGATCTTCCTGCTCCTGTGAAAAAGACAGAGCCACAATACAAACACTTAGCTAATCTTTATTTCATAAAAGCAGAGTCAAATGAGAACATTACCATCTTAGCTGTGTCAATCAATTCTCTGCAAAACAGTCTTAATCCAAGACTGAGAAAGGGACAGAGCAAGACCCTCTTATTTAAGAATGCTTAAAAAGAAGGATTCATGGTCTGACAAGAGCTTTATCCTTAAGTAGCAAAGAGGAATTCATATCAAAATCTATTCATCTACATGCTTCATGGAGACTACCACAAAACTGAAAGTTGTACAGTCTCTTCCACAAGTGAATACTCATCAACCCATTCTCTGGACGTCAGGGAGTAGGCAACTGAACTGAAATTGAACAGGAACCTTGCATTAAGTGCTAGGTACGGTGATGTTAAAAGTGAATCCAAAAATTCATCCAGAAGTAGCACAGACAGCTTTCAGACAGGGACGACATCTATTTTTCTAACACTTACTCAGCATACTATCTAGCACCCAGAAAGTGCTCAAATATTTAATGACTGAAAAACAGAAACCATTCTACGGCAAAAGTTGGTTTTATACAGCTTCCCCCACCCTCCTCAAAAAAACAAACTGTTTGCCTGAATATCCCCAAACCAGCAGAATTCAAATTAATTTTTGCTTGTAAATGAGTCTTAACTTACCCCAAATTATTTCTTCTAATAGTTTAAGTAAATGGCTCAGACTTCCTCCCCTCAAGGGAAAAGAGATGTAATATCTCTTATCCTGAAAGAAGAGGATGGTCTCTTCTCTAAGACAAAACTTATCCTCCAGAACCAGAAATTCCATTTAAAATTCCCGTTTCTTGCCCAAACACAGATTATAGACAATGTGGAGTCAAGGCACAGAGCTCTAAATCTGCCATTTAACACAGCTATTTTCAAAACTCCCAGCTCAAGAGAAGAGAAAAGCAGTTCCAGGATGAGGAAGGAACACAGCTAATCAGTGAACAAAATCTCATAGCAGGAAGGTACAACTAGGTACTGCTGGGGGCTGGGGGCATGAAGAGCTTTTCCCCTCTCTCAAAAGGTACCTACTCCACAGAATACCCAATATTCCTGACTAAAATACTGAAGAAAGAACATGAAGAGGTACTCAGAGCAAAATAAAAATAAAATAGAATGCATTAAAGTGTACCTAAAAGTTGTCATTTCTAAGCAAATACCAAGTATCATTACAGGTAATATCTTAATTACCTTGGAAGATAGAAAAAAGTGGAAAATACCTTAAAACGCAAAGAAAAAAATTAGATGATCTCTACTTCAAAGCTCTAAAGTGACTGATGACAAAACAGAAAATCAGCCTTTTTGATATCCCAGGAACAAATGATAAATTTCAACAAACCAGGCCTTTAGGAGAAAGTCCCTCACAAGATCATAAAAGATGTCAGCTTCTCTTTAAATCGGAGCTGCTCTCCCAAAGTTCAATTAACAAAGTGTTAACAAAATTCAACATGTAAACAAAGAATGAGGCCAGTCTTCCTTAAAACAGAACACTTGAACCTAATATGAAATTCTCTCAGAAAGCTTCCAGTTCTTAAAAAAAAAAAAAAAAAGTTTTCTCTTACCCCCTCCCATAAAGATCCCACATTTGTCACTCAATAAAAAGCCCCAATAAAATAATTTCGATTCTGCAAAGCGAACACGGTCAAAATTACTCAAGACAAATGCATCTTCAGAGCCATCAAAGAAGTCATTTATACCATCAGGAAAGTCACAAAACCAAAACAAACAGCAAACCCATTGTAGAGAAAAACTCAGCTACTGTTCTGACAACACAGAATCTATTTCAGGCTGCATAAAACATAACAAGCAAAATAAATCCAAGGTACAAGCAAAATGCCACTGCCTCCTCTTTTGTTTCGGCACAATGTAACAAGGGCAGCCTGTCTGGGGCTCTGCTCCTGCTGATACAGTATTGCTGCTTAAACCTCCCTCCTCAAGGTCACAGCCAATTTCAGCTCTGGAATAAAAGGCAGATAGTGGCAGCGATGGTTTGGGTTATCACTGGCAGAAAAGCAGAGTGTAAAAGTTTATGAGCTCATCAGGATTGTTGTACCATTACATCAGAGGCAATTATAAATGGCCAAGAGCAGGAGATGGGGAGCCAATCAGATCACAGATAGGATGTCAACCTAAGACCAACTGTCTCCTGGCTTTGACAGAAGGATTTTACCTCCATAATTCAAATCCCAAACCAAAGCAATCTGCACTTACTACTCCAATCACTCAGCTGTTTACCAGCACTTCCAGGGAGAAGCCCAGGCCACTGGGCCGACGGAGACTAAGACAGGAGATGGCCCGGGCTGCCCTGGGTGAACCGCAGCCGGCCTCTAGCTGCCCCCAAGCAGGCCCCGGCCCTCCCCCGAGGTACCCCAGAGCCCGAGGGGCCCCTCCTTGAAAGCACAGATGGGGAACGGCCTAGAGGAAGGCAGGAGGGCGGGCAGAGAGGAGCGGCAGGTGAGCAAAGAATTGTCCACTCAACCCCCGAGCTCCTAGCACTGCACACCCCTAAGCTGAGCCCCCAGCACCCCCCTCACCCCAGGCCAGGCCCTTCCCCGCACATTCTGCCCCGCACCCCTCTGAAGACCCCAGGAGTTCGAAGGGACCAAGGGAGAGGGAGAAGGGGAGCATACACTTCAGGGAAAGCCCCACACAAAGGCTGAAGGAGGGAAGGAGAGGAAGGCAGACGGGCAGCCATTTTAAGAGAAGAGCCAGACAATGGCAGCTCCCCAGCAGTGGGGGCCCCGGACTGGGGGTAGCCCAAGGCTGTGGCCTGCTCCCCGCACCGCCACCCACTCCCAGGACCCCGCTCACCCCAGCCCCCTCCCCACTCAGCTGTGTACCTGCGGGGTCCGGGCGAGCGGCTGCCCCCCGCCGCCGCTGCTCCCGGGGCTCATGGGCGCGTGGTGGCTCCTTTGTTGGGCCCCTCCCGAGGCGGCTGCTGCTGCCGCCGCCGCCGCCGCCGCAGCCCCCCAGCACTGCGAGGCCATGTCCGCCGGGCCCTTGCCGGCGCCCCCGTCCTGGGGCCCGCCGCCGTAGTCGCCCCCGGGGTAGCCCTGGTAGCCCCGGGCCGAGCTGGGCGACGTGAGCAGTTGGTTGAGGGTGGGGGTGGCGGTGGGCTGGGGGGTTCCCCCGCCGGCCGCTGAGGGGCCGCCTCCCCCCATGGCCCCGAAGCGCTGCTGAGCGAAGGACGAAGACGACGAGGAGGCGGAGGCGCTGGAGGAGGGAGGCGGCTTGGAGCCGGCGGCCGCCGCCGCACCGGAGCCCGGAGTGCCACCTCTCGGGGAGCTCAGCGCGTAGGCCTGGGGGGGCGGGGGGTAGGCGCTGCGGTTGGGGTAGTAGGAGTTGTACTGGTGGTTGGGGAAGCCGTGGTCGTGCGAGTTCTGCTGGGGCCCCGCGTAGGGCTCCAGGCCCCCGCCGCCGCCGCCGCTCTGCAGCGCTGCCAGGCCAGGGCTTTGTTGTCCGCCATGTTGTTGGTGGAAGACGGCGGCCGCCGCGGCGGCGACGGCAGACGGGCTCCGGCCGTAGGGTTGCCCGAAGCCGTAGGCTGGGGGCGGCAAGGCGGCCGCGGCTGAGTGAGGAGGCGCCCCCACCCCATCGCTGCTGCCGCCGCCGCCGCCGCCGGGCGGCTCCGTGAGGTTATTGTTCAGGGCGGGCCTAGGGCCCGCGTTCCCGTTCGAGTTCTTCAGGTCCGGCTCCGCGCCGGGCCCGCCGCCGGTGCCGGCTCCACCGCCGCCGCCACCCCCATTGCTCTCGGCCCCGTCCTGCAGCTCCTTTCCCAGCGGCTGCGGCGGCCCCACGGCCGGGCCCTCGCTTTCCTGCCCGGCGGCTGCCTTCATTTCCCCGCGCTCGGCCGCTGCCGCTGCCGCCGCCGCCGCCTCGCCCCCCGCCTCCTCCCGCTGCTGCTGCTCCGCTTTCTTCAGCTCCGAGGGCGGCGGCGGCGGGTTGCCCAGGCTGCTGGCGGCGGCGGGGGCGACCTGCGCGGCCATGATCCCCGCTGTCTCGTCCGCGGAGAGACCCGGCCCTGTCTTCGTCTTCTCCCCCCCCTCCCACCCCGCCCCGGGGCCGAGTCCCCCGGGCTGCCCTCCCCACCCGCCCGGGCGGGCCTCGCGGGGCTCCGCTGCTGCGCGGCGCTCGCTCGCTCGCTCCTCTCCCCCCCGCCCCGCCGGCTCAGGCTCCGGGCTGGCGGCGGCGGAGGAGGAGGAGGCGGCGGCGGCCGAGGCGCCGGCGGCTCAGCTGCTCCCGGCTCTGTAGGCTCGGGACCCGGCTCTCCCGGCTCATTCCCCCCAAGCCCTTGCCTGGGAATGAGGGGGGCGGTGGAGGCTCCGCTCCCCAGGGCCTGGCCCCGCTGTGACTCTCCGCTTTCTGCTGCCGGAGAAAGGAGGAGGGAGGGAGGGAGGGAGGCGAGGGGGAGGGGGCGGGGAGGGAGGGAGGGAGGGAGCGGGGGGGAGGGGGACCCGGGACGGGCGGGCTGGAGGGCGCGCGGCAGCAGCCCGGGCGCCGGGAGGCAGAGTCGGAGCGCGGACCCGGCCGGGCGTCCTGCCTCTCCTCCCCGGCCGCGGCGCGGGCCGAGGCTGCTGCGCGGCAGCGGGCTGGCGAGCAGGCGGGCGGCCGAACTGAGCGGCTAGAGCGCCCCACTCTCCTCCGAGTCCCCCCTCACTCCGACACGAGGCTCAGCACTGCCATTTTACCCAGCGCCGTCGCGGCCGCCTGGCAAACCCGGAACGGAGCGCGGAGCGGGCGCAGGCCATGGAACGGACTCGCTCCCTTCCCCTCACAAAGGAGGAGGGGAGAGAACGAGCCGCGGCGGCGGCAGGCCCTCTGCCGCTTTCGCTCGGCAGCGCCGCCGCCGAAGGCTTCGGGGAAAACCCGGCCCGGAGCCCACGCCTCTCCGGAGCCTGCGCCGCCTCCCTCTTGGCGTTCCTATCCGGGTCGGTCCCCTTCAGGCTGCACCGAGGGGAGCGGGCAGCATGAACTTTACTCGCGGCTGCAAAATTGGCCTGAGCCCGAGACCGCGGCCGCCTCGGCCCAGGCCTGACCCCCTGGCAGCGGGCCTGGTCTCTTGGCTGCTACTTAGCACCTCTACAGCACTTTTCTTCAAAGCCTTTTACAAACCCGCTCTTAAAGACCCAGCTGAGTGAACGAGCAGGGCCTTACATTTTACCCCCTTTGCAAGCCCAAAGGAATGACAGATCACTGTTCAGACTTTCGGTTTTTCCACTCCCCTCCCTCATTAGGCGGGCCTCATAAGGCCCTGCGGGCATGAGGTTCTGATTATCCCCATTTTATAGAATTGGAAGACTAAGGGGAAGGGACTGCCCTGTCAGTCAAAGCGCAGAGGGAGGGTGATTTTTAAAAAGTAGCAGAGCCCCCGTCCATTTAGCCTTAAAAAAAAAAAAAAAAGGCCGACAAGTCTTCCCATATTCAACAATGTGATCAGAATATAAGAACGGGTTTGAGCTGAAAGCTGATCATCTCAACCTTAGATTATCTCAACACTAACATAAAATGACCACCATTGAAGCTATTTGGGGGCATATGACAGCCTTCCAGCAGGAGAACCCAAGGCCAATTTTTCCTCTGAAGAGAATTTAAGCCACAATGACCATAGTCCCAGTCTCTGAAGATAATACCTGTAAGACAGTGAACGGTTGACACAAGAGGCTCCAGCGACTGAAGGAAACTGAGTGTTCAAAGGAACCAGGGCAGAATGGGGATGGCCACAGGGAGGCCAACCATTTTCTCCTTACTTAAATAGAGAAAAGGGGCAGTCTAACAGGTCACTTAAAAAATGGATGCAACCAAATTGTTTTCAACCCCCCAGTGTAAAGATTCTTCAAAGTTTACTATTATATTTCAAAAGATGCCAATTGAGCTAGAGACATACATAGAAAACTCTAGATCTCCAGCCCTACCAAATCCCAGCAGCAACCTTTTCCTCCTCAAGCTGATTTGGAATGCTCTGACGTGACAGGCTGCAAAAGCCAGAGGGGATTCCAGCTCCTCACCAGGCCCAAGGCTGCCTTGGGAGAGGCCCAGGCCAGTGTAGTCACTAGACACCAGGGCCTCTTTTCCCCTCAGATTTTATAAATGGAGACTTCATAGCCACAGATCCATTATCTTAGAACTTCCAGATCCTGCAGGCCCCTTGGACAAATTCTGGTCATGCCGCTGGTCACCGTGAATAATTCAAAAAACCTGAAGTCATTCCTACTCTGAAGAAAACTTAATATCATCTTACACTAAAAAGACAAAACCTTCCTGTTAATCTAAGCCTGGTGGGGTTTTTTCCCCCCTCAAGTCAAGAACAAAACTACCAGGCTCTGACGGACTGGAATGGGCCAGTGCCCTCCTTTCACTCACAGTCCTCAGGGGCAACTACTCTCCCGGTGCATTAGGTCCTAGAAACCAAATTATAGGCTGCCTCATAAATGGAGCTTGGCTATTTAATCAACTGCTTCTGAGCTGGCAAACAGTCCTGAGTCCGCACACAAATGAGGAATTTTTACATGCAATTACCCTGCCATTTTCCTCAGAGCTGGAGTGTAATGGGAAACCTGGAGCCCAGTGAAAATCTGGAAGCCAGAATGGATTTGTCTCCAGAGAAAGCCCTCATCCCCCTTATTTTCAATGGCAGTGAAATTTGAAAAGTGCCAAAATCACTTTCCTACACGTGGGCACGCTGTTTTGAAAACAGCCACCATTTTTATCTAGCAATAAGGTAAAGTGCATAAAAATCTATCCACTTGGGCTGGAGCAAGTAATGTAGGATTTCTCCTTTACCATTTTTAAAAAATTTCAAATCGTTCAGGGTCCTCTTCCACCCCTACCTTTAGAGCCCCAGACCACTATCCCAGGGACTGCCGAGTTGAAGGGAACTTTCTTAGAAACTGGCCCATCAGCTTTCCCTAGGGGCAATGGCAGCGGGAAAGCGGGGGGGGGGGGGGGGGGGGGGGGGGAAGGAGCTGGGCACGTGGCTGGCCGGAGCTCCAAGACTCAGGTTTGGGGCTCCCGGTGGAGTTTTCTCCCCCATAGCCCCAGTATTTTAACCCCACACCCAGGCAGCTCAGGAATCCCGGCGCAGATTGGAGAACTAGGACTAGGACAGCGCTACCCTCACGAAAGCGCCTCAGCCACCAACAGCCTGATGGCAAATATGGACTGAATCGTTGACATGGAAACCGGACTAAAGTCTTGCTCGCTCCCTCACAGGAGAGTTCTTATCGCCATCCTCGACCGCACAGCACTTGGCAAATGTGGACTGGATCTCCCGCCCAGCGGATCAGGCGGAGTTTCTCCGCTCAGCTTTAACTCCAGCGGTTGCGCAGCCAAGGAGGGGGGCAGGGCTGCCAGGACAAACCGACTGAAAATGGCAGAGCATGTACTCTCATTTTATCCGGCTTGTACAGTGTGCATGGATTGGGCCCGAAAATAAGGGAAAAACCTCTTAAAATCCACGCAATCAACTGCAAAATGTGGAACCGAGGCCTGGAGGGCTTGCTAAGAGAGGGAAACGTTTGCTGGAAGAACAGCCCTTCCTTTCTCGCAATTTGCTTCCCCTAAGGGTCCGAAATATAAAACTCAACAACAAAAAAAAAAGATCGAGATCGGCTCCTTCCTTTCCCCACTTCTTTTGGGGGAAGACGTTTTAATACCCGGGATCCTAGTGAGGGTTTGCCTCGGTTCTGAATAAGGCGCGGGGAATCGGGGGAGCGCCGGGTTGTGGACCCCACACGCGTCCCCGCCGCGGCAAAACAGCAGACACCCAGCGGAGCTCTCCCGAGTGCGAACTGGAGCTGCGAGTTTGAGCAAAAGGGCAACTATGTCAGTTGACGGAAGCCAGAAGCAGAGTTCAAATCCTGGCGTGGATTTCCGTCTGGAACTGCCTGCTTCTTAAAGTTTGTAACTCCGTGTTCAGAAACAGCCCCAGCGGAGGCTTTGGGAGCAGTGTGAAAGTCTAGCACTACCATCTGACAGCGAGCTGCAAAACTTTGGGCTGCATATTAAGCGAGGAAAGTGGATTGAAGCGAGAGTCAAGGCAATTCATTATATTATCGGCTCCCAGACGGGAGCTGTAAGATACGAACTGGATCGCCAGGGAGAAAAATGGAATGGAGCCTAAATGGCGCTCAACAGCTCTTAGCGGTAAAATTGTGCCTGCCCAACACCTAGAGTCCTGAAGCAGCAACCCCAGAAGCATTGAGCTTGCCAGGCGCTCAACAACTGCTTGTGTAGATGCTTTCTTCCACTAATCTCAAAGTTTTAAAATAATTTGGAGAAATTCACATGTAGAATAATAAGGAACACATTTTGAGAAATGGTCATTTCTGAAAAAGGCTTTTTTTTTTTTCCCCACTACCAGAAGAGTAGCTCTCCAAAAATACCTTATGGTGTACATCTACTTGCTTTATAAAATGAGAATTACCCTCACCATCACCTCTCCAAAAACTAAAATCAGAAATAAAATAAAGATCCAGGCTGGTCTGGTTTGTGGCAGATTTGAAACAAAATCTTACAACCCCAGTTCGATCTAACATGAGGAAATAGGTACCAACTCTCCCACTCTATTATGTACCTTTCTCTTTTCCATCAACCTCATTGGCGGAGCATGCTGTCTATTCTTTTGGAGAAAACAGAGTAAAAGTACTGCCAGTATTTTAAAGATAAGCAAACATACCTGAACTGGAATTTTATAAAACCACTGGGCAGATCAGGAATTTGGACATTTCTGCTGAGCCTCACTGAAGGTTTATATTCACCAACTGATGCAAAAATAGTATATGAAAAAATCTACTTCAAAAAAAAAAAAAAAAAGCCTAAAAGCCCCTTTATAGTCCATCAGAAGAGAAACTTCATGATTTTGTATTTGGTACTTATTACACTAAGTTTTTTTTTAGATTTGGAGAGCTAAGTACCAACAATATTACCAAGAAAAGATAAGGTCATCGATCTTAATATTGAAGGCTATTGCTCAGGAACAGGAAAAGTCTGTTATCTTTGACTTCCCATATTAAATCAATGTAGGCTGTTTTCGTTTTGCTTTATTTTAAAACCAATTTAGGAAAATTTCACACATGTAAAAATGACTGGAAGGGAAATTTTTGGACGTTGAGGGTAGAGGAGAAAATCAGAAGGAAAATCAAATATTCTAGGTGGGTTTTTCCTTCAGCCCTGATTGCATAAGGCTTTCTTAACACTGCCATTTTACTGAGATAGGAGAAAGAGTCAGTGAGTGGGGAGGTTTCTCATAGCAACTCTGGAATGGATCTGGAATGGAGCCTTTTGCTCCAACACAAGTTCTGTAGAAGAGAGTGGGAAAGAGAAGGAAGAACTGTGTGAGCACTGACAAAATGGAGGGAGGCAGGCAGTCCTGTAAAACAGGATGGGAGGCTGAAACAGCAAATGTGCTGCCTGTTCTCTGCAACACAGCTACCTCAAGAGAATACTCCAGCATGATCATCCCGGGCTTTTTATGTAAGAATCAAAGAAAATCCAAAGGATCCTCTTAGGCATAAGACGGGAAGTGAATGGCCCCTAAGGGAAAGCATTCTGACTAGCTTTAATAGAATTGAAACCCAGCTATCCCTACAGAAAGGAAATGGCTTCTTCCAAAGAGAAAAGAAAAGTGGACCAAACAAAAAAGGGAGCTGTGAGATACTGTGGTGGTAGTGTTGTGGCACTCCGGCGAAATGCAAACTTACCAATGACACCAAAGGAAAGCTGCCAGGAAAAACTACTGTGGGTTTTGGCACTTTTCCAAATTATCACTTTCTGCCAGGAAATTTAACAACATTGGATTCAGAAGCAACCGGAGGGGCTGGAGGGTGGGGACTGGCAGGTTAGTGCTCATCCGCCTACCCCTCCAGAGAAACTCGTGGACACCTGTGTATAAGTGTGTTGTTCTGCCTGTCTTGGTGTGGAGGGAGAAGACAGGAAACAAAGGAGAAACAACCCCACACACTTCATTGAGCCTATCTGATAGGCCATTGAAAAACAGCACTGAACCCCACGGCCACACACACATACACATACTGCTCTCTACCACAGTGTGTTTTCATCAATAGGGTCCATCCACAAACTACACTCAAACAAAAGAATACACCATGCCATTCAACATTAGGGACTATTTTTGCCCCAAACACCAAGACCAGGATATAGATTATACATTTCTTCAATGTGAGGTCCTTTTTGACCCAGAACAGTCCAAGGGCTCTCTCTCTCTCTCTCTCTCTTTTTTTTTTCTCAACCAACCAACCAACAGCTAACTAAGAATATGGATACTCTGTCTAGCAAAAACTGGAGTTGATGGCTGATGTTGTGTTTCCCCTTTAGCCCAGCTAAAATTAGAAGTCCAAAGTATTCTAGAAAAGCAGTATTATAGTTGACTCCACACCTATTCTCTGTTTTTTTATGAACTAGCAACCAGTGTTTCTAAGATGGAATTGTGGGAGAATTAGAGTACTACATGGCCTTCAAAAAGATCTTCTCTAGGAAAAAACAGATGTAAGGAGGTAACCCTGATTGGCTACTGAGGATTTTTAGTAATCCTTCATTAGCATGATTTATAACTGATTATGGAGAGGTTAGATAGAAACCATTTTTATAAACTTAACCAAATACTATAGATCAAGGGCACCCAGTTTCCTCCTTGAATACTCCCCTTTCATGATGAGGCAACTTTACCATAGGCATCTGACCCTCCTCAGCAATCCTTGAGTTGCATGTGCTGTTCTGACCTAATTTAGACCAAAATGGGTCTTTGAGGCTCAGTAATCTTGTGAGCAAGTTATTCTTTCAACTAGAAGTTAATTAAATGACTATTGCTAATAATAAGGTCATTCCAAAGCCATATTTATACAGTTCATTCAGCAGCATGTTCCTTGCTTTTTTTTTCTTAAGATTATTTACTTATTTGAGAAAGAGAGCACAAGTTGGGGAGGGGAGACACAGAGGCAGAGGGAGAAACAGACTCTCTGTTGAGCAAAAAAACCAATGCAAGGGTTTGATTGTAGGGCCCTAAGATCGTGACCTGAGTTTAAGGCAGATGCTTAACTGACTCAGTCACCTAGACATCCTTCTTGTTCCTTGCTTTAACTATGTCCTAGAATACTTATTAATGCTATCTGGCATAGGCATATTTTAAAGATCTATTTATTTATTTTTAGAGAGAGCGAGCACGAGCAGGAGAGAAAAAGGGAAAGAGAATCTCAAGCAGACTCCACGCTGAGTGTGGTGTCTAACGCAGGGATCCATCTCACCACCCCGAGATTTCCTGAGCCAAACCCAAGAGTTGGACACCACCCAGATGCCCCTTTGTTATAGACATTTCTAAAGTCCCACAGTAAAACTCAAAGGACAGCCTTGTGATAGCAACAGTGCTAGGACTAAATGCAACAACAAACAGGAACAGTCATGCTGAGCCATAACCGTTCACTGACGTCACCTTTTGATTGCCTGTGTGTGTGTTCATATTCTCAATGATCTGCTAATTAAAGATTATGTAATTTAATAGGTTCTTCACCACTGCACATTATAGGATGTGACCTAGTCTCTCCCTTACCTCTACCCTACATGTACACACATACACACACACTCTGACATCATGTTTTGGTGTATGATGCCAAAACGAGAAATATTTAATAGGAACAACAGGGGAAACATTTTTTCTAAACAACTGTAAGGGGACTGGATAATAAGGGATGCTTGTTTTCTACTTTAAGGTTTTTACTTCTATACTTCAACCCCAGAACACACACAAACACACACACACACACACACACAGAGGAATATATACAAATATACATATTCTACATATGTAAAGAATTCAGCAAAATTCTTTATAAAATAGGTTTTTTTTAGAAAAGGTATCTTCAAATTGTGTGTGTGTGTGTGTGTGTGTGTGTGTGTGTGTGTGCGTGTTTTAAGGGATCACAGATGCCAGCCAGGATTAGGGTTATACCAAACATTACCAAACATATTCTATTCTGCCATTTTCCAAACTAAGTGAAACAGAAGAAAAACATGGAGAAGGAATTTACAGGAATGGAGTACTACAAAGACCATGGAAAACTCTGTTGTTGTTGTTTTTTTTTTTTTTTTTTTAATTTGGGAGATGAATGGGGGTAGGGATGAGTTAAGGAAAGACAAGATTTAAAGGAGGATGACCTACCTAATATTCAGGGCAAAGAGCTTACCACTTGAGAGCTATCTCAACATTTGAGATAAATGTCCAGACTTTCATTTTAAGTCAGATTTCCAAGTGGCTGTATTCGTTTATAAACTGTAATGATCAAGATTTTATTTCTTTTAAGATTTTATTTATTTATTTGAGAGAGAGCAGGAGAAGGGGGAAGGGCAGAGGGAGAGGGAGAAGTAGGCTCCCACTGTGTAAGGAGCCTGATGCCCTGCGCTCAATCCCAGCACCTTGGGATCATGACCTGAGCTGAAGGCAGAGGGTTAACCCACTGAGGCACTCAGGCGCCCCCAAGATTTTAAATAAACTCAAGAAATCTAATCATATGAACTATGTGTGCTCAGATGCACCGGAAGAGAGGCTTTCCAGGAGTCAACTGACTGTCTCTGCACTATGATGTTTTGAAACCAGTCTAGAATTTTCCGTTTTTTTGATTTTGGATATAAATTCTGTCATTGAGTTTACTCTAAATGGAAGGCCCATTGACATCACTCTGCTGTGATGTACCATATTGTATACATACACAATCTTTGTATCGCCTGTAAAGGACATTGTAGACTGATGTTTAAGAGGAAGGACAATGCCTTCAAAATAGTATAGGCTTTTTTCATTCAAAATTTATAAGTTCTTAGCGCTCAGGTCAAGGTCCCTCATTTTCAAAGAAAGTTAATGAGGAAAGAGAAAAGAGAAACAAACAAACCAAAAAACTTAAGATGTGGCAATACGCATTCTATAGGACCTTGAGATTTGGGTGAGTATAAAGAAAATAATGGATGATAAAAGTATTGTGAGATCACTAGCCTAGTTATCGAAAGTATTATTATTAATAATATTAATGCTCTTATACACAGGTTATATTTTAGTCATTCTTTTCCCCTAGGGAGAATGAAGAGAAATGAATTAAGATAACTTCTGCTCCTCCCTCTTTTCTCTCTTCTCTCTTTTTTTGTCTCAGTGTCACATAGGCTCTCACATCAGGTAATTGTACTTGGACTAAACCATACAAAAATGTCCACGAGGTACAATTTATGCCACACGGCTGCTCTCAAAGCTCAAGTTCTTGTACATAACAACGCTCATAACAGGGACTTCTGCATAGATTGGAGCCCAGTGCAAGGCAGCTGTGTGGAATGATGAGATACTTGTTCTACCTACTTGGCTGACTCCAAGTTTAGAATGGTCTTTGGTCTTTTTAACAAGAGAAGCAACTGTCCACCAAAAAGAACGACTAAGATGCACCAAATCAAAGAATATCCTTAATTGGACAGATGAGGAAGAAAAGAACGAGCGGGTCTTAGCATCCATTTTATTGCAACTGTCCAACAGAATCCTGGTGCTAGATGAGGAAACAGAATACAGCCTTCCAACCATTTGATCCTTGCTATTGAGGACAAGGATTTGATCTTTAGGTCAGTGTTTGGAGGTTTCAAAATTAGTGATCTGGGAAGTCCCCAGCCAGCAGCTAGCACTTCCTCACTCCATGAACATGTGGCTATTCCTTTCCGGGGGCTGGTGTCTCCCGTTCTGTCTTTCTGAGCACCGCATCCAGCAGAACAGTTAACAGAAGAAATCCTAAATATTCAAAACCGCATGGAACAGGTAGAACCCCTTGTTTTCCCTTTCAAATTTGAAAATATGTGTTCAAGAGTATTCTTTATAAAATAGGTGTTTTTTTTTTTCAAAAAATGGTGTCTTCAAAACCAGTTTTCAGTTGGAGTGATGTTTACCTTAAACTCTAAACATTATAAAAGTTGGAGTGATGTTTACCTTAAACTCTAAACATTTACCAGCTGGCAGCATTAGAGTCGTCTATAATTTAAAAATCAAATAGAGAAGAAAACAAATTCTTGTCTCCATACAGCTTAGGCCTTCATATAAGTAATGAAGAGTACATGGTGATAGAATGTGTTGGCAAGAGTTTAAATTTATAAAAGTGTAGAAATGGGGGGGGGGGGCAATATTACTAAAGCGGCATGGCAGGAATTTGCCAATGATAACGTTTGCCTCATTTTCTTCCAGAAACCAGGAAAACCAAGGAGATGAAGTCAACCTAAAAGTCAAAAGCATATGAAAAGAAAAGTAAACATACACATTGGACAGCCTCTGTGTCTCTGTAACTTCCAGAGAATAGCCCAAGCGTGACATGGAGGAACAAGGGACCTGGGCACTCACCTAGTGGTCTAGGCCACGGACCTCCTAGGTCAGAGAGCCTCCAGAAGGAAGAAGCAGCAGTCCTTGCTCTAGCTCAAGCCATGTGCCTGTGATGTCACGTCATTTGCAGCAGGAATCCCTCTTCCATGGGGAGCTATTAAGGAGCAACTCCAATCCAAAACAGGGTTTTCCAAATTGCCTCTCTCTGTAGGCTTCCCTGAGGGCCAGGCACTAGGAGAACTTGCCTGCTGTACCGGTAAACAAAAAGGAAAATAACAGAGACCCTAAAATGAAATTAAGTAACTCAGTTTGAAAATTTTTTTCAACAAAAGTAAAGATCGTTGTTGTTGAATTATTTCAGCTTCATACTTAAGAACCAAGGAGACTGGGGTGCTTGGTTGGCTCAGTCAGAAGAGCATGTGACTCTTGATCTTGGAGTCATGAGTTCAAGTCCCATGTTGGGAATACAGATTACCTAAATAAATAAAAGGTTTAAAAAAAAGAATCAAGGAGACCAAAATTCCTTACAGAATATCTGAACTTTTACTTTGAATTCCTTCATATCAGAACTAATAAAAAAAAAACCCATCACCCTATCTATGAAAAATTATATTCCATATGCATTTTCCTAGAACTCTAAACAACATCTTTTTCAAATGAATGAAGAAAAAGAATCTTTTTTTTAAAAAGATTTTATTTGTTTATTTGAGAGACAGAGATCACAAGTAGGCAGAGAAGCAGGCTCCCTGCCAAGCAGAGAGCCCGATACGGGGCTCCATTCCAGGACCCCAGAATCATAACCCAAGCCAAAGGCAGAGGCTTTAATCCACTGAGCCACCCAGGCACCCCACGAAAAAGAATCTTAAAGAAGCATCTCCTAGGGTGCCTGGCTGGCTCAGTCAGTTAAGTGTCTGCCTTCAGTTCAGGTCATGATCCTAAGGTCCTAGGATTGAGCCCCATGTCAGGCTCCCGGCTCAGTGGGGAGCCTGCTTCCCCCTCTGCCCCTCCCCTGCTCATGCTCTCTCTCTCAAATAAATGAGTAAATAAATAAAATCTTTAAAAAAATAGTAATCTTATGATCGACGACTATGTGTACACCATATAGTCTCTAGTACTCACAAAAATCCACTAAGATAAATAGCATTATCTCCAATCTATAAACGAAGATACTGAAGCTCAGATAAAGTAATCCAAGGCCATGACTCTGGTAAATGACAGAGTCAGGATTCAAACCTAGCTCTCTTACAAATTCCAAATACTAAATTTTCAATAAAAATAGATAATAAATTCCACAGTGTACTTTAGTAATGTGCTTTTTCAAGATACTAGTATTAACTGTTATTAGAAGCATTATGTGTGTGTGTGTATATATATATATATATACACACATATATATGTATTATTATGTGTGTGTATATATATATATATGTATAACTATACATATAAATGCCACTACCAAGTATGAGGTAAAAATAAAACTATTTAATTGGTCTTTTAACTTTATTATGATTTTTAAAGATTTATTTACTTATTTCAAAGGGAGAGAGTGCTAGCAGGGAGAGAGGTACTGGCAGAAGGAGAGGCAGAGAGAAACTCAAGCAGATTCCACACAGCATGGAGCCTGATGTGGGGCTCGATCTCACAACCCTGAGATCAGACCTGAGCAGAAACCAAGTCAGACACTTTAGCCAATGGCTAAATATACCATATATATGGTATATACCACATCTTCTTTATATATATATATATGTATATATACACACACACCCCACATCTTCTATATATATATATATATATGGTATATATATGGGGTGTGTGTGTGTGTGTGTGTATATATATATGTATAATGGAATATTATGGAGCCATCAAAAAATGAAATCTTGCCATTTGCAATGACACGGATGGAAGTAGAGGGTATTATGTTAAGTCCATCAGAGATAGACAATTATCGTATGATCTCACTGATAGGAGGAATTTGAGAAACAAAGCACAGGATCATCAGGGAGGGGAGGGAAAAATGAAATAAGACAAAACCAGAGAGAGAGAGACAAACCGTAAGAGATTCTTTTTTTTTTTTTAAGATTTTATTTATTTATTTGACAGAGATCACAGGTAGGCAGAGAGGCAGGCAGAGAGAGAGGAAGGGAAGCAGGCTCCCTGCTGAGCAGAGAGCCCGATGCGGGGCTCGATCCCAGGACCCTGAGAACATGACCTGAGCCGAAGGCAGCGGCTTAATCCACTGAGCCACCCAGGCGCCCCCCCCCCCCCATAAGAGATTCTTAATCTCAGGAAAGAAACTCGGGGTTGCTGGAGTGGAGGGGAGTGGAAGGGATGGGATGGCTAATGGACATTGGGGAGGGTATGTGCCATGATGAGCACTGTGAATTGTGTAAGACTGATGGATCACAGACCTGCATCCCTGAAACAAATAATACATTATATGTTAATAAGAGTAAATAAGTAAAAATTTTAATTTCAAGACTTGAAGTTTTAACTTCGAGTCTTGAAGTTTCAGGATCACCTAGGAGTTTCTTAGAAATGCACCATGTCAGGTCCCATTTCAGACGTTCTGAAACATAATCTGCATTCTGACAAGATCCTTAGGTGCTTTGTATGCAACTTAAAATTTAAGTGGCACTGTCTTAGAGATGGGGGATTCCAGAAAAAGGGATGCCTCTCTCCCATACGGAGGTCATCCTTGTTCCTAAGACCGGGGAGGGAGAGAATGGTAAGAATGCACTCACATTATTACCTTTCCTCTCTGTTTTTTAACTATATGTTCATCATTCTTTTTTTTTTTTTAGTGACAGGTTTATTGAGGTATATTAAAACTCACCCATTAAAGTGCACAATTCAATGGTTTTTAACTTACTCAGAGTTGTGCAACTGTCACCGCAATCAATTTGAGGACATTTCATCACCCCCAAATGAAATCCCATACTCTTTAAGTCACCTCCGTTCTCTCCAGCCCCAACCGTAGGCAACCACTAATCTTTCTGTCTCTACGGATTTGCCTCTTCTGGACTACAATACAGTACAGTACAGTACAATACAATACATGGTCTTTTGTGATTGGCTTCTTTCACTTACCATGTTCTCAGGCTTCATCCATGTTGTTCATTGATGCATCTTAATCGTTCCTCATAAGTGGTAGCTGCTCCTTCAACAGAGGTGGGGGTGCCTGACAATGGGACCCATCAGCCACTCCTCCTTGTGCAACTCCTGAGTGCCACTGCTCCCCTAGGAGAAGCCTGGCACTTCCCATTACTAACGACCCTAATAAGGAGGTCTTTAACAGAGTCCCCTTTTCCCATCTTCTCCCTGGGATTTAGCAGCTCAAGTACAGCTGGTCCTTGGCCAAGTTGCTTTCCACAACACCTGCAGGCCCTACCAGTGCTGCCACCTTATGCCCATTTCTTGAAGTAGTGGACACTGGGTCGGGCACTGCCTTCCTCCCCAGAGCCCTGCCCTTTGCTGTTTCCACAGCAGTCAAGGTTGTGACTCATGACAGAGTGTGACCAGGAGAGGTCGAGGGTGTGCTGTGTGGGAACACATGCCTGGTACCTTCAGACAACCAAGAGGCAGAGAAAGAAACAAGTGCAAATGCACGTGGAGCTAAAGGGGACACACTTTTGCAATCTCCCTTCCTGCTTCTCTCAGCTTTCTTCAGCTACCATTTCTCTTCCTCTCTTCAGCTCACTTTCATTTCCCTACGCTATTCTTCTCAGAATAGGGAACCTAAGCATCTCTCCCCTTTCCTTTCTACCTGGATTGTTTTCTCTTGTGCTTCCAGCAGCACAGTGGTTGGGTTTTTAGACATTTGGGTATGCTAAGTTACTCCTTAAAAAAGAGAGTTGGTCTAAACATTCTGCCCGACTGAACAGCAGATCACGGAAAAGGAGTTTTTTGTTGTTGTTGTTGTTGTTCTCTAAAATCAAGGTGTTCTTTAATAAATGAAGAACTCTTGATATGAAACATAAATGATCAGTCCCAAATTAAAATCAGCATAATAACAAAAGCACTTTCCCTCATTGCTGGTGGCTGGATCTGGAACCTTGCCTGAGTCCATTTGGCGGTATGTGGCTTGACTACAGGTTGTTGTACGTTACCCTGTGCTCCCCGAGTAGCCCATGTGTCCCCAGGTCAGGTCCTTCGTCCTGGGAAAGGCTTTCTCGTCTTAGGCTTCCGGAACCTCCAGCTTCCACTGTCACTCTATCGCAGTCATTCAAGAAATGTTTGGATACTACTACTCCACACCAGCCCTGTGCTGTACACAAAGCAGACAAGGATCCGGTTCTCTCCTGTTTTGTGCAGGGGGGTGTGGACGAGGCTGTACAATGGTACACCGCAGCCCAAATAGACCTATCATGTGTCTGGCGGATTCCCTCAGTGTGTCTTAATGAATCCTGCTCTCTCTGAGTGAAAGCAGGCAGGAAAGACCTTGCTGTCTTGGACATAAAGGAAGAGAAGCAGATGGAGTCATGTGGTCCTGGCTGGTAGCCTTGGAGAACCTTCTGCCTTCAACTTACTCTGACACTTGAATAAACCCCTGAGAGCCACAGAGGTATCACAAAGGCAAAGAACCATAGTATTAATGGACTTCATGATTTTACTGAATTCTTAAGTAATAACTTACACGTATCAGGCATTGCTTAGAAATTATCCTTATATATAACCTTTGTTAATTTATGTAGTTTCATATTATGGGTTTGTTTGTATGATCCTCCTTTAATTCTTGGGAACTTAAAAAAAGGTGTTGCATACCTTTTCTATTTTCTACTTTTTGTCTCCCACAGAGCTGGGCATGCCAATGGGAGCTTGTTAAACTTTTACTGTTAGTCAGCTTGTAGTGGAATGCATTATTTATTTTCTCTTGCTTGGGGGTCAAAGCAACCAACCAGATCTAAAGACACTTTTAGAAGACCTGTCAACACAAACTGGTGTGTATTTACTCTCTCTTTGCTATTACAATTCAGAAAAACTCCATTTATCCTTGAAAAATGTGAGAGGTATGAATCCGTTTTCTAAATAATTGAAATTAATCCCTTTAAGTATAAAATGCTTTAAAAACCACCTTTAATGAAATATTTTATTTTATTTATTTTATTTTTTAAAGACTTTTTTAATTCATTTGAGAAAAAGAGATAGAGAGAACACAAGCAAGGGGAGAGGCAGAGGGAGAGGGAAAAGCAGACTCTACATGGAACTGGGCCCCAATGTGGGGTTTGATCCTAGGACCCGGAGATCATGATGTGAGCTGAAGGCAGATGCTTAACCATCTGAGCCACCCAGGTGCTCCTAAAATATTATTTTAAATAAAATAGATTTCTGAATTCTTGAAACATATAGCAAATATAATTTAACTTCTTTCTTGGTTATCATTAGCATTCAGAACTAGAGTGTGGGCACCTGGGTGGCTCATTTGGTTAAGCTTCTGCCCAGTCAAGTCCCGGCATTGGGTTCCCTGCTCGGTGGGGAGTCTGCTTCTCCCTCTATCCTTCCCCTCTGTTCGTGCTGTCTCTCTCGGTGTCACACTCTTTCTCAAATAAATAGATAAAATCTTCAAAAGAAAGAAAAAGAAAAAAGAGCTAGAGTGCAAAGCGATGCATCTTTAAGAAACACAGAAATATTCTCAACTTTT
Source organism: Meles meles (assembly GCF_922984935.1). Lineage (NCBI taxonomy): Eukaryota > Metazoa > Chordata > Mammalia > Carnivora > Mustelidae > Meles > Meles meles. Next base: position 197,366,885 of record NC_060066.1, read on the forward strand.
TGTTCTCCCCCAAATGATCCAAGGTTAAGTGTGTTTTTGTGTTCCTTTATGTCCTTCTAATACTTTTCTTTTTTCTTTACATTCCTAATTTTCACTTTATTTTATTCATTTATTTTAAAATTTTCATTCCAGTAGAAAGCCAACATACAATGTAATATTAGTTTTCATGTGTACGATGCAGTGATTCAACAATTCCATACATTTCTCAGTGCTCATTCTGGTAACTGTACTCTTAATCCACTTCACCTGTTTCACCCATCCCCCCACCACCTCCCCTCTGGTAACCATCTGTTTGTTCCCTATAGTTAAAAGTCTGCTTTTGGTTTATCTATTTTTTTTTCTTTGTTCATTTGTTTTGTTTCTCAAATTCCACATACGAGTGAAATCATATGGTTTTTGTCTTTCTCTGACCGAATTATTTCATTTAGCATTATACTCTGTAGATCTACCCATTTTTGGAAATGGCAAGATATCATTCTTTTTTATGGGTGAGTAATATTCCATCACCCACAAACACACACGTGCATACACACACACAACTTCTTTATCTTTATCCATTCATCTATCAATAGACACTTGGGCTGCTTCCATACTAATAATTTTCTTTCTGGCTTTTTGCCTCTTTTTGTTAAAATGTTAGATAGTACTTCTTACTGCTTCTTGAGTGCCTGGCTTTGGCAGTCCTCTACCTAATCTGTGTCCTAGGAAACCAGATAACCAAGTTTATTAGCATTGTGTGTAAAGTGAGAGCAAATAGGTTTTTTTTTTTTTTTAAGATTTTATTTATTTATTTGTCAGAGAGAAAGAGGGAGAAGCGAGCACAGACAGAGTGGCAGGCAGAGACAGAGAGAAGCAGATTCCCTGCCGAGCAAGGAGCCCAATGTGGGACTCGATCCCAGGACGCTGGGATCATGACCTGAGCTGAAGGCAGCCACTTAACCAACTGAGTCACCCAGGCGTCCCGAGCAAATAGGCTTTTAATTCTGGGAGTCTTTCCTAAAAAGTAAGTAGTAATGGCTTTTCAAAGCAGTTCAATGTTCCTTTTTACTTGCTCCAATATTCTCGATTCCCCTACAGATACCCTAGATTGTTAGATAAATTACTTTCTGTAGAAAAGTGAGGTGTTATCAATTTCTGCTAACACAATTCAGCCAGATATGATTTTTTTTCATCAAAAGTTCTTTGTGGGGCACCTGGGTGGCTCAGTTGGTTAGGTGTCTGCCTTCAGCTCAGATCATGATCCCAAACTCCTGGGATTGAGCCCCACCTCAGGCTCCCTGCTCAGCAGGGAGTCTGCTTCTCCCTCTGCCCCCTGCCCTGCTCTCTCTCTCAAATAACAGATAAATAAAATCTTGAAAAAAAAAGTTCTTTGTTTCTAAACTGTTCTTTTAAGTTCCTTCTTATTTCTGACTTAAAAACCATTAGTCCTGGGGTGCCTGGGTGGCTTAGTGGGTTAAGCCTCTGCCTTCAGCTCAGGTCATGATCTCAGGGTCCTGGGATCGAGCCCCACATCAGGCTCTCTGCTCAGCAGGGAGCCAGCTTCCCTCTCTTTCTCTGCCTGCTGTTCTGCCTACTTGTGATCTCTCCCTGTCAAATAAATAGCTTAAAAAGAAAAGGGGCGCCTGGGTGGCTCAGTGGGTTAAGCCGCTGCCTTCGGCTCAGGTCATGATCTCAGGGTCCTGGGATCGAGTCCCGCATCGGGCTCTCTGCTCGGCGGGGGGCCTGCTTCCCTCTCTCTCTCTGCCTGCCTCTCTATCTACTTGTGATCTCTCTGTCAAAGAAAGAAAGAAAGAAAGAAAGAAAGAAAGAAAGAAAGAAAGAAAGGAAGAAAGAAAGAAAATTAGTCCTTCCTGTATGGGCATAAAGAAAACCTGGTAAAATTTCAAGATCTTCTTGTAGATTACAGAGAGATTTCAAAATACGATTTTTTTTTTATGATAAGAAATGTAAGTTGTAGTTTTAGGTTAAACCCAATGTACTCAGGCACCTGGGTGGCTCAGTCAGTTAAGTATCTGCCTTCAGCTCAAGTCATGATCTCAGTGGGATCAGGCCCCATGTTGGGCTCCCTGCTCAGCAGAGAGATTGTTTCTCCCTCTCCCTCTATTGCTCCCCCTGCTTGTGCATTCTCTCTCTCTGTCAAATAAATTAAAATATTTAAAAATAAAACCAACATACTCAGTTTAAAAAAGTTACAATTATCATCTTACATTGTGTGTCCAATATATGCCAGGTATACATATTTTCTTCCCTCTACTTAGAACATCTTTGCAAAATATGTAACAACCCTAATTTACATTTGTGGGAAGTTAAAGCTAACAGACTTTAAGTGACTTAAACAGGGTTATAGGAATAATAGGTATAAGAGCTGAGATTCAAATCCAATCCTGAATAAAAAGTCTGGATTCTCTTTTCTTTTCTTTTTTTAAAAGATTTTATTTATTTATTTGACAGAGAGAGATCACAAGTAGGCAGAGAGGCAGGCAGAGAGGGAGAGGAGGAGGAAGCAAGCTCCCTGCCGAGCAGGGAGCCTGATTTGGGACTTGATCCCAGGACCCTGAGATCATGACCTGAGCCGAATGCAGAGGCTTAACCCACTGAGCCACCAAGGTGCTCCTCTTTTTTTTTTTTCTTTTAAGATTTTACTTATTTATTTGACATACAGAGATCACAAGTAGGCAGAGAGGCAGGCAGAGAGGGGAGGGGAAGCAGGCTCCCCACTGAGTGGACAGCCCGATGCGGGGGGCTTGATCCCAAGACCCTGGGATCATGACCCGAGCTGAAGACAGAGGCTTTAACCCACTGAGCCACCCAGGCACCCCTTCTTTTCTCTTTTTGAAAACAGAAAACGGGTGCCTGGGTAGTTCAGTCGTTAAGCTTTACCCTCTCCCACTCCCCTTGCTTGTGTTCCCTCTCTTGCTGTGTTTTTCTCTGTCAAATAAATAATAAAATCTTTAAAATAAAATAAAAACAGAAAACAGGAATTTATTTGTCAAATAACAGTCTGGAAGATTGTGGATTGCAGGCAGCTCTACTCCACATGGTCAATCAAAGAGTTGGGTTCTTTTCATATTGTTGCTTTGCCCTCTCCTATGGGGATTTCACTCCCATTGCATGGTCAAAACCCGGTCTCAGGCACATCTGTTCCAGCTTGCTCTGGATCAGCAGTGGCCAAACAGAAGTAGGCCAAGAAAACTTCAAATGCCCATGTATTGAGGGAAAGGAGAAATAGGGGATCAGATGCCCCTGGATGAATGACGATTAAGGACTAAGGATGCTTTTCTCCCTACCTCGACCCACTTCCCTCCACATTGTCATACCTAGAAAGCTATTCTCAAAGTCTGCATTCTTTCTATTAAGCCAAATTGCTGTCCTTATACTATTGCTTGAGAGGTAATAAGATATATTCAGCATGTATTTTGATAATAATTGTGGTCAACTTGACCATGGACCTATTGGTAATAAATGTAACCAACCAGCCGTGTCTGTAAGCAGCAATTACTATTTGAAGATCAAGTAGAAGTGGTTCTCATCAGCTGCTAGTATCTCCCCCTGAAGGAGGGGTTGGGGATGCCTTGGACTAGCCCAGCTTGAGCCAAAGGCCATATCTTTTAAAGGCCATTATTGGGTTCCATAAGAACAGATCTAAAGCTACATGAGGAAAGCCACAGGGTCAAATATTAGGCTATCCGGGATATGAATACCCCATCCAGAGTGCAAAGGCAAATATTGGGTTGATGGAACATACGGTTGAGATTTTGGTGAAAACAAGTACAGAAGTAGTTCAATAAGAAGAAATCTTAGGCGGAGTGCCTGGCTGGTTCAGTAGGAAGAAAGCGTGATTCTTAACCTCAGGATCATGAGTTTGAGCTCCCACTTTGGGTGTGGAGATTACTTAAATAAATAAGTAAGTCTTAAAAAAAGAATAAGGGAAATGCGTGTTTTAGCTTTCTGTGTGCTTAGGTGCCCAAGCTACTGAGGGTCTAGGTCCGGGCAGCTGAAGAGTGTGGTTAGCAAGATGAACAAAGATGCACAGATGAGAGCAGCGATTAACCAAAAGTTGATAGAAACTGGAGAAAGAGAACGCCTCAACGAGTTGCTGAGAGCTAGATTAATCAAATGTGGCGGGAAGGCACAACGTTAGTGGAAGGAACACTGTAAAGAGGTAATTAAAGAAAAAGGTCCGTTGATGACTTCGGTGGCTGAATCACACCAAAAGGCAGAGCCCTGGTACCTAACAGTGTGAAGAAGGAGCTCCTACAAAGAATAAGAACATTCTTTGCTCAGCATGCCAGCCTTTAAGATTGAATTAGATTGTGTTCTTTTGTGGTTTTCTTTCTGAAAGTAAAACTTGCCATAAATTAGGAATCAATTTCCCAAAATGAAATCCTTTTTTGTATGATGGTTAAAAAAAAAAAGAAAGAAAGAAAAGAAAGAAGAAATCTTAGACAATCTTCTAAAATACATGTTTCTGGAAGATATGTAGAGGGATAAGATCTTCCATGCAGATGTCTGAGATGACTTAAATCGTAGGATTATTCACAAGCTCCATCAGCCAATGGCATGGGCCACTAATGAATAAATGACAATAAGAATTGTGCTTTTCTGAGTTCTTATTTAATATTTACAGCAGCTTTTTGATGCCTTTAATTCTTTAGTTTTTCTTCCTTATCCCATTAGTTGTGACAAACACCAATTCCGGTTTGCCTCAGTTAATTCATGTTTTCTCCCATTTTCTGCTTCTGCTTTAGGTTGGTTTTATGCTACGTAATATATGCCATATATATTTTGCTGTATTAGAGTTTCTATCCAAACTGCTTCTACCCAGTTAGCTACAATATTCCATGATTCTTTACCCCACTCCATCTTTAGGTTGGGTTTTCATTTTGTTCCTTCAGATTTTCACATTTATTGTTTTGTCTGTTACTTGGCCTTCCGTACACCTATTACTTTTTGTCTAGGAGAGGTGAAGCAACTCATCTTCAATGTTGTAAACAGGGTTGAGATTCTAGGGGTTCTCCTTTCTTCAGATGCTCTACTCCACCAAAGTTGGGGCCAAAACGCATTTGTGGTCAAAACTCAGTTGAACTAAAAGTTAGCTAAGCTCAATAATTTAGCCTTCAAAGCTTTGCTTTGGATCTTTGTGTGAGGAGGAGGGGAAAGTAGGGATGTGGGTTGGGAGCTATGGTGCCATGTTTGTGTTATGTCTCATGTTTTCCTGTTAGCATCTTGTTCCTTCAATTCCTGTAGTTGTAAGCTGCAGTGATTGAGGGTTAACCCAATGTAGTCTTAGTCCACTAAAGACCCCTCTCCAGGGTATTAGGATATATCCCTTCAGGGTGCCTGGGTGGCTCAGTGGTTAAAGCCCCTGCCTTCAGCTCAGGTCATGATCCCAGGGTCTTGGGATCGAGCCCCACATTGGGCTCTCTGCTCAGCAGGGAGCCTGCTTCCCTTCCTCTCTGTCTGCCTGCCTCTCTGCCTGCCTGTGATTTCTGTCAAATAAATAAATAAATAATCTTAAAAAAAAAAAGATATATCCCTTCATACTTTATCTCATGATGTTCCCTTCTGCAAAAGTACTTCTATGGCTCCTCCAAGTCTTATCTCCAATGTCACCTGTGTGGGTGACATTAATTCCTCTGGCCTGGGGCCGGCAAAAGTTTTCAGTAAAGAACCCTGTAGTAAATATTGTATGCTATACAAGCCAAGAGGAATGAGAGTGCCACTTAATGCCTCAGTCTCAATGACTTCACTCTACCACTGTAGTGCAAGTCAGAGACAATAGACAAATGGGAATAGCTGCACAACAATAAAACTTTATTTATAAAAACAGGCAGTAATGCAGATTTGGCCCATGATCTCTGATTTGGCGGCCTCTACTCTACTGAGATATTACTTTTTTTTTAAAGATTTTATTTATTAATTTGACAGAGATCAGAAGTAGGCAGAGAGGCAGGCAGAGAGAGAGAGAGGAGGAAGCCGGCTCCCCACGGAGCAGAGAGCCCGATGCGGGGCTTGATGCGGGACTCGATGCGGGGCTCGATCCCAGGACCTTGGGATCATGACCTGAGCGGAAGGCAGAGGCTTTAACCCACTGAGCCACCCAGGTGCCCCTCTACTTAGATATTTCTTTTCCAACCTGATTTTTCATGCCTCCGTTATCACATTTGTATGATAATTTATAAACCTCCATCACATGAGCACCTGAGGGCAAGTGTTCTGTCTTTATATCTCTCTGAACCGAGCAAAACCAAAATCCTAATGATTACAGGTACTCTGTAAACATTAATGGAAAAAGTGGGGGAGAAATGTAGGAAAAGGTGGGGTTCTTAAATAAGTGGGAAATAGGATCATGCAAATCCTCTACTGATAGGCAATTGAATATGAACTTCTAGTAACACGAACAGATGTTGTTTATCAGATGACTGTATTAGGCTCTTCTGCAAAGTTTGATTTCAGCAAGTTTGCATTCAGAGACTTATATATGTGGTAGTTGGCCTCCAAGATGGCCATTAGTAACACTTACATCCTGGCACTGGTGCCACCTCCCACGCTGAACCATGACAAGCTAGTGACCAATAAGGTGCTGTGGAAGTAAAGGTGACGACTTCTGGAACAAGTCATAAGAGTGATGTGACTTCTGCTTTGTTCTCTCTTGGATCACTCTCTTTGGAGAAAACTCGTTGCTATGTCTTGAGGACAAGCAAATGAATGGCCTGGTCCATGGAAAAAAGAAATGAGGCCTCGTGTCAACAGCCATGTGTGTGAACCATCTTGGAATTGGATCTTCCCTTCCTCCGTTAAGTCTCAGAAGACTGCTGTTTCAACTGACATTTTGACTATAAACTGATGAGAGATTCTGAGCTGTACTACTTAGACTCTCCTGAAATCCTGACCCATGTAAACTATATGAGATAATGTTTATTATTGTCTTAAGCTGCTGGTTTGGGAAATTATTTGCTATACAGCAATAGAGAACATACAATATGCTAAACAGTTTTCATTCCATCTAAAATCCCTATAGTCTTGGGGCCCCTGGGTGGCTCAGTGGGTTAAAGCCTCTGCCTTCGGCTCAGGGTCCTGGGATGGAGCCCTGCATTGGGCTCTCTGCTCAACAGGGAGTCCGCTTCCTCCTCTCTCTGCCTGCCTCTCTGCCTACTTGTGATCTCTGTCTGTCAAGTAAATAAATTTAAAAAAAAATAGGAGTTGACTGTCTATGAGTTCCATGAGGGCAAGGACCTTAGCTTATCACATTGTATTTCCAATATTTGCAAGTACCCCCTACAAAGGTATTCAATAAATGCTTGCTAAGTGGTAAATTAAGTGGTCAGTTTGTGGAATAACTAAAGGTGGACTTCCCATGACACTGTACATGACTTGAAATTGTGCCATATCACTCAGTATTGCAGTTTGGGGGATTCTTTGCTTTGTTGTAATATCACCAGTTATATTGAATTAAAAAATAAAACCCTCTAAATAATGCCTCTAGACCAAACCAAATTTTAAAAAAAGGTCCTACTCAGACAGTATAACACAGCCAAGACAGTAGTATTTTTTTTAAAGATTTTATTTATTTGACAGAGATCACAAGTAGGCAGAGAGAGAGGGGGAAGGAAGCAGGCTCTCTGCTGAGCAGAGCCCCATGCAGGGCTCCATCCCAGGACCCTGGGATCATGACCCGAGCTAAAGGCAGAGGCCCTAACCCACTGAGTCACCCAGGCACTCTTTTTAAAAAGATTTTATTTATTTATTTGACAGAGAGGAAACACAGCCAGAGAGGGAACACAAACAGGGTGGGGGGAGAGGAAGAAGCAGGATCTCTACCTAGCAGGGAGTCTAATGTGGGGCTCGATCCCAGGACTGTGGGATCATGACCTGAGCCAAAGGTAGATGCTTAATGACTGAGCCACCCAGGAACCCCAGCAGTAGTAACTTTTATATTCCAAATGCTGTTACAGTTCAGCAGTGGAGAAAACAGGAAATAGACATTTCATAAGACATGTGGATCTACAGAATAGTCAACCTCTGTTTATACTGAACCAGCAAATTCCAGGATACCAAGATTCTGCAATTAGAAGGGCTGTTTTGAAAGACAATGCCAGGGGCACCTGGGTCGCTCAGTGGGTTAAGCCTCTACCTTCAGCTCAGGTCATGATCCCAGGGTCCTGGGATTGAGCCCGGAATTGGGCTCTCTGCTCGGCAGGGAGCCTGCTTCCCCCCTCTCTCTGCCTGCCTCTCTGCCTACTTGTGATCCCTGTCTGTTAAATAAATAAATAAAATCTTAAAAAAATAAAAATAAAAAAGAAAGACAATGCCATTCAAAGTACTAGAAAATTCAACTGTTAATAAGATTGGATAATTCATGATACATGCAATAGTAAAGCCCAGAGCAAAATGCCTTGAGACTGTATAGTATTTACAGTAATACATACAAATGGTCATGTGTATAAATACCATTGTTATGGGTGTCATCAAGTTAGCAGATACTTTTAATTTTTCTTTTGGGGCACTGACTGGTTCAGTTAGTGGAACATGCTACTCTTAATCTCAAGGTTGTAAGTTCAACCCCAACTGGGGCAGAGAGCTTACTTAAAAAAAATAAAAAGTTAAATTAAAATTAAATTAATTTTTATTTTGTTACTGTGAAAATTTGCAAGAGAACTATTAAAGTCATTCTCAGTAGAAAAGTACATCTAAAGTACATGTTATACCAGAACATGTAAATGATCTGTCCTGACTTCAACTGAAATTGATTATACAAATTATATAATAAGTATACACACTAATTAAAACTAGCAAGAGTATCCGTTGATTTAGAGATGACTGAGAATTGAATCTGTTAATTTTCTCTTGTTACTTATAGTTCCTACTTCAGTGGCTACTAATATAACTTATTTACATAAATGTATCTATATAGAGTTCCATCATTAAAATAATGAAGTCATATCTTTCACTAGAGATCCTTCTGTTGATGCTTTCTCATGCCATATACAAAGAATTGCTACAAAACAGTCACAAAAACAAGTCTATCTTAAACAGCCAAAGTATAATGACCATGAAACACAGATCCTAGTAAAGAATCAAAAACATTTAAGCTGCTTCTTTAAGGGTATTCCCATGCCAAAACGTTTTCATTTAGATCACCACAAAGAGGAGAGCACCGCCATGCCAGCAATGGACCACAAGCTTTGAAAAGGACCTCCTAACAATGTCAGAGGAGTCACCACCGTACATGAAACATTCAAGCATGATGCTTTAGGACTGGGCTCTGTTTATAAGATGTCGACATAAAGAGCATCTCCGTCCCAATTGTGACTTGCTCACCAAGAGTCTTTCATGGCAATGGTGATGAGGGTGGGGGCTTTGTAGCTGCAATAGCTGTGGAAAACCTTCATGGAAGCAATGAGACTGAAAATTGAGAGATTAAGGGAAGTGTGAAAGGCATTCCAGCAGAAAGGCACACCTGAGCAATGCCCTCCCTACCTTGTCCATGACCTCAATATTTCACCCACACACATCCCACCATGACTCATGGAAACATTAAAAAAAAAAAAAAAAAAAAAGCTGTTCATTAACAGTTCGTAAGAAGTAACTATGAAGGCCTGAATTATCACTTTCACAGAAGTAGCCAGCTTCATTATTTTCCAATTTAATATATCCAATTTCATTGTATATTCTCAAGCTACAATGACAATCATTCATTAAACATATATATTTTTATTTTTTTTAAGATATTATTTATTTATTTGCAGAGAGACAGGGAACACAAGCAGGGGGAGTGGGAGAGGGGGAAATGCATTCCCTGCTGAGCAGAGAGCCGGGTGCGGGCCTAGATCCCAGGACCCCAGGATCACGACCTGAGCTGAAGGCAGTTGCTTAACAACTGAGCCACACAGGCGCCCCAAACATGTATATTTTTAAAAGCCTGTAATTGGGGCAACTGGCTGGCTCAGTCAGTTAAACATCCAACATTTTTAATCTTTTAAAGATTTTATTTATTTATTTGACAGAGAGCATAAGCAGGGGGAGCTACAGGCAGAGGGAGATGGAGAAGCAGGCTCCCCACTGAACAAGGAGCCCAATGTGGGGCTTGATCTTAGGACACCAGGATCATGACCTGAGCCGAAGGCAGACACCCAACCAACTGAGCCACTTAGGTGCCCAGCATACAGCTCTTGATTTTGGCTCAGGTCATGATCTCAGGGTCATGAGATTGAGGCCCACAGCGAGCTCCACGTTAGTGGGTAGTCCAGTTGAGGTTCTCTCTCTCCCTCTGCCCCTCCACCTGCTTGTGCCTGTGTGGTCTCTCTCTCTCTCAAATAAATAAATCTTAAAAAAAAAATTTTTTTTGTTTATTTGTTTGAGAGAGACAGAAGGAGAGAACATGAGAGGGGCAGAGACAGTGGGAGAGGGAGAAGCAGACTCCCCACTGAGCAGGGAGCCCAACACAGTGCTCAATCCCAGGACCCTGGATTCATGACCTGAACTAAAGACAGACCCTTAACCAACTGAGCCACCCAGGGAGCCCCTAAATAAATAAATAATAAATCTTTTAAAAAAAAAAAGGCCTATGATTTTCCTGGTACTGTTTTAGGGTTAGGGTTACAGAGGTAAGCAAAGTGAACAAAAGACTCTACCCTTAAAAACTTTCATTTTAGTGGTGGAAAACAGATAATTAAAGTTAATTAAAATACAGATAGTATATATGTCAATTGATTCAATGGAGAAAAATAAAACAGGAAAGGAAAGACAATGCCGGGGTTAGGCAGGGTTGCAACTATAAACAAGACAATGAGGAAATACCTCAGTGAAAAAGAAACATCAAGCAAAAATCTAAAGTGGGTGTGGGAGTTTATTAATTGGCTCAGGCCGCCATAACGTAATACCATAGATTGTGGGGCTTAAACAACAGACATTTATTTTCTAACAGTTCTGGAGGCTGGAAATCTGAGACCAGGGTGTCAGCATAGCTGGGTTCTGATAAGAGCTCACTTTCTAGCTTGCCGACGGTAGCCTTCTCATTCGTTGTGTTCTCACATGGCCTTTCCTGGGTGTTGTACATGGAAGGAGGTGGGGAGAGAGAGAGAGAGAGAGAGTAAGCTCGCTCTCTGGAGTCTCCTCCTCCTATTGGATCAGAATTTATGACCTCATTCAACCTTAATTACCTTCATAAAGGCCCTATCTCCAAATAGTTTCACTGGGGGTAAGGCTTCAACATATGAATTAGGGTGGGGGACACAATTCAGTCCATAGTACAGAGTGAGCAGTGCAGATATCTGGGGGAAGAATGTTTCAGGCAGAGAGTTTGGGCCAGAGATATAAGTTAAGGAGTTATTAGCATACAGATGATATTTATCTTTTTTTTTTAAAGATTTTGTTTGTCAGAGAGAGAGAGAGCACATGCAGGGGGGAGCAGCAGGCAGAAGGAGAAGCAGGCTCCCCACTGAGCAAGGGGCCCAGTGTGGGGACTTGATCTCAGGACCCTGTCCCATACAGATGATATTTAAAGCCATCAGGCTAGGGGCGTCTGGGTGACTCAGTTGGTTAAGCGTCTGCCTTCAGCTCAGGTTGTGATCTCAGGGCCCTGGGATCAAGCCCCACATCGAGCTCCCTGCTTTGGTGGGGAGCCTGCTTCTCCCTCTGCCTCTGCCCCCCCTCCTGCTCCTCTTTCTCTCAAATGCACAAATAAAATCTTAAAAAAAAAAATAAAGCCATCAGGCTGGATGAAATCACCAACACAGTGACTGTTGAGAAGAGATACAAATCCAAGATCTGCCTCCTGCTGCACTCCAGTGTTTAAAGGGCAGAGAGATGAGGTAGAAGCAGCAAGGGAGACTGGGACGGAGCAGCTAGTGAGGTAAGAGAAAACCAGGAGGGTGTAGTATCCTGGAGCCTAGTGAATAAACCATAGTATTTCAGGAAGGAAGGGGTGAGAGCTGTGTCAAATAAAAATGAAGGCTGAGGATGCCTGAGTGGCTCAGTGGGTTTAGCCTCTGCCTTCAGCTCAGGTCATGATCTCAGGGTCCTGGGATCGAGCCCCGCATCGATCGGCCAAGCAGAGAACCCATTTCCTCCTCTTTCTCTCTAACTACTTGCAATCTCTCTCTGTCAAATAAATAAATAAAATCTTTTTTTAAAAAAAAGGAAGGCTGAGTCCTGACCATTGGATCAATAATATAGAGATTACTGATGAGTTTATCAAGAGCAATTCTGATATAGTGTTAAAGGTTAAAGCCTGGTTGGAGTAGGATCAAGAGAGACTGAGTAAAGCCGAATTTAAAACATTGATTGGAAAAGCAACGAAAGAAAAAGTAGACAAATTGGACTATATCAAAAGCTAAAACATTTTTTTTAAAGATTTTATTCATTTACTTGACAGACAGAGATCACAAGCAGGCAGAGAGAGAGGAAGGGAAGCAGGCTCCACGTTGAGCAGAGAGCCCGATGCGGGGCTCGATCCCAGGACCCTGAGATCATGACCTGAGCTGAAGGCAGAGGCCTTAACCCACCGAGCCACCCAGGTGCCCCAAGCTAAAACATTTTACTGCAAATGATAGACACCATCAAGAGAAATAAAGAGATTGGGCACCTGGCTGACTTAATCACTGGAGCCTGAGGCTCTAGATCTCGGGGTTGTGAGTTTGAGCCCCGCACTGGGTGTAGAGATTACTTACAAATAAAATTTTTTAAAAAGATTTTATTTATTTATTTGACAGAGATCACAAGTAGGCAGAGAGGCAGGCAGAGAGAGAGAGGAGGAAGTAGGCTCCCTGCTGAGCAGAGAGCCCAATGCGGGGCTCGATCCCAGGACGCTCGGATCATGACCGGAGCCAAAGGCAGAGGCTTTAACCCACTGAGCCACCCAAGCGCTCCACAAATAAAATATATATATTTTTTATTTTATTTCTTTGAGAGAGAGAGAGAACAGGTGGGGGAAGAGCAGAAGGAAAAGCAGACTCCCAGCAGAGCAAGAAGTCCCTTGAGGTCATGACCTGAGCTAAAGGCAGACACACTGTTGGAGAAATGCAAATCAAAACTAATGAGAGGCACCTGAGTGGCTCAGTTGGTTAGGGAGCCTACTTGTGATCTCCGCTCAGGGCTTGATCTCAGGGTCAGGAGTTTAAGCCCTGCCTTGGGCTCCACGCCTGAGCATGGAGCCTACTTAGAAACAAACAACAACAACAACAAAATCATAATGAGATATCAAATCACACCCATCAGGATGGCTATAATCAGAAAGGTAGATCATAACAAGTGTTGGTGAGGATGCAGAAACTGGATTCTCAGCTATTGCTGGTAGGTATGTAAAGTGATGTAGCATTCTAGGAAACAGTTTGGCAATTGCTTGAAAGTTGAAGACAGAGTTATCCTATAACCTGGCAATTCCACTTCTAGGTATATAAAAGAGAAATAAAAATATATGTCTACACAAAAACTTGTATGCAAAAAGGTGTGGGTGAATGTTCACGGGAGGATCATTCATAATAGCCCCCAAACGGAAACAGTCCAAATGTTCATCAACTGATGAATGGGTAAATGAAAGTGATTTATTTTGGGCGCCTGGGTGGCTCAGTGGGTTAAAGCCTCTGCGTTCGGCTCAGGTCATTGTCCCAGGGTCCTGGGATTGAGCCCCACATGGGGCTCTCTGCTCAGCAGGAAAGTTGCTTCCTCCTCTCTCTCTCTCTGCCTGCCTCTCTGCCTACTTGTGATCTCTATCTGTCAAATAAATAAATAAAATCTAAAAAAAAAAAAAAAGTCCAAGGGTGTATTGTCAGGGCTTTTATAAAAAAAAAAAAAGTGATATATTCAAACAGTGGAATTATTATTTACTAATAAAATGGAATCAAGGACTGATATATGCTACAACATGAATGAACTTGAAGACATTATGCTAAATGAAAGAATCCAGGTGCAAAAGACCACATATTGTATGATTCCATTATACAAAAAGTCCAGAATAGCCAAATCCACACAGACAAAAAGATTAGTGATTATACAGGGCTCTATAGGATGGAAAGTGATCAATGAGCAGGGGTTTCTTTTAGGGATGATAAAAATATTCTAAAATTGATTGTGGTGATGGTTACACAACTTTGAATATGGTTAAACCACTGAACTATATACTTTAAATGAGTGAATTTTATGGTATGTGAATTATATCCCAATGAAGATATTTTTTAAAAATTGCATAATGATGACTTGAGATTCAAAGATATAAATCTCTTTAAATTGTTTTTTCAAGATTTTGTTTATTTATTTAACAGAGAAAGAGGGAAAGAGCACAAGCAGGGGGAGCAGCAGGCAGAAGGAGAGGGAGAAGCAGGCTCCCTGCTGAGCAAGGAGCCCAATGCAGAGCGTAATCCCATGACCCTGGGATCATGACCTGAGCCAAAGGCAAATGCTTATTCGTCTGAGCCGCCCAGGTGCCCAAAGATATAAACCTCTAGTAGATACGTACTCAAGATCACCACCACTTGGGATTCAATCCTCGGTATATCTGACTCCAGAGCCTGTGTGTTCTTAACCACTCTTCTAAACTACTTCCTACGAATCATTTCCCTAGGTTAGATTTCCAAAAGCGGAATGCGTTACGGAGACAAAGAATACAAACAATTTACTGGAAGGAATCAAGGAGTCCATGCCAGCCATCTAGACTTGCCAGGTACATGGCCCCCTTCTAGGCAAAGTGATTCAAACTGTTCTTTCCTCTTCAGGTGCTATGACTCATACAACGTGTTTTGATTGAGACAAACCTTGCTCTCACAGATGATTAACACATGAGCCACAGGCAACTACACATACATTAGCCAACTAAGGCATCAAGGCAGTAGTGGTAGCTGTGTTCAAAAGCAGTGCTCAGGGTGCCTGGGTGGCTCAGTCCATTAAATGCCTGCCTTTGGCTCAGGCCATAACCTCAGAGTCCTGGGATCGAGTCCCACATTGGGCTCTCTGCTCATTGAGGAGTTGGCCCTCACTCTCCCTCTCTCTCAAATAAATAAATAAAATCTTAAAAAAAAAAAAAAAGCAGCACTCAGTACTGAATAAAGTCAACCCAATCAAATTCTCTCTTTAGAGATGAATAAATGCCAGGTGAACAAAGGGAAGGAAAGAAACCAAAGCCTAAGTTGTTGAGATTTTAGCAGCTTTGTGGTAAGTACAGAACATGAATTATTTGTGGGGAAGATTTCAGTTGTCATCTAAAGAGTGAACCCAGGGTGCCTGGGTGGCTCAGTGGGTTAAAGCCTCTGCCTTCGGCTCAGGTCATGGTCCCAGGGTCCTGGGATTGAGCCCCACATCAGGCTCTCTGCTCAGCAGGGAGCCTGCTTCCCTTCCTCTCTCTCTGCCTGCTTCTCTGCCTACTTGTGATCTCTGTCAGTTAAAAAATAAATAAATAAAATTTAAAAAAAAAAAAGAGTGAACCCAGACACCTCCTGAAGACAAGATCACCCAGAAGGAACCCAAGCACAGCACATCAAGATGAAGTCATTTACTGCTGATACTAGTAAATTAGTAGTGATACAAATAATACTACTACTAGTATCACCCATATGATAAAAATCTAATCATATGAAGCAGTCTCCAAGGAGTTTTCAAAGAGAAATCGTCATTTCACCAGGTCGAATCATAGTATCAATAAAAATTTTAACTAGGGTGCCTGGGTGGCTCAGTGGGTTAAGTCGCTGCCTTCGGCTCAAGTCATGATCCCAGGGTGCTGGGATCGAGTCCCACATCGGGCTCTCTGCTCAGCAGGGAGCCTGCTTCCCTCTCTCTCGCTCTCTCTGCCTGCCTCTCTATCTACTTGTGATCTCTCTCTGTCAAATAAATAAATAAAATCTTTAAAAAAAATTTTTAACTAAATTATCTTTTGTTCAAGGGAAGCAGAAATGAACAGAAGTTAGAACATCTAATCCAACAAGGCCCCTAAACCTTCTAAATCTTCATCTCTCCTTAAACCTTATACCCGCTTCCTACCCTGCCCTCAGCTAACGAATTTGCCTTCTATGTTCCTGGGAGAAGAAAGGTAATCAGATAAGAACTTTCTCATCCTCTCACCACCAAATCAACCATCCTACCTCCATCAGCATTCATATTCTCTGTCTTCTTTCCTGTGACAAAGGGAAATTGTCCCTATCCCTACTGAAGGCCAATCAACCCACTTAAGCTCTGTGTCCCATCCCCTTTAGCCCAGTCACCAACTTTACCCCTGAAATTTTCTCTAATCTCTAATCTCCTGCATCATTGATCCCTCCCTTTCTATTGAAAACATGTAAACATCCGCTAGTACCACTTTCCTCATACTTAATAAAAACTCTCCTGGGAATTAAAAAAAATTTTATTTATTTTTTGACAGAGAGAGAGAGAGAGAGGGAAAGCATAAGCAGGAGAGCAGCAGAGGGAGAGGGAGAAGCAGGCTGTCCCATGAGTTGGGAGTTGATGTAGGGCTTGATCCAGGGACCCCGGGATCATGACCTGAGCCAAAAGGCAGACACTTAAACATGTGAGCCACCCAGGCTCCCTTCTGGGAATTTCTAAAAAATACTTTTGGAGTGGGGAAGGTTTTAAAAGTATGACACAAAATTCAGATAAATTCAAATATGTAAAAATTTAAAATTTCTGGAGAGAAAAACATAAAATGAAAAAACATATCTGCAACTCATATCACAGAGAGCTAATATGCCTGATATATTAAGAGCTCCTACAGACGACTAAGAAAAAGACCAATGATTCATTAGGAGAATGAACAAAATGGAAAAAGAGACAATTCAAAGAAATACAAATAGCTTTTAAACTTTTGAAAATATATTCAACTTCACTCAAAAGAAAAAAAATGTAAATTTAAGGTACAGGAAACCATTTTCACTTACTAGATTGGAAAAGATTAAAAAAATTGATAACATTATATGGGGAAACAAGTTCTCTCATCATTGCTGGTAGGAAATATACTGGTACAAACTATATAGAAAATTTTGACACCATATCTATCAAACTCACAAATGTACTTATGCTTTGACTCAGCAATTCTAAGTAGTTTTATCCTACAGATACATATTTCCACACATGTGAAAAGATCTATGTATAAAATTATTTTTTTGCAGCTTTATTTGTAATAACAAAAGATTGGAAAACATGTAATTATTCATCAGTAGGGATCACTAGGGGATTGGATAAATAAATTGTTGTATAATAACATAATGCAACCATAAAGAAAGCAGAAGACCTTTTTATATACCTTTATAGAACAATCTTCAAGATATGTTGATAAGTAGAAAAGCCAGGGATAGAAACAGTATGTATAGTGAGCTACCATTTGTGTATTTGTTTAAAAGGAGGGAAGATAGAATATATATATATGTAAATATTTGCTCGAATATACGGAGAATATTTCCAGAAGGATTTGTAAGAGACTGGAAACATTGAAATGAGGGAAGAAAACATTATGACCGAGGGAAAGTTATGGGAATGAGATTTTCACTGTATGTCATTTTGTACCATATAATGTAATCTACTGAAAATTTTGTTTTTATTTAAAAATATTTTTTTCAAAGATGTTATTTATTCATTTGACAGAGGGAAACAGCCAGAGAGGGAACACAAGCAGGGGGAGTGGGTGAGAGAGAAGCAGAATTCCCACCCAGCAGGGAGCCCGATATGGGGCTTGATCCCAGGACCCTGGGATCATGACCTAAGCTGAAGGCAGATGCTTAACGACTGAGCCACCCAGGCGCCCCTTTATTTAAAAATATTTTTAAAGCTTTCACTGTCCCAACTCTCTCCTATCACCCTACTTCTTTACAAAATTACTTAAACCATTTGTCTCTATTTGCTGGTTCTACTTTCTCATCTCCATCCTCTCTTTAATCCATTAAAAATAGTTTTTGTCCCTGCTTTTTTTTTCTTTTTTTTAAAGGTTTTATTTATTTATTTGATAGACAGAGATCACAAGGAGGCAGAGAGGCAGGCAGAGAGGGAGGGAGGGAAGCAGGCTCCCTGCTGAGCAGAGAGTCCGATGTGGGTGGGGCTCAATCCCAGGACCCTGGGATCCTGACCTGAACTGAAGGCAGGGGCTTTAACCCACTGAACCACCCAGGCACCCCCCCCCCCCTTTTTAAAAAGAGGTTGAGAGAGTGGGGGAGAGGAGCTGAGGGAGAGGGAGAAATATTCTTAAGCAGGCTCCACACCCAGCATGGACTTGACATGGGGCTCAATCTCACAACTCTTGAGATCATGAACTGAGCCAAAATCAAGAGTCAGAAGCTTAACTGACTGAGCCATCCAGGTGCCCCTGTCTCCACCATGCTACCGAAACTGTCTTTTCCAGGTCATTATAACCTTTATCTTGCCAAATCCAATAGCCATATCTCTACCTTCATCTTAACCTCTCAACAGTATTCAACACTGTCAACTATTACCTCCTTGAAGTCATTTCTTTCCTTGGCTTGTAGAATACTTTGTTCTCCTAGCTTTCTTCCTGCCTCTTTGGTCATGTTTCATCTTGGTTGGATCCTCCTCTTCCTCTAACTTCTGAAGATTGTCTGCCTTTGGCTCTTTTCTGCTCTATCCACACTTTGCCCTAGGTGATCCTGTCTAGTCCCATAGCTTTAAATACTGCCATAGACAGCCTAATTTATAATCCAGTTCCACTTCTCTTCCCTAAGCTCCCAAAATCATAATTCTACTTTTAGTTTTTTAAGGGACATTAACTTGTTTTCTAAAAATATTGTGCCATTTTACATTCCCACCAGCAATATATAAGGGTTCCAATTTCTCCATATTCTTATCAACAAATATTATCTGTCTTTCATAGAATAGGTGTGATGTGATATCTCACTGTGATTTTCATTTGCAACTTCCTAATGAAGAAGGATGTTGAGCATCATTCATGTTCTTGTTGGCAATCGTATATCTTCTTTGGAAAAATGTCTATTCTTGTCCTTTGTCCCCTTTTTAGTTAGGGTTTCTCCAGTGTTTTTTGTCCTTGTTGAGTTGTAGAAGTTCTTTATGTATTCTAGATATTAATCTCTTATCAGATATATGATTTGCAAATATTTTCTCCCATTCTGTGTGTTGCCTTTTACTCTGCAGATAGTATCTTTTGATGCACAAAAGTCTTAAATTTTGATGAAGTTCAATTTATCTACTTTTGCTTTTGTTGCCTGTGTTTTTGTTATCATATCCAAAAAATCATTGCCAAATCCAATGACGTGAAGCTTTCTTCTATTTGTTCTAAGAGTTTTATAGCTTTCACATTTACATTTATGTCTTTCATCCATTTTTAGTTAATTTCTGTGTATGGCATAAGGTAAGAGTCTTTTGCATGTGGATATTCAGTTTCTCACTACTATTTGTTGAAAAGACTGCTCTTTCCGCATTAAATTGTCTTGACACCTTGTTAAAAATCATTTCACCATATATCAAAGGTTTATTTCTGGGTTCTCTTTTCTAGTCCATTGGTCATGTCTGGGTTTTTTTTTTTTTTTTAAGATTTTGTTTATTTATTTGACACAGAGAGAGAGAGATCACAGGCAGAGAGGCAGGCAGGGATGGGTGGAAGCAGGCTCCCCACTGAGCAGAGAGCCCAACGCAGGGCTCGATCCCAGGACCCTGAGATCATGACCTGAGTTGAAGGCAGAGGCTTAACCCACTGAGCCACCCAGGCACCCTGGCCATGTCTGTTTTTATGCAAAGTAGACTTTTAAAGATCCCATTTTTAACTCTTCAGATTGGCAATATATCAACACATTGATAAATTCGGTATTGAAAGAATGTGAAGGGATGAGAACTTTGGAAAGTAATGTGATAGTGTCAAAATTTAAGATATTCATTTTTAAAACACTTTAAAAATATTTTATTTATTTATTTGACAGAGAGAGAGCACAAGCAGAGGAAGTGGAAGAGAGAGAAGGAGAAACAGGTTCTCTGCTGAAGCAGGAAGCCCAACATGGGACTTCATCCCAGAACTCTGGGATCACAACCCAAGCCAAAGGCAGACACTTAACTGACTGAGCCACTGAGGCACCCCAATACTTTTTTAAAAAGATTTATTTATTTATTTAATCTTGAGAGATAGAGAGAAAGTGAGGGGAGGGGCAGAGGGACAGAATCTTCAGACTCCTCACTGAGCATGGAGCCTGTCGCAGGGTTCAATTCCACAACACATGAGGTCATGACCTGAGTCAAAATCATGAGGGGGACACTCAAACGACTGAGCCACCCAGGTGGCCCTGAGGTATTCTTTCTTTCTTTCTTTCTAAAAGACTTTACTTAATTATTTGACTTAGAGAGAGAGAGATCACAAATAGGCAGAGAGGCAGGCAGAGAGAGGGGGGAAGCAGGCTCCCCGCTGAGCAGAGAGCCCAATGTGGGGTTCAATCCCAGGACCCTGAGGTCATGACCTAAGTCGAAGGTAGAGGCTTTGACCCACTGAGCAACCCAGGCACCCCCCTAAGATATTCTTCTAATGCAGCATGTGGGATCTTTTTAAATAAATATAAAAAGACTAGTGGGGTGCCTGAGTGGTTAAGCACTGGACTCGTGATTCCTGCTCAGGTTGTGATCTCATGGGTCTTGAAATTGAGCCTCAGGTCAGGCTCTATGCTCAGTGAGGAGTCTGCTTGAGATTCTCTCTCTTTCTCCCTCTGCCCTGCCCCCATTCTCTCTCTCTCAAATAAATAAACTTTAAAAAGAAGAAATTAAAAAACTAATATGTAAGTATATGTGTACACAGATATTTATTGTGGCATCATTTGTAGTGAGAAGAGGCTGGACTGGGAAATCGTCAAGTGGCAACTCTCTCTACATCTTTCTCTCCCTGTAGTCACATGTTTTCTCACCTCTGTTTCGCTCTATATTTCTTTTTTTTTTTTAAGATTTTATTTATTTATTTGACAGATAGAGATCACAAGCAGGCAGAGAGGCAGGCAGAGAGAGAGGAAGGGAAGCAGGCTCCCTGCTGAGCAGAGTACCAGAGGTGGGGCTTGATCCCAGGACCCTGGGATCATGACCTGAGCCGAAGGCTGGGGCTTTAACCCACTGAGCCACCCAGGCACCCCTCGCTCTATATTTCTTCCTGGACTTGTAAATGGATCAACAAGGTCACTGGGTAGGCGTATCTCTGATCTTACAAATCTCAGTGCTCACCACCATCTTAGTCTAGAGTTTCCATTTTTCTCATTTACAAATCTGCTATTTTTACGTCACTTTTATTTATCTATTTTAAAAGATTTATTTATATTAGAAAGAGAGCAAGTGGGGCGCCTGGGTGACTCAATGGGTTAAGCCTCTGCCTTCCGCTCAGGTCATGATCTCAGGGTCCTGGGATCGAGCCCCGCATAGGGCTCTCTGCTCAGCAGGTAGCCTCCTTTCCCCACCCACCGCCTGCTGCTCTGCCTACTTGTGACCTCTCTCTCCGTCAAATAAATAAATAAAATCTTGAAACAAACAAATAAATAAATAAATAAATAAAAAAGAAAGAGAGCAAGTGTGTGAGTGAGTAGGGGGAGAGGCAGAGGAAGAGAGAGAATCCTAAAGCAGACTCCCTGCTGAGTGCAGAGCCCAATGCATGGCTTAATCCCAGGACCCTGAAATTATGGCCCGAGTGGAAATCAAGAGTTGGCAGCTTAACTGGCTGAGCCACCCAGGCACCCCTTTTATATCACTTTTAATAGTTTCTAGTCGTCTGCCAAGTTTTTCAAGTTTAGTTTTTACCTCCTCGAACATAGTACACTGAGTTGTTTTATAGTTTGTGTCCAGTGATTGCAATCTACAGAATACCCGTGGGTTTGTTTCTATTATCTGTTATTTCTCTTCCTTCATGGTGTCTTATTTCCTTGCATGTCTGGTTATCTTTGTGCTAGACACTGTATTTGAAAAAATATATTTTTTAAAAGATTTTATTTATTTATTTATTTGACAGACAGAGAGACAGCAAGAGAGGGAATACAAGCAGGGGGAGGGGCAGAGGGTGAGGGAGAATCAGGCTCCCCGCTGAGCAAGGAGCCTGACTTAGCGCTCAATCGCAGGACCCTGGGATCATAACCCGAGCTGAAGGCAGACACCTAAAACTGAGCCACCCAGGTGTCCTGAAAAAACAACTTTTTATATAAATAATTTGAGGCTGAGGATGATGATATTTTCCTTCAAAGAGGATTTTTATTTACTCTTTATTTACTCTTGTTACTAGCAGTTAGGGCCAATTAGGGCTAATACGAGTTCAGGCCCTGAGATTTTTCTGGACCAGGTTACAATGACATGAAGTCAGCCCGAAGTCTATATGAGGGTTAGTTTAATTTTGGTGTTCCCTTACACCTACAGTGCAGCATTTTACCTGGTCAAAGAAGACCATATGTCAGGGTCATTACCTTTTATGGGCCCTGGACTCCAACTTTTGTTCCCATCAGCTCTCAAGACTGCCAAAAGTATAGCTTAGTTTGACAGTTACTTCTTCTGAATCAGTAAATGTAGTAAATGCTTCCAGACAAAAGCAGCCCGAGTGTCAGGCTCATCTCTCCAAATTTCTTACCTATCCAAAATCTTGGCCCAGTAATTCCTCACTATTTTTTTAGTTACTAGATGCTTTTAGAGGATGCTTTTTTTGGTTTGTTTCATCTAGTTTTTTTAGCTGTCTTCAGTAGGAGGGTTGACTTGAATGATATAGTCTATCATTACTAACAAGGGAAGTCTATTCAGTTTACTTTATTTCTGTAAGAGAAAATCTCATTAGCTCCAGTCAACGGCCGATTCCTGCCCTTGCGGCCAAGGGTCTAAGGTCATGTAATACAAAAACAATCAATAGCTTTGAGAAGGGCAGGTTCCTAAGAAGGGGATATAAGCATAGAAGAAATGATTGGCATATTTAATATACCAAATTACTTGCTGTTCTCTAAATGTACTCTTGTATATCATATTCCTGTGCTTTTTCATGTGCTGTCTCCTCAGTCAGGATTTGTTCCCCTCTGCTCACTAGGGAAACTTCTATTTCTTTTTCAAGATTTAACTCAAATAAGACTATCTTATCTCAAAAACAAGCTAGCAAAAACAAACAAACAAAAAGACACATCTTCTATACGCGCTTTGTAATGTGCATAAATCTTTCCATAGCAATTATTCTATACTGAAGGGTATGAATTACTATTATTATTATTTTGTTGATGTGACCTGACATTGTGCCAGACACATTCAACAAATATTTGTTGAGAAATGAATGAATGTGAGTAATAAACAACTTTTTTCTAAGTTTCCTCAGATCTTATGTTCTATGATTCTATAAAATTTCAACTCTAAAGAAATAACATATTTCAGTGGTTTGTAATTCTCTAGACCTTACTTAGTACTTACAAAGACCATTTTCCTTTTTCTGCTAGGAATAAATAATACTGGTATGTTTTGAGAGAGAATAGACAATGATATCATTTTAGAGGCAATTTCCTAATCTCTTTTACTTTACTAGATTTGGTTGTCTCAGATTCTGACTCATTTTCTTTGCTTTCATGCTTAGAAGACAAGGCTTCAAACTCATTAATTAGCTTTATGGCTCCTTCACACTTTGCCCATCCTGCTCTTCATTCCCATAACCATCTCCCTCCATTTTTTTAAAAAGATTTTATTTATTTATTTGACAGAGAGAGAGAGAGAGATCACAAGTAGGCAGAGAGGCAGGCAGAGAGAGAGGAGGAAGAAGGCTCCCCGCGGAGCAGAGAGCCCCATGCGGGGCTCGATCCCAGGACCCTGAGATCATGACCTGAGCCGAAGGCAGCGGCTTAATCCACTGAGCCACCCAGGCGCCCCCTCTCCCTCCATTTTTATCTCGTCTTCCTTCTAATTTCTCATTCTTTCTTTATACAAAAGACATCCACTGATCACACAACTGGCCAAACACAGCAAAAGAAACACAGAACTTTATATCTATATAGTTCTGTAACTTCTCCAAAAATAAGAGACCTAAGGCATATATCAAGTTAATAAGGAGTCATAGCAATTTCTAACAAATTCAGAACATCCCTTGGGGACCCCATCAACCAGCTCTAATAGTTGCACTACAAGGGAGAAATAGAAAAATCTTTGTAAGTACCAAGAAGCCACCTTTCGAGGATTTTTTTTAGAAAGATTAGGAGGGCAGTGGCTAGATAGGCCACTCATTAGCAATCACCTTCACCAGGATAAGGAAAACAGAAAAGCATCTGTTTGACCATATTCCCCAAAAAGTAGAGACTAGGAAGAAAACAATAGTAGCTATTCCAGGAGCAACAAAAAGAGAGTTGAAATGTAACCAGTTGTACAAAGTCGGAAGGATACAAGGAAAAAACAGTACCATTAAGTAGTTGATTCGACTCTAATGTGAAGATATGCAGTCTTTAGAAAAGAACCAGTAGCCCAAAACTAAAGAAGTAAAATAAAAATTGTAAAGTTTTACCCAAAGAATGAATCACAAAGTGGATTTACTAGATTTTTTCCCAATATATCCTTATTCATTAACAATAAGAAGCGTCTGATATTCCATAGGTACTGATAATTGGAGCCATTTCTTTGTTCATTTGAAAGGCTTCCTTTTCAATTGTTGTAGCCTCAACGTCCCAGAATCATTAGTGACTATCTAAGTGGTTTTAATATAATTTCCCAAGGCCTGCGTGGGAATTTTCAGCCTGATATTGAAGAATCTCACATGCTCCAACCCAATATTTGTACTTTTTGTATACAGAAGAAAATTGTTTAACTTGAGGGGAGGGCTAAAGAAAAGAGAGAGTAAACCAACACATTTTTAAAGGCTGCTTTGGCAAATGCTTGGTTGAACAAATGGCTGGCGAGGAAGAGTTAGGAGGGAAACCAGAGATGGAGAAAGTGGTTGATCACTCCTTGAGAACTCTTTGAGTTACTCTCAAAGAGTAACTAGCCACTTCTCTAATATCTTTGCCCAAAATGTTTAACTTTAATCATAAAGAAATAATCAGATTCAACCAAATTAAGGTGTTGCCTCCCCCAAAATGGCAATATCATGGGGGAAATAAAAAGTGAAGAATTATTCTAGAATAAAGAAAACTAAAGAACTAAAGACACCTGAAGACAAAATGCAATCCTGCATTTTTTTTTAAAAAGCCATAGAGTAAATTATGAGGAAAATTGGGAAATTTTAAATGTGGATCAAATACTAGGTAATAAAATTGTAACTGTATTAAATTTCTTAAGAATGACAATTGTATTATGGTTATGTAGGTGTATTGGGCTGAATGGTGCCCCCCCAAAATATGTCCATGTCCTAACCCCCAGAACTTTGAACATTCTTTGGAAAAAGAGTTTTGTAGATATAATTAAGTTAGAAATCTTGAGGAGATTGACCTGGGTTTTCTGGATAATTGCTAAATCCACGGAGAAGTGTCCCTATAAAAGGCACATAGAAGGGCACCTGGGTGGCTCAGTTAGTTGAGTGACTGACTTTTTATTTTAGTTCAGGTCATGATCTTGGAGTTGAAAGATCAGTCCCCGTGTTGGGCTCCACACTGGATGTGGAACCTGCTTGAGATTCTCTCTCTCCCTCTCCCTTTTCCCCTCTCCCCCACTCCCCACCCTTCACTCATATGCACTCACTCGATCTCTCTAAAAAAAATTAAAAATTAATTTGTTTTTAAAAGAGAGGCACATGGGGCACTTGGGTGGCTCAGTGGGTTAAAGCCTCTGCCTTCAGCTCAGGTCATGATCCCAGGGTCCTGGGATTGAACCCCACATCAGGCTCTCTGCTCAGCGGGGAGCCTGCTTCCCCCTCTCTCTCTGCCTGCCTCTCTGCCTACTAGTGACCTCTCTTTCTCTCTCTCTCTCTGTCAAATAAATGAAAAATATCTTTTTAAAAAAAGAGAGAGGCACATAGAGGAGACAGAGAAGACGCAATGGGACCATAGAGGCAGAGACTGAACGATGTGACCACAAGTCAAGGACTACAGACAGCCACCAAAAGCTGGAAGAGGCAAAGAATTCTCTCATAGAGCCTCCAGGGGAAGTGTGGCCCTGCCAACACCTTGACTTTGGACTTCTGACCTCCAGAACTGTGAAAGAACACATTTCTTTTGTTTTAAACCACCAAGTTTGTGGTAATTTGTTATAGGAGCCACAAGAAACAAATACGATAAGGAAATATATCTATTTTTATTTAGGTGATACAGGATAAAATAGCACATTTAAGAAAGTGCCATAATGCCTGAAACTTGGGGTGCCTAGGTGGCTCAGTCATTAGGCGTCTGCCTTAGCCTCGGGTCATGATCCCCGGAGTCTTGGGATCCCCCATGTTGGCCTCCCTTCTCTGTAGGGAGCCTGTTTCTCCCTCTCCCACTCCCCTTGCTTGTATTCCCTCTCTCGCTGTCTCTGTTTCTGAATGACAGAGCTAAGCAAGCTCTATATCTTACTTATAATCTGGGGTGGCAAGGCAGTGGGGTGGCCAGTTTACAGAAAGCCAGGACAAACTTGGAAGATAAATTTATTTCTGACGTTCCTCTTCTTCAGACTCATGATCATTTGCACTACCAATGATTCCCCCTGCACACATAGGTTCCTTCACATCCTGTCTTTGTGGAGATAAATACAGAGACCGTTAACTTGGAAAGGTGCTAATACGATTAAAGCCCTCTGGAGAAGAAACCCAAACTTAAGGTAATAATTTTAAGAAATAAGACAAATACTATAAGCAGTATTGAGACAAAACAGATTCAGAGCTCCAGTTAAACTCTTCGTTCTCAAAGTTGAAAATTAAGTGAAAACAATTTTTTTAAAGGTTTTATTTATTTGACAGAGAGAGACACAGTGAGAGAAGGAATACAAGCAGGGGGAGAGGGAGAGGGAGAAGCAGGCTTCCCACTGAGCAGGGAGCCTGAAGACCCTTGGATCAAGACCTGAGCTGAAATCAAGAGACAAATGCTTAACCAACTGAGCCACTCAGGTGCCCCCTCCATTCAAATCTTATTTGAGCACCTGCTATGTGTAAGGCACTGCGGTTGCCATGGGGTGGGAGGGATTTGAAAATAAAAAGTGCAAATGAGCTCCTAACTTCAAGGTAGATATGTGTATATATTTTTTACTAACATAATTCATGTACCATAAAATTTACCATTTAAATTCAAAGTGTACAGGGGTCCCTGGCTGGCTCAGTTGGTGGGGCATGCAACTCCTGATCTTGAGGCTGTGAGTTCAAGTCCTGTGTTGGGTGAAGAGATTACTTAAAAAAATAAAATCTAAAAAAAAAATACATTTAAGGTGTATAATTTAGTAGTTTTGAGTATATTCATAAAGTTATGCAAGCATCACCAATAATTTCAGAACATTTTCATTACCCCCAAAGAAAACCTTGTATCGTCTTAGCAACCACATCCCATTTCTACCTCCTCCTAGTCTGTCGTGGCCACTAATCTACTTTCTGTCTCTGAATTTTCTGACTCTGTACATTTCATATAAATGGAATCATGTAATATGTAGCCTTTTTACACTGGCTTCTTACATTTAACATAATGTTTTCAAGTTTCATCCATGTTGTAGTAAGTTTCAGTAGTTCATTCTTCTTTGTTTCTAAATAATAGTCCGTTACATTTTTTTGCAAGATTTTATGTATTTATTTGAGAGAGAGAGCATGAGCAGAGGGGCAGAGGGAGAGGGAGAAGCAGGCTCCCGCTGAGCAGGGAGCCCAATGTGGGGCTTGATCCCAGGACACTGGGATCATGACCTGAGCCAAAAGCAGACGCTTAACGGATTGAGCCCAGGTGCCCCTCCACTGCATTTTTTTAAAGTTTTATTTATTTAAGTAATCTCTACACACAATGTGGGGCTCAAACTCCTGACCCTGAGATCAAGGGTTGCATGCTCTCTGACTGAGCCAGCCAGGCATCCCCCATTATATGGTTATACCACATTTTGTTTATCCATTTATCAATTGAAAGACACTTGGATTGTTTCCACTTTTAGGCTATTATGGATATTGCTGCTATGAACATTTGGGTACAAGTTTTTGTATGAACAAAGTTAATTAATATGGAATGATTAATTAATGTACTAATTATGTATGAATTAATGTGTAGCAATGTATTGACACAGAAGTAATGGAATATTGTAATAAGCATCACATAGTGGATTTTTATTGGTTTTGGCTTCCTGGCACCTATTCCTCCTTCCTACTAGTAACAGTACCCATATTCTTTTATGTGTAATAACATAAAGCTTTCAAGGAAGCTGACTTCACACTCAAGTCCAAGGTAGAACTTTTTGACCTAAGTCCAGCACATCCTCTCTCCATGGACATTAATTAGTTCAGTGACAGATGAGTGGCCTTAATTCAAGCTAATGAGATATGCAAAGATCTTTGCTGGGGCTTCTGAGAAAGATGCTTCCTTGTTATTGTGAAGTAGCTCCCTTGAGAGATGTTCTTTTACGACTAGAGATGAGGAAAGACATATAACCCTCCTAGAAACTGCTACAGCCATATTGAGATTGAGCATGTTGAGTCATATTGAGCAAATTTTAGAAAATCAAGTATTTTGAAAAAGAAATGGAAAGAAACCAGGTCTTTGGTAATATCATGGATCCTCAATACTGAGGACCAAACTTTGCCTGAGTTTTCAGTTAATGACTAGTAAATTCCCTTAATTCTTTAAGCCAATTTTTTTTAAAGATTTTTGTTTATTTATTTGACAGAGAGAAAGAGGTCACAAGTAGGCAGAGAGGCAGGCAGGGGGTGGGAGGAAGCAGGCTCCCCGCTGAGCAGAGAGCCCGATGCAGGGCTCGATCCCAGGACCCTGAGATCATGACCCGAGCTGAAGGCAGAGGCCCAACACACTGAGCCACCAGGCACCCTGCTTTAAGCCAATTTGAAGTGAGTTTTCTGTTGCTTACAATTAAAAGATTATATCATAATATTAATAGAAACTAAATTTTTATAGCATTTAAAATGTAACTCTGAGCTATGTGAATTCAGTGGTGGACACATTGGATACAGCCTGAGGGAGTCATTAAAGTCTTCATGCAGAAAGTGACATATGAATTATGACTTGCAATTTAGAAAGCATTTACTAAGCACAATGGACTAAACAAAATTAGGCAGATTTCTTTTATTGCAGGCCTTCTCAGAGACTTGAATATTCATTCACAATATATCCATAAGGTGAATTATAAATATATTTGAGAGATATATAATATTTGGTGTTTACTTAATTTATTTCACTCTGAACACCTAGTAATATCTCAAAGAATCCAGCTGGCTTGATAAACTGGTATGTATAATGTGTTAATGGGTGGCTAAAAGAGAAGAAAAGATCATCTTGGCCATCTTACTAGAAAATTTTTATGAAGATGAAGACATTTAAAACAAATTTTAAGGGGTGCCTGGGTGGCTCAGTGGGTTAAGCCTCTGCCTTCCACTCAGGTCATGATCTCAGGGTCCTGGGATTGAGCACTGCATTGGGCTCTCTGCTCAGCGGGGAACCTGCTTCCCCCTCTCTCTCTGCCTGCCTCTCTGCCTACTTGTGATCTCTCTCTCTGTCAAATAAATAAATAAAATCTTTTAAAAAAAAGAATTTATTAAAAATTTTAAAAAGTAAAACAAATTTTAAGAGATTGGCAAATTCCGAATAAGTAGAATGGATCTAGGTAGGTTCTTGTCTAAATCAAGTTCATCAGCTAAACCCTTTAGCCAAGAAGAATTCAGGAAGGGTGGTCATCGAAGTGTCATTCTTTTAAGTTTATCTGTAAGGCTCTTTTTTCCTAGAGTCTTGGAGAAAATTCAACAAACTAAAGATAATAACTATTAGTAAAATAAGCTAAAGTGAAAAAATTTTAAATGTACTGCCCACTGTATTCATAGGAAATACCTGCAGAATAGAGGCATGAGTAATGGGCAACTGATTTCTTTATATTTGATAAAGCAACATCTCACTTTCACTATATGATTGTGAAAGAACCCTGAAATAAACACCACCTCTTTTCAGCTCTATCTATCTAACAGGAACAACTGATAGTTGGAGAAAACTTCAAGTTCTTAGGTGATAAAATTAGGATTCTAAGAGTTGTACTTTATTAGACAGAATCATTAATAGTGTCTAAAAACCCTTTTTACAATTATCGGTGGTAACACCATTTACCACAGATGAACAGTCCTTTCTCTTTGTTTTTCCAAATCAGGTCTATGAATAACAGAGTGACTAAAGCTTGAAAAGGAAAAGAGACCAGAGATAGTCATATACATAACCATTTTTTATTTTCCAAAGAAAATTGTACAACCTTGCCATAAGTTGCTTTTGACAAAAGTTTGGTTTACACATAAAAAGATGGTGGGGAGATGAGGATGAGGGTGGGTTTGGGAATGGGAGTGGGAGATTAACTAATAAAAGAACCCAAAGATGATTTCTAGAAAAGCTACATGGCAGAAGGAAGAAAATACAAACACTGGCCTTAAGACAGTCTCCATTAACTTCTTTTTTTTTTAAGATTTTATTTATTTATTTGACAGAGAGAGAGAGAGATCACAAGTAGGATCCCAGGACCCTGAGACCACGACCTGAGTCGAAGGCAGAGGCTTAACCCACTGAGCCACCCAGGCGCCCCAGTCTCCATTGACTTCTTACATCCATCAGTCAGTGCTTATCCAAATTCCCCGCTGAAGTAGCATCTTGCCTACCACACATCTAACCCATAGAAAGTCAATTTGTCCTTAAGCAGGTAACACACATGAAACCAAATTCCTGGGCTGCAAGGATGCAGCCTATATGACAAAATAAGGTGTTTATTTTTTGTAAAAAAATTTTATTTATTTATTTCACAGAGATCACAAGCAGGAAGAGAAGCAGGCAGAGAGAGAGGAGGAAGCAGGGTCCCCGCTGAGCAGACAGCCCCATGTGGGGCTCCATTCCAGGACCCTAGGATCATGACCTGAGCTGAAGGCAGAGGCTTTAACCCACTGAGCCACCCAGGTGCCCCAAAATAAGGTGTTTATAAGGAACTTCTTATCAATAGCTAAGTCTTTAAAGGTAGAAAAATCTGAGATACTCTTCAGGTTACCAGATTCATAAACCAAACATTTACTGCCAAGTTTTGCTACTTAGTGGCTGAGTCTCTAGTTGAACTATCTTAAAAATAAACATATTATAAGAAATTATTATTATTTTCCCTCTTCCTTTTAAAAATTGCTACATTAGGGAGTAATGACTGGCTTATTTGATAGAGCATGTGACTCTTGTTTCAGGGTTATGAGTTCGAACCCCATGTTGGTTTTAGAAATTACTTAAGGAAATTAAAAAAAAAAAAAAGGCTACATTACTACTAGGACTCCAGCACTTGTTCATTACCTTAGTCTTTCACTTCCCTCATGACAATTTTTTTTCTTGATATTTTACCTTGCTCCTCTAAACATGATTCCCAAGGTCTTTTCAAATAAACAATTCAGTATTTTAGGAATAAAGATATGGTATATTTTTAGCAAAGTCAAACGCAACTCAAAACTCTACTCTCTGGGGCTTAACAAAAGAATCACTCATTCATTAAATAATAATATTCTAATATTCTAATTACTTTCAATTGTTTCCATTGGACTATGGAATTTTTTATTGTACAGACAGATATTATCAACCACGAGTTTTTCTTAAATTATTTTCAAAATATTGTGTAAGTATAAAATAATGCACTGAAGATACACAAATACACAAGGGTATCTTTCATTATCTTAAAATAAAATGATCCCAGCTACTCCCCATGGTATCACCCCAGGAAGTAAAATTCATGGAATATAACTACTTCTTCACCTTTCACGAATGGAAAAGATGAAAGAATGCATAAGCATGGTCTGCTCTGGAATGGTAAAAAGGCAAAACTGAGGAAATAAGATCCAGGTGATTGAGGAGAATTGAGAACCAAGTAAAAGATAAGGGTAGGAAAGAGAAAGAGACTGATGGATAGACACAAGTCTATACAGTTGGGATGCAGGAATATAAGTCCAGACAGAACATAGGTACTGAGATAGAAAGATCAAAGGACTGGAAGTCAGGATTTTGCATTCTTGCCACACTATCAGATATCAGCTTTATGATGCTAGCTTTTGTTTCCTCATCTGAAGTATAAAGAGATTGAACAAACTGCCTCTGATAGTCCATCTCTAACTTTCTAAGAACTGATGGAAGGCTCCCAAGTGCTGGAAGGTAATACAAGCCAAGACGGAAATTTGGAGGAATCCAAAGCCTAGCTAGAATATCACAGAGTGTGAGGGCAGGAACAGCCAGGGTAGGAAAAGAAACTGAGAAGTTGAAGAGTCAAAAGCAGATACCACATGAATATCTCCATTTTTCTACAGTGCTGTAAGAAAAGAAAAATAGCCTAATTTAACAACCTAAAGTAATCCTAATAATGTGCTCACTGCTGTTAAGTTGAGCCATATAAAAGTGTTGATAGTCAGCTGTTACAAAAACGGCACTTTCATATGGTTGAACTTAATATTTTCCATTATTCCATTTGGAGACATGGAGTCCTCATATTGATGATAATTAACTGATTTACATAGAAAACAACAGATTTGAGTCCTTAATATTTTGATAAAGCTGATATTACTCAGTAACTAGTAGAACTATTAAATGTCCCCCACCATCTATTACTGTGGTTAGATTACTCTCTTTAAGACTATAATTCTAAGATCCTAGATCCCCCTTTCCCCAGTATATTATGCCTTAATTTTTTACAAGAAAACTGAATTATAGAATCATAGAAATGAAAAATACAATTTTCTTTAGAGTGCACAGTGTTGACGAGACCTTGAAATGGAGTGGCCTGTGGAACGAAGTTTAAACAGTAATACACCATCACTCTATAGGAGAAGGGGTACAAATAATGCCATATAAAAGAAACCAACCATTTACGGAAAAGATTGGCAGTAAGAAAGATGTTGAACCTACAAAAGTAAAGCGATATTCCAACTCTACAGCTCAGAAACTTCAAATTGATCCTTGCCTAATCATGAAGGAACTGAAAGAGGCATTTAGTTATGATTCTGTGGTTCTCTAGTAGAAGGAACTATCTCTAAGGAACCAAGACACTAAAAAGAGAAGTAAAAAGGGATGGCTCAATTTTTGCCTTCCAAACACAAACACCAAAGGATTCAGTTAGTGTTGTTAAAAGCAGACTGACATCTGGAGATCTGAGTTTTGCCCCTAAGTCTTGTCACTAACTTGCTGTATGATCTTGAGCCAGTCTTCACCTTCCAAAATCTGAATTTTCACCTCTTCAAAGTGAGGAGATGGAGCAAATGATCTAAAGTAATATAATTTCAAAGTGTCAGAAAATTTGAAGGATAGTAGAAAGAACTCCCCTGTCCTTTATCCAAATCAAATTTTATTTACATTTCTCCATTTGCTTTATTATTCTATCTTTGCATATAGACATAAATATATGCATTTTTTGAACCGTTTGAAACTTAGAGACATCATGCTCTTTTACTGTTAAATATTTCAGTATGTTATTTAAGAACAAGGTCATTCTCTTATGTAGCCACGGTATAGATATAAAAATTGGGACATTTAACATTGATTCAGTACTATTATCTGATTCACAAGCCATGTTAGATTTTTTTTTTTTAAAGATTCTATTTATTTATTTGACAGACAGAGATCACAAATAAGCAGAGAGAGAGGAGGAAGCAGGCTCCCTGCCGAGCAGAGAGCCCGATGCGAGGCTCGATCCCAGGACCCCGAGACCATGACCCGAGCCAAAGGCAGAGGCCCAACCCACTTTTGTCAGTTGTCCTAAAAACACTATCTAGGGTTATTTTTTTCCTGGTCCAGGATAACTTCTAAGGTCACACATTGCATTTAGTTGCCATGTTTCTTTTGCCTCTTTTAATCTGGACCAGTTCCTCAGCCTTTCTTTTTGTTTCCTGACCTTGACATTTTTGAAGAGTACAGACTAGCTATTTTGTAAAAATGGCTCTCAATTTGGGTTTGTCTGACATTTCCTCATGATTAGATTCAGTCTGTACATTTTTGGCAGGATTACCAGTGAAGCGATGTTGTGTCCTCAGAGCTTCTTGTTAAGAGATACGTAAAGTCAGTTTGTCCCAATATCTGTGATATAAGCTTGATGACTTGGTTAAGATGGTGTTAAAGAGGTTCTTCCACTATTTCCCCTTTATAACTACTAAGTAGTTTATGGAGAGATACTTTGGAATGTAAATATCCTTCTCGTCATCAAACTTTTACCCACCAGTTTTAGCATCTGTGAATGAGTTTCCTCCCTCATCATTCCATTTATATTTATTAGCTTTCATCTTACTGTAGGAAAAGCTTTCAATTTTCCTACATTTGTATAATGATCATATACTTATTTATTTCCATGGGGACTCATGGACTCTTCTTATTCAACTGTTTATAACCGTTACAAATAGTAATTATTTTTATTAAAGTGGGGGTTCTTAATCTTTCTGTATACCATGGACTTCTTTGGCAGTGTGGAAAAACCTATACATCTCTTGTCAGAATGTTTTTAAATGCATTAAATAATTATAGAGGATATTACATAGGTTTGCAAAGGAAATCTGGAATGCCTGGGTGGCTCAGTCAGTTAAACATCGGACTCTTGATTTTGGCTTAGGTCATGATCTCAAGGTCATGAGATAGAGCCCCACACTGGGCTCTGCACTCAGCAAGAGTCTATTTAAAATTCTCTCTCCATCTCCCTCTGACCCCCCAAAATAAATAAATAAATCTTTTTTAAAAAGAGCTTTACAAAGGAAACCAAAATAGTTATCAAAATATTAAAAATTTATAATACAATGTGTTTATTAACACATTAAATGACAAGATCTAGTAGTAAAGTAAAGCAAACTATATCAACATGTCCTCAACAACTACAGTGTGATAGGAAATTATCTGTGATTTCTATCAGTGAAATTCACAAGTACCAGTATTGCTAATACGGCTATGATTTTGTTACTAACATTCACACTGAAAAGGAAATGCTAGGGATGCCTGCATGGCTCGGTCAGTTAAGTGTCTGCCTTCAACTCAGGTCATTGTCCTGGGATGGAGTCCTGCGTGGGGCTCCTGGCTGAGCAGGGAGCCTGCTTCTCCCTCTGCCTGCCACTGCCCTTGCTTGTGCTCTTTTCTTCTGTCAGATAAGTAAATAAAATCTTAAAAAACAAAACAAAACAAAAAAAACACAAGAAAAACCATAGATGAAGAATCCAGGGCCCTGTAGCACTAAGGCAAA
Organism: Meles meles; assembly: GCF_922984935.1. Classification (NCBI taxonomy): domain Eukaryota; kingdom Metazoa; phylum Chordata; class Mammalia; order Carnivora; family Mustelidae; genus Meles; species Meles meles. Next base: position 197,402,087 of record NC_060066.1, read on the forward strand.
AAAAAAAAAAAAAGTGGTCCCCTGAAGAATGTCCAGGAGCTGGTTGTGGATCCAGCAAGACCCAAGGTAGAGAAACTGAAGCCCAAATAAGAGAAGTGATACACCCAGGATCCCACAAAGAATGGAGTCAGAAGCAGTGGCCAGAAAAGTCATCTTTAGAAGGCTTATTGAATGAAAAGACTTAATGGGCTGCTATTCAAACTGTGGCTTCTAAAATGACAGAAGAAACGGAAGCCTTATGAATTCCAGCTTGGATGCAGGACTAACAATAGGGATCTGTTTATACTATGTGACACACAGGTTGACCATTTATGCACTATGACACAGAGGATGACAATAAAGGGAGGAAAAAAGGCCCAAATTCCATTGGGATAAAGGTGATAACTTGTGTCAGTTTTTCTATGGATTTTAGTCTACAATGTGATTTTCCCTTAAGAAATCAGATAGTGCCACTGTTCTCGCATATCAGTGATAACAAACCATAGCAGATTGACTTGTAATGTCTTTGTGGTACTATTGCGGGTTATGAGTAACAATACAGTCACAGGGGCACCTGGGTGGCTCAGTAGGTTAAAGCCTCTGCCTTCGGCTCAGGTCATGATCCCAGGGTCCTGGGATTGAGTCCCGTATAGGGCTCTCTGCTTGGCAGGGAGCCTGGTTCCTCCTCTTTCTCTCTCTGCCTCTCTGCCTACTTGTGATCTCTGTCTGTCAAATAAATAAATAAAATCTTAAAAAAAAACAAACAATACAGTCACATACACGAATTTTTTTTTACATATGAGAATTCTGAAAATCCTTAGACTTAAAAAAATATACATTTTCACAAGTAATTTTTTCATTTTACTTTTGAAAGACTATGTTCTTGAGGTTCTCACAATTTAACTTCTGAACTTAAAAGTGAGAAACAAAATGAGATCGAGCTGAAAACCTAGTTACTTACTTTTTTTTTCTTCTAAGATTTATTTAGTTATTTGACAGAGAGAGAGAGAGAGAATGCAAGCAGAGGGAGGTGGAGAGGGAGAAGCAGGCTCTCTACTGAGCATGGAGTCTGATGCAGGGCTAGTTCCCAGGACCCTGGGATCATGACCTGAGCGGAAGGCAGATGCTTAACTGACTGAGCCACCCAGGTACCCCCTAGTTACTTAGAGCACTAACCCCATGAGAGGCATCAGTTTGCAGACTAGGATGTAACATCAAGGTGGAAGTTGCAGTGAACTCTGGAAGCAGAAGCAAGAACCCAGCACACACACTTAGAGTAGCTGAATGGAGCTTGAACTTAAAAAATCATTTAGAAGGGTAACTTTTAAAAAAAAGATTTATGTATTTGACACAGAGAGAGAAAGAACACGAGTAACCAGAGCAGCAGGCAGAGGAAGAGGATGGAGTCTCCCCACCAAGTAGGGAGCCCTGTCACAGGGCTCTATCCCAGGACCCTGGGATCATGACCTGAGCCAAAGGCAGACACTCAACCGAATGAGCCACCTAGGTGCCCCTACAAGAGTAATTTTGAGTAATAAAGTTCAAATACAATGCTTTCTAAATTGGTCAAAAGTATTTAGATTTAAGTTATATTTAATCTCTTGACTCGTAAGTGATTTCTTAGGGATGGTTGGGTAAGAGTTTTGGGTCTGCCTAAACTAGTCAAAGGATCTCCCCACTCCTGCTCTACAAAGTTTGAATTCCACTGGAAACTAGATTCTACTTCTCTACCATTTGCCTTCCTTAAAACTCCTCACCAAATCTATGTGTGTAGGCAAATGCTTAAATCCAAGACTATTCTATCTTTCCTGAAATAAAAACTGTGTTTGTGAACACTCATGCAAAGTTAAACAGTACATAATTCCTAAGACTTTCCCATTTTTCTTCGGCACTTAAAATCTGAAGACCTGCACATTCTTACACTTAAATTTCTCTTTCCTGCCGTTCTTACGATCTTATTTTTCAATAATGGACTGTGTCATTATTCACATTTCCATTAAGTCACCACTCCTGCTCCTTTCTGTTTAGATGGTTCTTAACTATTCATTGCTCTCATCCCTTGATCTGCATGTTCAGAACCTGAGAACTGTACACGAACAAAGGGGAAGAGTACTGTAAACCGCAAATTAATATATAACATATGATTTTTTTAACTTATATGATTTTTTAAAATGAATTATAAATAATGAATTTTCGCTGATTTGAGCCTATGATAAAGAGTTTTATCTCCACTACTAGCTTGCTTTTTTTTTTTTTTTTTGACAGAGAGACAGATCACAAGTAGGCAGAGAGGTAGGCAGAGAGAGAGAGGGAAGCAGGCTTCCCGCTGAGCAGAAAGCCCGATGTGGGGCTCAATCCCATGACCCTGAGATCATGGCCAGAGCTGAAGGCAGAGTCTCAACCCACCGAGCCACCCAGGCACCCCAACTACTATATTGCATTTTAAGAACAGCCCTGTTTTGGGGTGCCTGGATGACTCAGTCATTAAGTGTCTGCGTTTGGCTCAGGTCACGATCCCAGGTTCCTGAGATTGAGCTCCTCATGGACCTCCCCCTCAAACCCCTCCCCCCCAAAATCAGGCTCCCTGTTCAGCAGGAAACGTGCTTCTCCTTTTCCCACCCACCCCCTGCTTGTCCCTCTCTATCAAAGAAATAAATAAAATCTTTAAAAGAAAAAAAAGAATAGCCCTGTTTTGGGGCACCTGGGTGACTCAGTCGGTTGAAGTTCTGACTTCAGCTCAGGTCATGATCTTGGGATACTAGGATGGAGCCCCTCCTTAGGCTCCACAATCAGTAGGGAGTCTGCTTGTGTCTTACCCTCTCCCTCTTCCCCCCTCCCTCTGGGCATGCTCTCTCGCTCTCAAATAAGTAAAATCTTAAAAAAAAAAAAAAAGGCCAGTTTTGTCCAACTTTATATCCCACAAAAGAAGTAACAGTGCTATCTATGCATCTAGGAAGTATCCATTTGCTGAACAAATAAATGTTCAGAAAGTGTTAGCATGCAACACTCTTAGTCTACTTAACAAAAAACTCTCTTGTAACAAATCTGGACTGGTTCTTAAGACCATGGTTATGCTTAGAAGACATCAGCCCAAAATATAATTTAGAAATATTTACAAAGGGGCGTCTGGGTGGCTCAGGTCATGGTCTCAGGGTTCTGGGATTAAGCCCCATAGAGCTCTCTTCTCAGCAGGGAGCCTGCTTCCCTTTCTCTCTCTCTGCCTGCTGCTCTGCCTACTTGTGCTCTCTCTCTCTGTCAAATAAATAAATAAAATCTTAAAAAAAAAAAGAAATATTTACAATAGAGGGAAATCATGATAAAAGAGTCATACCAAAAAAAAAAAAAAAAGTAACAAAACAGATCCATATTTACCATGCTTGGAATAAGACTCAAATCATTAAATCTGAATTAATGAAATCTCTAAATATACATAAAATTACACGGGTCTCCAGTTTCTTTTTGTTCCCAGTTATATCTTTAAGATTTTGTGGTACACAAAAGGTTTACAGTGCTTCCAGCTTTCTCTATGACGTCTCTTGCAAGCCTCTCACGGATAACTCAAATTAGAGCTGAAGCCCATGGAAGAACTAACTTTGGGAAGAGGAGGAATTCAGGATAAAAATAACCAACCATATTAACAAAAAGTGAAGTTATCTTTTAAGATAAAATAGTTTTTTAATTAATCGAGGAAACAAGTTCCATCACAATGTTTTCAAAGCCTTAAAAACTGATCTCGAATGGGGGGAGGAATAAGAGAATTACAGGATCTAGGAGAAAACATGACACATCACGTTAAAAAACGATTTTACATTGAACAAATAACCTTTTATCACCTCTAAGTCTAGGATCTCGAATTGGCCCTTCTTCTGACGTAGTAAACACTACAGAGTTGATTGGGGGTAAATTGTTTCTATGGCTGTGGCTGACTGGTCTGTTGTGGCTTGCCCTGTAGGACTGAGGGTCCCAAGGTAAAGACTGGGGGGCTGTCCTTCCAAGCTTGCTTGAAACTCTAGGAAATCGAGGGTTTATCTTTCCAGTGTCAGTTATGGTTCGATTTGGGGAAGAACTCGAAGAATCCAGCCTGTCAGAACTCTGGGCCTTAACTTCCCCATCTGTAAAATGGAGCAGGCGAACGCTACTTGGAGGAAGAATTACAGGATCACAAGCAGTGGCGAAGGCAGCTACCCAGTCGGGGCAGGGAGTAGGCGGCGCGCTGAGAAGAGCGAGACCCGGGCAGTTCGCAGGAAGTGCTTCAGGGCTGGGAGGGGAAATAGAGGGCGGAGGCGGGAATGTGAAAGCCGAGCGCTCGCTGCGGAGTTTGTACCGGAGCTCAGGGGAGGCGGGGCGAAGCTGAGGTGAAGGGGTTAGTCAGTGGATAGGCAAGACGGGCCACCTCCCCCGAAAAGACAGGGCTGGCTGCGGGGGAAGCTCTGAGGTGGCGGCAGAGGAACGTGGGGGGAGGGGGAAAGCGAACGTTCTCAGGAAAGGGGCGGGAAGCGCGCGCCATCGCGCGCATGCGCGCGCCCAGCTCCTCTGGCTCACAGGCCTGGGCTTCTGACCGCGCGCCTAGCGCCGACGGTGCGGACGTTAGAGAAGGAGGAGTCACGCGGCACCTCCTCGCCCCGGCGGGAGCTAAGCTTCCTGCTGAGTGTACCCGTTGGCGGGTCGTCACTTTTTTCTTCAGTGGGGATTTAGGTAGCAGAGAAAGGAAACACGTTACTCTCCCAAGCTCTTTTCGTCCCCCTCCCCCACGAAAAATGGTACGGGAGGTCCTGGGCGTGTCAGGGACAGTCCGCTCCGGGTTTTCCCGCCCACTTTAACTCCGTGAGCGCTTCGACCGCGCGGCGCTTCACTCCACCGGGCGCGCCCGAGCCCTCCGCCGGAACTCGTTCCGCCTCCCCCACACATCTTTCTCCGGCAATGCACAGTGGAAGCTCGGACCTCTTTCTCTGAGCTCCTCAAGCCAGGCTGTCACCCGCTATCTTTCCGGAGTTGCGACTCGGACAGGCCCTGGCGGCTAGAATTCCCTATTAATGTTGCTCTGAGGGACTACTTGATGTCTCCGTGCGCTCGGTGGTGCGGCCGCGCTCTGAGCTCTTCCTGGAAACTCCCGCCTCGGGGAGCCAGGAGAGCCCGGCCGGGGGGAGGGGAGCGGAGGAGACGCGCACGCCCCCTGTCCCGGGGGAGGGCTCCGCACCCCCGCCCTCCTCCCCGCGGGGAGGGGAGGGAAGGCGTGAGAGGGGGAGGGGAGGGAGCGGGGCGCGGAAACGGGGGGGGGGGGCGCGGCTTCCCGCCCCACCCCCCGCCTCGAGAACAACGGGTTTCCCGCTGCTGCCCCCTGCCGCCCACAGCGCCCCGCACCCCGCGCCCCTCCCCGGCCGGAGAGGGGCGTCGGGGGCGCCGCCGCGGCCGGGGCCGTGGGAACCGGAGCCGAGACTTACAAGAACTGACCGGTTTCCTGTCAGAAAACTTCCAGTTACTTTAGAGAAGTCGGTTGGGCCAACTTGGTCCCAGCCGGAGTTGGCCACATTTCACTAAAGCCTGGTGACCTCCCTTCTACTCTAAAACAACGGAGAATAATCTTGGGGGAAGCAGTCGGTTGCTAAAACCAAGAGCACCACCACGTTGCACCGCTCCGACTCAAAGGAAATTAAACAAAATACTGATTGTGAGGAATTTTTAAAGGGCTACCAAACAGAAGGAACTCTGGTTTTTCAAGTTAAAGCCCCCACCCCACCCCCGCAACTGTGTGTACACAAAGATTTAAGTCGTGAGCGTTTACTACAGCAGTACATCTGCTTGTAAGCTTACTTGAGTCTAGAGTCTAAAAAACCTTCGTGAACTTTTAAAAAGGCGTTTGTTTCTGAATCCAACAGGAAAAAAACCAATTCGAAAGAGCCTGAAAAAGTTCAATTAGAATAGCAGCCACATTTCAACATTTCCCAGATTTTGCAATATTAAACTGTGAGGGTTTGTGCCAGATTTTAAGGCAAGAATTCTTACTGCCAAATTACAAATTTCTCAAAATGAGGGGTGTTCAACCAAATTGCTGCCAGACCCCATAAACAGGCACTAACAGCACTGCTATAATTACACCTTATTATCTCCCTCTCAGTCTTCCCTGATTCACTGCCGGATAAAATCCTCATCCCGGGCGTCACTAGCTGGCCTTTTTCTGGGGCTGAACAATCACACACCTCCCATTCCTCGGTTAACCCAATGCCTCTTTAGCTGTATAACTGATCCTCTCTATTCCATTCTTCGCAGTCCCATCTCTTCCTAAAATGTAACCCAATTGGATAGGTTATTCTCACCCCAGTTTCCCCAGGGACTGAGAAATGAAGAAGATGAAAACAAATTTATCGGAATTACCAGAAAAATGTATTCTTTGAAGAAAAGGATTTAGGCCAAGAAACCAAATTTGTTGTTTAACTCAAGCCCCCTACAGAGATTTAGCATAGTGGGTTGAATGCAGTTAAACCAGCTTAATCACTTCCTTTGTTCTGGGCTCTTTGCATTTATTTAATGTTGTATTTTAACATGATTTGACACAACCTATACTAATTTCCTCTGTTAGTGTAGAGTGTACATTGTAGACCATACATTAGCAAACTTAAGTTTCTGTGAAACCTTTGGCATTTTGTAGAATTCCGTAGGAAACTGCTATACGACCAAGACTTAAGAAGAGGGGTGGTTTTGAGAGGGGGGAGGGGGATAGGAAGTCATGTTTTCATTTTTTAAATCCAGAGATTTTTAAAGCACAAAAGATTGGCCATTATAGACCACTTACTTAATTCTTTTAGTTAAGGTCTGTAGTTCTACAGCCCTCACTAGGAGTCATATTTACTCATTTTTGTCTGAAAGTTTTGTTGTTGCTGCTGTTGTTGTTTCAATAGGAAGAAAAGAAAGATAATGCTGGATCTCATCCCCGATAGATTTTAATTCTTCTAGCCTTTCTCCCTCTTCAATAACAATTCTACCCTGCTTCTCACCAGCCCCAGATTGAGGGGCATTCATTCACAAATGACTCTTGAGCCTCCTTCTGAAAGTCTGCTTCCTTATAAAGCCAAAACCTCAATACTAAGGCTCAGTGAATTAAGGCTTGTAAAGATGCAGGCGGAAAACTTAAATGCCTAGGAGAAATAATCTCCCTTCTGTTTTGGTGTTATCCAACATGAAGGAATATCTGTCCTTCACTATGTGTGAGCCGGACACTGTTCTAAGCTCTTTATACGAATTAACTCCTCACAACAGGCCTAAGAAGTGGGTACAATTGTTGCCACTGTTTTACAGATGAGGAAATTGAGACACAGAGAAGTTAAGTAACTAGCACAAGATCGCCCAGGCTGCAATCTGCAGAGTCAAGTTTTGAACCCAGGCTCCTTCCATTATGCTTATCATCCGACCTCGTTAGTTATCAGTTTAGTTGTCCATGGAATGAAGAGTAAGCATGCATTCATCACCTTTTGCATTCAGGATGACCAAGCCCTGGGTCGTGTTTTTTCCTCTGGAACTCATGTAAAGTGAAACTCGTTGAGATCTGCTTAGGAAAAGCATTTTCAAATCAAACTACTCTCTTGGCAGCCAGCCTCAGACTGTTAGCATATGTATTGTAAATGCTAACCAGGACAGACACATCCAAATACACCAGATTCAGAACATGCCTACCTCACATTTGAAAGAAACAAGATGGTTAGAAAGCAATTTGGATTCTCTGATTTGAACTAGGTAGGAACCAGGAGGTGAAGCGGAAAGAGATGAGGTGATAGAAACCAAGAGAAAATAAATGTAACCTATGTGCCATGCAGAGATCAGTACTATGCTACAAGGAATGGAGGATCAAGGTCATGCAGAAGAAAAATATGTGCTCGTATTATGATGGAACCAGAAAAGGAACATTAACATTAAAACCAAGCACATGGCAAGGGAAGGCGATAGGGAGTCAGGCTGTGTTTTCCTCCATATGCAGCTCAGATAAATTAAGTGGAACTTTAGACTAGATTGATGGAAATATAGCATCTGGAACAAGGAGGGAGGGAAATTCTGCCTTATTCTGTTTAGACCACATCTAAGTAATGTGTTCACCTTTAGAGGAATATAATAAAGACCAGCCACCCAAGATGGTAAGGAGTCTTGAAACCCTGGCTTATGAGGAAGAGTTGAAGAATTCATGAGAGATAGAAGAACCATCTTGAAATAACCAAAGGACTACTACATGAAAAAGGAATTAAACTTGTCCTGGAGCAGGGAGGTGGGATGGGGCAAGACTAGAACTGATGATTAGGAGCTTTAGAAACACACATTTTAGCTCAGAATATGGAAGAAGTCATGTAAATATAAAATAGACAGTCTTAAAATGTAACAAGCTCCACATCCTTCACTAGAAGCATACGAAATGCACACGGCGGCTGGACTATATAATATTCAAGGTGCCTATCATCCTTGCTCTGCCATTCACTTAGACACTGTAAAAAGAGGGAAAATAATATAACCCACCTCATTAGTTTGTCGACAAGCACTTAGCACAGTGGTAAATGATAGCACTCACTAAAAATCAGTTGATTAAAACATCCCTAAAGCTATAAGATTTACTATTTCTAAATTTATCAGTGGGCAATTATTTAATGCTTGTATTTATAGATCACTTTTAGGCATTATCAATATTATCCTGAGTGGTGGCTTCGGTATCACTTAGCAACTTTAGAATATCCTGATGCAACTAAAACTTATTTAGTAGCATCCAGGGAGCAATATTTTGAATTCTACACCATCAGGATCTTAAAAGTTGAATAGTAGCACTACATTGCAATTCCAGAGGCAAAAAAACATGATAAGATAATGTGGGAAGGGTGGAAAAAATAAACTTAATAAAATCTGGCAGACTGAGAGAACTTAAGCAGCACAGCGTTGTGTTAACTGTTGAAAAGCAATAGCCGCTGAGGTCAGTCTTACACTTCACATACAAAATACAGATGAAATGGCTCATCTTGAGCAAAAGGTGTCACAAAGGTGTCACAAAGTCCATGAAACCAACTGGAAAAGCTATGTACAGAGACGAAGACAGACAAGCCAGCCAGTGATCTGGTTATCTGCTTACCCTGGGAAACAAGTTCTGTAAAGACTTTGCTGTTTCATGGAGAATAAGGTTGATCTCAGCAGCATCTTCAACAAAAAGTAAATGTGTGTGACTGCTAAAAGGGCCAATGAAATTGTCTTAGTAATCAGACTTACTTAAGTTCTTGGTTCCTTCAACCCAGAAGGGAAATGGAGAGGAGACAGTACAGTTTAGGAGTAGGACAAAGCTGGGACTAGAATCCAGGCTCTGCAGAAGCTAGATGAGTGACTACAGCAAATAACTTTACCTCTCCAGGCCTCAGTTTTCTCATCTGTGGAGTGGAAATAATAGCATACGTAGCATTATTGTGAGGATTATAGCACTTTTGTGAAGGATTATAGGATCCCCCTCATAGCACTTTTGTGAGGATTATAGGGTATATTATATGTAAAATATACTTAGGGGGTGCCTGCGTGGCTCAGTTAAGTGATGACTCTTGATTTCAGCTCAGGTTGTGATCTCCGGGTTCTGGGATAGAGCCCTGGGTTGGGCTCTATGCTCAGTATGGAGTCTGGTTGCCTCTCCCTCTGCTCCCCCACCTCCCTCAAATAAATAAAATCTTAAGAATATACATATATTTAGGGCAGTGTGTGACACATAGTGACTAATACATTATTGGAATAAAGTTTTACTGGAGAAGGAGGAAGAAATTGTGGCCATATTAGTGTTTGCGATATAGATTCTGCCATCTAGAGATAGCAACATTATACAAAGGGAATGGAGAGCCATGATCACCATCACCATCACAACCCTCTCAGGTGGTCACTAAAAGGCCTAACGCTTAGAACTTACATAATTTATAGAAGGCCAGATGAAATAGAATTGCAAGTGTCCTTGCTCCAGATGCAAGGTAAATAATTTCCCTTCTCTCTCCTTTGGTTCTGTTTTTCTCTTCATGCTTTAATCATTTTGACACCAAGCTGTACAAAAGTAATTTAAAATTAACATGTCTGACACTTGGTAGCTAGCAGAACCTGATTCTGAACCCTGCCCCCTCTCCAAGGCAGCCAAAAGTCTTCTTTGATTGGCTACCCGTCCTGCAGCAGCTGATGAAGGGCCCAGGAAAACACATCCAACAATTAATTTGCTAATTTAGTTTTCTGTCTAATTTGAAACCAGAAAATCCTCAATCACTCAGGAGCTTGGCTTTCTGACTCAGGCATTGGCTTCTAAAATTTCTTGCTCAGTAGTGACCAAAGAAACAGAAGGGGAGAAAGCTTACCTCCATAGGTAGGGTACATACCACACTCTCAGTGCCCTTCTCTCTTCAAATGGTTTTCTATAGGTTCACAGTTCATAAAACCTTTTACAAGAAAAATTGGGAGCAATGCATTCATATTCAGTGTAAGTAAACTGCTTCCTCAGTTATGGGGAATTTCCAGACCAATATGTTTTCAGGATAGGTAGAAAAACTACTTTAGGATTATAGACAGATAGGTAGAAGGGTTTCTACCATTAGAAGTAAGCATCGCCTTAAACAGTGAAGCAGCTTTCAGGTTCCCTGGAAACTTTTCTGTTGATTTTAAAAGGAAGAGGTAAAGGCAATTTGTATCAGAGATTGAAAAAAAATTTATATAAGAGAGTTTAGTGAGAAGATACACACAGGCCCCTCTTGTTTTCCCTTTCTGCATAGAGTCTCAGAATTAAGAAGAGACAGTAGGCCTAGTCATCAAGTGTGCACCACAATCCATACCCTGTCTGCCACTTAGAGTGGATTTTGTTCAGTGGGTGGTTTAATTTTACTCCTTATTTTCCCACCTCAGTCAGGTTAAACTCTTCTGACTGACTTCTAAGACCTCCTATAATCTGGCCTAACCTACCTATCAATTCCTATTTCTAACACTTCATCAAAGTATAGATTCTAATTTGGTCAGACTCCCTGTTCTAAGAACATGCTGTTGTGTTGCTGCCTCTGAACCTCTCTTCATTTCCCTACTGGTTTCCCCCACATGCTCCTCTTTCCTTTATTCAAATCCTATCCAAAACTCAAAATCTTATTTCCTCTACTCGGTCTTCACCACCACTGACTTCTCTCTTTCTGGTCTTCATATTGTTAACATTTATATAATGTGCCACAGGTTCACCACTGTGATGAAACCATGCTCATTTGTTTATTTATTTAAAGATTTAATTTATTTATTTGACAGAGAGATAAGAATGAGACAGGGAATACACACAGGGGGAGTGAGAGAGGGAAAAGCAGGTCCCCCACCAAACATAGAGCCCGACTCAGGGCTCAAACCCAGGACCCTAGACTCACGACCTGAGCCAAAGGCTAACACTCTGACTGAGCCACCCAGGCACCCCTGCTCAGTTATTTCTTACTTCATTTCTAACTTTCCAAATAAACAACAAAGTTCCTAAATTTGGGGCCCATGTCATATCCTTGGTGTCCCTCACAAAGGTTCTCCAACCTGGCTATCCATGATAATCATCAGATTCTTGTTTTAAAACACAGATTATTGGGTTGTATTCTTCCTGAGATTCTGTTCTGTTAGGTCTAACAGGAATGTGTATTTTTTGCAGGCGCTCCAGGTATAGTCAGTCCCCTTATAGGAGACGGAGAATCATTGCTCATAGCACACAGCAAAAGAGTCACTCAGCTTGAGTATGAACATTTGGGTATAAACTACAAAACATGTACTTATTTTTATCACATGGTGACCTAATCAGTGGGCATTCACACAGCCAAATTTACACCTCAGGGCCCCAAATTGACAGACAGATAACCTGTCTTACCTTCTGTGGCACCAGACTGGTATGCTTGAAATCCAAATCTCCTTTTCCTTTATGATCTCTGTAATTGCAATTGCAGAGATCAGGTTGATAGAATTGATACAATTGTAGCTGGTTAGAAATAGGGACTCATTTCCCATCCTTTTCCATTAGTTGCAATCTATACTATTGGTGGAGTGATATTTAGGGGCAAAAGGACTTTGGCATGTGAAAAAAGCTAGTCAGAGTCTGCCCTTAGGCACAACTGCAAAATTGGTAAAATATTCCTGCCCAGTTCTCACCCCATAACCTAAATCCAACTCAAGTGTTAAATGATGAAGGATTAAGCTGTGATCCCCTCCTGGGGTACTTGTGTTTCAGAGGGAATCCTCTGGAAGTGATAGGAAAGGATTATCTTAATGACTCCCAACCTTATTTGATAGGCAGTGTGCCAGAGCCCAAGATTTGGGAGACCATTTTTTTAGAAAACGACCCCCGAACACCTCTCTGCTACTTCCTGTACTCTACCATCTTCAATAAAGTGAACAGTGACCAAAAATGTTTCTAATCATTGTTCTCAGAGCTGAGCAAACAGGACCCTTTCTGTTTAAATGTGAACATGTAGGGAGACCTGGGTGGCTCAGTCAGTTAAGCCTCTGCCTTGGGATCAGGTCATGATCCCAGGGTCTTGGGATCGAGTCCTGCATAGGTCTCTTTGCTTGGTGGGGAGTCTACTTCTCTCTCTGCCTGCCACTCTCCTCCTGCTTGTGCGTGCTCTTTCTCTTTCTCTGACAGATAAATAAATAAAATCTTTTTTAAAAACAAGTGGACATGTTGGTCTGCTGTGGCTAGTATTAGAAGAAGTAGCTGGCTCACAGAGTCCTATCACTGTTTTGTTGAAATGCCATATTCCAGATTTTCCATATTCTTACACTACTAAATTCAAAGAGAGAACCCATGAAGTGTTTTTTTTTTAATTCATTCAACAGATACTTATCAAGTGCCTATTATGAACTAGGTACTGTCCTATATTCTAGAGATATTAACAATCAACAGATAAAATTCATGGAGGCTACATTAAAGCGGGGGACAGGGTGAGGAAAGGGCAAGATATAAACCAAATAATTATATAATGTGTTAAATGACATGCTGTGGGGAAAAAATAAGCATAGAATGGAAATGAGAAGTGTTGGGGAGAAGTTTTAAATTTTAAACTGAATGAGCAGGGAACCTCTCACTGAGAAGGTGTCATTGAAGTAAAGACCTCTGAAGGAGGTAAAGAAGTAAGCAAGCCATTATGGCTTATTCCTGATAACAGGCTTAATACCTCTCAGAGCATAGGTTAAGAGTTAGGACTTGCAAATTCTAACCTAACTTGAGTGTCTTTGCTAAATGCACAATAATTTCTCCTTTGAAAGTTACTGAGCCCTGGGGTGCCTGGGTGGCTCAGTGGGTTAAAGCCTCTGCCTTCAGCTCAGGTCATGATACCAGGGTCCTGGAATGGAGCCCCTCATCAGGCTCTCTGCTGGAAGCCTCCTTCCCCCCCTCTCTCTGCCTCCCTCTCTGCCTCCTTGTGATCTCTGTCAAATAAATAAATAAAATATTAAAAAAAAAAAAAGAAAGTTACTGAGCCCTTAGAGGTAAGTATAAAGTCTTCTAAGAGTCAGTTGAAATTTTCACAGCAAAAAGTAAATTTTACTTTTTTCCCTGAAAGTCAAATAGTATTACTGTAGTCACTTAGGGATACGGAAATCCACCCAAAAAGCAAACAAATAAAACTTCTTAAAATTATCAGCTAAAAGATTTTCATTTATGTTAATTTGCTTTAACTAAGAGCATTATTCACAGAAATAATTAGATGTTGGATTTTAAATGGATTATTTGTTTTAAAAAATGAAAACTACTTTCTTTCATTTGGGTCTCAGAACAAATTGTGAAATGTGCAAGATTGGTATTATGCTCAGTTTACACAAGAGAATGCTAAGGTTCAGAGAGATTAAGTGCCTTGCCTTAGGTCACACAGCTAATATGTGGTTGAGCCAGTGTTAAAACTCAGGCCTTTGACTCTAAATCCCATGTTTCTTCCCTCTAGCATAGCTGCCATTTCAGTTCCCAAATTAGGAAAATAGATACACCACAGTATTTACTTACAGAATTTAAGCAACCTCTAGATGCCCTATGAAACCACATCTGTCACATAAAAAAGAAAAATATCAACAGTATATTGGAAAAGCTAATTGTGAATTTAAACTTAAAACCAAAAGGACAGGCAGCTGGCACCAGTTCCTAAGGCCTCAGTTTTAAAGGCTAGAAATCTAAATCACAGAAGAAATATTATACCTTTCTACCACTGGGCTCTGGTACAAGGAATACTTTCCACCTTGGTCAGAGTAGATGCTGAGAAGCAGCATTTTGTTCCATGAAGCACTAAAATTTACCAATACCCTAGTTCAGGCAAAGGGAGATATAGATAAAGAAGTGGTTATATTTCTGGAATTTGGTTCTTTCCCCTCATTTCCAAAACCACTATGGTCAGAGCCCTTGTCACTTATTCCTCACATTTCTGTAAAAGCCTGCTATCTGGTTTTCCTAGCTCAGTTTCTCCCCTTTCTCTGACCTGTTTCTCAAACCTTTATTGTACATTCTCCAGATTAACCTTTCTGATGGATTGTCCCCCTTTTGCCTAAAAACCTTAATGACTCCAAAATGTAAGTAATTTCAAGAAAAGAAATTTCAGTTTGGCATTCAAGACCTTATGTAATACAACTTACTAAAACTGACACAAGATGAAAGAAAAAGTGTGAATTGCCCTATATCTATTAAAGAAATGGAACTTGTTTCCATGGCAGTTGAGCTGCTTTAGCAAATAAACTGGGCATTCTTGAAAAAAAAAAAGAAAGAAATTGAGCTTATCAATAATCTTCCCTAAAGAAAGCTCTAGGCCTGGATGGTTTCACCAGCAAATTCTAGCAAACATTTAAGGAAGAAGTAACATCAGTCTTATATATATTCTTTCAGAAAATGGAAGAAGAGGGAATATTTCCAACTTGTTAGATCTCTAGCCAGCCAGATCTTTGACTCTCCTGCCCCAACCATAAAAACTGTGTTTTTTTTTTTTTTTAAGATTTTATTTATTTATTTGACAGACAGAGATCACAAGTAGGCAGAGAGGCAGGCAGAGAGAGAGGAGGAAGCAGGCTCTCTGCAGAGCAGAGAGCCCGATGTGGGGCTCGATCCCAGGACCCTGGGATCATGACCTGAGCCAAAGGCAAGGCTTTAACCCACTGAGCCACCCACACGCCCAAAACTCTGTGTGTTTCCTAATTATCCCACACACAACATGCAGCATGATTTTGCTGACACTTTCCCTTTCTTGGAATGCCCTCCCCACTCCTTTTGCTTATACAAACACTTGGGATGGATAAGAGTGATGGTTCTTAGATGATCTGAAGCTTAGGTTTATTCTTTTGCCATCTGCCTGTAAAGAAGACAAGTATAGCCTTGAAAAGTGAGCATAAAAAAAAAAAACAAGTCATTGTTAATACTATACATAGACATTAAGCCCAGCATAGTGTACAGAAAAGAAGAGTCAAGGGATTTTCCAATTCAACAGTGAGGAGTATTTCTATTCATCAGTAAAATGGAATATAGAATTGTGCAAAATGTGAAGGAAGTGAGATTTTTTTTTTTAAAAGGAAAAGAATAGCATCATAATACCAATAAGAACCTTTTAGGTCACTCGACCTTTCAACAAATATTTATTGAAAGCCTACTATGAGCCAAGCATGGAGCCAGGCCTTGTGCATACCTTTGGTAGTCCCTGTCTTCATAGATCATACAGTCTAGTGGAAGAGACAGACAATAAACAGAAAAACAGAATTATAAGTTGTGGGGCGCCTGGGTGGCTCAGTGGGTTAAAGCCTCTGCCTTTGGCTCAGGTCATGATCCCAGAGTCCTGAGATTGAGCCCCGCGTCAGGCTCTCTGCTCAGCGGGGAGCCTGCTTCCCCCTTTCCCTCTCTCTCTGCCTACTTGTGATCTCTTTCTCTGTCAAGTAAATAAATAAAATATTTTTTTAAAAAAGGATTATAAGTTGTGATTCACTTTTCTGAATGAAAGGAACAAACCCTGAATGAAAAGAAGGAATGATAGTGGGAACTTATTTTTAAATCGATGGTCAGGAAAGGCCATTCTGAGGAAATGGTTTCTTGCAGGATGAAAAGCAGCAGCCACTAGGGTGAGGGCCATTCCAAGCAGAGACAAGAAAGTGTGTGATAGGGGTGCCTGGGTGGCTCAGTGGGTTGGGCCTCTGCCTTCGGCTTGGGTCATGGTCTCAGGGTCCTGGGATTGGGCGCCACATTAGGCTCTCTCCTCAGCGGGGAGCCTGCTTCCCCCACTCTCTCTGCCTGCCCCTCTGCCTACTTGTGATCTCTCTCTCTGTCAAATAAATAAATAAAATCTTAAAAAAAAAAAGTGTGTGGGGCGCCTGGGTGGCTCAGTGGGTTAAAGCCTCTGCCTTTGGCTCAGGTCATGATCCCAGGGTCCTGGGATCGAGCCCCGCATCGGGCTCTCTGCTCCGCGGGGAGCCTGCTTCCTCCTCTCTCTCTGCCTGCCTCTTTGCCTAGTTGTGATTTCTCTCTGTCTAATAAATAAAATATTTTTTTTAAAAAAGTGTGTGATAGTTCTGAAACTGGAAAGTTGTCAAGATCTATTAGCAGTCAGACAAAAGGTCAGTGTGGCTGCTGGGTTGGACAGGTAGGTGAAGCTACACCATGCAGTATCTTTTTAAATTTTTTTTAATAAGTAGACCGGGCAAGTGTCTTCCTGGATTTGGAAGGATTTTGGAATTTATTCAAAATACAGTGGGAAGTCATTACAGGTTGTAAGTTAATGAGGAGATAATTGCGAAGACATTGGATCCATAGTATTTTAAAAGGAATTATTTGCTCCCAGGATTCAAGTGACATGTATTGAGTATTGTTGTACCAAGTATTATTCTAAGAATTTTCACATCCCATTCAATTCTCACCATAGACCTGTGAGAGAGGTATTACTATTCTCATTATCACTTTCTTACTGATGAAACAATAGTTGCTCAGAGAGGTTCAGTAACTTGCCCCAAATTATAAAACCCAGAAGACATGGATTTAAGATTTATTTTCACTTGATTCACGGCCTCTGCTCATTCCATTAGATAATCTAATAGTTGCTCAGGCCCCAACATCCACAATATTCTTTTTTTTTTTTTTTGAAAAGTTAAAAATTCCTTAATTTTTTATTCCTGGTACCACTACCACAATTTACAGGGCAATATACCTGATGTAATGAAAAGAAAAAGAAAAAGACAAAGCTACAACAGATAAAAGACCTCAGGAATGTACATCTAATTGACACTACATTGCATTAATCAATTGCTGCACTTTTTGCAAACTGTGGCTATGACAGTCCTGAGCAAGAAGGGTTTCCTGTCTAAGCTGCAGTAACTTTTCTGACTATGGATCATCGTTCCTTCTGTGGCAGATTTTTACAGTTCCTCTAATGCATTTGGGACGACTGTCTCAAAAGTTTCCACCACGGCCAAAGTTACCACCACCTCCAAAGTTTCCTCCACGACCCATGAAGTTGCCAGATCCACCTCCACGACCTCTTTGTGATCCAGCAGACTGCATTTCTGGTTTAGAAAGGGCCTTTTTCACTTCACAATTATGCCCATTAATAGTGTGGTATTTCTGAACAACAATTTTATCAACTGTATCATGATCATCAAAAGTTACAAAAGCAAATCCTCTCTTTTTTCCACTCTGCCTGTCTTCCATAACTTCTCTGGTTTCAATCTTGCCATACTTTTCAAAGTAGTCTCTCAAATTATACTCTTCTGTATCTTCTTTAATACCACCAGCAAAAATTTTCTTCACTGTTAGATGGGCACCAGGCTTTACAGAATCCTCTCTAGAAACAGCTCTCTTTGGTTCCACTACACGCCCATCAACCTTGTGTGGTAGGGCACACATTGCTGTATCCACCTCTTCAACCCAAGAGTAAGTCACAAAACCAAAACCCCTGGAACGTTTTGATTGGGGGTCTCTCATCACCACACAATCTGTAAGTGTACCCCATTTTTCAAAATGTTCTCTTAAACTATCATCTGTAGTTTCAAAGCTCAAACCACCAATAAACAGTTTTCTCAACTGCTCTGGTTCCTTTGGATCATGGCCCTCCATTTTGAGACCGGACTCACCTCTTCCAACTCGAGTTCAATATGGGACCGAGAGGCCCCAATATTCTTGACTCCTCTCTGTTTCTCATATATCCGTATCATGTCCATTAGCAATTCCTGACACCTTTACCTCCAAAATCTAACCACTTGTCACCATCTGCTGCCACCCTGACCTAAGCCACGATTGCTTCTTCCCTACATTCCTACAATTGTCTCCTAACTGTTTTCTTCTTCCTTCTACCCTTGCATTCCTATCTTGTTTTCCACCCAGCAGGCAGAATAAAGCTTTTAAAACATAAATCATATCATAAAATATGTCATTCCTCCAGTAGCTTTCCATCTCAGAATAAAAGCCTACAATGACTTATAAGTCCTTATAAAGTCTGCCTCCTCCTCTCCCACTTCCTTGACATCTCCTACCTCTCTCCCTTAGCTCGCTCTTTTAAGCTACACTGGTCTCCTTCACAAGGAAACTTTTGTCTCAGGGCCCTTAGATTTGCTGTACCTCTGCCTGGAATTCTCCTTCTTGTCATATTTGTATAGCTTTCTCTTTCCCTTCTTTTATGTCTCAGCTCATGGAGTCCTTTCTGACCATCTTTTCTAAACTAAAAAATTCTGCTCAAACCACAATTTCCATCTCCCATACCTCCTCTCTGATTCTTCATAATCCTATTACCATTTGGTACACTACCTGTTTACTTATTTATTTATTGTTTGCCCCATTCCTAACCCCTACCCTTTAGAGCCCAAGTCCCATGAGGACAGGAATTTTATTTTATTTTCTGTTCTTAGAACATGGTTTTCGGCTCCTAGAACACTGTCTGGCACATAGTAGGTACTCAATGAACAGTGAACAGGTGACTAAAGAACAAAGCCTATTTGTTCAATGACCGAATGAACAGAAAGTCAAAGTCAATCTTCTGAGGATGGGAAAACACTTTGTAAACCAAGAAGTGGTGTGGAAGTTTATTTCTTTCAGTTGGTTCTTTGGTTTCTAAGCCTTAAGAACCACTTCTGAAATCCTTAACTAAATTGGGTGGACCCAAATGATCTTGGTTTATGAATTATGAATTATGAAATGCTGCCTTTTGGTAGGCCACCAACTACATAACTGGTATTGCCAGGGAATCCAGTCTTGTCTTCCTCACCTTCTTCAGTTTACTGGCAAAGCCAGCAAGAACCCCTTCTCTTTTCTAAGGCACACTTGTATGCCTTTAGGTTTTTAGAGTTTTTATTCTGGGCAATGGGAGTGATGGTTGATGCTCTACCTGCGGTTGGGATTCTATACAGGGAAAGTCTTCAATTAAATCAAGCAGTATTGAATTCTTAATTGACACAAATGAGACAGACAGACAGCTGGAGGAGTGGGGGAGGGATAGGGAGCAGGTGCTCTGCATAATGGAGAAATGGAGAAAGAAGAGGGACAGAATATAAATTCAAACTGATGTTGGAGAAGCTCACTTGTGAGTCTAGATTTTGTACCATGAGAACGGTTAAGTTTTGCCACAGCTTACTTTACATACAGTGGAACGGATTCAGTGTCATCTCTGCCAAGGTTAAGGCAACAGGTTTCAAATGTTTATGCCATTTCAGCCACCCTGATGGCCAAATCTGCCTCTTTTCAGGTACTGTTATTTGTGAGAATCACTCTTGGTAAAGCCTGGGTTTTTGTTTTTTTTTTTTGTTTTTTCAAGATAACCTATCAGATCGTGTTTGAATAAAAGAAAACACTTTTTAAATTCCGTTTCTCAAATAAAGGGATTCTCAGTGCCTGAGTTAGGAAGGTGAAGGAAAGCGTATTTCCAGATCTTTAAATGCCAGATAGAGGGGACATTCCTGCAGAGAAGGCATGTCCTTGACAACTCTGGAATTTCCTCTGAGAACGTTGGGGGCATTTTTCCTCTCAGCACCCTCTTGATCAGAGCTTTGACTCCCCAGCTTAGACAATTCTTCTCTGTATCCATGGGAATTGCTCCCATAATTAGCAGTGTCTCCTGCCTGGAACACAGACAAGTAAATGTTCAAACCTGGCAGCTGATCCTGGGAAGGAGAGCTGATTAAATCTTCCCTGTTGAGAGGCACCTCTTTGATTCGTATGTGACACCTACATCCTCCACCTCAGGTTTGTCTGGGGAAAGCAGTTTCACAGTTCCATGTCTTCATAACCAGAGACCCTAATATTTAAAGATGCATTTGATCTTCTTAAAAGGAGACTACTGGTTTCCTAAGTCAAGCGACTTAGGAAAATGCATAGGTGATTTTTCCTCCCTCCTGGCCCCTTCTCCACTAAACACCACCCTGTATCTGCTGTGATGAAAGCTCCTGCTGCACAGGTATCATCAAATGCCAGGGGCCTTGAGAAATAAAAGGAGTTCAGAACCCAGCTAAGTACACATAAGTATTAACTACAAATGTTAAGAGTGAAAAGAGTGGGCAAACTATTTCTTCAGAAGTTTTAGGAAGACAGGCTGGTACCGTCAAGCCCCAAAGTGAACGCTCCTGGTGATATTCCGTTCCAGGAAAGCTTTCTACGGGAGGAGGTGTATTCTTATCTGGTTGGAGCTAGGATTATGTACTACCATTCAAACGCGTTCAGGAGAGACATCCATTTTCTTCTGACATCAAGGCAGCTTTTAAGTTTATCCAGATTTATTTTGGTTGGTGCAATAAAAAAGCCAGGTTGGAGAATTATGTCTAACAAAAATAAAGCCATTGTATGTTTAAAGTTTCCCACTGAAAAGCCTGCTTTTAAAGCAGTTTGCTGCTTCTCAGCCTAGCCATCTCGCAATACTTGCATTCAGGCAGGTTGGCTGTGAACAAAGCAAATTTGCTTCACACACAACAGCCTAAACCTACACTCTCAGGACAAAAGTTTTCCTTAGCAGTGTTTTGTACATGGCTCTGGTTAAGGGCCATTCACTTACCTCCAACCTCTTTCTCCTAGGAGACAAAGGCACCTTTGGGCTACAGTGACACGGGAGAGCTAGAATCAGATTTGTTATCGACATTGCAGCCTTCAATTTCAGTAGGAGGCTAAATGTGTCTATTCCAGCCACAGGAAGGCAGTCTTTATAACCCCTGGAGCACTTGGCCAATTATGCACCTGCAAATATACCATACAGGACATTTCAGGTTCCTAAGCACTTTGAAAACCGATACTTAAACAGTCTCGAGGGATCCTATCACCCACCTCGAATAATAGCTGCTTTGGAATCTGTTGTTGGCACCAGAAAAAGAAAGACTCCTCTGAAGTCATTCTAAAGCCATTTTTATTGTGCGTTTTCAAACAAAGAACCTCACCAAAAGAACTTCTGTTACAAAATCAGGGTAGAAAGTCAAACTCATCTCATCTAAGAGTCAATTACCCTGGCAATTTTGTGAAGGGATGGGAAATGAGTGCTAGGGGAGAGAATTGTGAGGAGTGGGTGGGATTGGGCTTTTAAAATTCCCTGAGTGAGAAGGGTGTTCCTACTGACTCTAAACTCTAACAATTACAACAGAAGGGCCTCTGTGACTTTCTGGCTATAAACTTTTTTATGATTATTAACTGGGGAAATCTAGAATATGTGGAATTTCAACCTCCATTTCCTTCTTTCTGAGAAATGAGGTTTTGCACAGAGTGTAATAACCTAAGGCTTGGAATTTATATTGGTTACCTTGATATTCCTTGCTGAAAAGCCACCTTCTTACTTGTCTTACTTCTAATAAGGAAGCAGATGCCTACATGCTGTTTATCTCAGGAAAGAAATACATGTGGGAAAAGAAGCAATTTTCTTCTCATTGCAATCAAATTAAGTCATGACCACCTGTTGTGGGGTTATTCTGCCATCTGCTGTTCAAAAGAGAAATAACAGCAGACAAACGGGATGGATGAGGTAAGACGTCCCCAAGTTGATGAAGGGTATTGGCACAGCTAAAATCTTCCTTCTTTTAAGAGTATCACTTTCTTTTTATTATTGGGAGGTAGAGAAAATGGGATTCATAGAAGGAATGCTTATGGAGGGTCTCAGAAATGCGGGTATAATCCTTTTTGAAAACAACTGGCAGTATTTTATCAAGAGTTGTAGAATGTTCTTCACCTTGACTTAATCATTCCACCCCTGCAAACCTGTTCTAGTGGGTGAATTCAAAATTCAGAAGAAGCCATGTGGGTAAAGTTGTTCATCACAATGATCATTTTATGTTGAAAAAAATGTTTAGGGGCGCCTGGGTGGCTCAGTGGGTTAAGCCCCTGCCTTCGGCTCAGGTCATGATCTCAGGGTCCTGGGATCGAGTCCCGCATCAGGCTCTCTGCTCAGCGGGGAGCCTGCTTCCCTCTCTTTCTCTCTCTGCCTGCCTCTCTGCCTACTTGTGATCTCTCTCTGTCAAATAAATAAAATCTTTAAAAAAATGTTTAAAATATGCAACCCAAATATCTACCAATTAGAAAATGATCAAAACCATCCACTTGCAATATTCTGAAGCTATTAAAAATAATTATATTTAAAAATTGTGACTACATGACGAAGTGTTTATATTACAGTGCAACATGAAAAAAAAAAGAAAAAAACTGATTGAAAGAGCAAATTAAAACCTAAGCATAGAAAATATTTTTTGGGGGAAAAGCCACAGAAAATATTACCAGTATTTCTTTGTAAAGTCATAGGGAACTAAACATTTTTTCCTAATTTTTTTAGTCTTTTCCAAATAATCTTTCACAAATACATATTAACTTGTATAATGGAAGAAAAACTTGTTTCCCCTAAAAAGATACCAAGGCTCTAATTCCACATTTTACTAAAAAACATTTAAAAACCTCACAAGTCCTGCATGTCTATGGGCAACCCACTTCAGCTCTCTAGGGCTCAAACCTTTCTTTCTTTCTTTCTTTTTTTAAAAAAGATTTTATTTATTTATTTGACAGAGAGAGATCACAAGTAGGCAGATAGAGGAAGGAAGCAGCCTCCCTGCTAAGCAGAGAGCCCGATATGAGGCTAGATCCCAGGACCTTGGGATCATGACCTGAGCTGAAGGCAGAGGCTTTAACCCACTGAGCCACCCAGGTACCCCTAGGGCTCAAACCTTTCATCTGTCAATTGCTTTCCCCCCTTTCCAGGGTTGTTCAAGGATCAATCCAATATTGGATATGAGAGTACTTTGAGGAGTATGATAGTCCATACGATGTTTTATTAATAATTAATTTTGTCTACAGGATCTCCTCAATCTTCTCCATTACCCTGGTTACCCTATTGATCTGAAATTAATAGGGAAAATATAAAGCTTTTATTTCCCTTCACTCTTGGCAAAATAATAATTTCTAATCTTGATAAAAGACACGACTCTCCATTCAGTAATCCGAGTCTTATGGGTGCCTCCCTTGAGCACCTGATTTGACCACTCTAATTGTCTCCCATCTGATCTCCCTGTCTGGTCTCTCTTCCTCCACAGCACTGCTTACACTAGTGCCAGCCAGGGTGATCATTCTAAAATGCAAGGTCGGGGGGCGCCTGGGTGGCTCAGTGGGTTAAAGCCTCTGCCTTCGGCTCAGGTCATGATCTCAGGGTCCTGGGATCGAGCCCCACATCGGGCTCTCTGCTTAGCAGGGAGCCTGCTTCCCTCTCTCTCTCTCTGCCTGCCTCTCTACCAACTTGTGATCTCTGACAAATAAATAAATAAAATCTTTAAAAACAAATAAATAAAATGCAAGGTCGGGGCCTCTGGATATTCAGTTGGTAGAATATGTGACTCTTGATCTTGGGGGTAATGAGTTTGAGCCCTCCCTTGAAGGTGGAGATTACACAAAAAAATAAAATCTAATAAAATAAAATGCAAGGTTGGTCAAACCATTCCCCAGCTCAGAATCCTTCAATGGCTCCCACTGCTTTATGAGATTAAGTTCAAACCCCTAGTCCTGGCATCCAAGGTCTCTGTGTTGAGCTTTCAAGTCACTTGATTTTTTTTTTTAAGATTTTATTTATTTATTTGACAGAGAGAGATCACAAGTAGATAGAGAGGCAGGCAGAGAGAGAGAGAGGGAAGCAGGCTCCCTGCCGAGCAGAGAGCCCGATGCGGGACTCGATCCCAGGACCCCGAGATCATGACCTGAGCCGAAGGCAGCGGCTTAACCCACTGAGCCACCCAGGCGCCCCAAGTCACTTGAGTTTTCAGGCTATTTCACACCTCTTAGATTTTGCTTGGGCTGTTCCCTCTGCCAGGAATGCCCTTTCTGATGATCTGTCTGAAAAATCCATCCCCATCTTTGGGGACTCAGTTTAGGCATCAGCTCCTTTTGAAACCTTCCCTGAAACCTTGCTCCTTGATAGAGCTTGCCATACCCTCCTTCCTACCACCTGCTCCCCTTCCCCACCATGCTTTGATAATGCCACTTATCATAGAGTCAGATCGTTTTTTATTTTCTTATCTGACTCTTTCACTAGATTAAAAGCTCCTTAAGAGTTTACAAATCTCATAATAAGATATATGTCACAACACTTAGTACGTTGCCTGGTTTATAGAAGAAATTTGGTAAATGCTTGTTGAATAAAAATAAAACAAAAAAATCTCATTTAACACTTTTAAAAAAGATTTTGGTTATTTATTTGAGAGAGAGAGAGACTCAAGCAGACTCCATCCTGAGCAAGTTGCCCAATGCGGGGCTCCATCTCATGACCCTGAGATCATGATCTGGGCCAAAACCAAGAGACTGATGCTTAACCAACAGCACTACCCAGGTACCCTCTCATCTAACATTTTAACTCTAGAATGGTTTCATTGTATTGCTTCATTTGATCCTGGTAAGTGACAAAGCAAGGAGTTGAGCCCAGCTTTTCTAAAAGGAAGGAAAAAAAAACCCCAAAAAACCCTGTAGCAAATATTATTCTTGCTCATTCCAGATCCTCTCAGCTCTCTTACTAGTCCCCCCAAAGCCCTCCCATGGTTGCTATTTGCTTTTGCTTCCAATAACCAGTACCTGAGACTCTTCTGAGGAGCACAGTCCTCAGGCTACCAGAATGGCTTTGATTCTTCCCTCTTCCCTAGTCTCCAGCAAATGACAAATTGGATGTGAGTGTTTGAAAGCCCAGTTTACTTGTCTCCAGTAGAATTTACACTCCTGAGTTTCCTGAGGGATTAAGCTGCCCTCTGTGGGACTGCCTGAAATCTCATTTTTACTTAGTTTCCCCTCCCCCTCCTCCTCCTCCTTCTTCCCTGCCCTGCTTTCTCTATGCCCTTACTGGCTTCTCAGAACACCTCTTTAATAAATCTCTTACCCAGGAATCTTCACTCAGGGTCTCCTTCTGAGGTTCCCCAGGCATCCGACTAAGCATGTTCCTAGTTCCCACTATATGTTACAAACCCTCCGATGCTTGTACAAAAGCTAGGTTATTTAGACCTCATAAACTCTCTATGAATAAGGTATATGTATTTAATTTTTTTATACCTGAATAAACAGGCTTAGAGATGCTGGGTAGCTTATCCAAAGTCACACAGCAATTGGAAGACTCAGAAGTTGAGTCTTTTTTTACTTTTTTTTTTGAGTCACTTTTACTCCAAAGGTGTTTCCTTTCCACCAGGTCTTGGTGCCTCTTCAAACTCTCAATTCAATGTTTTTCTCTTGGTGAAGACTACGTAATAAGCTGACTAGGAGAAAATCCTGTGGTGGGAACGCTTTTACTTTTGGTGTTTATCTACAGATCTGGTTGACTCCTTTGCCAGTTTTTACAACTTTTAGTAGTGTCATACTGAGTGGCAAAAGGCGGTAAGAGATGAAAGGACCTTCATCAAAATACGCTCTCCCTTTTTTTTCTCTCCTACTGTAGGATTCCCTAGATGAACCGTAAATCCCTCTAATGACTACATGACCTTTGGCAAGTTTCCTAGCCTCTCTGGGTGTCAATTTTCTTATCTTTATTTTCTTTGTTTCTTTTCTTTCTTTCTCCCCACCCCCCCCCCCCCAGTTTTCTTCTCTTTGAAGTGGAGAAATAAGATGATAAGAATGCCTACCTTATAGGATAGGTTAATGAAAAACACTTAGAATGGTGCCCACTACAAAGTGTGCATTCAGTAAATGTCGGCTACTACCGCGGTTTTTGCGGCTGCTACTGCTCCTTATGTTCAACAGGTTATTTTCCAAAAGGCTGTTTGTTAGTCCTTCTGTCCGTGTGTTCATTATGGCGCTCAACCACCGAGACCCAATGGACAAAACACTAGCGATGAGTCACTCACCTAAGCCCCGGATGTGACATGCTAAGAAGTAGCTGGTTGCTCAGATATCAATATTGTTATTTCCAAGTGGGTAGGTTAAAAAAAATATTCTCACCGTCCACAAGAGTAAATTTCTCTTCCCCCTTGTGGTCATTCCGAGAATTACCGCTGCCACTTACATCCTTCACCTCGCAGGGCCAGGTTTCTAAAAGTTCCTAGAGATCCCTGGGAGACCGCATTCAGCTCAGAGGTTACCAAGCTGGAGTCCCAAACCCCACATGTCAGACAAGGTGCTAATGAATATTTTTTTAAAAATTTTCACGCATATTAACTTTCAATCCTCATAACAATCCTTTGAGGTAGGTACCACGTTATCATCCCCATTTTACGAGTGAAAAAGATGATTCATAGAATAAATTGTCCAAGTAACAAATAGCAGAGATGGGTTTGAACCCAGGCAGTCTGGCTCCAGGGACTATGTGCTTATCTACCCTGCTGTGTGGTTCAGTTATACTAGCTCTATTTCCCTAGTACCCTCTATGTGCCAGGACTCACACCATATGTCCATATATCCTCAAAACCGACCTGCATTTTGCAGATGAAAAAGCTCAGACTCGGGATGCCTGGGTGGCTCAGTTGGTTAAGCCACTGCCTTCAGCTCAGGTCGTGATCCCAGGGTCCTGGGATCGAGTCCCGCATTGGGCTCCTTGCTTAGTGGGGAGCCTGCTTCTCTCTCTGCCTCTACCTGCCACTCAGCCTGCTTGTGTGTACTCTCTCTCTCTCTGACAAATAAATAAATAAATACATCTTAAAAAAAAAAAAAAAAGCTCAGACTCAAAGGGGCACAAGGAAGCTTTTGTGGGTAAAGAATACATTCATTGCTGATTTGTGAAGGTGGTTTCACAGGTGTATACAAATGTCAGACTCATCAAATTGTTCTTGGTACAGTTTATTGCGTGTCAGTTTTATCTCAATAAAGCTGCCAACACACGAAATGCAGAGGTCAGTCCTTGGCTCTTCTATCATTTGATATTCCATATCTACTTAGTGGGGGCACAGGGCATGGAGAGGTCTGGAGTGAGGAGTACTACCTTGGCTAGGCCCTCTGTATGGATTTCTCGGGTCCACAAAGACAGATCCTGGGAGGCTTGGAGGCTGGGGGTTCCCAAAAATGCGAATAGACTCTTCATTGATCCCTTAGGGTAGTATTTGGTGCTGTAACAAACAAACCCACAAAACAAGTTTATTTCTTGCTAACATAAAATCCAAAGTGTCCCTGATTGACATGTGACCTTTTTATATATTTTTTAAAGATTTTATTTATTGGGGCGCCTGGATGGCTCAGTGGATTAAGCTGCTGCCTTCGGCTCAGGTCATGATCTCAGGGTCCTGGGATCGAGCCCGCATCGGGCTCTCTGCTCCGCAGGGAGCCTGCTTCCTCCTCTCTCTCTGCCTGCCTCTCTGCCTACTTGTGATCTCTCTCTCTGTCAAATGAATAAATAAAATCTTTAAAAAAAAAAAAAGAAAAAAAAGATTTTATTTATTTATTTGAAAGACAGAGATCACAAGTAGGCAGAGAGGCGGGCAGAGAGAGAGGAGGAAGTAGGTACCCTGCGGAGCAGAGAGCCCGATGAGGGGCTCGATCCCAGAACCCTGAGATCACTACCTGAGTCGAAGGCAGAGGTTTAACCCACTGAGCCACCCAGGTGCCCCGGCATGTGACCTTTTTAGCAGTGATTCCATAACCCAGGCTCCTGCCATCTCATGGCTCTGTCCATCTTCACTAAGTGGCTCCCAAATTAGCCAAGCTGTCAAACCATAAGAAGAAGAAAGGGCATGGGGAGTAGGATCTGGTGGACAGAGTATGTCTGTTCACATCCCATTGGCTAGAGCTCTGTCACATGGCCACACCTGACAGCAAGGGAACTTGGGAAATGTAGTCTGGCTGCCTGCTCAGGAAGAGGAGGAGATAGACTCAGAAGGGACATGGTCAGAAGGGAATTGCCCACAGCTCTTAAAAAATAAAAGCGTTACCACTGACTGAACATCTGCTCTGTGCCAAACATAGTGCTGGCACTTCATTTAATTTATTTAATTAACTCAGTCCTCTGAAACACCTCTGCAAAGTAGCTATAATATACAGGGAGGGGATGACGGAGGAAAAACCCAAGGTTTGGAAATGTTGGCTAATTTGCCCAAGGTCACAGAGCTGGTGGACGGTGGAGTCAAGGTTTTGAACCTGGATTTGTCTGGATTCCAGAACCCAATCTGTTTGTAAGAATGGGATTCCTTTGTATCTGTGGTTCTTATTTGTATTTATATCTAATCTCCTTTCTATAAGGCCCTCTTTAGAGCCAACACGTTATTTATGCATCCTCCCAGTACCTCCAGTATAGACCTTGAACATAACTGGTGATCAACAATGTTTTTTGACTGAATAGTAATACATATACACAGTATTTAGAGGCATACAAAGCCCTTTTATGCCTTTAAAACAATCCTGAGGGGCACCTGGTTGGCTTAGTCAGTTGAGCGTCTGCCTTCAGCTCGGGTCATGCTCCCGGGGTTGTGGGATCGAGCCCTGTTAGGGCCTGCTCATCGGGGAACCTCTTTCTCTCTCTGCCCCTCCCTCCTGCTCTGCTCTCTCTTGCTATTGCACTCCCACTCAAATAAGTAAAATCTTTAAAAAATAATAAAATAAAAACAAGATTTGAACACAATTTGTCAAATGCTAAGTACAGTGCTGATACCAGCATTACTACTTTCTAGCAGGATGACCTCGAGTGTAATTTAACCTCACAAATAATTTAACATCATACTCTTAAGTAAAATGAGTAGAGTCAAAGACTTCACTCAATAGGCAAGTAAGTAAAGGCACTAACACTTATAAAGCATGTGGTACAGTTGGCACTGGGTAAGCATACAATAAAAATGAACTATTGATTAAGAGATATAAGTCCTTTTTTTTAAAGTCCATGGCATAAGGTTTTATTAGTTGTTTATAAGACACATATCAATTTCAGAGATGTTTAAAAACACATGCCTTTTTTTAAAAGAGAGATTTAAGGGGCGCCTGGGTGGCTCAGTGGGTTAAAGCCTCTGCCTTCGGCTCAGGTCATGATCCTGGGGTACTGGGATCGAGCCTCGCATGGGGGGGGGTCTCTGCTCAGCAGGGAACCTGCTTTCTCCTCTCTTGCCTGCTGCTCTGCCCACTTGTGATCTCTGTCTGTCAAATAAATAAATAAAATCTTAAAAAAAAAAAGAGATTTGAATTCTTTAATATACCATTTGATTAAGTTCTCTGACATTCCAGTTTTTGTAATATGTACATAGAAATACTCATATCTTCTTTACTGTTTTTTAAAATATTTTATTTTCAAATAATCTCTACATTCAATGTGGGTCTTGAATTTACAGCCCCAAGATCAAGAATCACATGCTCTACTGACTGAGCCAGCCAGGCGTCCTTGTTTTCCTTTTTTTAAAAAAGATAATTAAATGAGCAAAAGCCTTTAAAACCCCTAGTAAAGTGCTTAGCATGTGGTAAATGGGAGGAAGGAACCAGAGAGATTGCTTTTTAAGAAACACCAAACCAAAGTCATAATTTTTTCCTTCAAAAAATTAGATGCTGGGTAGATGCCCAGGAAATGTTTGTTGACTGAGAAATGAGCAGATGCCAACATCACTGCAATGCACAGCATAATAAATAAATTTCATTTTTCTTTTTTTTTTTAATTTCATTTTTCTAAAACATGCTTTTTAGGCATTTAGAACACTTGCCTGTCCCTACTCAGGCTTTCTAGTTTCTTGGTTGGAGATTGATAAATCATTTTCTTTTTGCATAGTGTCTGTACAAAGGCCCTAGGGATTAGTCAAGACTCTTCCTTTGGGATCCTAAAGGAAGGAAGGTGGCCCCGTAGGGCTGTGGTCATAGGAACAGTCAGCGACTTCTGGATCTTCCATTCTTAGGACACATACCTAGGGCACAGGTGGGCTCTGAAAACCACACACACAATTCTTTTTACTTAGAAGTGTGTGGTTTGTCTTTCTTTCTTTCTTTCTTTTTTTCTTTCTTTCTTTTCTAGATTCATAGCTTCATTTTAGAAAGTCTGTCAAGTATTCAAAAAAACACAAAGCGGACTTCCTGCTCGGCAGGGTGTTTGCTTGTCCCTCTCCCTCTTCTCCCCCACCGCTTGAGCTCTCTCTGTCTCTCTTAATTAAATAAATAAATAAAATCTTTTTAAAAACACAAAGAAAAATCATTGTTAATATTTTGTTTACCGGGGCGCCTAGGTGGCTCAGTGGATTTAAGCCGCTGCTTTCGGCTCAGGTCATGATCTCAGGGTCCTGGGATCGAGCCCCGCATCGGGCTCTCTGCTCCGCGGGGAGCCTGCTTCCTCCTCTCTCTCTGCCCGCCTCTCTGCCTACTTGTGATCTCTCTCTGTCAAATAAATAAAAATAAATAAAAATCTTAAAAAAAATATTTTGTTTACCATTTGGGTTTTTTTCTATACATAAAAAATTAAAAAATAAATTGATCCTATACTATATTACACTTACTTCTTTTTTTTTTTTTAAGATTTATTTATTTATTTGACAGAGAAAGCGCGCGTGGGAACACAAGCAGGGGCAGCGGCAGGTAAAGGGAGAGAGAGAAGCAGGCTTCCCGCTGAGCAGGGAGCCTGATGCGGGACTCCATCCCAGGACCTCAGGACCATGACCTGAGCCCAAGGCCAATGCTTAACCAACTGAGCCACCCAGACGCCCCTACACTTGCTTCTTAAGACATTATATTTTAAAAATAGGACACTTCATCATAAATATTTTCCTACATTCTCAATAGTTTTAGCAAACAAAATTTTATTGTCTGTATAAAATATTACATGTCTGTATAAAATAGCATCATACAGCTATACTGTAATGCATTTTTTGCCTCACTGCTGTATAGTTAGACCAATTTCCCTCCAATAAAATAACACTGTGGGATACACTTATATATAATTTCATATATTTATTTCTAATTTCTTTTCAACATAAATTCAGTGGTATTCTGGAACTTATTTGTACTGGCTCCTGAGAGCCAACTGTGGACATCTCCTTCCAGCAACACATGTATGTTAGTAGCTTGAAAATGGCCATTGTGGGAACATTTATATCACAAAATCAGTAAAGACTACAAATCAAGTGTTGTTCTCCTTGCCCCTGTCGGTTGTCAAATATTTTCCAGTATACCGCTATGTAAGTTCCTCAAAGTAGTATTTCAGGAGCAAGGAGTATGTGCATGTTACACACATTTTAAACATTTTGTTATTGCCTTGTTGTCTGCCAGAAAGGTCAGGCACTTCTACCAGCAACTTATGAGAATGAGGCAATGTTGGCATTTTAGTAAGCTTCCAGTGGAGGAAGCACGATGGACTTTGCAGATTTTATTTTTTTATTTTTTAAAATATTTTTATTTATTTATTTGACAGAGAGATAGAGAGCACAAGTAGGCAGAGCGGCAGGCAGAGGGAGAGGGAGAAACAGGCTCTCCTCTGAGCAGAGAGCCGGATGTGGGGCTCGATCCCAAAACCTTGAGGTCACGACCTGAGCCGAAGGCAGCTGCTCAATCTACTGAGCCACCCAGGTGACCCAAACTTTGCAGATTTTAAAAGCAACTCATTGCAATAGACAACAGAAAAGCAATATAAAAAGTTGGTTAACCCAAAAGTTACTTCTTTGAGAGTATCAGTAAAATTGATAAATCTCTAGTCAATTGATCAGGAAAAAAAGAGAAAAGATATGAATTACTAACATCTGGAATGAGACATTCTAGGGACATTACTATACATATCACAGAAATTAAAGTACTAACGGAATATTAGGAGCAACTTTATGCCAGTAAATTAGATGCCAACAACCTAGATGAAATGGATAAATTCGGGGCACCTGGGTGGCTCAGTGGATTAAGCCGCTGCCTTCGGCTCAGGTCATGATCTCAGGGTCCTGGGATCGAGCCCCGCATCGGGCTCTCTGCTCCGCAGGGAGCCTGCTTCCTCCTCTCTCTCTGCCTGCCTCTCTGCCTACTTGTGATCTCTCTCTCTCACTGTCAAATAAATAAAAATAAAATCTTTAAAAAAAAAAAAAAGAAATGGATAAATTCCTTGAAAGACACAAATGACCAAAATTCATTCGAGAAGAAATAGATAATGAGAATCGCTGTGTATCTCAGTAATAGCAAAGTTAAACCTCTGAAATCAATCCATATAATCATTATATCAATAGATTAAAACAACAAAAACAACAAAAAAATACGATAATCTCAATAGGTACAGAAAAACTTTTGACAAAATCTGAAAGTCATTCATGATAAAAACTCTCAGCAAACTAGAAAGAGAAGGGACTTCTTTAGCTTGATAAAGGACATCCAGGAAAAATCCACTGATAAATCATACATAAGGTGAAAGACTGAGAACTTCCCCCCCCAAGATTGAGAACAAGACAAAATGTTTTTAAATGTAATATTGTACCAAAGATTCTAGTCAATGCAATAAGCAAGAAAAAGAAATGTATACAAATCAGAAAGGAATAGATAAGTTTATTTGCAGAGGACAAGTTGTCTATGTGGAAAATTGTAAAGAATCTACAAAAACAGCTATTAGAACTAATAAACAATGAAAACCTTTTTTTTAAATTTTTTAAACATTTTATTTATTTATTTGACAGACAGAGATTCCAAGTAGGCAGAGAGGCAAGCAGAGAGACAGGAGGAGGAAGCAGGCTCCCTGCCTGATGCAGCCCTCGATCCCAGGACCCTGAGACCATGACCTGAGTCGAAGGCAGAGGCTTTAACCCACTGAGCCACCCAGGCGCCCCAAACAATGAAAATCTTTAAAAAATTGATTGCATTCTTATATACTAGCAACACATGATTGGAAATTAAAATTTAAGAAACAATGCCATTGACATTATTCAAAACATCAAATTCTTAAGGATAAAGTCAATAAAAGATATGCAAGACCCAAACACTGACGTCTACAAAATTAAATAAAACCTCAACAGATGGGAGAGTCCGGCTGGCTCAGTCAGTGGAGTGTGTGACTCTTGATCTCGGGGATGTGAGCTCAAGTCCCCATTGAGTGTAGAGTATTTAAAGCTAAAATCTTAAACAAATAAAAATAAAACCTCAAGAGAGGCAGATACACCATGTTCATGAAATGGAAGACTCGATATTGTTAAGATATTAATTCTCGGGGCGCCTGGGTGGCTCAGTGGGTTAAAGCCTCTGCCTTCGACTCAGGTCATGATTCTAGGGTCCTAGGATAAAGCCCTGCATTGGGCTCTCTGCTCAGCAGGGAGCCTGCTTCCTCCCTCTCTCTCTGCCTACTTATGGTCTCTGTCTGTCAAATAAATATATAAAATATTCTTTAAAAAAGATATTAATTCTCCTCAAATTAAGTTACAGACATAATGCAATTCCAATAAAAACCCTACAGCTTTTTAAAATTCCCAGATTAGCCATCATCTAGGTTTAAAATTATGGAGGTAGGAAAGCAGTAAAGGTTAGGAGCATGGAATTCCAGCTTAGACAGACCTGAATTTAATCTCAACTCTGTCCCCTCTAAGCTCTGAGTCCTTGAGTAAATTATTTCATTTCCCATTGCTTAAGTTTTCTCATCTTTTTAGTGGAGATGATACTTTGCCTCATGGTGGTCACTCTGATGATTTGGCACAGTGCTTGGTGCCAAGGGCTCAGTAGTTGTTAGTACAATTTTCATTATAATTATGGGTTTCCCTTAAAAGAAAATCTTTGTGACCATTAGGTAGGAAAAACAAAACAAAACAAAACCTCCTTGGATAGGAAAATATCAAACAAAGTTAGAATTTGAGAAATAAATTGTATTTTATCAAAATTTAAAACCTCTGCTCTTCAGGGCGTCTGGGTGGCTCAGTGGGTTAAAGCCTCTGCCTTCGGCTCAGGTCATGATCCCAGGGTCCTGGGATGGAGCCCAGCATCGGGCTCTCTGCTCAGGGAGGAGCCTGCTTCCCCCTCTCTCTCTGCCTGCCTCTGCCTACTTATGATTTCTCTCTCTGTGTCAAATAAATAAAAATCTTTAAAAACTTCTGCTCTTCAAATAAAATGTCACATCTCAGATTGGAATATTCACAGTACATATATCTGACAAAGGTGTACCAGAATACACAACAAATCTTTTATAATCTATAAGATAACTTAATTTTTTAAAAGATTGTATTTATTTATTTATTTATTTGACAGACTGAGATCACAAGTAGGCAGAGGCAGGCTGAGAGACAGGGGAGGCTGGAAACAGGCTCCCTGCTGAGCAGGGAGCCCAATGCGGGACTCCATCCCAGGACCCTGAGATCATGACCTGAGCCAAAGGCAGAGGTTTAACCCACTGAGCCACCCAGGCGCCCCTAAGATAACTTAATTTTTAAAATAGGGCAAACGGTTTCAACAGATTAAAGAATATATAGGAATAACTAGGAAGCACATGAAAAGAAACTCAGCATCATCAGTCATTAGAGAAATGCAAATTAAAGTCGCAAAAGGAAATCTCTTCCCACTCACTAGAATGACTAAAGCTAAAAAGGCCAATAATACCAAAGATTGGCAAGGGCATGAAGCAACTGGAACTTCTTTGTCTTTTTTGTTGTTGTTGTTTTTTATTTAGATTTTATTTATTTATTTGACTGGGAGCGAGTACAAGCAGGCAGAGAGGCAGTCAGAAGGAGAAGGAGAAGCAAGCTCCCAGCTGAGCAAAGAACCCGAAGCAAGATTCGATCCTAGGACCTTGAGCTCCTGACCTGAGCCGAAGGCAGAGGCTTAACTGACTGATCCATTCAAGCGCCCCGCAACTGGAACTTTCAGAGTGTAAAAAAAAATTTTTTTTTAATTTTATTTATTTGTTTGACAGAGACACAGCGAGAGAGGGAACACAATCAGGGGGAGTGGGAGAGGGAGAAGCAGGCTTCCCACCTGGCAGGGAGCCCTATGTGGGGTTCAATCCCAGGACCTGGGATGGGAGCCCTATGTGGGGTTCAATCCCAGGACCTGGGATCATGACCTAAGCTGAAGGCAGACACTTAACGACTGAACCACCCAAGCGCCCCTGTAAAATGTATTTTAAAAAACAATTTTTTTATACAGTTAAACGTACATCTAACTTGTAAGGTAGCAATGCCATTTCTATATGTTTACCCAAGACAAATAAAAACATATGCCCAGACAAAGATCCTACATGAATATTTCTATTAGCCAAAAGCTGGGAGAGAAAGAAATGGCCATCAGCAGACGAATGGATTCAACAAATTGTGACATATTCACTCTTTGAAATACAATGTGGCAGCAAAAAGGCACGAACCACCGATATAGGCCACCACAAAGATGAATCTTCACAGACATCCCGTTGAACAAAAGAAATCATACACAGAAGAGCACATACTGTTACGATTCCATTTATGCCAGTTCTAGAACAGGCAACAATAATTTGTGGTGACAAAAATCAGAATTGTGGCTAACACTGGGGGATCTTGAGAAAGGAACACAAGGGAACTCCGGGTTATGAAACCGTTCTCTCTCTCGAGAGTGTTATGGGTTTCACCAGTGTGTGCATTTGTCAGAAGTCATTCAACTGTACAAAGTGCATGCATTTTTATTGTACGTAAATCCAACCCCAGTGTGGCTGATATAAATACACACGTGGCATTCCCTCTTGGTCGGCCAGCCTAAGCTGGAGCTTAGGAAGGGAAACCATCCTCCCTGAGTCAGCTCACAAAAGGGCTCCTGGCAGTCAGTAACCTGTCACCCACAGGAAGCTCAGAGACGTGTGCCCATCGTCTCCTTCATGGTGACTCCAGGACCTTTCTTATGGAACGCTGGCCCTGCTGGTCTTGGGGACCACAGGGAACTCTGGCAAGCCACAGACCTGAGAGGGCTCCTCTGCTGAGACACACAAGGGCCGGCTTCACAGTCAGAGATTAGGGGTTCCAATCCGAACAGTAGGCTTCCTTCAGAAGTGGGTGACCTTGGCTAAGTGACTTAAACTCTCTGATGCACAGTACTGCAGAAAAGCAAGGAGGATTTCTCTTTGTATCTTCAGGACCTGGAACATGTATGTCTTCTGAATGAACTAATGCCCAGTGCTGGGACAGAAAGTCTGTCCTGCTCTTATAAAGTAAAAGCGCGAGTTATCTGCTCTCCTGAAGACAATAGTTCTTAACATTTTAGGGGATCACAAACTCCTTTAAAAATCTAAAGACAACCCTATACCCTCTTCTCCAGGAAAATACACATATACATGCTGTTTTACATATGCACATAATTTCCATTTTCCTGGGAAGCCTATGGACCCCAAGTTAAGCTCCTCTGGTTCTGGAAGGTCGCACGTAGCTCTGAAGGTTCTATCAAGCATCTTGCAATTTAGCTACCCTTTGATCTGCACCTAATCACTGCCAGAGCTTTTGTTCTTATAACCCTTTTTTTTTTTTTAAGATTTTATCTGAGAGAGAGAGAGAGAGATTGCATAAAGAAGGGGAAGTGGCAGAGGGAGAGGGAGAAGCATTTCCCCATTGAGCAGGGAACCCGATGCAGGGCTTCATCCCCGGACCCTGGGATCATGACCAGAGCCGAAGGCAGATGCTTAACTGACTGAGCCACCCAGGTGTCCTTGTTCTTATAACCCTTGAGGACGGTTTGCAGATGAGGAAAATGAAGCTCAGAAGCCAATCTACTTGCCCAAGATCACAGAGCTAGTCATGGCTGGTGTTAAGTTTTGACTTCAATCTCATGCTTTCTGATTCCAATCCCTACTCATTCTTCCAGGAGAGAATTTAGCCCCTTCAGGCGCTCCTTGAAGTCCATGCAAGGGGTCTGATAAAAAAGTTCTGTCATGATGGCAGGAATGACTTTGACCAAATCCAGCCCTGGTCAGATGGGTTTGAGATGGCTGAGTGAGTCCAGGCCCACTGCAAGTACAGCCCTCACATCCAGTTCAAGTACGTGTCATCGGCCCCTCAGTTTCTCAATCTGGCTCACGGCCTGGGCAGTGGGTGTGGAGCAAAAGAAGGGAAGAGGAACAGAGGAAATTATTTATAATAAGAAGTTTCAGACTTAGTCATAAACATGAAGTGTAACTCAGAGCGCGACTCTGGGGGTAGGAGGGGGAAAGGCAGAGAAGGTCCTTAAGGGAGGGCTCCATCCTCTGCCTGTGGGCCAGAGATGCTCAGATCGATGGGCCTCTCTCCAGGCTTTGGATGTGACGCCCTCTACTTCAAAGGGGCTTGGGGAGAGGGAGAGTGAGGGGATTGAGAGGTTGGAGTCTGTGATCTGGGAGGTGGGAGGGGGTAGTCAACCGGGCTGAGTGGGTTAAGTACTTCATATGTGTCAGGCCCCAGGGCCATATGCTTCCGAAAGCATCACCCCTTTCACCTTTCCCAAGGAGCAGACACAACTATTAACAGCCATTTTAAAGAAAGAAAATTAAGGCAGAGAGGTTAAATGACTTGCCCAACTCTGTGCTGGGCCTGAAGACTGCTTAGGATTCTCTCTCTCCCCTCCCACTCCCCCCACCCTCCAACCCCACCCCCTCTGCTTAAGTGTGCATGCACACGTCCTCTCTCTCTCTCTCAATTAAAAAAAAAAAAGTTTTAAATGTCTTGCCCAAAGTCACACAGACAAGTGGTCAAAATTGGATTCTAACCCAGGACAGCTTATATGTTCAGAAAACAGTTAAACAACAAAACCTGGGTAGCCTAACCTCAGAGTCTGCCCTTAACCACAGGTCTACACAGCTTCCTACATCTTGGTTGCTGTTTGCTTGTAACTGAAAAGCTCTGTAGACACTTCACACACCCTCTCTTTTAATGTTCGCAATAGCCCTGTTTGACGGTTGAGGGAACATCAGAGCAGTACGATGACTCGCCCAAGGTCACACAGCAGGTCTAGGGGAGCTGGGTTGGAGTGTGATCACAGGTCTGACTCAACGTCCAGTAACTGTTCCCACTACTAACCCACTGTTGCCCTTGAAGGTGAGCTGGGCAGGAGTCAAGGCAGAAGGGAACAGATGGGGGCCCCCTGCGTGGGCCTGGGGGCAGGGGCTGGGGGCATGGCCACGAGGCCTCCTGCTCGCTTCACAGGGGCTTCCTCTCATGGCAACACGGACCTAGCACCAAGCCTCTGCCTGCTATGGCAGCTGCCTTCCCTGGTGGCGAGGGGAGAGCTCATTCAGATGTCTCCCTACTACTGTTGACTCACTTCTCTGTTGAGTCCCTTGGCGGTAGTGGGAACCCCCCAAGAAAGAGAAGCCACTCAGAAGATCTCAAAGTGGAGGAACTTTCCAACCATGCGGGGACCACCTTGTGATGTGGCGGAGTCTCCGTCATTGACGGTCTTTGAGAAGAACCAGATAACCTTCTACGGGAGATTCCTGTAATGGGTAGAGACCGGGGCGAAGTCTTTCAGAGCCCTTTTGACTGTGAGATTTTTGTGAGTCACTGCGGGATGAAGTCCCACCTGTGCGTCAGGGTGGTGTACCGTGAGTTCTGGGGCCAAACAGACCTGGGTTTAAAACACGGCTCAGTCACCATCCCGCTGGGGACTGTGGGCGGGTTTTCTCTCTAAGTCTCGTAAGATGGAAATTATAATACCTACCTCATGAGACTGCTTCGAGTACAGGTTTTCTCCACTGTCTGAAAGCACAGTGTTCCTATGAAGACTTCCAGAAGCCGAAATGACATAAAGTGAAGAAGCAATTAATATTAAAAAATGGAAAATTTTTTTAGCTTTCCCGAGACTCCGAAAATAACCTCTCTTAGGCTTTTCTGATACCTTAGAACCCATCTTGATGGCAGATGCACAGAACAAACTGAGATAAAGTACAGATGCTCCCAGACACAGTTTAGAGATGTAGTAGCTGGCTCGGTTGGTAGAACATGTGACTCTTGATCTTAGGGTCCTGAGTTCAAGTGCTGATTAGGTATAGAGCTTACTTTTTAAAAAATGGGGCACCTGGGTGGCTCAGTGGGTTAAGCCTCTGCCTTTGACTCAGGTCATGATCTCAGGGTCCTGGGATCGAGCCCAGCATTGGACTCTCTGCTCAGTGGGGAGCCTGCTTCCTCCCTCTCTCTCTGCCTGCGTCTCTGCCTACTTGTGATCTCTGTCATTCAAATAAATAAAATCTTAGAAAGAAAGAAAGAAAGAAAAGCCATGGTGGCTTGATGATGAGTGGGGCTCCTTGTGGAGGAGCTTGGCTGGGGTGCTTGGGGGGAGTGTGGCCTCTGTGAGAGCCATGGAATGCTCTTTATTTTCGCTTTTTGCCTTTTTCGCATCAAAAATCCTCTTTGGATTTCTTTTGGTTAGCAGAAACAGATACTTAAGTAGGTCTTTCTTTCTTTCTTTTTAAAGATTTTATTTATTTATTGGAGAGAGAGAAAACAAGAGAGGAGGAAGGTCAGAGGGAGAAGCAGAGCTCCCCGCTGAGCAGGGAGCCCAATGTGGGACTCGATCCTGGGACTCCAGGATCATGACCTGAGCTGAAGGCAGCCCCCCAACCAACTGAGCCATCCAGGCGCCCCATAAGTTGGTCTTTCATAAATGTGAAATGGCCAATTGCAAACTTGTGAAAACCAGGGGATAACTGCATTAGGGATGATGTGTCCGTGTGCTTGGTGTCAAGAAGGAACTCAGTAAATCACACCTGCTATTATGGCCATTAAACGAATGGCCTGATCACAGATTGGCAGGTCCTTTGGTGGCCTTTTCTTATAGGGTTGGATGAGAGAAATCCAAGTGTTAACCAAAGTACCAAATGTTGGGATATCTAACATATGTAGGAAACCAGACTTCTTTCTGAGGTTGCCCATCTTAGAAACAATCATGGAGAACATGGTACATAGTGGTTAAAATATAAGAAATGCTCCGGGACCTTGATACCTGTGCCAACAATTGAGAATCTGAGCCTCTGACCCAGAGGGGGACAGGTAAGACCATTTAAATAGCTCCCGGCTGGGGACTTAGAATCTCTTTGAAGATCCTAACAAGGCTCATTAGTTCTGTGTGTGTGCAGCCCAGGTGATGAGGAACTCACTACCTTCTGAGACTGTGCATAGGAAACTCCCCGCATTTCCCAGCGTATTCTCTGTTGTTTGCCAGCTGGGAAATTTAACTGTCAAACAACTACATCCTCTAATTGAGACCAGAGCCCAGTATTATAGAAATGTTTATGACCACACCAGACAGTTCTGTGGGACATTTAAGTAGATTTGGGGCATTCTCGGAAGGAGAGAGATGGGACTTGTTGAGTGAGTTTCAGAATCACGCAGACTTCGTTTCGAGTTCTGCTCTGCCACTCACCCGTGTCCTTGGGCAAATCAGCCTCCAAGCCTCAATTTTCTCATGTATGAAGTGGAATTAATCATCCCTCCTTCACATGAGGGTCAAATGAAATAAAGCATGAATACACTTGGTGTCCAGCACTCCACATAGTTTTTGTTTATTTATTTATTTTAGAGAGGGATGGGGGAGGAGGGGCAGAGAGACGGAACCTGAGCTCAGAGCCCAGTGTGGGGCTCGGCTCAATCCCATGACCCTTGAGATCACGACCTGAGCCAAAACCACAGGTTGGATGCCCAACCAAGTGAACCACACAGGCACCCCGAGAGAGAGAGAATCTTACGCAGGCTTCACACTCACACAACCCTGAGATCATGACTTGAGCCAACATCAAGAGTTGGACCCTTGGGGTGCCTGGGTGGCTCAGTTGTTGTCATCTGCCTTCGGCTCAGGTCATGATCCCAGGGTCCTGGGATTGAGTCCTGTGCTTGGGCTCCCTGCAGCCTGCTTCTCCCTCTTCCACTCCCCCTGCTTGTGCTCCCTCTTCCCTGCCTCTCTCTCTCTCTGTCAAATAAATAAATAAAATCTTAAAAGAAAAAAAAGAGTTGGACCCTTAACTGACTGAGCCATCCAGGTGTCCCTAGTATTCATTTAATAGATGGGAGCGCGTATCTTATGGGGAGGGGTGTCCTACACAGTGGAAGCTTGAGGACTGTCATTGAGCATTACAGGGAAGAGTGACTCTAGAATTTAGGGACATATGTATCGATAATTTGTCCCCCAAACCAGGTTATTTCTATTAGTGGGTTTTACCCAAGGAGTCAGCACTCAGAGAAGGAAGTTCCTCGGGGAGATGCTGGCAGCTGGGCACTCTTCCTGGAGTCCACTTAGCCCATGGGGAGTTGTCTT
The DNA here is from genome assembly GCF_922984935.1 of Meles meles. NCBI lineage: Eukaryota > Metazoa > Chordata > Mammalia > Carnivora > Mustelidae > Meles > Meles meles. The sequence continues at coordinate 197,443,533 of NC_060066.1, forward strand.
GACTTTGTGAAAATTAGAACAAGCTTAATGGTAAAGGTGCTCTTTTGACTTCCTAAACATATTCATATTCACTTGTCCATTGATCTTCAGGTGATGCTGTGAGATGGACATGAATTATTATTATTATTTAAAGATTTTATTTATTATTTGACAGAGAGAGACACAGTGAGAGAGGGAACACAGGCAGGGGGAGTGGGAGAGGGAGAAGCAGGCTTCCCGCAGAACCAGGAGCCAGATGCGGGGCTCGATCTGAGTACCCTGGGATCGTGACCTGAGCTGAAGGCAGATGCTTAACAACTGAGCCACCCAAGCGCCCCTGGACATGAATTATGATCCTGCTTAGCAAGTGGGGAAACTGAGGTACAGAGAGGTGAACTATTTCATGCTTTAGAGTTTAGCTGCTGAGAAAACACTTGTGGGCTCCCACCCCACCCATCACCAATTCCCGGTTCTTGAATCTTCCCTTTGGTGCCTGGGACAAGGCACTAACTGTTCTGGGTCTCAGAGCACTAGCTTCTCTTCCTCCTCCCTAGATGCCTTTCCAGGGCCCTGGAGCTCTGAGGACGTAGTTTCTATGCTTCCTCTAGTACCACCCACCATCAAGTTCACTGTTCCTGCTTTCTCTTGTGCTGACCCCTTCAACAAACGCTAGCTAAGGACCAAAATCTTGTGTGCCGGGCCTGGTGCTAGGTGCTTGGGGCACAACATGAGTCCATACCCTGAAGTTCACAGTCTGGTGTGGGGGAGGGCGGGGACATCATTAGCTGTTTGGAAACAGTGTGATGTACAAAGAGATGGACCATGAGGATATCTGGGGATCTCAAAGGAGGACTGCCCAAGTCTGTGTGGGGTATGTCAGTTGGTTTCTTGGAAGTGTTGTTCAACTTTTCCTAAAGAATGAGTAAGAGTTAACCGGAACACATAGCAGCAGAATCCAGGGGAGGCAGGAGCATGGCAAGTTCAGATTTGGGGAACAATACGAGGATACGTTACGAGAGCCAATGCCCAGCAAGGACTGCATCACACAGGACACTGTCAGCCTGAGCTCTGTCTTGTGGACTATGAGGAGCCACTCCAGGGCAGATGCTGGGTCCGATCTGTAATCCTAAATGGAGGGTGCTGGGAACACAAAAGACTGGAGGGCATTAGTAGGCTGTGGCAGAGGACAAAAATATGAGGACAGGGAGGATGGAGAGGAGGGGATGAATCCCCCAAATATTTAGGAGACAGAATTGATGGGGCCAGGATGCAGGTGGGATGTGGGAAGTGGGGGAAGGAGTCAGGGATGATGCTCAGGATTCCAGCTGGGGTGAAGAGGTCCAGAGTAGACAACCCTGGGTGGTGGGCAGGACATGTTGGTTTCACTGCACAGATGGGGAAACTGAGTCTCAGGGAAGTGGAACATATCCAGGTCAGGGGCTCAGCGCTGTGTATCTCCGTGGGTGTTCAGGAGGGCTCCTTAGCCCTTGGGATTCCAACACCGCCTTCATTCCTCTTATGGGGAGGCTGCTAGTTCACAACCCGCATGCTTAGGCCAATTCTAGCTAAGCTGCTAGTGTCAGAAACTCCTTCCATCCTAACAGGATCTGTTCACCTCTAAGGCTCTGGCTTTCTAACTTATAAAGTGGGGAGGCTGAGAATAACAGGAGCAGAGGCCCTGGTTCATAGGGTTCATTTCCAACCTTGCCAGACTGGCAGGCCCCGCTCACTGGCTGTCATGCTAGCATGTTCCAGGGCTGAGGGCAGTCCCTTCTCTGCTCTCCATCCCTACAACAGCACTTCTCCAACTCCAGTGCGAACACAAACTGTATGCAGATTGTGTTCACATGCAGAATCTGACTGAGTTGGTCTAGGGATGGGCCTGAGATTCCGTATTTCTAACCAGTTCCCAGATGCTGCTGCTGCTGGTCTGTGGACCACACTTGGAAAAGCCCAGCCTCTTGGTTCTCGGTTCTATAAACTTCCTCCAAGCTAATGACTTCCAGATTTATACTTCTAATCCAGATCTCTTTCTGGAACTCCAACTTCTAGTTACAACTCTTAGCTGACATCTCTATTTGGGTATTTAAAAGGTCTCTCCTGGGTTGCCTGGGTGGCTCAGTGGGTTAAGCTTCTGCCTTCAGCTCAGGTCATGGTCTCAGGGTCCTGGGATCGAGCCCTGCATCGGGCTCTCTGCTCAGCAGGGAGCCTGCTTCCCCCTCTCTCCGCCTGCCTCTCTGTCTAATAAATCTCTCTCTGTAAAATAAATAAACAAAATCTTTAAAAAAAAGTTCTCTCCCACAGAATTCTCAAATCTGTTCCTCCACATTTCCCTCAGTGTTCTACTGTTCAAGTCAAGAATATGGAAGATACTGTAAGACTCTCCTTTCTCTCTTAGACTCTTTATCCAAATTGCCAACAAATGCTATTTTACCTATAAAGCATATACCTGCTCACTTCCTCCCCTTCTCTCCTCCCACTGTCCTAGTTTAGGCCATTTCATCTCACATCTGAGCCACTGGCACGTTAGTCAGAGCCATCTTTTAAAAATGTAAATCAGGGACGCCTGGGTGGCTCAGTTGGTTGGACCACTGCCTTCGGCTCAGGTCATGATCCCGGAGTGCTGGGATCGAGTCCCGCATCGGGCTCCCAGCTCCGCAGGGAGTCTGTTTCTCTCTCTGACCTTCTCGTCGTTCATGCTCTCTCTCACTGTCTCTCGCAAATAAATAAAATATTAAAAATAAAATAAAATAAAATAAAAATGTAAATCAAATCATGTCACTCTTCTGCCTAAATTCTACTAGGAGCTTACATTTTCCTCTGAATCAAACCCACACCCCTTACCTGGGCCACAAAGCCCGGCATGACCAGTCCCATCTTCCTTTCCAACCTCATCTCATGCAAACCCCTGGCCCTGTCACAGCCACGTCGGCTTCTCTTTGGTCCCACCCTGCTCATGCCCAGGCTGCTTTCCTCCTGACTCTGCCCTGCCTCCCAGTCTTAGAGAGCCCCTTATCATTCAGTCTCAGCTTCTGGGTCACCTCCCCAGACTAGCCTGCCTGATCATGCCATCTCATACCCCAATTTAATTCTGCATGTGTCTTCCCCATAGCTGACCTCAGTTTGTTAATTGTCCATTTCCCCTATTAGGAGGAAAGACCTGTGAAAACAATGACCTTGTTTTCTACTTGCTTCCCCAGTATCTGGAGCAGGGCCAAGGTAGGTGCTCAGAAAATACTTATTGGGGACAAATGTCATTCTCCTCTCTGAGCCTGTGTTTCCCCATCTATAAACACAGTTAATAATAGACTAGCAATTCTCTCACTGCGTTAAGATTAAATGAGATACACACGTAAGGCCCAGGCACAGTGCCTGGTACTTGGTCACTGGTGGCTAATAATACTATTACTCGTATTAATCTTATTAATACCATAATGGAATCCCCTGGCAGGGATGTGTAGGAAGGGGCTGGTGGGACTCCCACGTGCTCCCCAAACGACCTGAGCTCCAAGCAGCTGGGCTCATTGGCCCTGGTCCATTTCTTGTTGCTGCCAAAGTCCTCGATGCCCAGTAGCAGAGACGGGAAGTTCAGGGATGAAAAGCGGAGGCAAGTGTGCTTCAACTCAACTGCAAGTTTATTAGAAAGGCCATGGACAGATGAACCCTGAGTAACCAGCTGAGGAAGAAATGAAAAAGAACCCCTGCGTCTTTTGGCCCGCCCCACAGGCCTCTTGTGAACTCTGTCCGGAGCAGACTCCAACACGAGTCAGCCCAAAAGTGCTTTCTGGGTCCTCTTCCTGGGGCTGCCCAATCTCCCTGCAGGGAACCCCCTGGCGGGGCCAGTGTAGATGCTGGTGCCTGAGCTGCGGGTCACAGGGTCCTGGTCCTCTCTTCTAGCAGGAAGAGGTTTAGACCGACCCCGCCACCACCCAGCAGAACAGAACGGAAAAGGAGTTGACCGCGAGTAGAGCAAGTTCCGCTAAACAGCCGAGGGCTCTAGAAGGTGGTGCTGGACTGCCTTGGAGGTATGTGCAGATGGCTACAGATGGCCCTTCGTGGGGAGCCTCGGGGTAGATGCCAAAGCTCTAAGGATTCTCCGCCACAGAGAGCCCTGGTGTATGCAGTGCCCCACCTTGGGGCCGCACTGGCTATTTCCACTCCCGGAAAGGCAAATGGATCTTGTAAAAAAAATCCATGGCATTTGATGCCATTTTTTCCTTAAAAAAAGACGAGTTTGTACAGTGAACTGATTTCAACCAGCAGAGCATGAGCCGAGAAGAGTCCATCCGGGGAAAGGAGAAGGCACTTCTCACACCCTCAGTGGGGGTGACCTGGGCTGGCTGCTTCCTGGGCCCCTCGGGGCTCCGCTCCCTCTGGCCCTGGGACTCAGGCCTGCTCCATCTGGGAAGTATGCCGCCTCCATCAAGCTAGCACCGCCCTGCGGCCAGAACGCCCTGGCCTCTCACAGGGTGGTGGATGGCAGCTTCCTCACCCGCCGCTGGGCCAGGATCGATGATTCGATGGGCTTCAGCTGAGGGGTGGGCTTGGAGCTGTTGAGTGCAGAGTAGGTGGCTGCCATGGCTCCCTGGGAGAGAAGGTGGGAGGTCAGATCACAACAGTGGGGGGTGCAGGTGGGAGCAGGAACACGTGCGCCCTGGCTGCTCTATGTTCCACACCCACCCAGTCCCCTGCCAAGCCAGCCTTAGTGGTCTGTCATGGTTGTCCTCCTTCCTCCTCCATCAGACTGGAGGCTTCAGAGGTCAGAGCCTATGTCCCCCAGAGGACCAACGACACCCTTGCATATTAGACTGGGGCTCCCCAAAGGCAGATAGATATGGCATCTGTAGGCTATGCCACAGAACCCTGGCCTGGGCCACCGGAGGCCCAGCAGCCCGGAGTGGCCATACCTTCACCAGCTGCAGGTCCTGGTGGGACAGCTGGCTCTGCGGGAGCTTGTCTTTCTGGGTGATCCACGGGTGCTGCAGCACCTGCTTAGCTGTGAGGCGCTGGTGGGGGTCCACATGCAGCATCTTGGACACCAGGTCCTGGGGGCAAGGCAAACAAGAGGGTTGCTGGGAGGAACACACACCTGGGTTCCTCTGATGAGAAATGGGCAAGTGGCCAACTTCCATCATCTCCCACCATCTTCAGCCTGAACCCTTCCAACAGCCCCTGTAATCCACTTTCCACATTGCTCCAAGGCCTCCCCAAGCACAGGCCCTTCTTTGGGACTTCTTCCTGGAATGTTCTTTCCCTTCTCCTTCACCTTCTAGAAGCCATGCAGGAAGGTGAGGAGAACCTAAGGTTGAGATCAGGTAGACTCGGGTTCAAAACTTGAACTCTTCTGCTGATCGACTGAGTATCCCCGGTAAATTACTTCCATGTTTTGAGCCTTAGTTTCTCCTCTGAGAAAGAGGGAGAATGACACTATCTGCCTCATAAGGCTGATATGAGGTACTATTCATTAAGGGCTCAACCCTTTGTCTGGCACAGAGGCTCCCATAGCTGGAAGCTTGGTAATACTGAGAGCTCAAATGTTGCCTCCTCTGAGAAGGCCTCTCTGCTTGACGTGGTCAGTAGCTCTGCTCCATGCCTCCAACGCCTGCAGCCCTGGAGGAGGACTTGCCTTTCTCTGTGGCCTGGCATCTCTGTTCCTTGTATGCAAGCCTGTATCTCTCCCCACACCAAGTTCCCACAAGGCAAGTGCGGTGATTACGCAGCCTTCTGTCCCCTCGCGCAGGGCTCAGAACATGGGAAGGGCCATGAATGGTCACCAGGTTGTCCAAACAAGGCAGGAAGGCAATCTGCCTGGGTAGCTTCCACTTGAAGAAGTACAGCAACAGGGATTTGTGGAACATTCCGCTTGCGGAAACGAGATTGCAGATTACCTATTCACGAACTGCTAAAAAGCCCCGGGATGGGACCCTGCCTCCCCACCGCAGATGAGCTGGGCCTCATAGACTCACCTTGGCCGTCTCTGACACCGTGTTCCAATTTCCCCCACTCAGGGTGAACTTCCCACTGCCGATCCGGGTCAGGATTTCCTCTGGTGTGTCACTGGGTCCATTGGCAAATGGAGTGTATCTGGAGAGAAGTCCAGAAAAGTTTGGCCAGAGCCTCTGGCCCCCATCCTGGGCTTGAGGTGGGGTAGGGAGCTGTGTTTCCCCCTTCAGACTGGGTACTCCCCAGGGCAGGGCCACGTCCCTATCTTCAGAACTTCCTGAGGTGGGGCTGCGTCTCTCCCATCAGCCAAGCACCAGCCCCGCCTGTGCACTGGGGCTGGAGGAAGGGGCAGGGGAGAGGGGACGCTTACCCCGCCAGCATGGTGTACAGCAGAATGCCCAGGCTCCAGATGTCGCAGCCTTCATCATAGCCCTGGCGTTTCAGCACCTGGCAGCAAGGAAGGCAGGGGAGGATGGTTAGTCTGGGGCGGCGGCAAGTGGCCCCAGATGCTTGCGGGTTGCTCCCCAGGGTAGGACAAGGATCCCAACCATGGGCTGGATCCTCCCTGGGCACCGAAGCCAAGACCATACAGACTGGAATCCTGGACCATGTGGGGCCTCTGTAAAAGGGGCACAAGGCCTCCTGTGCCAGGCCCCCTTCCCCTCGCAGGTGAGGAGGCTGGCACAACTCACCTCGGGTGCCACAAAGTTGGCAGTGTAGCAAGGTGTCATGAGGAGCCCATTCTCAGCCCGCAGCTGCTTGGCAAAGCCAAAGTCACAGATGCGCAGGCACTCGGGGTTCCCAGACTCGTCCACGTACAGGATGTTGCTGGGCTTGAGGTCCCTATGAACAACCTAGGGGCAGAGGGTCTGGTCAGTTCTCAGTGTGGGTAGGCTGCTAGTGACCTAGGTCAACTGCCAGAGATGAGGGAGTGAGGAAGATGGGCTCAGAAAGGGACAGAAGGACCCAGAATCTGAAAGCAAGGGAAGGGGCTGAAATGCGGCCCTTGCTGCTAAGGGTACTGCTGACCTGAATTTCATGTGGATGTCTGTGAGGCAGCCCTAATTTCACCCGTGTCCACACCAGACTCTGCTTTTCCTCCCCTCAAATGTTCTTATCACAGTTTTTCCCAAAGACAACTCCGTCGATGTTTCCCATGGCTTGGGTCAAAATGCTGAGTCCTCCTCAATTCCTCTTTTTTTACTCTATTTGGCTTTTTTTTTTAATTTTTGAAGATTTTATTTATTTCTTTGACAGAGAAAGGGCACAAGCAGGGAGAGCAGCAGGCAGAAGGAGAAGGAGAAGCAGGCCTCCCACAGAGCAGGGAGCCTGACTTGGGGCTCAATCCCAGGAACCTGGGATCATGAGCTGAGCGGAAGGCAGATACTTAACCGACTGAGCCACCAAGGCGCCCCTTCGATTCCTTTTTTTCCCTTATGTTCCTCAATCAAGGCATCAGCAAGCTCTGCTGTCTCTACTACTGAAATATATCCAGAGCCCAAACCCTTTTCAACCCCTCTACTGGCAGCACACTGATCCCTACCAGGGACGCTATCATTCCTCCCCTGTATTACAGCAACCATCTCCTAACTGGTCTCCCTGCTTCTCCCCTGCCCCCTACAGTCTGTTCTAAATACAGCAGCCGGGGCGCCTGGATGGCTCGGTCCGTTAAGCGTCCACCTTCTGCTTGGGTCATGATCCCAGGGTCCTGGAATTGAGTCTCGTGTGGGGCTCCCTGGCGGGGAGCCTGCTTCTCCCTCTCCCTCTGCAGCTCCCCTGCTTGTTTGAAAGCTCTCTCTTTCTCTCAAAGAAATAATCAAATAAATAATCTTTTAAATACATACATACTACATACATACATACATCAGCCAGAGTGATCCTGTTAAATGTAAGTCAGATCATGTCATCCTGGGCTGGAACCCCTCCAAGGCTTCCCCTTTTTAAGAGTCCTTATAAAGTCCTTACAAAGGCTACATGGCCCCACCTGATCTTTCCCCTGACCTCACCCACATCTCTTGCACTCTGTTGTCCTCTAGTACCCTCCTCCTTGCTCACAGCTTCAGCTACACCAGCCTCTCTGCACTTTCCTTCAACATGCCAAGCACACTCCTGCCTCAGGACCTTTGCACTCACTCTTCCCACTTTTAGGAATATTCCTGCCTCAGGCATCTGCCTGGCCCATTCTCTTGTTTCTTTCAGGTCCCTGCTCAAATGTTACCTTACCAGTAAGGAATTCCCTGGACCAGTCCATATAAAATAGCAAATACCAACCAGTACCCCTTAGTCTCCTCACCCTGCTTTATGTTTACCCATAGCATTTACCTCCATTTGACATAATATGTACTTAATTGTTTTTCTGAATCCAGCCACTGGAATGTAAGTTTCATGAGGGTTTCATTCACTGCTGTATCTCAACATTTAGAATAGCTCCTGGCACACAGCAGGTATTCGAAGAGCAGCAGCCTGTTGCCTGAATGACACTTACCACTGAGGCCAAAGCAAATGACTCCTCTGGCGCCCCCCTGCACCTCTGGAGTCTGAGGGCTGACCCACTCCTCTTTCCATTCTTCCCCCTCCCTCTGCAGGGTTCTGTGTAGAGCCACTCCTCTATTACCTAATTTTTGACAACTCTCAGATCACAGACCCTAGCCCAGAACTTTCCTGAGTCCAGAATCATATAGCTGCTTACCAGATAGCAACAACTGAATGTTCCATAGACCCTTGAACCCAACACATCCCACAACATACTCAGTCTCACCCTCTTGTTCCTTCTCCCATGAGCTAAAAAGGTGTTCTCAGGGGCACCTGGGTGGCTCAGTTGGTTAAGAAACTGCCTTCGGGAGAAGATATTTGCAAATAACAGTACAGACAAAAGGTTGATATCCAGGATCCATAAAGAACTTCTCAAACTCAACACACACAAAACAGATAATCATATCAAAAAATGGGCAGAAAATATGAACAGACACTTCTCCAACGAAGACATACAAATGGCTATCAGACACATGAAAAAATGTTCATCATCACTAGCCATCAGGGAGATTCAAATTAAAACCACATTGAGATACCACCTGACACCAGTTAGAATGGCCAAAATTAGCAAGACAGGAAACAACGTGTGTTGGAGAGGATGTAGAGAAAGGGGAACCCTCTTACACTGTTGGTGGGAATGCAAGTTAGTGCAGCCACTTTGGAGAACAGTGTGGAGATTCCTGAAGAAATTAAGAATAGAGCTTCCCTATGACCCTGCAATTGCACTGCTGGATATTTACCCCAAAGATACAGATGTAGTGAAAAGAAGGGCCATCTGTACCCCAATGTTTATTGCAGCAATGGCTACGGTCGCCAAACTGTGGAAAGAACCAAGATGCCCTTCAACGGATGAATGGATAAGGAAGATGTGGTCCATATACACAATGGAGTATTATGCCTCCATCAGAAAGGACGAATACCCAACTTTTGTAGCAACATGGACGGGACTGGAAGAAATTATGCTGAGCGAAATAAGTCAAGCAGAGAGAGTCAAGTATCATATGGTCTCACTTATTTGTGGAGCATAACAAATAACACGGAGGACATGGGGAGATGGAGAGGAGAGGGAGTTGAGGGAAACTGGAAGGGGAGATGAGCCATGAGAGACTATGGACTCTGAAAAACAACCAGAGGGTTTTGAAGGGGCGGGGGGGTGGCAGGTTGAGGAACCAGGTGGTGGGTAATAGGGAGGGCACGTACTGCATGGAGCACTGGGTGTGATGCCAAAACAATGAACACTGTTATGCTGTAAATAAACAAATTAAAAATAAATAAATAAATAAATAAATAAATAAAAATTAAAAAAAAAAAAAAAAGACTCTGCCTTTGGCTCAGGTCGTGATCCCGGAGTCCCAGGATCAAGTCCCTCATCGGCTCCCAGCTCCACAGGGAGTCTGCTTCCCCCTCTGACTTCTCCCCTTTCGTGCTCTCTCTCACTCTCTCTCTCAAATAAGTAAATAAAATCTTTTAGAAAATAAATAAAAAATAAATAAAAAATAAAAAGGCGTTCTCAAAAAACTTCAGTGGCTCCCTACTACCCGCAGGATAAAGCCTGAAGTCCCCATCCTGGTGTGGGAGACTCGGTTATCCACTGCAGCCTCATTGTCCACGACAACCTCTCACTTGTCCTAAGCTCAGGCCAATGGAGGCTCCTTCGACCATAAATAACCATATCTGTCTGTGGGACGGCTGCTCACCTCCAGCACTGAGCAAGGGTGAAGTGAACTGTGTGCAATGAATGAACAAACCCGCCTCTGAAACTCATGGAGATCCTTCAGGTGAAGTTAGCTCTCACAGATTAGCTGGCTTTATGAGACGGCCCCTTCATAATCCCAGTTGAGCCCCAAGCCCTCTAGCAGGTGCCTGTGGGGCGGGTAGGCTGGAGGGTAGACTTGGCCCAGGACAGTCCACGTCCACAGAGGGAACAGTGAGATAAGGAGGAGAGGGCTACACCAGCAGGGGGATCTGGACGACACCCGTGAGTTGTAGCCAAGCTCTTGGGCAGCCCCTGACTGGGCCGTCCCTGACCAGCTCTTAGGGCTCTGTCCTTCCTAATCCAATCATATGGCCCCAAAGACAGAGCCAGACCCCACGAATGTAGACTCTTCCCTGAGGAGGGCCCAGCCAAGCTTCCCAGGAGTCAGGGATGCTCAGCCGGGCCGAGGACACTGACTACCCAGTATGAGTGATCTTCCTGGTTTCCAAAGAACTCTCCTGCCCATGAGCCCACGGGGAGGGGGGGGGGGGGGCTGCAGGTTATACCTAGGTCAGCACACAGGGCAGGGACTGCTGGCCCTGTTCCCCAGAGAAGGAAACCAGGGCTATGAGAAGAGAATGGACTTGCTCACGCAAGTAAAAAACAGGTGGAACTTGAACCCGGCTCTGACCTTAATTCCACAGTCTTTGCAGTTGGTGTGACACAGATGACACTTTTGGAAAACTGGGATATGGAAGTTTTGTTTTTTTTTTTTTTTTTTAAAGAGAGAGAATCTTTTTTTTTTTAAGATTTTATTTATTTATTTGACAGACAGAGATCACAAGTAGGCAGAGAGGCAGGCAGAGAGAGAGAGAGAGAGGAGAAAGCAGGCTCCCTGCACAGCAGAGAGCCCGATGCGGGACTCGATCGCAGGACCCTGAGATCATGACCTGAGCCAAAGGCAGAGGCTTAACCCACTGAGCCACCCAGGCGCCCGGGATATGGAAGTTTTTGACCATTATCCTGCCCCCAAACTCCTCCAGGTGATGGTGGCTCACTATGGCAGGAAGCCCCCCATCCCCACTGATTCTGATGTCATCCCCCCCCACACCGGGTGTGCGGGGGGAGGGGGAGCCAGGCCAACCAGTCTAAAGGGGCAGCTGCGACCCTGACCCACTCCAGCCCACAGTCCCTGCGCAGCACCTCAGCCCCAGGTTTCAAAAGGAGCCAAATTACCCAACTCAACCAAACCCAAAGCAAAAAAACCACCCCACTGCCTGCAGGCCAAACAAAATATGTACGCAGTTAAATGTAGCCACCGAGGAGCCGTAGGCTGTGGCCTCTGGCAGAGCTGGGATTTCGGTCAGGCCAGAGTGCGAATTCTGACTTTAACAGCCTGTGTGACTTGGGCATGTCCCTTACCCTTTCTAGGCCTCAGTTTTCTCACCTGGAAAATGGGGCTGGTGATAGTGCTGAGGGAGGAAGGAGCATATGAGTTATGTACCAGGAATATTTAGCACCGGGCTTGGGAAATGGCCCTGTAACTCCAGCACCCCCGGGGCCGAAGCCACCACCGTGCTGGACGTTCAGATACGGTGCATGCTTGTTAAGAAGCACTTAAAGGAGGGTGCCTGGGTGGCTCAGTGGGTTAAAGCCTCTGCCTTCGGCCCGCGTCATAGTCCCAGGGTCCTGGGATCGAGCCCCACATCGGGCTTTCTGCTCAGCAGCGAACCTGCTTCCTCCTCTCTCTCTGCCTGCCTCTCTGCCTACTTGTGATCTATCTGTCAAATAAAATCTTAAAAAAAAAAAAAAAAAAAAAGAAGCACTTAAAGGGTCGCGTGGGCAGCTCAGGTTAAGTGTCTGCCTTCGGCCCACGTCATGATCCTGGGGTCTTGGGATTGAGTCCCGCATCAGGCTCTTGCTCAGTGTGGAGCCTGCTTCTCCCTCTGCCTGCCATTTTGCTTGTGTGCTCGCACTCTGTCAAACAAATAAAATCTTAAAAAAAAAAGAAAAAGAAAAAAGAAGCACTTAAAGATTAAAGGACAATAAGGAGGGACTAAAGGACCAGGAAGTCAGATTAGCAAGGAGACTTTTACTTACTCCCAGAGCCTCAGCTCCCTCACTTATAAAATGGGCATAATGACAGTCCCCAACTTCCAATTGTCTGTTGAACAATTAAGTGAGTTGATAAGTAAAGTGCTTAGAACTCACGGGGCGCCTGGATGGCTCAGTAGTTAAGCATCTGCCTTCAGCTCAGATCATGATCCCAGGGTCCTAGGATCGAGCCCCGCATCGGGCTCCCTGCTCAGCGGGAAGCCTGCTTTTCCCTCTCCCACTCCCCCTGCTTGTGTTCTCTCTTTTGCTGTCTCTCTCTCTCTCTGTCAAATAAATAAATAAATAAATAAATCTTTAAAAAAAAAAAAAAACAAAAAAAAAAACTGTCCAGCCTGTGGGAACTGCTGTGTGGCGCCAGCTACCGTTAGCAGCCACATGTCTGTCGCGGTCCCCATCACTGGAGGATGTACGTTTAGGCGCCTGGGACCAGCCACACACACACAGAAGTGAAGTTCTTCTATGTAAATCATTGGTCAAACAGAGAAACCAAAGTGTCACTCTCTACTGACTTTTCAAACAGGCCCCCCCGGGCACAGTGGGCCCTTCTGGAGGCAGGAGGAGGGAAGCTGGGCTTAAAAGGGTTCCATGTGTTCCACAAAGAACTCTCGAAAATAAGATGAAAAAGATAGACAACCCCATTTTTAAAAATAAACATAGGACTTGAACAGGCATTTCATGAAAGAGGCTGTCCAAAGTGGCAATAAACACACAAAGAGGGGCTCAACTTCACTGGTCACTAGGGAAATGCAAATGAAAACGGCCACGAGAAAGCCCTCCCCGTCTAGTCTACAGAAAGGGCTGGGATTACAGCCCTGCAAAAGCCTGAGCATCGGCAAGGACCCGAACTTCCGCACGCTCTGGAGGGGCTGTAAGCGGGCAAAAGAGGTTTGACGAACTGCCTGGCATCACTTACTATAGATGAACACACACATACACACACACACACACACTGCAACCCAGAGGGTCCGCTGCTAGGTGTGCACACAGTGTCATACATGTGTGGTCATCAAAAGGCAAGTGCTACGTCACAGCAGCATTATTTACTTGTCATAGTCAAACACTGATAACAACCCAAGGTCCATTAACAGCAGAAGGGACTGTGAAAGCATTGTCTGTTCACACAGTGGTAGTTACACCGCAATGAGGATCAGGGAGCTTCGGCCACACAACCACATGCAGGACAGCGAGTGATGTGGTGGGAGCCGGATACGACAGAGGGTGTACATGTGAAATTCAAAGGCAGGCAAAATGAATCGAAGCTGTCAGCAGTCAGCTTAGCATGGTCATCCCTGGGAAGGGGGCAGGGACTGGCAGGGATAGTAACACATTTGGGGAAACTGGAAAAGCTTTGATTCTTGATCTGGGTGCTGATTATGTGGGCGTGTTCACTTTCTGAAAATTTACTGACTTGTACATTAGGATTCGTGTTTTTATGTCCTACTTCAATAAAAAGATAACATTAAAACAAATAGAAAATCCCAGGGGACCCTGTTGCTGGTTATCCCCTTTCCATCCCCCTTAGGAGAGTCCCAGCTTCTAGACCACAGATACTGCCAGTTCACAATCAGCTCAAAGAAACTCCCTCCAAATACCTCAGGGCGAGTTTCCCATTTCCTTCTCATCTCCCCTGGTATTTGGAAAGGGCCAGAAACTTCAGAGACCCAGAGACTCGCCGCCAGAGACAACGTCCTCCCATGCCACCACCCCCTCCACAGCTGTCTGTACTTGGAGTTTATATACCCCTGGTAGAGAAGGCAGCTCTTGCTCTAGAAAGTCCTTCCTTGCTTTGAGTTTGACCCACTAGAAACTCACTGCTTTGGCTCTATCTCCTAAACCTTCTTGGGGTGACTTTAACGAGTACTCACTTGAGAACAAAACAGGAAAAGGAAACATTTACTATCTGACCTGACATATTTAAATATTAGTCTATTTGCACTGGCCATTTCAAAAGCCCAAACCACTTCAAACATGACCATTAAAACGGTCAGTACATGTGGGAACCAAAGTGAAGCTTTGATTTTTTTTTTCTTTTACAAAAGAACCCCCCCCTCATAAACTAGACGGAATCCAACACTGCCATTTTTGCAAACCCCAGCGATATGACTGATGCAGGCGTAGATCCTGAGAGGATGGAAATACTGCACGGAAGGTTGGTGGGGGTCTTTACAGCACCCCGCCAGGCTCACCCACTGACGCTGGGCTCGGGGTGTGATGCCATATCAAGTATATACTGCACCTCCCCTGAAGTGTTTTCTAACTCCTTGCTTCAGAAAAGAAGTTAAAGCAGGATATGATTAAGACTTTAGAAATAAGGGGTGCCTGCGTGCGGGAATGGCTGCTCCGGCCTACTGGTGGCCTGAAGAGGGGCGGAGCATTAATTACAATTAATTACAGCCTGGCAGGAAAAAAAAAAGACTTTAGAAATAGAAGAATAAAAGCAATGAAAATGATGCCATAGGGAGCCTGGGTGGCTCAGTTGGTTAAGCGTCTGCCTTTGGCTCAGGTCATGATCCCAGGGTCCTGGTACAGAATCCATTCAGGGGGGATCCTGCTTCTCCCTCTGCCCCTCCCACTGCTCACACTCTCTCTCTCTCAAAAATAAATAAAATCTTAAAACAATATTTTTTAAAAATGATGCCAAAAGGAAACAAACAGACACATTCTGAATGTGGGACATTTCCCAGAATTGATCTCTTCAACTAGTCAGTGGCATAAAAAAGGGAGGTTTTACTACAGAGGTTATGTGGACGTATACATTCAACAAAGTCATCAGGTTTGGGGTGCCGGGGTGGCTCAGTTGTTAAGCGTCTGCCTTCGGCTCAGGTTATGATCCCAGGGTCCTGGGATGGAGCCCCATATCGGGCTCCTTGCTGAGCAGGAAGCCTGCTTCTCCCTCTCCCACTGCCCCTGCTTGTGTTTCCTCTCTGGCTGTGTCTCTCTATCAAATAAATAAATAAAATCTAAAAAAAAAAAAGTCATCAGGTTTACACTTAAGAACAACTGTATGCAAATTTTGTATGCAAATTTTATCTCCGTTTTTGAAAGGAGACTTAAGGGATTTAAAAAGTGAATGGGGGCGCCTGGGTGGCTCAGTGGGTTAAGCCGCTGCCTTCCGCTCGGGTCATGATCTCAGGTCCTGGGATAGAGTCCCGCATCGGGCTCTCTGCTCAGCAGGGAGCCTGCTTCCCTCTCTCTCTCTCTCTGCCTGCCTCTCTATCTACCTGTGATCTCTCTCTGTCAAATAAATAAATAAAATCTAAAAAAAAAAAAAAATAAATAAAAAGATTTAAAAAGTGAATGAAAAGTGTAAATCTCCCAGAGATTGTGATTCCAGTATAATAATGGCAAAAAGATTTTTTGAAAGGACAATAGAGTAATGTACCTATTGACTAGGCAGCATGTGAACACGAGTAACTGTTAATTTTGAGAGTTGTTATGAAAGAAAATACCTTTTTTAGAGATAAGATATTTTAGAGATAAGATAATGAGAGTTCTGAGATATGCTTTAAAATACTTTAATTATAGGGATTTATGGGTCAAGTGTCATAATGTCTGTAACTTCCTTTCAAATGCACCTGTAAAAATATACATTTACATGCAGAGAAAAGGATATAGAGACAAAGACAGAAACAGAGATTCAAAAAAATGTGGCAGACTGTTAAGATTTGATGACTCTAGAAGGGAAATGGTTTTCACTATAAGATTCTTTTAACTTTTCTACAGATCTGAACGTTTTCCTCAATAAAAGGGTGGGAGAAATTCTTCAGCAACGACAAAAAAAGAGAGGGAAGGAAGGAAAAAAGAAGAAAGAAAAAAGAGAGGGAGGGAGAGAGGGAAAAAGAGAAAAATCTCAACAATTCTTTAATCTGGGTGATGGGTATCTGGAGGTTCATCATACTTTTCTCATAGTTTTGTATATGTTTAAAATTTTTGACAATAAATTAATAATTTGTTATTAAAAAAAAAGCCACAGCCACGATCTGGCCCTCTTCCTCCCAGTGCAGCATTTCCCGTGGAGCTGCCTGGCCCATGGCGCCTTCCCAGTGCAGCGAGGTGGCCGCTCCGGCTATCCTGAGCTCGCAGAGGAGGAAACGGCTCAGAGGAAGAAGGCTCAGAGAGGCCTTCCCAGCTGTACACACAGTATACAGTACACAGTACACAGCCAATCCTCGGATTCCAGAACCTGCCTGGAAGCACCCCAAAACCTTGTCTCATCCAGACAGAAACTCATGCTAACTCTGTTCAGGTTCTGTTCACACCACCACCCCATGGAATGATGAAGGCCACATCGTACGGTTTGGACAAACACTTCTCGAGCACCTGCTGTCTTTCCAGCAGCACCTCCTCCTGCACCCAGTTCCTCTGTCCTAGCAGCTGAAGCCCCAACCAGACTCAGCTCCCGGCTGACCCGGCTGCTTCCTCACAGAAAAACCCATACTCTACCTGCAGCTCCCCAACCTCACTCCTCAGTCGGACACTCCGGCTCTATTCTTCCCTGCTGTCTGACCTTGGGCAAGTGACCTCACATCTCTGAGCCTTGCTCTTCTCCCCTGCAAAGTGGGGCCAACAACAGCACCTACCTCATAGGGTTGTTGTGAAAAGCAACTGAGATAATGCAAGGAAAGAACTCAGCATGGTGCCTGGCACACAGCAAGTACAGTGTAAACATTCCTTTTCACCATCTGGCCTCGCGTCTCCCTCCTTCCCTTCCTTACCTCGGTCTACTTACCCACCCACCATCCCTCGTCTCCCCTCTGGCTGGCTGCCTGAAGACGGCTACTGCCTGGGCCAGCCCGTGGCTCATGCACTCTTCTGACAGTGAGACCCCTGGCAGCCCGCCACCCCCACTGGCTGCCCCCCACCCCGGACTTACCCCCTGGGAGTGCAGATACTCCACGGTTTTGCTGATAGTGTGCAGGACAAAGCTGGCCTCCCGCTCGGAGAAGAATTTCTGCCGCAGGATCTTGTCTAGCAGCTCCCCACCCCGCATCAGCTCTGTCACCAGATACACGTGCTTGCCATCATCGTACACCTGCCGGAGAGCTCAGTGTCAGGGCCCTCCCCTCCATGCCGGGCCTGGGCCCCTTGGTTACCCGTTCACCAGGCCTGGGGAGAAGGAAGGAACCTCGGACACGTGTTCTACTCTGTGCTTCAGTGGCCCTCGTGGGGCCTTCACTTCTCTGGGCCCCTGTCCTCCCCAGACAGGAGGATACTGACCCTTTCCTCCTGGGGCAGGAAAGCAGTCAGAGAATGCCCGAGTCTAAAGTGGAGGGCCTTGGGGGACAGCCAGACTGGAGGCACGAAGATCCTTCCCTCCCATGAGCAGAGGAGAATTAGAAATCAAAGTCCTGAGACAAATCCCAGAGCTGAGTGCCCCAGACCCCATCCCGGTCTCAAGGCCCCCTCCCCCACTCACGTCTTTCAGAGTGATGATGTTTGGGTGCTGCCCGTACCGCAGAAGAATCTCAATCTCTTCTGAGGGATCCCGTTTGCTCTTGTCGATGACCTGAGGAAAGGGGGTACGTGGGCAAAATCAGGGGGACATTCTCCGGAGTCCCTCCCTGCCACGGAGCCCACACTGCAGGACTTGGGGGGAGTCTCAGCCACATACCTTTCAACCACCCGCAGAGCCAAAGGCACCCACCCTCCCCCACCAAAGGGCCACGGCTACACTGGCCTCCCCCAGCCCAGCAGCCTTGGCTGAGACACGGTCAAGAGGCTCACCTTGACAGCGTACTCCATATTCGTGGCCTTATGGACACAGCGCTTGCATACGGAGTAGGAGCCCACACCAATCGTCTCCTTTACGATGTAGCCATCGCTAAAAACCAGGTTTTTCCCATGGAGTTGCTGCAGGAAACCAACAGGTGGGGTTGACTCTCCGCTCTAGAATGCGGGGCTCGTCCCCCAGCACCCACGGCCTTGGCTCAGGGGAGGTGGCACCAGGCAAGAGCCGGAGGCCTGGGGCCGCATCCTGTAACCTCGAGCAAGAATCTGACCTGCTCAGGGATGCCTGGGTGGCTCAGTGGGCTAAAGCCTCTGTCTTCATCTCAGGTCATGATCCCAGAGTTCTGGGATCAAGCCCTACATCGGGCTCTCTGCTCAGCAGGGAGACTGCTTCCTCCTCTCTCTCTCTGCTGGCCTCTCTGCCTACCTGTGATCTCTGTCTGTCAAATAAATAAATAAAATCTTAAAAAAAAAAGAAGAAGAAGAAAAAGAATCTGCCCCGCACAGGGCCTCCGTTTTCTACTCTATATGGGCATACGCCGTGGCTCTGGGCGTGGTCAGGCCGGGGTGACGGGGACAAGCAACAGAGCCATCCCACACAGGTCAAGAGGCCTGTGGCTCTGAGAAAGCTGGGCAGGCCTGAGGGACATAGGAGCCCTGAGCTAGGTCCTGGCTCTGCCACTTCCTGTGAAATTGGGTGAGCTGCCTCCCCATTCTGGGGCGTCAGAGCCCACATCATCTAAAGGTTCGAACCACTAACAATAGCAAATGCTTCTATAGCACTTGGTCACAGGGCTGGCACTATTCTCAGCACCCTCCAGCAGGGACCACAGGCCCTGACAGTCCTGGTTCATGCCTGTCGTCCTTGTATCCTGTCTGGTTTAGTGTTTATCTTGGACAAAGATGTCCCAGTTGTATAATAAATTAGAGTCACCTTAACTCTACACACACAACAACCTATGGAGAAAGGTTCTCTCATCAGCCCCATTTATAGCTGAGGAAATGGAGGCCCTGAGAAGGTAAAAGTCTCCCTCAAAGTCCCTTACCTTGGAAGCTTTGAACCCAGGCCATGAGCTCTAGAGTCTACACTCAGGACTCCTAATTCTAAGTTTCCCACAGAGCTGGGAAAGTGCACTCATGCGGGACAAACGTGAGGAAACATGAGCCCTCTGCCCCCATCCCCGTCAGGGACCTACCAGCCACCCCACAGCCCCACCACCCTGGGCACCCCCTTGCATTTATTCATCTAGGCTCTACCACGTCTCTGGCCCTGTGCTGGGAAATTTCGATCCATGTTGCCATCCAAGCAGAGAAACTGGGGCCCAAGGAGGTTGGGGGGCCCAACGGACTCGGGGTGACAGTCAGGATTTAAACTCCAGGAAGCCTGGTGGCTTCCAGGCAGAAAAGACAACAGAGCAGCAGTCTCCTGCCCCCTCACCTGTACCACTGAGTGCAGTGGTGCCTGCGTGGCCCGAGGCTTGCCATCGTCCTCCATCAGGCCAGTGGCCACGAAGCTGAAGCCACGGAAGAGCTGATGGGCGCCAGCGCTGGGGGGGATGCCTGGGGAGTCTGTGGGGTGGGAGGGGGTGTGTGACCCTGAGAAGGCACCCTTGACCTGGAAGCAGTTCAGCAGAGGGAGACCACGGGGCTTCCAGGCCTGCCTTAACAGCTGGCTATGGCGGGGTTTGGGCAGGCCACTCATGCCAGGCCTCAGTTCATGTGTGTTCAGACCAGCCCAGCCCTGACACACAAGAAACAGAAAAGAACCCCCTCCACACTGGGCGTCTGGCCCAAGCCAAGATACTCCATCCCTTTCTGGAGGCCTCCTCCCTCGGGCCCTCCTCCTTCGGGCCCATCTTCTGTGCAGCACCAGGAGGGACAGTCCCAACTATAAATCCAACCCTCGCCTGAACCCTTCAAATGCTCCCCTCTGCCCTCAGAAAAAAGCCCAACTCCTCGGCCTTGTGATCCATCCCTGCTCTGCAGCTCAGCCTCACTGGACTCCCAGGTCCTCATAGGAGCCCCTGAGCCCCCGCACATGCTGTTCCCTCGAACCGGGTACTCCACGGCTTCTGAGTGCTTCACGGCTCGGCTGTCACGCTCCCCTCTGAGAAACTCTGCCTGAGGCTGCTCCTCCAGCTCCCCACCCCCATGCAGCTGTAGTAGTCACACTGCCCCGCAGTCTTCACATCTCCCCCCTAACTGCAGTTGGAGCCATGGCAAGGCAGGGCCAGCCCCCCGTGGCTGACCGCTGGCACACACAGCAGGAACCGGGTACAGACGGGTCAGACACATGAATCGAGATGGGACAAACTGTTGAAGTGCTCAGCTCCCTGACATCAGAGATGTGCAAGCCACAGTGAGAAGACCACCCCTTCTGCTAAAACCCATCCATCTGGGAATCCTTCCAGAACTAACACTCCCCCTGCAGTATCTGGCCAATATGTTGGGATTTATCTAACTCCCTCTCAGAAGCCCCCTCTTTGGCTTCTCGCAGGAACTGAAGGGGTCTGTGGCTGAGCCCATGTTGTAGATGAGTACACTGAGGTCCAGCGATCAGAACAGCCACAGGCAATTCCCACACTTGCCCTGACCTGTGGGCGCTGTCACCTCTGTTCCGCCAGACTCTCTCCACCTCATGTTTTTGCTGGGTCGGATTCTTTAGCCCTGACGTGAATGTGAGCCTCCTGTGTTCGGTCTTCCCAGTGGGCTGGAGGACGCCCGAGGCAGGGAGCCTGACTTTTCCACTGTGGCCTTAACCACCCACCCCCCTACCCCCTCACCCAGATACAAAGAGCCTACAGAGCCCTGGGGTGGGAGGGTCAGACCAAATAAGATAGGGACAAAGAGTCAGAGATCTACCCTCCGGTCGGCCCACACGCCTAGGCCTGTCTGTGTCTCTGGCCACCCCTCCGTCCCAAGGGGCCCCCGACTGCCTGCTTCCCTCCTGCACCAGCCCAAGACAAACCGAACCACAGACGTACCCTTGGGTGTGCGGGACGTGAACTCAGTGTCAAAGTAGAAGGTATCATCGGGTTGTGCCACAGCTGGCTTGAAGGGCGGCTTGATCTCACGACGGTATAGCTTCTACAAGCGGAGGGGGGCACCCCAGTCAGCACGGCACCCCCAACAGCCCACCAGGAGCCTCAGGTGGGAGAAGGTAACTTGGCTGTGCAGACAGGGAGGGGCACCACTGCTGGGCCCTGGGAGGGCAGCCCTGCCTCCGAGGCCATGCTGCCGCCCTCTGCTCCACCTCTGGGGCCCTGGTTGGTAGAAGCCCCCCCTCCCCCACAGGCGAAGCCCTGACTGGGGCTCTGGGGTGGACAGACACACTCACATTCCAGTCAATGGTAGAGTAGAAGGCATGCCGCTTGATCTCCTCTGCCCCGTCAGGGCCGGAGCCTGAAAGAGTCCAGATGAAGGGTCTGCCCCTGGACCATCCAAGCCCCCAGATGCCCATCCTGTTTGCTGTGTGACCCAGACCTGCGTGGTCTGGGACCAGTGGCTGCAGTAGTCTACTGGGAGCATGGGGGACGATGGGCTCCCCCTGCCCCGAATCCACCCAGCCATCACCCCAAAGGCCTACTGCCCACTCGGCATTTTCCACTTTCTGGAGACCCTTATGATCAAGCTCCAGGGTACTAACACAAGAAGAAAGAACCAGCAAGTCAGACAACTTGCCCAAGGCCACACAGAACAGAAACTGGCCTTGTTCTGAGATCTGCAAAAGCCCCCCATCTCCCTTCCAGCCAGGCCTCCTCTCTGTTGCTCTTATCCCATGTCCTTGTCCGCCACTGGGCAAGCTCTCAGTCCATCCAACCCCAGGGACCCAGACTGGACCTTACAAAGCTGGTCATGGTCCAGAGGAACCCAGGAGCCAAGGAGCCAAGACATACCGAACATCTACTACACACCAGGCACGTTCATGCAACTTCACTTAGTCAGCAGGGCTCAAGAGCATCATCTCCCGTGGAGACGAGGACCCGGAACTCTGGGAGGTGAAGCCAACTGCCTTGGGTCACTTAGCTCATAAATGGCCCTCATTCAACAAATATTTATGGAGGGACTGCTGTGTGCGGGGCGGTGAGGACCTGACACGGGGCCAGGATTGGGACCTAAGCCTTCTGCCTCTTGAGCTCACGCTCTTTCTCTTGTGCCAGCAGCCTTGGCGAAGGAGCTGTGGCGGTGGGGGGGGGGGGGGGGGCGGCTCCATCCTTGTCCCCAGGGAGAGTGGGGATGACTCAGTTCCTGCCTTCCCCATACACACAGGTCACCCCCCGCAACAAACACCACACATGGAGCCCGAAAGCAGGGTGGCCCGCGGCATTGTCTGCCCACACAAAGGACAACAGCCTCTTTCAGCCCAGATGTGGCTCTGTGGCCTAGGCTGCAGCTGTGGCCCGCTCCCCTCCCGAGCTGGGGCTGCTTACCAAGCCGGTTGGCAGGATTCCGCTTGAACAGGGCCCGCAGGAGGCTCTGGGCTTCTGTGCTCAGAAACTGGGGCATGCCTAGCTTCGCCCTAAAATAGCCCCCAGGTCTCATCAGGGCTGAGCCCATGCCCAGAGGCCCTGTCTCCCCTCCCCGTTCTGTCTAGGTTGAATTTCCAGCTCAATCCAGACAAACCATCAACTAACTCAGGGATTCCCCGCCCAAGCCCGGGAAATCATAAGGCTTATCCCAGAGGAGGGTCTCAATGGGGAAACCTGGGGCAGGTACAGGGCATTTTTCTGGCCCCCAGGCTGGGGCCAGCATCGGGGGAGCCCTGAAAATGTCAGGGCATGGCTGGTGCTTACTTCAGAATCAGCGTCATGGTCTCCTTCCGGTCCTTCCCCTGGAAGGGCAGGGAGCCGGTCAGCATCTCAAACTGCAAAGGACAAGGGTCTGTGAGGCTCTGGTCTCCATCTCCCATGTCCCCCACCTCCTCCCACCCAGGCCACTCAGTTCCTTTCCCAGAGTTCTTGCTGGACTGTGGCAGGGCCCCCCGGATCAGGAATCGTGACCAGCTCTCTTTCTCCTTCCAATCAGAACACTGAAAGCAGTGCTAGGGGGCTGAGGCTGGGGAATTCCTTCCTCCCAAGGAAGGAACCTGTGCCTGCGGGAAGGGTGAGGCAGTTTGGCGGGGAGAAGACAGGAGAAAGTCATAGACACTATGAACCCCCTCACTGTACAGATGGGAAAACTGAGGCCTGCAACATGGGCTGAATGCTTCAGCCCTGTCTGGGCACTCACCATCAACACCCCGTAGGACCACCAGTCCGCGCTGTGGGTATGGCCCTGGCGGTTGACAACCTCGGGGGCCATGTACTCCACCGTCCCACAGAAGGAATAGGCTTTTTTCTCATGGTCAATGGCCTCTTTGCTCAGGCCAAAGTCTGTGGCAAGGAGGGCAAGAGGACACATCTTTAGGAACCCCCTGCCTTCCTTGCTGCCAACCCCTGCGCACCCAACCCCCCTGCCCACAGGCCTGAGGGCATCACCCCCGTGACACTCGGGAGGAGGCTAAGGCCGTGAGACTTAGGTGACTTGCTCAAGGCTACCTAGTGGGGAGCTAGGGTTCACACCCACACCATCCAAGTCTAGGGCCTGGGCTTCTAACCACTTCCAAGGGTGTGGCACAGCCTCTGAGGAAGGATCTCCTGGTTCTTAGCCCAGGCCTCTCAAGAGCCCCTTCCACCCTCTCCTGGGACCTGAGGAGGGGAAGCAGGGGCCCTCCACTTACCAGTGAGTTTGATGTGGCCCTCCTCGTCCAAAAGGATGCTGTAATGGAGAGATAAGGGGTCAGGCCCTTCAGCTGTGGCCCTTGGGGTCTGTGACACCAGGGGGGCTGTGGAGGGTGGGCCCAGCCCAGAGAAGGTGACCCACCCAGATCGACCTGAGGAGAGGCAGATGGAGCAGGCTGGTGCAGAGGTGTTGCCTGCCTTCTTTGCTAATCCTTGGAACAACGGGCTGACGCAGGTACTATTAGGGCCCTATTGCAACAATTGGGGAAACTAAAGCTCAGGGAAGTTAAGTAACCCTACACAGCCACAGAGCTAACAGGTGGTAGAGATAAGACTCGAATTCAGGTCTGCCTAATGCTAAAACCAGGTGTCATTCCAGCCAAGCACCTGCCCCTGGCTCCCCCAAGTTACCGTCTAAGGATTGATATTAAGGAAAATTCTAGAGAGGATCATAACAAGGAAGGACCTTCCGTGATGGCATCTCAGACATTACACTGGATTAGCAAAAAACATAGGCAATCACCAGCACAGAAGAGCCCCGGCCTTGTCAACGGCAGCCCCCCGAGGTGGGCCTGCTGCCACCACCAGCCCACTCCACCCATCTGTTCATGGGGCACCCAGAGAGAGAGAGAGAGACTTTGTTGGGGAAAGTCCCGCCCACCCATCGGGCAATACCCCAGGGCCGGCCTCTGTACTCCCTAGGGCGGCTGGTGTGGAGGCCAGGCTTCACTCACTTTTCAGGCTTGAGGTCCCTGTAAATGATGCCCAGGCTGTGCAGGTGGTCCAGGCCCAAAGCCAGCTCAGCCAGGTAAAACTTCACGTCCTCCTCCGTGAACATCACCTACAACAGGCAGGCAGGGGCGTCAGATGGGGGCGTCTCTCCCTCAGGAGCTAGGGTGCTGGGCACTCGGCAGCCTCCTGGTCCTCAGGGCCCCTCCTGGGGAGGACTTTCAGACACCCCCGGGCCACATGCTCTTCTCTTTATAAAGGGGGTTGAGTGTGAAATGACTCACATACAAGTCACTCGTTGTGGCATTGTTCTGAAACAGCAGAAAGGTTGCAAAGGGCCCCCGGGTGGAGCAGGAGACTGGACTGAACTGTCTATCCCGCGCATGCGGCCATAACCGCATGGGGAGTCTCTCCAGGTTCTGATATGGATCGATCTCTAAGATATGCTGTCTCGAGCAAGGCAAAATTCAGAACGGTGTATACAGGGCAGTACTTTTTGTGTAAGAAAATGGGGGTTGGAATTCAGAACGTGTAGCAGAATGGTTGGTATGACTAAAGAAACATGGGGTGCTTAAAAAAGAAATCAATAAAAATGTTTACCTATGGGGGGGTAGAGGGACTAGGGTGGGAGGAAGACTTCTCAATGATATTTTTCTTTTCAATCATGTAAACGTATTACCTATTCAAACATTAAAATAACATTTAAAAAATCTTTTAGAGTTTGCTTCTCTTCTAAAGTCTGACTTGTATTAATGGTCCCGCTTTTATATCTGTCTCCAATTATTTTAGGTCCGCTAAAATCCTTTTGGTAAGGGGCACCTGGGTGGCTCAGTCGGTTGGGTGTCTGCCCTCGGCTTGGGTTATAGTCTTGGGGTCCTGGGATGGAGCCCCACGTTGGGCTCCCTGCTTGGCGGGAAATCTGCTTCTCCCTCTTCCCTCCACCTCTGTCCCTCCCACTCATGCTTGCTCTCTCTCTCTCTCTCAAATAAATAAAATTAAAAAAAAAATCACATAGGGCATAATGTTAAAATATCTAGATTTCTGGGAGAATTTGGGCTTCTTCCCATTCTCACAGCCCTGCCCGGGGCAGCCCCAGAAGAATGGAGGTGGAGGGCTGAAAGACCCCTTAGCTCTCAGGAACGAGGATGGTGTCAGACACAGGGCCTGAGCCTCCTCACCCACCCCAGGAGAAACTCTGGGGCTTGGTCAGGGCATATGCTCTGTCCCAGGGTAGGTTCCTAGGTCTGGGCAGGCCTGGATGGGTCCCAGGTCCAAGCCACACTGGCCACGTTCTTCACAGAGCTCTGGAATGAGAGGCCTCATCCCTCCACCTCCATCCCGGGGCCCTATGGCAGTGGGGTGTCAGCTCACCTCTTTAGAGAGCCGCGTGAAGAGGTCCCCGCCACGCAGGAAGTCCAGAATAAGATAGAGCTTTCCCTCAGTCTGGAAGGCTGGGGAGAGGGGAAAAGGCAATGGGGGAGCCAGTCGGGCCTTGGGCCCTGCCCCTCTGCCCTAAGCTCCCTTGGCCTGCTGGGGGTGGGGGCAACATCCAGGAAAGGCAGCAGTCCACAGGCAGGACAGGGCTGGCAGGCAGGCTGGGAACTCAGGGAGGATCTGCGTGTGGTCTTACCATAGTGCAGCTTCACCACAAACGGGTGATTTACATCCGCTAGGATGTCTCTCTCCATCTTGGTCCGAACGCGGTCACGCACTGGCCAGAAGAGAAAGGCAGTCATGGAGAATCTGGCCCCCCGAAACGATCATCCCCAAGCTCTGGCTAAGAAGAGATCTCTTTTTCCACGCATTCCTCACACCTCATGGGAGTGCCCAGGGCTGGGCCCCAGGCGCCCTGCCCATTCCTCACACCCCACCTCTGCCCCATTCAATCCAGCCAGTCTGAGCAATCTGTTCTGTCCTGTGTGCTCTTAACCTTTGCCCCCAGGGCTCCCCACAGCAGGATGCTTTTACCAGCCCCCTCCCCACCTGGCACCAAAAAATCCCTAATGTCGGTCTGAAGGATGGGGATATAGTCACTTGGGAGCTAGTTAGTCAGATTCCTTTCCTTGGGCCTAAAATTCAGATTCATGAGCCTAAGCAGGCACTCTCACATATTTTTCTTTCTTTTTTTTTTTTTTTTAAGAATTAAAGTCCTGGGGCACCTGGGTGGCTCAGTGGGTTGAGCCTCTGCCTTCAGCTCAGGTCCTGATCTCAGGGTCCTGGGATCGAGCCCCACATTGGGCTCTCTGCTCAGCAGGGAGCCTGCTTCCCCCTCTCTCTCTCTGCCTGCCTCTCTGCCTACTTGTGATCTCTCTCTATGTCAAATAAATAAATAAAATCTTTAATAAAAAGAAAAAAGAATGAAAGTCCTTAGGGCACCTGGGTGGCTCAGGTGGTTAACTATTTGCCTTTGGCTCAGGTCATGATCCTAGCAGGTTCCCTGCACAAGCTCCCTGCTCAGTGGGGAGCCTGCTTCTCCCTCCCACTCCCCCTGCTCGTGCTCTCTCTGTCAAGTAAATAAAATCCTTTTAAAAAACAAACAACAAAAAAAAAACAAGAATAAAAGTCCCTAGGCATTCTGATCACCAGCAGCTTCTTCTTTGACTCAGCTCAGGCCTCACCTCCTCGAGGAAGTCTTCCTTCAACTGCCAGACTGACTGAGCGTCCTCTCTCCTACAGTGCTTGCGCTTGCCCCTTCAGAGCACTTTTCACCCTCTCCTTTAATTTCCTCGTTTCCTTCATCAGACGCGGCATGGGCCATGCTGGAGCCGGACTATTCCAGCCACTGTTTCCCAAATACACCTTACATTTTTACACTTTTGCTCAGGCAAAGACCTTCTCCTTCCTGGGGTATCTTTTCTCTACCATTTTTAGTCTGGAGAACTCCTAACTCATCCTTCAAGGCACAGCTCAGGTGGCCCCTCCTTATGTGAGCCTACCCTCTGAGACCGTAACCCACCAGTCCCCAGGCTCCCCACTCACAGCCCCAACTGCCCCACACTGCAGGCTTGACTGGGCCACTCGCACCCTGGCCTGGGAGGCCTTCAGAGCAGTGACCAAGTCCTCCGCCCTCCCTGCCATGGCTCCCATCATCCCTCCTGGGGAATGACTTCTACCCCTACCAAGCTGGCGTGAGGGCATCAAAGCTACAGCACCCCACAAACAACCCTTCACGGGCCACAAGACCCCTAAAGTCTACAAGGTCAACACTTCTGATCCTCCCCACCTCACCCCAACCAGGGCCCACTCCCCCCACCACCCGCTGGTCAGTGTGGCTGCTCTCGTTCCCAGACTGCTCAAAGGGTCACTGCCCAGCCCAAAATCCACCACCACCCACCGTCATGCCCTTTGTGAGCCTTGGAATGCCAGACCTGGCCTTGGGCTCCCTTCTGAACCTCCCTGCTCTCCATCTCTGTGGCTCTGCCTCAACTTCCCCTCTCCTACCCTCCCTGTCTCCCAGACTCCCTGCCTCTTCCTTCACACCCTTCTCCACCCTGAGAGGTCTCCCTCAGCCTTCCAAGCATGAAATAGCTCTCCCAGCTCATGTCAATGCCAGGCACTTGAGGACCCCTGCCACAAACACACGTACTTCCTCCTTGCCTCCCTTCCAGATCTTTATCTTCAGCTACGGCAATGGGTGCTTGGCTCTGGGAAAGAACGGAGGGATGAGGCTAATCCCCCAGAAGTCTTTTCTTTGAAACAGACGCTGTCTTTGCCATGACGTGGGAGGGGGGTAAGGGGAGGCTGAGGACAGACCTGTTTCTCTACCTTCAGACCAGGTGCTCCTGGAAATAGAGCCATCTCCTCCATCAGACCCAACACTCTGGAGAACAGGGCTGTCTCCCTCAATCCTGTGCCCAGCTTGGGCTCTGCATGGGGAGGCGACCTTCACTCACCTTTCAGCGTTGCCTTCTTTAGTACCTTCATGGCATACAGGTGCCCACTGTCAGGTCGTGTGACCTTCCGCACCAGGAAGACCTGAGAATGCAACAGGGAAAAGGCAGAGGAGAAGCTGGGGAGGCCTGTTAGCTCCCATCCCCCAGGCCCTAGGCTGACCTCTAACTTCCCTGAGCCCCAGGTTGAACTTTTGCCCTCCCTGGGTACCAAGGTGACCTCCTGTCCTCCCCTGAGACCCATCAACCCCTGCCCTCTGATCCTGAACCCCAAGGGGACCCCTCACCCCCACCTCTGACACGACCAGTGCAGCAGTCCCAGTTGCGGGCCCAGGACTCACTTTGCCAAAGGATCCCTGGCCCAGAACCTTGAGCAGCTCAAAATGGGACGGGTCGGCCTTCTCAGAGCCAGCCTTGACGTGGTGCGTGATGGAGATCTCCTTGAGGATGCCCTCATCCTAATGGGAGGGATAGAGCTGGTGAGCACAGGGGGCCCATCCAAGCCCCCTCCCCCTGGAGACAGGGCTCTGCTGGCCACACCAGACAGCTGTACCGACAGGGCTGGCCTCCTCTTCGTCAATGCCCCAAGGGCCTCAAGGGCCAGGGACGGTCAAACCACCAAGTGCCGCGTCAGGTGAGGCCCTGCTCCCACCGCTCCTGCTACTCTGACCCGGGGAGGCCCAAGGAGATGCCCAGGCATGGCACGAGTTGTGCCTGTGGGTCTCCCTTCCCCCTGCTGCAAAGGTTTTGCTTTTGCCACAGTAGGAAGTAGAGCTTGTTCTCATCCCGGGGAGGCAGAGCTGGGCTTTTCTTTCTGTCAGAGTGGATGATAGGATCCTTCTGGCCAGAAGGATGGCTCAGAGTCACAGGGACTCAAAGTCCACCAGAGACTACCCACACGAACCCAGTAAGTGCCAGTCTGAGCTGGCCAGGAGCTGAGGCCAAAGACTCGACGAGCCCACCCCCGCTCCAGCTTTGAGACTTCCATCATAGGAATCTACTAAAAACCCCTTGCCAGGTCCTAGCTCTTCTGGGACCCTCCTGCCCTCCCTTCAATCAGCCGCTGGTACCCTGGAGCTCAAAGCACCTCCTTACTTCCCCAGGAAGCAAGTCTGGGCAGGGGCCAGTTGTCCAGCCGAGCCAGGCCGGGGCCAGGAGAGCCGGAAGCCAACTGAGGCCAAACTCGCCGTCCAGGCACCTGCTCCAAGGGCCCCAGCCAGGCCGGGACCAGACATCTGGGCGCACTCACCGAGTCCCGCCTGGGGCCACAGCCAGGGCCAGGGGCAGGCAGAGAGGTCTGGCTGGTCTGGGGCCGCTGCTTCCTGGGCAGCCAGGGGAGCAGGGCCCAGAGCCGCAGGCGGGGCGGCTTGGGAGCCTGCTCCATCCGCCCGGCAGGGCCAAGGCACCATGGCAGGAGCAGGCAGCGTCGGGGGCCGCCTCGGAGGTGGCCAGGCCCAAGGCGGATGTGCAGGGTGAGGGCGGGGGCTGGGCCCAGCTCAGGGCCGCCAATCACCCGGGGCCTGTGGTTTCCCAGCTCCAGGCCTACAATCTTACCACGGTCCCTTCCTCTCTTGCCCCCCCTCTCCACTGCCTGCGGGCCGCCCTCTGGCCCTGTCCCCCTCATCCTGCCCGTGGGCCTGCAAAGGGAAAGCCCCATGCCAACACAGCTGCTGAGGGCTAGATGGGTACCTGACGGGCAGAGACAGGCATCTAACGTGTAAAGGCGGATGAGGGGAGACACCCAACAGGCAGAGGCGGGCATCCACAGGTAAAGACGGGTGAAGGTGGGCAGCTGTCAGGCAGCAGTGGGTGGGGACATCGGCCCACGAGGCAGGGACGGAGGGGGACACACACCCAGCCAGCAGAGGTAGGAAAAGCACACACACAACAAGCAGAGACAGATGGGGACACGTACCCAACAAAGCTAAGGCAGGAGGGGACCCATACTTAACAGGCAGAGGGGCCCAGAGCATACATCCAACAGGCAGAGACAGAAGGGGACGTGAACTCAACAGGCAGAGACAGATGGGGACCCAACAGGCAGAGACAGATGGGGGCTGGCATCCAACAGGTGGAGACAGATGGGGACTCGTACTCAACAGGCAGAGACAGAAGGGGACACAACTCAACAGACACCCAACATGTGACATGTACCCAACAGGTGAAGACAGGCACTCCTCAGGTGGAGACAGAGATGGGGACCCGGTAAGAGAGGCGGGTGGGTCACAGAAAGAGAAAGCCAGTCAGTGAGGCCCAGGGAGACCAACAGACATGCAGGCCAGACACACAGAAAGCCAGCTCCGAGACTCAAGGGCAGAGCTCCAGTTCTTGCTGGTCTGCTGGGGGCTGGGGGAGAAGGTGAGGGGACATCACCCCACATCTGGGGCAGCAGTCCCATCTTTGTGGCAGACACCCCTCTGAGTCTCATCCCTGCAGGGCCTGCGGAGGGCCCAGCACCGATGCAGTGGGCGAGAGGACCATCTCCTGAGTGCAAGCTGATAGCTTTGTCTCTGATCCAAATTCCCCAAATCCGCTATCCCCACTGCAGATACAGGCAGTTGAGGCCCAGAGGCCAGTGACTCACGCCGGCTGAGAGCAGACCGGTGGCAGAGCCGGCTAACACTCAAATCCTTCCCCTAGTTACTGCCTGGCTTGGGGTCAGCGGGCCT
The DNA here is from genome assembly GCF_922984935.1 of Meles meles. Classification (NCBI taxonomy): domain Eukaryota; kingdom Metazoa; phylum Chordata; class Mammalia; order Carnivora; family Mustelidae; genus Meles; species Meles meles. The sequence goes on from NC_060066.1 coordinate 197,474,533, forward strand.
TCAGTGCCAGGACGGGGTGAGCAGGGAAGTCAGCCAGAGCCCTGCCCTGCTCATCCGATCCCACCCCCTCTCTCAACACCGGGGTCAGTCCAGGGACGTCCCATTCTAGGTCTGGGACCCGACAGACACAGCCCCATCTTCAGGCGACCTTGAACACCCACAAAAGTTGCAGCCACAAGAAGCTGCAGGCTCTGCAGGCTTTGCAGACCCCTGAGGAGAAGCCTGGGCAGGACAGGCAGAAAGCCTGACTCAGAGAGGGGCTGAGGCGAGCCGAGGCCACACAGCAGCCCTTGCCCACCCCGCCCTGAGGTTTGAGCCTCCGCTCGCCTGCCTCTGAGGACACTCCCTGGGGACAGAAGCAGTCACCCGGAAACCCCAGGGGACAGAGCCACTCCCAAACCCATTCCTTGCCCAGGGTCATGGGGACAGAGACTAGGCAGACCAACCCTCTGCTCACCTTTCTGGGACAGGGGAGTGAGTCTCTCTCACCCCTGGGGAAATCTGCCGGGGTCTGCATGGTGGGGCTCAAGCGGTGGCCAAAGGGCCCCGGTACTCCTCCACTTCTGCTTTTTCAGCCTTCCCGGCCCAGAAGGCAGGGTCCCTGACCCCCTCCTTCTCACTTCCCCCTCTGCAAGGAGGAGGGACAGAAGACGGGTCAGGCTCCCCAGCCGAGGAGGGGACACTGCAGACCCCAAGCCCATGACTCCGGGGTGGGGGTGGTCCAGGGATACAGCCCTCATCATCTCCTCTGATCCTAAGGAGGGGAGACTAGAACACAGACAAAAGTCACAAGATAATGAGGCAGTGACACACTGGGCATCCCAGCACCTGCAAACAGCCCCTTGAGAGAATGTGGGGCAGAAGTCAGCAAGGCCGTGGTCTCTGAGTGCCCCAGGCCAGAGTGCAGAAGCTCCTTCCCCAGCAGTGACCTTCCTACGGCTGGGCCCACCCAAAATGGCAGCCCCCACAGCAGGCACCGCCACACCCAGCCCTGCCCGGCAGAAGCCTGCCAGGCCAGGGCGCTGGGACGGGCAAGGGGGCCAGAGGGCCTCACCAAAGTCTGAGAGGAGGAGAAGGTAGCAGTGAGGCAGGGGCTGACCAGGCCCAGCCCCCTTCCGCACGGCCTGGCCGCATCAGTCCCACCAGTACCCCCACAGGAACTGGCACACCCACAAATACACACAGGCCGATGATCGGAAACCATTTCCACAGACATGTGGAAACACACGCCCCCACGTACACACGGACTTCCCCTTCCAGTCCTCAAAGGGCCTCCAACGACAGTCTGCTGATGGCCTGCTGGTGGTTGGGAAACAGGCCTCCTCAGACAGGCCACTCACTGCACCCAGCTCCGGCAGGGCTGTGGAGGCCGGGACAGCCCGAGGAGCCCCAAAGCTCTCTGGGCTGGAGCCAGCTGGGCCCCCCCACCAATCCTCAAATCCCTGAGAAGCAAAGGAAGACTTTGTGGCTAGCAGAGTACAGGAAGGGGCTACAGGAAGGAAACAGTCTCAGAACTGCCTTCGCTGGAGGGTCTGTGCTGGTACTGTGAGGCCTCTGGTGGCAGGAGTGGGGGAGGACAGGCACCAGACCACATCCCTTGGTCCCTGCCCCATTCTCCCCTACAGACACTTCCTCTTACTTACTTCCTCCTACAAGGCAGCTGGGAGAGAAGCCCAGAGCCCCTCGGCCTGATCCCTGGTCTCTAGGGTCCCCGATGTGGGCCTCCCTCCACCACCTGCTGCAGCCCAAACCCAGCTGCCAATCCCAGCGGTAACGGACACCCACAGTCCCTTCCCCAGGTGGCAGTGAACACAAGGCGTCCCAGGCCTACCCCCTCTGGTGGGACACATGGCTCCCGTTCTGTCTCCTGGTTCCTTGGGGCAGGTGAGGAGAGGTGGGCAGTTCCCAGGCATCCCTGCTGCACTAGGCCAGGACCGGCACGAGTGACAAGAACCTGCCCCTTCTCAACGAAGCATGTACCGCACGAGGCCTTTCTTTCCTTCAACCTCTACCAGTGTGGCTTCTGCCGGGCCCTGTGTGTTATCTTTGAGAGAGATCCTGTCATCCCATTTCAGAGCCAGGAAAACCAGACTCGCAGAGAAAATGACTTGTCCGAGACCACATGGCTAGAAAGGGGGGCAGCTAAGGGCAAAATCAAAGAGTGTTTGCTTCTGAAGCCTACATTCAAGCCCCCAGTGCGAGCCTGGTTCCCCTTTGGACATCCTCAAAGCTGCCCCCCCCACCCCCTCTGGACCCGTCCCCAAGCTACGAGCCTGACGCTAAGAGGCGCACATGTTAAGACTCAGGCCTTGTTCTCAGGCTGCTCCTGAAAATCCATGACAAGGAAACAGAAGAGGCTACAATCCTACAATCCAGTATTATGGGTGCCCAGGAGCAGTAACAATCTGCCAAGGGTGAGGTCCCAAAAGACTTTTCCAGAGGGGGTGCAGCCCAGCTAAACCCCGAGGACGAACAGGAGCTGTCCAGGCAGAAAGGAGGGGAGAAAAGACCCTCTTTGCAGAGGATACCTGCACGAAGAAGAGGTTGAGGCAGGAGTGCAGGGTACGAAGGTAAGAACTGTGCACTCACTAGCTGAGCGCTCCCAGGCAAATTTCCTTCCCTGTGTGAGCCTCAGTTTCCCCTTCTGTAAAATAGAGGTTAAAACTAAATACTCCAGCCCGGGAAGGTGGTTGCTACAAGTACAGTGAACCAGAGATGAACGGATGCTGTAAGCAGGACTTTTCCCTGGATCGGGCGGGTGATCTCACTGCTGCAGTCTCCTCCCGGCAGGCTGCGGGGACACAGCCCAGCCACATGGTCCCCGGGTCCACGGGAGGGTGGGCTGGCCTACCCCGGCCAGTCCGAGGGAAGTTCCCCCCAACACCTGAGGCCCCCAAGGCTCCCCAAAGTCCACAGTCACATCCTGCTTGTGCTCCGGCCAGAGGAGCAGGAGGGATCCGGGATGGATCAGGGTTTCATAAACAGGAAGAGAGGATGGGAGGGGGGAGACGCTCAGCTCTCAAAATAGACCTGCCGGTGCTTCAAAGGGGTCCAGCTCCGGAGATGGGGGGGTTGGGGGGGCCGGGGGCGCCTGGTCCACCGTCATGGAGAGAGGGAGGGTGAGTGGAGCCCCAGTCTGCCTGAAGTCCCCAAGAGTGCCAGGGTGCCGAAGGGATCCGGGGAGCTCTTGCCCTGGACTGCTGTCCATACTATGGCGGCTAAAACCCAAATCCCCCTTTCGGCCTAAAATGAATAAAATAAGCAAGCATTAAACACCAAGCTTTGAGGAGGCCTGGCTGGCTCAGTCAGTGGAGCAGGCGACTCTTGGTCTCAGGTTATGAGTTCAAGCTCCACACTGGATGTAGAAATTACTTAAAAATTCAAACTTTAAAAAAAGAACAAAACAAACCCAACACACCAAACTTTGTGTAACTGTTTAATTTATACATATCACACTCCCTCCCCCAGGGGGGCCTGAAGGCAGACCCTATTCGTCCTTTACTGGAAAAGCATTAGAACCTCAGAGGAGCACGGCACCTGCCCAGGGTTCCACAGCAAATGAAAAAGGGGCAGGATTCTGAACTCAGAATGCTGGACTCCCAAGAGCCCCTCCCTGCCTCGTCTCCACCTGGAAGGCCCAGGCAGAAAGGAGGGGAGAATTTTGGGGCTGCCAAATCTGGCCGTTGGAGGCCCAGCCAAATGCCAGTTCTGCAGGGAAGGGGGCCGGGAGCCCTAGAGCCCACCGTGACACTTCCTCCCCTGCCACTCGGAACAGCAACCATCCATCTGGTCCATGCTGGCCCTGAGCATAGGTGCCCCTTGCTGGTTCCCCAGGACTGCTCCTCTTACCATGTCACTGGGAGAAACGTGGGCACGTGGAAAGGGGTGTATTTCTCTGCCCGATATGGGGCCTGGCACAGAATGGAGATTCTCTGTGCCCACGGTCATGTTCTCTACCAATCCAGCAGCCACTACCGCACGGCTTGTCTGTCTCCACCCTTCCCTCAAGCCTGAGAGCAACCTGAGGCTGGGGTTGCTGACTCATTTTAGGGCCCTCCAGGGTCACAGCACAGTGCCCCTAAAGTCTGATGACGCAAAGGAGAAACCGGCCTGCTCCCAGCTCATTGCACTGCACAGTGATGAGGTCCTGACCACAGGCTGAGCGCCCCCTGGTGTGCCAAGCCCAGAAGCAGGCACCGGGGATTATGTGAGGTTCTGGGGGCAAGAAGAGATAAGCAGGTGTTTAGAAATGGTGGAACCGGGGGTCACAGGGACCCAATACTCCCCCCCTGCAGCACGCAGAGTTCTCTGGGCTGGAGAAGTATGGGCTCTGTAGGCAAGCAAGACCTGACTCCATTGTGCACCAGCTATGTGACCTCGGGCCTCGATTTTCTCATCTGTAAAATGGGGATAGTAACAATCTTTACATCAGGGGTGTTGTGGAAACTACACGTAAAGCTCCTGGAGTGGTGCCAGGTATGGGTTAAGCTCTTTCTCTTCCTTAACATGGCCTTCAAGGCTCTCCTTGCCCATCCATCCCCAGCCTTGTCTCCCTTCTGATCCCAGGGTCTTCTGCTTGAGAACAGGCATCATAGGCTTGAGACCCAATGTAGGTTACCTGCCTAAGTTCCTGCCCTCTCCCAACAGGCCCCTCTAGCCCCTGGGGTAGCTTACCACCTTTCCCCACAAAGCTGCGAGCTTCTACGCAACCCCCAGAACTTGAATCCTAAGATCTGAACATCCTGGTTCTTCCTTGAATCTTTGTTACGAAGCAACTAGAAGCAGGTACTCTGGAAGGAGGTTCTCCAGACCAGGGGCCCAGACAAACCGAGGGACCCAGTCTCTCCCACTCAGTCTGGCCGCTGCTGGCCAAGGTGGCCAAAGTGACCATCAGAAGAGAGGGACAGCCTACTTATCTCACCTTGCCATACCTCGGGCAGCTCAGCTCCCTTATCTTAGGAGGCTGAAACAAGGCAAACCTCGAGACCAGCTCTAGGTCTATTTCAAAGGTCAAGCTCATGGCAAGTCTGGTGCCCAGGCCGATCCAGGTCTAGAGGGTGTGGCCCCTGGAAGCGGGGCAATACTGTCCTACCCATGCTACTGGTGCTGAAGTCACTGTGCGTGCACGTGGGGCAGTTACAACCTCATCTGTCCCTCCCACCACTCCCTTGAGCTAGGCACCATCGTCCCCAATTTACAGATGAGGAAACTGAGACTCGGAAGGGAGAACACCTCTGGCCAAATAGTGAGCATGGAGCCAGGAATTGAAGCAGGTCTGCCCTAATGTCAGAACCCACGCTCCATCCTCCCTAGGCAGCTTCCCAAGCACACACACCACCTGCCGCTCTCTCCCCGTCCCCCAATGGCCGGCAGCTCTGTGGCCTCATAGCTCCCGAAAACCGGCTGTGCTCTTTCCAAACAGAGCAATGAGAAAGCCCAGGCCTAGAAGGAACAAAGGACCCACCCAAGGTCACACTACTGTGGAAACACAAAACCAGCAACAGGGACTGAAGGGCTAAAGGGAGGCGCCCAAGGGAAGCAAAGACAGTAGGGGAGGGAACCAGTCCTGGGCGGGGAGGTGGGAACCCAGAGAAACGGCCAGGTGCCATGTGCCAGGCACTAGGCCCTGGTTAGACTTGGGGGGCCACCCTTCAGGCACCAGCACCGCATAACCCAGAAGATTCTAGGCCCTCATCATGCCCAGCTGACCTGAGCCTCTCCCATCAGCCCTTCAGCCCTTTCCTTACAGCCAGCCCAGCTGCCATGAGGAAATAAACCAAGGAAGTGGCCTGGGTGAGGAGGAGCCAGAGTTCTAGCCGAATTCTGCTCCTAACCCAGGCTCAGCCGCAGTCCCCTCGCCTAAGAAATAGGAAGGATGAGGGGCTCCTGGCTGGCTCAGTGGGTAGCTGGCGACTCTTGATTTCAGGGATGTAAGTTCAAGCCCCACACTGGGTGTGAGATTCCTTAATAAAATCTCTAGCGATGGCTGGGTGGCTCAGTTGGTTAGGTGACTGACTCTGGCTCTGGTTGTGATCTCAGGGTCCTGTGATCGAGCCCCACATCGGTGTGCGCATCTCTCTTTCTTTCTCAATGAAGAAATAAAATATTTTTAAAATAAATAAATAAAACAAAAACTTAAAAAGAAAGGAAGGAAGGAAAAGAAAGGAAAGAAAGAAAAGAAAGGAGGAAAGAAAGAGAGAGAGGAAAGTTGGAGCAAGCTTTCTCTGTGCACAGGGTCACCTCAAGGACTCAGTGGGACCAGAGCTGGGTGGGCCTCCCTCCTCCTTTACAACCATGCAAACGGTCCCTTGCTCAGGGTGCTTGCCTTGGTCCTCACCTTGGATGGCTGCAGTCCAGCTTCTTCCCCTGAGGCCTGTCCATTCTAGAAAAGAGAAGGGAAGGAAGATTGGGGAATATTACCAGAACTTCCCAGGGTGGAAGAGAGCAAAAACAGACCCGGCCAGAAGCCCCCACACCCACCCTGGGGGGCTGCCCTGGCTAGCTAGGGAGGCCATGTAGGCAAGGGCCCTCTGCCCCCACCTTCACTGCAGGGGGACAGGTATCAGGCCCTCCTGCAGCAGCCCCTCACCCGCATTTCCCCCCTCCCTCCTTCATGCTCTCTGCCTGGCAAAGCCCTCATCTCTGAAGACTGAGCTCAAATGTCATCTCCTCCCAGGGAGAAGGAAAGGGCATGTGTGACTCCCAGCTCTACTGGAGACAAACTGAGTCTGTGCTAACGAATCGACTGCCAAGAGGCCTCAGTCTCCCGATCTGTAAGCTGGGGAGAGTTACCCGCACCTCCCAGAACTGCTGCAGGGATGTAAGGAGACCAAGTCTGCACCAGTGACCAGCCTGGAGCTGCTGGCTGCCCTGTCCTTGCCCCATTCTCAGACTCCTCCCCTGCCCCTGCCAGGCAGAACCACGGCTGCCACACAGCTCCCCTGCATTCCTCCCCTGTGCCACTGGCGACGCGGCAGAGACTATATACACAGAGGCCTGCCCTTCCTCATAGAGGGGAGGACAGAGATTAGGCCTTGGTGCTAACAGCTGCTCTCTTCCGAGCCCCTGCCACATGCCAGGCACTGGGCTGGGTGCCTCCTGCTTGTGGCATCATTAAATCCTCCTGACCTGGGAGGGAGGCCCTGTCCCCACTTGGCAGACGAAGAAACTGAGGCTCAGAAGAGCATGGTGATGGCACCTAAGGTCACAGGACTGGGAAGCGGAGATGCAAAATCCAGACTCTGACACCCAGGAGGTGATCAAGGAAAGGTCTGTTATAGAGGAGCCCAGCCTCAGCGGGGCGAACCACCTGCAGAGCGGTGGCCGCTGGAGCCTGTTTCTAGGCAGTCCTAGAAATGCTTCTTCAGGCCCCTAGACTTCGCCCTCAGGGGTATACCAAACCCAGCCCATCCCTTTCCTGTGTGATAGGAGGTGAGTAACCAGGCCTTGGGAAGCAAGGAAGGAGCAGTCCCCACCCCACCTGGCACAGCCGGAGTGTGGGGAGGCAGACGGCGGCTCCTCCTGTTAGCGAGACCTGTTAGCCTCGGGCAGGTCAGGACTTTGGAGCCAGGGGCTGGGTCCACAGGGCAGCTGTGGCTTTGCCTGGCAGAAGCAGGCACAGCTGTGCTCTGCCCATTACATAATCTCCCGGCCCCTGGAGCGGCTCCTCCCTGCGGCTCGCAGAACATCCTGCCCCCTGAGCCCCTTTAATGCCCCAACCCTCCCCAGGGCTCGCTGCTCTGCAGGTCCCTCCACACACACATACACATACGTGCTGTCATCTCTCAGCAGCCTGGGGGGAGGGCTGGGTGGCGCAAAGCCAGGGAGTAGGGGGTAGGGGCCATGATGCCTTTATATGTTGAGTTCACCCGGCATTCTAGACTCCTGCAATAATTCCCACAGTAGGTCACAACGGCCTATCTGCAGACCAGGTCCCCCCATCCCGCCCCCGCACTCCTCATTCCAAACCACTGTCCCTCCTCAAACTCAACTGTGAGCCTTGCATTGAGCAATCAACTCTCGCTCACACACTCCTGAGAACCTTCTATGGACCCAGCCCCAAACCCTTCCATGGCTTCCCACTGCCCACACAATAAAGTCCCAGCTCCTTGGCATGGCATTCAAGACCATCATCCCCAACTGCCCAACACGGGCGATTAAGCATGTGGGTTCTAGAACCTAATGTTTTGGGTTCAAATTCTGGCTTCTACCACTGCATAACCCTGAGGTTACTTCATTTCTCAGGGCTTCGGTTTCCCCATCTGTGAAATGGACATGAAAGCAATGTATCTCATTGGGAGGTGACAGGAAGCAAACAAAATCTGCCCGGTCCACAAACAACAGCCATCATCATTACTGGGTCCTATTCTTGAGCTTAACCGAATGACCTGGGACCCTGGGCAGACCAGCTTGTTTCATATCCCTAGCATCTGCACGGTGGCTCCTTCCACCAAGAAAACCCTTCCTGCCTTGTCACTTTGGCAAACGCCTGGCCTTCTTCCAGCAATGTCCTCTCCACTGTTCACAAGGTCTCAAGTCCTTTCCTCCCTCTTCTGGACCCCAGAAGCACCGAGCAAACCCCAGGTGAACTCGGGAAGAAGCCACGGTTTGTCCATCATCATTTCCCAGCACCCAGCTCAGGGTCTCGCACGCCGTCGGTCACAGGAAAGCGCTGCTCAGCAGAGAGAGCAAAAAGCCCAGACCAGGTTCTAGTAACTTCTATTTTTCAGACATGGCTCAGAGTTAAGGGACTTACCTGAGGTTCCTCACCTAGCAGGTGATGGACATGGGACCATAACCCGAAGTCACAAGGCTGCAAGCCTAAATCCCCAGTAAGGGAAGGGAGGAGGTCTCGGATGCCCCCAGAGGTGTGGGCTTACGGAGCAGTATCTGGACGGTTCAGGGGACCCCAGAGGCCCTGTCTGGCTGTCTCCGGTCCCAGGGTCTCTGGCCTGGGTGCCACCCTCATGAAACCCCATGCCTGTAAGAGCTGATGCATGACGTTTCTAGAAAGGGATGGGCAGCCCTGGAGAAAGGACTGGGAGTGAAGAAACCACAGGGGAGCCTCCTCCTCAAAGCCAAGGTCCTGGGAAGACAGGGTCCATTGCCCCTCTGGCCTGACTGTTGCACAGGCAGGTGGGAAGAACACAGTTCCCCAGCCACAAAGACAGCTGCTAATCCGGCTCTGCCGGCTGCTTGCTCTGACCTTGGGTCTGTCACGTCACTTCTCTGACCCTCGGTTTTCTCATCTGTGTCGAGGCCAGGTCTGTCTTGTTCACAGCTGCACTGTTGCTTGGCACAGTACTTGTCACATGATAAGTACTCAATAAATATTCGCTGAATGAATGAATAAATGAATAAATGAAAGTGGACAATGACGCTGACCTTGCAGCATCCCGAGTCAAAGACCTTGTCTAAAAAGTCTGGCATAGGAAGGGCCCTCGGGCCTCACGCACTCTTCTTGCTCTTCTTCAGGGAGCACTGTTCCTAGGAGAGCTGCCCCCAGACCACTGTGCCCCCTCCCCAGAGGTCAGAGATGGATTCTAAAAGGCATTCGTCCTTCTCGCCCAGGCAGCTCTGTCTTGAGAAGTGGGGCTCAGGGCAGCATCTGGAGAAGCCAGGCAGCAGATGGACAAAGACAGCACGTGCCCCACGGGCAGGAAGCAGCCCCAGGAGCTGGGTTCAGAGCCCAGCCCTGGCAGCCCTGCACGCTGCTGGAGGCTGGGGGCCAGGTGCCAGGATTGGCTGGCACCACCGGCCCTCTGAAAAGGCTGGACAGAGGCCCTGTGGAACAAAGAGAGTCTGCCAACATCCGGAGCCTCTCCTGGAGTCCCTTCCACCTGGGCCAGTTTGATCCCAGCCCTTCCCCATCCTTGAGCCCCGCCCCCCCCCAACTTGTTAGAAGACAGTGAGAGATCTGGACTCTGATCCTGTCTCTGACATGAATTCAGAGGCCAGTTCTCCTAAGTTCAGCTGTCCCATCCATAAAGGGGGGTAATAATCCCTTTTTTTTAAAAAAAAAAAGGTTCCCCCCAACATGGGACACAGTAAAAAAGTAAAAAAGCCACAGGCTTTACTGAGTCAGCCAGGCTCCCCAATGACCCCTACTTTGAGAAGGTGTTTAGAGAATTATTTTAACAAGGTAACAGAGGCGAAGCAGGGTCGGTGGCACACAGTGAAGCTCTGTACAGGGCAGGGCTGGGCCCCCGGAGAACGTTCCTGCTTTCAGCAGGGCCAGGGAAGGCCCAGGGCGGAATCCGCACCCACACGGCCACCTGGGCCAGGCCCTGCCTCCCAGCAGCCCATTTTCGGCAGCGTCACGAGATGGGCAGGGCCGTCCAGGCCCCAGGCCTCTGCCAAATGCCCCCGGCAGCCCCTTGCCCGCCTCCTTCCCAGCCAGGAGGCAGTGGCAGCACCTGTACCTGTGGGTCAGGCTACTGTATCGCTTACATGTCACCTGGGCTAAGAACAGCAAGGCCCTGTTCTCCAGTGAGAGCGGCCCAACCGGCGCCCCGGCTGCCCCCGTGGCTCCTGTTACCCAAACAATAACACCCAGACGCCTGGCACGTCCATACAGTGGGGGAGGGGGAGAACAGGCAGCAGCGCCCAGGGCTCTGCACCTCTCAGGCCCAGGAAGCATGAAGCTAGGACCCAGCACTGGCTGCTGGAGGAACAGAGGGGCAGAGAGGCTAAGGACCGGCTGAGGGTCACACAGTGTTTCCACGGTGAAGCTCAGAAATCACGATGCCCCCAGTCCTAGGAAATACACTAGTCTTCTCCTCTCACAGAACTCAGATGCAGTTGTACTCAAAACTGAGTCGAGTTTCCTGTTTAAACCTGGTCCCCTGCCCCAGGATTCCCCAAAGGGAAGCAGGAAGTAGTGCCCTGCACTGGGAGTCGAGCTCCTGGGTGTCTGCCCTTCCTGCGAGTACAACCAAGGTAAGTCCCTGGGTTAAGTACTTCCCAGCCTACCTTCCTCTAGGGAGGCCCAAGTCACAGGGGCATGCCAGGGCAAAGGCATCCATCTCTGAGCGCCCCCCCAACCAAGCCCTGATGCCCCAGGCCTTGTGTGTGGGGGGGGGGGGGTACTGCAGAGGGCAGTGTTCTTCACCTCAGAGGGTGAGTCAGCGAGAGAACCTCCGAGAGTCGTGCAGGGCCTGTAAAAACCCCATGGCAGGGATCCCAGAGCAATTTACTCCAAATTGCACCTTCAGGTTGGTTACCTAATCCTGCCGCGCCCACCATCCAATAGCCAGTGTCAGCTACGACCATCCCTTTAAAGGGGTAGCACACGCTGGGTGCTGGGGACCTGGGGTCCTCACTCTAAGCACAACCTGTGGCCCTGGGAGGCAGGGTACTTGGTGGTTGCCCCAGGTAAGAGGAGGCAGAGGAGGGGAGCTAGGCAGGGGCTAGGGACCAAAGCCAAGAGAAAATCACCTTGGCTCCCCTGCTCACTGAGGTCTTCACACCCTCCCAGTATACCCCCACATCCCCTCTGGAAATGGAGTTTCATCTGCCTCCTTCCCAGTATGAGACTGAGGGGAAAGTTTTATTAATCTGCTGGTTCAGGGCCTTGACCTTGACCCTGAGGGTCAAAGGGCACAGGAAGAGCTGGCCTCCTGCATCCTAGGGCTTGGCACCACAGAATCCTCAGAGGAGGGTAGAAGCTGCTTCTGGGAGAGGCTAGGTGACAGAGGCCAAAAACCCCAGGGGCCCAGCCCTTCCTATGGGAGGGCTCACAAGAAAGAAGGCAGGCACCAAGGTCCTCCATGTCTCCTGGAATAATCCTCACAAGGTCTAAGGGCTTTTCCCCACTGTCTTCTCCACAGCCTGGGGTAGGGGACACAGGTGTCCTCTGGCCCTAACCCAGGGGCAAAAAAAAAACCAAGAGTTTCAGCCTTAGACAGGTGGTGTCACCTCATATCCCACAACTGCCAAGGGTCAAGAGGGGTAACACTGCTAGGGTCAGCAGCAGAGAAGCGGGGCGCTCTCGGGGTAGGGCGCTGGGAGACATGAAAGAGACGTGGGGTTCTCATGACCCTCATCTCTTGTAGAATCCCAGACATCTGGCACCTCAGCCCTGCCCTTCTGCGCTGATAGAGGAAGCTCCGACAGCTCCCGGTACAGGTCCTAGGTGTGTGGGGTGACGGGGGTGGGGCAGATCTCAGGGCCTCGCGGGATCCCCTCCCCGTGCTAAGGGGGTTCTGGGCGCTTGGCGGAACTGTCCCTCGCGCGCGCGCGCGCGCGCACACACACACACACACACACACACACACACACACACCCGGGGCATAGGGGTGTGGAGCCCAAGAAGGGCACAAGAGACCGGAGTGCACTCGCGCCCTCGAGAGCGCCAGTCAGGCTGCAGCGGCGCCGCGAGCCGCCCCGCCCCCGTGGGGACCCAGGCTCGCCGGCGGCCGGCGCCCGTCCCCCGCCCCGCTCACTCACCTCCGGGTCCAGCGGCACCAGCTCCATGAGCGGCCAGGGCTCCTTGAGCTGGGCGAGCGGCATCGCGCCGCCGCCAGGCCGCCCGCGCTCCTCTGGCGGCCTGGGCCGCGCCGCCTCCCGAGTCCCGGGGTCCCCGGCTCTGCTCCCCTGCGCCCCCGCGCCCCCCACAAGACCCCCGCGCTGGGGCTGGGCCGTCCGCCGCCGCTACCGCCGCGGCACTCGCACTTCGGCTCCCTCCGTCACCCGGCGCCGCCGCGCCCATTGGCTACCTGCGCGAGGGGCGGGGCCGCTGAAGCCCCGCCCCAGACCCCGCGGCGCGGCTTTCCCGGAGCGGACCCCAGCCCCCGGCGCGCGGTAGGGCCCCGCCCCGCCTCCGCCGGGAGCTCCTGGCCGGTGCTCTGCTCCGCTTGCAAGAGGCCTTCCCGGCTCCTCCCTACCAAAACGCTGTCCTCCCCGTGCGGACCACGCCGGGGTCATCGCTTTCCCTTCATCTGCTCGCGCAGAGTCACGCCCCAGTTATTCCTTCTTCCTCCTGCGGGAGGGAAGCCCCCTGTTCCCCCAGCCCCCATCCGCCCGCCTCTCCCCTTCCCGCCCCAGGCAAGCACTCACACCGAATGACCCAGGCCGAGGCTTGAAAGGAACCTGGGCTCCACGCCCCTCAGGCCTTCACCTCACGAGGCCCTAGAGATCCCCCGGGATCTTAGCGCCCCAGCTCGGGGTAGGTTCCTATTATGTTGCCACCATCAGCACCCATAGCACCACCAGATTTTTTGGGTAATCTGTCCTTGAGGGGACCCCTTTCAAGCCAGATCTCCCAGAATCTCTCCAACTTTAGGCCCATTCCCGGGCTGATTTATGTTTGTTGCCCGCTCTGAGAGGGCACGGACCAGACTCCCAGGGTTGAGGGACACTTGGGCTGCACGTGGAGTAAAAGGCCAGGGAAAAGGGCTCCTCTTGGAGAGATTCAACCTCCATATAAAGAGGTGTTAGGGGTCCAGGTGCGGACAGGTTTACTCACAGGTGGGGCAGTGGAGGGATGGGCTTGCAGGTTCATGGGTGGGGAAGAATGGCTAGTTATTTGCAAAGCTGTTAGAAGGCAGGGGGATGGTTGGGGAACCTGGGTGGCGCCGGGAGTTAAGCATGGGACTCTCTTGGTTTTGGCTCAGGTTATGATATCAGGATTGTGAGACTGAGCCTTGCCTTGAGTAAGACTCTCTCCCCCTCTAACTCTGCTCCTACCCCCACTCTCTAAATTAAATAAATAAATTTTAAGGCAGGGTGATGGAGAGGATTGTTTATCAAAAGCCTTCTGTGAACCGGCTCCAACAACCTGTGATTTCTTTGAATTCCCACCACCACCTAGTTTACAAATCATAAAACAGCCTCACAAGGATGAGATGATTTACCCAAGGCCACACAGCTGGTCAAGAACAGATTAGGAGTTTTAAGAAATCAAAGTTTATGAATATTTCTCCTAAATCCAGATACTTCCGTTATTCCACGACTTTCCTAGGGTAGCAAGTGAATTGAGTTTTCAGTGGAAAAGACTGAAACCCAACAAAAAAAAAATTTTAAGACTTATTTATGGGGCGCCTGGGTGGCTCAGTGGGTTAAGCCTCTGCCTTCGGGCTCAGGTCATGATCTCAGATCCTGGGATCAAGCCCCACATTGAGCTCTCTGCTCAGCCGCAAGCCTGCTTCCTCCTCTCTCTCTGCCTGCCTCTCTGCCTACTTGTGATATCTGTCTGTCAAATAAATAAATAAAATCTTAAAAAAAAAAGACCTATTTATTTTGGGGTGCCTGGGTGGCTCAGTCCTTGAGTGTCTACCTTCAGCTAGGGTCATGAACCCAGGGTCCTGGGATCGAGCCCCACATCCAGCTCCCTGCTCAGTGGGAAGCCTGCTTTTCCCTCTTCCACTCCCCCTGCTTATGTTCCCTCTCTCTGTGTGTCTCTCTCTCTGTCAAATAAATAAATAAAATCTTTTTTAAAAAGATTTAGTAATTTTTTATGGGGGGGTGACCGGAGGGAGAGAGACTCAAGCAGACTCCGCTTAGCTCAGAGCCCTACTCGGGGCTCAATCCCACAACCTTGAGATCACGACCTGAGCCAGATCAAGATTAACCAATTGAGCCAAATTAACCTACTGAGACACCCAGGAACACCCCCCCCCAATTTTTTTTTGAAGCAGGCTCTATGCACAGCATGGGGCTCAAACTCGCAACCCTGAAATCAAGACTTGCGTGCTCTATGGACCGAGCCAGCCAGGTGCTCCAGAACCCAACAAATCTTGATTTGAATCCTAACTCTTTTACCTCCTTAACATAGGAAAACTAACTCACTTTATATCGCTAAACCACAGTTTCCCTATCTATGAAAGAATTATAATCCAGGGGCACCTGGGTGGCTCAGTGGGTTACAAGCCTCTGCCTTCAGCTCAGGTCATGATCCCAGGGTCCTGGGATTGAGCCCCACATCGGGCTCTCTGCTCCGCAGGGAACCTGCTTTCTCCTCTCTCTCTGCCTGCTTGTGATCTCTGTCTGTCGAATAAATAAATAAAATCTTTAAAAAAAAAAGAATTATAATCCAAATCTTTCAGGTATGTACTGAGCACAACAGTTATTTTCTTTTCTTTTTTGTTTTTTCTTAAGATTTTATTTATTTATTTGACAGAGACACAGGGAGAGAGGAAACACAAGCACAGGGAGTGGAAGAGGGAGAAGCAGGCTTCCCACTGAGCAGGGAGCCCAATGTGGGACTTGATCCCAGAATCCTGGGATCATGACCTAAGCCAAAGGCAGATACTTAACAACTGAGCCACCCACGTGCCCCTATTTTATTTTTTTTAAGTTTTTTTTTTTTTTAAGATTTTATTTATTTATTTGACAGAGAGAGATCACAAGTGGGCAGAGAGGCAAGCAGAGAGAGAGAGAGGAGGAAGCAGGCTCCCTGCCAAGCAGAGAGCCCGATGCGGGGCTCGATCCCAGGACCCTGAGATCATGACCTGAGCTGAAGGCAGAAGCCTAACCCACTGAGCCACCCAGGCGCCCCTAAGATTTATTTATTTATTTGAGAGAGAGTGTGTGAGCTGGAGGAAGGCTCAGAGGGAGAGGGCGAGAATCCCCAAGCAGACTCCCTGCCAAGCGTGGACCCCAACTTAGTGTTCAATCCCAGGACCTGGAGGACCATGACCAGAGCCGAAATCAAGAATCAGCTGTCCAACCAACTGAGCCACCCGGGCATGCCTACATTCGTGTTAATCAGTAAACATTTATGCCTACGTACGACATGCCAGGCCCTCTTCCAAAGCATGTATAGTATCCCAGGACTGCTTCTAGATGCTGAGGATAAAGCAATGAACAAAACCAAGCCCCAGCTCTCCCAGAGTTGACATTCAGTCCGGTGCGATTACAGAAATAATTACAGCCAACACACACCCAGCACTTACTCTGGACCAGGCACTGTTCTAAGCACTCCACCTGTATAAACTCATTTAATCCTCACAGCATAATGAGGTGGGAGCTGTTACTCTCTCCAGTGAACAGAGGAGGAAACTGAGGACAGAGAAATTAGGCATCCCATTCTCTGGGTCTCTCCGAGGTTACACAGCTTGGAAAATGGTAGAGCTGAGACCACTCTGGTAGTGTGGGCCCAGATTTTGGTCTCTTGTTCACTCACTCTCCACGTCCCTGATGGGAAAGAGTGGGGGCTTGGACCAGAGGCAGTGGCCATTATTAACCTCGGTGTTAGTGTCTGCCAGTTCAGTTGCCTGGAACCATTGGCAGCGTCCTGACCCTGGCTGCTCAGGGCTAGCCTTGTGATATGTGGACTGACTTACCCTAAAAAAACTGTTGCTGTCTCTCTGAAATTCAAATTTAACTGGGCATCCTGTATTTTGATTTGCTAAATCTAGTGATCCTACTTGGGGTACAGAAGAGATGGAGCACAGGAGCCAACTATCTGATGGCAAGCCGGACGGAAGTGAGACAAGAAGAGGTCCCCCAGCATCAGGGCAATAGACCCGGTGAGGAAGATGGGATAGACGGGCAGGAGTAGAGGAAGTGAGGGGAAAGCAGGAGCAATTTTGTCTTTAGTCTGCCCCTTTCGTGGGGCCCCTGGCCCTCTTCCTTTCGCTTCTTACAGGAAATAATTCCCTATCAAGTGCATCATTTCCGCTTAAGGACTGAGTGGTGACTATGCTTTCCCACGAATAAGTTTCACTTCCTATGTCCCCTCTCCCAAAGGTACTGGAAAAGCCATGGTGGGTCATGCTGGAAAAAGGAAGCCCAGAGGACAGCCAGGCCTGGCCTGGGCAGTTTGGGCAGGTCAGCTTGCCTACCTATGTTGTAGTGACAGCAGTCACTCAACAGAGAGACATGGAGACCAAACCATTGCCTACAGGGCAGTGATCCTGCTATAGCCTCAGCTCACAATTTCCCCCGTTTCCTTCTAGACTTCAGCCCCAACTCCTTCAGTTGCCCTGCCACAGGGCCTTTGAACACGCCGCTCCTTGTACTTGGACCTATCTTCTCTTCCTCAAACCAGCGTATCTCCACAATCATTTCCTCCAGGACATATTCCTTTGCCTCCCTGTTATACACACTCGTAGCAATGGATACTTCTCACGGTTGTGCCTTTCTGTGTGTTTATGTGATTATTTGATTAACACCTGGCTCTTCAATTAGACAGTAAGCTCGAGAGAGCAGGGGTCACGTCTTGGTTCTTCGTGGTCTTCCTGGCATGTGACACACTGCTTGGCACATAGTAGGTGCTCAAAGAGGCTAAGTGATATTCCAGCATCATCTGGGTATGAAATGGTAAATCCAGGACTCAGACCCAGGCAGTCTAACCCCACAATCTGAGTAGCGGATAAATGCTAGCTATCATTATTAATAATAATAATAACGGTGTTAGAACAGGCTGTCCTGGGCGGTAACTTGAGGTGTTTGTTAAATGAATGACTCATAAAAGGGCTTTGCTGGACACAAATGAGGTTATTATTTTGTATCCTGTTGGAGAGATTTTTTCTGGCATGGAGCAGGGGGACTGAACTGAGAGGGGCTGAGGGCTGGTTTTTGGGTCTCTCTAACGCAGCCTGGCCTTGTGCTTGCTATAATCAAGAGCAGAAGGCATTGCCTCAAGGAGACGGTCTGTCATTATTCTTTCTTAGCCTTTCGGTAGAGGAGGGTCTTGGCACACGTGTTTCCTGGCAGCAGGTGGAATACAATAAGAAAGATAATCATAACTGCAGCCGCAGTTGTCTTTGACAAGTGATTACAAGAGGCCTGAGCTTGGCTAAATATTTAAATAATAATCACCAACTATGAGGGCTTTTTGGGAGAGTACAATAGGGCCTGCTTGGAGCTGTTTAATGCAAGAGCTCATCCAATTGTTCCAACACCACTATGAGATTGAAATAATAGTCCCCATTTTCCAGATGAGAAAACTGAGGCACATAAAGGGACAGGATTGCCCATGGTCAGACAGCTGGTAAGTATTGCAGCTGGACTGAGAACCCAATTCTCTAAAAGACTCACTTCACTACATGGTCAGCCCAGAACGGGAGCGCAGGGGTACCCAGGGTACAGAGAGCCCGTAGTGGTGAACAGGGGAGGGGGTGGAGTCTCTCATCTGCTCCATCCAGGTCTAGGGGCTGGGGGTGCCATCGCTCCTCTGCCTGAAACCCTCATGTGGCTCCTCCATTACATTTCAAACAAAATCCACAGATTTTGCTGGGCCTGCAAAGCCCCACAGGACCCCGCTCCCTCCTGCCTGGGGCATCTCTCCTACAGCTTGCTCACTGCCTTCTGGCCACCAGGCTTCCTTCCTGCTCATTGACATGCAAGGTAGCTCCCACCTCCGGCTTTCTCTCCTGCTGCCCCTCCTGCTGCCCTCTCCATGTGGAAGGTTCTCTCCCTTCATTCATACCTCTGCTCAAATGTCACTTCTTCAGAGAGAACTAGCCCCATCTAAACCAGCTCCCCAGCAACGGCATCACCCACGTTATCTTGTTTTCACGTCACGCCTCTCCACCAGCAGCAATCGCGCTGCCCATTTACCTGTTTGCTATTGTTCGTTGCACCCAGTAGAATAAAGTTCCATGAGGCAGGGCTTATCTGTTTTGTTTACCGTTGTATCCCAGGATACATCTGGCATATGGCAAGCCCTCAAACATACTTATGAATGGAGCCACACCAACCTGGGCTCTCATCCAGGCTCTGCCCCCTCCTAGCTCTGTGACTCGGAACATTTAGTTAAACTTGGTTTCTGCATCTCTAAGCCAGGGGTGTCTGCATTAAGTTAGATTGGGCGATAAAATATCTGTGTGGTGCCTGGCGCATGGTAGGTGCTCAAGAGAAACCATACAAACAACCATAGCCCTTCTCCCTTCCCCCTTAATTCTTCCCCCTGGAAAGGAAGGGAACGCAGGAGGCTGGGACTTGGAGGGTTCACTGGATGTGTTCTCCACCAGTGTGAGAGGAAGATGTGAGAAGAGGCTTCGGTTTAAAAGCACTCCCATGACCGCGGTCACGAGGCAGGGAAAGAATGAGGCCAGAGATGGAATCGTCAGAAAGGAAGAGGAGGAATAAGAGTGTGCAGGTGAGATGGTCTGCTGGAGAACTGGCTGGGCGCTCCCCCGCGCCCTGGAGCCTGGAGGTGAGGCAGAAGCTGGCTGCTATTAGTTGGAAAGGATGGAAAAGGAACTGGAGTTCGAGGGACAAAAGAGGAAGCAATGGGTCATCTGCAGATACTCACCAGAAACCAGCTGTGTGCCGGGCACGGCTGTGGCCGCTGGGGATACAGCAGAGGAGGAGACGGAGAGGGTTCTCTGCCCTCTAGGATAGGATAGGGGTGGGCGAATTACGGCCCAAGGGCCAAACCTGACCTACTATTTTTGCACACCTGTGAGCTAAGAATGGTCTTTACCTTTTTAACTGATTGAAAAAAAATCAAAAGAAGACTACTTCCTGACCCGTGAAATTTATATGAAATTCCAATTTCTGTATCCACAAATAAAGTTTTATTGGCACACAGCCAGGCTGCGTTTATGTGTGGTCTAGAGCTGCTTGGCACGACAACAACAGAGTCGAGTAGTTGCAACACAGACCATATGGCCTGGAAAGCCTGAAATGGCTTTTTTGTGTTTTGGGGGGGAGGGGTAGTTTGTCAACCTCTGTTTTGGGACCTTCCATTCTTTCTGGAGAGACAGTTAAGGAAACAGTAAGTGGGTTTCAGGGGGTGTCTGGAGAGGGAGCCAACTCCTGCCTCAGCCACCTACCCCTGGAAGAGAAGTGCTCCGTCCAGCTGGACTACATTACAGCCCAGAGGCGCTGGGGTCATTGTCATCAGCTCTCTGCCTCTGGGCCTTTTCCTGAAGAAAAAAAAAAGAGTCATACTCAGTGATCTGCAAAGTCCAGCACCCACTGGATCCCCTTCTCTCCCAGATTCTCAGTGCAAGAACAGCTTACATATATACCACCTCAAAGGAACATCCCCTTTGTCACCAAGGCCTGTCACCTACGAGTCTCCTCCCACATTACCTCATGGAGCCCTGACAAGGATTAGGCATGGGTTGGGATTATTGTTCCCATTTCACAGATGAGGAAACTGAGACTTAGAGAAATTACCTGAGTTACCCAGGGCCACACAGCTGGAAACAGCTTGCAGATCCAGAATTTAAAATTAAGTAGTGGAGTGTCAGCTTTGAAAGGGCCTTCAGGATTGTCTTCGCGAGCCATGGAAAACTGGTGGCCTGGGGCTGAGGTGAATCAGGTAAGGGTGGTGGCAGGTCCTCCGTGTGCAAGACATAAGGCTTGCATTGTCTGTGGAGAACTTAAAAACATGAATGAAACTGGGTAGGTCTGCTTTTTATTATCACCCTGCCCTGGCACCTCCAGACAATGTCGGGGATTAAAAATTCTCCCTCCTGAAGAGATCTTTCTATTGGTCTAAGTTCTAAATCATTGCTGTGATTATTAAGAGTTTTAAGAATATAATATATACGGAGGCTTCAAATTAGTACATTTATGTTACCTAACCTTTGATAAATAATATATGCTACAATGGGAGCTAATTTGGAGAGCTCCCCCCCTACACAGTTGACCCCCAGCACGTGCCTTCGATTTGAGACTTCCTAGCAGCTCAGAAGCACTGGCGTCCCTTCGAGAATGTTCAGGTCCCCCTGTCTCTGTATATAAGCAGATCTGAAATCAACAGTGGGGCTACAGTGACTGTAAAAAGTGAAGGAACAAAACTTGAGCTACTGCAATTCTTTCATTCTCTGTGCCGCTCATTCTCTGCACCCTGCCCTGTTGCCCCTTTTGGAGGCCCTTTTTCTTGTGTATATGTCCATGTTCCTTTTTATTAAAAAAAAAATAATAATGTAACTAAAAAAATAGTGGCCCATTACTTTTTCTCTTTTGTGTTGTAATTTTTTTTTTTAAATTTTGGTTGTTTGGGTGTGTATATGAAGTCAATAAAAGGAAATTTTTTTTTAAAGATTTTATGTATTTATTTGACAGACAGAGATCACAAGTAGGCAGAGAGGCAGGCAGAGAGAGTGGGGGAAGCAGGCTCCCCGCTGAGGAGAGAGCCCGATGTGGGGCTCGATCCCAGGACTCCAAGATCATGACCGGAGCCGAAGGCAGAGGCTTTAACCCACTGAGCCACCCAGGCACCCAATAAAAGGAAATTTTTACCATGTTTCTTTTCTGGCCATTATTATTTATTTGGTTTCACAATTATTATTGGAGAAAATTCTGTCAGGTTGTGGTTAAAAAAATGATCCAATCTGGAGGTCAGATACACACTAGGTTTACCATGGACCTGAAGACAGAAGAAGACCCACAGACAATGGCATTATCTTTTCAATCATGATCATCATTATTATTTTATTGAGTACCTACTTGGTACCAGGCCCTGTTCTAAGGTTTGACATCATCTCTCTCTCTCTTTTTTTTTTTTTGGATATTCAGCAAATATTTATTAATATCCTACGCTGTGTGAGCACCATTGTAGGTGCTGGAAATATGGCAGTGAACAAAGTCAAGTGCTTTTTCTCTATTACCCTTGAACCACTGGACCTGGAGGTGTTTCCTTGTGTGTCATCTCACTTTAAAAGTGAAGACAGACTCCCACAGGGCTAGGATTAGGGTAAAGTAAGGTAAAGAGTGAGGCCAAGTCATTCAGTACAAGTTCAGATCCTGTCTTTATTTAAAATATTGATAGTTTGTTCATCATAAATATTTATTGCATTATTTTTGACTTTTTAAAAATTAACATATAATGTATTATTAGCCCCAGGGGTACAGGTCTGTGAATCGCCAGGTTTACACACTTCACAGCACTCACCATAGCACATACCCTCCCCAATGTATTTTTGACTTTTTTTTTTTTTAAAGATTTTATTTATTTATTTGACAGAGAGAGAGATCACAAGTAGGCAGAGAGGCAGGCAGAGAGAGAGGGGAAGCAGGCTCCCTGCTGAACAGAGAGCCCGATGCGGGGCTCGATCCCAGGACCCTGAGATCATGACCTGAGCCGAAGGCAGAGGCTTAACCAACTGTGCCACCCAGGTGCCCCTATTTTTGACTTTTTTAAAGCATTTATTTATTTGAGAGAGAGCAAGAGAGTGGGGGGAGGGGTAGAGGGAGAGAATCTCCAAGTAGACTCCCCACTGAATACAGAGTCTGACTTAGAGCTGTCCTATGACCCATGCGATCACGACCTGAGCTGAAACCAAGAGTTGGACATCGAATCAACTGAACAACCCCGGTGCCTCTACCTCTGACTTTTTTTTTTTTTTTTTTAAGATTTTATTTGTTTGAGAGAGAGAGAGAGAGAGAGGGAGCACAGGCGGGGCAGGGGGAGGGGCAGAGGGATAGAGACAAGCAGACTCCCCTCTGAGTGTGGAGACCAACATGGGACTTGATCCCAGGACCCTGCGATCATGACCTGAGAGCTAAAGTCAGATCCTTAACCCACTGATCCATCCAGGTGTCCCTACTTTTTAAAATATTACATTAATACATTAGTTATCTTGATTGTTGAGTTTTCTTAAATCTTACACTCAAGATGATTCCTCATTAACCTCATCTTTGCTCATCTAACCCTCGCAGCAATCTTGTGAAGGAAGTGCAGTAATTATCCCCATTTTAAAGAAAAGAAAAGTGAGGCACAGAGCGGCTAAATGATTTGTACAAGGACACACAGTCATTAAGTAGTAGGACTGGCACGTGAACATCTCTTATCTTAGAGCTCATGCTCTTAATACTACTTTACCTTTGTTTGGTCCACACGGGTTGCTAAATAACCCAAATAACTTGCCATTGCTTTAATTTAAGTTAAAAATTAAATTTAAAATTTAAATTAAAAATATAAAAATAACTTATATAAAAATTAATAAATAAAAATAAAAATAAATAATTACAATAAAATTTTTAAATTAAAAATATAAAAATAATTTAAATGAAAATGCTTCCTTTTTCCTTTCTTTCTTTTGTAGGCTCCATGTCCCGCTCGTGACCCTGAGATCAAGACCCTGAGATCAAGACCTGAGCTGAGATCAAGAGTAGGATTGCCTAACCAACTGAGCTGCTCAGGAGCCCCTCCAGCTTCTTTTCAAGTGTTGTAATCTGGGCTCACACTCCTGTTTTGGAAGTATCAGCAGGATGAGTGGTAGCCCTTCTTAAATCAGGCAAGCTTGGGGTACCTGGGTGACTCAGTGGGCTAAGCCTCTGTCCTCGGCTCAGGTCATGATCTCAGGGTCCTGGGATCGAGCCCCACACAGGCTCTCTGCTCAGTGGGGAGCCTGCTTCCCCCTCTCTCTCTGCCTGCCTCTCTGCCTACTTGTGATCTCTCTCTCTGTCAAATAAGTAAATAGAATCTTATTTATCTTTAATTTAATCTTAAAAGAAAACTCAGGCAAGTTCATTAGGCAGTCACACACCCCCCCCACAACCCCCTATTGTCTCGACTGTTTCACTGTCTTGTTGCCTGCCTGCTCCTGGGGGGCATCTGGATTTGGATCCCTAATCTGGCCATTTCACAAATGGAGAAATCCAGGCTCCATCCAGAAAAGAAGAGGCTTACCCAATGCACCTAGCACTTCTATGACAAAGCTGGGCTCCAAGCCAGGTCCCACACAGTCCCTCAGTCACAGGAGACAATTGTGAGTGACTTCACTTTTAAAGGAAGCTCAGAGAGGGAGCTCCTAGACTCAGAACCAGCTAACACTCATTCCATGAGCACCTCCCAATGGCTGGCGCTGAGACAGGCACGCCCATGTCCAAAGGAACAGCTCCCAGCAACTCTGACAGGTCGACCTTGACAACCTCCATTTTACAGGTGAGAAGGTATGGCTTGGGAGGTCAAGTGACTTTCCGGGGATCTCACTGTAAGTTTGCAGCAAATCTGCCTAACTTTAGTTCACTAGCTCTTGACATAAGACTGGAGGAAGTTACCTCCTGCCTCCTTCCTGCAACCCCCTCTCTCACTGTTGCTGGGGTTTTCTGGGGCTGAGGCTGTAGTCACCCCAAACTAAATTTACTCTCTTCCAGGAGGATATTGACACTGAGCAGCCTGAGAATCGAGACTGAGTTGTCAAAAATACCTGCTAGGCGGGGCGCCTGGGTGGCTCAGTGGGTTAGAGCCTCTGCCTTCGGCTCAGGTCATGATCTCAGGGTCCTGGGATGGAGCTCAGCGTCGGGCTCTCTGCTCATCAGGGAGCCTGCTTCTCCCTCTCTCTGCCTGCCTCTCTGCCTACTTGTGATCTCTCTCTCTGTCAAATAAATAAAATCTTTAAAAAAAAAAATACCTGCTAGGGACACCTGGATGACACAGTCAATTAAGTGTCCGACTCTCGGTTCCGGCTCATGTGATCTCAGGGTCCTGAGACGAAACCCATGTGGGGCTCCATGCTCAGCAGGGATCTGCTTGAGATTCTCTCCCTCTGCTCTTGCGACTCAGGCTCATTCTCTCTCTCTCTCTCATTCTCTCTAATAAATAAATAAATCTTGGGGCACCTGGGTGGCTCACTGGGTTAAGCGTCTACCTTTAGTTCAGGCGGTGATCTCCAGGTCCTGGGATTGGGCCCCACATTGGGTTCCGTGCTTCGCCAGAGTTTGCTTGTCCCTCTCCTTCTCCCACAACTCCTCTCCTCCACGCCCACTCTCTCTCTCAAATAAATAAATAAAATCTTTTTAAAAATAATAAACAAACAAATAAATAAATCTATCTTAAGGAGAAATAGAACCTGCTCTGTGGGGAAGCTTGGCTGGCTCAGTGGGTAGAGTGTGCAGCTCTTGATCTAGGGGTCATGGCTTCAAGCCTCACCTTGGGCATAGGGTTTACTTAAAAAACATTTAAAAATAAAATCTTTAAAAACAAAATACCTTCTTTATGCCAGGCATGTGTCAGATGCTTTTCACAAGGCTTAGATTCCCCTCTTTGTGTTTACCTGGATCCTCTAAGTTTTCCACAATGAATACGTTTTACTTCCGGTACAAGGAATTGCCTGATCACGGCCTGGAAATGAGTCTACTACAGATTTGGAGAAGTTGGGGATCAGTATCCACAACTGGCAATCAAGGAAGCTGAGACTCAGAGGATTGCCCAAGGTCACACACATGATAAGTGACAGAATCAGGATGCTGCCTGAGTCCAAGGCCTGTGCTCCTTCCACTCCACGGCTCTGCCTGCCTTTTCTTCACATCTTGTTGCTCAAAGGAGTTCAGGCAAATCCTAAACATACATAAGAGAAAGCAAGCATTTATCCTACTATATTTCAGGAAGATCAAGTAATGAATGAGGAATAGTTCTTTATGTAAGAATTTCAAATAATGAATGCAAGAAAGAATGAAGAATTAGAAAATGACGTTTTGGGCTACCTGAGTCAGTCGATAGAGCATGTGACTCTAATCTCTGGGTCATGAGTTCAAGCCCCATGTTGGGTGTAGAGATTGCTTAAAAATAAATAAAAATTTGGGGTGCCTGGGTGGCTCAGTGTGTTAAGCCTCTGCTTTCGGCTCAGGTCATGATCTCAGGGTCCTGGGATCAAGCCCCGCATGGGGCTCTCTGCTCAGTGGGGAGCCTGCTTCCCCTCCCCGCCCCCGCCTGCCTCTCTGCCTACTTTTGATCTCTCTCTGTGCCAAATAAATAAATAAATAAATAAAATCTTTAAAATAAATAAATAGATAGATAAAAACTTGGGGTGCCTGGGTGGTACAGTCGGCTGGGTGTCTCGTTCTTTGTTTGGGCTCTGGTTGTGATCTCCAGAAATGAGATTTACCCCACATCATGGGCAGTGGGGAGTCTGGTTAAGATTCTCTTTCTCTCTCCTTTTGCCCCTCTACCCATCTCTCTCAGGTGAATAAATAAATCTTTTAAAATAAATAAATAAAATATTTTTAAAAAAAGAAAGATTTTTTTGTAGCATCTTTTTTTAAAAGATTTTATTTATTTATTTATTTATTTGACAGACAGAGATCACAAGTAGGCAGAGAGAGAGGAGGAAACAGGCTCTCCGCTGAGCAGAGAGCCCAATGTGGGGCTCGATCCCAGGACCCTGGGATCATGACCTGAGCCAAAGGCAGAGGCTTTAACTCACTGAGCCACCCAGGTACCCCAATTTTTTGTAACATCTGATGAAATGATGGCTCATAGGTGGATGCTAAGATGAATAGATAAAACACTGATGGGGATTTCAATGAAGAGAGCAGGCCAAGAGCCCTGACCAGCAGAACCATCAATAAAAATGTTTCAACTAAATATCATGTGCCTCCAGATATAACCTAATAATAAGTATACAGCACCATTGCCAAGAAGTTACCCTTGCCAAAATCGTTAAACCCAAGCGAATCAAGCCACTAGATCTAACTTTCAGTTTACTGAAATGTAAATAACAGAAGAACAAGTTAAACTACACCATTAGGAAACAATCAGCCAAAACTTCTGTGACTTAGGAAACTTCTCAGGACAATGCTCTGGTTTCTCTTACAAATAAATAGCATGATAAAAAGAAAGAAAGAAAGAAAGAAAGAAAGGTGAAATTATTACACATTAAAAGTTACTTAAAAGGGGGTTACTTAAAAGCTACTGGGTAGCTCAGTGGGTTAAGCCTCTGCCTTTGGCTCAGGTCATGATCCCAGGATCCTGGGATCGAGCCCTGCATTAGGCTCCCTGCTCACCGGGGAGCCTGCTTCCCCCTCTTTCTCTCTGCCTGCCTCTCTGCCTACTTGTGATCTCTGCCTTCAAAAAAAAAAAAAAAAAAAAGTTACTTAAGAGACATAGCAACAAATGACATGTGTGAAACTTTTCTGAATCCTGATTGGAACAAGCCAACTATTAAAGAAATTTGAACATGAACTAGGCATTCAGTGATTTTAGGGAATTTTAAAAAAAGATTTTATTTATTTATTTGACAGGGAGAGAGGAAGCGAGAGAGCACAAGAAGAGGGAACAGTAGAGGGAGAGGGGAAAGCAGGCTCTCTGCCAAGCAGGAAGCCCGATGTGGGGTTTGAACCCAGGACCTCAGGATGGTGACCTGAGCTGAAGGCAGACATTTAACTGACTGAGCCACCCAGGTGCCCCAGATTTTAAGGAATTTTTATTAATTTTGTTAGGTATGATAGTTATGTTTGAAACAGCCTTATCTGTTAAAGATATATGCTGAAATAATTTGGGTGAAATGATATGATGCCTGGGATTTGCATTATAGGACTCCAGAGAGAAGCAAAAGTGGAGAGGTAATTAAAACAAGATTGGCAAAACATTGATATTTATTAAAAATAGGTGATCGGTACATGACAGTTTATTATATAGTCTCTACTTTTATGCATGTTTGAAGTGTTCCATAGTAGAGAGGTTTTGGGTTTGTTTGTTTTTTAAAAAATTTTATTTATTTATTTGACAGAGACCACAAGTAGGCAGAGAGGCAGGCAGAGAGAGAGAGGAGGAAGCAGGCTCCCTGCCGAGCAGAGGGCCCAATGGGGGACTCAATCCCAGGACACTGAGATCATGACCTAGTCAAAGGCAGAGGCTTAACCCACTGAGCCACCCAGGCGCCCTGGTTTTGGGGTTTTTAAAAAAGATCTTATTTATTTATTGGGGGGGAGCACAAGTGGGGGAGGGGAAGAGCAGAGGGAGGGAGAGAAGCAGACTCCCTGATGATCAGGGAGCCCAATGTGGGTGGGGCTTGATCCCAGGACCCTGAGATCATAACCTGAACCTGAGGCAGATGCTTAACGGACTTAACCACCCAGGTGCCCCAATAGAGGTTTTTTTTTTTTTAAAGGATTAAAGTAAATAATTAAGAAAATTGGGACAAAGAGAAAGTACAGATGAAGAAATAGAAATGTTCTGAGCCTCTTAGTAGCCAAAGCAAAAAGGGAAATAAGAGTCATGGTAGCCAAATGCTATGAAAGGCAATCTCATGCTTGTAGTCTTTTGATCCCCAATCAGCTGCATAAGAATGTGTCCCAGGCCTGGGACACTTCCTAACCAAGAGACAAAGAGCCCACACAGCTTGCGGCGGGTTTTCACCTTGTATGGTATTATCTTTCCTTGTCTCAAGTGCAATGAGTATTCTTTTGTTTCTTCTTAGAGCATGTGTATCATATGGCATCTGGCCAAACCCACCGCTCTATCTGTTCTCTGGAAGGGGACGAGGTCCTTCCACCATGGAATGAGAAGAGTGAGCATATAGGCAAATTGCCCTGCGTCCACCACTGGGGGAGATCCATTGGCCATGGGGACCAGTGCCCAAGATTGAAGGTGATCTCACTCCCTCTCTTCTCTATGTGAGTAAAGCATCGTTCCACTCAATGCTTGACTGCATGTGTTTTCTTTGGCGACTCAAATACCAAGACAAGATGGGTTAGAAGGGTTTAGAGTTCTCCCCCGGGATTTGTAACAGGTGCACAGTACTCTGCTCTCTTGGGATTGATAACTGGTGCACAGTACTTCACTTGACACCAAGTGATACAGAAAACCACCAAACCCACACAGTCTCTTATTTATTTTGTTTAAATGTTGTTAGTTAACTTGTAGCTCCCATAAACCAACCAAAACATTGGTTTCTGGAGTAGAATTCAGTGATTCATTACTTACATACAAAACGCAGTGCTCATAACAAGTGCCCTTCCTTTTTTTTTTTTTTTTTAATTTATTTGACAGAGATTACACGTAAGCAGAGAGGCAGGCAGAGAGAGAGGAAGGCAAGCAGGCTCCCTGCCGAGCAGAAATCCCAATGTGGGGCTTGATCCCAGGATCCTGGGATCATTACCTGAGCCGAAGGCAGAGGCTTTAACTCACCGAGCCACCCAGGCACCCCACAAGTACCCTTCTTAATATCCAACACCAATCTAGCCCATCTCCTACCCACCTCTCCCCATCAACCCTCAGTTTGTTCTCTATCGTTAAGAGTCTCTTATGGTGGGGTGCCTGGGTGGCTCAGTGGGTTAAAGCCTCTGCCTTTAGCTCAGGTCATGATCCCAGGGTCCTGGGATCGAGCCCCACCTGCATCGGGCTCTCTGCTTGGTGGGGACCCTGCTTCCCCATCTCTCTCTCTCTCTCTCTGCCTGCCTCTCTGCCTACCTGTGATCTCTCTGTCCAATAAATAAACAAAATCTTAAAAAAAAAAAAAGATTAATTATTTTCCAGAGAGAGAGAAGCAAGAGAGCACAAACAGGGGGAGCAGCAGAGGGAGAGCAAGAACCAGACTCCCCACTGACCAGGGAGCCCAGTGTGGGGCTTGATTCCAGGACCCCGGGATCATGACCTGAGCCGAAGGCTCTTTAACCAGCTGAGCCATCCAGGCACCCCCCAAAGCCCTTTTATTAGAAAAGATTTTATTTATTTATTTGAGAGAGAGAGCATGCCTGTGCAGGAGAGCAGGGGCGGGTGGGCAGAGAGAGAGGGAGAGGGAATCTCAGGCAGACTCCCCACTGAGCGGGGAGCCTGAAGTGGGCTCAATCCCAAGACCCTGAGATCATGACCTGGCCTGAACTATGAGTCACCTGCTTAACCGACTGAGCCACCCAGGTGCCCCAGAAAACAGAAGTCTTCACCAAAGTTCTGTGGAGGACACTGCACACCTCAAAATCTCCAAAATTTTTCTTCCTCAAAGTTACACGCTATCAGAGTAGCTCCCCAAACCTCTTCTTTTTTTTTTTTTTAACCAAATTCCTGGCCACCCAAATTCTGCCAGCTCACTCCCCTCCATCTCTCCATAGCAGCTTTTCCTGAATGGCACTGGGAGCAAATTTCTCAGGTTGCTCCTCTCCTTTGCTCAGGTCTGTTTCTCTCTCTCATTCTCTCTCTCTCTCT
Organism: Meles meles; assembly: GCF_922984935.1. Classification (NCBI taxonomy): domain Eukaryota; kingdom Metazoa; phylum Chordata; class Mammalia; order Carnivora; family Mustelidae; genus Meles; species Meles meles. Next base: position 197,504,303 of record NC_060066.1, read on the forward strand.
CTCTGCCCTCCTTACAAAGACTCCTTAGAACTAAGTCTGGGAAGGAGGAAAAGCCATGAACATTTACGTGTTAGTATTTTTGTCCTGTTGCATAGAAAAAAAGATCAGAAGGAAATACACCTGAATGTTAACAGTAAGAGACCAGCAGAGCTTTGGAATCCGGTAAAGTTGGGCGCAGGTCCTGGCTCTGGCACTTTCTAGTTGTGTAACCTTGGACAAGCCTCACAGGAGATATTTCTCTAACGCTCAGATTGATGTTCCATAAATTACTTAGCATGTATCTGGCATATAGTCATTTTTCTGTAAGGCGTAGCTTACAAAATATAGGAGTTATCTCAACCTGGTAGGAATATTAACTTCATTTTGTCTTTATCACTATTTTTTGCCTTTATCAGTATTTTATTTGAAATTTTTTACATTGAGGCCTGCCAGGGAGTTTAGGTGGGTAGAGCCGGCAGATTCTTAGTTTCCGTTCAGGTCAAGATCTCAGTCAGGGTCCAGAGATCAAGCCCTACCTCCAGCTCTCCCACTCAGCAGGGAGTCTGCTTGGGATTCTCTCTCCCTCTCCCCCTGCTTATGCACAGTCACACCCTGTCTCTCCAAAATAAATAAATAAAATCTTTTAAAAATTAAAAAAAAAAATTTACAACGAGCACACATTTGCAATTTAAAGTAAAACACCATAAGGATTATTATAAACATAGGCATAAACTGTTTATCAGTAGAGGGCTAAATGAATTACCGGGCACCCATATTCTGAAATACTACAAACTCATTAAAAAATGTCAGTATAATGACATGGAACAAATGTCCACGGAATAGCAAGTTGCAAAATGGTATGTGTAGCATGACGCCTTTATGTATATTTTTACACACGTTAAGGATGTAAATACACAGAAAAGGTGTAAGGCCACTCAACACCATAGCTATCTCAGCAGTGAAGAAGAGGGGTTTCCTTTTTTTAAAATCTATGTTTTTGTAAGGTTTAATTTTTTAATAAAACTCATGAACTACTTTTATATAAAAGAAAACATTTAAGGTGTGTGGGGGGGATGGACAGGGTTTCCCCTGGTGTTTCTCAGGCCCAACAACAGAGCATGGCAGAAAGCCAAGGACTCCAAGAGGATCCGCTCCGTAATCCTGTCACTGTGCAGTCCGCTCCAGCCAGCTCCTCGGTGGGGAGGGAGGGGTTAACAGCCGCACCCCCGTCTTCAGCCCTCAAAGTCCACCCCAGCCAAAGTCCTCTTTTGCAAAGGCTGCAACAGAAAGTTGAGGTTGCTCCCTCCTGGACCCCGAAGGCAGGGGAAAGAAAAGGCCCTGGGGGCTGGAGATCTTTCGAGATGTGGCTTGTGGCCCCGAAGACTTCCGTCCTCTCCCAAGAAGAGGAAGGACCCTGGAGGGACTGCAGGGCCTCCCCAGGTTCTCAGGGTAGGGTCCACCCCTCAAAGGTGTGCAGGGAGGGAGCCGCAAAGTCCTCGAACACCTGGGGGACAAGCCTGAGCATTTCCTGGAATGCAGGAGAAATAAGTGTGATGACACACCGGAGGGCCCCTATCAGCGGTCTCTATAAAACCGTCGCCTCCAGATCTAGCCCCTAGATTGAGTCCCAGGATATCCTGGCTGGTTCCGAGAACCCGGCCTGGAAGGTGGGCGGGGTTCCTGCCCCCTCCACGCTCAGCTCCGGCCCTTCAGGCCTGTGGGTCCCAAATCCCAGGCCAGCCCCGCGGCAGCCCATTCAGCTCCCAGGTTTACTCGTCCCGGAGCTCCCTCAAATCCCCCGCCCCACCCCCACCCCGTGCTCCCCACCGGCCCTGGGCGGACCTCTGCTCCGCCCCCCAGTCCTGAGCCCTCCCCTCAACCCCGCGCCTCATTTCCGCATAGTTCCCGCTCCCGGCACCCCGCGCGCGCCTCGCGGACTCTGTGGCCCGCGGGAACCCGTGCCCGCGGACCCGGACCCGGGTCCCGCCCCCTTCGAGGCCCCGCCCCTGCACGTGCCCGCGCGCGCTCCGTCCGGTACTCTGGGCCTGCAAGGGTGTCCCTGTCCCAGTGAGTCCCCGGGGCCCCGATCGGAGGGTTGGCAAGGAGGGCGTTCTGAGAAGCTCGGAGAAGATGCAGGCCCGGAGGCGGAAGCAAAGGATGGGAAGGTCCGGGGTCTGGGCAGTGAGGGCCACAGAGCTCGAGTCCACGCCTGCCTCCTTTCCGCCAGCCGGAGCGGTTGGGTCTCGCGGGCTCGGAGCCCGAGTTTGAGCCACGGTTGGCTCGGTACCCGCCAGGTGCGCTGCGCGGGATGGCAGCGAGGCGGGGTGGCCCCCGGAGCCCTGGTCCGGCTGGAGGGCGAGTCACGTGAGCTGGGGATGTCCGACCCAGGATCTGGAATCCAGGGGCCAACGGGAGGTATTGCGGTGAGCTCAGGCTCAGGGGCTCCCTCACCATGGATGCCATTATCTGTGCTGGCAGCGGTGGGGAACACCGCCCAGGAGGCCCAACTGATGGGGCGCTGCCTCTCCAGCGCCGCCCACATATGAGGAGCTCGGCTCTGCGTCGCCACCGTGCGGCCGCAGGGAGCAGTACCTACCTAGCACCCGGGGACCCTTCAGGGCTGGGGAAACAGATCTTAGCCACCAAGGGGCGGGCCGCGGTCGGAGAGATCGGCTTTCTGAGATCCTGCTCCTTCCGAACCGGGTTCTGGAAATGGGGTCGAGGTTGGCCTGTCAGTCGTTCTTTCACAGGCCACTATGAATCCTGCTCAGGACTACGTGGGGTTTGGGTGCGGACGCTCCGCATCCGCCCCCATGGTGCCCACCTAGTAGCTCCTGTGGATGAGAACGATCCCTCCAAGCAGTGCCACCAACAACCAACCAGCTTGTCCTAAGCGCCTGCTATGTGAAAAGACACACAGAAATGAATAAAATAGGGGCACCTGGGTGGCTCAGTGGGTTAAGCCTCTGCCTCGGCTCAGGTCATGATCTCAGAGTCTTGGGATCGAGCCCCGTATCGGGCTCTCTGCTCAGCAGGGAGCCTGCTTCCCCCTCTCTCTCTGCCTGCCTCTCTGCCTACTTGTGATCTCTCTGTCAAAAAAATAAAATCTTTAAAAAAAAAATGAATAAAATAAGGAGAGAAAGCCGTTTCAATTCATGGCTCTCCATTCTCATGAAAATAACAAGTAACATTTAAGGAAGGCTTACTGTATGCTATTCACTTACGAAGTACTTTTATCTGCATGATGATATTAAATTCTAAGCACAGCCCTCTAAGGGTAGGCTATTTTACAGATGTTCCTCTTTCACAGATGAGGAATTTGAGGTTCAGAGAGGTCAAGTAACTTGTCCAAAGTCACACAGCTAGCTAAGGATTGAATTTCTGAGCTTTTAAATTTTTTTTTAAAGAACAGTTTTTAGTTCACAGAAAATTGAGCAAAAGTTGCAGAGTGTCTGTGTAAGCACCCCACACACATTCATGCCCACTATCAACATCCCACACACCACAGTGGGGCATTTGTTAAAATCAATGAATCCACACTGACACATTATTACCCAAAGGCCAGACTTTACTTTTGATAAACCTTGGCTTTTAACAACTGTGTCAGTCTCCTGCCCTAACTGAAGACCACTTTGCTGAGGAGAGGATCCAACTAGGACTTTGGATTATCTGTAGGATTTCCAAAGCAGGGATAGGAAGGGCATTCCAGGCAGGAGAGCTGTGTATATAAAGATGTGGAGGGATTTTCATGGTACTTGGTGAGTTTGGCTTGAGCAGGAGGTCCCAAATTTTATTTTATAAGATTTGTTTATTTAAGAGAAAAAGAGAACGGCAAGGCTGAGCAGGGGAAAGGCAGAGGGAGAGAGAGAATCCTCAAGCCAGCTCCTTACCAGAGAGAGTCAGAGAGTGGGGATGGAGCCATGTCTCCATCCCCCGATCCTGAGATCATGACCCTACCGGAGAACAAGAGTAGGCGGCTTTACAGGCTGAGCCACCCAGGCGCCTGGCAAGTTCCCAAATTTCAGTCAATGGAGTATCAACCTCATGAAGTTAGTCCTAAGCAACAATGGCCATGGAGTCATGGGTTTAATATGCAGGTTTTATTTTTTTGAATGCCAGCTGAAATAAATATGTCAGGCTAAAGAAAACTTCTTTACTTTTTAAGTGATCTCTATACTCAACATGGGCTCAAACTCAAACCCAAGAGTCCCTTGCTCTACGCACTGAGCCAGTCAGGCGCCCCCAAAAATGTAACTCTTTAAAAAATATTTGATCATGGGGAGGCCGGTGGTTCCCACGAGTGTGGAGGGCCAAGGGACTCCCGCAGGACTGAGGCGCGGCCATGGATGTGGCATGTGATCACTTACAACGTGTCGCCCTCTGAGGACGCAGCTGAGGACGCAGCTAACGGCGCTCTTTCTGCCAGGGCCTCCCCAGCACGCTGCTCTGCTTGCGGGCGTGCATTCTTAACGTTGCGCCATTTGTAGCGGTTTTTTTTTTTTTAATTATTTTTTAAGATTTTATTTATTTATTTGACAGAGAGAGATCACAGGTAGGTAGAGAGGCAGGCAGAAGCAGAGGGGGAAGCAGGCTCCCTGTGGGGCCCCATCCCAGGACCCTGAAACCATGAACCGTGCTGAAGGCAGAGGCTTAACCTACTCAAGCGCCCCCATTTGTAGCGTTTTATCTGGTCTGCATGTGGGGGACCCAGGAGTTTGAGAAATCCAACAGGAAGAATCCAGCTGCCTATGAAAATGATAAATGAGCCGCCCTCATCTGGATAATTGTTTCCTGTATATGAAAGACCATTTTCTGGGAGAAAAGCCTACCTGGTGTTATCTTTTTTTTTTTTTTTTTTTAAGCTTTTATTTATTTGAAAGAGAGAGCACACGAGGTGAGGTGAGGGGCAGAGACAGGCAGAAGCAGGCAGGAAGCCTGAGGAAGGGCTCCATCCCAGGACTCTGGGATCATGACCTGAGATATAAAGGCAGACACTTAACTTACTGAGCCACCCAGGCACCTCTACATTATAGCATCTTGAAGGCATCATAAACTTCTTAGGGACCAAAAAAATTTTTCTCACACATCATTAAAATCTTCCCTAGAACCCTTAGTGCTAGTCACACGCAGTTCTGTAAAACTACAGTAAGAAATTACTGGAGAAACCATGGGGAGGTAGGATGAAGTCACTTTTTGTCAAGCAAGGGTCAACATTTCCCAAGTAGGGGCTTGCTTCTTTTCATAATTCTGAGTCTCAGACCTACCAGCATATCTGATCTTATCTTTCTTAGTTGGCTCCTCATTCTCTTCTGCCTAAGCAATGAATGCCTGGAAGGCCTGTGTGGCTCAGTCGGTTGAGCATCTGACGCTTGATTTCTGCTCAGGTCATGATCTCAGAGTCATGAGATCAAGCCCCACACCAGGCTCCATGCTCAGCAGGCAGTCTGCTTGAGATTCTCCCGATCCTTCTGCCCCTGCCCTTGCATAGCCTCTCTCTCTCTCTAAAGTAAAAAAAAAAAAAAAATATATATATATATATATATATATATTTGCTTTTAAAAATCATATATATCATATATATGATATATAATCATACATATATACACACATACACATATACACATATATATGTGTATATATATATATGACTTTTTTTTTTTAAAGCAAATGGCTTAATAGGTCTACAAGGTCCATTGGGATCCTGGTATTGTACCCTCATGGCCCCATGAGGCTGATGAAGAGAGGAATGCAGGAGATGGGGAAGATCTCCTGGAGGAAATGACACTTGAGCTGAAATCTAACCAATTTGTGGGAGAGAACTAGGTGATGATGGTGAAGAGCTTTTCAGGGAGGAGGAACAGCATGTGCAAAGTTCCTGAGGCTGGAGGGACTCCTGTGCATGTGAGCACCTGAACGACTCATGAGGAAGAGTCAGGGAGAGGAGTCTGTAGGTGCCAGATTCTGCCTGTCATTCACGGAGGCATCACAAGCACTGTGATTTTTTTTAAAGGTTTTATGTATTTATTTGATACAGAGAACATGAACAGGAGGAGGGGCAGAGGGGGAAGCAGACTCCCTGCTGAGTGCAGAGCCCGACATGGGCCTCCATGTGGGGCTCAATCCCAGGACCTCAAGGTCATGATCTGAGCCAAAGACAGATGCCCAACCGACTGAGCCACCCAGGTGTCCCAACAAGCTCTGTGATCTCAATTCTGTGCCCTATGGGGAGCCATTTGAGTTTCAAGGAGGGGGAAGACTTCTTTTTTTTTTTTTTTTTAAGATTTTATTTATTTATTTGACAGAGATCACAAGTAGACAGAGAGGTAGGCAGAGAGAGGGAGAGGGAAGCAGGCTCCCCGCTGAGCAGAGAGCCTGATGCGGGACTCGATCCCAGGACCCTGAGATCATGACCTGAGCCGAAGGCAGCGGCTTAACCCACTGAGCCACCCAGGCGCCCCTAGACTTCTATCTAATCATTAAATAACAAATATTTTTTGAGTTCAGGATTTTATAGTAACAAGATTCTCATGGTCCCATACCATCTGGAAACTTATATTATTTTTATTCTATTTTTTTAAAATGCATTTTTAAAGTTTATTTAAGTAATCTCTATACTCAATGTGGGGCTCGAACTCACAACCCTGAGATCGAGAGTTGCTCCTAAGATTCTTTCTTTCTTTCTTTTTACAGAATGGGAAGCTTCTTTTTTTTTTTTTAGATTTTATTTATTCCTTTGACAGACAGAGATCACAACTAGGCAGAGGCAGGCAGAGAGAGAGGAAGGGAAGCAGGCTCCCCGCTGAGCAGAGAGCCCAATGTGGAGCTCGATCCCAGGAGCCTGGGATCATGACCTGAGCTGAAGGCAGAGGCCTTAACCCACTGAGCCACCCAGGTGCCCTGGGAAGCTGCTCTTTATTTTCTTTTAAGATTTTATTTATCTATGTCAGACAGAGAGATTGAGAGAGAGAGCATAGGAGCAGTGGGGAGGGGCAGGGGGAGAAATAGACTCCCCACTGAGCAGGGAGCCCAACTTAATCCCAGGACTCTGGGATCATGACCAGAGCCAAAGACAGACACTTAACCAACTGAGCCATTCAGATGCCCCTAAGATTTTTTTTAAGTGAAAGTTATACATACACATGGTTTAAAGAACTAACAAGTAGGGGCACCTGGGTGACTCAGTGGGTTAAGCTTCTGCCTTCAGCTCAGGTCATGATCTCAGGGTCCTGGGATCGAGCCCCGCATCAGGCTCTCTGCTCAGCGGGGAGCCTGCTTCCCCCTCTCTCTCTGTGCCTGCTCTCTGCCTACTTGTGATCTCTGTTAAATACATAAATAAAATCTTTTAAATAATAAAAAAAAGAACTAACAAGTATTATAGGGTTTTCTATGGAAACAGAAGGCAGTCCATCACCCTTTCCCCACATTTCCACTTTCCCAGAGGCACCTATTTTCAATTCTTTCAGCTGACTGTTTTTTGCGTTTATCTCCGTCATCTCTAAGTAGCCTGCTTGTTTGGCCATTTCTTGATGTTTCAGTTTTAAGCACAATCTCTTGATTTTCTACTGAGAAAGATATCTTTCCCCATCACCTGCCCCACTGTACATATAATCTTGCTTCCCCCAACCACCAACACAATTTTGGTTGGTTCAGTAATCATTGCACACATTATTACATGTAAACTATGTTTCCTTTCTCTCTCTCTCTTTTTTAGATTCATTTATTTATTTGAGAGAGGGTGCAAGTGGGAGGGGGAAGGGCAGAGGAAAAGGGAGAGAGAGGGAAAGAAGCAGTCTTCCTGCTGAGCACAGAGCCCAAAGGAGGCAGGGGGGCTCGACCCCACAACTCTGAGATCATGACCTGGGTGGAAACCAAGAGTCAGATGCCCCACCCACTGAGCCACCCAGGTGCCCCCATTTTTCCTTGTACAGCTATCTGTTTTCCCCAGACTTGTAATTGTCCTGTTTTGTCACTTGCTTTGTTTTTGTGAATTCCACTTTTTTTTTTTTTTTTTTAAGATAACTCCAGCAGTTATCTAAATGTCTTCCCAAAACATTCCCACCCATCAGCTGGGTGAGGAAGTGGGTGGAAGCAGGATTGGGCAGAGGGAAAGGAACTTCGATGAGGGATTCATGCGCATGTGTGAAGCAGGGAGCTTTGGAGAAAGGATTGCCCATCAGAGTGTCCCAAGCCCGGTAGAAATCTCAGGCCCTTAGACCCTGCCTGGCTCAGTCACAGTGTGGGGGCTGTGGGCACCCCTGGGAACGATGATCTCTTGCACAGTAGCTCTCCATGTAGGGCCAACCCAGGAGGAGCAGGAGTTTATACCTGGTGAACGGTTAGCGTTCTGGGCGGGAAAGATCTGGATTTTGTAGGGTTTCAAGTTTTAAAGTGTATATAGTCTGGAGACCCTTAAAAAAAAGAATACAAAATTAGGTATAATTTATAGATCAATAAGATAAACCAATAAATTCCTGGAGCTTTGAATCCCGTGGAGACTCAGGACCTTTTCTTCTGCGATCTCGTCAGGCAGTCTAGCAGAAGTGCTTTCTGATCACAACTTGGCCTCTCCTGCCCACCTAGAGCCCTCTATAGCTCCCAGTGCTCACAGGGTCCCGTGGACGTGCAGGACCCCGGAGCTTAGGCTGCAGGAGCTTCTCAGGAAGTTTTCCACTGATCCCCGAATCTCCTTCAGTCTTCCTAGGGATTCCTCTGCGATCACAGTTTTCTTTATTTACTCCATCCTTTCTGTGGAGCCCCTATTTCAAAAGTTTCTTGGGGAAGAGGGTGTGGGAAGTAACATTTTGAGACCTCACATGCCTGCAAATATCTTCATTCTACTTTCACCCTTAATAATTCAGCTGGGTACAGAATATATTTTAAAAACTCCTAGAACAGTGCCTGGCATAGAGGGGCACCTGGGTGGCTCAGTTGGTTAAATATCTGCCTTTGGCTCAGGTCATGATCCTGGGGTCCTGGGATCGAGCCCCACATCAGGCTTCTTGTTCAGCGGGGAGCCTGCTTTTCCTTTCCCTCTGCTGCTCCCCCTGCTTGTGCTCTCTCTCTCTCTCTCTGTGTCAAATGAATAAAATCTTTAAAATAAACAAATAAAAATAAAAAAGAACAGTGCCTGGCATATTTTAAATACCATTGGAATTTTAGTATCACTATTTTTTTTTTAAAGATTTTATTTATTTATTTGACACAGACAGAGATCACAAGCAGACAGAGAGAGAGAGAGAGGAGGAAGCAGGCTCCCCGCCGAGCAGAGAGCCCGACGCGGGACTCGATCCCAGGACCCCGGGATCATGACCCGAGCCGAAGGCAGCGGCTTAACCCACTGAGCCACCCAGGCGCCCCTTTTAGTATCACTATTATAAAAAATTCTAGTTGGAAATTCTTTTCTTTTTAACTTTCTATTTATTTTTTAATTTTCTTTATTCTTTTCTTAATTATGTTCAGTTAGCCAGCATATAAGTACATCATAAATTTTTTAAATTAACATATAATGTATTATTCGTTTCAGGGGTACAGGTCTATGAATCATCAATCTTACAATTCACAGCACTCACCATAGCACATACCCTCCCCCGTGTCCATCACCCAGCACCCCCTCCTTCCCATCCCATTTCCCCCCAGCAACCCTCAGTTTGTTTCCTGAGATTAAGAGTTTCTTATGGTTTGTCTCCCTCTCTGGTTTCGCCTTGTGTCATTTTTTCCTCCCTTCCCTGACGATCCTCTGCCGCGTTTCTATCAGTGAGATCATATGATGATTGTCTATCTCTGATTGACTTATTTCCCTTAACATAATACCCTCTAGTTCCATCCACATCGTTGCAAATGGCAAGATTTCAGTTTTTGATGGCTGCAAAGTATTCCATTGTATGTATATACCACATCTTTTTAAAAAAGATTTTATTTATTTATTTGACAAAGAGAAAGAGAGCGCGTGCGCGTGAGAGAGAGAGCGAGCGAGCGCACACACAAGCAGGGGGAGTGGCAGAGGGAGAAGCAGGCTTTGCGCCAAGCAGCAAGCCTGACGTGGGGCTCTATCCCAGGACCCTAGGATCATGACCTGAGCCAAAGGCTGCTGCTTTAACAACTCAGCCACCCAGGCACCCCTATACCACATCTTTATCCATTCATCTGTTGATGGACATCTAGGTTCTTTCCATAGTTTGGCTATTGTGAACTTGGAAATTATTTTCTTTTAGTGCTGTTACTGAGAAGTCCAAAGGCATCGTGATTCCTGGTGCTTTGTATGGGATGTCTTTTCCACTTTGGAAGGTGGAGGATCTTCTCTTTTTCTCTGGGGTTCTGACATTTCATGACAACATCCTGATACTGGTCCATTTTCATCCATGCACTGAGCACTTTGGAGCTAACTTTGAATATGGAAGCGTCCATCCTTCAGACCTGGGAATTGTCTTCAATCTTTTTTTTTTTTTTTTTTTAAGATTTTATTTATTTATTTGACACAGAGAGAGAGCACAAGTAGGCAGAGAGGCAGGGAGAGAGAGAGGAGGAAGCAGGCTCCCTGCGGAGCCCGATGTGGGGCTCGATCCCAGAACCCTGAGATCATGACCCGAGCCGAAGGCAGCGGCTTAATCCACTGAGCCACCCAGGTGCCCCTGTCTTCAATCTTTGATTGATATCTCCTCTCTTTTTTGTGTTTCCTCTTTCTGTGGTTTTCTGTTATCCACGTGTTGAATGTCCTGGACCAGTCCTCTAATTTTCATTTTTTACTTTCCTCTTCTCCATGTCTTTTTCTTTCTGTTTTAGTTTCTGGAAGCTTTCCTCAAATTGATTCCAACCCTTCCACTGAATTTTTTTTTTTAAAGATTTTATTTATTTATTTGACAGAGAGAGATCACAAGCAGACAGAGAGGCAGGCAGAGAGAGAGAGAGGGAAGCAGGCTCCCTGCCGAGCAGAGAGCCTGATGTGGGACTCGATCTCAGGACCCCGAGATCATGACCTGAGCCGAAGGCAGTGGCTTAACCCACTGAGCCACCCAGGTGCCCCTCCACTGAATTTTTGATTTGCAGGGGCTTGTTGTTGTTGCTGATGTTTGCCGCTCTTCTTCTTTGGTGTTTGTTCTTTTTCTTTTTCTTTCATTTTAAAAATAAAAATTGTACTTTAAAGATTGCATTTATTTATTTGACAGAGAGAGACACAGCGAGAGAAGGAACACAAGCAGGGGGAGTGGGAGAAGGAGAAGCAGGCTTCCTGCCGAACAGGGAGCCCGATGCAGGGCTTGATCCCACGACCCCAGGATCATGACCTGAGCTGAAGGTAGACGCTTAATGACTGAGCCATCCAGGCGCCCCAGATGTTTGTTCTTTTTAAAATAACATCCTGGGGGTGCCTGTGTGGCTCATCGTTAAGCGTCTGCCTTCAGCTCAGGTCATGATCCCGGGGTTCTGGACTTGAGCCCCACGTGGGGCTCCCTGCTCAGCGAGAAGCCTGCTTCTCCCTCTCCCACTCCCCCTGCTTGTGTTCCCTCTCTCGCTGTGTCTCTCTCTGTCAAATAAATAAACAAAATCTTTTAAAAAATAATAAAATAATATCCTGCTCTTGCCTCATGGATGCAGGATGTTCTCTTATCTTTGTGATGATATCAACAGTAGGTCTTCTTGGCCTGGTCGGATTACCTTTTGAGAAAACTTTTCTGATCCCCTGCCTGGAGCACAAAGCCCCAGCTGCCACCTTCCTGGGGGGCCAGCTGGGAAACAGGAGCAGTTGGTGGGGGTGGGTGGGGTAGGGGGGTGTCTCAGCATTCCCAGCGTGTATGTTCCTGCCACTGCCTGACTTGGGGAGGTTGCCCCTGCACTCCCCTGTTCCCCTGAACTCGGATTATCCTTTCCAGAGAACAAACCTCCTTCCCGTCTTCTGCTGGGATTGAGGAAGAAACCCTGATGTCGGGTCCCCAGGGAACCTGACAGTTCTGATTTGAAACAGCTTCCAAACTTGTCTTATTTCAGATGCCCCCATGTTTGAACAGATACCTGGACCTTTTGAGGGAGTCTGTGACCCTCTGACTCTTCTTCCCCACATGCAGCTTGGCCTAGGTTTTCTTTTTCTTTTTTTCTTTTTTTTAAAGATTTTATTTATGTATTTGACAGACAGAGATCCCAAGTAGGCAGAGAGGCAGGCAGAGAGAGAGGGGAAGCAGGCTCCCCACTGAGCAGAAAGCCCTATGCGGGCTCGATCCCAGGACCCTGGGATCATGACCTGAGCCGAAGGCAGAGGCTTTAACCCACTGAGCCACCCAGGTGCCCCATAGCCTAGGTTTTCTTGTACTTACCACCCAACTGTCTGTGTTCCAGCTTCCCAATGCTATGCTCTGATGTCTGCCCTCATTCTCCTCGTCTCAGTGGGTTTGTGCCTTAAACAAAATCTCTTTACTGCAGTTTTCTCGGGGTTGTAGGAGAAATGTGGAATTAGATATGTATGTTCAATCTGTCACAATTTTCAGAACTTCCATTCTTCTGAAATCAGTAGGCAGGTGAGTAATTAATTATAGGCTGTGAGAGTTATGGAGGGAAACAAACCTGGGACCAAGATGAGCACAGCAGGCAGGACAGCTCAGACCTAAGAAACTCAGATTTTGTCTTTTTCTTTTTTTATGATTTATTTATTTACTTGAGAGAGAGAGGGAGAGAGTCCTCACGTACCAGTGTGAGTAGGGGGAGGGGCAGGGAAGAGAATCTCAAGCAGACTACCCTGCTGAGCCCGGAGCCTGAGGTGGAGCTGGATCCCACTACCCCGAGATCATGACCCGCGCCGAAGCCAAGAATTGGATGCTCAACCGACAGAGCCCCCCCAGGCGCTCTTTCAGATTTCTGTCTTTAAACGACACCCCTCACTGCTAGGAAGAGAAGAGACCATCCAGGACCAGGTGTGGAGTCAGAGCTGATGGGGAAGCCACCAGGAAGATCAAGGTGGGTGGGGGGGCGGTTTGCAACGGTGACGGGCTCTAGAGCTGGAAGGAGTGGTTTAGGACAGGGCCATGAAGGCAGGAAGCTCCCAGAGGGCACTGCCCGCACCATGTCTGTTTTGTCCCCTGCTGTGTGCATACCCAGGGCTTACCAATGTCCCTTGCTACCAGAGACACTTCATAAAATATTTGTTAATGGACACAGTGAGGGTGGGGCGTGAGGAAGGCAGGAGGTGAGGACCTTCTAGAGGCTTCTCCTGCTAGTGTGGACTTTGGAGGCCAGCTAAGGGCTGTGCAGTGAGCAACCAAAGGGAGACACAGAAGGTATGGGAGTTGAGGACTGACCAGGTGAGAGGGGGGTTTTTCCCTGCACACAGGCCCAGCGTCACCATGTCCTTTCCCCTTCCAACCTGTCTTCTGTCACACCCTTTCCCCTCTGGCCACTCCTGCTGCCGCCTGACTCCTGTAGACGGCCTGATGCCTCCTCCTCCCGGCCTCACCTCTCCACTTCACCACTCCTCCCTCCTGTCCTGGTCCCAGGAAGCCACAGTCTGATTCTTCAACCATGTTGTTATTCTGCTGACACTGACCTCAGTTCGCGATTTGATTCTGTGTTTAATGTCAGATTCCCCCACAGAGGTGAGTTCCCAAGTGAGGGAATCAGCCTGTTTCGCTTGCCATTGTGTCCCTAGCAGCTAGGACTGGGCCTGGTGTGCCAAGGTGTGCTCAGTTAAAAAAAAAAAAAATTATGATTTATTTATTTGAGAGAGAGAGAGAGCACAAGTGGAAGAGGCAGAGGGAGAGGGAGGTGAGCGCCGAGCTGGTCCCAGGGCTCAGTATCAGGACCCCAAGATCACGACCTGAGCTGAAGCCAAGAGTCAGACACTTAAGCGACTGAGCCACCCAGGTGCCCATGGCTCAGTAAATTAAAAAAACACTGTATTTAGGTTTTATTGAGATATGATTGACATATAACATCATATTCGTTTTAAGTGTATAACATAATGATTCAATACTTACATATATTACAAAATGATCAGCACAATTAGTTCACGCACATCACCACTCATTGTTATAGTTTCGTTTCTTTTTTTTTCTCGTGGTGATAACTTTTACATCTACTCTCTTGGCAACTTTCAAATATACGATATGGTAATGTTAGCTCTCGTCACTTGCCAGACCAGTAATTGTTGCAAGAACCAGATGAAAGTAGGCGTCGTCTTGTGCAGACGGTGGATTGGAGAAGAGGTTGAAGGGGAGACCATGGACAAGGTATGTGACGTGGAAAAGAGAGGGGACTGTCTGAGCATAGGCGAGGGGCAGAAGTCCTGAGAGAGGAAGGGATAGGTCTCAGGACCTGGTGGTCTTCAGTGGAATGAAGCCGTCCCCGAGCCTTTGCTCAGTGCTCGGCCCTGGGCCCTGGGCCATGGGAACGTCTGTAACAGAGGACTGGGTGAAATCAACAACGGACCAACTCTGCTGTGGACCGATCACACCTGGTGAGGGTGTCAGGAGGAGGAGGTTGCCCTGGAGATGGATTTTAAAAGCTGAGGGAGACACGGCCAGGATGGGGGGAGTGATTCCAAGGCCTCCAAGGTTCTGAGCCTGGATGAGCGGTTGACTAGTAGAGCCGCAGGCGGAGGCAGGGGACGTGGGTTTTGGAAACACCGACCGGTCCAGGAACTTGGAGGATGTGCAAGGACCTATGGGGGGTCAAGGTAAGAGGCGGAGGAGGGCACACACCTCAGGCTCAGCCCACCCTCTGCATGGCCTTGCTTTCTTCCTGGGTTTGACCTCACCCAGCCCTACTGCATCCCCCCATCCCTGCTGCGTACCCCAGCGTAGGTTCTAGGCCACTGACACTGGGTTATGATGGCCCCATTCCCCACCTCATTCCCAGCCTCTCCCCGTTGGCTTGCCCTTCTCTTCCACCCAGGAGCCTCTCCCCCTCCCTTCAGCTCCCCTGGAAGTCATCTAGGGAGTTTTGTGCTGGGAACTTTGGGAGATCTCTCTTTTACCCCCTTGCATTTTGTCAGATACACCACATTTTAAAGCTAGGAAAATTGGGGCGCCTGGCTGGCTCAGTCAGGAGAGCATGCGACTCTTGATCTTGGGGTTGTGGGTTCAAGCCCCATGTTGGGCCTTCAAGCCCCCAGTGGGATCAGTAGAACAGATCAAGGAGTTAAATTTGGGTCTGCTGACTCTGATGCTTACTCTCCTCACTGCACTCCAAAGGCCAGGCAGACAAGAACCTGGGGATCAAGGCTATTTCTCACAGCCAAAGCTCTAGGTGCCCTGGGGGTGGGGGGTTCCTATTGTACTAAACAGGAGAGGTAGAAGCTTGAGGGACAATGCAGTGTTTAGAAGGATAGACCTAAAGGCCCAACTGCTCAGGTTCAAGCCAGCTCTGCTGCCTCCTATACCTCAATTTTCCCTTCTGCAAAATGGGATGAAAATAGTACTTGCCTTACTACAGGTATTGTAGGGATGAAATGAGGTACATAGAAAACACTGTGTGGGGGCGCCTGAGTGGCTCAGCAGGTTAAAGCCTCTGCCTTTGGCTCCGGTCATGATCCCAGAATCCTGGGATCGAGCCCCATGTTGGGCTCTCTGCTCTGCGGGGAGCCTGCTTCCTCCTCTCTCTCTGCCTGCCTCTCTGCCTACCTGTGATCTCTCTCTGTCAAATAAACAAATAAAATCTTGAAAAAAAAAAAGAAAACACTGTGTGTCATTATCTTCTTTTCTGTACCCCTCTGCCCGGTCAGGGGCTCCCGTTCCTCCAAATCTGGCCAGGGGTGTTCACCAGGGAGTTCGGGGTTCCTCCCTGCTCTGGCCTGGGGACCAAAGACAGGAGGAGGTACCATTTCTTATCTCCATTTTATTAATGAGGAAGCCAGGCCTCCGAGAAGAGAGATCACTTGCCGAAGGTCATGGTCAGGGACAGAGTCAGGATAAGAAAACCCATGTCTGGGATTTGGCCACTGCACTGCCTGCTCCGCACCCCCCCCCCCCATGGTGCTGACCCTCTGTGGGCAGGATGGAAAGACCCAGAATCCCCTTTTTCCAGGCCCAAGTTAGGCAGAAAACCCATTATCTTCAGGAATGAGTCTCATCCCCTCCCCCATTGCCTGTCCTGGGCCAGACCCTAGCCCCACACTGTCGCTCAGGAGCCTGTGACCAAGCCGCCCTCTCCCATGCCAGTGACCCCCGGGGATGTCCAGAGGTGGGCAGTCGGGGCGCAGAAGGCAGGCCGACACTGGTAAGGAGAGTGGACCGTGGGTTCTGGAACCCCGTGGCCCTGGGTTCTTCAACCATGGCCAGCTGTTCTAGTTCACTAGATCACTCCGTCGCCCTGAGCTGCATGTCATCCAGCCGTAAACTGATGGATGGAATAAAAGGTCTCATTAGGACTCTTGCAAGGTGGGTATCTTGAGGGTGGTGCCCGTCGGCAGCCGGGACCTGTCTGTCGAGGGGCTGCCCGACTGACCAGCTGCAGAGAAAAGCTTGGTTAGCCTGGGGCCTGGCGGGGCACTGGCGGCTTCTGGGGCACAGCTTCTCGGGGCCGGGCCCCACCGCTTACCAGATCTGACCTTTTCCAGCCCTTCTGTGCTCTCTTGCCCGGGCCCTCAGGCTGCCACCCCGGGAGCTGCTGTGCCCCCCACCCCTGTTCCTGGGCAGCCAAGCCCACCCCCAGCTTCTGAACATGACCCTCACTGTCCCAGCTCTGGCCCTGCTTATGACCTCAGACCTAAGGCTTGTCTCTCGTCAACATCTCATATTCGCCTAACCCCAGTTCACCTGTTCTCAGAACAGGTACTGTTCAGTTCCTGCATAGCCCGCAGGTGAAGGGGCCGGGATGGACACGTTATAGCACAGTCCCACAGTCCAGTCGTGGGAGATCCACAGTCGTACATGATGGTGGCACCTGCGGGTGGGCTCAGAGTGCTTGAGTTCAAATCCCAACTTGACCACTTACTTACTCTGTGACTTTGGGGAAATTATCTAACTTTACTCTCCCTCAGTTTCTTCATCTACAAAATGGGGTCATAATAGTATCTACCTGATAAAGTTATAAGAAGATTGCAATCTAGAATGGATGTTTGGTAAGAGTGGGATTCTGGTCTGTTTTGTTGGGCGCGGTATCACTGGTGCCTGACACAAAGACGCTTATTCAACAAATATTTGTTAAACGCGTCTGTGCCCTAGTGAGGTAATACATAGGAAATGGCGAAGAAGCACTAATAGAAAGAAATACAACACAAGCCACATATAATTTTAAGATTTGCAGAAGTCATGTTTAGAAAAAGTAAAAAAGAGAAAGGTAAGATTAGTTTTAATAATATATGTTTTAACCTAATGGATCATTGCAACATGATATCAATATAAGAATTATTACTGAGGATTTTTTTATCTCTATGCCCAACATGGGGCTCAAATTTACAACCCTGAGATCAAGAGTCTCATGCTCTACCGACTGAGCCAGCCCAACGCCCCTGAGATATTTTCTGTCCCTTCTCTCCTACTAAGTCTTTGAAATCTGGTATGTATTTTACCCCATGACATCTTTCAGCTCTACAACAATACTGTAAGCGATGTCCTGCCAAAAAATAAAGCATATTTAACAAATATTTTTGTTTCCAAATTTAAAGTAATTAAAATTAAATTAAATTAAAAATTTGGTTCCTTTCTGGTACCAGCCACATCTCAAGGGCTCTGGAGCCTCATGTGGCTCGCGGTCACCAGGCTGTGATGGTACAGGTACAAAGTGCCCAGGGCCTGAGTTAGGTTCCCCGGGGAAGTTCAGCTATGATTATTAGTGACCTGGAAGATGTCTGTGCTTTCAGTTGAGTGGAACAAGAAAGCCACTGAGCACCGTGAGCACCGTGCACAACATGATTTCACTTGTGCAAACAAAGAAAAACTGCACCCCCACACTATTTCTGTTTGTTAAATATGTGACCCAGATGTAAACAGAAGCCTCCTCCCCTTGTGGGAGCTCCAGGCCCAGTCCGTGAGAGCAGCAGGAGAACATGAAATGCGCCACAGATGTCTGCTCAGGAGAGTGGGCCCAGAACAATGGAGGGCCTTTGTGTTAGGGCCAAGAGGGGCTGACCCAGGTGCTGGGGGGCTGAATTGCTTGGGTTAGGAAGGGAGGAGAGTGTGAATTTCCTGAGGGTCAAGGTGGTAGAATGAATGGGGCAAAGAGCCAGGGAGCACCCCTCCATGGGAATGGGGAGGCCTGAGAGGGCATGAATCCATCACAGAGATGATACAATGGTTTGCCATGTGGGGTACAATGTGAACACTTCTGGGACCCCCAAACCCTCTGGGAAGTCTGTTTGACTGACCGATGTCTGTGTGCGTGAGTTTTAGGGTAGAGTGCAGAAAGAAGCTGACCTTTCGTCCGGGTCAGAGAAAGGAGATGGCCAGGGCAGAAGCAAGAGCCGGAGACTGAGGAGACCGGACACATAAGGGTCCCCTTCTTTCTCCCAACACCATTCTTGGGACTCAAAGAGGTGACTGTCGACCTCTCATGATTCACGGGGGTGAAGGTAGGAGTCCCTCTCAGCATGTCTCTATATCTCAGAGGCAAAGGGGGCCTCAGAACACATCTGGACTCGTCCATGTTTGTAAATAAATGCCCAGGAAAAACCCAGAAGGGTCCGTATCCACATGATGGGGGCTGCCTCTGGGAGGAGAGTGGGTTTGCAAAGGTGAAGATTTTCATGTTTGCCTTCAGTATGTCTTTATTGAGGTGTTTCAAAAAATGTTTTTATACTGAGCCAGCAATACTGTTATGTTTAGAAGGAAAAGAGAACACTGCCCTGCTCCTTGCTCCAGGCCCACCCAAGGAGTACAGGGCCAGTGTGGAAAGTTCAGGATGTATGGGTAGGTAAGTAGGAGTAAGAAGCACGAGTCATTATAACTCACTGCCTAGCAGGTAGTGCTAACTCTCCCAACTGCTGCTGAAACTCTGGGGAAATGTCTGGCCTCTGGGCTGGCCCTCTGTAGTGCAGGCCCTAATAGGCCTCGCCATCTTGCCCCAACCTCAGACAAGCCAAAGGTCAGAGTAGCCAAAAATGTTGCCTTAGGGCCCAGGGCCATGAGGGGTCTCGGTATTGTGCCTGGAGTGCCCTGGTGAAAAATGGGACCTTTGCTTTGGCATGGGGACTGCTGTGGGCCTTGGGCATGTCTCTGTTCAATTTGGGAACTATGCAGGGAACCCGGGAGCCCTCCTGTGGCATTGAGGACACCGCCTTCTCATGACATAGAGGTCAGGAGTTTGGTCAACTCACTGGGAGCAAGTTACTTAACCATTCCAGGCTTCTGTGTTCTTTTTTGTAAAATGTTCTGAGGGTTAAATGAGATAATGCCTGCCATACGATTGGCATAAAGAAACCTTAGGAAGAATAAGGATATTCTAAGAACAGTCTTTGCTCAGCTAAGTCCTCTAGCCCTCATGAAGGAGGTGAGAGGGGATGAATTTTTTTCTCCTAAGGGAGTGGGAGATGGAGATCGAGGGCCAGTGTTCTGTCCGGTTGGAGTGGGAAGAGTTGTGACTCCCTGTCTTGGGGCAGCAGCACCAGCAAGGAAGCAGGACACTTCCAAAGGTTCATTGGTAGAAAATGGTGGGTAGTGGGGTGGCGGTTCGCTGCTTTAAAGTGTGGTGCTGATCCGGGGACCAGACCAGTGTGGAGGCAGGTGTGGATTCTAGTCTCCACTCTGCCCTCAGTGTGGCCCAGGACGTGCCACTGGGCCTCAGAATAGTGTGGAGGTTTCTTATTTTTTTTCTAAAGATTTATTTATTTTGGGGGCGCCGGGGTGGCTCAGTCAGTTAAGGGTGGAACTTTGGCTCAGGTCCCGGATCCTGGGATCGAGTTCCGCATCGGGCTCCGGGCTCAGCTGGGAGCCTGCCTCTCCCTCTCTCTCTGCTGCTCCCCCTGTTTGTACTCTTCCTCTCTGTCAAATAAATAAATAAAAATCTTTAAATTAAAAAATTGTTTAAAGAGAGAGAGAGTACGTATGAGTGGGGGTAGGAGGCGGAGGGAGAGAATCCCAAGCAGACTCCCTGCAGAGCCCGACATGGGGCTGGATCTCACCTCCCTGTGATCATCTGACCTGAGCCAAAATGAAGAGTTGGATGCTCAACTGATGGAGCCACCCAGGCGTCCCGTGTGGAAGCTTCTAGAGCCGCCTTCCTTCAGGCTCATTCCATCCAAGTCAGATGAGGTTTAGTCCCTCACCAGCTATGTAATCTGGGGCAAGTTACTTAACACTCCTAGTACTTCAGTTGTCCCATCGGTAAAGTGCGAGGCATGATGATACTAGCTTGTTGTGAGAATTAAATGTGCTAAGTCCGGCACGTTCTGCAGAGGCTGGGAGGCTTCCGGCAAGGGCTCGCTAACCATGCGGACTCGTTGGCATTGGCTGGTTGCGGCATGGATGTGGCGGGTGATCCTTGGGGTTCTTTCTGGTTTGGGAAGTCATCACCTTTCATGTCTGACCCAGCTTCTCCGAGGGCAATCTAAGAGCAGTCTCCTCCGGATCCATCATCTCGCGTGCAGCCCGGAAGAATGACAAAGCTCTCCGATAAATGAGCAAACCTTCTCTGCCCCCTGCGTTGCTGTGGGAGGAGGAAGGGAATTTTTCTGCTCTGGCCAATCGTTAATGCTCCAACTTCTCGGTCCAGAGCCCAGTGCAGGCTCTGATCATTTACGTTCCCATCTTCAAAGCCAGCTCACTCATTCGCATCGCAAACGCCCTCTGAGTATCTGCAGAACTGAGTCACGGGTCACAGAGTGGGTCCTGGAGCCAGATGGGCCTGGACTGGACTCACGGCTGGATCCCACTGGCTCTTCCAGACCCTGTTTCCTCACCTGTAAAATGGAGAAATTGTTTCCCACTTCTCACGTGAATGTGAGGATAAAATCAAACAATCTCTTGAATCCTTTGGGGTTGTCTTTGGCTGTTAAGTGATGGGTTACGTGACAAAACGAATCAAGGCATTTCATTCTCTCCCAGAAGGGTCTGGATTTGGTAGCTCTGAAGCTGGCTGGGCAGCTGTCTCAGGCCTGCTCTTTTTGCTTTGCCGTCCTTAGGGTCTTGAACTTATGATCCCAAAGTGGTTGCTGCAACCCCACACTCCGTATCCTCATTCAACACATTCAAGCAAAAGGGCGCCTGGGTAGCTCAGCTGGTGAAGCATCTGCTTTTGGCTCAGGTCACGATCCCAGGGCTCTGGGATTGAGCCCTGGTCAGCAAGGAAGATGCTTCGCCCTTTCCCTGGCGGCTCCCCCTGCTTATGCTCTCCTGCTCTCTCTCTCAAATAAATAACTAAAATCTTAAAAAAAAAAAAAAAAAGAAAAAGAAACCACACTCAAGCAGGACCAGCGGGAGTAGGGGAGAGCAACAGCCCTTCTCCTCTAGAAACTCCTTTCTTTCCTTGAACAATCTTTCTCCAACTTTAGCAGGCACAAGACTCAGCCAAGCAGCTTGTCAAATCCCGGAGTCCCAGGCTCCTTCTCTAGAGATCCGGACTCCAGGAGTCTGGGGCAGGACTCAATAACCATATGCTAAGCTCTCAGGGCTGCGGAGGCCCCAGAGTTCACCATGGCTTGCATTGGGGAATGCATCTCCCCCTAGTGCTAACTTTGGTCCTTAAGAAGGAAGAGGCTGGGGCATCTGGGTGGCTCAGTAAGTTGAGCGTCTGGCTCTTGATTTTGGCTCAGGTTGTGATCTCATGGTCCTGGGATTGAGCCTCATGTCTGGCTACCTTCTCAGCAGGGGGTCTGCTTCTCCCTCTCCCTCTGCCCCTTACCCCTGTTCATGCTCTCTCTCAAATAAATAAACAAAATCTTGAAGGAAGGAAAGAAAGAAAAAGAGAAAGAAAGGAAGGAAGGAAGAAACAAAGAAAAGAAAAGAAAAAAGGGAAAGAAAGAAAGAAAGAGGCTGAGGAATGGGTCCAAGCGCTGGTCCTTTATTGGGAAGGTGCAGGCCCAGGGAGCTGGGGCGGGAGCGGGGCAGCGGGGAGGGTGGGAAGGAAGAGACAAGCAATGAGCGGTCCAGGCTGCTGCT
The DNA here is from genome assembly GCF_922984935.1 of Meles meles. NCBI lineage: Eukaryota > Metazoa > Chordata > Mammalia > Carnivora > Mustelidae > Meles > Meles meles. Next base: position 197,526,292 of record NC_060066.1, read on the forward strand.
TCCCGCAAGCACAGAGAGGCGGGGCTGAGCACTGAGCAAGTGCAATAACGAGCACAGACCCTTTTCTGGAAAAGTTGAAGGGAGGAGTTTTGGAGAAAAGGAGGCAGTTAGCCCTGTTCCCTCCCTTTCCACCTACCATTTGCCGCTGGGGAGCTAATGTCTCCACAGTTCTGGACTGAATCACCTAGGCATTGGCGGCCTCTGAAGAAGTCGGATCTCATGGCCCCTTGGAGTGGTTTTTCATCCAAAACCGAAAACGGAGGGGGGACTTGGTGCAGGTTGGGATCCAACAGGGAGCATTAATGAGGCAGCTGAGAAATCTGTGGGAAGCCACAGGCTTCGTGTCCGCTGCAGGCGGGATCGGGCAGACCGTGGCAACTAGTTGGGTCCAAGGCAGATTTAAGAAAATTGAGCCAATAGGATTTATTGATGGGTTGATAATGGAGTGTGGGGGAGAGGAGGAAATTAAGGTTTTGGTGGATGATGGTGCTGTTTACTTAGATGGGGAAAGCCTGGGCTGGGGCGGGGGGAGTTCCTTTGTGAGGAAAATGAATTTTCTGCCCGTGTTCAATGCGTGACGTCTAAGTGATCTAAGCCTGGACCTGAGGGGGGAGGTTCTACCTGAGGATCAGAGTTTGTGTCCCTGTCACATCCATGGTATCTGAAGTCAGACTACTGGTCGTGGTCACCTAAGAAAAGAGGCTGTTTGAACAGAGGAGGGAGAGACGAGGCGGAAACTGTGACTCGGTCGAGCTGCACACACGGTGGCCTGATTCACGGGTGGTGGGAGCAAAGCCTCCTCATCTGGGTGGGCTGAGGAGAGAATGGAGGGTTGGGAGTGGTGATGGGGATTATACTTCTTTGGGGAGCTCTGCCAGAAAGGGGAGCAGAGAAATGGGGCAGGGGCTCAAGAGGGCCAAGGTAGGATGCTTTTGGTGTCTGCGGGTGGGAATGAGCCAGCAGGGAGAAGACGGATAATGCAAGAGGAAAAGGGGAAGGCTGCCTGCATTGAATCTCAAACCTAAGAGGGATGGAACCAGACCACAAGTTGAAGGCTCGGCTGTAGAGAAGAGAGGGGATCCCCCCACAGTGGGGGATGAGGGGTGTGGGCACTCTGCCCTGCAGGCAGGGAGCAGAGGAAGGGGATGATGAAGTCACTCCGTTCTGACTCTTCTGTGACTGAAGTTGGAGTCACTGAAGTCATTGAAGAGGGTGTTGGGAGATGGGAGAGGAGACAAGGATGAGAAGCAGGCTTTCCGGGCGAGAAAAGGTGACTATTTCAGGGAGTGTGGCAGGAGAGCCTGGTAGCGTCGGGGCCCACTTGAAGTGCAGCCCAAGCTATGAGGGGAATCGGGTTAGCATGGTTGGCGGGTTCAGCTGCTTGGGTGGAGGGAGCTGCCGGAGTGCGAGGGGGAGCCGGGACGGAGTGGCCAGAGTATGCTTAGAGCTGGGCAGTGAAATCTGAGCCCAGGAAGGGAAGTGGAGACAGGAGAGAAGAGGTGACTGGTGCAGAAACGTGCAAAGAGGTCGGCTCGGTGGGCTGGAAATCTCAGTGAGGCTGGAAGAGGGGAAGGTTCTTCTAAAAGGCAGTGATCAAAAGTTAACCATGGGCCGGGGCGCCTGGGTGGCTCAGTGGTTTGGGTCTCTGCCTTCAGTTCGGGTCATGATCTCAGGGTCCTGGGATCGAGCCTGCGTCGGGCTCTCTGCTCAGTGGGGAGCCTGTTTCTCCCTCTCTCTCTGCCTGCCTCTCTGCCTGCTTGTGACCTCTCTGTCAAATAAATAAATAAAATATTAAAAAAAAAAAAGTTAACCACGGGACAAAAACACACCTTTCAGAATACCAAAACAAACAGCTAAAAGAAGAATGAAAAGAGGGGGCACCTGGGTGGCTCCTTTGGTTAAGTGTCTGCCTTTGGCTCAGGTCATGATCCCAGGGTCCTGGGATAGAGCCTGGTGTTGGGCTCCCTGCTCAGCCTGCTTCTCCCTCTCCCTCTGCCACTACTCCTTGCTTGTGCTATCTTTGTCAAATAAAGAAAAAAATTTTTTTTCTTTATTTGAAAATATATATATGAAAATATATATTATATATTTATACATAAATATGTATTATATTTGAAATATATATATATTTATTTATTTTTAATATTTTATTTATTTGACAGAGAGAAATCACACCTAGGCAGAGAGGCAGGCAGAGAGAGAGGAGGAAGCAGGCTCCCTGCGGAGCAGAGAGCCTGACCTGGGGCTCGATCCCAGGACCCTGGGATCATGACCTGAGCCAAAGGCAGAGGCTTTAATGCACTGAGCCACCCAGGCGCTCCCTATATTTATTTTTTAAAATCAAAACGGGGTCGCCTGGGTGGCTCAGTTGGTTAGGCATCTGCCTTTGGCTCAGGTCATGATCTTGGGGTTCTGGGATTGAGCCCCACGTCCGGATCCCTGCTCAGTGTGGAGTCTGCTTCTCTCTCTCCCCTGACCCTCTCCCCTGCTTGTGCTCTTGCTCTCTCCCAAGTGAAAAAAAAAAAGTTTAAAAAAAGAAAAATGAAAGGAGGAAAAAATAGGCAACAGAAAACTGTATATAAAAGACTTGGGATACATGTAAATATAACAGAAAACAGTATGATGGATCGAGGCCAAACATATTTACCATTTTGTGCCGCTGTAGAACTGAGGAGCCTCTACAATGGATTTCTAGAATATATTGGCTTGTTTTTGTTTTTTTCTAAGGTTTTATTTGAGGGAAAGAGAGAGCATGTGCAAACTGGGGGTGGGACAGAGGGACAGCTGCTCAAGGAGACTGTTGTAGGGTTCAGTCTCACACCCCCAAGACAGTGACCTGAGCCGAAATCAAGAGTCAGATGCTTAACTGACTAAGCCACCCAGGTGCCCCCCGGATATACTGTTAAGTGGACATGCAAGACAGAGAAATGTATTGTATGCTTTTTTTTTTTTTTTTAAAGATTTATTTGAGAGAGAGAGGGCGAGTGAGTATGGGGTGGCGGTGGGGCGGAGGGGAGGAGCAGAGGGAGGGAGAGTCTTAAGTAGACTCCATGGGTGAGCCCCGTGGGGCGCTTGATCCCACCTCCCTCGGATCGCAGGGTAGAATCCAAGAGTCGGGTGCCTACTGACCACGCCCCCCAGACACCCCTAGATGCTCACTTTATATAAGAAAGGGGAACAATAACATATTCATCTCTTTAAATTAAAAAAAAAGATTGGAATAATTAAATCAAATAAAAAAGGCCACTAAATGGGAAGGGAGGGAATAAGGTGGGAAATTAGACTTTGAAGAGTTCTTGTTTTGTAGATTAAGACTTGGAACTCTAAATATTTTATGTATTAAACTAGGAGAATTTTTTTTTTTTAATTCTGTAAGGAAATGCAAGTTGACATTTTCTCATGTCCGAGACATGTAGGAAGGATGGATCTGCACGTACATTTCCAGGTGTAACTCCACTTTGCTCACGTGTCACAGACGGCTTTACAGGAATATTTTTATCGTGACATTTCATCATTTCCTTATTCAATACCGCACATCGTGCTTTGGTTCATCGTTCCCTCTGCGGTAACCCACTGAGTGCGGCACGGGGCATGGAGCCCCTCCCGCATCTGCGTGGCATCCTCCCACAGCGCCTGTGCTAATCTTCTCTGGGTTGTTCCAGTTCTAGTCTGTGTGCTGCCAAGGGCAGCCCGAGAAATTCTTTTTATTTTATTTTATTTTATTTATCCATTTGAGCAAGAGAGAGAGACAGAGACAGAGACAGAGAATGAGAGGGGAGGTCAGAGAGAGAAGCAGACTTCCTGTGGAGCTGGGAGCCCGATGCGGGACTCGATCCAGGGACTCGGGGATCATGACCTGAGCTGAAGACAGTGGCTTAACCAAATGAGCCACCCAGGCGCCCCAACCTAAGAAATTCTTTAAAAAATGGAAAAATACATAAAATGGGTTAATGTAAATGCGCATCCAGTGAGTAGCAAGCCACACAGAGGAACCACAGTAAACTGGAAACACCGTGAACCGACTAGCTGTGTCGCAGGAAATATCCCCCAAACAAAGAATTACAAACAAAAACCTTAAACTCCCTTTTGTTATTCTGATACTGTTGTATGATATGGAATATAGCAACTGAGTAATTGTGATTATCTATTTCATAATTCAGGGTACAAATGGGAATCGGGATTCTCAATGTTGGGGGAAAACATACAGATGGAAGATACAAGAGTTAAGGAAAGTCTTTTTTTTTTTTTTAAAGATTTTATTTATTTATTTGACAGAGAGGTCACAAGTAGGCAGAGAGGCAGGCAGAGAGAGAGGAGGAAGCAGGCTCCCTGCAGAGCAGAGAGCCCGATGCGGGGCTCGATGCGGGGCTCGATCCCAGGACCCTGAGATCATGACCTGAGCCGAAGGCAACGGCTTAATCAACTGAGCCTCCCAGGCGCCCCAAGGAAAGTCTCTTAAGTCTTGAACTTGAATGGAAAGTACAGATGTGTTTTATCTTAAGAAGAAACCATGTCAAAAAAAAAAAAAAAAAAAGAAAGAAAGAAACCATGTCCTAGCTTCATCTACCAAAGGCCATAAATAATGACCAATAAAGCAGCAGACTTTCTAGACCTTCTTAGGACCTTGATTTTGGTGTTGCAATGCCATTCACCACTAAACGGAACTAGGATTTTGTTTTTTTCCTGGAAATAGATGACCGACCCCAGGTCTGGAGCAGGAAATGTACAATCTAAATCTGGAATAGCCTATCATACTAGTTAGGAGGGGAGTTACCACACACTACCATCAAAAGCGTTCTTATCAAAAGGACTCGGCAGCCACTTGAGGCCCCCCACTGGACAGAAAGAACAGTTTGAGCATCATTAAGTGTAATTAAACTACAATGAACTGAAACATATAAAATGTTTTAATTCAGTGACCATGAAACTAACAACATTAAAAAACCACCCACTGGTCACTTTCGTTTGGAGGATGCTAGTAAACCCAACTCATTATTTTGGAAACTGGCCAAAGATTTGGGCATTTATCCTTTTTCCGATACGAACTCTAATTCCAGCTAACCAAAGAGCAAATGAGTCAAAGTTTCTCTTCACGCTGGTATTTTAAGCATTATGTGAAGAAGGGATGGTAGAATTAGAGGATCCTCATTTTGCAACCCTTGATGAATTAATCAATCTAGGAACTGATCTTCAAGGGCCACAGTATCTAGAGACAACCAGGCGTGATACGTCTCCAGCACACACCGCTGTGCGGTTTTCTTACCACTAAATCTGAGCCCAATCACACATCTGGATCTACTCCTATTTAGCAGGAAATACAAAGGATAAAGAAACCTGTGAAATAACACCATGGAGACAGAAGAGCAAAATCCACACTGGGAGAAAGATGGAGGGAACTTACAAGTGCCAAGAGATAAGAAATACGCCAGCCATTTGCAATACAGAGATGCTTGTTCATACAAATAAATTACCAAGAAAAAAAGCAAAAAGACATCCAATTAGAAATTTGAGAGTTTGAGGACTTCATAATATTAAGGAATTAATGTTATTTGGGTATGCTAATGGTATTATGTTTTCTACGAAGTCCCTATTTGTGGGTGAAATGGTGTGTCACGTTATGGTAAGGGAGAGGAGCCAGTGGATAAATTAAGGGAACTTAGCTACGAGTTGATAATTGCTGAAACTATGTAATAGGTACATGGGGTCTTGCTCAGTCTACTTTTGCTCCTATTTGAGGATTGTTTTTTTTTTTTTTTCTTGGAAGATTTATTTTAAAGAGATAGAGAGTGCACATGGTGGGGATGGCAGAGGGAGAGAAGCAGACACCCCACTGAGTGAGGGACCTGATGCAGGGCTCCATGTCACCACCCTGAGATCATGACCTGAGCCCAAGAGTCAGACGCTTAACTGATTGAACCACCCACACACCCCTAACTGAAATTTTCCATGACACGAAAAACAAGAATTTCCAAAGTCAAGTCATCCTGATTTAGGCTGTCCCTGGAAACTTGTGATGATGGGGAGGAACGAAGGTATCTGGGCTATCTTTCAGGTTTCTTGCTTGAGGAACAGAACGGGTGCTGGTTTACTAAGTTCTGGAAAAGTAGGGAGGTGGGGTTGTGAAGCACAAGAGGAGTTCCACCCCGTCATGCTGACAGGGTGCCTGTGGGCCATCAGGGTGGGACCGCACAGGAGCTTGGTGGAAATACTGAACTCGAGATGTGGGCAGGGGATGAAAACTATGAGTCACTGGATGACATCACAGGGAGAAACTGCAGAGAAGGGACTTGAGACGAGGTCAATCAGACAAAGAGTATCTTGGGAACTGGCGGGCCCCAGAGAGGTCTAGAACGGTTTTAAAAAAGAGGGGAATACTTGAGCCTTACCTCACACTGTATATAAAAACTTAAAAAAAATTTTTTTAAAGATTTATTTATTTGACAGACAGAGATCACAAGTAGGCAGAGAGGCAGACGGAGGTGGGGGGGGGAGCAGGCTCCCTGCTGAGCAGAGAGCCCGATGCGGGGCTCGATCCCAGGACCCTGGGACCATGACCTGAGCTGAAGGCAGAGGCTTTAACCCACTGAGCCACCCAGGCGCCCCTAACTTAAAATGTTTTAAAAAGACCTCAGTTTAAGAATTAAAATTATTTAAAACTCTTAGGAGACATCAGTATAAACCTTTATGACCCTGGACTGGGCAACGGATTTAGACAGGACACAAAAAATTGAGTAAAATTGAGTAAACTGGACTTCACCAAAACTAAAAACTGTTGTGACAAATGACACTATCAAGTAAGTGAAGAAAACCCAGAGAATGGGAGAAAACATCTGCCTATCATAAATCTGGTAAGACTCTAATACCCAGAATATATAAAGAACTCCCGCACTGCACCAATGACAAGATAAATAGCCCAATTAAAACATGAGCAAAAGGGGCACCTGGCTGGCTCAGTCTCCGGTCTTCTCCAGGCTCAGAGTGTGGGCCTCTTGATCTTGGGGTTGGGAGTTTAAGCCCCACGTTAGGCATAGAGTTTACTTATCAAAAAAATGGGCAAAGGTTTGAATACATTAAAAAAAACAAAAAAGATATACAAAGGTTCATTAAACATGGAAAGATGGCATCCTAGGCGTCCTAGGACGAGGAAAATACAAATCAATACCGCACTGAAAGATCACTGCATACCCACCCGGATGCTTATAATAAAAAAAGAAACGGGAAAGTGCGTGCTGATGAGATGTGGAGAAATCGGAACCCTCGTGCACGGGGGCTGCCAGGAGCGGAACCCAGTGCAGCTGCTGTCCCAACATGGCCCCGCAGCTCCTCGGGGAGTGGCGGAGCCTCAAGACCCCACAATCCTACTCCAAGGTATAGGCCTGCAAACTGAAAACGTCGCTCCATGCCAACAGTGTGTTCCCGGTAGAGAAGGCGTCAAAACAGCCCTAAAGTGGAAACAACCCAAATGCTCTCAACTGATCAGTGAATAAACAAACTCTGGTAGAGGTCTGCCCCACTATCCGGAAGCGGAGCTCTCCCATGAACTCACAGACCGAACAAATCCCCACTCATATAGATGGACACATTTGTGAGTTTTCCTGGACCCCAGAAACACCACCTCTCAGGCTGGTCTGAGACCCGAGGACATGCTAACGTATACACAAATTGAGATACGGCACGGATGCTCATGCAGTTCAGGTTATGAGACTGACGCGCTGCCTACTGCGCTAAGAAGGCACTGTGCTCACGCAGTTCAAGGGTGTTCTGGTGCTTTGGTCTGGAGTGTCGACTGTGGGGAGGGAACTTGGCAGGGCCACCCCCGCAGCTCAGGGGGAGCATTGCCTGGAGAAGGGCTCAGGAATGGCTCAGTGCTGCTTTTTCACATTTTTTTAGGTTTTTTGTAAAAGCAAGGTGACATAATGTGAACTTTCAAAAAGCGGACGAGTGTTATCTGTAAAAGGGAGTACTTGACAAAAGGGATCGAGCATGCGCTGCAACACCATGAACCTCCAGAACCTCGTGCTACGAAGCCAGTTACAAGCCTACACTTTACGGAATTGTCCAGAATAGGCCAATCTAGAGAGACAAAATAGATTCGCAGTTGCCTAGGCCAGAAGAGGGAATGGGGAATGACTGCTAAGTCTGGGGTTTCTTTTTTGAGTGATGGAACATTCTTCAATTATATAGTGTTGTTTCACAACCTTGTGAATATTCTAAAAACCACCGAATTGCATGCTTTAAAAATGGTGAATTTCTAATGCAAATTCTAGTTCAACCTCGGGTTTCTGCTCAGCAAATGCTGCAGTGAGGCCAGTCCCGGGGAAGCCTGGAGACAGCGCGGGCCCTGAGCCCGGGCAGCGGCTGGCCACTCGTGGCACCTGTCCTCTTCTGTCATCTCTCCCCCGCCCCCCAGTTAATTCCAGCAGCTCTGGCCAATCCGAAGGAGAATCTGTGGTTTCATCCCTCTCACCAGGATTGGTTTAGGGGCAGGCAGGTGGTCCACGTCTGCCCAAAGAAACCCCGGTTGCTGAGAGGCTTCTGGGAAATCTTCAGGAGAAACCAGTCTTCAGCCTCTGGACACCAGAGTGTCGAGCTGAGGCCTGGAGCAGCTGGGGGGAGGTGGGGCGGGGGGTGGGGTGGGCTGGACAACATGCCAAGGCCAACAGGGCACAAAAATTAGAATCAGCTGGGTACTTAGAACTACCTGAGCTCAGGACTTCATTTAGGGAGATCAGTCTTCCTCCTTGCAAGCCATTTTCTTTTACTTAGAGCCCAAAGCACCCATTCTATCTAGTCCAGGTTATGGTCTAGTCCCCAGAGATGGGATAAAATGGGCTTGGAGACACGGACAGGGCTGGCACGAAGCCTTATTACAGCTGGCTCAAACAGCCTCACCAGATGTTCTCAAGATTGGGTTCCTGGTCTGTAAGCCCAGGTACTCTCACGGTCCAGGGCTAGTCCACTCATCAAGCATTTCCCATGAAGGAAAAACGAAGTTCAAGCTCACCCTACTCATCCTAATTCCTAAGGAACAGGAATAGACGGTTACTACTGGGTTTAACGTCAGCCAGTCACTTTGCGTTTTAACTGTAGAATGGGGCTAAACACCGAATTTTTGACACAAAAATTAAGAGGCTTGGGCTGAGGTCCTAGCATGGTCCACAGCTGAACACATCTGACTGAATCTGAAGTCCTGCAAACACTGATTAAAAGTAACCCCAGCGGTGGCTCCCTCCAACTCTGCAACTTCTGCTCCAATACCAGGCTGTTGTCTCCCTGACAGGGGTAATGTCCCCTCCGCAGAGGACACCTTCCCCGGAATAAAAACTAGGTGTACAACCTAGAACGATTTCAGCAACAGAGAAAGCAAGTGGCTGCAAGTTGCCTAAGCGGACAAATTATCCAAAAGGTGCCCCCAAACAGAAGTCAGAGGTTATTTTTGAATAAAGCTGGGAGTCTGAACCCTGACTTTGCTACTCACTCTTGTACACAGGACCCTGAACCAGTTTCTTCATCTGAGCTCATTTCCTCACTCATAAAAAGGGCGTTAACACTTGTGTTACACAACTGTCCCAAAACCGGAGACTAGAGAAAATGCACCAGAAAATGATCAAGAAAGTGCTTCATGGAATAGTGCTACCTTTCCAAGGGGATAGACAAAGCAATGTAAAGTTGCTTTTTTTTTTCATCTCCACTTTGCTTTATTTCTCCCGAACGATAGAGGTGACTTGTGAAAGCACATTCCAATTGTGAGCATCCATTTATTACAAGCTCTATTTCCCAAGAGTTTAACTTCTTGCTCCTTCCTCTGGAGGAAAGGGGGTTCACTGCAGGGTCTCTAAATGGAAGAAATCAGAGTCTCTGGTTTGCAGTTAGAGGAGTCACGAGCAAGGACAAGAATGTAGTTAAGCAGAGGACTTGCGCGTCTGTTTTAAGAACAGAGTGCCAGTCGGTCTGACACGTCTATGGCCGATTGTACAGACACAGAAGCACTTTTTCCTGACACAAGGACTGTGGTTGGACCTACTAATTTTCTAGTTTTGGGAGATTTTAAATGTGAATGAAGTGGAAAGGCTCTTCTGCTGTCCACTACCAGGCCAAAACCTCAGACCTACCCAAACTCTGCCTTGAGAAATACACTTCAGGTAATGCTGCACAACCAGGTACAGAAACCGCTCCTCTGCTCCAGGCCTCCACCAGCAGTCCACTCCAGGGACCTTTCCTAGCTGCACCTAGCACTGTGTTCTCAGACGGACTTGAGAGCAGATCGGCTGGACCGGAAAACCTCTACACCTCACACCAGAATGCGTCCTGTCCCAAGAGACCTGGAGAAACCAGGCTCCCCCACTCCTGGGAAAAGATTAGAGGCAGCATTCCAAGCCAAACTGTATCCAGCTTTATTAAAGATACTTTTCATAAACAATCATGGTATTTCAGGCAGGACATGGGCAGACAATCGTTAACAGTATACAACAACTTTCAAACTCCCTTCTTCAATGGACTACCAAAATCAGAAAGCCACTATAAAACCCAATGCAGTCTTCATGTGATGCTCGGAGCAGGGAAGTTTAGAGTGAGGGCGGACAGTTCACATTTAGCATGTTGTTTAACAACTTTTCACAAGCCGACCCTGACTTTCAGGAAATGAAATGAAAATGGCAGGATTATCCATCTGAAGATCCACGAGCTAAAAAAGGAACTCTTTTGAGGGACGCCGTCTCAGTGGTGACACTTTGTCAAGTCCAGATTGCCTGACATACTGGGAACCATGTCTTGGGGGTCAGGTTCCAACAGGTCTCTGGGTTTAAGGGAGTCAAGTCTATGTTGAAGGCAGAGAGGGAGAAGAGGACATAAAAACTGAATTTTAGTTTTTTCCACGCCACCAAGGGATTGGTGCCCAGGCGGTTCACGTGTGTCAACGCCAAGGAACCCCTCCTCCTGGGAGCCAAGAGGAAGTTTCTCATAACTAGGAGGGAAAGGTGTTTTTCCCTTTGTGTCAATCTAGCTTCAGAGATAGTCTATTAGTGACATATGCCCTTCCCCCAAAACAACAATGAAGTGTTCTGTGTGCTAACAACATAGCTTTAAAAAAAAAAAAAAAAAGGTAAAACAAAATTCTGCATTTTTATAAAACTTGATAAAAAATAGTATTTCAAACTGTACAGTCACCAGAAGTACACAGTTATCAAAAATGCACACCCTTCACTTGGCATCTCCAGCACCTTCAGCTTTCTGTGCCTAGAAGAAGAAGATCAATACAATGTCACCACCTACAGATTTGACACGATTTTCATTCACATCCCATCCCTAGCACTACAGTTGCGCCCACACCCAAGTTCAGATTTTAGATCCTTCCAGACTCAGTCCTTGTTTTGACGAGCTTGGTAACCTTCCCTCTGGACCTCACTGGACAACTGGGGAAGGGGGCACATTTGCATCAGAAGGAGTTTATCCTCAGCTTGAAAACTCTATGGCGTAGCGTGAGCTCAGAACACGGAACTCACACTACAGTGCCCATTATTAGGAATCCAGAATGTAAGCTAACAGAAAAACCATAAGCAAACTCTGGGCTGAAAAGCACACTTGGGGCGATACAGGTGCAGGACAAAGATAACAGAAGCTTTTGGGATTGGTAACTAACTCCGAGCCGGCTTCACAAAAAGTCGGACAGCAGTGGTACCTGGTCTGTTTTGGCATCTCCGTTTTCTGCAGGGTTATTCCCATCCTTGCTGGCATCAGCTTTCCCCTTTTTCCCTTTGGGTACCTTCTCTCCCTTCTAAAAAGGAGAAGGGAGGGGAAAAAAAAAAAGCAGTTTCCTCAAATTTCGCCTGAGTAGGGTATGCTCTGCAAAGTTCTGTACGACACAGGTTTATCAAAGATAATACACCCACAGACTATAAACCCTCCCCCATTGATAAAAATGGATCAAAACAAGACCAAATTATCATTTGCTGTGGTCTTTAGTATACAAGTTTTTATTTCAGTGTAAAAAATAGAAGAAACAGTGCCTCGAATACTCGGGTTTAATATGTACAACCTCTTGTAAACTGTGGACTCCCCCGCCCAGAACCCTGTTGCCCAATTATTTTTATCCTGATAGAGTTCTTGATTAGAAAACCAGTACTACAAAATGTCAGGGATAAATAAGGCAAAGCTATCAAAACAAGTTAGAATGTCCATTAACGGGGTCATCAGTCTGCTGAATTAGGACACTGGAGGACAGGCCTCATCCTGCAAAAATGACCAATTCCAACATAATTTTTAAGGCCCAGTTCAAATAACTTTCTCATATCAAGTCTGTATCAATGGATAAAGCTGTTAAGACAGTAGAACTGCCACAATGTGGGAAGCCGCAGCAACTCCGAGGAGCATCCTGGTCTCTCAGTTCCACTCACCTTTGCTGGGGCCTTTTTAGGCTTGGGCTCTGGCTTTGGAGGAGCAGGTTTCTTTTATTTCAGGAAAAGAGGAAGAGAACATTAGTATGATGGACCAAAGAAACATCTACCACCAAACCACAGAACCACTGGCACAAAAAAGTTTCTCCTATCTCCTAAAGCCTCTGGGGTTGGCTTTCCGTTAGGAGTTTCCAATCTCCAGGAACCCATTTCAGGAACATGCCAAGGTGTCCCACTTTGGCCACAAGCCACCTGAATTTCAGAACCAGCAAATATCAATTGGGTGACAGCCCACAAGAGAAAAGATCATTCAAAAGCTGCCACTAACCATAACCCACGGGAAACAAAGGGAATTTTTAATGCTTTTTAGTTTCAGGGATAAACATAGTTTAACAGCAGACACTTACAGCAGATAACCTTGCAGATCTTCTCTGTGGCTATTAAAAGAAAAAAACAAACAAACAAACAATTAGAAACAGGACAGTTAAGGAAAACCAAAAGGAAAAAAATTCTGTTATCAGTTTGGTCTAGACTACAGGAAGTGCAGAGAGCGCAGGGAAATTCCGGACTAGAGGTGTGATTAATTATCAGTAAAAGGAGTCCCAAAGCTGTTTAAGACTCACCTCGTCCTTCACCTTGGCTTTATCTCCTTTAGCATCCCCCTCAGCCTGTAAAAGACAGACCAAACCTAAGAAAGTTGTAGCTTCGAAGGCAATTCTTACGGACTCACTAAGCGTTAACAGTCCTAAGGAAAAAAACTGAAGGGTTAAGTCTTGCACACAACTTTTCCAAGACATACAAATCTTCCGGTTTTAGCATCCCCAGCTCCTATGAAAATGCCCTGAACGCTCAGCAATCTGACTGCTCCTCTGTGCAAGCATCACGCCCGAGATGGCCCAAAGCGTGCAGGAAAATCGGGTGTCCGAGCCCCAGGCGGCCTGGAGCCACCGCCGAGCCGCCCCGGGCGGCGCGCGCTAAACTGGAGCTCCGAGCTCGAAGGAGCGCAGTTCGTGCCGCGGCGCCAAGCAGAAGCAACAGCTGCAGATGGTGCAAACAAACCCCTCCGGAGGCGGGGCCCGGCCGCCGTTACCATGGCAGCCGTCGAGGGCGGGAGACTGGAGGCGCGCGCAGCCGGGGGAACTCGTGGGCGGCAGTGGCGCGCACCGGCGCGAGTCTCGTGCGCCGGGGCCGTGGGCGGAGGCGGGGCCACACAGCGAAGCCCCGCCCCAAGGGACACGGGCCCCGCCCCCTCACGGCGGCGGTTTTTTGGCGGCAGCGCGCTCCCCCGCCCGCCAAGCCCGAGCACCGCCTTCCCGCCCTTTCGGGTTTGAATTGCCCGCCCGCGGGGAGGGGAGGGGGCATGGTGATGGGGGAGGGGGCGCGGGGCGGGCACGGCGAACCCGAGGGGAGCGGGATAAACAGCCGCCAACATGGCTCCTCCCGCCGCGGCCGCCGCTCCTCCAATATGGCCTCTGGCGCCCGCGGGCAGCCGAGCCGCGCAGGGTTAGCCCGGGGCAGCCTGACACCGTCTCGAGCTCCTGTGTAGGGCGTCTGAGCCTGCTCCAGCCCGGCACCGATTCTCGCGCCCCGAAGCCAGTGAAACGGCGGCGGCGGCGGCAGCAGCAGCGGTAGCGGTAGCGGCGGCGGCAGTGGCGGCCCAGCGCCTGGGGCCCTCGCGCCACGTACCTTTCTCTTGGGCATGGTGGCGACGGCGGCGGGACGTAAGCGCTGGACGCGGGGATGCAGCGGCGCGCGGGCTTTGGCCGGTCCGGGGGTCGTTCTCGCCTCTTCTTCACACTGCTCGGGCTCCGGGGGGTTTATAAAGTTTTTATAGCGCTGGGAGCCCCGGACCGGTTAGAACCGGATTTCACCTCCCGCCGCCGCTCATTGGCCCAGCTGGGGTCACGTGGGCGGGGTTTAAACTCACCTCCTCTGAGGGAGTGAGGAGGGGGGTACGGGGGGGAGGGCGCGCGAGACGGCGGCGCGCCTAGGGGGTGGGGGCGCAGTGGGGGAGGCGCGCGTCGATGGCAGTAAACGAGGAGGGGGTGTGCGATTCGGCGGGCTCTGCGTTACAGCTCCCGCCAAGCGCTGGCTTTTGCAAACTACCAAGTTCCTTCCACCTTATGCAACCCAGCTACCCACTTCTCCAAGCCATGCGACACTTAGGGCGCATCTCGGCCGCTTTCCTTCCTGTTCCCGCTGGGGGCCCCAGAAGAAGGGTTTTCGAGGCCTGGCCGCACCGCCCTTCTCCGCCGGAGGCGGGAGGAAGCGCGCGGCTTGGAGGCACAGGCTCCAGTTCCCAGGGCCAAGGCTGACGCTGAAGTGGGGAAAGAGCGGGGAAGCCAGCTTGGCGCACCCGGACGTGCATCCTTCCAAGCTGCCCACTCCGAGGAATCCTTTCGTGCTCTTCACCTGGAAGGCGGTCCGCTCGAGGTGGGGTGGGGGCTCGAGGGGGGAGACTTTACACGCAGAGGTCCCCTTCGGGTGCTGTGGGGCAGGTAGGAGCTGTCCTTTCAGCACCCCTTTCCCAGCCGCCTCCCCAAATGCCAACGAAGCCCCCCCACCCCAAAGCCTGTCGAGTGGCTCCCTTAGGTCCCTGTATTCTCGGACCTCGGAACCTCGCCACAGAATGATGGAGACCAGCCGCCTAGGCCTACTAGCACTCCCCTCCCCCTACGCTCCACCCGCTCTGGAGACATCAAGCTCAGCTGCCCCCACCCGACGCGGCCACCAAGCCTGGGCGCTGCAAACGCAGCTGGCGAAATCCCTCCTTTCCACACTGGCAGGCTGGCTTCCTCTCACTTGCGGGAGGACAAGGAGGGTGGACGACAGCGACCCGGGATTAGGAAACAAGTAAAGGAACAGGTGTTGCAATGGCAAAAGGGCTCTTCCACTGGCTCCCCCACCTCGCACGCCCCCCAAAGCTGGGGATCGTGGAGGTAGCCAAGCGCACCTGAGGGAGGGCAGACAACTGCAGCGGCAAAACCAGGTGTTCTTCTGTTGTACTGTTTGTAGACAAGTTTTACATCTAAGAATTTTTAAAATTCTATTTGAAACCCAGGAGAACACAAGAACACAATAAATATCAAGTGGGGGACTAGCTCACAGGTGAGAGGACATTTACACAGGTCCCATCTACTTTCTTGAGGCAAGGATTGAGCCGGTTTGTACAAATTCTGCCGGTAGGAAGCAATCACAATGAGTTCCTATCTGCAGCTTCTGCACCTCGGCAGTAGTGGTCCCTCAGGCTCTGCCCGTCCCACTCTGTGTACCTTACCCCGAGAATACAGGACCTAAACCCAGAGACATCAGCTTCATTCACCATCTCTGCTGCACCCCAGTCATATTAGGGAAAGTCAGACACAGAACGGAGACAGGACTCAATAGTCAGGCTCACTGGGCAGATTCCGTTTGTTGCCTCCAGCCCCTCATTCCCGCCTTAATTGTAGGGCTCTGCATTATAGCCGCATAATTCATGCCTCCCTAATTAAGGCTGTCAACGGCCCCATTGTAAAGCTGGAAAATGTACAGCACCTGCTCTCTGGGAGCCCTGTGCCAGGGATTGGTTATGGGGAATGCCAGGTGTGTGTAGGGGGCTTGCCAAAGGGTGCATTGATTGACTTCTCAATCGCAGTGTCTGGCATTTCTGCCTGCTTCTGGGAGCAGGGATGATGGCCAAGGGTCTCTTGTGCCAGGTATCCTGGGAAGTTAGGTGTTTCAAGACTGCTAGAAGCACTGCTTGCAAGACCCCACCGCTCCCCTAGAGGGAGGTGCTGAGGAAACAGTTTGCAGAAAGTAAAACGGGGAGACTGAACAGAGCGGTGGTGTTTGGTTGGTGTGAAAGGCTGGTGCTTGCTGCTCTGGGCACCTGAAGCAGAGCTGCTCAGGCAGACAGCTCTTCAAAGGCACTAATCCTCTCAGCAGCTCTGCTGCAAGACCTGGCCGGGAGACGTAAGGGATAGGACACAGCCCTTGACTTGGCCCTCCTCTCCCTGCTGGACAGCGTTGGCCCCCTGACAAGGTGAGACTCTGCCACGCTGAGAATAAATCGTCTTGGGAGCTACTCAGGGGGCTGGGTCAACAACTGAGAAGCCTCAGAGACTGAGGTGGCAGGAGGCAGAGTCTGAGATGGTGAGGACAGCAGTCAGTTGGGAGAAGTGCTTGTTTCTACCCTCTGGGTCCTGTGACGTGTTCCAGGGAAGGAGGCCTGTCGTGGATCAGACTCACCAGGGCCTATGGGCCCTTCTGTTACCCTGTAGTCATGGACTGGGCGGTCTCTCAGGGGCGTGGAGCCTGGCCCCATCCCCGCAAGAGGAGGAGAAAAGCTTGTGTGGGCTGAGTCGACAATAGGTAATTGGATTGTAATCACCCGCCTGGCTTCCGCGCGCCATTGGGGGCGCTGAGCTTTCAGTGAGCAATCAGCACTGTGCGGTGGGAGGGGGGTAGAGATTCAATAGCAAATCCCAGGTGGAGAGCCCAGGGGGAGGAGCAGCAGATGGGCAAATTTTCTTTCTGTCTCTCCCTCCCTTTCCTTGCCCAAATAATGCTGGCTGCCTATTAGCTATTTACCAGCGAATCCAAGGTGGAGCCAAATCTTTTGTGAAAGTCGGGCAGAAGGTTAAGATGGATTGATAAAGGGCTAGGGTTTTGGGGAGACCTCTGCCCTGAAATTCTGTGTGTTGAAGGATGTGCTGGTGAAAAAATAAAGTGCATTTGGTGGCAGAAGCGGCAGAGGCGGAAGGATCAGGCAGCGAAGACCTGGGGCTCCCTGCTCTCCAAACCTACTGGTGACCAGATCTGGCTTTAGTGTACTTGTGGAGACTCTAACCTCAACCCTCCCCAGGGGCCACTGGGCCAGGCGGTCCAAAAGGTGTATCTATGGCCAGCAGACTGGGCCTCTGGGGCTCCCTTGCCAAGCAAAGGAAACACAATTCATCATTAGGAGGGAGGGGCCTTTCACCAAGAAAAGAAAGGGGAGTGGGGCCCTGGAGGCAGAGGGCAGGGCAAAGTGGCAGGAGGCCAGCCTCACTCAGGCTGATGCAGTGCCCAGACGTGCCAGCCAGTCAGCCCGCTTGAGTTCCAAGGCCTGCAGGAAGCCCTGGACCCGCTCTTCCCGTCTGGCTGTGAGTTTGTGCAAGCGCGTCCGTCGGAGCTGGGCGTCCCCACTGGCCTGGAGCCCCTCGCGCAGCAGCTGCTCTGTCACTGCAGCCTGGTCCCTCTCCAGCTGCTGCCTCTTCCGCTCCTCCGCATACATGTCTCGGGCCTTCTGCTGGAGAAAAGTGGGGATTGGGTGGGGAGATCATTTTTAGGTGTGAGTGCAACTGGGATGGAGGCGGTAGGGGGGTGGGGCACCCAGCGGGCCAAGTTAAGCGGAACAATGGAGAGTTTGTATCAGATCGGAAAGAGCTGGGGAGTCGGTGTGCATGGGTGGCACCCAGGAGGCAAGGGCCCGGGGCCCTGGCCCTGGCAGCTCTGGGTCCAACGTGGTTTGTTCGGGGTGGGAGCCTCTGTCTTTCATGAAATTCTTCTCAGGCCCATACCTGGAAAGGAACCAGGCGAACGTGGGTCTGACTTCTGGTTCCCCCACCAGCTAGCTTTGTGGCTTTGGGCAAATCCTCTCCTAACCTCATTTCTTCATCTGTAAAGTGGGGGTTGTGTCTACCTTGAAGAGTGGTTTTAAGGATTAGAGATAATATATGCAAAACCCTCTCCCGCATATTAGCAGGCTCTCACATGGAAACAGCAATTTCACAAGTTTACTTTCTATTCTCTGCCCCAGAAAAGGACCTATTCTGCCTGGGGCACAGCCACTGGGTCATCTCCTTTGGCTTCCAGGGTCACTCTACAGGTGCCATTGTCCCAACCCCCTCAACTGTTTTTTCAAGTTTGGCTCCAGACTTGCCTCCTGTAGGGAGACGGACCTGACTCTTCCAGCAAAGGATGCTCATAGCAACATTGTGAGAAAGAGCTTCGGCTCTCTTAAGCCACTTACTGCATTCTACTGAGTAGAACAGGTGTTAGTGTCCACAGTCCACTTTCCTGTTAGAAAATAAAGCACATGAAGGCTTGCCCGAGCGTCCAGGGCTTCTGGAACCAGCTCTGACACCAAGGAAGGGATTTATGCTCGCTGGCAACATTTCTCATTCACCTGTGTATCTTCAGACAAACCATCAACTCCCAGGAAGCAGAGACCATGTGGCCTTTCCTCTCTGGCACCTGGGCACCCGCTCAACTGACTGACCAGGTGACCCTAGAAGGGCGGGGAGGAAGCTCCTGGCGAGGGGAAAATCCCCCTGGAGCTGGACCAAGGCCTTGCTGTGCCTCCCTGACTGGCCATGGAGCCTTGGCACCAGAGCTCCTCCTCCAAACCCATTCCACGTGTAAGAAACCACACTCTGCCGATAACTTGGCATTCTACACCGATGACCCTTACCACATGCTACCTTCTAGTACAGTACTTGTGTACCTGTGTCCTGCTCAGCCTGTAAACCTGGATTGCTCTGTCCTCTCCCCTTTAAAGACTATCTTACATATGCACAAGCACTTGACCCTCTCAGTGGAGCTACTTTTTATCTGTTGGAGACAGACATAGAAGGTCAGAGTAGGGAAGTGATTTGCTAGGGTCTCAGCAATAAAGGTTTACTGCAAGGAAAGATGACAAATGGAAATTCTGGAAAATCCCTCCCTAGGCTCCTGTACAAACGTAGGCATTCAAGGGCACTCTTCTGCTAGGGTGATGAGCTTATACATGGAGCTACGAAGACCAGAAGGGTTTGAGAAGCTGCTGTGAAGGCCCTCCATCTTGCTAGAAGGGCTTCTTCCTGGACTTGGTTGGGAGGAACCCCGGGTTTTGCGTATAGGACATTACTAGGCTATGATGTACAGGATATCGTCTCAGCAATCCATGTGGGATTGGCTCCTCAAGACCCTCTGCCCATGTGGGCCAATTAGGACACGGATCTAAACACAAAGTCCCATAATACAAGGCAGAGAGGCAAAAGAAAAGGTCAAGCAGCTCAGAGAAGAGAGACATTGTTGCTGATGAAGGTCAAGGAACAGTGACGCTTCATGGACAGGCAGAATATGACCTGGGCTTTAACCAACAGGGAGGATTTGGATAAAGTTGGGGTGTATGGGCGGAGGAGAGTATCAGGTAGTGGGAATAATGGCAAAGACACACGGAACTGACTGAAGAGCTTGACCAGGCCAGAGTGAGTCTTCTGCACAATGGGCGGCTTAAGGAAAAATGAGAAAACGGGAGCCAACGTGGCGGCTGGCTAGTCACGGTCAGCTGCTCTTCTCTCACCGCTGCTTGTGGCCAGAGCTAAGTAGGTAAGTTTTGGCAGGACAGAAAGGAGGAGAGCACCAAGCCACAGAGGGAGGAAACATGGAGCTGCTTCGTCACTGTGTGAGGCTCAGGCTTCTTCTGACGGCAACCCCAGACTGGGTGCCAGGCAGGAAGGCTGCAGTCAAGGAAGAGTGCGGCCCCTAACTGCCAGGAATCAGAGTCACTGTTAGCATGACAGAGCCAGGGGAGCTCCTCAAGACCCTCTGCCCAGCTCCCCATTGTACAGACAAGGACACCGAGGCTGGGGTGGGGAGGGACATGGCCTAGATCACAGCAGACTGAAGTTCCACTGGTTTCTCCACTAAGGCAGCTTCCTGAGAGATCGATGGGCAATGTGTCTCTGGAGAAGCAGCACTGGGTAGGGGTGGTGTGGGGCATCGGTGCATGTAAATGCCGTCTGTCCGGCCTCCACATAGTCTGGATCTACTGCCACGTTTCAGACGTGTTCAAAGTCTTCTCAGGCACTCAGCCTCAGACAGTCCAGGCTCAAGAAGTCCTAGCAGTCAATTTCTCTCTCCCTGACCGTACTCTGTACTGTCCCTGGGTAACACCCAATCAGGTGTGGGGGTATTAATAATTTCCTTAGAGACTTTTTGTACAGACCGTATGCCATCCTGGTGCAAGGGCTCCACGGAGCTTGCTTGGAGAAATGGGCTCTGACCTATTCATCCAGACCTCTCCTGAGCATTAAGGCTCTCTGCTCTTGTTCTCTCCTCAGTAGAATTACGGAGCAAGATGTAACAGCCCCTCCAGAACATAGATCCTCCAGTCCTCCGCTACACTGTCTGGGCCTGCAGAGAGGCTGTGGGCACTTGGTCACAAAACATGCATGAGCCAGGGACAAGTCCTCCCAGAAGTCCCCATTTGCTGCCGCCAGCATGCCAGGGACAGGGGATGCATTTTGGAGGGCTGCCTAGACAGCTACCCCTGCCAGAAACACCACATACTGAAGCACCCAGGGTCTCCCTGCCTAAGGAACTGTACCGGGACAGGACGAGAAGGGTGCTCCGAGCCTATGGCTTTTCTGAGGCCAGGAGAACTCTGACGAAGAGCTCAGAGACACAGATGCGAAATGATACCGGTCACACCATTCTCTTAAGACAAACTCTGTTCCAGCAGGGCTCTCGGCACTTTTGCTATATCAGCTTACCACACCCTAGCACAAACCTGAGGCAGGCCTTCTTCTTCTTCTTTTTTTTTTTTAAAGTAGGCTCCATGCCCAGCGCAGAGCCCAGTGCAGGGCTTGAACTCACGACCCTGAGGTCAAGACCTGGGCCAAAATCAAGAGTCGGACCCCGAACCCATGGAGCCACCCAGACGCCCCAAGCAGGCATTCTTACTGACACCACTCCTCTCATTTTACAGATGAGGAAAATGATACTGTGTCGGGTGAAGTCACTGCCAGTCAGCCCCAGAATGAGCAGGATTAACAGGCAGCGCCATGATGCAAAGTCAGGGATGTCTGAGACAACAGTTCAAGCTTTTAACTTTTCCTAAGGAGAAGACAGCGACGACCTGAAGAAATAAAGTAGAAATAAAGCAGTCGACTGATCCAGCCCCCTGTTTAATCTCTGACAAATGCATCAAAGGAAGTGTGGTGGGAACACATATCTTCTGTAACACCACTCTTACAGAGGAGAGGGACCAAACACTTACTGTTCACATCTGTCTGTGACCCCTCATGGACCTTCCATCCCTGCAGCTTGTAACGGAGGCTCAGTGGCTCTGCACTGCCACCCATCCCTCCCCTGCTGATGCTCCCTCTGTCCCACTGCATCTGAGTCAAGACTTCCTCCTTTTACCAGCCCCCATTTTCCACAGCTGATGGGTGATCACCTGAAGACTGCCAAGGTCCCTTCAGGTACCAAGGTCTAGCCCCACACAACTTGTGGCTGAGTCCCTGCTTCGCTTAGCCTGCACCAGGGATGATCAGCCCAATGAGCTACTCTAGGTCTAGAAGTCACCTCCCTGGCCTCTGCCCTGGCTCCCTGCAGGAACAGAGACACACTGTGCGGGGCTTAGAGATAGAGCAGCTCAGATTTTCACAATGGGAATTTGGGAAATGGGATAGGAACACAGATATGGAGGTTGGAAACTGAAGGGCAGGATCCCGAACAAGGAACCACGAAGAGTCTAGTTTGGTCATGAGACAGGGTACATAAGAGGGAGACCCTGGAAAGACCGGCTTTCTGGTCTGAGGCCAGACTGGTGAGGATGTTGTTAATCTGGAATCTACCTTAATGCTTCTGCTGAGGTGCTGAGATTTCTAGAAACAGAGCTTTGAGGACTCCTGGGTAGATAGAGCCTGGCCAGGATCCCCAAGGGGCCCCCTGAAAAAGCGTTCAGGACGGTCAATATCTCTGTTTTAACTTTGGTTTCCTCACTTTAAAAATGGTGGCAATAACCATGGTATTGACCTTCTAACACTATAAAGAATCCATGTAAAGGATGCCTGACATGTGGTAAGAACTCAGTAAATGTCTGCAATTAGGGTTCCCAGGTACAGGATGGGACTCTTTAACGCTTGTCCTCAAACATGCCCCCCTCACCCCAGGAAGGAGAACCATCCTCCCAACCATCTAGGCCAAAACCTACATGTCTGGATTCCTAGTAACATTAATATTTGTACTCACTTTGTTTTATCCTCCGAGATCCATGAGTTTCAAAATCACATCATCAATATTACCACTAACAAAAACCTCTTAAAAGTAATGGTTAAGTTTCCTTTCAGTTTGTATTCTAGTCTCTCTCACTAAAGATGTACAGTCCGAGAACTATGTTCAGATAATCTGAATTAACTCTTTTCTCTAGGGGTTATATTATTAACTTTCATTTGTTTCTGTTTTAACATTTGTTTTTCCAATCTTGGTCCACTCAGCCTTCCCCCTCCCTTACCGCCAACCCCCAACCTCGCGGCACATCCTTTCACCTGGACCACGGTAGGAGTTTGGTCCCCCTGACTGCTGCCCCCCACGCAAAAATCCTCAATGACTGTTACAAAATAAATCAGATCCTGTCATTCCTCTGATCAAAATTCTTCAGCTGTGTCACCATGGCTCATAAGGTCCTATACAACCGGAGGCCTAACTCACACCCAGCCTCATCTCACACCCTTCTTCATACACGAAGGCCTCTTTGCATGTTCTTCCAAGATCCAGACTTGATAACCTCAGTGTCCTTGCACTGCTGCTCCTCTTGTACAGAATAATTCTTTATCACCAGATTTTCACACATCTGGCTGCTTCTCGTCTTTTGTATCATGGCTTAAAAACCACCTCTAAGGAAAGGCCTTCCGTGACTGCTCTGTTTAGTACCTCTTGGTTCCTTCATTACTTTCTAGCATATCACTCTGTCTCCTTCACTGCCTTATTACAGTCTGAAATTATCTTATATACTTGTTTATTATCTATCTCAAGGAAGACGATAAGCTCCACGAAGGTAGGAATCTTATGTTTAATATAGTCCTTGACTCATAGTTGGTATTGTTTGTGCAATGAATGAAAATAAGTCCTCTGACAGCCATGTAGGAAAGCACCTGAGAAACCTGAAATGAGGGGCGCCTGGGTGGCTCAGTGAGTTAGAGCCTCTGTCTTGGGCTCAGGCCATGATCCCAGGGTCCTGGGATCGAGCCCCACATCGGGCTCGCTGCTCAGCAGGGAGCCTGCTTCCCTCTCTCTCTGCCTGCCTCTCTGCCTACTTGAGATCTCTGCCTGTCAAATAAATAAATAAAATCTTAAAAAAAAAAAAGAAAGAAAGAAACCTGAAATGACTATAAAGGGCTTCTGAGCAGCCAAATCTGAGATAAGAGTATCCATGCACCAAAGCTCACGCACCAACATCCTCTGGGCTTCAGAGCCAGTTTATTCTAACTTTACCGACCTTTTTCTAGCAAGCCGGACTGACTGGTTTCCTTGACTATAGCCAATTTAAAACAATAAATAGGAAGAGGAGGAGGGATGCTGTCAAAATTAGCCATTGACGGTGGTAGAAAATGCGACGGAGGATGTACGGAAATATACACGAAATCCCAAAGCCAAGTATTTGGGGGCCATCTAGCTTAGGGCAAACAGTCCCACCCTCCATGGACATCACTGTCCAGTGAAGAGCTTTAAGATGGCAGTTGCCATCGTCATTATTGGCAAGTGCCTGGTATGTACCAGGCGTTGATGATTATGTACAAGACACATTTCGAAAGTTTTCCAGCAAAAAGGGATAGAAAAAAAAAACTCTGGTTCTTAAAGGAGCTTTGGTCATGTGGAAAAATATGATACTCATTTCTCACTGATGGTGGATAATTGAGACTCTGCTGTTTTTCCTTTCACTTGAACAAAACCCCCTCTTTCAATTCTTCGTATTCTAATGACCAAGCACAGGACCAAAGCTCCATGAGTTGACGGACTTATTCCAGGAGTTCTGGACTTGGGATTAATGGACAGACTCCAGGGGTTATGTAAACCCCTGACATCTGTTTCGGTGATGAGTACAATTCTATGCAAAACGCCGTGTGTTAAGAATGATCTGTGCAATTTTTCTAGGGAGATGGTCTACGGTTTCCATCAGATTCTCCAAGGGGATTAAGAAGCCCTGAGTTAAATCATTATTTCCTCCTGGTCATTGTCTTTCTAGACTCAAGAAACAGCAGCAGCATCTTTGGGTTTAAAAGCCTGTGGCATTGAGACAGTGATTCCGCCCCTCTGTTTCCAGATTTGAGAAATGCAGATACCAAACCTGTGAGACTGCTGGAAGGGTTAAGTACGGAAACATACCGGAATACATCTAACGCACTAACAACCACACACACTGCCCTTATTATCAAGAATTCTAATCAGATGCAGGTGACTCTGCCTCCTATTAAAACCTGTTTCCAGATGTGGTGATCAAAACCGAAAGAACTTCAAATGTTGGCAGAACATATTTTATATAATAGAAAGACAGTGCCACTTTGTTCTTAATCCCTTCTGGAAGAGGATTGAATTTTGCATACTTTCACTTCTACAATCTTTTACTAGCGTAATACCATGAGGGCATAGCCAGTCTCTCTGAGAAGTCTCCTGTGTTTCTGTGCAAAGAGATTAGAGACATGTAACTTGAATCCCAGTTCTGTCTCTTATTGGTTATACATCCTTAACAAAAAAATTTTGCTGCATTCACTTAAACAAGTGCGGTGGATGATACCTAGCCCATTTGGGATCTGGGGAGCATTAAATGAGATAGTACCTATAAAATGTCCACAGCGCCTGACATGTAGTAAACAAGGAGTAGCTCCTATATTCATTTACATGCCTATTAGCAAGTGCCTCGTGTAAGTAGTAGGCGGTCAGTTGAAGCTAACCTTTTCTTCCATCACATCCAGTCAGACCAGCCCTGAACTCTTTCTTACCTGGAGCATGCTGTGGTTCATCTGGTACTGCAGGATGGCCTCACAGAGGTTCCAGAATGTGTATTCTGGCCACAGAATGGGTTGGAACACCAAGCAGGAGTGGGAAGTCTGGGAAAGCAGGGGGAAGGAAGACAGGATAGTTTAGTAGAATGTTGCTGGAACATACTCCTGGTTCAGGCTTCCAAAGAAGGAGCAGGCTGAGCATGACCCAGGGGCCCAGAGCTGAGAGGGCCCAGGCGCCCTGAGCTGCAGCTACCGCCGTTACCAGCCCCAAAGTGCCTTGCTCATGGGGAGGGGTCATCTGAGGCACCTGTGTAGTGAGGCAGAACTACAGCAAGACTAGATCAACATTCCCACCAGGATTTTTCTAAGAGCCAATTTTAGGACTATGAAATAACATCTGGATTATGTTATTGGCTCTTGGCCCTTAGAGGTCATCTGGGAGATGATATAAGTCAGCAATGAACAAATGGTAGCCAGGGGTGTTATTTTTAAGGAACAGAGCAGGGCACAGTGGCAAAGAGCTTGGGCTCTGGGGCCAGACTACCCACCCGCCTTGGATCCTGGCTCCACCATTTATCATCCATGTGACCTGAGGCAAGTTACTTAACCTCTCTGGGTCTCGGTCTCCTCAACTGTAAAACTGGCTGACAGGAGTACCTGGTTTTTAAGGTACGATGAAAATTAAACAAGATAATGTACACAAGGCAGTCAGACTACAGAGCTGGGTGAACCCTAATAATAATCAGTAATGTAAGAGTTCCTTCTGGAACATTCTTGACAGCCACTGCTTGATACCTTCAGTAGTGAGGAATTCAGTTCCTCAAGAGGGCTGACTTTAGGGGCGCCTGGGTGGCTCAGTGGGTTAAAGCCTCTGCCTTCGGCTCGGGTCATGATTCCAGGGTCCTGGGATCGAGCCCCGCATCGGGCTCTCTGCTCTGCGGAGAGCCTGCTTCCTCCTCTCTCTCTGCCTGACTCCCTGCCTAGTTGTGATTTCTCTCTGTCAAATAAATAAAATATTAAAAAAAAAAAAAAAAAGAGGGCTGACTTTAGTTGTCCGATAGCTTGTTCTGCTAAACCAATGACACCTTCCCTGGAACTTCTACCAAAGTCTCAGGCCTTTTCTCTGGAACAGGTCTGTTTCTTCTTCAAAGTGACATTCTTTCAAATATTTGAAGGCAAGATTAGAGCTGCCTGTTATTTGTCCCCAAGGTTGTCATGACTTGTTCAGTTTGCCTTTGCCTACAAATGATACATTTTAAGGCAGCAGGGATTATCTCTGACTTGGTCATTGCCATATTCCCAGCACACAAAGGAGGAACTCAGTATTTCCTTCTCAGAAAATGAACTGTCACCATGCCTCCCTTTTTCAGACCATTATCCTTCACTCATTCCTTACATGGCATGAGTTCCGGATTCCTTGCTATCCGGGTTGGCCACTTGTGCTAAGTCCTCCAGTTTGCCAATGAAGTCTTTTAAAACTCAGTGCCTGGGGGCACCTAGGTGGCTCAGTGGGTTAAAGCCTCTGCCTTTGGCTCAGGTCATGGTCCCAGGGTCCTGAGATTGAGCCCCGCATCAGGCTCTCTGCTCAGCGGGGAGCCTGCTTCCTCCTCTCTCTCTGCCTGCCGCTCTGCCTACTTGAGATCTCTGTCTGTCAAATAAATAAATAAAATCTTTAAAAAAAAACAAGGGGTGCCTGGGTGGTTTAGTGGCTTAAGCCTCTGCCTTTGGCTCAGGTCATGATCTCGGGGTCCTGGGATCAAGCCCCACATCAGGCTCTCTGTTCAGTGGGGAGCCTGCTTCCCCTCCCCCGCCCCCCGCCTGCTCTCTGCCTACTTGTGATCTCTCTCTGTCAAATGAATAAATAAAATCTTAAAAACAACAACAACAACAACAAAACTCAGTGACCGGAAGTAAACTTTCTGGACATCATCTGACCCACAGAGCAGGCCACCGAACCATAACCTGCACATTATTTCTTTCAATATAGCCAAAGACCAAAAGTATCTTCAGTAGCTAAATCTTTTAAGACTATGGTCCATCAAAATTTCCAGAACTTGCTACAAAGCGGAGTCTCTCCAACCTCTCCTTGAATGGTCATGTGCTTCTTAGGGGCCAAGTTAACAGATGATGGGAGATGTTCAAGCAAAAGCAAACTGGTCTGGCTATGAGCTTTCAGGGGACCACAGGGGTAACCGAGCTAAAAGGCAGCAGCAGGCCCCTAAGAAAGAGTCTACATATAGTTTCTATCCCTTGTGGACTGTGCTTGCATAGACACGGCTGCTTTCTCTGAAGGAGACAGACCTGTGACTGTAAGGCCAGGTTCTAGCCCAGAGGGGCTGGAGTAGCAGTTGGCAGATTACCAGGGCAGTAGCTTATGCTCAGGAACACAAGATAGAAGTCCAGTGCTTTGAATAGGGGCACAAGTGAAGTTTTCACCATAGCCCGATAGCCTTGATTTTCTTCTAGGCACTTCGGAGAGCAAGAACATCCGGGCTGGCAGAGCCAGGGACAGAAGCAAATGTGACCAGGCACAGCCAGATTTCTCCAGATTCCCGCCCCCGCCCCCACCCCCACCCCCGTCCCAGTTCTCTGGTGCCAGCGAGGCTACAAGTGGGGAGGAGCCCTGCTACAGCCATCGTGCGGGTGCGATCACAGTTCTCAGGCTGACACAAACACAACCGTGGTTGCAAACTGCTTACCTGCCAGAGCAAGAAGTCGCTGAGCCTCACTTCCCCAGAAGTCCGTATCAAGATGTCAGGGTGCGGAGAGTGGTTGGTATAGAGGCACTTATCGAGCAGAGACTCAGAGATATCACTAAAGCGAGTGGGAAGAGACAAGCGTAAGGACACACCTCTTTTCGGATTATTCTCTTGGTGAACTCCTATGTCAGGCTTCCCAGTTATCAAACACCATTAGCCAATATAGGCGGAGGCCCTAAACGTTCAAATGAATGTATGATTTTCGTCCTCACAACTACAGAAAGTATTTCGATCCTCATTTCATACATAAGGAAACAGGCTCAGAGGAGATAAATAATTTGCCCAAAGTCATTTCACTGCAGGCCTAAAACCAGATGCACCCACTAGAATGTGTCCTTCACTTAAAACACCTTATTTTCTAAAATGTATACATCCGGGGCATGTGGGAGGCTCAGTCAGTTAAGAGTCTAACTTCAGCTCAGGCTATGATCTCAGGGTCCTCCGATGGAGCCCCGAATTGGGCTCTGAGCTCAGCAAGGAATATGGTTCCCCCATTCCCTCTCCTTCTGTCCCTCCTCTGCTCATCTGCATACAAGCACACTCTCTCTCTCTCAAATAAATAAAATCTTTTTAAAAAAGATTTTATTTATTTATTTGACAGAGATAACAAGTAGGCAGAGAGGCAGGCAGAGAGAGAGGCGGAAGCAGACTCCCCACTGAGCAGAGAGCCTGACGTGGGGCTCGATCCTAGGACCTTGGGATCGTGACCCAAGCCAAAGGCAGAGGCTTTAACATACTGAGCCACCCAGGCGCCCCTAAATAAAATCTTAAAATAAGTAAAATAAAATGCACACATCTGACCTTGCAATTTGATACAATACTAATTAATGCAACTATTTCAATAAAGATAAGTCTAAATGCACTGACTGGGAAAGATCAGTGCTAATATTAAATGAAAAAACAAGCTTCAGAAAATATACAGTGCAGAGGTGCCTGGGTGGCTCAGGCAGTTAAGCGTCCAACTCTTGATTTTGGCTCAGGTCATGATCTCAGGGTCATGAGATCAAGTCACATTTTGGGCTCCACAATGGGCATGCGTAAGCCTGCTTAAGATTCTCTCTCGCCTTCTTCCTCTGCCCAACAACTCCCTCTAAAAAAAAAAAGAAAGGGAAAAAGAAGAGATATGAGTACCGGGACATCTGGGTGGCTCAGTTGGTTAAACACTTGCGTTTGGCTCATGTAATGATCCCAGGGTCCTGGGATCGAGCCCCACATTGGGCTCGCTACTCAGTCCGGAGTCCGCTTCTCGCTCTGCCCTTTCCCTCATGTGTATGCTCTCTCTCTCCCAAAAATAAGTAAATAAATACAAATTTTAAAAATAAAAATGAAAAATAAAGAAAGAACAAAGTTTAGAAAGACATAAACACCATACTCTCAATGGTGATTACTTTTGGAAGGCTAGATAAAGAAGGAAAAACTATCTGTTTTTTACTTTACGTACTTCTGTTATTGTTTGAATTTATTATAAAGAACATTTTTTAGGAGCACCTGTCAGTTGAGTAAGTGTCTGCCTTCAACTCGGGTCATGATCCCGGTGTCCCGGGATCGAGTCCTACATTGGGCTCCCTGCTCTGCAGGAAGCCTGCTTCTTCCTCTGCCTCTCTCTCTCTCTCTGTTTCTCATGAATAAATAAATAAAATAATTTTTAAAAAAGAACATTTTTAAAAAGATTTATTATTTGAGAGAGAGAGGGAGTGAGAGTGTATGCGCGCAGGGTGGGGGGGGGTAGCAGGAAAGAGGGAGAGAAAATCTCAAGCAGACTCCCTGGTGAGCGCAGAGCTTGACCCAGGGCTCCATCCCAGAACCCCAAGATCATGACCTGAGCTGAAATCAAGAGTCAGCTGCTTAACTGACTGAGCCATCCAGGTGCCCCTGAATAGCACTTTTAAAAACTTCTAAGTCATGAGAATCTTGAAACACTGCAAAAAATCCATGTTCCTTAAGATTTTAAAAAACAGCAAAATGATCAGCCCCTGTTAATAGCTACTTTCCCGGGGCGCCTGGGTGGCTCAGTGGGTTAAGCTGCTGCCTTCGGCTCGGGTCATGATCTCAGGGTCCTGGGATCGAGTCCTGCATCGGGCTCTCTGCTCAGCGGCGAGCCTGCTTCCCTCTCTCTTTCTCTGCCTGCCTCTCTGTCTACTTGTGATCTCTCTCTGTCAAATAAATAAATAAAATCGTTAAAAAAAAGAGCTACTCTCCCAAACAGACAGACATTTAGAAAGGAGATGGAATGGAAGAAGAATGGGGACTGCTACCATTTATCCGAAGTAAAACACTCCTGTCCGTGGAAAGAAGGTATTTGCAAGGCTGGTTGTCTGCTGGTTCTAAGACCACTGTTCACCTGTCCTACCAAGCACCAAGAGGCAGAATTTGGAATCTGTTAAGTGGTAAGACTTGTATCTCGGGAGGATCTAGAAGATAAAATTTCTTCATGGGAACATTCTTCAAGTAGCACAGTTAAAAAAGCAGGGATCTGGGTTGTCTTTTTCCCAACCCCCATCCCCCCCACCCCGGTAAGATTTATTTATTTATTTGAAAGAGAGAAGAGAGAGGGAGCACAAGCTGGGGAGGGGCACAGGGAGAGGGAGAGAATCTCAAGCAGACTCCCTGCTGAGCAGAGCCCAACCTGGAGCTCGATCTCGCAACCCTGAGATCACGACCTTAGCTGAAATCAAGAGTTGGACACTCAACTGACTGAGCCACCCAGGCAGCCCTGGGCTGAGTGTTTAAAATGAGACTACATTTACCCACTGTGTGCCTTTAGGTCCTCTTTTTGCAAATCACAGAGGGAGTTTTATTTTTTGTGCCATCACAAGGGAAACAGTTTTCACTAATGAACTGTAAGAAGAATTTCCCTGAAAATCAGATTTCCCTGAAAATCTGATAGTCTCATCTTAGCAGCATGGTCTTAATTCTCTAAGAAATCTGAGACACTGTATAATAAATCTAATTTCTCAGCTCTCTTTTCTTTGAAATGGGCATATTTGTCCTATCTACTTATAGGTTACTGTGAGGGTCAAATCAAATGAAGTAACAGGGACACCTGGGTGGCTCAGTTGATTAAGTATCCAACTCTTGGGGCACCTGGGTGGCTCAGTTGGTTTGGCGTCTGCCTTCAGCTCAGGTCATAATCCTAGGGTCCGAGGATCAAGGCTCGAATCCGGTTCCCTACTCAGTGGAGAGCCTGCTTTGCTTCTCCCTCTCCCTCTGCCTGCTACTCTGCCTACTTGTGTGCTCTTTCTCTGTGATAAATAAATAAAACCTTAAAAAAAAAGTATCCAACTCTTGATTTCAGCTCAGGTCATGATCTCAGGGTTGTGAACTTGGCCCTGTGTCAGGCTCCTCGCTGGCATGGAACCTGCTTAAGATCTCTCTCTCCCTCTGCCCCCAACCCTAAAAACCAAAAACAAGTCAAATAACAGATCTGAGTGTACCTTAGGAAGTAACTATAAAGTATTATATAAATAAAGAAGAAATGTTATTTCCCAGTCCCACCACTTTGCTGTGTGACTTCAGATCCCCACTTCATCTCTCTGAGTTTCAAATATGTATGCAAAAGGTTTGCTCCATCTACTTCAGACAGTGGGCAGAATTCTTACCGAAAATGAGGTAACTCTAAGGAGGTAGGAGGAGATAAAATCAACAGAGTGAAAACAGAACATCTGTGCTATGGCCAACAAAAACTCATCCTTACATGGCATTAGCTGTCTGCATGAAGACTTTAAAGAAATGTTTTTCTTTTCTTTTCTTTCTTTTTTTTTTTTTTTTTTTTTTAAGTAATCTCTACACCCAATCTGGGGCTAGAACCCACAACCCCAAGATCAAGAGTTTCATGCTCTACCGACTCAGCTAGTCAGGTGCCCCAAGAAGTAATTTCTATTAAATAAAGTAAAATATCAGCTTTCACCGACGAAACTAGAGTAGTTTACAATTTTGTTTGGCAAGAATAAGATGAAATGGACACACCCAGTCCTGAGGTAACAAAGCAAAATGCTTTTAAGAGTTAAGTTTATAGGGGCGCCTGGGTGGCTCAGTGGGTTAAAGCCTCTGCCTTTGGTTCAGGTCATGATCTCAGGGTTCTGGGATCGAGGCCCACATGGGCCTCTGCTCAGCAGGGACCCTGCTTCCCTTCCTCCTCCTCTCTCCCTACTTGTGATCTCTGTCTGTCAAATAAATAAATAAATAAATAAAATCTAAAAAAAAAAAGAAAAATAGTTAAGTTTATAGACTTCCTTGTAGCATTATTTGTAATAAAGACAAATTAGAAACAGCCTAAGTAACCAACCACTTGAATGATTAAGTCAATTAAAGTAAGATACATTCTGCAGCCATTATAAATAATGGTAAGACAAATGATTAAAAACATGAGGCATAGAAAGGCATAGAAAAGTGCTCATATTACAACATCGAGTGAACAAAAGCATGATGCAGGTCGTAATGTGTTCACAATGTGATTTCTTTTGTTATAAATATTTATGTCATTATTGGGATTTATGTTTTAAAAAGATGATTCTGGGGGTGCCTGGGTGGCTCAGTAGATTAAGCGGCTGCCTTTGGCTCAGATCATGATCCCAGTGTCCTGGGATCGAGCCCCACATCAGGCTCCCTGCTCAGCGGGGAGCCTGCTTCTCCCCTGCCTGCCGTTCCCCCTGCTTGTGCTTGCTCTCGCTCTGTGTCAAAAATAAGTAAAATCTTAAAAAATAAATAAAACAAAACAAAATAAAATAAAAAGATGACTGGCTGAACTTTGAACAACTGATCACTGCTTTCATCACATCAGCTTGTGCCCTGCACATCCATTAGGGTGACCCAGCAGCACAGGTGACTTATGTGTGTACATGAACCAGACTGGGAGCTGCCCGAGAGCAAACCCCATGAAACATTCAGCTCTGTGTTCTTGCCCTTCTAGCATGGCACCTTCTTGGGACAGAGAAAGACCTGATACGTGTTTGAATAAATGAGTGAATGAATCACTGAAAACAGATCTCAGAAACAAATACATGTTGGTTTTCTGAATGTGAGAAGCTTATAGGCTAAAAAAGTTTTTGACAACTTACTTGCCAACAACCTAGAACGTACACACAGGTAACAGACATTGTCACAACTTGATGGGAAAAATCAACTCAGTTCATTAAACTCACACACACATATCTAAGCAAACACGAAGACCTAAAACAGTAAGACATCATAAAAATCAAAGTGTTACCAGGAGTGTTGCTGATCCTGGAAGACCTAAATTTTCATCTTTCTATATTCAGTAGTTTGTAAATCCTCTCTGATGGAACATGCATGACCTTTATAAAAGTATGTGCATATTGGGGCTCCGATTAGCCCAGTTCAAGTAGAACATTAACCTTTCTAAGCTTGCAGCCTCCTTCCCTGGCAACCCTGACCCACTCACACTGTATCTATCTGCTTGACTAATCCCACGTAGGCAGGTTCCTAAGCCACGCAAGGCAAAGAAAATTAATATGGGAAAACTTCCTGGGCAAGAAAGATGAGATAAAGGTCAGTGGTTGTCGCTGTGGTATGAGTAACAAGAATACTGAACTTAGAGGCATGATCAGAGTTCTATTCCCAGGCAAGAATACACACAAATCTACTGGCCAAAACCTTTCTTTCCAGCATAAACATTTGTCTCTTTAAATGAAACATTAACTGTAAAGCACAATAATACTGTGAACAACTACGAAATCACCCCACAGGTCAAGAATCAGAAAATCACAATAACCTGCATCTACTCATACAACCCTGTTCGTCTCTCATCTTCCTGCCCACCCCCCACTGACTTAACCAGCATCTTAATTTCTTCCCCAACACTTCACTTTCAATCCATAGCTTAATTGACCTCTCTATAGCATTCGACACTGTTGCTCCCACCAACGCCCCCTTCCTCCCAACTTGTACCAGCAAACTCCCTCTTCTCTTGGCTTCCATAATACCGACTGCCCGGTTTTCTTCCTGCCTTTCTGGTTGTTCATCCTCTTTTTCCCTTAAGGTTCCTTCTCCTCTACCCAGCCGGCACAACCCAGAGTTTCTCAAAACTCCATCCTTGGCCCTCTCCCCCTCTCATTCTAGACTCTCCTCGATGTCCTCATGCCCTCTTTGCTTTGGTTACCAACGACTCACAGGTGACCTCCACGCCATCAGGTCCAGCCCCCACCTCTCCTCGCAAACTATAGACCTGACACCTACGTTCAACATCTACAGTTCATCCCAAATCAAACTGCTGACCTTCTTTCTCAAACTGGATCCTCCCTCAGAGATCCCCAGCACAGGGAAAGGCACCGCTATGCACTGTTTCGGAAGTCAAAAACCCCGGTGTCTCACATAACACATCTTTTCCCCAGACCTGGCCCATGAAGGCCTCTCAATTTTATCTACTTCATAACACTCGATGCAGTCTACTTGACTTCTTCCTCCTCCACCAACACCATGCAAGCTCCATTCCGGGTAATCTCTACCTGAATTATCCCAACAGCCTTTGTGTAACCGACAACCTCCTCAGACTATTACTGCCTCTTCCCTGGGTTATTGCTTTTCCTTCCTTCTCTGGCCACTTATCGTTTCCCTGGCAGAGCCTTCCCTACCAGGTCTATTCCTCTTACTCTACATTCTTGTTAAACCACGCACTGATGCTTTTGTAGCATTGGTCACCATTATAATTGTATGTCAATGTGTATAATATTGATTATGGTCTGTTTCCTTTACCAGAGCTCCCTGAGCACAGGAAATACATACTTTTATTTTTGCCACTGTACCCACTCTGTACAACAACGTGCTTGGCCTACATGTATGTGGCATTTTTAAAATGTTTGTTGAGTGAATAAATGACCGATTGAATGAATGAGCTATGTGGCACAGAAAACCGCCCAGCTTTTGGAGGGAAAAAGGATTTATAGAATAGCCTTAAAAACAGTCTCCTTTTGTGCTTATCTAATTCCACTCTCACTGAGCAACTTTCTGATTGTTAATTTAGTTTCACAGAAAAATTATACCCAAGAAAGAAATCAAATTCCTGAGTCCCAAGGTCCAGGTGACAGGGGAAAAGGACAGGCACTCTGGGATCAGACAGCTCTAGAGATAAGCCAGCTCTGGCACTCACTAGCAGAATGGCCTGGGGAAAGCCG
Organism: Meles meles; assembly: GCF_922984935.1. Taxonomy (NCBI): domain Eukaryota; kingdom Metazoa; phylum Chordata; class Mammalia; order Carnivora; family Mustelidae; genus Meles; species Meles meles. The sequence goes on from NC_060066.1 coordinate 197,561,304, forward strand.
TTCAATGCTCAGCTCAGTTTTCTCACCTATAAAATGGAGAAAACACCTGAACCTCTCACACATGAGATCAAGGACTAAATGAAATACAGAACAAAACACATCGCCTGCATTATTTTTGTTGTTATTTTAACCTTGCTATTATTAGCTGATTAATATTACTACTAAATGTTACACTAGCAATAACATGAAGGGACTGAGAGACTAGATGGCTTCCAAAATCTCTCAAGCTCTAATAGTTAGGATTCCACATGCTGCTTGGAAAGAACAATTGTCTTTTTGGAAAATACCTGAATTTTGCATGAAACTGTAAAATGAGAGACCTAAAGGACTATACCCGGCACGAGCTGCATTCCTGAAAAATCATTCGAGGGCAAACACTGACAAAGGGCCAGAAAGATATCTTTTTTTTTAAAGATTTTATTTATTTATTTTTTAAAAGATTTTGCTTTTAAAGTAATCCCTACACCCAATGTGGTGCTTAAACTCACGACCTCCGAGATCAAGAGTCCTATGCCCCACTGACTGAGAGCCCGATGCCCCATGGAGGACATCTTTTCCTTTCTTTTCTTTCTTTTTTTTTTTTTAAGATTTTATTTGAGAGAGACAGAGATAGTACGCATGAGCAAGAGGGAGAGAGGGAGAAGCAGACTCTGAGCAGGGAGCCCGATAAAGGGCTTGATCCCAGGATCCTGAGATCATGACCTAAGACAAAGTCAGACACTCAACCTACTGAGCCACCCAAATGCCCTGGAGGCCATCTTTTTAAAAAAATTTGTGAAGGCATCTGGGTGGCTCAGTCGGTGAGACATCTGCCTTCGGCTTAGGTCGTGATCTGGCAGTCCTGGGATCAGGTCCAGCGTTGGGCTCCTTCCTCAGTTGGGGGGTCTGCTTCTCCTTCTCCCTCTGCCCCTCCCTCCTGCTCATTCTCTATCTCAAATAAATAAATTTTAAAAATCTTTAGAAAAAAATTATTAATTCCAGAGACACTTGGCTGGCTTGGTCAGTGGAGCATGAGACTCTTGATCTTGGGGTCATGACTTCAAGCCCCACGTTAGGTGCAGACTTACTTAAAAATAAAATCTTAAAAAAAAATTAATTCCAATATAGTTAACATGAGTGTTGTATTAGTTTTGGGTGTAAGGACATCATTTTTTAGTGAATGCCACAGCTTTGCTACCTGCTACACCATTTTTCTGGCACTTCTTAGATTATGGTGAACACAGAAATTCTGAAGTAGACTATGGTAAGCCTATCCTAAGCTCTGTGTGGGGGGGTCATGCCCCTCACTCTGTCTACATGTGTCCCTCATTTGACTTCCAGCCCAAGGACATGGCTTAGGAGGGGCAAGCCTGGCTTCCCTATCGGTTACCATGTTAAACAAGTAGGGGTACCTGGGATCCAGCAGGCCCTGCTCCACTCCCCAGGCCATCTCTCTCACAGCATTACTGATCTCGTGACGGGATGTGTAAGCAAAGCAGACATTCAGGAAACACCTGAGGAGGGAAGAAGAGAATAATTTACCAGAGGAAGGGACTAAGTCACTGTCTGTAGAGTACTGCTTCCCCAGAAGAACACACACACACCAAGTGTGAATCGTGGATATCTCTGAAAGGTGAGATCATGAATTCTTTGTGTTTTCCAACTTTTCTTAAAATAAACATGTTATTAATTTTGTAATAAGATGAACACTAAATGACCCTTTTACTCCTAACCCTCTCTCCTACTGCCAACCAGCTTTCAGAGTGCGTGAATTCACTCTGATACTAGTACAAGCGAAGTAGAACAGGAGGGAAATTTCATGCAATCCAGTCCACTGCCAAATAGGTATTATATTCCAAAGGCACACCTCATGAAATCTGATTACTGAACTGTGGTCACCTCTGCAGCTGCACAACCTCCCAATGTCAGCCTCTCCATGGGTTAAAGGAGTGGGACAGAAAAAGATTTTCTCGAAGGATCTGCCTTCAGGGACAGAGATGTGCCACAGATGGAAACAGAATATATTATAATGCAGGATATCAGACAGGTCCTAGAGAACTCTGATCCAGAGCTCAAGGCCACGTCCGTAGCTTATCCACCCTATAATGCTCATTTCCACCCTGGCCCGTCAAGTAAAATACTGATAATGATTATTATTCCATATATGTGCATATGTAACCTATGTATATGTATATCATGGAGGGTAGGTGCATGGTGGAGAAGAGGATGAAACACTGTATGCGTATGTTCGCACACATTTGACAAGGTAGTAAGAACCATCTCTGGCCTGCCCTGCAGACCGAAGAGGTCTCTAAACATCCCCAACCCCTCCTGGCCTCTTGTACCAAATGCGTACCAAGAAAGTCAGGGAGAAAACTCCCTGAAGTTAGCAGGGAGTCCGAGACCACTCTGGGACGCCCCGGGGAAGTGGTAACACTTACTTGTTATAGTTCTTGGTGGCCTGCACTGCCTGTGCAATCAGCTCCTGGAGATCCAAGGGCAACAAATGCAGATCGCCCAGGACCCGGATACACACCCCGTGCTTCTGCAGTTTCTCCCTGATCAGGAAAAGGAGGCAGGGTTGGGACAGAGAGCCCACAGACCTGGAGAACTGCTTACACTCAACTCCCAGTTCCTAGGTGGTGCCCTGTGTGTCGGGCACTGTCCTGGGTGCACTGCGTCACTGCATCCCCTCAATGACTCTGACCCGAGTCTGCCACATTCCCCATTCTACCGCAGGAGATGGACGCTCAGACAGGCAGGCAGACACAGCCCAAGGTCAGCCGGCCATTAAGGGCAGTATCAGAACCGAAAGCCAGGTCTGCCTGATTTAAGAACCTGAACCCAAATTCTTTACCACACATCACACTCCTTCATGTGTCCTTCTCGGCAAGTTACATTTTATATATCTTGTCCCGTTCTGACAACGGAATAAACTCAAGGGCAGGAGCTATACTGTTCGTTACTTCTGTACCTTCTGGTAAAAAGATGTTAATAACAGCAACATCTCAAGTTAATTTTATTTATTTAAGATTTTATTTATCCACCTGACAGAGAGAGAGAGAGATCACAAGTACAGAGCAACAGAGAGAGTGAGGGAAGCAGGCTCCCCGCCGAGCAGAGTGCCCGACGCGGGGCCCGATCCCAGGACCCCGAGACCACGACCCGAGCCAAAGGCAGAGGCCCAACCCACTGAGCCACCCAGACGCCCCCTCAGATTAATTTTATGTTTACTAAGAGCCAGACACTGATCTAAGTGCTTTACACGCATCAGTACGTTCTATCCTTACACCTTTAAGGCAGACATTACCATTCCTCTTTTACAGATGAGGAAACTGAGGCACAGGGAGGCTAGGTAATTTACTCAACATCAGACAGGTGTGAGTGGAAAGCTGAACTTGAACCTAGGGAGCCTGGTTCCTGGGTCTGTCCTCTTGGATCATGGCATCTTGCTGCCTCCATACAGTTATTCCCAAACTCTGCACAGTGGGCATGAATTCAGTTACCCAACCAGCTCCCCTCACCTGGGGACACTATGGAGAAACTGAATGACAAGTGTTTGTTAAATGGGAACTTAATAACAAGAAGATTCTGTAGGGCAGGCAGGTCCTTGAGATCCCTGATCTGGAGTGCAAGGCCACATCCACAGCGGGTCCACTCCGTAACCCGCATCACTCTGTTTGCAGAGTGATGTTTCAAGAATCCACCGAAGCTGCTACAGTAGACAAATGAATACTCGGGATCAAGGCAAAACCAAAATGAAAAGAGCTAGATTCAAATCCTAGAGGCAGCACTTACTGGATGACCTTGTATAACAGCCTCTCTCAGCCTCAGTTTCCCATACCCTGTGAACTGGGGTAATAACCATCCCTGTCATACTCTCCACACTGGCCTGTTGTTGAGGGAGAGAAGGTACCTGAAAGTGCTTATTCTCAGACAACAGTCGGGTTACTTGAGTGAGGTCTACAGGGAAGGAGAGGCAAAAGCCCTGGCAAGGAGCCAGGAGACCTGGGTTCCCAACCTGGTTCTGCCATGAGCTGGCTGGGGAGGTTTCCACACCATGGGCATGCCTTGTGCTTCTACCCACTACGGTTGTCTCCCAACTGATGAAACTGAACTAGTCCCGTGAACTCATCAAAGAACTCATCCTTTAAGTCATACATTAAACAGAAGCCCAGAGGCGCCTGGGTGGCTCAGCTAGTTAAGTGTCTGCCTTCAGCTGCGGTCATGATCCCAGTGCCCTGAGATCGAGCCCCGCATAGGGCTTCCTGCTCAGCCAAGAGCTTGCGTCTCCCTCTTCCTCTGCCTGCCACTCCCCCTGCTCGTGTTCTTTCTCGTTCTGTCAAATAAATAAATGAAATCTTAAAAAAAAAAAAACAAAAAACACACCAAAAAACCAGAAGCTTAATATATAAAATAGGTAAATGCCAACCAGCACCCTGTGCCCCCTTCCCTCTGGCTTCTTTGCACACCCACTCCTCAGAACTCTGAGGTTCTACTGCACATTGCTGGAAAACCACTGATAACATTTCTTCTTGTTCTGTCCAGGACTTTAGAACTTAAGATCATTTTCTCTCCTGCTGACTGATTAGAGCAATCTCAGAGGCACCTCTACTGCCATGCATTTTGATCTCTCAGGAACTGTAAGATTACCTCCTGTCTTTCGGACCAGTGTAGCAGACAACAGCTCAGCTCTAGAGTTGAAAAGGTCTTGTCTGTCTTTCCTCTGCCTGTCTGATAGCTGTGTGACCCAGGAGACGCACCTAAACTTCTCTGGTTTTCACTTTCCTCCTCTCTACAACTGGGGTAATAATAATCTCTTTCTCACAGGATAATGTGAATATTAAATGAAAATACACGCCAGGCTTAGGGCCTGGCACACAGTATAAGTACTTTAAAAAGGTCGGATCAGAACAATTTCTGTACATGTTAGGTACAGAAGAATTTGAATATCTGGGAAGTGCCCCCAATGCCTCCAAATCCAGCCCTTGGGTGGGAACTCTGAGCCACACAGGCTCTTTGGGGACCAGGGAGCTAGATCTGTGGCCAAGTCTCGTTATCCTATTATGGACAGAGAGAACCCTGGCTACCCTCCCCAACCCAAAACCCACCCTAGAACAGAAATGACAAAATTGGGCCACCTGGGTGGCTCAGTGGGTTAACCCTCTGCCTTCGGCTCAGGTCATGATCTCAGGGTCCTGGGATTGAGCCCCGCATCGGGGGATGAGAGAGAGCCTGCCTCCCTCTCTCCTTCTGCCTCTCTGCCTACTTGTGATCTCTCTCTCTCTCTCTGTCAAATAAATAAATAAAATAAAAATCTTAAAAAAAAAAAAGAAAGAAATGACAAAATTGTTCTAGGCCCAGATCCACGGATGCCCTAGGCTCTCTGTTCTCTCATCCCCCTGGGTCCTGGTACAGGGAAGAGCGGGGCAGAAAAGGGTTGTAATGAAGTTTGGAGCAGTCCTGGCTGGGGAGGTTTCCACACTTTGAAGCAAATCACTCCATCAAACTTCCTCTTTGTCCCTTTCCAGCCTTGCTCCCTAAGTTAGTTTAAACTTAGTGATAGCTAAGAACAGTACTGAGTCTTCCCCATAAAGGCCTCATACACATCATCCTGTCCCTTCCAAGAGACTATATAGGGCAGCATAGTCATGTTTTAGGATGATTACATGGCAGAAAAAGACTTTTCCAACATTTCTCTGATGCTACTCCCCTGGTCACAGTTTATTGGTTGCGGGATAGAAATCTAAAGTGGGCTATTAATTAAGGGCTTTAGTTCATTCTGGGCTGTTCTCTTGAAGCGGTGAAAGGTGGAGTACAGAGAGTAGGAAGAGGCCCTATCTAATGGATTTCAATTCCTGGTTTCAGTTTTGTTTGAGGCTGGTTATACCTGTCCTTGAATTCTGTGAAATTCCTCTATATCATCGGATAAATGTCTACTTTAAAAAAAAAAAAGGGAAGAAAAACTAGCTTGCATTGATGCCATCAGAGATCTGACTAACATTAAAAGGGTTTAGAGTTCCTTAAATAAGCCTGAGATAAGAGGGGTGAGGGTTATGGTGTCCGAGCACACGCCCCACTCCGATAAAATCTTACTGTTCTTCCATCAAGCGGCCGAACTTCTGCCGGGCCAGATCCATTAGCCCGTCTACCTCACTCTTGGAGCGTTTGAAGTTCTCAATGCTGAATGCGTAGACCGTCACCTCTAGGATGCCCAGGTTCAAACACCAGCGCAGGGTCTGAGAGGGAGAAGGCAAGGAGCTAGAGTACGAGGAAGAGCAGGGAGGCAAATAAGGGATGCCTCTGCTCCCACTCCGCACTGGAGGCGAGAGGCAGACTCTTCTCCTCCCCAAACCAGGTAAAGCTAGGATAACCCCAGTGTTTCTGTCAGAATAACAAATCAAGTAAGCAGAAAGCCACCACTTGAGAAACTGAAAAATGTGAACTTAATGAGTAAACTGTGGTTTACTAGCAAGAACTCTTTACCGACAGAGTCAAGATCTGGTTCCAGTCCCCAACTCCAACGTGCACTTGCTATGTGACTGTAGGCAAATCATTTAACTTCTATGGGCCTAACTCTCCTTATCTGTAAAACAGGAGCACCATCCATCACTCGCAAGGAGGCTGAAGGACAATATAAAACACAAGGTATTAGGGGCACCTAGGTGGCTCAGTCAGTTAAGCATCTGACCTCAGCTCAGGTCATGATTTTAGAGTCCTGGGAATGAGCCCCACATCAGGCACCACCCTCAGTGAGGAGTCTGCCTGTCCCTCTCCCTCTGCTCCCTGTCCCCCGATCATTTTCCCCCTCTCTAATAAATAAATAAAATCTCAAAAAAAAAAAAAAAACCCACACACAAGGAATTATTACTCTCAACATAAGCTCATTTTTCCTGTTAGATTGAGAGGCTGATGAGTTATAAGAATCAAGGCATCGAGTACACAGCTGTGTAGCATTAAATCTAGAAAGGGTTTTCACATATATTATCTCATTCGATTCTCTGAAAAACCTCTTGAGAATGGCACTGCTGACTTCATGTCTACTTTATAGAGAAGAAAAACTGAGGCTCAGACAGTAGAAGAAACGTGTCAGAGGGCTACAACTCCACTGTATGAATCCATTATATAAGGTTCTAGAACAGCAAAAACTCTAGTGATAGGAATCAGAATAGTGGTTGCCTCAAGAGGGGAAGAGGAGGTGGGACAGGGTTTGACTGGGAGAAGAGGGGCACAAGGGAACTTTCTGGAGAGATGGAAATGTTCTATATCTTGACAGGGGTAAGGATTAGACAGGTAATGCAACGGTCAAAACAAAATGCACAAAAATGTGCATTTCACCGTATGAAATTATACCTCATTGAAGAGAAGTGCAACTCATATTTAAACCCAGTCCTTGGGGCACCTGGGTGGCTCAGTGGGTTAAAGCCTCTGTCTTCGGCTCGGGTCATGATCCCAGGGTCCTGGGATCAAGCCCTGCATCAGGCTCTCTGCTCAGCAGGGAGCCTGCTTTCTCCTCTCTCTCTGCCTGCCTCTCTGCTTGCTTGTGATCTCTGTCTGTCAAATAAATAAATAAAATCTTTTCAATAAATAAATAAATAAATAAACCCAGTCCTTTGGGGGTGCTCTAACCCAGAACCACTAAAGGCAGAGAACTAACTAGAGCTGAGACTAACAGTGTTGAGATAGGGAGCCTGGAGGTTAAGGGTAAGGAACAGAAGACATTCAATCAGAACTGAACCTAAAGAAACAAGGCTGAAGCGAGCTGCCTTTCTAATCCCTTAACAGACATAGACACAACCCAGTTCACTGCCACCTGGGGGGAACTACCAGTAAGAACCTGACACTTGAACAGACTCAGGCTCCACAGACAACAGGGAAGCCACCTTTTGGCTGGCACAGCTGGGGCGGAACCTACCACCGACCAGTCATTATAGCGGCGAATGGTAACAACGCCAACTTTTTGGGCACTTTATGCCAAAACTGTTGTCACACACTCTTCATCGTGCCATCTTATTTCATCCTTACATAATCTCCGAAAATAGAGATTATTATTGTCCTCATTTTACTGATGAAGAAACAGAGGCAAAGGGAAGCTGTCTAACTTGCTGCAGGTCACAGAGCCGGGAAGTGGTAGCGCAGGGGTGCCCACAAGTTCTGAGTGATTTCAGAGCTTAAGGTCCCAAGCACTGGGCAAAACTGCCTTTTACTTAGTCACAAAAGAGAAGCTGGGGTCAACAAACCTAAAGACCTCCTCAGGGTGTTCAAGTGAGTCCCACATCCACTCACTCAAGGCAAAAAGTATCACTGCCCTGGCATCAGGCCATGTTCTTGTGCTGGGAAGCTGAGGGCTGTCCATACCGAATTTCCATCCTTCTTGAAGTTAGCTTCACAATGACAGACCACATTCTGTTCTTGTTAAATTTAATGTTTTCCAATTTGCAACATGCATTAAAGGCATAAAATCCTCTTGGCCTTTGCTTCTAGTGATGACCCAGGCTCTCTGGCACTCTTCCCAGTTTAAGCATTAAAAGGCCTCAGTCAATCCAGGATAGGCAGTCACCCTACCTTTGCTCCAGAAATGTGACATCCAAGAATTTATTCTAAAATGGAACTATTTATAAGATCAGATAATAGTGGAGCAGCTAAACAAATTACATCAGATCCTGCTAATAAAATATTCTACAGGCATTAAAACATATAGTTCGAAAAGCTACATATCAACCTTGGAAAAGGACTTGCCAAAATATCCCATAAAATAAGGTTACTAAAAATACATGTGTAATTTCACAAATATTAAGTCATGTTAGAACATATTACAAGGACTGGGGTGATGCATAGAAAACTATAAACTGTTGGTTTACTGAGGTGGTAAGAGAAGTCAATTTTGTTCTTATTTCTAATTTTCTGTGATGATTCACTATATAACTTAATTTCTGTTCATGCTGATATGAGACCTAAGCAGGCAAGCAAACAACAGACAAACAGCTATTAAAAAAAAATACGCTCCATAGTAAACTCAGGGCCTGATTCTGTAGCTGTTGTCTGATTCTCCACACACTGTTCCTACTGGGTTCTGCCGCCCAAACTCACCTCGGCCAGCTTGTTGAAGCCCTGTGAGTGGCCTTCCTGCTGCTCTACCTGGCACTTCCTGGCGTAGCGACGGTTTCCATCCATTATAAAGGCAATGTGTTTGGGCACTGGGCCCGCCTGTGAAATAAGAAGACAAATGATGCACTCAGGGAGACACTAAACCCCTGGCTGATAGGCTTGACTTAGATGATAAGAGCCCCCGTGAGGAAGGAACTGGATATATTTTGAGCTGCTGGCTCAATAAATTGGTATTAAGCACTTTTGCCTATTTATATAAATTCATTTATATTGAGCACTTACTACATGCCAAGTATTATACAAGGCTTTTTATACTTCATCTCAGTTTTTCCTTCATATAAACCTATAAAGTAAATAGTATTAGCTTCATTTTATAGGTGAAAATATAGGTTCAGAGAGGTCAAGTGACTTGCACAAGTCACACAGCTAAGAAAAGTCCAAGTGGTTATTCAAACTGAGGTCTGTATGCTTCCAGAGTTCATCTTTTAACCATAAGCACTTGACCACCACTTTGGTTTCATGTCTCCACCTGGAAGGCACAGGAATGATATTGATGGCTACAGTCCAGTGGTAAGGGTATCCTCCACAGACAAGAGGAATCTACTCTATCCGACTGCAAAAAGGGGCTCAATGTTGTTGCTCCCCTAATTACACATGAGAAGCTGAAACTGGGATTTTCATCAAAATGTAAATGTCAGGGCGCCTGGGTGGCTTAGTGGTTTAAGCCGCTGCCTTCAGCTCAGGTCATGATCTCAGAGTCCTGGGATCGAGTCCCGCATCGGGCTCTCTGCTCGGCAGGGAGCCTGCTTCCCTCTCACTCTCTCTGCCTGCCTCTCTGCCTACTTGTGATCTCTCTCTGTCAAATAAATAAATAAAATCTTTAAAAAAAAAATGTAAATGTCAGAAGCAAACAAATAAGACAGTCTGGGGACCCAATAAAATGTTTTATCTGGCTTAGAGCAACCTTTTGTTATCCATCACAGCAAAAATATACTCCTTAGCCTAATTTCCCTCACTGAAGGGCCTCATCACTGACTACTTCCCCTACACCTCTCCAACATTTTTAGCTTTTGTTCTCCACGGGTGGACTTTTTTTTTTTTTTTTTAAGATTTATTTATTTATTTATTTGACAGAAAGAGAGAGAGAGAGATCACAAGTAGGCAGAGGCAGACAGAGAGAGAGAGGGGGAAGCAGGCTCCCCACTAAGCAGAAAGCCCGATATGGGGCTCGATCCCAGGTCCCTGAGATCATGACCTGAACCGAAGGCAGAGGCTTAACCCACTGAGCCACCCAGGCGCCCCTCTCCACGTGTAGTCTTAAAAAAAGAAAAATTCCAGTCAAGTCATGCAGCTTATTCTTCCTAACATGTGACTGCAGTGCTCCCCTAGGAAGATGCTTTCTATTTCCCGGCCTGCCAGAGATCACTTGGCATTTGTGTATAAATGTGCGGTGGGGGTTGGGGTACAAGGCTTGCTGACTCACAAGTTCACTGCTACACACTGCCCGACAGATTGCTGAAAGACAAAACCAGGCTGACTGTCTTCAATCTCAAACCTGTTATATGCAGAAAATGTAACATTGTTGTGATCCCCAGAGAAAAACGGAGGCAAAATCTGGGGAAGGGGTGTAGGAAATAGAATGACCATAGTCTTCAAACAGCTGAAAACAGCCCCAATAACAGCAGTCATTAAAAACCGCTAGACACTGTGCTGTTTTCAGTCTATGTTTCATCTCATCCTCAAAACAACCATTTGAAGTCACATGGTTAGTAAATGATAGACGAAGACTTCCATTCTGCTTGTCTCCAGAATCCAAACTCCTAACTGTTATGCTCTACTGCAACATCAAGGAATGATTATTCAATCTAAATCCAGAGAACAGTGCAAGGAAAAGTAGATTAAAGTTCCAAGTTAACAAATTTCAGCTCCCTATAAGGAAGACCTAACAGTCTAGGTTACTCAGTGATATTGGGAAGTCCTGGGGTTCCTAAAAGTGTGAACGTTAGGACAATAATCTGCCAAATGTAGACCTGGAAGTTACCTTGCAATTCAAACACTCATTTGTTCCATTATTAAATTCCACTTAACGTCATGTGTTACTCAATTTTAATAACAGGTTTTGACACAAGATTACCCAACTAATCAGGAGGCCAAGTGGCACTCACCTTTATGATGTTGGCACAGAACCGTTCCCAAAGTGACAGCTCTCCTTCCTTGATCCATGACATAGCTCCTGCCCTGGCAGATGTGCCCAGAACAAGACGCCAGATGGGTAATCCTGGATAAACAAGAGAGAATAAATCACCAGAGCTTGCAAACTGCCTCGGATGACTTCGCAGAGATTTATCTGGACTGTGGAAAGTGGCTAGGTTTAGGATCCAAAGACCCTGGTCTGTAATTCTTCACTACCCAGAGTTTATAAGCCAATGAGACCTTTGGGGCAGAGGCCTTTCCTTGGTTTTGGCTTCGTGGACCTTGCTGCTATGCCCTTTTCCTCGGCATCTGCACTGACTGCTCCTGAACATCCCAGTCCGCTTCCTGCCGCATCGTAGTGCCTACATCCTGATCCTTCCCTGATTTCTTCTCCATCTTCCCCGAGACCGTTTCCCATTCTGCGCACCAACACACTAATCCTTTCAGGTGTCGCCTCAGTCACCTCCAATCTCAGTATTCTCCAAATTATTTATTCCCTCACTCATCTCTTCCACTGTCCCCTCTGTTTCTCCCACAGCCGCCTCCCCGCCCAGCAGTCTCCCCTCTCACCCACCGCTTGAACACAGCACCTGCTCAGAACCGCCGGCGCCTTCCAACTGCTCCACTTCCTCACGACGTGGCGCTGGAAGACCACGTCATCGTTGGGCGCTGGAGCACGCCCCCTCTGTCAACCAATGGGCGGGGCTCAGCCCTGCGTCCGCGGGCTGGGAGGAGGGGCGGTGCTAGCGTTGCGGGCGAATTTGCACTCCCGGGATCGGAGAAAGGAGGATGGAGGGAGAGAGGTGGAGAGGTGGAGACCTAGCGAAAAGACCAAGCGCCGCGCTCACGTGACTGAGGGGGCGGGGGAGCGGGCTCTGGGCCATGTGGCGGGAACCCGGCCGGGAAAGGCGGGGTCCAGATCACCTGGGGGGACACGGAGGTCTGTAGAACCAGATCAGAGGCCTCCGGCAGGCTGCTCCACAGGGCAAGAATTCGGGGATCCCCATGCCAGAAGCGCAAGGGCTCATCAGCAGCTGGTGGCAGGTTAGGACTATTAAGAAATGGGGCTGCTTGCTGGAAATCCTGAGAAGTGGGCGTTGGAGTCCTGGTTCAAGTCTTAAATTCTGTATTTCCATGTTGCAGTTTTATTTAGTGGATTTAATCGTTTGGTAACTTCCTAGCCCTAGTGTCTCACAGACGCACTTGCTATCAATGCATCTTGTGACTTAAAGCACTTAACGTTTTAGGCTTTTCAGATTCAGGACCTGGGGTTGAGGCTGGGAAGAGCGCTAAGAATTACCAATGAAAGGCCAATTAACCCTTTTGAAAAATCAAAGGCATTAGGCTCTGTAACCTTTAAGGAAAACTGTTGCAAGAACTTGAGGGATTCACAAAAGAAACTAAAGAGTTCAATTTTCTCAAAATTAAAAAAAAAAACAACCTTTTCAATTTCTAAAGAACCTTCTTGTAGTTTCTCACTTTGTAGTCTCATCAAGGAAACAAGGCCAGGAAGAGTTCTTGCACTGGTAGCACCCAGTTCATCATGTCACGTGAAAGGGTTACTTTTAACACACGTGATCAAAGAAAGCCCTAGCGATAAAAAAAAAAAAAAAAAAAAGAAAAAAAAGAAAGCCCTAGCGATGAGTAACCCACCCATGAATAGTCTTAACTTTTCCATGCTTCCTGCTTTGCATCCTGAGAACTAAGTTTCAGCCTAGCTGATTAGATCAATTTTGCAGGAAGACCATTTACTGAAGCCCTGCAGTTTGCTTTCAGCTGCTTCCGTGGTCAGTTTTGACTTTTGGTATGAGGTTTCTGGAATGAAACTTCTTACCCTTGTTCTGCCATTTCTGTGCACTTTGTGTACTAGATGGCACACCTCCAATCAATTTTTTAAAAAATCCCCTCCCTTTTTGGGAAGGAGGGGACTAGATGTTTTAAAATACAATGTTCATTAGAAAGCTAGCACACTTGGCCTCAAAGAAAATGTTAACGTTTTTGTATAGCTAAATCAGTGTTACTTCCTCTGGCCTCAATTTCCCTAGTTTCGCGTATTTCCCTCCCTGGGGTGCTGCAGGGGGCTAATTAATTAAGACTTGTAAAAGGCTTTGAGGAGCAGGGGAGAAAGTATTAGGGTCTCATGCCCCAAGCCATGGCCCCATCCTTTCATCCCAGCCAGTGGCACAGGCAACCCCATTCTTATGCATGCCATGCTCCTAATCCCCTCTTGAATGTGGCAGCTTCCAAGGAACAGGACAAGAGGCCTTAACTAGAAACAAAATCCACTGTAATGAGGTGCTAAGAGGACTGAATTTTCAAGATTCATTTTTAACAAAATGGCTGAACAGGAAATGTAATGGTTCTTCCCTGACTTCTGAGTCCCAGTCCAAGAAGGTAGGAATTATTGAAGAAAAAACAGCCTAAAGACCCAACAAGAGGACAGTTTCAGTACCAATAAGTTTTTATTTATTCATTGTATTTTCCCAGGGTAAAGAGAGAAGGGAAAAGGGTCAGCATGTGTGTTACAAAACAACAGCAAGTGGGAAAGGAATTACCTGGCACAGCAAAATCAACCATCAAATCAACACTCCCCAGAGATGGAGTCACTAAAGCCCCAGGGGGCTCAGTCTCCTGTAGTTCAGGAAAGAGGGGAAGGATCAGGGAAAGAACAGATAGGTACAGCTTTCCTACCACCCCCCCATAAATTCAAAATTCAAGATTTCACACAAAGCTTTGGTTTCTAGCAGTAAACATGGAGTTACATTCGTCCGTCTCCTATTAAACAATCTTGTGGCCGCTTTGACATAAGTTTCTTGCACCTGCATAAAAGTTCCTGAGTGACTTGGATATACATTCATCTTCCCTTTCTTGGTCTCCCAACCCTACTTTCTACATGGAAGGCCCCCACCCTTCATTGCTTCTGCTGCTCTCTACCCTAAGACTGGAGATTCAAGTAGGTTTATTCCAACCAAATACAAGCATATTAATATGAATCACATCAAGGAATGGTTTTGGCACAGGAGATTGGGAACGAGGGAGAAAGTGTTCTTCACTTCTACCAGATGGAAATGTGTATGTGTGGAGGCTTTTTGAGGGGAGGGGAGATAAATGAGGGGTAGGGTAGGAGTCAGGTTTTTAGGACAGAAGATCTGGCGCAAAATAAGAAATAGGGGAAGGGAACACAAAGGAAAGGCTGGCTCAAGACTGCCACACTTGCAGAGGGTCACCAAGCAATGTTCCAGATTCTTTTCCTGGTGCAGAACTTTTGTCAAAGATGCTTTGGCTATTTTTCTCAATACAAAGAGAAGTTTGTAAACAATAAAACCCCCAAAGAACATGGAGAAGACCAACACATTCTATTTACACAAACCAGGCCACCTAGCAATCGCCCAATCTGCTATCTGTGAAGTCCTACGAAACCCAGACAGATAAGGTAACTAGGGGGGGCAACGAGCAAGGGAGACAAGAACCGAGGATCAGACACACATCACCCAATGCGTTCTATTGCATTTGCCCCGTTTCAACAGTGAGGTAGGTTTGTGGTGATCTCACAGCATGTAAATAGAAAGTTTCTCCTTTAGCTACCACGACACTAATCACTGCTACAGCAGGGCACTGGCTCTGGGCACCTCGAGGAAGCCATGGCTTATGGACTCTCTGGAAGCCAACGAGAAAAGCCCAGAATTTATAAAGGTTAAGAAATTTAGCCTTTGTTTCATACACCCATCTCTGGGCAGCTCAAGATGGGTCCAGAGTTGTTCTTCTTAAACCCAAACTTACCAACTCATTTTAAAACACGCACGTGCACACACACACTCACACACATACACCCTGTTGTGCATGGTAGGCCTAGCCCCAATCCAGTGGAGGATGGATCTGGTATGTAAAGTGAGTCCTGTGCCCTGGGGTTAGAAATCTGGAACAGGAATCCCTTATTACACGTATAGACAACTAATCTGGGCTCCCCCTCGGCACCTTTCAGCGGGTGCAGCTCTCCTAGTACTACTTCCTGGACCATCTTTTCCTGTTCAGACCGATTTCCAATCTTTCAGTAGGAGGTCAAGTCATGGGGAAACGGCGTTAAAACCTAGTCTCCCACGGATCACTGAAGGTAGAGGGGTTTCAAGAGAACACTATGGCAGAAAAGCCAGCTTTAATTGCCAAAACTGAGGTAGTTCAATAGGCTATGCACTCCAACTAGATGTTCGCCCTGGTACTCAAACAGCAAACATTCCTGCTGTGTAGACCCGGAGCTGCTGCCGACTTATCCCTGAGATCGCTCATGTACCTGAGAACACAGTGCAGGAATGAGGGCCTTAAGATTAAAATACACAAAAATACAAAACCAGAATATTTATATTACGAAAACAAAGTTAAAATGCACAAGATACGTCATTCGCACACAGCTAGTGCAGTTGGCATCCTGGAGAAAGTGGGGCCCAAGGTGCGCTTATCCACGGGAGCAAATAAATAAAATTCTATTGGCCCAGAATGGGGCGGAGTCAGCTTAGGAATAGGAGGTCTGTAGCCGATCCCCCAACCATCCTGTGGCTACTATCACAACCCACTGCTTGAGACAGTCCTCAGCACCCTATATCCCAACAGTGGGTTACGAGACAAGATGTGGAAAAACCCTGCCTTACCCCCGAGAGACTCCTGCCCACAGAATGTAGTGGTTCGTGGGTTGGGCCCATCAATCTGGTCTCATGCTTAATCTCTACATTCTGGCATGGGAAAAATTACTATTACATCTCCTTCTTCAAAAGGAAAACCATTTCCCTCTCCAGGCCATGTTCAAAAGCTGGAGTTCCGGGGGTGGACACTCAGATAAAGCACACAAGGGCGGGATTTTCTCCAAAACCCTCGAGAGCATCTGGATAGAGCGCGGTTGGAGTTCATTGGCCTCACCCCTTCCCCCCTACCCTGCGCCAAGAGGGAAGAGGGGGTGATGCTGTGGACCCCGGCCTGAGATGCACGGCAGAGCCAGCTGCCCCCTACCCGCCCTGCCCCCCACTTTCTCCACTCTGCCGATTGCTGCCTCCTCCTCAAAACTTCCTGATCGCAAAAAAAATTGCCCCCACCCACTGTAGCTCAATTCTGGGCCTCTGGGAGCAGGGCAGGGCTATGGATCTCTTCTTCTTCTTCCTCCCGAAAGTAGGCAGGCTTTCCCTGTGAGCTGGGGGCCTGCTGGGCCTTCAGGGGACACGAGGCCACCATGTGGCTGATGCTTTGGCAGAAGTGGCACTTCTTGGGCTGGGGTGGCAGCTTGCATTCCTTGGCATGGTGGTCTAGACCTCCACAGTTGTAGCACCTGGTACAGAGCAGGACGGGAAAGTTGAGAAGGGGGCTAGAGCACAAGTCTACCTCTGAGTGAGGACACCTGGGCTCTGGTCAGTTACTGTACTCATTCCCCTTCCTGGAAACTAATTTCTCCACTTAGAAATGGAGGAATATGACCATGACTGACACCTCGAAGTTCTTCCCAAATCTGTAATTGTCCAGATGGTATCTTCAGATTCAGGTCAACCTGAAAATACTGAAATACCAATGGAAATCATGGACCCCAATTAGGAACTACAATTTGGGAGAGAGGTAAGATGCTACCTACCATACTCTTAAGAAACGGTACCTGTCCTTCACTAAAAATAGGGATAATAAAAAGGAGTCAGACTATATGGTCTGCTCCAGGACACAGGGAAGACAAAAGAAACCAGCCACTTGTGAGAGACCTAGTGAAGAAGCAACAGGGACATACACCAGTTTGTCCCCATCACTTGGACTTTCACATTCGTGGTCTCCTTTGCTTCTAAAATCATCACATGAGGCCAGCATCACTGCCCCTAATTAGCCATGGAGGCAAGAGCTCACAGAGCACAATTACTTGTCAAGTCAAAGAGCTAGGTCATCAAGCGCCCTTCTCACCTACAGCCCTTTCCCCACCTCCCACATCCTAAGGCAGAACCCCAACACCGAACTGTTGCTTCACTTTGTTCTTTGGTGTCCTGGTCCAAGAAAGGGGCTAGATCGGGAGAGCACTCCCCTTTCAAGCCCCCTTCATACCTGTCTCCGCCTTCATACCTGTCTCCCTTTGATCTGCGCTTCTGCATGTTCTTCCCTTTGGGCCGCCTCTCACTCCCAATACAAAACACCCCACCAGGGCCGGTGACCCTGATCGATTCTAGGCCCTTAGCAGACTTCTTAAAGGTGAACTCCACTGCCTCACCCTCCTTCAGGCTCCGGAAGCCCTCCATGTGCAGCTTGCTCTGGGGAAGGGAAACATGATAGATTTTAATGTTAGTCTCCGTTCTTATACCAAAAAACTGCAGACACACATTCTTATATAAGTTATGAAGAACAAGTGTAATATTTCCATGTTTTCAGTAAAGAAAACGTCAACCCAAAGAGCCACCACAGTTAAGAATGAGGGATCTAGGTTACATGAACAAAGAACAATCATTACATAAACAGATGCCGTAAAATTTTGGGTAGTTATTCTCATTTAAACTAAAATAGAACAGATGGCAAGTTCTTAAACTTAGCTTTCATAAGGCATCAACAAATAGGGGCCCTGGCTGGCTCTGTAGGTGGACTGTGTGGCTCTTGATCTTGGGGTCATAAGTTCAAGCCCCATGATGGGTTTATAGATGGAGGGAAGGGAGGGAGGGAGAGAGGGAGGGAGGGAGGGAGGGAGAGAGGAAAGGAGCAAGAGAGGAAGGGAAAAATCAACAAATATAAAATTGTAAAATATAACAGCCTTGCACACTTTAAAAATACTGAGGTGTGAAAAACAAAGTTTGAGTAAGTACAGAAACCGAACAAGTAAATGGGATGCATGTTGCTGGACTGGTCCTTAAACGGGGCAAAAAAACCATTAGGACAACTCACAAAATTTACATATGGAATACAGATAAATGTTTCAATATTAAATGCCCAGGTGTTTTTGGATCTTTGTACCGAGATTGTGAAAGGGAATGACCCTAGTTTCCAAGATACACACTGAAATATTTAGCAATAAAGGTGCCTGATGTACCTTATGATTAAGGAGCCAAAAAGACAAACCATAAGAGACTCTTAGTCTCACAAAACAAACGGGTTTGGGGGCGGGGCGAGAGGGTGGTTGGGTTATGGACATCGGGGAAGGTATGTGAGTGCTGTGAAGTGTGTGAACCTGGCAATTCACAGACCTGTACCCCGGGGGTAATAATACATTATATGTTAATTAAAAAAAAAAAAAAAGGAGCCAAAAAAGTGTATCTGTACATGAAGAATGGCAAGGCAAATGGGACAGAATATTAAGACTTGCTTAATCTGGGTAAAGGTCCTATGGGGAGTTCTCAGTATTATTCTTGCAACCTTCTTCCAAGAATTCCAAGTCTGGAATTCTACCAAAGTACTGTTCCTGCAAGGTCAAGGGAAAAGACAGTAAGCAGATGGATCAGTAAGCTTAGCCCAAGAGATCCAAGTGTATATAGAGAAATCAACAGGTGAAGAAAACAGTTCAAAACTGTTGAGAAAATTAGCTACCCATTTTGGGTATTGAGCCAGACTTCTACACTGTCTATCACATTTATGCAAAATATATTCCAGAGGGTTTAAAATCAAAATGTTAAAAAAAAACAAAAACAAAACCTGTGAAAGTCAAGAGATAGACTGATAAAACTTGCTATGAACCAAGAGGTAAATAAATCTGAATTATCTGACTTGGAAAGATGACCAGATACTACCGGGTGAAGGAAAAAAGATCTAGAATGTTTGAAACAACCCTATTAAAACACCACGTTTATACCATTATTTGAAAATATTGACACTTGCCCAGCAGCCTTCCCCCAAAAAAGGGAGTTCTCACATAGCTGAGTGACAATAACAGGATCAGGAAAAACCCAGGGATCCCCATTTAAAGCTCAGTCTTGCCACTTAATACATCAACACCTCCATGCTGGTGGGAGGTGACCTCCTTCTCCCATACCCTCCCCAGGATAGACCTCATGATAGTTTACGCCATTACAGTCAAACATCCAAAGAGTGTATCAAATGTTAACAAAGTGCAGTCATCGAAAATAGGGTTCAGAGAAGCAAAAAGATCAGTGCGCCCAGTCTTGGCTTGCGGGAGCTTGAATAAGTAACATTATGTTACGCAGGTGGTGGTTGGTAGGAGAAATATTTCAAACTGGGACTTGGGCCTTAGGGGCAACATGCCAGATGGGATTACCAATTTATCCATAATTTAAATTGTTTTAATTCAGACGGCATTTCTGGACACAAAGGTCCCACTGGGATCAGTGGCGAAGAGCCTAAGCTTGAGTGCCAGACACCGTAGTTCATGAAATGTTGGTTTTACCATCTGTTGGCTGCATGACCTTAGTCAATGTTCACCTTTGGGCCTCAGTTCCTTCAGAGACTGGGGCAATAGGTAAGTTGCCCAACTAAGTTTCTAAAGAAGATTATGTGGGTATGGAAACATCGAGAATGTGCTCAGCTAATATTTCATGTATTATTACCTGTAGCTTTTGTCCCCCCAGTTCCATCATAGGAATAGCCTCTCCCTTCTTTTCCTTCCCACAGGAACAGCCTGGGACAGGAGGACCGCTCCCCTCCCCCAAGGCTGAAGTGAGGGAAGGGGCAGAGAGTCAAAGCCGGAAATAAAAACAATGCAGAAAGGTGAAGGGCTTTCCCCTTTGCTCTTGCACTGAAATGACCCTGATATGCAGCTACGGAAATAAAAACAATGCAGAAAGGTGAAGGGCTTTCCCCTTTGCTCTTGCACTGAAATGACCCTGATATGCAGCTACGTTTGACTTGTTTCTTACTCAGCAAGGACAAGCCAATCTGCCAGGATGTAAAAGCACAGGTCCTCCCATTTGCTTAGTGGGCTCCGAGGCTGGGACACTCCTAGCTCCAGCTGTGATGGTGGAGCAGGTAAGTGATTAATAACAAGGGTTTGGAGTCTGAGGGTCTGTTGTTCCCTTTCTGTGCTGACCTATAAAATAGAGCAAAAAGTAATTTTATGGAGGAGCTCTGAGGTTTTGTGCATGAAGAGTAGTTAACACGGAGCCTGCACACACAAATCCTCAGTGAGCGGAAATTATCATCAACCCCTTCAGACTAGACCAGGGCAGGGTCACAGTGAGAACCAAGTTACCAGGAGCCTCAAAATTTTAACTCTGGTTTTTGTAACTATGGAAACTCGGGGAAAAAAATATCCATTTACACCTCCTAGGCAATGTGAAACTGACTGGTCCTCTCAGATCATCCACTCCCCAGGACTGGAGGATCTGAGGTTTATAAGACTCTCAAAAGTTAAAAAAAAAAAACAAAAAACACACACCAAAAAAATAACCCAGCAGGCACCTTACCATAGCCGGTCAAGATTTAGACTGGTGGTCTCCAGGGGTGGCTCCCTGCCCCCCACCCCGCCCCTTTCTACAACACATAGTTTGAATTCCTCTCTTATCAGATAGGTAATCACCGTGCTGCCCCACTGAGCTGGCCTCACAGGGCCTGCATCAGAAAGGAGCCTGAAATTCTTGCTACCACCCCCATCCCACCCCCAACCACACACAAAGCAGGGCCCCGCCCCTCTCCCCGGTCCCCTCCAAAAAAAGAAAAGGCCTGGGGGGGGGAGGGGCAAGGCTTGAGCTCCCCCAATAGAGCCCAGTCCCAGGAAACAAAGAGTTGACACTGGTTGGTTCTGGTGGTCAGATTCCTGGAGTTCCTGAGGCTGCAGCTTCCCCCCCACCCCACAATCACCACATTCATCAGTTCCTTCCTCTCCACGTTGGGGTTATGGTCACCGAGAGAAATGGAGAGACACCTTTCTTCCCCAGTCAAGTGTGCTGGGTCTGCCAAAGTCACCACCAGTAGCCATCCTTCCTTCTTCCTGACCTGCCATCCCAGCCTTCCAGGGGCAGAACTACATAGGACCCCCGCCCCCCAACCCTCGCCTCTGGTCAAATCCTTTATGCAGGAACCTGAATAAGGGTTATTTATTCTGATCAATTATTTCAAAGGTTTGTGGGGGGGAGAAGAGATAAGCAGGAGGGTAGGCAGTTCCCAGGGGACCCACTGCACTGGGGAGGATGGCATTTCTTTTGGGTGGAAGGGAAGGACTCAGGCCAATTCAATATTTAGACCCTCTGTTTCCTTCTTAATACCTCACCACTGTCTCCACTAAGCTTCCACTCTTCAAACACTCCAGCCCAGCATCAATCTGGGGCTTCCCCAGTTCACATAAAAGGAGTGACATTCTCTGTCATTCCAAGAATGGGGTGGAGTAAAAAGGACACTTGAGTTTCTCTGGGACTTGCTCGATGAAGGTGGGACACACGCGGGTTTTTTGTTGTTTTTTTTTTAACCATTTGTAAAAGCAAGGCCATCCCCTTCATCACCAGCTTCGACAATGCCCATGTTTAGCAGCATTGCTCCTTTCTACAGAAGCGGCACTCAGAATTTCAAGGAAACTTGTTTTGGTCTAAGGGAGGCAAGCATGAGTTTCTGGTTTTTCTGCAACTCTCAGGGCCATTCCAGCAAAAGGCTGTCTAGTATGCCGTCTATTCCCTCAGTGCTAAACACCTAGCAGTACACAAACGTTTGGGGAATAACCCAAGTTCTCCACTATCCAAAGTCACTGATATTTACCCATGCTTACTAGAAGAGCTCTAAGCACTTAACCCGTTATACCAAGACTGCCAAGTAGGCCTCATTATCACCCCACGTTACCGCTGAGATCAGGGAAGCAGAGAAGGGAAGCATCTCATCCAAATTCAGTGAGCCACAGAGGTGCTCTGATGCCAACTAGCCTGACCCTCCAGCCAGTGCTATGCACTATAATGCAAATCACATATACATATTCTAGAACTTTCTGATGGCGGCCCAGAAGTAAAGGAAGCCGATGAGAGAAAGGACTCAGTCCTGAAGTGTCATCATAGTCCTCCTACCTGGGCTTCATTCCTGAAGGTAGGGCTTGGTAGGGGCTAGGAAACCAACGGTTTTACCTGAAACAGCTTGTCTGGTGATGTGTCAGGGAGGGTTGAGGAAAGAGATCTGTCCAGAATCAGAGGCTGCCAACACACGGACAGCCCCCACATGGCACCTCTGCTCAGATGCAGCCGGGACCCCAGGTCCTGCGTTCTCCACCAGATGGCGCTGTTCAGCACCCTGTCTGCACTGAAAGGCAGAGCGGGAGACCGAAGGAACAGCCAGATTGGGAACTGCGAGGCCTTATCTCCCCAACTCCTGGGGCAGTAATCTTCCATCGTCAGGAAGGAGTTTCAAGGGGATCACACTTTCAAGGATAGGGAACTGACTTCTCACCAGGCCCCCATCCACCCAAGGGGTGCAGAAGAAAGGGTCCTGGAGTTTTCACGCAGAAACCCAGTTGTTCATTTACTCTTCTTGGAATTTTGAGTTCCTGCTTGAATTAAATAACTCCAAGCTGAGATCATTTGAAATGGGTTTGTACACATGAGGTACTATCCCTGAAAATTTTCTCCTCCTCCCCAGATAGTAACTGTTACTCATGCCTGCAGGAAGAAGGGAGGGTGGAGGCTTTCCCTAGAGTAACTCGCACCATCCCCCCCCTCCCCAAAAAACAGGCAATTCTAGTAAGGTGCTTTGATTAGGAATGTTCAAGAAACAACCTTGCCCTGGGGAAAGTCACTAAAAACCACCTACGGGCTGAAAGGTGACAAGTTTCTCAGACTGAAAGCTCACTCAGGAGTGTGGCACAGCCTTTCCTTGGGACACTGTCTAGAAAGCATGTCTCTTCAGAAAGAGAGAGACACGAGAAGATCCCGTAATGCTCAAACTAACCTCTACCAACTTCCTGAAAATTAGGGGGATTCACTTACTTTTTTAAAATCTGATTTGTCCGGTTAAGATGAAGAACTAAGGAATGACCAAACCTGTGGCTTCCAGTCCACAAGCAGAAACTACAGGATCCCATCTGGGTCTTGACGCTGTGACATTCAAGCCACCAACTTGTACCTCAGAGCCCAGCCCTATTTCAGACCTCACTCCGGAAAGAGCAGTTATCAGCATAACATTCCTTCCCTTATCTCCAATCTTTTTCTCTGGAGGAAGATTTCTGCTGACAGGGACCCCAAACTGTTAATGTCCTCCTGATTCGGGAGCTCCTTATTTCTTCATGGGCCCACTGAGCCCATACTAGCATATTAGGAAGAAACTAACCAGACAGCTAGCTAGTCCCACTCTTCAGAAGAGCTTACAGGTTAGAGGAGAGATAAGACAAGCACATCACTAACTAGATATGAGGTGAGTAATCGAGGCACGAGTAAAGTTATAAACCAGGTGGGAAATATCTCTTTACATTCCTGGACCGCAGCATCCAGGAGTCCTAATCCAGACCCCGCCTGAGGTAGCTCTCCCACTCAGCCTTTGCAGAAAAAAGCAAGCCACGTGGCTTCAGTATTGAAATTTTTTCTCCTAACCCAAACCTGGTCCCTTAGTCAGCTTGGGGCTCTTCTTTTGCTCCAGGCCTTCCAATGCCGCTTTTTAGCTAGAAAGCCATCTTAGACATAGTTGCGATCTGAAGAGCTAGAGAGTAAGCAGGGAGCCTTTTCTTGCGCTCCAATTTCTACAAATCTTGGGGGTTTGGGAGTTGAGCCATAGGAAACATTGAGTTAAGACAAAACTCTTACAATGGCTACGAAGATCTCAAAATTCTTGGTGAATCTTAGACAAACAATTTGATGGCTTCTTGCTCCTGCTTTCCCTGTGTAACTATTTCTCAGCTGAGGGGGGATTCTGCCTCTGGGACGGCATGGTCTGGAGATGTTTTTAGTTGTCACAACCAAGGGATGCTCTGAGCAAAGGGTTATCTTTCTCAAAATATGTCAGTTGAAGTTGAGAAACCTTGATTTAAGGGCTGGCCATCTGCCAATACTATGATTCTTAAATTCTCCTAAGCACAGGGTTAAGCAGAGATTCTGGGTCTAAAGATGTGTCTGAATGAATAGAAGTGTTGTTTAGAGAAATCTCTTTTACCTTTTTTTTCTTAAGGGTAAGGGTAGGTTTTCTTTCCTACTCATCAACTCCTGGGGAGGCCTGAAATGTTTTGAGAGGGAGCACAAGAACAGTTGTGAATAGTGCTAGGAACCAAGTAAGCCCAACCTTGGAAAGGAAAAGAAAATATTAAATTGCTTTCCCTCCTTTTCCTTTCTTAGAAAGGGGCTTCCTGACCCTCTCCCCTGGCAGATGTTTAACGCGACTATTATCCTTCTCATCATCTCGGGCTCCAGGATACCCACCACCAGCAGCCAAAGAAGGGGGGGTTTTCTTCCTAAAGAGAGCAGCCTTACCCCCTTCTCAGTTGCCCCCCCCAACACCCAGACTTTGGGAACACATTCCTTCCGAAGAACAATCTTTAGGGACCATCCTGAATCTACTCTACATTAGATCCCCAAAGAAATAGTTCAGATTTCTCAAGTGCAGGGACTATAATCACCAGTCTACCACTATCGTAGGGTTTGAGGATCAACCCAAGCCCGGGCAGCATGCTATCCTACCAGGTACCGTTCAGGGAATTTCCACTCATTGTCCTCTGTGACTGTTGGTAGAGGGCATTTAGGAGACAAATTCTTGATACCTTCTCCCTGCTCAACTCCCTCTTGATAACTTACTCAACAGTGGCATGTCCCTGGACATTCCAAGACCTGAAGTCCAGATTATCTCCCAACTGACCCATCTGAAGGAGCTTGATGCAGATTCCACTCCCCAAACCTGAAGATCCCGGCTTTCCTCTAGAAAATCCAGTATTTTCCAACTGCTTTTGATCCCAATGTTAAGTGAATCGGGGCACAGATTCATCTGTTCAGGAACACCTTCCTTGGGACTGGGACAAGCACTAACGAACCCCAGATGAGGGGCTACATTCCTTCCAGCCCCTATCTGGCAGCCTTTGGAAGGGACGCAAGAAAATGTTGGGTCTCTTTATTTCCAAGCCTCCCAAAATTGGGGAAGCTGTCCAGTCAGTCTCCAGACCAAGAGATTTTAATCTCTTTGTGATCAGATAAATGGGAAAGTGGGAGAGCTGGCTACCCCGCTGAGGAGGGCCATTCAAAGCTGGTTCCTGTAATAAAGTGATTTAATAGATCTAAAGAGGCCAATTCCCTTCATTCTCCCGCAATTACTTCCTGTGGGTTATCATTCACATATGTAAATGAGACAGGGAGTTGGGGGCAAAGCCTGAACAAGTTGTTGGGTGGTTGGGGGTGGGGGTTAAGCGTGGGAGGAGATACAGAATAAGGCAAGGAGGTGGGTAAGCAAGCTGCAGCGTACAGGGCAGATGTTCCAGTAGCCCAGTGACCCCCCTCTCCGCCAAGTACCCCAACATGAACTGGCTCCTGGCACCCCCCCACTCCGTGTCCTCGTGTGGAAGGCCATGCTCGGGAGACTTCCCTGTAGCCTCCCACCAGTCCACCCAGGATCTCCCTTCTCCACCCCTCCCCCTCCAGAATACCATCCCTGAGGCTCCAACCCTTAATCCCCACATCCTCCTTTCCCCTCCCCCCAGGCTCCTAAAGCCAACCTCTCCAAAGTAACCCCTCCCTGCCCGGTCTGGGTGTCAACCTACAGGACCCGAGATGATCAATTTCTCTCTTCCACGTCACACACCAAACCTCCAAAGGTGGAAGGGACCCAAACAGCAACTTCCTTTCTGTGGTTGTTATGGGTGGCTGGTGTCCCAGGACCACCGGAACACTTCTAAGATATACAGGAGGGGGTGAAAGGAAGAGGAAGCCGGGGAGGAGGGGAACCTGAAGTCTCTGGCTCCTTGTTCGAGGCTGGAATGTTAGGACAGCAATCAATGGCCGTCTGGGGCCATAAATGCCAAGCAGAGAATAGGTCCAGAGGCTAGACTCCCTCCACCCCCTGCCCTGCGACACTGAATTTCACCCCCACTGGGCTGCCTTGCTTTAACTGAGAACTTGGGGTTGTGACCTAACTCCCTCCCAGCCTGGACTAGGAATCTAAGGCCTGGACTCCGGTTTTCCTTCCTGGTAGAACTCCACAGCCAAAGCCCCGTAGGTTAATTATGTGTCTGAGACGGGTCCGCTGGAAGAGGTTTCAGGTCCCCAGAGTCTTCAAGGATCTGCCAAACTCACTCAGGCCCCAGTGCTTGAGTTTTGGGTGACCACCTGGGTGAGGAGACCCAGCTGACTTCTCAGTTTTACCCCTGCTTGATCCCAGAGAGGTCTGCCTGCCTCTCTCCCGCCAGGCAGCTCCATTCACACGTTAGTGAAAGACGCTGGGCGCTCAAGGCCCTGCTCTGAACGCGGCATGTGCTTCCCTGGCTGGCCTGCTCGCCCTCCCCCCACAGGCAAGCACAATACAACCTTAGTTTCTGCCACATGGGGTCACCTCCCTGCCCCCTGCCCCCTTCCCAAGGGAAAGAGGTAACAGACACGTGGTAAGCCAGAGGGGTTCCGGGAAAGGTTGGGGGTACTGTTCATAGACTCAGCACCCTCCCCGTCCCGTTGGAGTTAATGGGGACTCAGAACTGGGGTGCCACGACACAGATGGGAGCGCACAATGAGGGCCCACGATCTCCCTCAATCCAACAGCCGAGTAGGTCCGCCCAACCTTGAATATGCGCGCCAACATCCCCTTCCCCCGGCGAAGTTCCCAGCGTCGGTCTCACCTGGTGCACAAAGACATCCACCGGGGGGTCAAGCGCGACCCCGGCGCGGGCGGTCATGGACAGGAAGCCGAACCCCATGCGCACGTTGAACCACTTACAGATGCCGGCACCGTGCAGCAGCTGCGGCTCCTCCGCGGCCCGGGCGGCGTCCTCCTGCGCCTCCTCCGGCGCCTTGGCGCAGCCACCTGGAGGTTGGGAGGACGCTCAACTGGGGGCCCACGGAATCGGAGGGTGCTCTCGAGACCCAGCAGAGAGACCCGAGTGTCCAGCCCGCGGATGGGCACCCAGGTGGCTGCAGCTACCAACCAGCTGGCGAGGAAAGTGTCCTGGCCGCCTCCCGCGCTCCCCAAGCTTACACTGAAGCCAGTGTTGCCCCAAAAGTTTTGCTCCTCTTCCCACAACACGTTGCCCGGGGATAGATGGCCGGACAGGCCCCTCCTCTTCTCTCCCTCCGCCCCCGTAGCCTCAGCGTGCACGCCACTGGGACACCAGGGTTCCTTGGTCCAGAAATGGCCCCTGAAGCAGGAGGCCGCACAGACTTAGGGTCCTTCGGCCAGTCTGGGGGACATTTCCCCACCTCCCTTTTATGTGGCTCCTGGGCGCCCCTGAAGCCTAAGGTGTCCCCAGTAAGTCCCGAGCTCGAACCTGCAAACTGCTGGTTTGACACAGAGCCCATGGTAGTCGGCTGAGCCCGCGGCCCCGGGCCCCTGGTCGGGTGGCTGCTGGCCCCAGAGAAGTCCGGAGGCAAAGGGGTGGCTCGGAGAAGAGGCCGCTACATCTTCCCCAGCACAATAGCGGTGGGAGGGCCCACGGCTTTTCAAAGGCTCCCAAATTCTAAAAGACAATGACCCAACCCCCCGCGGGCAGCCCCCTCCCCTCCCCTCCCTCTTCTTTCCCCTCCCTTTCCCTCTGGCTCCAGCTCCGGCCCTCCCCCATCGTTGTGGTCTCTGACACCTCTGGGGTGTCTCTTCTCAGAACCTTGAGGTTTGACACCCCCTCCCCACACACACATCTGGAGATGGGGGCCGTCAGCCCTAGAAGTCTTGAGTACCCCGGAATTTGGAATCCTGCACTTTAACGACTTAGTGGGGACCCCCCAAAGCAGCATACAGGTGGGGGGCTTATGGAGGGGGGTAGTTCTAAAACCATGTGACTGCTCCCACACACACTCACACACCACCCCCACCCCCCGCGCAGATAATTATACATTCCAGAGAGTTGGGGGAGGGAGGTGTGAGCCTGGCAGCTCTGGCCAATCAGAGACTCAAACCACCTGTCAAGGGAGAAATGGATGAGCCCTCCCCCTCCCCCAGCTCTTGAGCGCCCCTCCCCCTCCCTTCCCCTTCAGGCCTCCGAGCTGACCCGGCTGCTTGGCGCTGACCCGCTCTCACCCCCCACCCCCGTGTGCTTAGATAGACCTGGAGTTCAGGACATTAGGAAGCCTGGGATGGGGAAGCGGGGGGGAGGCTGGAGACGCAGCAGGGCTGATCTCCAGTCCTGACCAAGACGCTGCCTCGCAAGGGGCTGTCCCTGACTCACTGAATGTCTCTGCCTCCATGAGTTTCGACTGTTTCTCTAGACCTCTCAAAGTACTCCTAATTGATTCTGTGTAAAAAATCCTTTCCTTCCAAATCTGTGTCTAAAACTGACTCCACGTGGTGCTTCCTGGGCGAGCAGTAGGAATCCAAAAAGTGTTCCTCCCTCCTCCAGCTGTCCTCATGCTGTCTCCATCCCAAACGCGTCCCTATCCGTTGCTGGGAGAGGGACTAGGTGGGTAGGTGGATGGAGGCATTTCTTCAGGTACTCCGGACACTTGGGTTCCCAGACCCTCCTCTTTTCAGAGTCCCCCTTAAAGTGCACTTCCCTCCCCAAGGAGTGGGGTTGGTGGGGGAACTGAAGTATAGGATCTCCTTACTTGAAGAGGTAGCCTCCCTTTCTAAGAGATAAAGAGAGTTGGTCAAGGGGGTGGCTAGTGCCCTGGTCGGAGATGGACAATGGCCGGGGGCTCAGTGCACGGCCCTGGCCCTGCCCCTTCACTTCCGGTGCTCAGTTCAAACTGGACAATGCCAGCTCCGGCCAGTTCCCCTCCCCCACTGCTACAACCCATTTAAAGAGACAGAGCCCGCTTTCGGGGGCATCCGCTTGCTTGGAATTCAGTCTTCTCCACCAAGTGTGCAGAACCTCTCGCGCTTCCCACCCTGAGCCTGTGTGTGCGTGTGTGTGTGTGTGTGTGTGTGTGTGTGTGCGCGCGCGCCCCCACATGTGTATTTGAGAAAGAGAGAAAGGGAATGAGTGGGGGTAGGGAAAGGAAAGAGAAGAGCAAGGGGCTGTGGAGGTTTTATTTTTTCTCTTTTCTACATGGAATGCTCTTCAAGAGACTAAAACTTGAGTGTAAGAGATGGTGAATTGGACTTTGGGTGATAAAGAGGACAACCGCGGCCCTTTGCTACTCCGCCTAAAAAATATGTATCATTAACAAATATCTTTAGCAGTGCCCCACTCCCAACTGAGAACCTTACATCAGCCAAAGCCATTTGTATTTATATAATCCTCCTCACCTCAGAATCTTACCTCCCCTCGTTACTAGCGCCTTTAAAATATAATGCACTCCCTGCAGCTCTGTCCTTAAGATCCAAGAGCAGGTGACTGAGGTCTGGCTGAAAAGATGGAAAAAGTAGTTTAGTGGTTTGGTTTCACTTGGTCCGCTCACTAATGAGAGTTGTTCCCTCGGCAAACGTGACCAGCCTCTCTGTCCAAGGTCCTGAGAGTGCCGGGAGCCCTGTCCACGGTGCTGAATGAAGCCAAGCTTCTCCTAGCTCCCAACTCCCAGCTTTGAGCCTTCTTGACTTCCCACCTCCAAGTCCTTCCCAGAAAACCTAATTCTTCTCAACCTTTCAGTGATGCTGACACACTTGAAACAAGTGAAGGGATTCTCTTGAATGCCAAAAAGAGGGCATTTCCAGCAGTACGACTCTGTGAGTTCAGAGCAAGTATCTCAAACTCCCTTTCAGAAAAATGGATATAACTATTCATTTGGCCACCAAGGATGAGGAAGAGGAGATGATATTTTCTGATTCAAAGGAAACCAGAGTAGGGGCACCTGGCTGGCTCAGTCAGTAAAGCATCCGACTGTTTATCTCTGGGTTGTGGGTACCAGGCCCACATTGGGTGTAGAGATAACTTAAAAATAAAAGATATTTTTAAAAATAAAATAAAATCTCTGGGGCACTTGGGTAGCTCAGTCATTAAATGTCTGCCTTTGGCTCAGGTCATGATCCCAGGATTCTGGGATAGAGACCCCGTCAAGACCTGCATGGGACTCCCCGCTTGGTGGGAGGCCTGCTTCTCCCTCTTCCACTCCGCCTGTCTGTGTTCCCTTTCTTGTTGTGTCTCCCTGTCAAATAAATAAATAAAATCTTTTTTTAATGATGTCTTAAAAAATAAAATAAAATATTTTTTAAAAAGAAACTAGAGCAGAAAAAAAAAAAACAAAACCAGAGTAGAAGAGAGACTAATCTTTGTTTTCAATTTATTTTCCTAATTAATAGGAAAATAGGAGCACAGGTGGTGGAATCAGCTTGCCCATGTTTGAATGTCGAGTCTACTTTCACAACTCTGTGAAGTGGGGCAAATTCTTTAACCTCTCTATACCTCAGTTTCCCTCTCTGTCTGATGGAGATAATAAGAATATCTAACTCTTACAGTTATTATGAAGATAAAGTTAGATCATACATGTAAAGCTTTTAAAATATGTCTGGGGCACCTGGGTGGCTCAGTGGGTTAAAGCCTCTGCCTTTGGCTCAGGTCATGATCCCAGGGTCTTGGGATCGAGCCCCGCATTGGGATCTCTGCTCAGTGGGGAGCATGCTTCCCCCCACCCCCACCTGCCTCTCTGCCTACTTGTGATCTCTGTCTGTCAAATAAATAAATTAATAAAAATAAAATAGTGTCTGTGATGGTTTTTAATAATATAAACTATGACTATTATTATAGCTACTGTACATAAGATTGTCTCTATGAGCCAGAACCTCCTGGATCACTTGCTTCTTAGGACTAGGGCCATTCATGTGTTCTTTCTTTCTTCATTGTCTCCCACATCCTTACCAGTATCTAGCACAGTGCCTGGCTCATAGAATACCCTCAAGAAGAGTGTCGTGAATAAGCTTTAATTGACTTTAATAGTATTGACTATTGATAATTAATTGACTTTAATTGAATTTAATAGTAAACATCGTTATAATACTCCTAATATTTATTCCCCTGGACTGTCTATCTCAAGTCTAAACAATGCAGCACAGGAGGTACTCAAGACCTCATAAAGTTGCATGTGTAGAGGCAGAGGATGCTTTAGGAAGGGACATATGGCTCTCAACATAATTGGCTCTTCATCCCCAGTGGGTTGATTCTATGTGGAGATGGGAACTCCTGACCAAACCCTTCTTCTCTTGGGTCCTTATCTCAGTGAAAACTTGTTAGATATCTACTGTGATCCAGTCAATGTGTTAACTCACAAGTTTGGTGGAAGAATCAGATAAGTAATATGCACTAAATAATAGGATGAACAAAAATGTACCCCCCAAAAGTAAACCAGAAACATGCCCACAACACCCAGCTGTTTCAGTTGGTAGAGCATGTGGCTCTTGAGCTTGGGATCCTGAGTTCAAGCTCCATGTTCGGGGTAGAGTTTATTTAAAAAAAGAAGGAGGAGGAGGAAGAGGAGGAGGAGGAGGAGAAAGAAGAAGAAAGAAAAATTGATTCTCTGTTTTCCAAGTTACAGTCTGATTAGGGAGACAAGACTTCATATAGCTAAGTATTACGAGTTTCTTGTGCTTTTCTGGGAATGATAATATCTAGGCAGGAAGAAAAAGGACTCTTTATTTTTTTAAGATTTTATTTACTTATTTGAGAGAGAGAGCACAGAGGGAGAGAGGGAGAAGCAGGCTTCCCACTGAGCAGAGAGCCCGAGGCGGGGCTCAATCCAGGACCCTGAGATCCTGACCTGAACCAAAGGCAGGTACTCAACCGAGTCACCCAGGTGCCCCAAAATGGCTCTTTGGACAAAGGTATTATAGTAACACAAAGAACATCTAAAGTATTTTGTCCAGTTTCTCTTGTGTAGGTTCATATCTTCATAAAAGGAAGCGCTGGAAGAAGTCTAAGTAATAACTCACTCAACATTTAAAAAATATTTATTGAGCACTCCCATGTGGCAGGCATTGTTCTAAGTGTTGGGAATACATCAATAAAACAATAGGACAAAAATGCCGCCTTTGTGGAGCTTATATTCTGACAGGCAGTAATAACAACTATTATTTATCAAGAATAAAGGGGGGTACCTGGGTATCTCAGTGGGTTAAAGCCTCTACTTTTGGCTCAGGTCATGATCTTGGGGTCCTGGGATCAAGCCCCACATTGGGCTCTCTGCTCAGCGGGGGGCCTGCTTCCCCTTCCATCTCTGCCTGCTTGTGATCTCTCTCTCTGTGTCAGATAAATAAGTGAAATATTTAAAAAAAAAAAGAATACAGGCACATTTCTTTTTTTTTTTAAAGATTTTATTTATTTATTTGACATAGAGAGATCACAAGTAGGCAGAGAGGGAGGCAGAGAGAGAAGCAGGCTCCCTGCCAAGCAGAGAGCCCAATGTGGGGCTCGATCCCAGGACCCCGAGATCATGACCTGAGCCGAAGGCAGTGGCTTAACCCACTGAGCCACCCAGACGCCCCTAGGCACATTTCTTTACCATATTGCACATCTGAAACTCACATAACATTGTATACTAACTAAATGGAATTAAAATAAAAAATTAAAAAGCCCAAAAAAAGAAGAAGAAGAAGAAGAAGAAATGCACGTTTCTTATCTCATTAAAGCCTGTCAATAACTCTGAGTAATAGATACTAATATTCCCACTTTGTAGGAGAGGAAGCTGAAACTCAATGAATCAATATAACCTGCCTAATGTAGTTCAGCCAATACAGCAGAAGCAAATTTAAACTCACATGTTTGACTCCAAAGCTCATATTCTTTCCATAGTCCTAGCAAGGTGTGACTGGTGCTGTCCCCATTTTATCAATAAGGAACAAGATATGTATAAGAAAAAAGCCTGTGGAGAAAGACTATCTATTCAATATGATTAATAAATATGACCCAATTGTGATTCCTTTTCCCTGAGCCACAGCTCCTCTGTCATTTTATTTATCAACATCCCCAAAAGTCCTTGGCTTTGTAAATCAAAGAGCTGGCCAGAGCCAAAGCAAGGTCTTTTTTGGGCAATCATCTACACCCAACCCCCATTTCTGAAGTGTTCTGAGAACTCTGTGGTAAGGTCCAGGGTGGTGGTTTGGAGTTAAAGCCCGGACCGTGTGCTAACATGTGTGCATTTGAGAAAAGCATTTCCCTCAATGTGTCCATCAGAAAACTAGTTCCAGGGATGATTATTTGGAAAGATGAAATATTTGGAAGATGGTATGTTAACTAGATTTCCTATGCAGGACTTTTCAAAGACTTTAGTGTGATTCATCAGAAAGGGAATATGATGTGTGCAGTGTTCCCGTGCATCTACTCAATCACCTAACAAATATTTATTGAGCATCTATTATTTGTCCGGTGGCACTGTTTAAAGTGCTGATATGTCAGTGAATAAAACAGATGAAATTCCTACCCTCATCGAGTTTACATTCTAGAGGAGAGGGACAGACAATAAAGAAGTAATTAA
The DNA here is from genome assembly GCF_922984935.1 of Meles meles. Taxonomy (NCBI): domain Eukaryota; kingdom Metazoa; phylum Chordata; class Mammalia; order Carnivora; family Mustelidae; genus Meles; species Meles meles. The sequence continues at coordinate 197,594,954 of NC_060066.1, forward strand.
GTAAAATGTATAGTATATAGAGTTCAAACCTGTTAATTTGCTCTGTTACCTCAAGAAAGGCACCCCGTTTTACCCTTTAAGGGTAAAATGAGGGAGTGGATTAGTTGTTAGACAAATGTTTCTTCCAGTTCTGACCTTCGAAAGTGTTATCTGCACGGTGTGTGTGTGAGAGAGAGAGAGACCCCATTCCTAATTACAGAGAGAAGCAATCTGTTTTCACCCAAGCTGTCATCTTCATCCCACTCTAGGGACTAGGGCTTCCTACATCAAGTGGGATTGTGTACCTCTCACCTCCTACGCCTGTTGAATTGGCAGAAGGAGGATGAGCCAAGGGAGTCCCCTTCCTTCTTTCAGTCCTGCTCCCCATGCGGGCCTTGCTTCACAGAGCAGGACGCCAGGCACTTGCTTTCACCAATAATGGCTTCATTACATTGAAAGGAGACGAGAGTGACCTCAGCGAAATAGACTTCCTGACCCCAGCTGACCTCTGACCCTCACCCTGACAGCCTCTAAATCTTTTCCTTCTGACACATCCCCCACAAGGTACAAGCAAGAGGAGGAAATGATGAGCCTGCTTTAGCTCCCTGTGCAGTGACTGTAACTCACCAGATATCCTGTTGCATGGAACTTGCCATGACCAACCATAATTTACTCCATGGCTGCTGATCCTTTCAGTGATCTTCACTGTGACTCTAGTCTGGCCCATGGGTCACAAGTCATACAACTGTCATTCACCTGGTATCCATTTGTATGTGCCCAATGATTGTCATGTATCATGGAGGCAGGAGGCAGGGTATCTAACCAAATGTTGTCATTTTCTTTTTTTTTTTTTAAAGATTTTATTTATTTATTTGACAGAGAGAGATCACAAGTAGACAGAGAGGCAGGCAGAGAGAGAGGGGAAAGCAGGCTCCCTGCCGAGCAGAGAGCCTGATGCTGGGCTCGATCCCAGGACCCTGAGATCATGACCTGAGCCGAAGACAGCGGCTTAACCCACTGAGCCACCCAGGCGCCCCCAAATGCTGTCATTTTCTAATACTACTTCAGCCTCGGCCTTTAACCTACCCTTTCCTGACTCTGTAGGTACTGTTTATTGAAAGCTGATTATATGCCAGGCGTGCACTAAGTGCTTTGCGTGTATTGTCTCTTTCTGTCCTCAACCACCCTAATCTGACCCCCCAGTTCCCTGGAGAGGAAACTGAGACTTAGTGAGTGGAGTTAGGTGATTTGCCTTGACTCACAAATCACAAAGGGTGCACCCCAAATCTATCTCACTCCAATAGTCCACGCTTTAAAAAAAAAAAAAAAAAACAGTTAAAATAATGCACGTGGTTTAAAAAATCAATTAGTATTGAAAGAATTATCATGAAAAACAATAATCTGCAGACTACTCTACCCCTTCTGCTCCCATAAAGCAACCACTCTTTGAGTCCTTTTTTTCTGGAGGATATTTCCATATCTCTAAATAATATGCCTGCCCTTCTATTCCTTGATTTATCAATTTTAGATATTATGGATTTCCTGTTATAGTAGATGAGGATTTACCTCTCTTATAAGACTTGCCTCCCCTTTCCCTTCTTCCCAGTACAGTTAAATCACTACTTTCTTTTTTTTTTTAAGATTTTATTTATTTATTTGACAGAGAGAGGGAGAGCGATCACAAGTAGGCAGAGAGGCAGGCAGAGAGAGAGGAGGAAGCAGGCTCCCCACCAAGAAGAGAGCCCGATGTGGGGCTCGATCCCAGGACCCTGAGATCATGACCTGAGCTGAAAGCAGAGACTCAACCCACAGAACCACCCAGGCACCCCTAAATCACAACTTTCAACCAAACTGATAACCAGTGTTTATATTATTATGATTATGGATGGAAATGTTCACCATATTGCTAAGTTGTATACTAAGTAGGACAAAATTTCTTTTCTTTACCACGTTTTATTTTTCCTAGGCTCTCTAACCACCTTTCTTTCTTTCCTGCAATAGTTGTTACTAAAATATCCTCAATTATTTTCAAGGGATCCATCACATTATCTTTTCCACTTAGCCCTCATTTTTCCCAGAGCCTCTCTCTTGAGGCCTTCCTTCCTGGTTGTTCTCTGGGCATGCTTCTCCGGACAGACTGTCACTCTGTCGCCTTCATCACAGTGGTTAGAGCCACTGATTGCTGGACCCATGTCAATGTCTTTCTTGGTCACACTTAAGGAACACATTCTCAAGTAACTGCCTATGAAAAGGTCCATGGGAGAGAAATTTTCTGAACCTTGCAAGTCTAAGTGTGTTGTTTTTTTGTTTTTTTACCCTTGCCTTTTTAAAAAAAAATATCTTTTAAGATTTCATTTATTTATTTGACAGACAGAGATCACAAGTAGGCAGAGAGGCAGGCAGAGAGAGAGGGGGAAGCAGGATCCCTGCTGAGTGAGCAGAGAGCCTGATGTGGGGCTCCATCCCAGGATCCCGGGATCATGACCTGAGCCAAAGGCAGAGGCTTTAACCCACTGAGCCACCCAGGCACCCCTCTTTTTTTTTTTTTTAATTTTATTTATTTATTTGACAGACAGAGATCACAAGTAGGCAGTGAGTCCGGAAGAGAGAGGAGGCGGAAGCAGTCTCCCTGAAGAGCAGAGAGCCCAATGTGGGATTCAATCCCAGGACCCTGAGATCAAGGCAGAGGCTTAACCCACTGAGCCACCCAGGTGCCCTACCTTTACCTTTTGATGTTAACAAAGCCATACCTTTTGCCTCTCTGCTATGCTGACCCCTAGCAAAATGAGAAAGATACTTGGCTTGCTTTGAGGACATTGAATTTGGAGATGACTTTTCTAGATTCTGAGGTTGTGAACCCAGTTATCAGTGGAATAAAAATATAATAGTTAATGCTAATTTTGAAGGTTCACCATGTGCCGGACAAGTGACGAGTGGTTTACATAAATTATCTCATTTAACCCTCTCACCAAAGTCAGAAGATAGGTATGGTTATTGTTCCCCTTTAAAGATGAAGCTGAGCACAGAAGGGTTAAAGTAACTGGTGACACTCATGGAGGGAGTGACAGACTCAGAATTCAAACCCTGGTAGATAGGTTGACTCTGGAGTCCATGTTCAGATTCAGTAATTTACATTAGAAGAGGCTCAAAAATTAGTATCTTCAGACTTTATCTTCCTCCCATCCATTCTGTCAATATGGAAAAAAGACCTAAAATCTAAGTGACTTGTTCAAGGTCCCACTGCTGGTTAATAACAAGAACTAGAGGGTGTCTGGGTGGCTCAGTGGATTAAAGCCTCTGCCTTTGGCTCAGGTCATTATCTCAGGGTCCTGGGATGGAGCCCCGTGTTGGGCTCTGGGGGCTCTCTGCTCGGTGGGGAACATGCTGCCCTTCCTCTCTCTCTGCCTGCCTCTCTGCCTACTTGTGATCTCTGTCTGTCATATAAATAAATAAAATCTTAAAAAAAAATAACAAGAACTAGAAACCCAGGTTTCCCAGTATCACCTTTTCAATCAGGGAGTGGCGGGGGCGGGGTGGGGGGCGGCGGCGGTGGTTTCAAATTCAGGATTCGTTTCTGAAATTTGGTTTCCCTGTCTGTTTAGTGGGGAAAAAAACTCTATCTATATCTATAAAAGATTTATGTCCCATCAGATTGTGACTGGGACATACAACAGAAGCATGCATGATGCACTGTGGAAACAGTGAAAGCTAACTCATAGGATCTGTTATGGAAGTCTTCACAGAGAAGTTGTCATTGCACTAGACCTTGTACAGGACTTTGAAACCCAAGGAGGGCAGGCCATTCCAGAGGAAAGGCACAGCAGAAATGAAAGCCAGGACGATTGAGAGTGAACAGCTTTTTTGAGCAACCATTGCAAAGTTTGGTTCCCACATTGGCAAGTCCTCGGTGTTCCTGTGAAGACAGACAGACAGACACGTCCTCCTTGCATTCAACCTTCAATGACACATTCATTCAACCTTTGTCCGTAAGAGAGATAGAAAGATACAGTAAGGACGTTCCGGGTTCTAGTCTTAGCTCTGTCACTAATTCACCAAGTGATCTTGAGGAATTCTCTGGGCCTTAGTTCCCTCGTATATCAAATAGGAAGAGTAGACATATGGTCTCTAAGATCTCTTCCTGCATTTGTGATAATTGGAGAGTGAGACTAGGGCAAAAGATAGCTAAGCATCATTGATTCCCCTCCTTTGGATTAAGGAGGAAAATAACTTTTGTTAGTTTCTGCTAAGTGCTGGGCATGGCCCCCTCCAACCACCCTGCGAGAGAGGTGTTATCTCCCCATTTCACAGAAGAGAAGACTGGAACTCAGACTATTTGAAAAATTTCCTCAAGTTCTCCCAGCAATTAACAAGAAAAAATAAGAGCTAAAATGTTTACCATGTGCTGGACACTCTTCTGTCAAGACCTACAGTAGCTCATATAATCCTCCAACAACCTCATGATGTGGGAACCACTGCCTCTATTTTCAAGATGAGGAAACAGAGATTCAGAAATTAAACAACTTGTTCGGGATATCTCCGATAGTAAGTGACCCAACTGGGTCTACCTAATGCCACAATCTCTGCTTCTAATTACTAGGTTATACTGCATCCCAGTGAAGACATCTGAGTCTGCACCACACTGCCTATAAGACACTCCAAAATCAAGGCTTCCAGATGACAAGGGACTGGCCCTTTCCTCTCCTTACCACTGGGCACTTGTGATTTGGCCATGGTAGAGGAAAAATGACAGAAGGACAGATACATAGAAGCTGTCCTTTCTCGGGCACCTGGCCCGAGCCAGTTGGTAGGCCTGCAACTCTTGATCTCAGGGTTGTGAGTTCAAGCCCCATGCTAGGAGTAGAGATTACTTAAAGATAAAATCTTTAAAAAAAAAAAAAAAAAACAACAACGGGGAGCCTGGGTGGCTCAGTGGGTTAAGCCTTTGCCTTCAACTTGGGTCGTGTTCCCAGGGTTCTGGGATCCAGCCCTGCATCTGCATTGGGCTCTCTGCTCAGCGGGGAGCCTGCTTCCTCCTCTCTCTTTCTCTGCTTGCTTCTCTGCCTACTTGTGATCTCTATCTGTCAAATAAATAAATATAATCTTTAAAAACAAAACAAAACAAAAAAACCCAAAACCTGTCTTTTTCCCTTGTCTGGCCTCTTCTGAATGCAAGCAGCCCATTTTGGTTCTGAGAGGAGATGCCCCCACTGTTGTCCAATTAAAGGAGAGAGTATAGAGCTAAGAGAATGGAGACCCAGGATCCTTGATGCCAAGATTCTCAGGCCAAAATGGACCTTGCAGATTGGTCAATGCTCTCCTAGACCCTGAATTTGACACTTTGACACCAGCCATTTTCTACACACAGATTGCAAACCTCCAGCAGCAACAGGGAGTTTATAGTTTCTGGAAACCTTGCCCATCCCCCTACAGTTTGGATTGTTAGAAAGTTCTTTCTTACATTGAATTGAAGCTGATCTGTATAGCCTTTAACCAACTTGACTTTAGAACAAGTCCCCTCCCTCTTCTGCAAAAACTCTAGGACCAAGTTTTCTATTCAAACCCCAGCACCACCCTTCCCCAGTTGTGTGACGACAAATTTGTTAGGGGCTCAATGCCTTAATTTTGGTTGATTTCCCCACTGTTCCTCTGGAAGCTAGCCTGAAGCCAGATTCACCCAGCTTGATCCTCAGCCTCTTTCCATCGTCTGTATTACTCTGTACAATGCTTTAGCCACCACAAAGTGTTTCCTCATGCATTGTCTCACCAGACGCTGGAAAACAGGGCTGCTGAGAAAGGAGGGAGGAAGGACGGGTGTGTGGTTATCTCAGTTTTGCAGATGACACAGGTCTCTACCCCCAAATACCAGACTTACCTCCAAACTTTCACTCCTGACTCCCACCAGTGAGACTTTGGGGGCCTCCATACCCTTGTTCTCCCTTTCTTCCTAGTGTTTTTACATGCTTACCTCTCTGCTCAAAGCACCATTTCCCTTGCTTCACTTTTCCTTGACTTTGTCATTCTTTAGGCTCCAATATAGATATTACTTTGTTCAGGGATCTCTTTGCCTCTACCCACTCACTAATCTACCACCCCTTTCACTTGTTCTTTTTTTTTTTTTTTTTCGGAGAGAGATCACAAGTAGGCAGAGAGGCAGGCAGAGAGAGAGAGAGGGAAGCAGGCTCCCTGCTGAGCAGAGAGCCCGATGCGGGACTCGATCCCAGGACCCTGAGATCATGACCTGAGCCGAAGGCAGTGGCTTAACCCACTGAGCCACCCAGGCGCCCCTCACTTGTTCTTATAGTACCCTATACTTCTTCTTCTTTTTTTTTTTTAAGATTTTATTTATTTGACAGAGAGAACACAAGCAGGGGGAACAGCAGGCAGAGGGAGAGGGAGAAGCAGGCACCCCCTTCTGAGCAGAGAGCCCGAGGACTACATGGCACTCAATCCCAAAACCGTGGGATCATGACCTGAGCCAAAGGCAGGTACTTAACCGACTGAACCACCCAGGTGCCCCAGTTCCCTATACTTCTACAACAGAGTATTTTCTCCACTTTGTTATATTTGGCTATTTGTCTTTCTTTCCCATTGACTACCATAATGTAACACTATGAAGTCAGGGACTATGTCTGTCTTGTTCATTGTGTGCCCAGCATACAGCACCAAGCCTGGAAAAGAGGGACCCCTGGGTGGCTCAGCAGGGAGCCTGCTTCTCCCTCCCTCTGCCTGCTGTTTCCCCTGCTTGTGCGCTTGCACTGTCTGGCAAATAAATAAATAAATAAAATCTTTAAAAAAAAAGGCTTGGAAAAGAATTCCTTTTACCATCTTTTGAACCTAACTTAATTCCTACTCTTAACCCCCACTGTCAGCCCCTGTCCCCACTTAATTCCTTAGAATCTTAGATTGTTTATCTGGAAGAAATGTTAGCGCTCATCTGATTCAACTCCTTTTTTTTAGATATAAGAAAATCATTAAAAAAAAAAAAAAGAGGGGCGCCTGGGTGACTCAGAGGGTTAAGCCTCTGCCTTCAGCTCCGGTCATGATCTCAGGGTCCTGGGATCGAGCCCCGCATAGGGGCTCTCTGCTCAGCAGGGAGCCTGCTTCTCCCTCTCTCTGCCTGCTTCTCTGCCTACTTGTGATCTCTGTCAAACAAATAAATAAAATCTTTAAGAAAAAAAAAAAGAAAAAACAAAACAAAACATAATGGTTAAGAGTTTTGCCCAAGGCCACACAGCAAATTGTAGTGGTCCTTTCCCACCGCCAGAGCGAGTTTTCCAGAGCTCAACCAGTGAGTTCATGGACTCCCAGGGCTTTGTCTTTGGGGTGGGAGTACTTGCAAACAATTCCGTCAGAGTCCCTGCTTTTATGCTCTTTAGCTGTTCAAAAGTCCAGATACCAAGAGTTTTTTTTTTTTTCTGAGACATCTCACAAGCAGAAGTTTCAGGCAAGACAGGATGGAGGGGGCACGTATGTGTTGTGGGGAGGAGTGGGTCATGCAGAGCCAAGGATGCAGACATGAAACCCAGGCTGTGCAGCACAGCCCCACTCTGTGGGGTCCCTCGAGGCCCCCACTGTGGCAACACCACTCCCTCTGCCCCTGATGCTGACCTTTGGGGCCAGAGATCAATAACCTGGGACTTTGGCTTCAACCCCCTTTAGCCCTCCAGTGACCAGAGGCTGCTCAGAAGAGCGAGCAGGACTCAGGGTCATTAAGTAACTGTCACTCTTGCCCCAGCCCCACTTGGGGCACTGCTGGGGGAGGGGCCAGGAATGGGAACCATTATGGAGAGACATAGGAATGGTTGCTTCTCCTCCCCACCAGAGGAGTGACTTCTATCTCTTCTTGACCACGACCCTTTCCCTGAGATTAACTCCTGCCCTTTCTCTCCCATCCCCCATATTCTCAGCACTGAGGCTCCACTCCCCTCACTGAACCTCCAACTCTCTTCAAGCCTCCATCCTGTTTGCTGAGCCCCATGCCTTTCTCGCTGATACCCTGTATTTCTCTTAGCCCAATCTCCCATGACTCCTCCACCACACACAGACTGCTGTATAATCTGGAGATGTTTTACCCTTTTTCGGTGAAGGCAGCAGGCAGGAATCCCTCAGCCATCGTTGGTTAAATATCTCAGGTATCTTCTCCTCCTCCGCCTCTCCCCAAGAGCATATTCACTCTTCTGGCCCTAACACTAACAGGATCATGTTTCAGAAACACACTCACCCACCCCAGCCCCAGCCCCCCCAACTTTCCATGATCCCTGCCCACCATTCCTTCCCCACATCCACCCTAAGGCCCCAGCCAATCACTCCTGATTGATTGATTAAGGAGGAGGAGAAAAGAGGATCGATGGAGAAATCTGGGACTATTCGTATTCAAAACTAAAGGTCCAGGGGGGAGGTTATTAATTGCGGGGAGGATCGGAGATCGGCGCTATGCAACTGGGAGAAGGGTGAGGTGGTTCCCGTTGTGGGGAGGATGGGCGCAGGGCTCGGACTGTTCCCTGAAGGTTGGGAGCAGAGTTGAGGTGGAACTCACAGAAGTTAGAAGGCATAAACCAGCAGGAGTCATAAATGAGGTTAGAGTCCCCAGGACTACTCCTCTGATGAGAAATTTACCACCCTCATTCTTCCCCAAAGGAGTCCTGGGTCCCTGCTACGCTGGTGTCCAGCAGGGGGCGCTCTGCATTAACATTTCCCCTCTATTCACCCACCAGAACCGAGCTCCTTTGTTCATTCATTCATTCAAAAATACTAAGCCCCCACCGTGTACCAGGCACTGTACACCAGACGCTGTGCCACGGGATGTCAAAAATGCAAGCACGAAGAAACAGACAGACAAACAAGGTCCCAGACTTTGTGGTGCTGTCAAAATAGAATTACAGTGAATAAATAATTATAGTGATTTAATTTCAGGGAAAGGAGATCAGGAAAGCTTTCCTGCGAAACTGACTTTTAAACTGAGACTTAACAAATGCCTAAATCTTGACCAGGTGGCAGTGTGGAAAAGAGGGTTAGATGGAGTGTGTAGGGGGTGCGTTTCAGGCAGAGAGAACAATGTGCAAAGACCCTGAGGCAGGAAAGATCAGGACCCCTTCAGAGGGAAGGAAAGAGGCCCGCATGGTGGCTGCATTCAGCTTTGGTCAGAGGTTTAACCCTTTGTATTGTGGAACACACACAGCTGGAGCCCTCAGCTTTCCAAGGCTCAATTTTCTTGATAATTGCTTTTTTTTTTTTTTTTTTTTGAGAAAGGGAGGAGGGAGAACCAGCAGGTTTCTAGGGCCTTTCTAGAGTAGCCAAGTTGGAAGAGAGAATTTCTGTTCATCCCCTTCCTAAGCTCAAAACTTTTTGTCTAGAAGGAGCGGAAAAGAAGCAGATTTAGTTTTAGTAGATTTAGTAGATCTAGAAGTAAACTGAAGCTCGGAGCCCCTCCCACAGCTTTGGGGAAGCCACATCACATGCTCAGGTATTTTTATAAAATGTGCACAAATGAGTGGCACCTGGGTGGCTCAGTCAGTTGAGCATCTGCCTTCAGTGGGGGTCGTGGTCCCGGGGTCCCACGGCAGGCTCTCTGCTTGTCAGGGAGCCTGCTTCTCCCTCTCCCTCTGCCTGCCGGTCTGCCTACTTCTGCTCTCTCTCAGCTAACTAATTAAAAATCTTTAAAAAATAAAAAAAGTACACAAATGAGATATTTTAATCACAGGTGGAGATTTGAAATGTGACATACCATCAGCTAGTCTGTTAAAAAATAGTATAGAAGTGTACCGGGCAGTTAAAAAGTACGAATATTTTATGGCATTTGTGGTATTTCTCAGCTTTTACACGATGTGATTTATCATGACTTCTTTTTTTATTTTAGGATTTTATTTATTTATTTGTCAGAGAGAGAGCAGAAGCATGGAGAGCTGCAGGCAGAACAGGCAGAGCAGGCAGAGGGAGAAGCAGGCTCCCCACTGAGCAAGGAGCCTGATGCAGAACTCGATCCCAGAACCCTAGGATCATGACCCGAGCCAAAAACAGATGACCAACCAACTGAGCCACCCAGGTGACCCTTATCATGACTTCTTTTCTCATTCTAAATAAATATTCACTAGGGGCATCTTATTTTCCTTTGTTTAAAGAGGACCTCCTAAGCTGTAAAAGCTTCCAGCCCAGTAGACCTGGATCTGCCCGAATAGGACTCCAGAGCCCCGTCTTCTGGCCCCCCATCTTAACTGGCCCCTGAACCCTCCCTCTCCCTTTGCTCAGTCTCTCCTACCTCTGTGGTCTACACCGCCTGGGTGGATGGCTCATGGGTAATTAAAATGCCAAGGGAATAGAGCAGCCCTTTGGTTCCCAGGGAGAAGCACGTGGAGGGGTACACAGTGTTGGACTGCCCCTCGCCAGCCCCTCCTGAGCTGGTCCCAGAAGAGGAGCCATCTCGTACTATCCAAGGTCTTTAGGCTGAAATGAGAGACTGTGGGAGTGCTGCTATCCATCCCCTCATTTGTTCCTTCCTTCATCCTGTTGACCCATCCAGCAGCTCAAAGAGGCCTCGTTGGCTTTGACGTCCACTTTACAGTGTGTGTTAGTCCTGAGTCAGAGGCGTCTCAGACAGACCTATTTCCAGGTTGTGCTGCAGACAAAGGGGGCTGAGTGTACTCACTGGAGTCCTGTAGGTATTTTGAGATGGGGAGAGGGGAGGTGAGAATGGTTTGAATGATGTGATTTCTTAGGCTCTGAGCGAGGAGTGCATCCCCATCAGGCACTGGGGGATACTGATCCTTCACACCCACATGCAAGACCCTTGGACCTGAAGCTTGGAGATCTGGGTTCGAATCCACCACTAACTTAACAACCTGTGGAAGTACCCTCACTTCTCTAAACCCTCGGACCCACATTTGTAAAATAAGGATGTGGTAAGACCTTCTTTTTCAACTTCTACCTGAAGAGCCAATGAGATCATTGAGGGTCGAATGTTTCAATTTTTTATTTTGAGAGCATTCCAGATTTATAGAAAATCCACAAGAAGAATAAAAGAAGTCCTGTCTCCCCTTTACTCAGATTCTCCAAATACTAAAAATCTACCCCAGAGCGCCCGGGTGGCTCAGTCATTAGGTGTCTACCTTCGGTTTGGGTCATGATCCTGGGGTCCTGGGATTGAGCCTGGTGGGGAGCCTGCTTCTCCCTCTCCCACTCCCCCTGCTTGTGCTCCCTTTCTCGCTGTCAAATAAATAAATAAAATCTTTTAAAAAATAAAAATAAATAAGTAAAAGTCTACCTCATTTGATATTTCCTCTCCTCTCCCACTTCTGCTACACTCAACTGTTTCAGAGTAAAATGCTGACCTCATACCCTTTGTCCCTAAATACTTCAGAGTGCTTTTCCTAAAAATGCAGGGACATTCACAAAGATAATCATAGTACAATTATCGAAGTCAAGGTGCTATCCTCCAATCTACAGACCTTACTCGAGTTTTTTTTTCATTTTTCCTACCAAGATTCCTACCAATGTTTCCTACCATTTCTAACTATGCCATTTCTTGTCTAGAAGCAATCCAGAATTTAATTTCCATTCAATTCTCACACTTCTATCCCTTTAATCTGGAATAATTCTTCATATTTTTTTGGTTTCTCATGACCTGGCATTTTAAGGTTTATTTTTCCACCCCGAGTGGGGATCAGAATTCACTAAGCCTGAGAGATCAAGAGTCATAGGCTCCACCTACTCCTCAGGAGTCCCTCCTGACCTGACACTTCAAAAAATAAGAAGCCAGAGGGCGCCTGGGTGGCTCAGTGAGTTAAAGCCTCTGCCTCTGTCATCTCAGGGTCCTGGGATGGAGCCCCGAGTCAGGGCTCTCTGCTCAGCAGGGAGCCTGCTTCCCCCTTTCTCTCTGCCTGCCTCTCTGCCCACTTGTGATCTCTGTCTGTCAGATAAATTTTAAAAATTCTTTTTTATTTTTTTAAAAGATTTTATTTATTTGACAGGTAGAGATCACAAGTAGGCAGAGAGGCAGGCAGAGTGAGAGAGGAGGAAGCAGGCTCCCTGCTGAGCAGAGAGCCTGATGTGGGACTCCATCCCAGGACCCTGGGATCATGACCTGAGCCGAAGGCAGAAGCTTTAACCGACTGAGCCACCCAGGCGCCCCTAAATAAAATTCTTTTTTTTTTTAAAGATTTTATTTATTTTTTGACAGAGAGAGAGAGATCACAAGCAGGCAGAAAGGCAGGCAGAGAGGAGGGGGAAGCAGGCTCCCCGCCGAGCAGAGAGTCCGATGCGGGACTCCATCCCAGGACCCTGAGATCATGACCTGAGCCGAAGGCAGCGGCTTAACCCACTGAGCCACTCAGGCGCCCCTAAATAAAATTCTTTAAAAAAAAATAATAAGCCAGTTATTTTGCTGAATAACTACCCTTCAGTTTGGGTTTGTCTGATGTCCCCTCATGATTAGATTCAAATTTTGCCATTTGGCAGGCATATCACAGAAAAGATACCCCTCTCTCAGTACATTGCATCAGGAAGGAAATGCGATTATTTGAACCATTACATGTTGAATTTGAATTGTTTGGTTGAGGTGTCAGATTTCTCTACTGTAAAATGCCTATTTTTTCCCTCTAATAATTGTGTAGGGACATATGTCAAGATGACATAAATATCTCATTTATCACAAACTTTTACCCAGTAGTTTCAGCATCAGTTGGATGCTGAATTGTTTTTTGTTTGTTTGTTTTCTTTTCTTTTGTTTGTTTTTTTGTGATGGATGCCAAATGGTGATTTTCTTTCTTTCTTTTCTTTTTTTTTTTTAAAGATTTTATTTATTTATTTGACAGAGAGAGGGAATACAAGCAGGGGGAGTGGGAGAGGGAGAAGCAGGCTTCCCACCGAGCAGGGAAACTGATGTGGGGGCTCGATCCCAGGACCCCGGGATTATGACTTGAGCTGAAGGCAGAGGCTCAACGACTGAGCCACCCAGGTGCCCCCAAACGGTGATCTTCTAATTGCGTTATATCTGCATTTACTAGGAGAGATTTGCCTTCTCCATTTGTTTACTCACTTATTTATATCAGAATGGACTCAGGGATTCCATTTTTCAATAACTTATAATCCATTCCTATCATTTATTTTTTATTTTTTTATTTTATTTTTTTTAAAGATTTTATTTATTTATTTGACAGAGAGCGATCACAAGCAGACAGAGAGGCAGGCAGAGAGAGAGAGGGAAGCAGGCTCGCCGCTGAGCAGAGAGCCCGATGCGGGACTCGATCCCAGGACCCTGAGATCATGACCTGAGCCGAAGGCAGCAGCTTAACCCACTGAGCCACCCAGGCGCCCCTTATCATTTATTTTGATGCTTTAATTGTCCTCAGTTGGGTCAGTAGGAACTGGTGCCTGGGTCCTGGGTCCCCGTCTTTCTTGGAGCACTTCCTTGTTTTCTGGCCCTTCAAGCCCTTCCAGGCTTACCTGAACTTTCCTAGCCCAGTGCTCTTCTTCCCAGCTATCTCTTCAAGGAGCCAAGTGTTTAATAAGCTGAAAGTGATTGGCAGGAGCTGTGTTCCTACTCATTTAGGACATTACGTTTATAGGACTCAACATCTCAAATTTCTTAAAAAGCCTTTGACCTTAGAAAAGGGCTGAGTTTTCTTTTTTTTTTTTTTTAAGATTTTATTTATTTATTTGTCAGAGAGAGAGCACAAGCAGGGGGAGCAGCAGGCAGAGAGAGAAGCAGACTCCCTGCTGAGCAAGGAGATTCCCACTGAGCAGGGAACCCGGATTAGGGACTCCATCGCAGGACCCTGGGATCATGACCAGAGCTGAAGGCTGACGCTTAACCCACTGAGCCACCCAGGCATCCCAGAAAAGAGCTGAGTTTAAATGTCAAGTTTGCTTACTGGCTTTAGGAGCCTAGTTCATATGAAACAGGAGGAATAATGGCGAGCCCCCAGAATTGTTGCGAGGATGTCAACTCCAAGAGGGTAGGGATCATAGTCTGCTTTTGACCATACTGTCTCCAGCACCTAGCCAGGGCCGGTGTGCACAAGAAGCTTGAAGGGATGAGCTGAGATGACAGGTGTAGAGTGTTAGCGTCGTGCCTGGTGCTCAGCCAGCATACAGGCAAGGGTGGCTACTTTGGTGTTTACTGGGCATGGTCCACTTTATGGACTGTTTGTCCATGCCCGGAGTTAGAGCTGATGGTCAGGAGTGCGCTGGTCGCCTGGAGGCCTCTGCTCCTTTCAGCCTGAGTGTGCTAGGAAGAAGGCAGGAAGACGGCCGGTGCAGTCCAGGGGAGGCTGCCGGTAGCAATTAGCCGGCAGAACTTCCAGAACTGGAAGCGGTGTGGCAGAGCTGGACCCGTAGCAGAGGACAGGGTGGAGGGCACGGAGAGAGGCAGACTTCTGGGAGGTGGGAAGAAGTTTTGCACTAGTGTTGGGGAAATACGTGGGCAAGGCTGCATTTTGGAGACCCCGTATTAAACTCCAGATTTAATGCATGACACAGAGCCTACCCTGAGGGACCTCCTCATCTCGAAGGCAGGCCAGGACAGGACAGTCTAAGAACTCCTGGTCAGATGGGGGAGACACAGACCCCACTCTTGGGGATCTCACACCCCGATCTTGTCACCACTAACCTTGCCCCCTCCTCCTCATTCTGCTTCCTGATCCCCCTCCAAATCTGATTGGACTTTTAGACTCTTATCTTGTCCCCTATCTGTCCAAGAGGCCTTACAGTCTTGCACCAGACAACATTTCTTAAAAACAGCCTCCTTCACTTAGCTTCTGGGGGTTTCCTGGAAACGGGGTGGTGCTGAGTTGGCTTCAAAGTGGCCAGGGGTTGTTTTGGAAGGTGACACCCTCCCCCTGTCTACCACAGCCCCCTTCCAAAGCCTCTACTAGACCTTCCAGCACCCACAACTGCTTTGACAGCGGGGACCACAAGTGCAGAAGCTGAGTCAGTTTGCTCAGGAAGGCCACAGGTGGAGGGGGAGGGGAGCTAGGTCTCTGCTTGGCATGTCCTAGTTGGGCACAAGGTGGGAGAGCAGGACCAGCAGGCTCTGATGCTACAAAAGTAGTCACAGGGTCGTAGAGTTCTCTGCCCAGGAATCTGTCTCTAAGGGACGCTAAATAGCAGATCCCCAGAGAGAAGAGAGAGAGAGGCATGAGCCTTTCTTCTTCGCATCCATTTAAAGGTACGGAAACTAAAGAAATGACTCGAAGAAGCTCTCAGAGCAAGTCAGTGACAGAATTAGGCCAGCACCCAGATTTCCCACTCTGTCCTGTGTCTTCTTTTCACAATCCCGGTGATCCTTGGTTAGGAATCCATGGAATGCAGAATTTTCCAAAATGTTTTTTGAGATTTCATGTAGTATTCTAAAATACAATAAAGTCTAGTGATATTTTTTTCCCTTTTAAAATTTATCGGAAAAATATGTCCATGATAAAAACGAAACACATTTCTGTGATTGGTCTTGCGGTGACATAATCCTTGCCTTTAATAAATAGTATGCTATACCCAAGCATTGTGCATGCCCCAGCTGTAATGGCAGAAATCCCTCGCCACACTCTCTCCAACGCCGCACTTGCAATGACTAGCCCCCAGGCAGTGACTGAGCAGGCAAGGACTGGAAGCCACGGCCTTGGGAGATGAGGAGGTCCTCTGATGGGCAACTTTGGATTGTGGACACCCGCTTGACTCTGCCGAAACTTTCTTAGAATTGCACCACAGTCTAAGACTTTTTCTGCCCAACCTTCCTTCCTGCCTTCCTCTGTCCTCCATCCGGGTCTCACCAGCGCCATCTTCTGACAGCTCCCAGCCTCCTCCAGATCTTTACCCATTTTCCCTGACAAGTCTTTTCCCCAATAAACTTGTCCCACATCTAATCCCCTCTTGACGTTTACTTCCAGGAAGGCCTGAACTAACACATCACTAACGCATCAAGAATTCCTACAAGCTTCGTGAACTATTCCCCAGTGCAGAAATGCACTGTTTCATTCAACAAATATTTCCTCACTTTTCTCTGACGGCATTCCCCAATCACATACTGACTTGCATTGAAGATATTTGATCAATTTACTGTGTCTTACAACTAGTCTTATAGTTTCAGTGACTGTGGTACTCAATGCTTACTGTCTATTCAAAGTAGGGATACATTTTTTATCATTTTTTTAAAAAGGATTTTATTTATTTTTGTTAGAGAGAGAAAGCACAAGCACAGGGGAGGGGCAGAGGGAGAGGCAGAAGCAGACGCCCCGCTGAGCAGGGAGCCCTCCTCAGGGCTCCATCCCAGGACCCTGGGATCATGACCTGAGCCAAAGGCAGCCGCTTAACCCACTGAGCTACCCAGGTGCCCCCATTTTTTATAATTTCTTACAGCAGTTAATTTGTGATACCTGTTTTGTGAGACCCTGGGATGTCTCCTTTAATCTGAAGGTCAAGACCTTCTGGTAGTGTTCTAATATATTCTTATTTTATGAGTGCTCTATGGGAAACAGAGTTTGTGAAGAACGGGCCCAAACCCATTGGGAACACGTATATCTTCTCAGTTCCTGACACTGCTCAGGGCAATGGGCTTTAGCTTCTTCTGGTTGAGGGCAGAGTCTGGCATTGCCATAACCCCCAGGGAACAAATCTTTCAGAATCTGCCCATCTGGGGCAGAACAGAGGATGATTTTGTCAGCCACCTTGTGTTGACCTCTTTGGTTTTCTTTGATGTGTTAAGAATGACCAAATCTGGGCACCTGGGTGGCTCAGTGGGTTAAACCTCTGCCTTCAGCTCGGGTCATGGTCTCGGGGTCCTGGGATCGGGTCCCGCATCGGGCTCCCTGCTCAGTGGGAACCTGCTTCCCTTCCTCTCTCTCTGCCTGCCTCTCTGCCTGCTTGTAATCTCTCTGTCAAATAAATAAATAAAATATTAAAAAAAAAAGAATGACCAAATCTAGTGGTATTAATACCGTTGGATGCCTTGGGGGTTTTGATCAAGATGAGGAGTTCTATTATTATTATTATTATTATTTATTTATTTATTTTTATTTTTTAGTAGACTCCACGCCCAGTGTGAACTTACAACCTTGAGATCCAGAGTCACATGCTCTACCGACTGAGCCAGCAAGGTGTGGAGAAGAATTTTTTTTTTTAAAGATTTTATTTATTTAACAGAGAGAGGAGCGAGATTACAAGTAGGCAGAGAGGCAGGCAGAGAGAGGGGGGAAGCAGGCTCCCCGCTGAGCAGAGAGCCCGATGCAGGGTTCCATCCCAGGACCCTAAGATCATGACCTGAGCCGAAGGCAGAGGCCTTAACCCACTGAGCCACCCAGGTGCCTCAGGAGAATATTTTTGAGTTAACTCAAAAGTTTTTTTGTTTGTTTTTTGTTTTGATTTTTTAGAGAGTTCAAACAGGAGAGGCAGAGATTGGAGGTACAGAAAGAGAGGGAGAGAGAATCTTAAGCAGCTTCCACAACCAGCACAAGCCCAACATGGGGCTCAATCTCACGACCCTGAGATCATGACCTTAGCTGAAATCAAGAGTAGGACACTTAACCGACCTGAGGGGACCCAGGTGCCCCACAAAAGATGTTTACTGTGAATAGTGTCTTTTAATTTCTCTCATATATTTTCCAAGGAGTTTTCACAAATTGTTCATTTAGTTCTTAAAAGGACTGATTCTTAGAGTATAGGCTCTGGAGTTAAGGCCTGGGTTCAAATTCTTGCTTGTTATGTAACCTTGGGCCAATCATTTAAAATCTCTGAATGTTATTTGTTTTTCTATGGAATAGAGATGCCACTTCCTCTGGCAGGCTGAAGTGAGGTCATGGACATTAGTAGAGGGAGTAGGGTAGGGGCTGCCTCAACAAGGCCTCACAGGCTAAACCAGGGTGTCTGGGAAGCCACTGAAGTGTTGAGTCATTGTGACACAGAGAGTTGGCCTTCTCTGACACAGATGGGCAGAAGTAAAGCTCTCTGCTCTGTACTCCCTCAACACTCTCTCTGTCTCTTAAGGCTCTTCATCATCACCCCTTATTGTGGTCTTTTCTCCCCAGGCCAGGAGATTTGGGGTGGCCGGAAGGTGTGGAGTTTTCTCCCCAGGCCAGGAGATTTGGGGCAGCCGGAAGGTGTGGAGTCTACTGAGGTTCTTACATTGTGGGCTGACATGAATCCAGGAAGCCACTGAGTACAAGGACTGCCCCCAGGAGGATGAAATGGCCAAGATGCTGAACAATAGCCACTGGGTCTGATAGGCCAGCAAACCTGCTTGCCAGAGCTGAAGGAGGGGCTCTGATATGTCGGAGAGCAAGCGGTGCCATGTTTGCTCCCTTTTGTTGACAGAGGGGGACCCAGGTATGAGAGGGACATTCTTCCCACTACTGAGAGCACAACATGGCTTTGGTATGGTAGGCATGACTTGTTGGCTCTGTGCTTGGGGAGCCCCAGGAGACAGTGTCCTTGGCTTCCCATGGAGACAACTGGTGGCATCCCTCAGGTGGCATGTTTGGGAGCCCACAAGACCATCCCCAAAACTTCCCAGAAATGATCCCGCTAATAGTTTCCATTCATCCAGCCCTTTTTGTGGGTAAGGGGCTGGGTGAGGCATTTTCCATGCACAGCCTGCTACAACCTTTGTAACAACCCCAAGACTTGGATCTGTTACTAGTCCTATTTTGTAGATAAGGAAACTGAGGCTAAGACATCTCACAGAGCTTGCTCAAGGTGCAAGCTAGAATGGAAGAGATGTGATCTGAACACAGTCTGGTTGACTCTGGGACCTTGGGCTATTAATCACAATATTGAATTACCTACCCTGAGGAGAAATAACTGAGGGAGGTTTTAAGGTTGGGTTGTAGTGCCTTACTCACCTCGCTGGGCTGTTGTGAGATTAACAGGCTATGAGGGGCATGAAAACATTTGTAAGGGGTCAAGTCCTAGAAGAGATTATTGTGTTTTGTTTTGTTTTTTTAAGATTTTATTTATTTATTTGACAGAGATCACAAGTAGGCAGAGAGGCAGGCAGAGAGAGAGGGGGAAGCAGGCTCCCTGCTGAGCAGAGAGCCCGATGCGATGCGAGGCTCGATGTGGGGCTTGATGCGGGGCTCGATGCGGGGCTCGATGCGGGGCTCGATGCGGGGCTCGATGCGGGGCTCGATGCGGGGCTCGATCCCAGGACCCTGGGATCCTGACCTGAGCTGAAGGCAGAGACTTAACCCACTGAGCCACCCAAGCGCCCTTATTGTGTTTCTTAAAAGAAGAATAGGAGATGCAAGAACCCAGAAGAGCTAAGCTGTGTCCTGCCTCCAAGCCTCTGCCTAGAACTCTTCCTCCTCATTGCCGGCTTCACTTTTTCATTCAACATAAATTGATGGACATCTACCAGAAAAAAAAAAAAATGATGTCTTAATTTCGACTGTGCAGACACTGTTGCAAAAATGGCTGACCTCTTCACTTTTACCTTCCAAATTTTACTCAAATGTAGTAGAAGAGAACCATATTCACACACCCAAGAGTCCTAGCTGCAAAGGAGTCTGGGAAATGTAGTCCCCCCCCTCCCATGATCCACCTGTGTCCGTCCACTTGTGCAGTACAGGAAGGCACGCTTGGAGGAAGCGAGGGCTGTGGATGTCAAATCACTATTTCCACCACCATTTCTGCCCGTGCAGAGTCTGTGCCTTGAATTACTCTGTCCAGGGCCTGCTTTTGCTCACCCTTAGATTGATGGTGTGGGGATGCTGACATGTAGGTTTTAATGGAGACCTCATTGAGGACTCATTTCTTGGAGCTGCCCTTCCCGCAGGAGGCATTTATGGGAAACTCCAAGAAGACATTCCCATGTTAGGAAAATAAGAGTATATTCATTTTTTTTCTTTTTCTTAACAGCTTTAAGATACAATACATACATTTTGCAATTCATCCATTTAAAGTGTGTAATTCATTGGTTTTTCGTGTATCCACAGAGTTGTGCAACCACCATGATCTATTTTAGAATATCTCCATTACTAAAAGTAGACACTCCCCATTTTCCCCCAAAACCCCCTGCCCTAGGCAACCACTAATCTACTTTCTGCCTCCATAGATTTGCCTGTTCTGGACATTTCACACAAGTGGAATTGTATGTCACCTTTGTGACTGGCTTCTTTCTCTCATTCCACACAATGTTTTCAGTGTTCATATTGTAGCACGTGTAAACACCTCATTCCTTTTATGGTTGAAGAATATCCCGTTGTATGAATATACTACATTTTGTTTATCTGTGCATCAGTTCATGGATGTTTGGATTGTTTCCACTTCTTAGTTTTATAACTAATGCTGCTATGAAAATGTGTGCACAAGCTTTTGTGTGGACATATGTTTTCAATTCTCTTAGGTGTATCTGTCTAAGTAGAACTGTTGGGTCATATGGTAACTCTGTTTAACTTAACCCAGGCTGGGTATGGAGCCTGCTTGGGATTCTCTCTCTCTCTCTCTCTCTCTCTGCTCCTCTCCCACTGGGCGGGGGGAGGGGAGAGGGAGGCATCTGGGTGGTACAGTCAGTTAAGGGTCAGACTCTTGGTTTTGGCTGGGATTGTGGTCTCGGGGTCATGGGATCAAGCGCGGGGTCAGGCTCCAGGTGGAGTGCAGGGTCTGCTTGAGAGTTTCTCTCTTTTGCCCTCTGCTTCTCTTGCTTGTGCTCTCTCTCTCTAAAATAAATAAATCATTTTAAAAACTTACAGCCATCCTAGGGGGGAGCGAAACAGTATTCATAGTGGTTTTGATTTGCTTTTTCCAAATGGTGTGTGATATTGAACATTTCTTTATATTGTTACTGGCCATTTGTATATCTTCTTTGAAGAAATGTCTGCATGAACATTTCTGCCCATTTTAGTTGGGTTGTTTGTCCTTTATTTATTTTAAAAGATTTTATTTATTTGACAGACAGAGATCACAAGTACACAGAGAGGCAGGCAGAGAGAGAGAGGAGGAAACAGGCTCCCTGCTGAGCCGAGAGCCCTATGTGGGTCTTGATCCCAGGACCCTGAGATCATGACCTGAGCCGAAGGCAGAGGCTTGACCCACTGAGCCACCCAAGTGCCCCTATTTGTCCTTTCTTATTGAGTTATAAGGGTTGTTGATGTACTCTGGGTACAAATTTCTTATTAGATATATGATTTGAAAATATTTTTTCCCCATTCTGTGAGTTGTCTTTTCACATGTTTAAACACAATAAAATTCTGGGATGTCTGGGTGGTTCAGTTGGTTACCCATCTAACTTCAGCCCAGGTCATGTCCCTGGGTCCCGGGTTGAGTCCTGCATCCCATGGGCTCCCTGCTCAGTGGGGAGCCTGCTTCTCCCTCTCACTCTGCCTGCTGCTCCCCCTGCTTGTGCTCTCTCTGACAAATAAATAAATAAAACCTTAAAAAAAAACCAAAATTCACATCACATAAAATTACCCATTTAGGGGCGCCTGGGTGGCTCAGTGGGTTAAGCCGCTGCCTTCGGCTCAGGTCATGGTCTCAGGGTCCTGGGATCGAGTCCCGCATCGGGCTCTCTGCTCCACAGGGAGCCTGCTTCCCCCTCTCTCTCTGTCTGCTGCTCTACTTGTGATCTCTCTCTCTGTGTGTCAAATAAATAAATAAAATATTAAAAAAAATTACCCATTTAAAGTGAACAATTCGGAGTGCCTGGGTGGCTCAGTGGGTTAAAGCCTCCGCTTTTGGCTCAGGTCATGATCCCAGGATCCTGGGATCGAGCCCCGTATCCGGCTCTCTGCTCAGCGGGGAGCCTGCTCCCCCCCACCCACCGCCTGCCTCTCTGCCTCCTGGTGATCTCTCTCTTTCTCTCTCTCTGTCAAATAAATAAATAAAATCTTAAATAAAGTGAACAATTCACTGGCATTTAGCACATTCATAATGTGCAACCATCAGGTGTATCTAGTTCCAAAACATTTCCATAACTCCAAAGTAAGATCTCTTAGCCATTAAACGATTTCTCTCCATTCTCTCTTTCCCCTGGCCCCTGGCAATGACCAGTCAGCCATCTCTGTGGGTTTATCTATTCTAGACATTCATATAAATGGAATCATATAACATGTGACCTTTTGTGTCTGATTTCTTTCACCTAGCATAGTGTTTTGGAGATGTATTCACATTGTAGCATGTATCAGTACTTCATTCCTTTTTAATGCATGAATAATATTCCACTGCATATGTATACAACCACTGTTTATCCATTCATCTGTTGATGGACAGCTGAACTCCTTTATTTTTTGCTACTGTAAAAAATAGTAAAAAATAGACTTTATAAAATTAAAAATGTTTGTGCTTCAAAGGATTCTACCAAGAAAGGAAAGAGTAGCTGTAATTAAAAATTAAAGTAAAATAAGTGTTGGCAAAGCTGTAGAGAAATTAGAACACTCAGACATTGTTGGTGGGAATGCAAAATGGTGCAGCTGCTGTGGAAAACAGTTCAGTGGTTTCTCAAAAAGTTAAACAAAGAATTACCGTATGACCCAGAAGTTCCCCTTCTGGCATGTACCTCTAAGAAATGAAAACAGGTGTTCAAACAAGCACCTGTTTGTACATGTTCGAAGGAGCATTAGGGTGGTTGTAATTTAAAATATATATATATATAATAAGGGGAAGCTGGCTGGCTCAGTCCATGGAGCATCTGTCTTCTCTACATTGTTGCCAACACTTGTCTTTTATTTTATATATATATATATACACACACACACATACATTTTAAAATAATAATCTCTATACCCAGTGAGGGGCTCAAATTCATGGACCTGAGATCAAGAGTCAGATGGGGACGTTAGTAATTCTTACTGTAGAAGATTTTTTTTTAAACCTTGAAAGATTTTGCAGAAGATTAAATGAGATGACTGTCAAGCGGTTTAGCATGTGGGAGTCACTCAGTAAATGTACCCCTTGGCTTTTCCAGGCTGCACAGTATTTTGTTGCATGGATGCACATAATATGTAGCATTCTTCTAATAGTGGATAGGTGGACTTCAGTTGTTCCATTTCCTACAAGGGTGCAAAGGACATCCATGTGCACGATAGGTAACATGCATAGTGGTTAAGAGTATATCAGTCCTACTGGATTTGAATCCAGTGCACGTGACCTTTTTTTTTTTTGCCTCCGATCCTCTTGGAATGGTTGCGATGAGAGGATGGGTGGAATGAATGCACATGTTGTTTGAAGACACCTCTTAATTTCTTGTATCTTCCCCTGCACCCACTTGGGAGGTCACAGGTGGGGGCAGGGGAAGATACAAGAGTCTTGAGGCCCCTTCTGCAGATGTGAAAGCTGGTGCACCCTATCTCAGGATCTCCCCGCCCTAGGGTGTGAAGCCAAAACGAACTCATTGCATTTGACAGACTGTCCAGGGAGATGAGATAAGTGGGTGACGGGCAGGGGTAGGAGGTGTCAACCACAGAGCAGAGTGAGGTGAGAGCATGGAGCTCACCACCCTTAACCTTGTCTAGAGTCACCTACACAGCTGCTTAACCCTCTGAACCAAAGACAGTCCCAGATCCCCTCTCGATCTAAATTCCTAGCTGGTGTCCTTCAAAAGTATCCATGAAAAACAAAGCTTCCATGCACTGAGCCAGCTGGGAGCTCAGCTGGCTGGCCTCAAGGTTGGTGGTGGCCCTGGTTGTGGATTGGAGAAGCTTTTGAGGTTTTCAAAGAGGAAGTAGGGCATTTGCCTGTGGTTCCATTGTTTCTCTCTCTTACTGCATGAGCCAGTTCGAAGCCCAGAGTAGAGTAAGCCTATTCTACTAATAATAAGTCCTGAGAATTGCATCCCACTTTCTATTTCAGCAGCATTTCAACAAGCCTTCAGATAACTGAGCTGTGAATTTCCAGGGACTAGGTCATATTTCCATGGGTAATAATCCCAGTGACTAGTCCAACGCCTGAGACAATAGTTCTCATAGTCCTGAAAGGAATACAGACTCTACTGTACCACACCGGTGGCTCTTTTTACATCCTCAAGGTGTCCCCCTAGCAATTCTTCCTTGAAGTCTCCTTCCTCTCTGCGACATGGCAGTCCCAACATGGGGCATGTGATCTTGAGTCAGTCACTTTCTTTCTCTGAGTTTCAGTTTTCTTGCCTGTAAAATGGGAACAAAAGCATTCATCTGGAGGGTCATTGTGCTGATTGAGTTAAGCAAAACATGTCAAAATGCTTGGCAGTGGGGCGCCTGGGTGGCTCAGTGGGTTAAGCCTCTGCCTTCGGCTCAGGTCATGGTCTCAGAGTTGTTTGGGATCCCAGAGTCCTGGGATCGAGCCCCGCATCAAGCTTTCTGCTCAGCAGGGAGCCTGCTTCCCCCTCTCTCTCTGCCTGCCTCTCTGCCTACTCGTGATCTATGTCTGTCAAGTAAATAAATAAAATCTTAAAAAAAAATGCTTGGCAGTGTTCCTGGCACACGGTGAGCACCCAAATGCCAAAAGCTATAATTACTATGGTGTGTGGACTGGCGTGGAGGGGTAGAACAGCATTGGGTGAGTACAGTGGTCTCCAACCAGGAGCTAAAGAATAAAATGGAATGTAGTTAATCTTTCCAGGTTTGATGCTCAAATTCTGGTCTTCCAAAGTGAGTCAGGAGCATTCGTCACTTTAACACTATTAGGAAGCTGACTTGCAGATACTTGCCTAACTAGGCAAAGATTAATGTACAATACTAACATTAATCCACATTTGTCAAGTGCTTTCTTTGGGCCAGGCACTATTCTAAGAGCTTTACATGAATTAACTTGAGGATTTCTCAAAAGAACACTGTGAAGCAAATACTATTATTATCCTCATTTGACAGATGAAGAAACAGGCACAGAGAGGTTAAGTGACTTGCCATAAGGTCACAGAGCTGGGATTAAGTCCTGCAAAGCTAATATTCTGAATCACTCCACATATTACTTCCACATGAAGGTCTTTTCCAGTCTTGCGTGGAACAGGCAAAACTGGGAGTCCACAATACAGGAATGCCACATAGATTGTCCATCCCTTCAGAGGAACACTATATTGTCAGGAAAAAGCAGAGGGCAGCGGTGTATGTTCTGCATGAAATGATGGCCACAACAGACAGCTGGATAGAGAGAGCTGCAAACAGTATATGTATGGTGTAATCCGTGTTGTATAAAAATAAAATAAAGTTCATTTACTTGTTTGTAAGTTCATACATAAATGTCTAGAAGGATAAACACCAAAAAATTCACACTGGCCATGGGGGTATTGCGAAGGAGGGGAGCTTCCATTTTTGTCTTTTTATTCCCTGCTGTTTGAAATGTTTACCCTCAGTATGTTTTATTTTGTCATTCACAAAAGAGGAAAAAGTAAGTGTGCATGAGCTGGGAGCCTGATGACCCTTGTCCAGCCTTCCAGCTCTTGTCAGAGTCCTCTCTGGTGTCTCCTGCTGACCTCAGAAGGACCCGAATCCTATTTCCCCTCCACAAGCACTTCCCCAACTCCCTCTGCTCCCTGAGGACTTGGCTCAACCTGAGTCCAGGCATCTGTGCAGGTTCCCTGGATAAGTGGCTGTGGTCCCTTGCCTGTGTCACCCACCCCAGGGATGTCAGACATGGCGACATCACAGTTGGGATAACGACATCATAGTGGACCCAGAGGCTGACAGGACAGAAGACCTAGCAGGTCCCAAGAGATGGGAGCAAGGAAGGGGTTGACAGGTAGAGGCTGTTTGGGATGGGAACTTGAGGGACTGTGTCCTCAGCCCGCCTCCCAGGACATTCCTAGCCAGGCCTTTCAGGGATCAGAGATCCAGAAATCTCCAAGGCTGATTCCCTTTTTGTTTGTAATCAAGAGGTTATCCAGACTATTTTGAGAGTTGGGAGCAGAGTGTGGAGCCAGGAGGAGGTGGAATTGGCAGGTGGAAGATGGGAGCCAACCGTGTGTGTGACTCCTCCTCGGGAGATGAGACTGAGGGCTTCTGTGGGTGCTCCCCTGTGATTCCAGCAAGGAGGTAAGGGAGGCAGGCCTGTGGCCTTGGAGGCTGGGAAGGCCCTGGCTTTTGGTGCATGGAGTTTGGGTGGATCAGACTTCAGGGGGTGCTGTGGGAGGAGCTCCTCCACTGATCTGGAAAGGCAGGAATCTGTACAGGTAAGTCACCACTCAGATCCTTGACTCTTCCAGCCTGAAACCTGTGGCTTCATCTTCTGTTCTGGGCATATATTATGCAGGATTCTCAGTTTAAGCTATAGAAAACCTTTCAGGAGGATTTAGGAAAAGCAATTCATTTAAAAGTTGTTGGGGAAACTCACAATATCTGGAAAGGCTGCGGAGGCAGACTTGGAGAACAGGCTGGGTCAGGGGAGTCTGGGAGTCCCAGGACCACACGCCTCAGAATCAGCGTCAAGAAGATTCTGCCACCTTCTCTGAACTCCTTTCTCTCCTCTGCCGCCCCGGAAGCCCATGTGGCATCGTGTGCAGAGTGGACTCTCCACAAACTTGTCACTTCAGGGCCACTGACTTCTGATCCCATCTGGACAGGGACATCCAATCAGCCCAGTCCATGTCATGTGTCTGCATCATGTGCTGGGAGAGGTCGGAATTAAGTGTGTGGCCATTGTGGCTTTCACTTTTTTAAAAGATTTTATTTATTATTTTGGCTTTTATAGTGGGAGGCATCTTCTGCCTCCCCCCAGACTCATGTCAGGGAAAATCTCCCCAAGCTGGGCATACAGAAAACCCAACAGATGTCTGCACGGGAAACAAAAATGCATAGACAGTGGTCCCTGTCCTTGAGACACTCCCAGACATGCAGGAGTCAGTTATGTGGGAAGATAATCATGATAGGAAGTGATGGAGGCCACAGTGGAGGTGGTCAGCAGCCAGGGGCTGGGCGGGCAGGAAAACACCAATAACATGCCCCAGCCCATGGCAGACAGTCTAAGATGTCCCCATGTGCTCCAGGCCACCTAGATGGTGGAGTCTGATGACTGGTTGGGGCTGTGTGTCACACGGTGCCAGACATTGTGTGACACAGACACACCCACTGGGCAGAATTTGAGTCTCTAGAAATGATGCACCTTTTCTCGCTCACAGAAATAATGAACTTGCTTGGCCTAAAAAGCTGCTTCCTGGTTAACGGAGCTTCCCTTTCGCTATCTCGTCATGCCCTACAAGCATTTTGCAATGTCCTTGAATTACCTCTTGTCCCTGTTGGGACCTCAGTGCTGTATCTGGATTGGAGAAAGGCTCTTGGGATAGGCAGACCAGAGTCGGGACAAGAAAGAGGAAGGTGTATCTGCTGCCTTGTGGGCTTCTGCTCTGTGGCACCAGATTCCTACTCTCTACCCCATATCCTTCTGGGTTACCTGCTCTGTGTCTTTGCCCATCCCGTCCTTGCATCACCATCACTGTCTTTGCCATCAGCACCACTACCTGCCTCTGTCTCGGCTGGGCCCCCACCTCCAGAGGGAGCCCAGATCCAGCCTTTCAGCCCTGCTCTGTCCCTCTTGGACTCAGTCATCTGGGTTCTCTAAGAACCAGACATAGCAACCCTCTACCCCCCAGCCCCCCACGCTGACCTTCCAGTAGCCCCAGCGCAGGGGGTCCAAAATCAGCACCTTGTCCTGTGGAGTTGCCACAGGTGGGTGAGGGCTGGTGGGCGGCTCCCTCTTACCAGGTCCTGCAGCCCCCCCCCCCCCCCGACCCCAGCCTGCCCGCCTACCCCCTTCTTCCTATTTGTGGCGACTTCAAGTGTAACACCTTCCTGTCATCTCTCACACTCCCTGGGGCCCCAGCCGCAGTGGCTGCCCGCCTGCCCACTTCCTTGCATCCCCCAGAGGGAACCTGTGCAGAACTAGGTGATGAGCCTCGTGCAGGCGGGTGACAAGCCTCTGCTGGGCAGGGCTGGGAGGAGTCGGAGAGGAGAAAAAGGAGCCTGGGTTTTGGAAGGCTGAGAGACCCGAGGCAATGCGCTAGGGTCCCGGGTGCCCTGGAGAAGAGACGTGCCACTCCTGAGAATGGGAAGGAACCTTGGATCCCTTGTTGAGCTGAAGTGGTCCCTGTGCTGTGTGGCCTGCAGTGAGAGAAGGTGGAGAAGGGGGGCGCTGGCTGAGTCGGCAGCAGAGGAATCGGCCCATTATCCTGTCAGGCCAGTCAGGGGACCCAGAAGGTTCTTGGCCTACTCCCTCAGACTCTTCCTGCTGAGGGAGCTGAGCCTGGGCAGCCTGGGTGGCAGGGCCCTAAGGGTTCCTCAGCTGCCCAGAAAAGTCGTGTGGATGATCGAGGGGGCAGGGGCACCCGCTGGTGGGGAGGCTGTGGTTGGCAGAGTCACGGAGGCAGAAGCCTTTCCCAGCATGGAAGGGAGCAGCTTCTCAATTTTGGTATTCTCCAGGAAATCTGGAATATTCCTTCAGGTCTCTGAGTTCGTTTAGCAGTAACCTCCATGAGGATCTTCCTTTCGATCCTCCTCTTCCCTAGGGACCGAGGATAAGGCCAGATCTTCTCCTCACCTCTGAGTGTCTCATTCAGTCTTCTTCCGGCGCCGACCAAGAAAGCTGTCACTGGCCTCTACGTGTCAGTACGAGTCCTTACAACCTGTCCACCCCTCGTGTTTTGCAGGCAGGGAAGCAGAGGCCAGGAGGGGCAGCAACTGGCTCAAGTCACATGATGGCTTGGTGGAAGGGCCAGCTCTAGAAGCCAGGCTCCTCTTTGGAGGTCTTTCCTGCTCACCGGGGACTGACCTGTCTTCCCAGGTAGTGAGGGCATGAAGGGGGAACCTGCTCCAGACTTGCATTGTTGCCACAAGGCTCAGCCTCTAGGGCAGACAGGGGGCTCCCTGTCCTCCAGCCTGGACTTCCAGCTCTGCCAAAGCGACCAGGTAAGGAGGGATCCCAGCCCCCTCTTTGAGGTCAGCCTGATTATGGAAGGGAGAGGATGTCAGGATGAAGTGGGGAAAAAACTGAAGGAACCAGATTCCCATTGTTCCCTGGTCCTGGGCATCCCTACCCGACCCAGCACATCGTGGCAATGGGCCCTTGAGGTGCCAGAGGTCCTCTCACAGGCCGCAGGGGCTGGACTCCTCCTGTGGGGCATGATAAGGGATGGGGCCTGTGGGATGCTTGGCTTAGCATGTGGTTTTAGCAGAAGGGGAACCCAGGGCCACCCTGGGGGCTTTCAGTCTTTGATGATGATTTTCTCCAAGTTCATGTTGGCTCCATTCAAAGCACAGTTGATGGTCTGAGACCCAGTGGGGCCAGGGTGGTCAGGAAGGGAGGGTGGGAGAGAGCACATGGCTAGTGAGGGGTTCTAGAAGGGAGGAGGAGGGCAATCCTGAGATGGGCACGAAAGTCCCTGAGGAAAGACATTTTCAGCTGAAGGCTAGGGAAGCCATTTGAGTGACAGACGTGGTGGAGGGCAGCTCTTAGCTTTTCTTCTCCTTTCGGAAATCAAACGAGAGCTGGAACCACCCCGGGGACACAGGTGCCCCAGCCCCACACCCCGAAGCCCTTTGCCTCCTGCCCTGCAGGTCTTCTCAGCTTGCAGGCCACTCTCTGACACAGTGGACGCCCGTGGCTCATCCTGGGCCAGCTGGTTGCGCCCCTTGCCACTGGCACCAGCCCCCCAGGGTCTGGACCTGTACCTGTGGACCCTGCGGCTGACACCACTGAGCACAGCCCCGCAGAGTCTCAGAAGTGACGTCTTGAGCACAAGTAAGCCCAGGGCAGAGGGCTGCACGTGGCTGGAGGCGGGAGGTGGGAGGCGGGAGACGGGAGAGGACTCCTAGGTTCCAGGGCAGGAAAGGGAGGGGACCCAGTGTCACCAATGAGGACAGAGCCTCAGGCACGCTTTTCTTCCACATTTTGGCCTGGAGTCCTAGCCTTGGTGGGGGGTGGTTTCAGGGCGACACCTGAGCCACAGGCGGGGGACAGGGACTTTCTCAGGCAGGGAAATCTGGAGTACGTGTAGCCAAAGTCCCAGGCATTGACGATGGCGCTTTGTTGGCCTAGAATGTGTGAGCGACAGGGGTCCTTATTATAGGACAGGAGCGCGGACTGGGAGCCGGCGAGCGGAGGTGGAGTCCCAGTTCTGCCCTTTCTGGCTCTGTGACTTCGGCCACATCGCTGAGGCCAGTTGCTTCTTGCGGGAGTGCGGGAGCTGTTCTAGATTTGTTGCACTGTAATGCACCTTTTCATTGCATACTTGTGACCTCGGGAGGGTGGGAACCATGCGACCACATTCCTCATTTCCCCAGCACTGAGCGCGGAGTTCAGCGAGGTTGGCTGAGTGAATAAACGAGGATCCAAGCAGACAGTCTATTTTGTGGCATTTTTTTTTTTAAGTATTTCATTTGATGTCCCTCCTAGCTTATCTCCCTTCTCCCTGGCTGTTGCATCTCCGTCTCCCTTGCTAGCTCCTCTCTACTTAACCTCCTAAAAATCCCATGCTCCTGAACTCAGTCCAGAGCCTTCTTTCCTCCCCTCCCCTGCTCTGGTCTCCTCTCTCCTCTTCTTTCCCTCCTCTCCTCTCTAGTCCCCCTTCCTGGAGAGTAGTATGGTCTGATAGAAAGAACTTCCTGCAATCAGGGACACTCGTCTATTCTTGTGCTCTTTGCTACCATACCTCCTGAGCCTTTTAAACACTGCTAATGTGAGTGAGGAGCTGAGTTTTTGATTGTACTTATTTTAATTAATTGAAATGATGTCACATGTGTCAAGCAACTACCCATTTTGGACACAGCAGATCTAGCTGACCCTTCGGTGGTCTCATCAGGCAGGGTCGCAGGCACCCAGACGTTAAGTCTTCAGCTTGGACCTCTCTTTTCAAATCTAAACCAGCCAACCAACCAACCAAACTCCAAACCGATTCATCCAGCTGCCTACTTAACTTTTCCACCTGGATGTCTAATAAGCTTCTCAAATCATTTTCTCTCCCTTAAACGGTTGAGCGCTGCATAAACACTAGCTTTTGTCGGCAAGTGCAGACCAGGGAGGCTCCGAGAGGGGGAACTTCTGTCCGAGTCATCCTGCAGGCTGGCAGGCCAGAGTGGTCCCCCACCCCGAGCTAGCTAGTGGGCCGGATAGATGGGGAGCAGAACTTTCCACCAGGCTGCTGGGCCTTGACCGTCTTTCTTTTCCTGCTCAGAGCACCAGCCACCAGGGCCGCAGGCCGGCTCCACTGATGATGAGAAACTCACGGCTAAGTACCCTGCGAGCAAGGACAAGAGGGGAGGCCAGCAGGAGAGAGCTGGCGAGGGGGCCCTCTGCCCATCCCTCTCGCCTCACACCAGCTCTTCCCCAGTCCTCTGGCAGAACAGGAAGAGCCCTAGGCCTTTGGCCGTCTGCTCCTGCCCGCTGCCTACTCCCATCTCGGAAGAACTCCCATTCTGCTTCTACCCCTTCTATCCCAGGTATCCACTTCTTCCTCCACCTCACCTGTTCACCTATGGGGCCCTACCTTCTGTCCAATGTCCCCCCATCTTCATGCTGCCCCCAGATCCCTCCTATGCCACCAGCTTGCCGATGAGTGTCAATGAGGCTGGGCACCCCGCTGCCCAGAAAGAGACCCTATATCCTTACCCAGGGGCCTCCCAAGCCTCTGGCCAAAGCCAACCTTCTCCGGCCTGGGATCGAGGTCCTGGAACTGCCAGGACTCTCTCCCCCGGGCCAAGGCTCGTGGGCAGGGCAGCTCCAGCAAGGCGGGCACCCACAGGCTCCCGGCCAGGCACCACAGCTCTGCCTTACCCGCTGAAGAAAGAGAACGGCAAAATCCTGTACGAGTGCAACGTGTGCAGCAAGAACTTCGGGCAGCTCTCCAACCTCAAGGTATCCGCCTCCTGGGCTCTGCTGCTCCCCTCAGCATCCTTCCATGGCCCCCTCCTATCCTGCTTCCAGAATCAAGGACCTGAAAGCTGGAGCAACTTCTGGGCAGCCCCCCAGGCTGTGTGCTGGGATGGTTCACTGGACCCCTCACTGTCATGTTTGCAGAAAGGGGATACAGGACAGGATGGCCACCAAAGTCCTCTCCACCCTAAGACACTGTCTTTGAGAGCATCTCATTTCAGTCAATAAAGGGGGAAACTGAAGGAAAGGTTTGTCCGAGGTCACTTGGCCTTCAGGGTGAGGTTAGGCCTTGATATTAGCCTCTCAAGGTCTAGTGCAAACCCCTTTCCTGAACAACTATCTTTTTGGATCTCCCGTTAAGCCTCCTCCTGCTTCTTTGTTTGAAGGTCCAGTGGGGGAGTGGGTAGATTTTAGTGAGTCTAGAGCATGGATCTGATGACCTGACAACCAGCCTTTTGCACCCTACAAAGCAGCGTGTCGCTGTGGGCGTTGTCATCCACATCGCCCGAGTGGGGGGCACCAAGGCCCTTGTCTGTGTGTCAGCAGAGACGGGGCTCTCTGCACGTGCTGGCCACACTGAAGTTGACAAACGGCCCCTGGCGGTCCTCCAGGGTGTGAGTTCTTAAGCTTTAATGAGATTCAAATCTGGAGAGCTGGGAAACATGCAGATCCTGGGACCCAGCCCTAGAGATTTTGGATTCATCTAGTCTGGGGCAGGGCCTCAGAATCTGCATTTACCACACGCTCCCAGATGGTGCTGATGCTGCTGGTCTGTGGATCACACTTTTTTTTTCTACGATTATTTGCTTTAGGGGGCATCTGGGTAGCTCAGTTGGTTAAGCATCTGCCTTCGGCTCAGGTCATGATCCTGGGGTCCTGGGATCAAACCCAGCTTGGGGGGTGGGGTTCCCTGCTCAGCAGGGAGTCTGCTTCTCCAACTCCCTCTGTCTCTTCCCTCTGCTCCTGCTCGCTCTCTCTCTAATAAATAAATACATGTTTTTTGGGGGGGGACGCCTGGGTGGCTCAGTGGGTTAAAGCCTCTGCCTTCAGCTCAGGTCATGATCCCAGGGTCCTGGGATCCAGCCCTGCATCGGGCTCTCTGCTCGGCAGGGAGCCTGCTTCCTCCTCTCTCTCTGCCTGCCTCTCTGCCTAGTTGTGATTTCTCTCTGTCAAATAAATAAAATATTTAAAAAAATACATGTTTTTAATTAATCGATTAATTTAAAAGATTTTATTTGACAGAGACACAGTGAGAAAGAGAACACAAGCAGGGGGAGTGGGAGAGGGAGGAGCAGGCTTCCTGCTGAGCAGGCAGCCCAATGTGGGGCTTGATCCCAGAACCCTGGGATCGCAACCTAAGCTGAAGGCAGATGCTCAATGACTGAGCCACCCAGGCACCCCTAAATAAATGTTTTTTAAAAAGATTATTTGAGAGAGAGAAAGAGAGAGACCAGGGGGAAGGGTCAGAGAGAGATAGAGAGTCCAGGCAGACTCTGTGCTAAGCATGGAGTCCAATGAAGGGCTTGATCTCACGACCTTGAGACCACGACCTGAGCTGAAGCCAAGAGTTGGTTGCTTAACTGACTGAGCCATCCAGGCGCCCCTGTGGACCACACTTTGAGCAGCGCTGCTCAGGGTAGATACACGTGGGCTATCCCTCACCTAGCCTTCTGATCACTGTCCCCTCCCAGCCCATAGGGCACCAGAAAGAGTGAGGGCATCCTGAAAAATGGAAGAGAGGCCATGAAGGCAGTGATAGGGTAGCAAGGGCTCTGAGAAATCTTGATGCCAAATAGGGGTCCTGTGCGGATATGGGGAGAGATTTAGACAGGACCTGCTGGAGGCTTCCGGGCAGTTGGCAGCCTTTCTCCCACACCTGGCTCAGGTCCATCTGCGTGTGCACAGTGGGGAGCGCCCTTTCCAATGTGGCCTGTGCCAGAAGAGCTTCACCCAACTCGCCCACCTGCAGAAGCACCACTTGGTGCATACGGGGGAGCGGCCCCATGAATGCCTGGTGAGACCCTCCTTCCCCTTCCCTGTACTCCTGCAGGCTGGTGAGTAGTTCCAGGCTCTTGGACGGGTGGCCCCTGTAGCCTCCTCTCCCCAGTGCTCCCGAGCAAGTGGAAACAGGACTGGAGGCAAGGGTGGAGGCAGGGAGGGAGGCGGAGGGAGGTGACAATGACCCCTGTCAGCCTGGAAGGGCCAGATTGTGAACCTGGAGGTCCCTCCCTAGGCCTGGAGCGAGGACCAGAGAGATGTGTGTCTAAGGGAGGAGGATAATAATGCTGGGAGGTCCCAGGGAGTGGATACCCGTAACCTACTTCCCAGGGTTGCTGGAGAAGTAGAAGGCCTGGTGCCTGCGAAGTATGCAAACAGTACAGATAACAGCAGCTGGGGGTTAGCTCCTTCTCCCTCTGAGTCCTGATACATCCCGTGCGAGGTCAGAACAGCAGGAATTCTTTCCCCAGGCAAGAAAGAAGCATCGTGGTTCTAAGTGTGGGCTACTTGGGTACAGATCCCAGCTCTCCCTCCAGCTTGTGTGACCTTTGGCGAGTGGCTCTCCTCCTCTGAGCCGCTGCTTTCTCACTGTATTAGAAGAGTTACACTAGGACTGAGTCATGCTTCTCCAGGGTCCCGGGGAAGACTCTGTGAGACCAATTCCTGGCATGTGGCAGCTCCCAGTAAATGTTAATGATGCCCACAAAGGCTGTAGGCCCGTGCTTAAGGGTCCTGTGTGATGATCTCATTCGGTCCATCATACCTATGAGGTTGGGTGTTAACAGTCACATGTTACCAATAAGGAGAACAAGGCTCATACAGGAGATGCCACCTATGCGAGGTCACACAGGGAGTAAGAATCAGGATACTAACCCAGGTCTGCCTGGCTCCAATGTGCCAGACACTGTGCGTCCCAGGAGAAATCATGGGGGGGGGGGCGCATTTGGGCAGGCACACGGAGGTGGTGGTGGTGGTGTAGGAGAGGGGTGTCCAGGGTGGGGAGTGGGAGCAGAGATCTGGAGCCAGCCACATGGGCAGAGCTGACACCTGTGCCCATTCCCAGCAGATGTGCCACAAACGCTTCAGCAACTCTAGCAACCTCAAGACCCACCTGCGCCTGCACTCGGGGGCCCGGCCCTTCCGGTGCAGTGTCTGTCCCCGGCGCTTCACCCAGCACGTCCACCTGAAGCTGCACCACCGCCTGCACGTGCCACAGCCTCCCCGCCTAGCTCACGCCCACCTGTCCCTGGCGTCTCTTGCCTGCCTTGCCCGATGGCACTAGGAAGCCCTAGATCTCGTGGCGCTGCCATCAGAGAGGCAGACGGCCTGGGATCTGGAAAAGGTCAAGGCGTCCTTGGCATCTGGGGGAAAATGGGGGCAGCCAGCCTGAGCCCTGGTGCCAGGACTGCTCTGGGGAGGGGGGCAGGAGCAGAGCAATTAAAAGATTTTCTTTGCGACAAGTTGAGGCCTCCGGGACTTCATCGGGGGCGGAGGGGGAAGCCCACTGTGTATCTGTCAGATTCCACACCTCGCCTGGAAGCAGGTCAGGAAACGCAACCAGAGAGAGCCTGTGATGCCCGCTCATGGGGTGGGCGCTGGCAGCCATCCACATCCGGCTGGATTTGGTTCCTGCTCCCTGACCTGGTCCTGGCCTTCCCATCTCAGCTTGCCAGCGGGTGGTCCAGCCTTCTGGGACTCAGCATGGTACAGACTGTGCTGCCAAACACTAGGCACATTGCTCTCTTTCCTGAACAAGGGTTCCAGCACCTGCCCAGATGTACGTCTGCTGCTTCCCATCACTTTCCTCTCAGTTCCTAGGAAGCCCGTGTGCCTGCTTCGCTGGTACTCCCTGCCATGGTCCGGTGGGGTGTGCTTCTCCCTCTGAACATGCCAGGATCTAAGTCCCCAATCACCGTGGGGGTGGCGGGGCAGGAACACAAGGAGGTCAGCGTCCGTTCATAACCTTTCCAGCAAGGGGCTTCGTTTGCGCCCCCGTGGGTATGAGAGCTGCTTCCCCGCAGGGGACTGAGTGATCTTCACGCTCAGTCTTTCGCCCTCCAGGTGCGCGCGAGAGAACGTTCAGGAGCCCACCGCGTCCAGGCAACCGCAGGGTCGGCTTCGGCCTCCTCCGCCCAGTAATTGAGGTCACGGAGTAAAGCCCACCAGGTCACCAGGGCAAGGCCCCACCCACTCGACAAGACCTTGCCCCCTCTGGTCTTGACCCCGCCCCTGCGTTCTAGCCCCTCCTCCTAGGGGGGTAGGGAGAGACCCCCGGTTCAGCGCCGCCTCGCGGCCCCCGCTGGCCCGGGGCTCCTCCTTCCCGCCCACCTCGTGCAAGGCCACCGTGGGGGCCGCCGGCACGCGGTGTGCCCCTGGAGCCTCCCGAGGCCTAAAGAAGTAGCGCAGTCCATGCGGAGAGCACGGCAAGAGCGGGGAGAAGTGGGGCTCAGGCTGTGCGACCCCTGCAGAACACACCCCATGTCCTGGGGCAAGGGCAGCCTCGGGGTCAGTCCCCCGCCCGAACGGACTGCGGGCGGGGCCGCTGTTTGTTCAAGTGGGAGGGCCGGAGAAGGCGTTTCTCTGCGGAGGAGCGGAGAGGAGCGGATCCGGGTGGCCCCCGTGGTCCCGGAGCGCTGTGGTGCCCGGGAGCACAGGGCCTTGCCCTTGCCATGGCCGAGCCGCACGCGGGGCTGGGGGCGCGCCTGGCCCGCGGTTTGGCCAGGCTAGGGCTGCGGAGGGAGCGCCGGGGGAAGAGGACCCCGGAGGAGGCCAGAGCTCGGGATAGGTGAGGGGGATGGAGGAGGTCTGCAGGGGCACCCCTGGGCTCTAGGGGTGTCCGCGCGCGCGCGCGCGCGTGTGTGTGTTAGAGGGTAGTGAATGTTCAAATAAGCGTGTATGAGTGTCTGAGAGCATAAAAATACACGTGACAGGGTACTACGATTTTGGATATATGACTGTGAATATGGTTTTTAGAAACAACCCGCGCTCTTTTGAAACTTTAAAACAACTTTTGCAATTCCTGAAGTCAGGCGGCGGCGGGGGGATGACTTCCTCTCCGGAGACAGTTTAAAGGCAAACGTAGGCGCCCCCCTGCCGCTATGGACTTTGTCACATCCCAGGCCAGCTTCCCTCTGGTCTTCATTCCCTTGGTCATGAACGTGACAGGCCCCTGAGGTGCCGCAGACCGCGCTGCGTTTGCCCTTAGATGGGACGATTTCCCCTGTCGCCCCAGACTGTAGTGACAATAAACCTTTCTTTGCCACTTGCTTCATGCCTTACCTGGATTATCTCATTTAATCCTCACAGCAGCGCTATGAAGCAAGTAGTTCGTGTGATTCAGATGTGGAAATGGAGGTTCGGAGAGGTGAAGTCACCTGCCGAGTCACACAGCTGGGAGGAGGTGGGGCTAGGTTATGAGCTTAAGCAGTCTGACTCCAGAGCCCATATCCTGCAGCCCTGGGCTGCTCTGTTGCCCGGAGAGATTCCAGGACTGCAAGCTGGCGGTGGGGGGCGGGGCAGAGCTCCGTCCTAACCCCAGCTGCCACTGGCCTGGTCGCCTTGAACGTACTCTCTGAGCCCATTTGCTGGTAGCCACGATCGGAGTGGAAGGAAAAAGGCTCCGTTTGGCAAAGCTGAATGGCCGGGAGGGGGACAGTGAAGAGGACCCCAGTGGCTCACAGGCCCCGTATCGGAAAAGAGCATGGAATGTGCTCGCATGGAATGTGCTCGCAGGCACTGGGGTGTTGTGTCTCTAGGTAGTTACCAGGCAATTTGTTCTGATCTTATCATGACACGGCTGTCTTTAGCAGCTGTGGGAGGGGTGGGGTACCTGAGCACCAGGCGCAGAGGGAGAGGAGGGGTTTGTGCTGTTCTCTCACCCCAAAGAGAAAGGGGGAGGGGAGGGCCTAGCCACCCTGGAAAGCCTGGAAGCCTGGGTGCCCCAGGGGGTACCCACACTCTGCCACTGCCCTGCCCACCCCAGCAGGGAGACACGCCCTCTCCCATTACTTGGTCTGGCAAGAACCTGCCCTATAGGGCCCAGGTAGCATGGCCCCTCCCTTTCCGCCCTTGAGAGGAGGCAGGGTTGGCCTGCTGGTGAGTCAGGGGTTGGGAGGACAGGGGAGGGACTGCGCATGCTCAGGGGCCAGCCTGCTGATACAGCCCATGCGTGCGCCTTTGGACGCAGTTCTCACCACATATGGAAATGGGACTCCAGCACTAAGGAACAGGCCTCTCTGATCCCTGCTGATTGCCCGGGATTCGGGGCGGGGTGCACGGGGGAGATGGTCAAGGCACTTCCCCATCTTGCCCCCATTAGTGCCACGATGTCCAACCAGCCTTTGGAATGGGATGGTCCTAGTGTCCTAACTCCAAGGCTCACCAGCTGTGTGACTCCAGGCAAGTCACTTCATCTTTCTGGGCCTCAGTTTCCTTATCTGAAAAACAGGGGCATAATATCCACCTTCTAGGATTATCGTGAGGCTCAAAGGAGATCAAGTGAGCACCATATCTAAGGTTAAGCCTGGCCCCCGGAATGCCTCAGTGCATGGCAAGCTTTTGAACTACGGAGACGCTGTCCTTTTTCTATATTCTGATTCTACTATAGACCTAGTCCCCACTCTTGTCCCAGGCTCATCTGTCTGTCCTCTCATTTGGGGAGTAGACAGCTGGGGAAGGGAGCAGAGGGGAGGCTGCTGTGTAGACCTTGCCCCACTCCTAAGGTTTCAGAAGCTCAGCCTGCCTATGTGTCCTGAGAAAAGGAGGGGAGGGCCCCAGGGTCCAGTCTGAGCGTGGGAGTGGGGAAGGCTACTTCACTCCCTTTCCTGTGCTTCCTTCCTAGGCCCTGGGGTGGCCGGAGCTGCCCTGACCTGGCCCAGGACCTGGCCAGCACCAGCAATGTCAGCCTCAAGGTAAGAGAGAATCCCAAGAGGTGGGAAGGGAGTGGGGTTAGAAGCTCTGGGAGGGGCCGGGCTGGCCCTGAGAACCCCGACTTACAAGTCATGCACCTGGAGTTCTCTAATCCTCCCTCTGCCGCTGATTCACTGTGTGACCCTGCGCAGATCACTCCCCGCATCAGTTTCTCTATCTGCAAAATGGGGACAATAATGCCGCTCAGAGTTGTGAGAAAGAAAGTCGTCGATGTAGAACATCCAGCAAGGGGCCTAGATGTTCTGGAAGCCTGAGCTTCCTAATGCTCAGGCCCTCGGGGAAACCTGAAGGGCCAGTACCTGTACCCAGGAGCCCCCTTTCTACACTCCCTCCTTTAGCTTGACCCTGTCTCCTCTCTGGCCTCTTTTCCCCAGTTCCTGGCACGCAACCCCAGGGGCGAAGCTGGGCTGGTGGTTTAACCTTCTGGGCACAGTTCCCCATCTTCAGTGGTCCTGAGGCATGGCTCGAGCAGTGACAGGGTGTCCTCTCTTTGAAGAAGCAGAAGGCCTCCTCGAGGTGGCTCAGCAGCCGTGTGTCTGTGGTCTAGAATACCATTCATAATCACTCACATTTAATTGAGTACTCATTAGGTGCTGGTTACTCTGCGTGGCTTATCTCATTCAGTCTTCATAGCACTCCCAGGAAGCAGGTACTGTTATTATCATACCCATTTTACACACAGGGAAACTAAGCTTGTGGCTAGGAAGTAGCCGAGCTGTGATTTGAGCCTGGATTGCCTGGCTCCAAGCCCTCGCATTAGGTCACGGTGCCCTCCTGTCTCTTGAGGTATTTAGCCCCTGGGGAGCAAGAGGCTGTACCTGTTTTTCAGATGAGTAAATTTAGGTATTTGGGATCAAGGGCCCCTGCTTGGAGGATTTTTGGCCACAGACTTGGCTCCTCTGTTGCCAAGTACACAAGCCTGCTCCCGAGAATTCGTGGTTTGGGGAGCAGCGTCCATATGGGCCCGGGATCGCTGGCCCTCTCCCCTCCCTCCCACGGCTAGGCTGGGCCCCAGGGGAAGATAGTAGGTAGAAGTTAGGTTTGTCTCACTTTCGGGGGAACCCTCTTCCCCAACTCCCTCATGACCCAGGTACATCTCTTTGCCCAGGTGCCTCCTCCCAGGTGTGCTTGGCAATCTCAGGCTGTGAGGGTCCCGGGGGTGGGGGAGGTAGCTACAAGCTCTCTGGAAGTTTGCAGGGGGCCGAGGCCCTAAACACTCATACGGGGCACATCCATGCAGCCTCTAATCCCCAGAGAAGCTGCTGCTAAAGGGCTAGAGGCCTGTGGATGCTCAGGAAAGTGGTGGTTGGCCTGAGAGTGGGGCCGTTACTGAGTTACTTTGGTCAAGTCAGTGTCCTCTCTGGGCCTCACTTCCCTCATATGCAGAATGGGAGGGCGTGAGTGAAATACTGAGCGGCTTCCCAGAGCTCTGCCCTTTTGTCCAGTTCTCGTGCCAAGGAGGGCCGTCCAGGCTGTTGAGGGGTACTGGTAAGAGGTGCTGTCACCAGTCGCCTGCCTCTGCTTTCCCTAGGCCCAGTCCCACAGCTGCTCAGAATGGGACCTTCGGACAGGCAGCCGTGGTTCCTGGCTTTGGAGGAGACGACACAGCTCAGGGGAGCCCCACCAACCCCTGGGGCGCCTGCAGAGGCCAGCCGTGGGCAGTGCCTCTGACCTGGCCAACTGCACCTCCGTGGGACTGGAGAGCCCCTCATGCCCGGCGCCAGCTCCCAGATGTGTGGAGCAAGGGACCCCAGGCTGCATTTGTCTGCAACCCCCGTGCCCTGCCCCAGGGGTTCCTGTGAGGCCCGAGCCACCCGGCAACCTGGGAAACCAGTTGTCCCGCCCAGCACCCTTCCCCACAGGAGAGGGGGCAAAGGGCGAGCCTGTCACACCGGGGCCAGTCCTGCCCGATCCAGCCCAGACCCTACACGAGTGTCCCTCTGCCAGGAGGACCCGCTACCACATCACTATCACCCTCCAGGGCCACAGGCGGGCACCTGGGGAGGAGCGTGGAGAGCCTAAACCTGCCCAACCAGCTCTCCACCCCTGCGGCCCTGAGGAATCCAGGGGCTGGCAGGAGCCTCCCCAGGGGCCCCGCCCCATCACGGGGTGCCTGACAGACCAGCCCCAGGAGCCCCGGCTGAGAGCCCCACCGCATCAGGAGGTCACAGCCCAGCAGCAGGAGCACCAGGCCCGCTGGACGCCCGGCTCCCCACACAGACAGTGAGTAGACGTCAGGCCCCACATGGGGCGATGACGGGAGGCGAAACTGGCCTGGCTGCCCGCTCTTGGGTCTCTGCCTGGTGTCTGGGCTTTTCCAAACCAAGGCCCATTCATTTGGCTCCCCGAGCACGAGCTAACTCTGCCATCTTCTGCCCACTCAGCTCTGCCCTCCTCTCCCTCCCCTCACCCACAGGCTACATCGGGGGAACTGTTGCCGCTCTTCCCTGTCCGCCGGAGGAGAGGGAGAGCTTGTCATGGAGGGGCTTGGGGGAGAGTGACCTTCTCCTCAGCAATACCCACCACAGACCCAGACTAGGAAGAGGTGCCCAGCCAAAGTGCTGGGTGTCCTGGGACCAGCAGCTTAACCTCTCTGGGCCTTGAGTTGTTGAGTAGATTTGGTAGCTGGAGGTGAGGAAGGAGGAGGTGGTCACAGGACGTGCTTTGAACTCCAGGAAGCTGGGCCGCCCAAATAGCAGGGATGCTTGTCATTAATGCCTCAGTCCCAGTGATAATGACCCTACCTGGCTCTGGGGTGGTGACCTCGGGAACAGGCAGAGGGTCGCAATCTTTGGTGTTTATTTGCATTGAAGTGACTCCCCTGGATCTGCCTCTTAGGCCCAAAGGGGGAAGGATGGGTCCCCTAACACTCACTGAGGAGGAGTGATGTCTCTAGGGTCACCAGGAAGGGGCACTGGGGCTCAAATAGGGCTCCGAAAAGTTCCTAATGATGATGGTGGTGGCTGTTATTTATGACTTTTTTTTTTTAAGATTTTATTTATTTATTTGGTGGGAGGGGCACAAGCAGGGGGAGCGGCAGGCAGAGGGAGAAGGAGAAGCAGGCTCCCGCTGACTAGGGACCTCCCCCCCATGCAATACAGGACTCGATCCCAGGACCCCGGGATCACGACTTGAGCCAAAGGCAGCGTGTCACTGAATTGACTGAGTCACTGAATTGACTGAGCCACCCGGATGCCCCATGGCTTGTTTTCTAAGCACAATTCTTACTTTTAAAATTTTATTGTTTTAAAAGATTTATTTATTTGAGAGAGAGAGAGAGAGCATTCTAGCACAAGAGGGAGAGGGAGAGGCTGAAGGAGAGAGAGACTGTCAAGCAGACTTCCTGCAGAGCTTGAACCCATGACCCTGAGATCATGACCTGAGTCAAAACCAAGAGTCAGACGCTTAACCGACTATACCACCCAGGTGTCCCATAAGCATAATTCTTTTAAATCCTCGGAAAGCCCCATGAAGCAGGAGTAATCTTATTGACTGCCCTCACTGCAATAGGGAAACTGTTCTAGGAGGGAAATCACATCACTTGCCCAAAGTCAAGTAGAAAGTGAAGGGGTCGGAACTTGAACCTGGGTGCCTGTGCTCTAACCACTGCTTCCTCCTGCCTCTCCCAGAGGACTTGCTGGCCCTGTGCCGTCCATGCAGGGTTGAGTGGTTACTGTACAGGGTTTTCAGTGACCCCATGGAAGTGGGCTTGGCAGCATCAGAAGCACCCAGGCCCCTGAGCAGAAGTCAGGGTACCTTGTCCTGTGGGAAGGGAAGGGGAGAGGTGGGACCCTGGGTGGCCCAGAGCCCTGCTCGGGTGCCCCAGCTGG
This sequence comes from Meles meles, assembly GCF_922984935.1. Classification (NCBI taxonomy): domain Eukaryota; kingdom Metazoa; phylum Chordata; class Mammalia; order Carnivora; family Mustelidae; genus Meles; species Meles meles. The sequence continues at coordinate 197,637,436 of NC_060066.1, forward strand.
GAGAGAAGGGCTTCAGAGAGAGGGAAGGTGCAAGGAGGAGGCAAGCCTTGGAGAGGAGGAGGAAGAAGCAGCAGGTTTAGCCGAGGGGACTGGGGCTCTCTCTGCCACTCCCTAGCTATTTTGGGACCAGGTAGCTAATGACAGACTCTAGTTGGAGGCTAGGGGCTTGCTTAGAGAAGCAGGAAGCCGACCTGTGGGGATACCATCCTTCTGTGACCCCTTTCTGGGGGAAGCATTCCCTGGGTCAGGACTGGCAGATGTTGGGGTGGGGGCAGGGAGGTGAGTGCACGTCCCTGTGGGACTGTGGGACACGGTCGGGGCTGCGTGCGGGGCTGTGTAAGACGTATATGCATTCATGCGTGGCTGCGTTCGAGTGCAGGCAGATTTCCCGAGCAGGGGGGAGGGCTGTGGGTTGACCATGTGTGTTGTAAACCTGGGCACATGTCACTGTATCTGTGTGTTTCTGTGTGTGTGTGTGTCTGATGCCTGTGTCCACTGTGTGTCTTGAGTGTGTGTAACGCTGTGTGTCTGACCGTGTCTGTCTGTGTAAGCGTGTAGGTCTGGTTTTATGCCCGTGTGACCCGGTGGGTCTGTGCTTGTGTCTGTCTGGGTGTCGGTGTGTGTCTGTGTGACGCAGCATGCGTTTGTGGGCCTGTGGACTGGTTTGGCCTAGTTTGGGGGTGACTCACAGGTAAGCGGGGAGAACCTAGGACTTGTTCGGTTAGACCAGGCTCTTTCCCACACTCCCCCCGCCCCCCGCCTCAGCCTCTCCCTTTCCCGGCCCCACACACCTTGTTTGGAGGTCACAGTCAGCCTGCCAACAGATCCATTTCTGGTCTGGGGCCCTGAAGAAGAGAGGGCTCTGGGGCTGAGGGCTTCTGCTAGCCTCGGAGGCGTCCTGGGCCATGGGGGTGTGTTGTGTCTTCAGAGCAAGGATGAAAGGGGGCGGCTCTGGGCGTTGGAAGAACACGCTAGCGGTCATGACTGTCCAGGGATAGGACAGGTCAGCTGTCAGATGGTGACCTCTGAAGTGTGCAAGCAGAAGCCAATGACCACATGTTTATGGAATGAGTGACTGTCCGGGGTGTTGTTCAGGGGCTGGGCTGGCTTGAGAAACGTGTGGAATTTTGATTGCTGGGAGGTCATTTACAGGATCTGCATCTGATGACCAATGGCTTCCTTTGAAGCTGTTCTCTTGTTGCTTTGCCAAAACCAATGTGGTTCTTGTTTTTATGTCTGGTTCTTTGGACCATGGACTCCTAGAACACTGCCTTTGGGTGAACCAAACCAGGGCCCAGCGCATCACCTAACACAATTAGCCCTGAATGAATGAATGAATCAATCAATCAATCAGTCGATGACTTAGAACCCAGGCTCGGCTACTTAATAGCCTCAGGGGCAGGGAATCTCAGGGAAATCCCAGTTATTATTGCAGAAGTAAAGAGAAAACTCAGTGGGGGGCTCAGTCAGAAGGTGGGAGTTCCAACAAGAAAACTATGGTTCTGTTGGTAGAAAAGGGGCTCCTTAGTGAGGATGGGAGGGGGTCGTGGCCTCAGGCAAAGAGCCCTGATCTAGGGCCTCAGGTGTCTGGTTGTGCCCTGCTCCCAGGAATTCTGGTCTGGGGAAAGGTCTGGGATTCATGTCAGCTCCCTTCCTTCCCCAATATGCCACTCAGACCCTATCATAGCTCCCAAGGTTCCTGGAGTCAAGTCAGGCTTCCCTGGGCCTCAGTCCCTTTCATCTCTGTTCCTCATAAAACCTGAGTCATTGCTAGGGCCACAGAGCGGGATCAAAGTTCTGGGTTCCACTGGCTTCTCAGGAGAGAAGAAGATAGAGATGGGGGAAGGAAGTTGGGGGCAGGGGTGCATTTCTGGCCTTAGCTTCCCTTATAATGGTCTGGGGGCTGCCGGTTGGAGGTAGGCAAGGCCCTGATGGCAGGCTGGCCCTGAGGCTGAGGATGAACAGCCTGACCTCTTGGGTCCTTGGGATCTGATAATAGGGATCTGTCCTGGTCAGCACAGCCTGGAAGTGGGAGTAGGGGCTGGGTGGTCCCTCCAGGACTACTGTGGCCCCCTTTAAAAGTAAATCTCTAAACCACAGAGCTTGGTTTACCAGATACTTACATTAGGGAGTTTAGTATGGTGGTCAAGTGCTTAGGGTTGGGGTTCAAGTCTTGCCTCTGCCACTGTGTGATTCTGGGTAAGTTTCTTAACCTCTCTGAGCCTTCTTTGTCCTCATCTGCAAAATGGGAATGTTTGTTTATAATTGATTCTTTGAGGTATCAAATGCATGGGATTCTTTTGAAGATTCAGAAGGACAATGAATATTAAGCAGTTAGCAAGGTGCTTGGTCCATGAAGCTTGAAGGGGAGAAGTGGCTGGCCCAAGGTCATCCAGTTAGTAAATGATAGGGTCAGGGGAAACTTAGCTTTGCCGGAGACCATAGCCCATCTTTCCTTTCCTCCCTTTATCATGGCCAGGAACAGGGTCAGAACAGTTGCCCGGTTTTCTAGTTTTTGGCTTCCGGAGGACTAGACCCAGGGTTCCTTGAGCAGAGTCACAACCCCACCCATATGCTTTTTTGCTCTCTCCCTTCTCTCTCCTTCCAGGCTCAGGCCTCAGCTTCACCCCTTGAAGGACCCTGGCATTGGGGATCATCTGAAAGTGGGGAGATGGTGGGAAAGCTGGGAGTATCACGCCCATTTTACAGATGAAGAACCAAAGGTCCAAAAAGTCCAGTGGGTTGCCTGGGGTGACCAAGCCTGAGCTTGGCAGGGGTCGTTACTCTGTACTGCCGAGAGCCACCCTCCTTACACCCTGACCCTGTCTCTCTTCTTCCCGGCACCGTCTGCAGGGAGCTGGAGCACAGTGAGCCAAGGACACCTCAAGACAGGTCGCTGGGGCCCGACATGGAGGAGGCAGGTGGGCCCCTGGCTCCGGCTGAGACTCCCGTGGTAAGCACCACGCTGACATGGCGGCGGCCGCCCCCTGCCCACGAAGAAATGAGACACCGTTTTCACAAGGTGTCCCTGGTGTCGGGGGCGCAGACAGAAGCCCCCCGGGAGGAGATGTTGGAGCACAGCCACTGTCGAGAGGAAGTCAATGGCTTTGTGACATGGGAAGAAACGACTACAAATTACCAGGGACCCCGGGATGGGGCCGGCTCCAAGAGCTGTCAGAGCCACGGGCCCATCTTTTCCAAGAAGTACACACTACTCCCCAAGGAGAAAAGGCGAGTGGGAAGGCTGAAGGAGGCCATAGACCAGGGTGATGGTAGCCCCCCCGAGCCCAGGACTGAGCCAACACACCTGGGAGCCATGGCCAGGAACGAGATTTTGGTGCCCCTGCCTGGGCCCCGAGAGCCAAGCCCCCACCCAGGTGTAAGTCTCATCAGCGGGAGCCCCCGGAGCCTCGAAGAACGTCGAGTGACACGCACCGTGCAGACCACCGTGGTGGTGGGAGGGCACACGGAGCGACGGGTGAACAGCTCTGTGACCGTGGGGCCGGTGCTGTCGGGCGAGGCCCTGCCGAGGGGCCGCAAAGTTGTTCGCACTGTGCGGGCAGTGGTGGTGAGCCCCGAGGCTGAGGGCTCACCCAGCCTCAGCCAAGCCCGGGAGCTGCTAAGTAGCCTTGTGCCTGCTGAGCGTAGCCCCCCCGCCAGCCGGCTTCCCAGGCCCACGGCTGTTGTGCCAAGGAGTGCGGGTCTGGGCAGCGCAGGGGGCGCAGGCTTAGGGCAGCTGCCTGAGACAGGGATGGCAGAGCTGAAGGACAAAGCTGCTCTGGTCCCTGTGGGCATCCCAGAGGATGTCCACCCACCTCGGAACCAGGATGTCCCTACAGCTCACCCAGACCAAGACCAGAGCAGAGGCCCTGTTGCCAGAGCCCGCGAGGTCCCAAGGGACCAGGGAGCCTCCAGCCTCCCCCAGCCTCCTCTCCAGATTTCCCAGGGCCATGCACTGTCACCTTCCTCTCCCAGATGCCAGACCCCTACCCCCTCCCTGGACCCAGTCTGCCCCTCGGAGCAGCCCGTGATGCCCACTCACCCCAGGACCCAGCTCACTGTCAACCCCAGGGGACCCCAGGCACTACACTCTATGAAAAGGGAAGGGCTCACGGATCCCTCTGCTGCCCCTATCCTGCCCAAGGTGAAGAGCGAGGTGGCTGTTACAGTCCCTGGACAGGCTCTCGCTCCATCCTCTACAAAAAGGAAGGCTGTCCCCAGCTCAGGAGGGCTTTCTGCTCCCTCCTCCCCACCGAATAAGTTTGTTGAAGACTCTAAAAATGTCCCTAACTTCTCCCTTACCCAGGAGGAGGTAGCGCAGGGCCCTGGGGTCCCTGCCAACCCACCCGTCACCCAGAAAGAGGCTGTGCAGGGTCCTGGTGCTCCTGCTGCCTCACCCCCCAAGCCCGCCCAGGTTGTCCAGGCCCCAGAAGGCAGCCCTAGCACCCAAAAAGAGGCTGTCCACGGTACTAAAGGCAGTCTTGCTTCTTCTCTCAGCAAGGACGAGGCTGTTCGAGGCCTGACTGCTTCCTCTGTCCCATCCCCCCAAAAGGATGAGGTTGTTGAGGGCGCTGAAGGCAGTCCCATCTCATCTCCCACCCAGAAAGAGGTTGTCCAGGATCCCAGTGCTTCTGCTACCCCCTTTTCCACCCAGAAGGTGATTGTCCAGGATGCTGTTCTCCCTGCCCCCTCTTCAGGGGGCGAGGTGTCCCCCAGCCCCGGAGCCCCTCCTGCCCTGGCACTGATGGTAGCAGAGGCCAGCCCGGAGTCCCGGCTTGTCCCTGATTCTACCGAGGGCGAGATGGTCCCAGAGACATCTCTGGAGGAGGAGGTGGCCCTGGCCGCCGACCTAGAGATTTTCCTGGATACGCTGCGGAGCATGGAGCCTCCTGAGATCCTCCGCACTCATCGGCTGCCACGAGCCCCCCGCTCCTCCTATCTGGCCATGTACGCTACGCTGCCCGCCATCGAGGAGGACCAGCCTGGACCGTGGGTGCTGGGACCCAGCCCCCAGGAGGTGCCCACACTAGAAGGGAAAGAGGAGGAAGAAGAGGAGGAGGAAGAACCAGAGAATCCCTACCTGAGCGATGACGAGAAGCTCCAGCGCAGGCAGGAGAAAGCTGGGCCCAGCCCCTCTTGGGACTCTCGCCCTGCAAGGCCCCCCCAGGTCTCTCGTTCTCCTCTGGAGATGATGAAGAAACATGTGGCAGATGCCAGGAGCGCCCCCTCAGCGCTGGGGCCAGACTGGCAAGCAGGGAGCAGGCCCACTTCCCGTCTCGGAGGCAGCCTTCTCTTCGGTGGGCTGGTGGCTACCCCCCAGGAGGGCCCCGCCTCAGAACCACTGGGTACAAAACTATCCGCCCTGCCACCCCACGGGACGCCGGGACTCAGGAAAGTGCCAGGACAGCTGCCCCTGCTCTGCAGCGAAAGGCCACCATCGGAAAAGCCTGCTTGTGCCCGGCCTCCAGAGTTGTGGGTGAGTGAGGCCTTGGATGAGCAAGGTGGTTGGGTTGGTTGGCGCCTGACCTCACCTGGGGCAGGGTTTGGATGGTATCAGGACTGGGACACTGGGAAGAGAGTCTTGAGAAGCCAGAGCCTTGAGTCTGATGTCTAGTTTAGTGTGATCTTATACAAGCCACATCCTTCTGGGCCTCAGTTTCCCTATTCACACAGCAGAAGGCTTGTGCTGTGGAGCTCAAAGGGCTTGGTGGCTCTGATCTCTTGGAAGCTGGGGGAAAGGAGTGATAGGTACCCACACCCCTGGGGTGGGGTAATGAGCTCCCTGGAGGTTGGTGACATCCTCTGGGCCAGTGGAGTGGAGGCCAGTAGGGAACATGTGGGATCCTTGGAATGACAGATTATGGGGAGGCAGTAAGGAGGCCACACCATAAGACTTTTTATCACCTCCCTCCATGCCAGAGCCCAGCATTAAAGACCCAGGGCAAGCTGAACATCAGGCCTGGAAAGGTAAGGGGGGGACGCCATGTGGGGATGGGTGGGGGGAAGGCTGTGGGGGGCAGCAGGAGGCGGGGGTCTGGGGATGGGGCCTGAGGAGTCCCTTTGTGTCCTCTTCAGATGATCTTCTTCTCAGAGCCTGGCTGTCAAGGCAGCCGCAGGGAGGTCTGGGAAGACATTGCCGACACCTCCAGCTGGGCCCATGTGGCCTCCGTAAGGGTAGTTCGAGGCTGGTGAGTGCGGACTGCCAGGGCGAGGCAGGGGGCTGCTTGTGGACCTGGGGGATGCCAGGGCGGTGAGATATGCCTAGGCCAACCTGGCTGAAACCCCCTCAGCCACCCTCCTTTGTGGCTGCATCCTCTCCCTGCCCATGACCCTGGGTCTCTGTGCCCACAGCTGGGTGCTCTACGAAGAGCCCGAGTTCCAGGGCCGGAAGCTGGTCGTGGCTGAAGGAAAGGTGGATTTAGGAGCCCCGGAGTCCGCATGGAGCACCCAAGGCATTGGTTCCCTGAGGCGGGTTGTCCGGGTGAGTGGCTGAGAGTGGACACCAGATGCTGCCCCATCTTCCCCAGGCCCCAGTCCTTGAGGACGGGGACAGTGTCAGGTGTCTGGAGTTGGAATGGCCGGGAGAGCTCACATGGTTGAGGAGCCTAACAGGAGCTCACTGTGGGCTCACCGGTAGAGTCCTGACCTCAGAGCTCCACCTGGGGAAGAAAGGAGTTCTGGAGTGCTTGACCTGCCTTGGAGAGGCGGGGGGGCAGACAGAGGCCAAGCCCCAGCTTGGGAGAGCAGCCTGGGGAAATTGGAGCTGTCTTGGAGAAGGGTCTGGTGAGAGCAACAGAAACGGATGGGAGTGGCTCCAGGGGCCAGCCCACCTGCCCTGGGCCCGGATCTCAGGCCCAAGGTCAGACCCGGGGTGCCACGGATGTTTGTTCATTTGCTCACAGATGCTGGTTAATGTCTGCTGTGTACCAGGCACCGTGCCAGGCAGCGGGTGGGCGGGGGAGACCTGCTCTCTGCCCTGCCGGACTCATGGTCAAGCTAGGGTATGAGGGTGGCATCTAAGGCACGAAAGCCATATAATCAGATTAGGGATTTATAAATATCCCTCTGGCTGTGGGGAGGAGAAATCTGGGACTCAGGAAGACCAGGCAGTCCTGTGATTTCCAGATGAGGGACACCTCTGAATTTGGAGGGAGAAATGTGTGGTTTGAACAGGCCCAGTCAATATTATAGTGCCATATCAGTAAAGTGGGGAGAAAAACAATACAGTTTTTGTTACACAAATGTACAGAGTACTGATATTAAGCTTGACAAAACTGTCTTGGCCCCTAGGGAGACACAGAAGAGAAAGCCCAACCCTAAAAACAGGGCCTATCAGACTTTTTTTTTTTTTTTTTTAAATTAAAGCATGAGCACCTCTAAGACAGAGCTGTTGCAATCCTCCCAGTAAGAGGGCGAGAGCTGACGAGTCTTAACCAGGGCAGAGGCCCAGCTATGCAAAGGAGGGGATGGTTTTGAAAGCCTCTCCAGAAACACACAAATGTTTGTGGACGATTTATTGTGAGCTTCTCACAATAAACTCATCTTCATGTAGGAGGTAACGAGGTAGAAGAGAAAAAAAACGAGAGCTTTGAAGTCGGGTGGACCTGGTTTCATTTCATTCATTCAGCGTGGACTGGGTTCCTTGTGTGTGCCAGGCACGTGGGAGGGGTTGGTTGCAACAGTGAACACACACTCCATGGGTCTGTTCTTTGCTCTGCTACATCCGGGCTGTGTGCCCTCAGGCAGGCCGCCCAACTGCACGGATCCTCACTTTCCTAGCCTGTGAGTGAAGTAAGAGCGCCCGCTGGGAGGGCCGGCTGAGATGGAGTAGGACATGCCCTTTCCATGGTGCCTTGCCCTCAGCAGATGCTTCATAAGCGTTTGCTGAGGGAGCAAGGGAATGAAATGGTCTTAGCAGGAAAGAAACACCCAGGATGCAGAGAGCATCCGCTGCTGCCTGGGATAAGATGCAGGTAGAAGCCAGTTCTGGACTAGAGCAGGAATGGTTTACAAAGGAAGAGTCCAACTTAGACCTCAGGAGATAGCTGTCCATCCTCCTTCTCTCTGGGTTGGATTTTCAGGCTACCCAGAGGCAAGGCGAATGCCATGGCACTTGGCAGGCTCCCGCTGGGAACTTTGGTCACAGGTACCAAAGGTCCAGGGCCAAAGAGAGGGCTTTGGTCTCAGGCGTGTCTGGCCAACCTTGCAGAGAACACCCCAGTCACCCTCCTGGCTTCTGTGGAGATGGCCACGGAGGTCTCCCAGAAGTGCCCTGGGACCCTGGCTGGACAGGCTTGGGGAAGCTTTAGGGACGGGGGGGGGGTCGTCTCTGAGGGGGGCTGTTTACATACCCCTTTCCACCTCTCTCCTTCTGCAGGACTACGTTACCCCAGAGATCATCTTGTACTCTGAGGAGGGTCTCCAAGGGGAGCAGGTGAAGCTAACGGATGCCTTGGAGGACTCCCAGAGCCCGGACGGGTCCCTGCAGGTGGCATCTGCCGCTGTCTCTGCAGGACTGTGAGTCGGGGCAATTCTGGAATCCCTTCCTTTAACATTCATTGTGCTGGGTGCTGGGGACACAGAGCTGATAGGACACAACTCCTTCCCTTGGGCAATGCTTAGTCTACTGGAGGGGACAGACAAGTAAGAAGGCAGTGGTGATCAGAATCCTGGGATGGGGGAGTACAGAAAAGCACCAAACTGGCCTGAAGTCAGAGAAGCCTTCCTGGAGGAAGAGACACCGCAGCTGGGATGAGTGGGCCGCAGGAGAATCTTAGCATAAGGAGAACAGGGCAGGAGGAATTGCCCTTGTTTTGTTCATCACTGTCTCCCTGATGCCTGAAGCAGGGGCTGGCATAGGATAGATGCCCCTAAATATTTGTTAATTGTGTGGGGAAGAGTTTATCTAGCAGAAGGAACAGCACCTGCAAAGGTCCAGAGGCAATAGAACTAAGCCTCAAAAGTTCAGTCTGGCCTAAGAAAGCAGAAGGTGAGGAGATGTGAGGAGTCGGGAAGGGAGACAGATCAAAGGGCCTCTGTGCTGGTGGACTATATTGTGGGGCTAATAGGGAACTACTGGGGGTCCCTAAGCGGGTATGTGTGCAGGAAAGAACTCTCCAGCTGTGTGAAATTAGCCCAGGCCAGAGGAAGGGGGTGGATGGAGTGGCTACTGCAAGAGATTATGGAGGTCTGAATTGTCCTCCTGCATCGTCTTGATGCAGGCCTCTTTCCCTAAACCTTCTTCTCCCCTCTCAACCTTTCCCCCAACACCAATCTGTGTCTCTGGGTATCCGGGGTACAGCTGTCTCTCTACCTCTCCCCCCAGGTGGCTGCTCTACCCCAAGCCCAACTTTGAAGACACTCCCTGCATCCTGGAGCCTGGAAAGTACCCCACCGCAGAGGCGTGGGGTGCCTCGGACCCTACGGTGGGCTCCTTGAAGCCCATGAGATTGGTAAGGGGCACGTGGTCACAAGTTACCTTGCCCTGCAGTTGTGGGGAAGAGGCAGGGCCTGGGGGTGCTCCTGCTGAGAATGGGATCGAGGAGAGGGGGAATTAGCCCAACAGCTGGGGCAGAGGGAAGACAGGGGGTTGGCCATTTTTCCTGGATCTCAGGACCAAGTAAATCCTGGGTTACCCGTCCTCTGTCTTCTTCCTCTACCTCTGGGCTGGTGTCTCAGCTCTGTCTCCTCTGCAGGGCTGCCCAAATGTGGAGAAGCCAGGGGAGCCCAAGGTAAGAGTCTGGGCTGCAGGGTGGAAGACGGCCTTTGGGTGGGATGTGTATATGCGTGTGGCTATCACAGTCTGGACGGGAAGACAGGGGAGGAGAGTGCGGGGGAACAGAAGCTGGGTTTGGGAAGGTGGAATCTTATGGGATCGCTGGGAACTGGCTTTTGATGTAAGAAGCAGGTTAGAGGTCAGAGAAAAGAAACAGGAGTTACCTAAGAGAATGGAGCTCAGTGAGAGTGGGAGGACTTAGCTCTGGGCTAACTAAGGCAGGGCCTCCCTGGCTGGCTGGGTGTGTTTCAGTCCCGGTGGCTCCCCAGCACCCTCACACCACCCCCTTTCCCCCAGGTCGTGGTTTACGAAGCCACAGGCTTTCAGGGCTGGAGCTGGGAAGTGAGCAGAGACATCTACAACCTTCAGCAGCCAGAGGACAGCCAGAGCCCCCACCTGGCCTCTGTGGGGTCCCTGCGGGTTCTTGGGGGCTGGTGAGGACTCAGAACCTTTCCTCCTACTTCACCCTCCCCTCTGGCCTCTACAGTGGGGGAAATGGTCCCCGCTGCGCAGGGGAGGGGGGCAGCTGTCCTACACAGCCATGGGCCTTCCGTGACCAAGTTTGTTTGTCCCTTCACCTTCCCCCAGCTGGGTGGGCTACCAGAAGGCAGGTTTCCGGGGCCACCAGTACCTGCTGGAGGAGGGGGAGTATGCGGATTGGTCACACTGGGGAGGCTATGATGAGGCGCTGACCTCCCTGCGGGTCATCCGGACGGTAAGCAAGAACAATTGGGCCATCTCTCTGCCTGTGGCCACAGCCAGATGCCCCCCACCCTTGTCCCCAGTACAGTCTGTTGAAGGAAGAGTTTGTGCCATCTCTCCCAGTTCTCCAGAGCACCTGGAAGTGTTCCCTGAGGTCTAGCCTCTTGCCTTTCTGCTGTTTTTTCCCAAGCCATACTGATCGCCTCACTCCAAAATCCCCTGGTGGGCTGCGTCCCCGGGGTCTGGGCACTCCCGGGGGTTTCCGTGGGTGGGCAGGAGAGACCTGACTATCTCTGGGGCCCAGGACTTTGGGGACCCGGCCGTGGTGCTGTTTGAGGCCATGGACTTCGAGGGGCATGGAGTGGAAGTGAGAGAGGCATTGCCGGACGTGGAGCTGGCGCGACACGGCCCCCACACGCAGGCCATCCATGTGCTCAGCGGCGTGTGAGTGACCCGGGCTCCGGGAGCGAGGCGGGCCAGGAGGGGTTCCGGCGGAGGAGCCGGCCCCGCCCCGCTGACCCACGCCCCGCCCTCCCCGCAGGTGGGTGGCCTATCAGAAGGTGGGCTTTTCCGGGGAGCAGTACGTGCTGGAGAAGGGCGTGTACCGCAACTGCGAAGACTGGGGCTCCGGCAACAGCTCCCTTGCCTCGCTGCAGCCGGTCCTGCAGGTGCGCGCCAGCCGCGGGGGGAAGGGAGGGCGGGGGCCCTGGGGGCGGGGGCTTGGGTCCTGGGCGGAGCCCACCGCTGGGGGCGGGGCTGGAAGGGGTGGGCCCGGAGCGTGGGGCGGGGTCTCTGGAAAGGGGGAGCTACGGGAGAGCTATGAAAAGGGTCGGGAAACTGAGGCTAGAGGTTGGTGCCCTCCCTAAGTCTCAAAACTTTGGGCCCTCCCTTTAGGTCGGCGAGCACAATCTGCACTTTGTCTCAAAGGTAAGGAGCTGGTGGGGGGGGCCCATCTCCTCTTCTCCATTCTCTCTCTCCCAGTCCATCGCCCTCCATTCTCTCTCTCCCAGTCCATCGCCCTCCATTCTCATCTCTTCGTGTCTCTGCCTGCAGATTCAGCTTTTCTCCGGCCCCGACTTCCTGGGCGACCACATCTCCTTTGAGGATGACCAGGCCTCCCTGCCCGCCTCCTTCCAGGCCCAGTCCTGCCGAGTCCACGGGGGCAGGTGAGGACATGGGGAGAGGGTAGAAGCCGGGCACACTTGCCCAGACCACTTAACTCAGCTTGGAAATCCAGGCTGCAGGAAGGTCTTTCTGTGAAATGATTTTTCCTCCTCGAGATTAGCTATTCTGTCTCGAATCATTCAGTCTTAAAACAAAGCAAAATAAAGTTTTAATGGAAAACATAAAACTTGTATAGATCCCCAATCTTGTTTCATCTATCTCTCTGCCTTTTTTTTTTTTTTTTTTTTTTTAGTGGAACATTTAAAATCCCGACCCAACATAAAATTGCACAGGCAAATACTTAAATATATATCTCTAATAAGAAAGGACCTTCCGCAGGGCATCTGGGTGGCTCAGTGGGTTAAAACCTCTGTCTTCAGCTCAGGTCAGGATCCCAGGGTCCTGGGATCCAGCCCCGTATCAGGCTTTGTGCTCAGCAGGGAGACTGCTCCCCACCCCCCACCTTGTGATCTATGTCTGTCAAATAAATAAATAAATAAAATCTTAAAAAAAAAGAAAGGACCCTCCCCACATAGCCACAATTTATTATCACATCTAATAAAATTAACAGTCGTTTGTTAATATTACCTAATACCCAGTCCATGTTCAGATTCTCCCACTGTCTTAAAAAAATGCCTTTGTGAAATTGCTTTATTTTTCTCAGGATCCAAACAGGGTCCACACACTGCTTTTGGTCGATTTGATCTTTAATTTATAGCCATTCCACTCCTTTATTTTTGTTTTATACCATTTATGTGTTTAAAGAAACCCAATAGGGGGTGCCCGGTTGACTGGGTTGGTTAAGCCACAGACTCTTGGTTTTGGCTCACGTCATGATCTCAGGGTGGTGAGAGAGAGAGAGCCCCGCGAGCCCAGTATCTGGTTCCACGCTGGGGATGGAGCCTGCTTAAGATTCTCTCTCTTTCTCTCCTTCCGCATCCCCCCCTTCTCTAAAAAGAAAAAAAAGAAAGAAAAGAAAAGAAAAGAAAACCAGTAATTTGCCCTGTAAGTTTCCCTTCTTCTGAGTTTGGCTTATTGCTTCCTTCTGGTGCCTTTTTTCCCTTTGTGTCCCACATTTCCTGTAAACTGGTAGGCCTGGAGGCTTGATGAGAGTAAGGGTGTTTTGTTCCGTTGACAAGAAGACTATATAGGTGGTACCCTGTACTTCTTACTGCATTACGTCAGGCAGATGCCTGGTTATCCCACTTTTAATGATATCAAGATCTCTACATTGGGGGTACCTGGGTGGCTCAGTGGGTTAAGCCTCTGCCTTCGGCTCAGGTCATGATCTCAGGGTCCTGGGATCGAGCCCCGCGTCGGGCTCTCTGCTCAGCAGGGAGCCTGCTTCCTCGCTCTCTCTCTCTCTCTTTGCCTGCCTCTCTGCCTACTTGTGATCTCTCTTCTCTGTCAAAATAATATAATCTTTAAAAAAAAAATCCCTACATTGTAAGATTTGCCATGTAAAAAAAATAAGATTTGCTATTTATCTCTCATCTAATGGTTTTAGCATCTACTGATAATAATTGCCTAGACTCACTGTTTCTTTAGAGATTACAAAATGATGATTTTAAGATTTTTGGTATTCCTTCTACATGTGTTAGCTGGAATACATCTATAAAGAGCTTTCCCTTTTCAACTATTTGTTTACCCAAAATCGTTTATACAAAAAGGGCAGTTCTTTGCCAAGGATCAATTTCTCTTGACCAATTTTGAGAATAATTTCTGGATTGGTGCCCTAGCAACCTCCAGAGCTGTCTAGAGAAATATTTTTTTTAAAGTATTGTTATGAACTCATGGATTTATATGTAATTGAAATGCCTCCATCCACTGGAGTTACTAATTCTCTTGTGTGCCCTAATCATTCTGTCTTTGGCAGTTGGGAGCCCCTTCAAATTGTCTGCTTTTGATATGACTCCAGCAGTTTTTTTATAACTTCCTTGTTTTTCTGCTACAATAAGACGCTCCAGGATTATTTTCTACATTTCTGCCTTAAACTTGAAATCAGTTATCTACCAAGGGATTCCAATTCCAATGATATTTAGATGGAACCTGAATGTTTCAAAACTATAATACTAATATTACTACTAATGCTGAAAAGCATTGAATGCTGTTTGAGGTTTCTCTGTGGTTCTTTTTGTCCTCAGGACATTTTTTCACCAACATCCCACTTCAAAATATCATTGTTAAGACATTTGAAATAATACTTCTCGTGTGTGTGGTTACGCCACCAACCATACTGGTATACACTCAGGTTCATTAATTTAACTTAATTTATTTAAATTTTTGGAATACTTTACAGTTTTACTTAGCTGTTTTTTAATTAAATAAAAAATTTACAGTGTCCCTCTCTTAGCTTGGGCTGCTATAACAAAATATCATACTCTGGAAGACTTAAACAACAGGAATTTATTTTCTCACAGTTCTGGAGGCTGGGAAGTTGAGGTCAAGGTGCAGGCCCATTCTCGGCTCCCTGGGGAGGGCTCACTTCCTAGCTAGCAAAGAGCTGATTTGTTCCTGTGTTCCCATGTGGTGGAGAGAGTGGTCCTGTGTCTTCCTCTCCATTTTTTTTTTTTTAAGATTTTATTTATTTATTTGACAGACAGCGATCACAAGTAGGCAGAGAGAGAGGAGGAAGCAGACTCCTCACTGAGCAGAGAGCCTGACGCAGGGCTCCATCCCAGGACGCTGGGATCATGACCCGAGCTGAAGGCAGAGGCTATAACCCACTGAGCCACCCAGGCGCCGCCCCCCACCTTTTAAAAAACATTTTATTTATTTGTTTGACAGAGATCACAAGCAGGGAGAGAGAGAGGAGGAAGCAGGCTCCCTGCTGAGCAGAGAGCCCGATGCTGGCATGCTGGGCTCGATGCTGGGATGCTGGGATGCTGGGCTCGATCCCAGGACCCTGAGATCAAGACCTGAACCAAAGGTGGAGGCTTAATCCATTGAGCCACCCAGGTGCCCCGGATTTTCCTCTTCTTATAGGGACACTATTCCCATCATGAAGCTCACCCTCCTGACCTCATCGGAACGTCCCAAAGGCCATCATATTTGAGGTTAGGGCTTCAACATATGAATTTTGGGGAGGCACATTCAGTGTAGAGCAGTTCCAAAGCAAAGTCCGTCAGTAGGACCTATCCCTGTCTCTGTGATCTTTTCCCCTCCCTCCCTCCTTAGGTAATCTTTTGTTTTTTTCAGTGTTTAGTTAATTCGTCCATTTAAAAAAAAATACAAACAAATATACTCTCATATATAAATTTGCATATAACTATAGAAACCAAACATATTTGTTGCCCTCCCCCCCCATTTTCTTACACAAAAAGAGGTACACTCCAACCTGGCGAATATACTAGAGACCACGGAATTGTACACTTGAAAGAACGAATTTTATGCTATGCGGATCCTATCACAGTTTTTCAAAAGGGAAGCATGCTACAGGCACTGTTCTGCCCTTGTCTGTTTTCCCTTAACAGTGTGGAGATCTCTTCATATCACTTTAAGAGCTCTTCCTCATTCCTTTTTACTGCTGTGTTATTATACTCTATATTCTTAGCGGGTTTTTGTTTTGTTTTATTTTTTGGTGGGCTTTTCGGGGTGCAGAATGGCAGTTTATTAAGGCACGGGGACAGGACCCGTGGGCACAGAGAGCTGCTGATCTACATTCTTAGTTTAATTGACTGTCCCCTCTTGATGGGCCTGTGGGCTGCCTCCCCTCGGCCTCGGCCAACAGCGCTGCATGAAGAATTTTGCGCATGTGCCATCTCGGGTTTTTAAAGGTTTCAAGATTCCAAGAAATGGCATTGCTGAGTGACTGTACGGAGAGCTTTACTTCGTGTTGCCTGATTTTCCTCCCTAGGGGCCGTACGATTTTATCCAGTCATTTCTGAAGTCTTTTTTTTTTTTTTAGATTTTATTTATTTATTTGATAGAGAGAGATCACAAGTAGGCAGAGAGGCAGGCAGAGAGAGAGGAGGAAGCAGGCTCCTGCTGAGCAGAGAGCCCGATGTGGGGCTTGATCCCAGAACCCTGGGACCATGACCTGAGCCGAAAGCAGAGGCTTTAACCCACTGAGCCACCCAGGTGCCCCCCCTTTTTTTTTTTTTAGATTATTTATTTATTTATTTATTTGACAGAGATCACAAGTAGGCAGAGCGGCAGGCAGAGAGAGAGGGAGAAGCAGCCTCCCCGCTGAGCAGAGAGCCCGATGCAGGACTCGATCCCAGAACCCTGAGATCGTGACCTGAGCCGAAGGCAGAGGCTTTAACCCACTGAGCCACCCAGGCGCCCCATCATTTCTGAAGTCTTGACTTCAGTCTCTTGCTGCAGGGCCTGTCCACCCTTGGCTTCCCGTGGGCTTGGGAGCATGGGGGTCACAATCAAATCTTCCTCCACTCTGCTGCATGTCAGAGGGTCTGGCAGGCCAACTACAGGATGGGCCAAGCTCAGATACCTACTCACATCCCCCTGCTTTGCCCCTTCCCCAGCTGGATCCTGTTTGATGAGAAGAACTTTGAGGGTGACCAGCACATTCTCTCCGAGGGCGAGTTCCCCACTCTCACGGCCATGGGCTGCCTAGCCTCCACAGTCCTGGGCTCTCTCCAGAAGGTACCCCTGGTGAGTTACCATGTCCTGGTCCAGGCAACCCCTGAGGCAGCAGGTGCTGCTGGGGGCACGCTGGGTCCTGGGGCTTTTCTCACTGTGGGTGAGGCTGCCGGAGCTTGGAGCCAGTCTTCGTCAGAACCGCCCAGGTCCTCCTGAGCCCCTGGCTTCAAAGGCCAGTTCCCCTCACTAGAGATTTATGGAGGCCCCACCATGACAGGTCCTGGGGACGCTGAAATGAATCAGACCCAATCCTGCCTTCCTGGAACTCACGGCCATACTGACATAAAGATGACATTGCAGAGTGGTGTGTCCAGATATAGAGGTGGTGTGGGGACAGGAGGGAGCAGCACTCGGGTGGGCTGGGGGCAGGGCCTGGAGCGCGGGCTGGGGGTTCTGTGCAGGGAGGCGGACGGAGAGCCGGCTCTGCTGTGTGGGGAGGACGGGCGGGCAGGGACGAGGCAGTAGGGCTGCTTCTCCCGTAAGCAGGAACAAATGATGATGTCCTGGACCAGGGAGGAGATGGAGGGAAGTGGCCCATCCACAGTAAGGAACCGGAGTCTGGAGGACAGGGTGGCCAGCCGTGGCAGCACCGCGGAAGCTGACCGCCGAGCACAGACCGGTTCCAGGCGGCGTTTAACAGGCTTCCCGGGCACTAAGGCACTTAACCCCATGAGGGTCGTTATCTCCCTTCTCCAGATGTGCAGCTGAGGCACAGAGAGGTCATGCGGCTTGCTCCAGGCCACAAAGGTGGTAACAGGCAGAGCTGAGTTCTCCCAGAGGCAGCCCAGCTGCTGAGTCCAAGCTCCGCAAATATACACTGGGCTCTGAAGGCAGGCAGATGTGGTTCTGAAGCCTAAGCTCTAGGGACTTGAGCAAGGGGTTTAATCATCTCCAGACTCAGTTTCCCTTCTATTAAGCAGGGATGATAATACTAGCACCTACCTTAGAGGAATGTCGAAAAGTTGTAAAGAGATCAAGTAAAGCACGTTGCGCAGAATCCGGCCAGTGGTTAAGCCCTAAACACTTGAGAACTGATGTAATTACTGCTGTCATCACTGTTCTTAGAAGTGCCATTCACTGAGATTTGAGGAGTCAGTGGGGGTTCCAGTCTGGCACCTGCTGCATCTGAGAGTCTGCGGGACACCCCGCTGCCAGTGTCTGGGAGTCCAGGGCCCTGCGGGGCGGAGCTCAGGAGGGAAGAGAGCTTGAAATGCGGGTCTGGGGGGCGCCTGGGTGGCTCAGTGGGTTAAAGCCTCTGCCTTTCACTCAGGTCATGATCCCAGGGTCCTGGGATCGAGCCCCGCATTGGGCTCTCTGCTTGGCAGGGAGCCTGCTTCCTCCTCTCTCTCTCTCTGCCTGCCTCTCTCCCTACTTGTGATCTCTGTCTGTCAAATAGATAAAATCTTTAAAAAAAAAAAAAAAAAAAAAGAGAAATGCGGGTCTGGGAATTGGAGTATCCGGAATTGGGGGCCAAGGTGGGGGCGGTTCTCTCTGGGCCTCAGCCCTTCTCCATGCCCCCGCCCCCCCGACCCCAGCACTTTTCAGAGCCCTCCATTTTCCTGTATGGACTGGAGTGCTTCGAGGGGAAGGAGATCGAGCTGGACAGGGAGGTGCGCAGCCTACAAGCCGAGGGCTTCAACAACCACGTGCTGTCCGTGCGGATCAGGGGGGGCGTGTGAGTGTGTTGAGGAGGGCTCAAGGGCGGGGGCTGCCGGGGAGTGAGGACTGGGTTCCTGGCTTCTTGTCCCTTCCCACTTCCCTTCCACTCCCCGCCCCACAGCGAGGAGGGAGGGAATGAGGCAGTGGGAGGAGGGCCTTGGACCCCCCCAGCCTGGATCCTCTAGGACCCACCTTTGTCCTGCAAACCCCAAATCTACTTCCCAGCACCCCTTCCCCACATTTGGGACCCTAATACCAGGCAGAGGAGTCTACAGTGTGAGAGAAAAGGAGGTGGAGAATGTTCTAACATCTGTGCCTCCTCCTCTGTCTGTTTGTCTGTCTCTCTTCCTCTCTGCATCTCCGGCACCTGTGGGGCCCAGCTGGGTGCTGTGTGAGCACAGTGACTTCCGGGGCCGCCAGTGGTTGGTGGGCAGCTGCGAGATCACCAACTGGCTGACGTACAGCGGGACGCAGAGGGTGGGCTCCCTCTACCCCATCAGGCAGGTGGGTAGCGCGTCGGCTCGCGCGCGCCTGTGCCGCTCTGTCGGGCCGTGCGCTTCCCGTGTTGCCCAGACTCAGCCCTGGGGTACTTTTGTCACAATTTTGCCACATTGTTGTGCCTCCTGAACCATTATCTACTCTGTATTTTTCTCTCAACTGACTCACTTTTTGTTTTCACTTTATCCTTCTCCTGAGGAGTGTTATCCATAAAATCATGGGTGTGATGTGTGATGCGTGTGTGTAGGATTTTTCTTTCATTGGCATTATAATAAATGCATTACCGTTGAATTTTTAGCAGTACGTTTATCCACTTAGGACTAAAAATCTCAGGTGCAGAGATTACTTACAAACAAACAGAAAAATCTTAGGAGAGCAATAAAATGGGGATAACACATGTTGTCTTAAGGACTGAAAATAAATAATGTTTGCAAAGCCCTGAGGAGGGTACTCGTGTCGGTAAGCATTCAGCACCCATTAGGTGCGGTTCTTCTGTTAGTGCCGTCACCACAATCCAGGACCCCTGGCTCATCTGTGGCAGAACCCGGTCTGATGCGTGGTGTCCGCCCCACCATGGTTCTTCAGCCCAGTGTGTGTGAGTGCATGTCCGTGTGCCTACCTGCGTCCATCCTGTTAGCAAACACGGGGCGTGGAGGCGGCTGGGGGCAGGGGGCTGTGTGTGTCCGTGTGTTTGTGGCTGCTGCAAACCTCTGCCCAACCACGGGGACCTGGGGCATCTCTGCCAACGTGTCCCCGTGCACGTGGCCGCAGGTGTCTGTGGTCACGGGTGTGCACCGCAGTCGCCCCCCTGATACCCGTGTGTGAGAGAAGAAGGGACTTAGAAGCAGGGCCAAGGAGGGGTTCCGGCAGGGAGGAGGGACTAGAGGGCTGGGGATCCTTGCAGCTCCCCAGCTGAGGGTGTCAGGGGCCCAGCTGGGAGCAGCCATGCTGGGGGGGGGGACCTCTCACTCTTACCTCTTCCTCTGCACCCCCCCCCCCCCAGCGCCGGGTTTATTTTCGCCTCTGGAATGCCGCCCTGAGGGGATTCCTGGCAGTACCAGACCATGTGGAGGACATGAAGGCAGGCCGTGTGGTGGTCTCCGAGCCCCAAGCGGGAGGCAGCTGCGTCTGGTACTATGAGGATGGGCTACTGAAGAACCAGGTACTGGCTGAGGGGCTGGGAAGGGGACCCCAGAGCCCCAGGCCCTCAAAGACTCCTTGTGTGGGGAAGTCCCAGCCAGTGGGGACCTGCCCTTGGGCCAGAGAGACAGAGAGACACACACACCTGCCAGGACCCTGGGTGGGGAGACGGCAGGCTCTGCTCCCCACAGAGACACACACACAACCTGTTAGGACCCTGGGGAGGGGGAGATGGCAGGCTCTGCTCCCCTGGGTGGTTTGGGCTCTTCTCTGGGCCTCTCTTCTCCATCTGCAAAATGAGAGTGTGGAACCAGACACTTCTAAGGGAATTCCCGGCTCTGATATCCTGGGACAGAACTTGGATCCTATTAATAAGGGTAGATTCGCTCCACAAGCATTTCCCAAGCACCTACTATGGGCCAGGGGCCCGGAATAGAAATGACTCATGCCTTCCAGAGCTGACATCATAGTGGGGAGAGACTGAAACCATTTAAATGAGTAAAACATCTCCATACATTGGGGGGCAAGAGGTGCACTAGGGGAGAAGAAATGAAAGGGGGAGAGGGAGTGGCTGTAGCTCTGACAAGAGAGGGCCTTGCTAAGAAGGCAGCATGTGAGGGAGGCAGCTGTGTAGGTGTCCGCAGGAAGCGCTCTCCTGGCAGAGGAAACAGCAGCAGCAAGGCCCTGAGGTGGGAACCTGCCTTGCAACAGGACCAGCCAGCTCACGTCATGGGCTGGAGTGGAGGGAGGGAGGGAAGTAGCAAGAGAGGAGGTCAAAAAGGTTATAGGGGTGTGGGTCTTTGTTGGCTGCTGAAGGAGTTAAGCCTTTTGTTTGAAACGAGAGAGAACCTGTGGCAGGTGCTGTGGTAAGCCCTTCCCACGAATGCCTTGTACGATCCTCAGAGGGCCCTGTGAGGCAGGTCTTGCCATACTCTCCATTTTAGAGGTAAGGAAACTAGAGCACAGAGAAGTTAAGTAACAGGCTGAAAGTCACACAGGCGATAGTAGGTGAAAGCTCGTCTTAGGCCAAGTCTTATGCTTTGGGAGTCAGTCATGAGAGGCTTCCTGGAGGAGCCATTTTTCCAGACCTTTTATGGTTTTTCACATTGAATGCTTGCAATAGCCGGCACGCAGAGATTCCCATCCCCAGGGAACCCAGTGCGCAGAAGGATTAAGAGATTGACCCAGGGTCACAGTCCGTGAGAGCCAGGATTCAAAGCCGGGTGTATGCTAAGGGTGTCGGGTTTGGCGGAGTCACTGATGACCTCCTGGGGCCTCAGGTGGCCCCAACCATGAGCCTGCAGGTGATCGGGCCTCCCAGCACGGGCTCCAAGGCGGTGCTGTGGGCTGAGAGCCGCCTCCCCCGCCAGACGTGGAGCATCAGCGAATCGGGCCATATCTGCAGCCAGATGTTTGAAGGGCGGACCCTAGATGTGAAGGGTAAGGGGGCTGGTATGTGGGAGAAGGCACCTGAGCGGGGGTGGGGGGGTGGGGTGTGCAGCCACTGGGGTCCAAAGAAGCATCTTCCCATATCTCCCTCCTTCTGCCAGGTGGCCGGGGCTACGACCGGGACCACGCGGTGCTGTGGGAGTTGGCCGAGGACCGGGCGTCCCAGATCTGGACCGTCCATGTGCTCTGACACCCCCACCCCATTCCCCAGCCCTGGAGGCTTTCCATGGGATGAAATGTTTTTTGTAGGTTTTTGTTGTTGTTATTGTTGTAACATAAGCTGTTTTCTAATATGCTCCCAGGTATCTTCATCTTTGTGCACCTTGATATTTGTGGCTGGGGTGAGGATTTGTTCACTTGCCTCCTTTCCCACGTGTGTGCCCTACTTCTTTCCTCCCAGCCCTGGTTCCATGGCTCAGGTGTAAAGCCTCCCTCGGCCAGCAGAGGGAGCCCTGGGCCCAGAGGAACTGTGAGTGCGTTTATACCGTCAGTCACCCTAAACCTGACCTCAGAGAACTCACAGGCTACTGGAGGGTTGCAACAGGGAGGGTGATACACTCAGCAACAGGATAAGAAGGGAAGTAGAGGGGTGCACAGAGGAGGAACCGGAACCATTTAAGGGCACAGCGCGGGCTGCTGGGAAGAAGGAATATTCAGCTGGGATGTGGAGGAAGGGAAGGGAACAGCTAGGCTAGGAGGTGTCAGAGGAAAGGTGTTCTGGGATGCAGGTGAGCTAAGACGTGAAGACTTGGAAACTCAGTGCGATGGGGTCTCAGCGGGTCAGGCAGCAGAGCTGAATGGGAGACCCACCCCCAGGGACCTTGCCCACCAGTGTTCCTCTTAATTTCCCCCAACTCCAGTCTCAAGACCCAAACTTTTTCTGGCCTCTCAGTCAAAGAAGCCAGGACAGGGGGTCTGGGTTCTTAACCCAGCCTAGAGAAGGCAGGACATCGAAGAGGAACAGCTCCCTCCATCCCCCAGTCTAGCAGGCACTTCTCAGCCCCTTGGCCAAGGTCCTTTAGGAAGAGACAGAGAAAGAAGGTCAAGGCCCTTGGGGTTTCTCTGGGGCTTCCTTCCCTCCTCACAGCTCCCAGGACCAGCACTGCAGATCCTGGAGGGTAGAAGTGGTTAGAGCAGCTGTGTATCCTTCCTGCCTTCCAGGCCTGGGTTCGGTGAGGAATCCGTGGACGGCCTTCTCTCCATCCTTCTCAGCACCCCTGGTGGGCGAGTGTCCAGTGTCTGGTGAGGGCAGGAGGGCTGTCTCCCAGGAGGCGAGGCTGGGGGCTGAGACCCCAAGAGCCTGCGAGCGGGTGCTTCTCTGAATCTGGCATTCTGAACCCACCCAGGGATTAGGGTAAGGGACTCTCTGAGTCCCTGCTGCTTGGGATGGCCAGGGACAGGATGGGGGTGATCCTCTGGGACCGTCATTCCCAAACACCCAGAGATGGGGGAAGCAAATGCAACTAAAAAGGGTGGCAGATTCGGGGCCATGTCCCTGCCAGGTGAGCCTGAGGGGAGAGGCCTCCGCCCTGGAATTTGGGAGCTGGAACACCGGGGTAGGAGCTCTCCGGTGTTTTCGCTCCTGCTGACGGGGTGAGGGCAGATCCTTGGTGCTGCCGCAAGCCAGGCTCTCAGAGCCCAGCGATGTCCAGTGACCACACACAAGACCCTAGGCCAAATATAGGACAACTTTATTGACCCCCAGCTGGGTGGCGCTTGCCCCTGTGTATCAGTACCTCCCTGTGAGGGTCACTGTCTCCAAGGCACTGCCTCTCAGTTCCCACAGCCTGGTCATCTCTGGCATCAACCCCTCCCGGAGACGTGGTGGCGATGGTGGCGGGGGGAGCATCTCTCTCTTGCTAGTGATGGTGGCCGCTGTCTCGGGGGGCCCGGGGCTAGGGCTGAGGCATGTCACCTCAGCTGACGTAGAAGAGCTGGATGAGGATGTTGGTCAGGAAGAGAAGGACACCGCCACCGCCCAGGCTGCTGAGTGCTGGGGTCGCACTCCTGGGTTTCTTGGTGGTGGTGGTGGTAGCGGCTGTAGTATTGCTTCCCAGGACGTGAGTTTGTATCTGCAAGAGAAGTGAGGGCAAGCTCAGGGGCTTTCGAAGCTCATGTTACTTAGAGACCTAGTTCCCTACCCTGACACAACAGATCTCCGTTCTCTGTCCCCTATGACCACAACTTCTGCCACAAGGTCCTATGGGGACAGGACCTTCCTGCCTTGACAACAGGCAGGTTCAAAAGTGGTCCCTCCTCTGCCTCCCGCAGAACCTTCCTTTCACCTCTGCCAAGCCACCAGCTCCTCCAGCACGTAGGAGACAGGAAACCTGTGGTCTCAGCCCTTGACCTGACTATCCTCTCTGAGCCTGCTTCCTCGTCTCCTGAATGAGCCCATCACAGTCTTGAGGTCGTGTGGGACAGGGCTGGGGAGAAGACACCGGCAAAGTGTGGGCGGGCGAGGAGGTGGGAAGGGAACAGCAAACTGTTCTCAATGCTTGATGAGGCTACAAGTAAAGTTGCCCCTGATGGAGATGAAGCTGTTTCTGATGGTGATCAGGCTGTTCTTAATGCTTGATCCAGCTGTTCTTGATCTAGAACTTGATGCCTCTAGTCTCCTATGCAGACTAGCGCCATGAGGGCACATGGGATGTTGCCAGGGCTGCCTCCTGGAATAGCAGTTGACTTTGAGACTCCAGCTGTTTCTGGAGTGGGAGATTTCTGTCTTCTTTGCACTCCCAGACACACAGGCTTTTTTCCCTGGGGTGATCCCCCACTATCTCCAGGACCAGCTCTGGTGCCACTTGAACCTGTCCTGGCCCCTTCCCAACAGGGCCACTTCCCCCGCTTCCCCAGGGATCAGTGCCATCCTCACTCCCAGCTGTCTTCCCAAGCCTCGACATTCCTATTCCACGTCATCCCGCTGTGTGCCTCGCTGTGCCTGGCACCCTATGAAAACCCTCCCTAAGTAGTCTGCTACCAACCGAAAGGGCTGGAAGGCTGGGACAAGGCCCCCTGAGTCCTTGGTTTACCTGCTGGATCTTCTGTTCCCCCTGGAAGGAGGCTGAGTGCCCAGGAGCCTGCATTTCCTCCCTCCCCTGCTGGGCAGGTCTTGGGGAGTCCTGGGTGGTGGTGTCAGGGGGCTCCGAGGGGCTGTTCTTACCTGAATCAGAACCAGGACACTGATGATAAGTAGGAGGAAGAAGAAGCCCTTCATCTTTGGAGAATCTTGGTGGCTTGGCAGCAGTCCTTTAGAGATGAGCTCAGGCTTGTCTGCAGGCCTCTTGGCTTGCCTACTTTTGAACCCGGAGGCAGAGGAGGCGGGGTAGAAGCAGGAAGAAGGAGGGCCTAGGCTGTGGGGTGGGGTACTTCTACCTTTCCACAGGCCTCATGATTGAGGACAACAGGTCCTAGGTTCTAAGGCCCTCCATAGATGGTAGGTTCTGGATAGGGACTGAGGCACGTGTCAAGATGGGAGGTAAGCAAACCGAGGGAGCATCTGTGGGACAGCAAGCAGGGCCCTAGGCTTGGGGTCCAGAGTGGGAAGTGAATGCTGGTCTAACCACCTCTCAACCCTGAGACCTGGGCTAGCATCTGGCCTCTTTGAATCTTTAACACAAGAGCTGTCAGGGGATTAAAGGCAATAGAATTAGGAAACTTGGAGCAGGGGACCGGAGCTGAAAAGAGGGCTGAGATAGGCTTAGGTTTCAGGGTAAGGATCTAGCTGGCTTCACAGGTTCAGAACAAACATTTGGGGACCATGAAAACTTAGCGTTAGTAGTTCTCTGTAAAATCAAAGGGGATCCTGAGACCTAACTTCTGGGCGAGCCCATTCCCTCCAGACCTCATGTTTCACCTTTCCAGTGAGAAGACTGGAATGGATGATTATTTTAAGGCCTAGAATTTTGTGATTCGGTTATGAAAATAGCAGATGGGTTGTTTGTCCTGCTGACTTTAAAAATGAAACCGTTATTCAATCAGCGAAAATGAGTTTATTTGGGAATAGCAGAGACTTGCAATTCCGGACCAGTAAGGTACCCCAAAACCCAAAGACTAGCCCAAAAGGAGAGAAACCTCATTTAATGGAGAATTCTGGAGGAGGAAGTTGGGAGGAATTGTTTTGACCAGAAGTCTAAAGGAGAGAAGGCGGCAAGTCCACGTGGTGATGATTTCTTATTGGCTGAGCTGGTGGGGTGGTCCGCTTCTTGCAGAAGTTGTAATGAACCGTTTTCCTGTAGGCGTCTGCAACCGACAAATCTTTCTGTAATTGAGGTTGGGCGATATGGCCTGAGAGCTCCCCCTGGTGGCCTCTCCCTCCATTTTCGTGAGGTTTCCTTTTCTTTGCACATTTCCTCCTTTTGATCCAGATCTTTCTCCAAAACTATCCCTGATAAGAGTCCGGTTTTCCTAATTCAGTGGCCTTTTGTCCCGCAGTGCCAGGAGGGGCCTTCCCTGGGTGTTATTTCCCAAATCAGGGTAATTGTGCCGGTAGGAAATTCCCATTTGAGGAAGAAGGAGGGGAAGAAGAACTCTCAGGCACTTCCCGCTTATGGTTTCCATTAATCAAGATCGTAGTATCAGAGACCATCTCCTTGTTGGGTACATCGTTTTAGAAAGGACTGACAGGCAACAAGTACAGAGTCAAAAGTAATATGACGATTCCAAAGATACAGTTTGTGGTTCCAAAACCAGGCTCTGAAAGCAGCCAACTGAAAATATTGGCACTTAAACCAGCATAGGGGAGAAAAGTTCTCCGGGTGGAGAAAAACCCCCAGTGACCTATGCCTCCTGGACATGCCTGTTTAACTCAGTGGTGAACGCAGAATAGTGAATACTGCAAGGGCTCTTTGCAAGAATTCGCTGAGGACATTGGTGAAGATCCAGTGCAGGTATGACCACGGAAGCAAGTCTTTGGTGAGGTTTTTGCAAGA
Source organism: Meles meles (assembly GCF_922984935.1). Lineage (NCBI taxonomy): Eukaryota > Metazoa > Chordata > Mammalia > Carnivora > Mustelidae > Meles > Meles meles. Next base: position 197,663,356 of record NC_060066.1, read on the forward strand.
CAGCAAAACTTCAAATATGTTTTAAAACCGGTATTTTTTTGTTTTTTATTTATTTTTATATATTTTAAAAAAATATTTTATTTATTAATTTGACAGACAGAGATCACAACCAGGCAGAGAGGCAGGCAGAGAGGGAGAGAGGAGGAAGCAGGCTCACCACTGAGCAGAGAGCCCGATGAGGGGCTTGATCCCAGACCCTGGGATCATGACTGAGTCGAAGGCAGAGGCTTTAACCCACTGAGCCACCAGGTGCCCCCAAAATGGTATTTTTTTAAAAGATTTTATTTTATTTATTTGACAGACAGAGATCACAAGTAGGCAGAGAGGCAGGCAGAGAGAAAGGGGGAAGCATGGGGCTGGACCCTGAGATCATGACCTGAGCTGAAGGCAGAGGCTTAACCTACTGAGCCACCCAGGCACCCGTCAAGAATGGTATTCTTAAAAGAATTCTTTGACAAGAAATGCAGTAAACCTGTAAATTCAGAAAATGTGAATGTGGATAAGAATTCAGAGTCTGTTAGTAGTCCACGTGAAAAAGAGAGGCTTCAGTGAATCCTGAACATTCTAACAGGCCCGTGTGGACATCTTGGGAACGCTGTTTGTTGGATGTGCTCTGCTCTGATTCTGGGAAATCTTGATTTTTGGGTCATAAGGTGGTGCTTTCCTGACTTGTGTCATGTGAATCCAAGATTCTAGGCCCAGGAATTTGGCTAGTGACCCCTGAGAGGGGCCTTTCTGGCAAGGTTGAAAAGTCTTTCTGGAGGTTTTATTTCCAATGGACAAAATCTCCAGGTTGCAAGGAGTGGTGTTTAAGATCTTAATCTCCCAAGAGCGCAAGATGAAAAGATTGCTCTACCAAAGCATGGTTATTCTGTTTATTTATTTGTTTGTTTGTTTAGAGAAGGTGGGGGGACGGACAGAGGGAATCTTAAGCAGACTCAGCGGGGCTCAGTCTCACAACCCTGAGATCATGAACTGAACCAAAATCAAGAGTTGGATACTGACTGAGCCACCCAGGCACCCCACCATGGTTATTTTTAAAATTTAATTAAATTAATTTATATTCAATTAATTAACATATAGTATATTATTAGTTTCAGAGGTAGAGTTCAGTGGTTCATCAGTTGCATATAAGACCAAGCACTCATTACATATCAAGCTCTCCTTAATGTCCTTCACCAAGTTACCCTATCCCCCAAGCCCCTACTCCAGCAACCTTCAGTTTGTTTCCTATAAGAGTCTTTCATGGTTTGTCTCCTTCTCTGATTTTGTCTTATTTTATTCTTCCCTCCCTTCCCCATGATCCTCTGTTTTGTTTCTTAAATTCCACATATGAGTGAAATCATATGATAATTGGCTTTCCCTGATCGACTTATTTCACTAGCACAATACCTTCTAGTTCTATCCACATCGTTGCAAATGGTAAGATTTCGGTTTTTTGATGGCAGAGTAATATTCCATTGTATGTAGGTATCACACCTTCTTTATCCATTCATTTTGTCGATGGCCATCGGGGCTTTCCATAGTTTAGCTATTGTTAACATTATTGCTATAAACATCGGGGTGCAAGTGTCCCTTTGGATCACTATTTGTATCTTCTGGGTAAATACCCAGTCGTACAATTCCTGGGTCATAGGGTAGCTCTATTGTCAACTTTTTGAGGAACCTCCATGCTATTTTCCAGAGTGGGTGCACCAGCTTGCATTCCCACCAACAGTGTAGGAGGGTTCCCCCTTCTCTACATCCTCACCAACATCTGTCATTTCCTGACTTCTTGGTTTTAGCTGTTTGACTGGTGTGAGGTGGTACCTCATTGTGGTTTTGATTTGTTTTTCTCTGATGCTGAGTGATATTGAGCATTTTTTCATATTTCTATTGGCCATTTGTATGTCTTCTTTGGAGAAATGTCTGTTCATGTCTTCTGCTCATTTCTTGACTGGGTTATTTGTTTTTTGAGTGTTGAGTTTGATAAGTTCTTTATAGATTTTGGATACTAACCCTTCATTTGATAAGACATTTGCAAATATCTTCTCCCATTCTGTTGGTTGTCTTTTGGTTTTGTCAACTGTTTTCCTTGCTGTTCAGAAGCTTTTTATCTTGAAGTCCCAATAGTTAATTTTTGCTTTTGTTTCCCTTGCCTTTGGAGACGTGTCAAGCAAGAAGTTGCTGCGGCTGAGGTCACAGAGGTTGCTGCTTGTGTTGTCCTCTAGGATTTTGAAGGATTCCTGTCTCACATTTAGGTCTTTTATCCATTTTGAATTTATTTTTGTGTATGGTGTAAGAAAATGACCAGTTTCATTCTTCTGCCTGTGGCAGTCCAATTTTCCCAACACAGTTTGTTGAACAGGCTGTCTTTTTTCCATTGGACATTCTTCCCTGCTTTGTCAAAGATTAGTTGACCATAGAGTTGAGGGTCCATTTTTCTGTTCCACTGATCTATGTGTCTGTTTTTGTGCCAGTACCACCCAGCATGTTTATTTTTAATGGAAGCAATTGCACCTTTACCATATTGAAGTACATCTTCTTTTATTAATTGCGGGTCAAAGGAGGCAGGGACCAAGGTCATTGGACCTACTGTGACTATCTCAAAGGGTGAGAGTCTACAGGTTCTCAAGGAGGTGGATCTGAGATTTAGAAGGAACAGTAGCAATACATCAGGCCAAGGTATTTGGAGGATCTCTACAAATTTGCTAACTGAGTTTTAATAGTGCCACATTCATGGGACGCCTGGGTGGTTCAGTCATTAAGCACCTGCCTTCGGTTCGGGTCATGGTCCCGGGGTCCTGGTATTGAGCCCCACATCAGGCTCGGCAGGGGGCCTGCTTCTCCCTTTCACACTCCCCCTGCTTGTGTTCCCTCTCTTGCTTTGTCTCTCTCTGTCAAATAAATAAAATCTTTTAAAAAAAAATAGTATCATGTTCAGCTGGCCCTGGGGATTGAGGATGGGATGTACAATGAAAGTATTGCAAAACTGACCACACAGCAGACTTGTCAAAGCACCTGTCCAGTAAAATGTGTTCTCCAATCACTGTGATGTTCAAGAGGGGTTCCCTTGGCAGGGATAATCTTTTCTAACAGAATTTTAGCCACAGAAGAGGCAATGGACTGTCTATAAAGGAAGACTTCAATTCAGTGAGAAAACACACAAACCACAACTAAAATGTATTTATGCTGATGAGATGGGGCAAGGTGTATGAAGTCTATTTGTCAAAACTCAAAAGGCCAATTAGGCCATTTAAAGTGTGTGGAAGCAAAAAAAATAATAAAATAAAATAAAATAAAGTGTGTGGAAGAAGTGCCAACCGAGTTCCCGGGATTTGTATTTCGAACAGGTGGGGCAGGGGAGGTAGGCCCTGTGGAATCTGCCAATATCAGTTGAAGATTTTGCTCATAAGAAGGGTGATACCAGATCCAATAGGGACTAATGATCCATGTCCCCAGATTCAGCCATAGTGTCATTAGAAATAGAGCAAATTTAAAAAGTCAAAAGGTCACTTAATTCACTTGCTTGGCTATTTTGATGGCTACTGTGAAATTCTAGAATTATCTCCCCCTTTTGGGAGAAGGAAATCCTGACCTGATACTTCTCTAAAGAAATCTTGGCCTGATAGGGCACCTGCATGGTTCAGTTGGTTGAGTGTCTGATTCTTCATTTCGGCTTAGGCTTAGGGTTGTAGGATCAAGGCCCACGTTGGGCAGCGTGAGTCTGCTTGTTCCTCTCCCTCTGCTTCTCCCCCCAACTTGTGCCCCTTCTCTCTCAAATAAATAAATAAAATCTTTAAGAAATAGAAATCTTAGCCTAATGAATGAATAGGGACAGAAGAACTTCAGAGAAAAAGGTGTGTATCTCTCAAAGAGCCTAAATGAAAGAGAAAAGGTACAGAGATGGAACCTGTTGTGGTTTATTAGAGATCCTTCCATGTGAGCTGTTTAGTTCTCCTTGAGCAGGGGCCATACTAATCTCCCTGTCATTCCAGTTTTAGTGTATGTGCTGCCCAGGTGAGCAGACTGATTCAGCACTCCAAGGCAGGTGCTGTTTTATTGCAGTGGAGCTGAGCACTGGTAGTGTAGGGCTGGTATCTGTAAGGACAGAGATTCCCTCTCATTCTGGAGAGAGGTTTCTCTGAGCTGATATAGAGGAAGGATTGGGAAGAGCCTCTTGTAGTTCCTCAGAGCCCCAACCCTGGGAATTGGGAGGACACTGGAAAGGCTGCCCAGGGGCCTAAAGATGCCTGGAGCACTTTATAACCGTCTTTTGTCTGGTGTCCTGGCCCTTTGCCATAACAGCAGAAACTAGGACGTTTTTGGTTTTGTTCAGGGGCCTTGATATGCCAGCGTTGAAAATTAATTTTAGGAGTCTTTCTTTTAGGTGCCTTATCTAGGGTGCCAGCGACCTGGTTTGCCAAATTAACGAAGTCTAGGGTGGACATAGTTTCCTGTTCCATCCTGGTCCTTTTAACTGAAAGAGAAAGATCCTGCTTCAGCCCATGAATAAAGTCTCCCCAAGAGGATCCAACATCTAAAGGAAGACCAGAGTTTTCTTTGAAAACAATGTGAAGTTGATTATAACGGTCATGGACAGGTTCATCAGATTTTTGTGTGCAAGCCTGAATTTTGCTCCAATTAACAGGCTTAGGGAAAGCTATCACAATTGCTCAGTGGAGGTTTTCAGCAAGTGTGCTTGCCATAAGTTAGGGGCTTGTTCCCCCCCCCAAAGATCTTATTTATTTATTTGACAGAGATCACAAGCAGGCAGAGAGGCAGGCAGAGAGAGAGGAAGGGAAGCAGGCTCCTTGCTGAGCAGAAAGCCCAATGTGGGGCTCGATCCCAGGACTCTGGGATCATGACCTGAGCCAAAGGCAGAGGCTTTAACCCACTGAGCCACCCAGATGCACTAGGGGCTTGTTTTTTAAATCCTGTTTATGATGTGCCCATCAGGCTAGTTTTAGCCAAGGGTTAGCTTGGTCCTCCGCAACAAACTAACTGATATAAAGCTGAGAAACCAGGCTGGTAAGTTTGAGTAGCTATTAATTCTTCAGCAAACCCATGAGGATCCTCAGTCAGTTTCATAAAAAATTCTTTATGGCTCACAATTTGGCCTTCATCCAGGGAACAGAAGACATCTGGGGGTTATTTGAATCCTCAGAAGACTTAACTTTAAAGGGACTGTATGTTTGGAAACAAAGGAAATGGGGGAGGGAAAAGAGAGGCCTCATAAGTCCTTTTATTTTTAGTTGTTTGTTTGCTTCAGTCCAGAAAATGTATTTTGCAGAGAGGCAATTTTAGATTCCTGATAACATTTGGAAGCTTTAAGACATCAAAAAGAGCATCCCATGTCATTTTGACAATTTTTGAGCCATGGTTGTTCAATTCAGTTTTGAAAAAGTAAGTTTGGGGTGATTGAAAGCTCCCCATAATGAGCCTTTGTGTTTTAAATTACTTTTGGTTTCATGATTTAGTTAGAAATGCACATGAAAAGGGACTCAAATTTTTAAACAAAACCAGCTGGGGTGCCAGAAAGGGGGATACACAGTCACAACATTTTGATTCCTGGGATCCCATTTCTTACAGGCTTTTCTAGAGGGGGAAAAAATGTCCTAAATAGCATAGTTTGAATAGGAATAGCCTGGTTCCCCAAAGAAGTCAAACCAAAAGCCAGACACGTACTCTCAGAAAGGACAAGTCCTTGAAACAGATCCTGAATAAAACCTGGAGAGCACAGAACACAAAGAGAGTGGAGTTCGAAGTCCAGTAGAGAGACTCAGTAAGAGTTGTCTCTGGATCCCACTTCTGACACCAGGGGATGTTAACCTTGAAAATAAAACTGTCAGTTATTTTACCAGCAAAAATGGGTTTATTTGGGCATAAGTGGAGAATTACACTTTAGGACAAACAAACTACAGAAAATACCATAGGTTAGTCCAACAAAGGAGAGAAACATTTTATGGAGAAGAAGGAGAAAGTTGGGAGGAGTAGTTTGGAAAAGCCCAATGAAGAAAAGCACGAGTTCAAGGTGATGACAGTTTCTCATTGGCTGAGTTGCTGGGGTACTTGATTTCTTGTAGGAGATGCAATGTATATCTCTTTATGTTGGGGCCTGTAACTGATGTTTCTTTCTGTCCACAATTCTTCTCTTGGGGTCTGTAATTGCCAAGTCTTCCTGTAATTGGCCTTGAATGGATAGCATGAGAGCTCCCCTTCTGGCCTCCTGACCACATTTAATAAGGTTTCCCTTTATTAATTTTCAGACTATCAATCTAGGATGGATGGGAGGAGGGCTAAGGGAGGGGCAAGCAGGTGACTAAACTGTAGTGGAAGAGATTTGGAGTGGGGTTGGCCATCAAGTCCTAGCAAGGGGTGGAGGATGAGAAAAATCACAAAGCTGCTTAGATGGTGCTCTGTTCTTTATATATTTATACATTATCTCTATTCTTTATACATACTTTATACCTTTATACATATAAATGTATGCATACATTTATATACTTTATTCTCTCAGTGGGGCTCTGCAATAACCAATTATCCCCATTTTCCTGATGAAGAAACTGAGGCTTAGATATTAAGTGACCTGTTCAAGGTAGTAAATGGTGGAGTCAGTCTCATTTGAACTTGAATACAGGTCTGTCTGAAGCCACAGTCATGTATGTAACCTCAGGGGCTGCCCTTATAGTTACTGATTCCCTGCCCTCTCCCTCTTAGAGGAGACAGTGGTTGTCCCTGAAGCCCAGCTCTAGTCTCACCCACTCACCCTTCCATAGTCTATTTTTGCCTCATTTGCATGCCAGGTAGTAAAGAAACCCCTCTCGCTTCCCTTCTAAGCCTCCTCTTGCAAGCTTTAGAAAAACTGAGTGGGCACTTAGGGGCCTCCATCTCTGGATAAAAAGAAAGAGAGAAAAAAGAACCGAGAGTGAAGATTGGTGAGAGAAAGCCAGGAAGTAGGGAGGGAGAGGGCAGGAGTCTTGAGGCCCCTGGGCAGGGGAGCTGTTGGTTCAGGAGAGAACTGGGATGAGCCCTCAACTACCTATCACTGGGGTTCAAGCCCTGGGAGGGAGGGGAAGGGGATTGCAACACATATTACAATATGGTCACCCTGCATCTTACATCCCCACTAAGAGAAGGACGTGATCCCATAGTACTACAGAGCACTCTAAGGTAAATCTTCATCCATCTGTCCATCCATCCACCCATCTGCCCATCCATCCATTTCAGGCAATTTATTGATTCCTACTGTGTATCAGGCAAGATGAATGAGTGAGGGTCTCTTCACCTGAGTTCGTAGTCTAAGAGGGAGACACATACTGTAATAATCACAAAACTGAGTAAGAAATGCTATAATGGCAGCAAGACAGTTAGAACGCAGAGTGTGATTCTGCTTGGGAGGAGTGGGCGTATCCATGGAGGAAGGAGCACTTGAGCTAGTCCTTGAAGGAGTAAGGGGGATTTTCCCAGGGGAAAAAGGCAAAGGTAGATGTTCTCACTGGAAGGAGAGGCCTTCCAGATAGCTTCTGGAATACTGAGAAGGATGGAGGGCAGAACTCATAATTAGGAGGCCCTAAATGCCAGTTAAACTAGAGATGGTAGGGCATGAAAGATGTATAAAGTGGCCTGGATGTGGGTGGGAAGAAGGGAAGGTGGGAGAGATGGCCAGGGTTTTATTTTGAAAGGAATGTATGGACTTTGAAGACTTCTCTCTCCTTTATTATTTACCTTTCCCTCCTCAGCTGCTTGGAACCAATAAACTTTTTAACCCCAAAGGGGTCATAATTGATAAAGATCTTTCAGGAAATGACCTAAAAGCAGAGGACTCTGTCCATTCCCAAGAATAGAGATTTCCAGAATCATCTAATGCCAGGTCTGGGGTCTACTTCCTCATCTCACAGATGGGAAAACAGGCCCAGAGAGAGACTTGTTCAGGACTTCTCTCCTCCTGGTCCAGGGTCTGTCCACTGTTGTCAAACAGTGAACACCCACCCTGGGATAGAATGAAGAAGAGGCCGAGTGGCCCCCACCCCAGAAGTCCAGAGGGAATCCTTGGAAACTAGACGGAGTTGGCCTCCAATGCCCTCCCAACACCCAAGTCTCATGTGAGCCTAGAGCCCTTGCAAAGATTTCCAGAACTATCTAAAATGAGGGATAGTGAAATCTAAGAAAAATAACTATTCAATGAGCTTAGACTCTAATTTTGTTTTCATAACTTTTCCTGGAAAACACATTTTTAGGGGTGCCTGGGTGGCTCAGTGGGTTAAAGCTTCTGCCTTTGGCTCAGGTCATGATCCCAGGGTCCTGGGATCAAGCCCCACATGGGGCTCTCTGCTCAGTGGGGAGCCTGCTTCCTCCTCTCTCTGTCTCTGCCAGCCTCTCTGCTTACTTGTGATCTCTGCCTGTCAAATAAACAAAATCTTAAAAAAAACCCCATGTTTTAAAAATCAATAATGTGACAGTGTTATGAGATTTAATTTGCACAATAATCCTATGAGCTAAGGGGTGCCTGGGTGGCTTAGTCAGTTAAGCACCTGCCTTTGGCTCAGGTCATGATCCCGGGATCCTGGGATGGGGTCCTGCGTTGGGCTCCCCCCTTAACAGGAACCTGCTTGTCCCTCACCCTCTGCCCCTCCCCACCCCTCCACTCGTGCTCTGTTACTCTCTCTCAAGTAAATAAAATCTTTTTTTTTAATTTTTTTTAAAATTTTTAAAGATTTTATTTATTTGTCAGAGAGAGAGAGAGGAGCGAGAGTGAGCACAAGCAAACAGAGTGGCAAGCAGAGGCAGAGGGAGAAGCAGGCTCCCCGCCGAGCAAGGAGCCCAATGTGGGACTCGATCCCAGGACGCTGGGATCATGACCGGAGCCAAAGGCAGCTGCTTAACCAACTGAGCCACCCAGGTGTCCCTCAAGTAAATAAAATCTTAAAAAAAAAAAAAAAATCCTATGAGGTGGGTTCTATTAGTACGTCCATTTTATAGATAGGGAAGCTGAGGCTCAGTGAAGTAGCTTGAGCAGGAACAGCCAGCTACAAGTGACAGATCCCAGCTTCATAGACTTGATAAGTTATGCTGGCCTATAATATATCTTCGTTTATTTTCCAAATTTCTATGGGAAAACGTATATTTGTTTTATAATAAGGCTCTGACTTCTCCCAACAAATGTTAAAAAAAAAAAAAATCGAATAAACTGGCCAACCAGGGTCGAGGGCTCTCACTTCTCTCTAGACATGAACTAGACCTAGACATGAACTAGGTGCTTGCCGAATGCCTGCTGCTCCAGGATCTTAGGCTGTGCTTCAGGTCCTGGGTAGGAAGGAAGTATGTGGTAAATACTGATGCCCAGATAAATGACAAGCCACGCTCCCCAGTCTCACTGAGATGGGAGAAGGTAGGCAGACCACAGCAGGGCTTATGAGGCCTGACGACCCCCTGCCCCTTCCTCCCATGCTGTTGGTCCTTGCTTACCTTCAAGAGCAGAACAAACGTAAGCAAGGTGACACTGTAAATTTGCTGATCATGGCTCCAAGCCCCCCAAAACACTTGGCCCAGCATAACCTAATGGTTTCTCAACACATATACTTCAAGCCTCAGAGAAATTTCTGGGAGAAGCTCAGTGGCAAGAGGGCTCTCCCATCTCCCACTTCCAGTCACTTTCCACAGGAACCCTTCCCTTGGCAGTGGGCCTGTACCACCTGCCCCTCAGCCTATCTTTGTCTGCCTGTTTCACTAAAGTAGGAGCTTCTAGAAAGAGCACAGATTCTGGAGGCAGACAGTTGTGGATTTGAATCCACTTTTACTGATTACCTGCATGGTCCTGAGCAAATACCTTCACTTCTCTGAGCTTGTTTTCTCATCTGCAAACCTCATAATGTTGGCATCCAGCACTTGGAAGGCACTCATTAATTCGTAGCTCCCTTCAGCCTCCAATTGGTTTGTAAGGAATGCCTCAAGGAGCTGGGCCTCCCCTGCATGCGGTAGACCAGGAAGTCAAATGGAAAATATTACAAAGTGCAGTCTGAGATATGCAAGAGTTTTGGTGGTTGAGCCCAGGCCTAAGGAAGTGGGTGCCTGCCAGTAGAAGTCATTGATTTTTAGATCATCACCACTGAAAGGTTGAGAGATGATGATATAGTTAAAAGGAGGAAATGTTTTTGAAAACTTACTCTGTATGGGTGTTGTGATTGGTACTGTGAATAATTATTTCATTTAATTCTCAAGGCAACCCTGTGGGGTGGGTATTATCCCCATTTTACAGATGAAGAAGCGAAAAACTTGCTCAAGGACACACAAGTCAGGCGCCAGGACTCCTGAGGCCAAAGTCCATGCTCTTAATTAAACTGCCTCTAGTTGTTCTAACATTTTACTTCTTTAGATGAGGCTGAGGAGGGGAAATATCTCACTCAAAGTCAATGTCTTATCCAAAGGCAAAGGGAGTCTCACCTGAACTTAAACACAAAGGAACTAGGATTTGAGCATCCCTGGTCACGAAGTGAGCAGAGAAATTCGGATTTAGGAAACATTTATTAAGTACTTGGCATCATTTCAATTCATGTTCAAAAACGCCCCGCGATGTACTGCACTGATGGGATGCGGAAACAAGAGACTTAGAGGGCTAATCTCCCCCCAAATCAATTTAGCAAAAACGGCTGCTCTGTCGGACTACCCATTCAGGATTCAGAGGCTTCAGGAATCTAACCCCAGCTTCTCTCCTTTTTCGAGGTTGGGGGGTGGGAGGTATAACTGAACCCTCCACTTCTCCAGACTCCGAGGGCGTACACGGCCGTGGATTCTGGGATTTGAGGTATTCCCGCGAAGAGTTTAGACTCGTGGGCCAATAGAATTCGAGCACAGGCGGTGGTACCCCCCCACCCACCGAATTAGCCAATGAGAAGCGCACGGGTCCTGGTCGCCTGGGAAACCGCGTGACAACAAGATGGCGGCGCCGTGGGAGGGCTCCGTAGCCCTACGCGGTGAGTCCCGGCTCAAACTTTTGCGGCCCCGGAGTCCCCCACGCAGGCTGGGGCCCTCGCCCCGAGAGCCCGAGGACCCGCGAGCCCTGTGGCTGGGTGGCCCAGCAGGCTTCTCATGGGAGCGGCTTCAGGTCCCCGCCTACGTGGCTACGGGAGGAGGCGGGAGGAGGCGACGCAGCTCCCGGGGAGGGGTTAGGTCGTGATTGAAGTCGCGTGGTGAGCGCTTCCAGCTGGAGATGGAGGGCTTGAAGGCGTGCAACCGGCCGGGCCTTGTCCGCGCCGGAAAGCACTGGGCCTGGGGTGAACTGTGCGAATGGACCGCGTAGGTCTGCGGGAGGATATAATCAGTCAAGCACAGCCCTGACTTGGGTCCTAAAGATGTAGGGGCCTGGGACACAGCTTTCCTCTCAAAGCCCCAGCCTGAAGGGGACACAGTCCAACGTGTAGGCGTCTCCAGCTTGAGGGGAAAGTCAACAGTCAGCTCCTGGAAGCCCCCACGTGAGGGGAGTAGACGTGGCTCTATCCTCAGGCCCACCTCTGCCCCGGGTCTGAGGAAGGAGGAGGCACAGCCCCAGAAGTCAGGGGTCTCTTATAATCCATGGGAAAATTAATCTGGAGCCAGTGTATTGGATTGGTCTGAAGCGAGACAGGAAGCAGGAAGTCACTTGCCGGCTATCGTGACAGCCCCAAGGAAGGTCAGTGAGAGCCCCACGAGGATGACCAGAGTGGGCATGGAAAGAAGGAGCTGTGTGAGAGACATTGTGGAGTTTAACCTGCAAAGTCTGGCGATGGATGGGATTAAGAGAAGAGGAAAGAGGAAAATTTTGTGGTTGGATGATGGGGTGCCATTAAGAAGGGGGAAGTGGGAGGAGCTTATTTTGAAGGAAGATGTTGAGTTTGGTTTGGGGACCAGGTCCCTTTTTTTCTATGATAGCTTTGTTGAGATAATAATTCCCATAATATATACTTAACCCCTTTGAAATATAAACTTCAACCGTTTTTAGGATATTCATGAGACTTGGGCAACCACCACCACAATCAATTTAGACATTTTCATCTGTCTAAAAAGAAACTCTATACCCTTTATCAACTACCCCATATACCCTCCAACAGCCTCCAGCCCTAGGCAATTACCAATCTATTTTATGTCTCTAGATTTGTCTATTCTGGACATTTTATATCAATGGGTTCATAACAATATGTGGTGTTTTATGACTTTCCCTTAGCATAATGTTTTCAGGTCCATTCACGTGGTGACCTGGCTTCCATTTCTTTTTATTGCTTTCCAATACTCAATTGTAAGGATATACCAGACTTCTTTATGTGTCCTTTGGCTGGTGGACTTTTGAGTTGTTTCCATTTTTGCATATTATGAATAATGCTGCCGTGAACATGTAGGCGAGTTTTTGTGTGGATGTAAGTTTTCATCCTGGGTAAATCCCCAGAAGCAGAATTGCTGAGCCATAAAGTAACCTTCTGAGGAACTGCCAGATGGTTTTCCACAGCTGCCGCGCCATTTTCCACTCCAGCTAAGATACCAATCTCCCCACCTCCTCACCAACACTTGTTCACTTCTGTCTTCTTTTTTTTTTAAAGATTTTATTTATTTATTTGACAGACAGAGATCACAAGTAAGCAGAGAGGCAGGCAGAGAGAGAGGAGGAAGCAGCCTCCCCTGCTGAGCAGAGAGCCCGATGTGGGGCTCGATCCCAGGACCCTGGGATCACGACCTGAGCAGAGGCTCAGTGGCCCACTGAGCCACCCAAGCGCCCCACTTCTGTCTTTTTTTTAACTAGTTTCTTCTGAGGGACTGTTATGGTGATAAGAATTTGGAGAAGGGAGGGGTAATTGGGGCCAGAAGAAACTCATGCAGGTCAGTGCTAGCTGTGAAAGGAACATCACCTGTTAGCATGATGGAATGTTCTAAAGATTGACTGTGGTGATGGTTTCACAACTCTGTGAATATACCAAAAACCACTGAATTGTACTCATTAAAAGGGTTAAGTATGTGAATTAGATCTCAATAACGCTGTTGTTTTTTTTTTAAGGTCAATACGGTATGTTTCCATTAATGTAACATTCCTGAAGTAAGAAAACAGTAGTGGTTGCCAGGGTTGAGGATGGTGTGGTTGTGACCGGAAGGGGCTGGTATGAGGGAGATCCTCGGGTGAGGGAATCTCTGTGGTGATGGAGTAGTTCTTTTTTTTAAATTTTTTAATTTATTTTTTAAGATTTTATTTATTTATTTGACAGAGATCACAAGTAGGCAGAGAGGCAGGCAGAGAGAGCCAGGGACTCGATCCCAGAATCCTGGGATCATGACCTGAGCTGAAGGCAGAGACTTTAACCCACTGAGCCACCCAGGCGCCCTGATGGAGTAGTTCTTTATCCTGACTACAGTAGCGGTTACCTGGAATGTCCATGGGGGTGACAAAGCATAAAAGGATACACACATGTAGTGTAACTGTTGGGAGCACCTGGGTGAAGGGCACACAGATCCCCTCCGTACTATTTTCCCAATTTCCTGTGAATCTATAGTAATTTAAAAGTAAAAACTTAACATAAGACTAAAGGACAGACAAAAACAAAGAAAAAAAGTGGAGTTAGCTCAACCGAGGGAAGGGGCAGGTCAGAGTGGGGACTCCATTCCAGGAAGAAGTTCTGGGCCAGGGGAGCATTTGAGGTCGGGCAGGTTCAAGTGTAGGAGTGAGGGGGAGTGAGGTCAAGAGATGCAGGCAGGGACCAGATCATCTCTGTTATGGAATTTTGAATTTCTTTTCTCTGGGCAAGAAGGAGCCACTGGGAACTTTCAGCAAGGAGGTGACATATTAGCTTTATGTTTCGGAAGATCCCTCTAGCTGGAGACCCGTGCAGGGAACCAGGAGCCGCTGTCACACTTGGCCACACAAAATAAAACGATGCCTGGACAAGACGGCAGGGACTGGGGCAGGCCAGGGGAAGACTAGGAAGGCTGATGGTGGGGGTGAGGAAACGCTAGGTCTGGGGCATGAGTCCCAAACTCCAGAGTGAAGACGGAGAAGCTGCCTCCCAGTGGCACAGCTCCCTTTGCTGGGCAGCTTCAGGGGCAGGGGGGAGGCCATGCCACACATTTTCAAAGGGCAGCTGTCTTGGATTTGTCAAAAAAAGACTTGATTCAGGGGCGCCTGGGTGGCTCAGTGAGTTAAAGCCTCTGCCTTGGGCTCGGGTCATGATCTCAGGGTCCTGGGGTCGAGCCCCACCTCAGGCTCTCTGCTCAGCAGGGAACCTGCTTCCCCCTCTCTCTCTGCCTGCCTGTCTGCTTACTTGCGATCTCTCTCTCTCTGTCAAATAAATAAATAAAATCTTAAAAAAAAAAAAAAAAGACTTGAGTCAGGCCTTGATGGGGGTCCTTTGGTTCTAGGGTTTCTAAATATTAGCCACATAATATATTTAATTCACTGAGTAGAGTAGTGGCCTTTAATTCCATTCCTGATGTGCATTCATCTTGACAGAAGAAGAGAGAAGGAGGGGGACAGACATGTATGAGTGTCCTCAGTGTATAGTAACCAAAGCTACAACAGCCACATTAAAATTTTTTTTCTTAAGATTTTATTGTCTTTTTTATTTTTAATTTTTAAATTTTAAGTAGTTTTAATTATTTTATTTTATTTTATTTTTTTACTCTCGATCAAATGCTTTTCACGATCCCAGGACTTGAGCTATGTGTCAACCAGCTCCTTGATGGATGGATAGGATAAAGCCAGGACACAAGTTGGGAAAATCCCAGGCTCCTGGCCCATCTCTGGACCCCCCACCCCCATCACCCTTTCCCAGGCAGGCCAGGGGCCTCCAGGATGAGAACAGAGAACAGGATATCCAGAGGCTCAGGCCAACATCAAGCACAAGGATCCTGAGACCAAGCTGCATCCAGAAACCTCTGCAGGGGTGGTGGGAAGAAGTGAGGGGCACTGCTCCCTGGACAGTGCTTCTTCCTGGGAAAAGAAACCATGGAAGAGGAAGTTTCCCTGGTTCTGAAGCCCTGGGTCCCCTCTTTCCTCAAGGACTGACTTCCTTCTTTCTTTTCAGGGAGTTCCTGACAGCTAGAGTCTCGAAGTAGAACTATGGGCTCACCTTTGGCCTCCCTTGGCAAAACCCGAAGAGTGCCCCTGCAGTCAGAGCCTGTGAATCCAGCGTAAGGAACCTGCCTGGGGCGGGGCGGGGGGGGGGGGTGGATGTTCGCACCTCTGCCTTTTGGCCCCTGTGGACTAGGAGGATGGCTCCTAGTGTCTTAGGGCAAACACGAGGAGTTACATAACCTTCCCTGACGACCGGATCTTTCTCTGTACCACTTCCTCAGAGAGGCTCCATGGCTCATCGGAGCAGATGCTGGCTGGGGCCCTCTGCCAGGGTGTGGGCTGGGTGGCCCCCAGGTACACAGAGTTCGGGGGTCGGTTTGCCAAGACCGATGGGCAGCTTCTCTGGCCCAGCCACGTGCTGAGCCCTCAGTAAAGGGAATCCTTTATATCTGTTTCCTGCTTTCATCCTTTGGAAGCATTTTTTACCCCTTTCCTTGCTCTTCTGAACACCACTTTGAGTCATTTCAAGGCCAGGGAGATCTAGAGTAGCTGAGCGACAGACCTGGGGTCCCACAGCCATTTCACAGCGGAGCTGGGGCTGGGCTGCTAGGCTTGGGAGCGCTTGTGTTTTCCACCCAAACCTCCCCACCTTCAGCCCTTCCCCGTCCTTCCCCGTTGGGACAAGGGGACACCTTGAAGCCTGTCCCTTGGTTTGCCCCAGGGTCAAGGATGGGATCCGGGGAGATTGCCTCTGGAGGCAGAGTCCCAGCCTCCATCTCATTTAGGCTTGGCTGGGCCCCTAGTGCCGGAGCCGCTCCCCGATGACATTCCAGAGGGTCCTAACTTGTCTGCCTTCCTTTTCCTTCCTGCCCGGGTTCCCAGCAGGCGAGGGATAAAAATCTACGGAGATGGTAAGTGCGGGCTCTGCCTTCACGTCCCCCTCTCCTCGCCCCTGCTGGGTGTGCCTGGGGTCGTGTAGATGGAGAGAAGGGGCAAGATGGCGGCCACTGTCAGAACAGCTGGCCCACCCGCAGCGCCCGCACGCCTTCCTGAGGGCAGGACCCACAGCAGCTCTCTGATTCAGAGGCCCCACACCCTTAGCAGAGATGTCACTGCTAACATGGGAAGCCCTCCGCTCACTGTGGGGTTGGCCAGTGGGTGCCAAGAAGCCGTGGGAGTCAGACCCCAGCAGTCCTTCCCCTGACAGCCTCCTCCAGCCCATCCTGCCTTTTTCCCCAGAAGCCCCATCCTCCCTTGGCTGCCCCGCCAACTGCAGGCTCGGACCTTTGCATCCCAACCCCATTCTTGCTGCCACCCTGTGGCTGGCATCAGCTACTCAGGTCCTCCTGGGACCCAGGCTGGGAGAATTGCAAGAAAGTCTGCTCTGGTTGGATCCTTGCTCCCTGACATCCCACGTGTTCTATCCGTGTACACGTGGGGGTACAGAGTACAGGAGGCTTCATCTGGGCCAGAGCCCAGGGCCCCAGTGTTCTCTGAGCCTCAGCCCCAGAGCAGTGACCTGGGCATCCCTGTCTGCAGAAGATGAGGCAGACGTGCTGAATAATGGACTTGGCCCAGAAGAAAAGATCGCTGTCCCTTCCTGCTATGGCGGCATTGGTGCGCCTGTGAGCAGACAAGGTAAGAACAGAGGCCTAAAAGGGGTCTGGGACCCAGCAGCAGGAGAGGGTCTCAGACAGGGGGTAAGGCCCAGAGAGGCATGGACCTACTCTTGCCTGCTGTGGGTGAGCCCCTGATCCCCAGACAGCCCTCCTCGCCTGGCCTGCGCTGTCCCCAAAGGACTGTGGTGACACCGATCTCAGAGGTGCCAAGAGGGGTCCACTGGGCAGCTTCCCGGTGGAGGGTGGAATGGGCCCGGGCACCGGGGAAACCTGGGCAGGTAAGGTCAGAGTCTGCTGCAAGCCCAGAGGAACTGGGGACAAGACTGGAAGTTTCTGCTAGCTGTAACACCTTGGGTAAGCAATGTTCTATCTCTCTGCCTCCCATTTCCTCGTCTATGAGTGGGGAGGCACTCCTCCTCTGAACCCCGCCATGGGATAGAACAGGGAATTGAGGCGGGAAAAGGAAACCAGAAGAGCCTGGCCCCACAACCATGCAGGCACAAAGTCCAGCTCTCCTGCAGCCCGGCTGGGGACACGCTTGTTAGCAACCCCGGTAACCAGCTCCTCCCCTTAAGGAGCTGTCCCGCGTGCTCTTCGCCTCTCCCCTGGCATCTGCTCCTCACCCCACTCTCAGCCAGTGTCTGTCCCCACCGAGGTCACAAACAAGGACTCGCCTGTCCTGTCTCACTTCTCTGCACAGCAGCATTCCACAAGGGTCACCATTCCCTCCTTCTCACATGGCTCTGGGCTCCTCGCCACCATGACGCCACTCTCTCGGGTTTCTTCCCGCCTCCCAGGCTCTTTCCTGTCTTTGCTAGCTCCTTCTTTTCCTCCTAACTTTTCAGTGGGATGCTTCTCCCTTGGGTTCTCTCCATCTCACTCTCTCTCTCTCCCCTTGCTGCCTCAGTGAGCTCATCCACACTCTAGGCACAGATGGGGTTCAGATGTCCGTAGAGCTGTTATAGGGCTTTGACTGCAAGGCAGAGAAATCCCTTACTCAGCTAGCATGGACATTGAGGAGGACTTACTGTCCCGAGTAGCATGACATCCGGGAGGCAACTCCAGGGTTGTTAATCCACCCCCTCAAAGACATCATCGAAAGGCCAAGTTTTGGGGTGCCCGGGGGGCTCCGTTGGTTAAGCATGTGCTTTCAGTTCAGGTCATGATCTCAGGGTCCTGGGATGGAGCCCTGAGTCGGGCTCAGCGGGGAGTCTGCTTGTCCCTCTCCCACTACCCTTTTTCTGGCTCGCGCTCACTCTCTCTCTCTCTCGCTCTCTCAAATAAATAAATAAAATCTTAAAAAAAAAAGTTCAGGTTTCGCTGTCTTTCCACTGAGCCATCTTTGGCCTGTCTGCCCACGTGGCTGCATGGCGACACAAGCAGTTCCTGGTTCACACACAGGGCAGCGGGCCGGGGAAGGAGAGGGCCCGTTCCTCCCTCTCGGTCTTTCTCGGTTTCTTTTCCGAAACTTTATTTTGGAGAATGTCTAGCCTATACAGAAATTAAAATAATAGTATAGTGAACACCCATATGTCTGCCATCTAGATGCAAGAGTGAGTGACATTTTGCCACTTAATTTGCTTTCTCTCTGTCCATATACACGTATGTATGAATGTAAATGTATTTTTTTGATGAACCATTTAGAAGTCAATTTCAGATATCATGACATTTCACCTCTAAATGCTTCAGTGAGCATCTCTTCCGAATAAGGGAGCCCATGCCCACAGGACAGGGATAGTATCCGAGAATGTGGATGACTCGGAGACGCTCTCGGGCCCCTCTTCTGCACTCAGATTTCCTATATTCCAAAATTAGCTCCTGGCTACTGTTTTTCCTGTCTAGGTACTAATCTGGGTCGGGCACTGTGTTTGATTGTTATACCTCTGTAGAACAGTGTCCTTGCCTTTTTATTTTTTATTTTTTTTAAAAGATTTTATTTATTTATTTGACAGAGATCACAGAGAAGCAGGCAGAGAGAGAGGAGGAAGCAGGCTCCCCACTGAGCAGAGAGCCCCATGCGGGGCTTGATCCCAGGACCCTGGGATCATGACCTGAGCCGAAGGCAGAGGCTTTAACCCACTGAGCCACCCAGGCGCCCCTATTTTTTATTTTTTTAAAGATTTTATTTATTTACGACAGAGAGACAGACACAGTGAAAGAGGGATCACAACCATGGGGGAGCCAGAGAGGAAGAAGCAGGCTCCCTGCTGAGCAGATAGCCCAACCTGGGCTCCATCCCAGGATGCTGGGACCATGACCTGAGCCGAAGGCAGATGCTTAACAACCAAGCCACCCAGGCACCCTTGTCCTTGCCTTTTTAAATTTAAAATGACACTGACTCTGAGAAGTCCGGGTCATATGTCCCTCAGAGAGTCCACACACGGATCTTAGTGCTTGCTTGTCCTCTGTGCCGACTCGTTCCCCTATCTGCTGCGTTCCTATAAACTGAGGTGCACTGTGGGGACAGCACGAGCTGATACAGGCAAAGTATTTTGGACAATCTCTAATATCTAAGTGGCAGCTCCCGTTACTACTGTTCTTTCTGCTTCTGGAATCCCTGTCGCCCTCCACTGGACCCCCATACTTCAACCTCCGCTCTAGGCCTGGGCTCCAGGACTTTGTCTGTTTGGCAGTTCCCGTGTTCCGTGACTCAGAGCTGGTGGCCACCTTGACCAGGAAGATGCGGGATCTGGAGCGGCAAGTGAGGTCTCAGACTGATGAGCTGCTGTCCAAGGTGGGACCCCGGTGGGGACAGGGCCTGGGTCTGGTCTGAGCGGTGGAAGGGTGCAGGCTGGGGAGGTCAGTGAGTTTACTACCGTAATAGGCCAGGGCGGATGGGTTCTAGAACCATCTCTCCCAATGAACCTCCCAGTTCAAGCCCCAGGTATGGGTCCCTGTGACCTGAGCAGAGAGGCTAAGGGTCTTCTCTACAGCTGAGTGAGCCTTGGACAAGGTGGTAGCAGTGGCTGCTGGCTCTGGGGCACTTGGAGGCGCTCCCTGCCTCTCCTCACCACAGTGGAACCACAAGGGTATCTGAGGGGTAGGAGCAGTGGCCGTGCCAAAGGGGGGCAGGGACAGGGTCTTTAAACTCCCCAGTGTTCCACAGAGGCAAGAAGGCTGGATCTTCCCATCTAGAAGGGGCTCCCTTGCGCTCTGGGAACCCCCAGGTCTGCCTGTCCCTCCTTGTCTTGCTGCCACAGGATCGGAAGATACGGGCCCTGGAGGAAATGGTGCAGAACCTCCAGGATCACCAGGGTAAGAGGCTCTCTTGGTCGGCTGGTCAGCCCTCCCGGGACACTTCCCCTGGGCCAGTGGCTGCTGGGCAGCAGGGTTCCAAGAGCATCAAGCTGAGCCCCGTTGTGAGTCCTGGACAGCTGAGCCCACACAGTGGTCATGACACACCAGGACAATGACGTCCTCTGTGGGACTGAGACCCCGGAGTGCGGCCACAGCCCAGCCCCGAGCACTGGGCAGGCCATCAAAAGTGTGGAAGAACACAGCCCCCTCAGGAGCCTCAGGGGGCTGAGGTTGGCGGGGGGGGGGGGGGGTGGTCTCCTGGGAGTCAGTCCGGGCCTCCTCTCTCAAGGTTGGAGGAGAGGCCCAGAGGCAGGTTTCAGGGGACCCCTCGAGTTCTCAAGGGGCAGCTACTCCAAAGGACGGTGAGGGCAGAATGGCAGGCAGGGCCCGAGGTGGTCCGGCAGCCTCCCTGCTGCTGATCTTTCCCCACAGGCCAGGTCAGGACGCAGCAGCAGCAGGACCTGGAGACCACATGCCTGCGGCTCCAGCGCCAGGTTGAGGAGATGGAGGTGAGAGAGGCGGTGGCCCAGAGCTGTCCGGCCCTCAGGACCTGGCACTGGGTCCTCCAGCCCCTGCACGCCCCATGGGTTCCCTCCTCAGGACTAACCCACAGTCTAGTGCCCCCACCCCGCTGGGCCCCCCAACCTCCTCGGTCTCGCTGGGAGCCTCTCGGCTCCAGCCACGGGCCTACCTCTGGTTCTCTGGCCACCTTGAGCTCTTCCCACCACAGGACTTTGGCCCATGCTGTTCCCTCTCCTTGAGGAGTGTTTTTCCACCTTCCCCTGGCGGGTCTTCAGTCATTGTCAGTCTCACATCAGGGGTGGGGGTCCTTCCCAGGGGGCCTCAGTCTCCCCTGTGGGACTGTGAGCTCCACCGAGGCGAGGACCACTTTCCTCCTGGTTGCTGCTGCACAGTCAGGACCAATCATAGCGGCCGGCCGTGTGTGGTTACCGATGGGTCCCGGTCATCGCCTGCCTCTGAACGTGGCATCTCACCCACTGGGTGCCACCTGTTGCCCCCACTGACTTACCCATTCATAAGCCAGACTTGAACTGTAGGGACTGTAGGCTCAGGGGAGGGTCCTGGACACACATCCCTCCTCAGTGCCCCCTGCCCCTGACGACTGCCCACCCTCCACCCCATCCCCAGAAGCTCTCCCTCTCGGCACAGAGCTGGCTTCCAAAGCCCCATCCTAACTGAGACCACAGAAGCAGCCCCCAGGCCACAGCTGCAGGAGGGCCCTTGGCTCCGGGGGCCTGTTCCATACCTGCCGAGTGCCCTGCTGAGAGTGCTGGTCAGCTGGGGCGGGGGAGGGGGGGCTTCTCTGAGCCACTGCCACAGGGGGTGAGGGCCATGCCCACAGCTTCAGGGCAGAAGGTATCTTGGCTCCGGCTCCCAAGACTCCCACGTTGGTGGCCTTCACACATTGACTCCTACTTCATTTAACTGAAACAAAGCATCTCTGGGTGCCAGGCACCCGGCCAGGTGCTAGGAGGTAAACGTGGTCCCTGTCCCCGAGGCTGACAGGCTGAAGGGAACAAAGACATAAACAAGGACATGGGTACACACATAGCACACGGTGAAATATTTCTGTATGTAGCTGGGTGACAGGATAGGGGCGAGCTGGAGTTTGGGCCGCTCTGCGGGGTGGCATCGGGCAGATCTGGAGGATAAAGGCCGAAGAGATGCCGTATGGACTCGTGGGGGCGTGGAGAGCAAGAGGGAGGTGGAGAGCAAGAGGGAGAAGGAGAGACGGCAAGGACTGTCGGGGGGCCCGTCCACCCGTCATGCGGGGCTGGATCCTGGCCTCCAGGATGGGAGGCCACAGGAAGGTTTCGGAGGCGTGGACCGGGAGGCCTGTGGAAGAGCAGTTGGAGTCGTCGGGGGCGCAGGGTGGGGAATGGCCGGAGCTTGAGTGAGGTGCTGGAGCAGAGTGGAGGGACCCGAGTCTGCGTCACTGGTGGCGCTCAGAGGCCTTGCGGGTCGTGGCTGAGACCCAGGTGGAGGGGTGCCGTTGACTGAGACTGGAGATCTGGAGGGGCAGAGGTTTGGGAGATGGGGACACGGAGTGAAGGCTGTTGGGGACGAGTTCATATTGAAATGCCTATGAGACCTCTAAGCGTGGCCGGTGGGCCGGGTGCAAGTGAGAAGGAACAAGTCGTGTTGGGGGGCTGATGACAGAAACCCGCTGGGTTTGGCACTGGGCGGGCCGTTGGTGGTTGCACCTGAGCAGTTCCAGTCAGTAGTGAGATGGGGCTAGAATGGGGTCAGGAGAGAGAGGGAGTCGAAGAAGCAGCGACAGGAAGTGTAGACGAGTCAGTTTTCCTGTGGCTGGGGGGATGGGAGGCCTAGCTCTAGAGAGGCTGCATGTAGCTCACCACGTCCTCTGGGTCCTGCACAAGCCCGTGTCCCTGCCCTTCCTCCACTCAGGCCGGATGCACCGGGTGCCCCACTGCCATCGGGGCCGCCTTCAGTGAGGTCTTCCTGGCGCCAGACACTGTGCTTTAAGCACTCGATGTGAGTGATCTTAACTGAGTCCTGCTCGCATGCTTCTAGGGCAAGGAGAAGCATACACCTCCAGGAAGTGAAGTGGCTTCCCAAGGTCCCAGCCAGGAAGTAGCCAAGACCCCAGGGGCCCATCCCTTCTGCCCCGTGGGCACTGGGAGCTGAGGCCTGAGGCTGGGGACCCAGCTGCTGCTGCCTGCTCCCTGGGGCGTTGAGCTGACCGCGTCCCCCCCCCCCCCCCTCCTGCATCTGTCCCTTCTCTCCATACAGCGGTTCCTCGGTGACTATGGTCTGCAGTGGGTGGGCGAGTCTGTGGACCAGGAGGGCTCAGACAACCAGGCAGACTCAGAGGATGGCAAGAGGGACTGGATGACAGCCAAGAAGTTCTGGAAACCAGGTAGAGTAGGGGGTCTGCCCCCAGTCCCTCCTACAAAAGGAGTCTCCAACACCACCCTGGGCCAGCAGCTGTCCAGAGGGAGTCTCATTCGTGCCCCTGACCCAGGAGCAGGGAGGACAGGCCTCTGCCTCCATCACTGAGCACCTGACCTGCCACCATGTTCTTCCTCTGGTCTTACCTCAGACTCCCTGCTTGCTCATCTTTCAAAGGCTCCAGAGACCCAGAGATACGAGACAGAAGACGACCTCACTTGTCTCGGGCTCCATAGTTCACAAAATGTCTTCCGTCCCAAAGTTTTAAAAAAAAAAAACGAGTCCTCTGCTTTGGAGAGCCTGCTCTGCCCTCAGAGCCAGGCTCGACCCCCCTCTTTGCGTTCCTTTTTCAGCCTCGCTGTAGCCAAGCCATTGAACTCGCCGTGTTTCTCTGGGACTCCTCCATTCTTTTTTCTAAACTTGGCCGTTTCCGATCTAGAGGAATCAACTCCACAGATGTGGAGCCGTAGATCTGGCCATTTCTGGAAGTCCATTCTCTTCAAAGAATGGAGGTGATTGCCCAGAGGTACTTCTCTCCAGGCTCTGGAGTTGGTCAGACCTGGGTGCTTGTCTCCATTCTACCGTCCTCTCCACGTGGGACTTGGGTGGGTGAGTTCTGCTCTCTGAGCCTCCAGGTCCCCCTCAGTAAGTGGGGGGTGCGCTCTTCCCTGGGGAGTTGAAGGGATCAGCGGGGTCGATGCCGAGCATCTGGCACTGACCTTGCAGGTCATCGGCCCCACAGGCAGGGGCTTTGCTTGTTTTCCACGGTGACGTGCCAGTGGCAGCCTCCCGGGAGCATGGGTGAGCGTGGCTCCCAAGGGGAGTGTTTGGAAAGTGACGACACCGTCTTGATTTCCTAACTTTGAAAACCTGAGAGAGCTGCCTCCACATTCAGGCCTGAGCTTTGGCCAGATCCCCCTAAATCTCAGGGCACAACTCCCCCACTGTTTCTTCTAAAAACATCACTTCCCACTTGTACAGTATTTGCAGCTTTCAAAGCATTTTCATCAACAGCCTTGACACAAGCCACAGGTTGTTCCATTTTATAGATGGGAATCACTTAAGAAGTCTGGAGACTGTTGAGCCAAGGGGGCAAGACTTAAGGCCGGGAGCCCGTTTAGGAGGTGGTCCCAGTCATCCAGGCAGGAGATGGGATGACATCCAGAGGCAGGGTGATCCTGGCGGGCACCGTGAGGAGGAGCAGGGCAGATTTAGGAAGCAGAATCCATGGTCTCGGAGACTGCATCAGGGAGCAGACAGGAAGAATTGGGGATGGCCCTGGGACACCCCTTCCCGGGTAGGTGGGGAAGTCCTGAAAGGCGACTGCCAGATGCGCTAAGAACATTCCTGGGGTCTAGCGCTAGGGGTCAGCCACCATGGCATCCTGGACCCCACACATGCCCCTGCCGGCTGGAGGGCAGTCTTCCTCCTGGCCAGGGGGGACCTCCTGGCTCCTTTGGGGGCCAGCCCAGATAGCTGGCTTCCGGACCTGGCTCTGTGGACTCCTACCTTCTCCCTGCCGAGAGCAGGGCAGCCCTCGCTCTGCTGTATTGTATGTTTACGCCCAGAATAAGCTGGCTCTGAGGCCCAGGGCTTCAAAGCTAGAGCAACTTGTGAAAACCACTGTGTGCCCTCCTCCTCCTTGCTTTCTGCTTCTGCAGCATGGAGGGGCCTCAGCTTAGCTCTGCTGCCAGCCGAACGGCACACTCTTCATTTCCAGTAGCTTTTCCTCCTGGCGCTGCACCCCCTGTTCCCGCCTCCTTGGCTTCTCCCCCACCCACCCCTGCTTTGTCCCCAGGTGCCAGGCTGCTGCTGCCCCAAGGGCCCTCACGGGCACGAAGCCGGCCTCTTGCTGTGGCCCTGATACCCTGGCTCGCTGCTCTGGCTCTCCTTCTGTTGGCTACAACTCCCCGCAGGCCCCAGGTGGCCGTGGAGGTGGGCTGGGCATCTGGTTGGGGCTAACCGGTCCAGAACCAGGACTCTCGCCCTGGGGAGAAGGGTTCTCTGGCCCACGAAGGGGACCCAGCCCAGGGGAAGCCTTGTGAGGACGTGGCCTCAGGCTGGATCATTCACCCCTCCCTGCCCTCCCTACCAGTGAACTGAGCATTAACTAGGATGCCAGGCGCTCCAGGGTGTGCCTGAGTATTAACTAGGATGCCAGGTGCTCCAGGGTGTGCGGGGACTTGAAAGGGACGATCCTGCTCTGGTGCGACCCATTGCCAGGTGTTGAGGCTCAGGGCTGAGAGCTCCTCAGTCTCCGTTCACCATTGCCTCAGAGCTCCCCACTCTCACTCCTCTCTGTCCTCTCTGAGCTCCTCCTTCCCCATCCCTGTCCCCACTGAGCTCCTTGATTTCCCCCTTCCCTGTTCCCTGAGCTACTTGCTTCCCCTTCCCTGTTCCTTAAGCTCCTCCCCCTCATCCTTGCCCGCTCAGAGCTCAAACAAGGAGGTGGGTGTGTTAATACCCAGGCCCAGGCCGCTGAGAGCACCGAATGCCATTGTGCACGTGGCGGTTCTTGGAGGCCACTGATGGTGGATGAACGATGACCGACCCATGGTTACTTAGCCCCTGCCAGGGCGTAGAAAGCCCAGCATGGAGCATGGCCCTGGGGCCAGGGCGTTGGGCATGTGTGTAGGACAGTGGGAGTGCCTGTGTGCCCAGGCCTGGATGGTCCGGCAGGTGGGACGACCTGCTGCACGGGGCAAGGTGGGAACAGTGGGAACGGGGTGAACGGTGCTCAGCTGCAGAGGTCAGAGGATTGGTTGTGACCCTGGCAGGGACCAGACTCTCAGGGCCTGATTTCTCTCCACCAGCTCCGCTGAGAGCAGAGCGAACATAGTTCCCCCGAGCAGGGCCAGGCTTGCGGAGGTCTGGAGACAGCAGTCTGATTCCTGTTCGGCCTTTTCGTGAAGCGGTGGGGACAGGCACGGCAGGGCCCCAGGGCACGGCGGTGGTATTCACAGCAGCAGGTGGCCCTGCCTGATGTGTGAGGAGCCAGCTCAGAGCAGGCCCACCATTCCCCTGCTGAGCACGGCCCGGGCTGGCCCTCCTCTGGGCTCCGTGGCCTCTGCAGCGGTACTAACCGCATGCATTGTCATTGCGGTCACCCTGTCTCCTTCACTCAAGTATGAGCCTGAGGAGGGCAGGACTGTGGGTGTGGGCACAGCCATGATTCTCAGGGCCCAGCAGGGCTTGGGCAGTCTGGACATATTGGCAGGACAGAGGGAGGGAGGAGTGGATCCAGTATGTGCTTCTTGGCCCACTCCGGGCCAGGCTCAGGGCTCGATGCTGTAGCCTGTGTTCAGAGACTGCCCTCTGTGGTTGGAAAGACAAGCAACCAGGAAAGGACAACAGCCTGGGATATGTACGGTGCTCCCCAGTGGGCGTGAGGGCTCCAGGAACTCAGGAGGCTGAGTCTCCGAGGCAGGGGCTCCTGGCACAGCTTCTCAGAGGAGGTAGTTCCTTGAGCCGGTGGGGAGCAAGAGGGTAGGGTGTCAGTGACGACAAAGGCCACCGTCTGCCAGGCATTTCCTCTGAGCCTCACAGCCACCTGTGAAGTGGGGACTGTTACTGTCTTCATTTCATAGAAGATGGAGCCCAGGCCCAGAGAGGTCAAACTACTTGTCCAGGATCACACAGCTTGGAAGCAGTAGCCCTGGGAGGATGGCTCCAGAGAGTGATGGAGGTGCAGGCTGAGGGGAGGATGGGGAACCTGGGTCCCAGGGGTCTCAGGCTTTGGACCAAGGAACTTGGTCTTGACTTCCATGCCTCCCCAACCCCCCCCCCCTTTTTAAAAGATTTTATTTATTTATTTGACAGACAGAGATCACAAGTAGGCAGAGAGGCAGGCAGAGAGAGGGGAGGAAGCAGGCTCCCCATCGAACAGTGAGCTTGATGCAGGGCTCGATCCCAGGACCTGGGATCATGACCTGAGCCGAAGGCAGAGGCTTTAACCCACCGAGCCATCCAGGCACCCTTCCAACTCCACTTTTTAATAAACTTACGGGTGCTCGAAGTTGGATGAGGGCTCAGAGATGATCTCTCCCTGTACCACACCCCTCCTTAGGGAGCCCAGGGAACAGTGTCCCAGAGGCAGCCTGCATGGTCACTGAGAGTAAAGGCATAGGGTCACCTGGGCCCTGAAAGCTGCCTGAGCAGGAGCATGTCACCTTACAAGGCCCTGTCCCCTC
Organism: Meles meles; assembly: GCF_922984935.1. Taxonomy (NCBI): domain Eukaryota; kingdom Metazoa; phylum Chordata; class Mammalia; order Carnivora; family Mustelidae; genus Meles; species Meles meles. The sequence continues at coordinate 197,690,403 of NC_060066.1, forward strand.
ATCTCTAAAACAGGAGCGGTAATACCTGCCTCTACGTGCTCGGCACGAAGTAAACCCTCACTGAGTCATCCTTACAGTCAGTTCCCCTCACTGGATCTTGCTGGATGGGACAAAGGTTCCTATTCTCCCCCATTCCATGGACGGGAGAGCTGCAGCTCTGAGAGGAGGAAATGCCTCAGTAGACCTCTGACCTGCCTTACCCCATGTGACCTGGCAATGGGCCAGGCTTCTGTGGCACACTCCCTGCTCTTTGGGGCTAGTGCCAGGCTTGCTGCCTTGTTCTCAGGCCTGTTTTGCCTGGAGCTGCAGTATCCCGGGCCCCTTGACTCCCTGCAGACTGCTGCCGCGGGCGCCCGCCGGGCCCACCCCACAGTGACTTCCCCACGCCTTAGCCCCACTGGCCGAGAGCCTCCAGGGCTGACTTTCTCAGCAAACACTTTTCCCTCCAATGCTTCTTGGCATCCTCCCCTGGGCCTCCACCTGGCCCTTCCCTGTCCATCATCCCGTGTCCTTCAGCTCCCTGGAAAAGCCTTGGCTCCCGGATGCAGCTGGATGGGCAGGCAGCGTATCTGAGTGGTCCTGGGTCAGCGTGGTATGGTCTGCATGGGCCCAGTCCTCTGACCTTTCTAGGCTTCACTTTTCCCATCTGTAAGAACACAGGGGTAGGGGCAGGGGTTCAAGGAGATGAGCTTTGCTGATGTCATTTTTGGGTTGACCAGTGTGCTCTGAATGTGGTTCGTTGTAAAGAGAAAAGTGGCTTGCTATTGTTCTGACTCATGCCAGGGATGCCCAGTGTGTTCTGTGAGTATTTCTTGGGTGTCTCAGGAAGTCCAGGGGACCCTGGGATGAGGTGGGGGGGCGGGTGCAGCCCATACCACCTGGCAGATGTAGGGGAGGGAGGAGTCCCGCTGGGGCCTTGAGCAGCCACAAAGGCAACCGGAAACAAAGCCACCCACTTCGGTGTTTCCTCGGCCCCGCCCCCACACCTCCAGAGCCCCCTGTCAGTCACTGTGAGGAAAGGGATTGGGGCTCCCCCACCTCAGAGTCCTGACCCACATCCTGCCACAGCCTGGCTATCCTGGTGAAAACAGGAGGTTTTGTAGGGCTACGCCCCAGGGGATGGCGGACTTGGGAGCCAGATCCCTTCAGGGACCCACGACAGGCCCTGGCCTGGCCCCTTCCAGCATCCCACCTGCCCTCCAGCCTTTCTGTTCTGGTGTCTGTTGTGGCTGTCCCCACTGCTCCCTGAGGCTTAGGCACACCTGTGGGTGCAACACATTTTCCAGAAGAGGGGGCCCAAATGTCCGTCAGCTTCTCAGAGGGGTGTGTGACCCAGAAATAGTGGCACAGGCCAAGGTCTGCCGCATATGTGTTCTGTCCAGCAGCTGTCCCAACATCCCTCCCTACCCCCCAACAGCCATGCATCCCTACCCCAACCCCCGCTTCCTGATGGTGCGGATGGGTGGGAAAAGTCAGCCCCTCCTCTAATTTGCCAGGTGACCTGGGGCAAGTCATTTTTCATCTCTGTGGACCTGTTTCCTCATGTGTCAAATGGAGATAAATGACTCCTGCGTCATAGCCTCTGGGTTAGCCTGAGGCCCGTCGGTGCAAGGCAAGAATTGGTAACAATAACCCCCCCCCGGGCAGAGTGCCTGCTCCGAGCGGTCCCTCTCACGGTCACCTTCCCCCAACCCTTGTAGGAGGGGAGGCTGTGGTGCACAGCTTTCCATGTCTTGACCAAGGTCACATAGGTAGAAGCTGAAGAGCTGATTTGAACCCAGAGAGACGATCCCCAGAGACACAGGCGCAGAGCTGGATCCGATCCCACCCCTACTCCATTAGGAGCAGCCATTAGCCTTCTCTAACCTGTGGTTTCCACATCTGGGGTCGATCACAGCCCCTACAGCATAGGGGTTGGTAGGACGAGAGGGGCACGAGAGGTACGGAGCCCCTAGCACAAGTGAGGAGTCAACAAAAGACGGCCGTTCTGCAGGGCAGTTGTCCTCCCTCCTCCCCCGGGTGAGACGGCCACTTACAGAGATGCCAAGGCCACCGCTTAGCCAGCCGGGGCCATGGAAATCAGGGCTGCTGGAGTGTGCAGCTGCCGGAAGAGAGGCTCATGGCTGTTTATCCTCTTTGCCAGGGGACTCATTGGCGCCCCCCGAGGTGGACTTTGACAGGCTGCTGGCCAGCCTGAAGGATCTCAGTGAGCTGGTGGTAGACGGTGACACCCAGGTGACGCCAATACCTGGTGGAGCACGGCTCCGTGTTCTTGAGCCCATCCCACTGAAGCTGTATCGGAATGGCCTCATGATGTTCAGTGGGCCCTTCCGGCCCTTCCATGACCCCTCCACACAGGTAGGAGTGGTGGGGAGGGGAGACAGGCCGCTCTGGTGGCCTTGCCTTGCCCTCACTGACCCTTAGCTGGAGATGGGTGGGGGGCGGCTCAAGCTACCCTCCATAGGTACCCAAGTCCACGTGCAACTTGCAGAGTGCGCCCCCAACCCCCTCCCCCCCAAGTCCTGGAGCCCTGAGAACATCCAGAGTGTGATCCACTGGGTAAATCCAGGGCCCAGGGCTGATTGTCCAGACGGAAAGCAGAGCAAGGGGCAAGGCACCAGTCCAGCTGGGCCTCACTCTTCCAATCCCTGCTGCAGCGCTGCCTCCGAGACCTGCTGGATGGCTTCTTCCCCTCAGAGCTCCAGCGGCTGTACCCCAATGGGGTTCCCTTTAAGGTGAGGGGCTGCTCCTCACACCACCCTGTGTGAGGAGTTTGGAGGGGGTGGGGGCATTCCCCCAGTCTGAGGTGGGAAGCCACTCTCCCCCCGCAGGGAGCCCCAGTCTGATGACCTCTGGGAGGAGGGTGAGGCTCAGCCGGGCTGAGAGGGGAGTAGGGAGGCTGCAGGGGCCTCAGTTTCTCCATTAGCGAGGGCGAAGGCTGGAGGCTAAGCAGCAGGCAGTGCCCCCTGCTGGCACCCTGGAGGCACAGCCTTCAGCCTTGCAGGGCCACTGCCCCTCCCCAGCATCCAAGATACCTTGATGGCCCCGGGTTCCTGAGGTTCTATGCAAAAGTGGCCTGGCTTGCCCTGGAGGCTCCCGAAGACATCTGATGGGTGTGGAAGGCAGTGCTATGGGGGACAAACGTCGGGACTAAAGGACAGGGCATGCGCCAGCCCACTGCTGGCAGGGGTGGGTGGGGATGAGACGATGGGTGTGGTGGTGGGAGCATCCCGGAGGGCGGTGTGTCACTGCACAGAGAGGGTATGCGAGGGCGTATGCGCCGCCACCACCTGGGCTGGGAAAACCGTGAGTCATGACGGGGGTGTTTGAGGCAGTCCATGCCAAGATGGGGCTTTGCCCTCTCCTAACACTGTGGTGCCTTGCTTCCTGGCTGGCTCCCGAGAGGGGCTCTCTGGGAGGAGGGCAGTACCGCAGCTGCAGCCGGCGTGCTTGCAGAAGCTGGGCCCAGGTTGGGGACAGTAGCATGAACTGCAGCTCTCTGCTCTCTTGGGGGCCTCAGTTTCTTTATCTGTAAAATGGGGATTGCTTCAGACTATCCCTTGAGCCTATTCCTGGGAGGAGAGTGTGGCCTATTCCTAGAGGGAGGGTGTGGCGGGGGGCGGGGGGTGTGTGGAGAGGCCTCTGTTTGGGCAAGGGTAGGGTGGAGCCCAGGGCTGAAGGTCTAGGCCCACCGCTGCTGCCCTTCCTTCTTGCCAGGTGAGTGATCTGCGCAATCAGGTCTACCCAGAGAATGGGCTGGACCCATTCCCAGGTGAGGGCCGCGTGGTGGGCCGACAGAGGTTTCACACGCCGCTGGACAGGATGGAGCACCCAGGTTAGCTTGGACCTGAGGCTGGGCCTGGTGGTGGGGGCACGGTGCAGGACGATTTGCGGGTGGCCTCCTCCACCATCATCCATCCCTCACAGCCCCTCCCCAGCCAAGGCTCCCAATGCACTCCCTGCAGGCTCCAAGATGACTGCTGAGAAGTTTCTGAACAGGCTCCCCAAGTTTGTGATCCGGCAAGGGGAAGTGGTTGACATCCGGGGACCCATCCGAGACACCCTGCAGGTGAGGCCAGCCCCAGCTCCCCCAGCCTTCTTAGGCTCCCTGGCCCAACCTACCCCAGAAGAGGCTTATCTGGAGACTTGGGCTCAGGGACTGCTGAGGAGGGCCTGGATGGAGAGATGAGGCTCTCGGGGCAGTTTCACTGTCTCATGAAAACAGTCTGGGAGGGCTCTGGCTGGCACCCAGAGAGGGGCTGGACTGGCGGCCTTGTGGCTGTAAGAGGCGGAAAGCCAGAGTCTAGGGCCAGGGGTGAGCCCAAGGACTGGGCCACCTCCTCGATGTCCAGGCCAGAATATCCAAATCAGTCCTGGATCCCCCTTCCTCGCCCTTAGAACACATCATCCTCCCCATCCTGCTGCTCCTCCCACATCTCCACCTGTGAAAGGTACCAAACCTCAGTTTCCTACCACTCTACCTCCTCCAAGTCCTGTTTGATCTGTCCATCCCTAGCACACCTCCCAAACCCATCTCTTCTCTCCATTCCCTCTGCCCACCTTCCTAGCCTTGGCCCCCAAGTGGCTGTTTCAGACACCTGCGGTAGCTTCTCGCTGACCTGTCACCCCCACTCCTGCCTTGCCAGCTGCCCTCCCCCAGCAGTCTCTGTGTGTGTGTAAAAACATAAATTGGATCTGGGCTTTCCCTGTTGAAACCCTCCAGTGGTTCTTGGATAGGGCCAAGCTCTCATCCTGGCACTCAAGGCCCACCATCCCTTGTTGGTCCCCTTGCCATATCTAACCTTTTCTTTCTTCCAGTCCAACCTGATTCTCAGCTTCAGCCACATGAACAGCTAACACTTTCTCAAACGTATCATCTCCCAGAGAAGGCTTCTCTGACCAGGGCTTCTTTCCCTGCATTCCATTTCTATGGCCTCCTCATCCTTAGTCACAGCTTAGGGTGAAGGGAAGGCCTTCCCTGACCCACGGTGGGTTGGGCCTCCAGCCCAGTCATCGTGTGGGGTTCTGTCTCCCCCACTAGCCTGAGGGACCTTAAAGACTTCTTGGGGAATGATGGGGCTGCGTCCCAAAGCTTTCCTTCCATTTCCTCCCCCTTTAGCTCACTGGTCTCATCCATCCTTGTTCAGGGAGAAGTCCCCTCTAAGGGTGGGGGAAAGGTGTCTCTGGCAGGACCCAGGACTCTGTCTCCTCTCATCAATGCCTTCCAGAACTGCTGCCCATGGCCCGCCCAGGTCCAGGAGATCGTGGTGGAGACACCAACCTTGGCTGCTGAGCGTGAGAGGTGAGGGCAGAGTGAGGAGGTGAGGAACTTGGGGTTGGGCCACCAGGGGGCACTGATGCCCTTTAGGCCCACAGGAGCCAGGAGTCACCCGAGTCACCAGCGCCTCTGCTCTCCATGCTGCGCATCAAGTCTGAGAATGGTGAGAAGGCCTTCCTGCTGATGATGCGGCCTGAGGACACTGTTGGGGATGTGCGCACCCTGCTTGCAAAGGCCAGGTGGGTATGGGGCGGGGCTGGCAGCTACAGGGGGTATCTGGGCTGGCAGCTACAGGGGGTCTGATCCATTCTGCCCTGTCCCCAGGGCTGTGGAAGCCACCACCTTCGAGATCATCAGTACCTTCCCACCCACCGTCTACAGCGACAACACAGTCACACTGCAGGCCGCGGGCCTGGTGCCCAATGCAGCGCTGCTGCTTCGGACAAGCCGGGCCCCGCCGCCTGCTCCGGGCCCCAGCTCCAAATAAAGAGCCCGCTCCCACACAGGCTGCTCCATGAGGCTCTCTTAGCCAGGAAGACCCGCTGGGCGCCAGGGAAGGCCGGGGGCCCAGCTAGGCTGGGGCAGGGGGCGGTACCGACCCGCCCCCTCTGTAACTTGAGCCCCAGCTGGCAGGCCTGGACGCTGGGTCTTTGTCCTCTAGGTTCCTCTTTCTTCCCAGAAGGGCTAAGCAGATCCAGTGGAGGGAAGGCGGGCTCCAGCTCAGCCTCGGCGGGCTAGAAGAACCTCTTGTGCGAGTGTGCCAGCGGTGGATCCCTGTTCGCAGATGGGGACACTTCCTCAACACTCTGCACAAAGCCTCTGCACTCTGCACTGTTCCCAAACTGGGTGAACCCACTTCCATGACACATGCGCTCAGAGCCAGTCTGCTGGAGCTCCGGTCAGTGGCCACATGGCACAGACACATTACCTTACCGGCTGGCACATAGATGTGCCACACTCACCAAGCCGGGTGTGTCGAGACACCATCACTTGCATGTGAATCGGGAGGTGACCCACCCACACTGGTTCCAGAAACACAGGGCCGCGTGGTTATGCATGTGCCAGACATACACCCACAGACGCGTACACTCACACACACGGGTACCACACGGGAGACTGCTCAGGCGAGCTGCCCTCCGGAGCACAGGCTCAGCACAGTCCCATCTACCAGCCTTGCTCAGAGCAAGAGCCCAGATCATATCAAACAGACACGCTGTCAGTGGAATGGGACATTTAATTGTCTCTAGGGTGCTCCCAGGACGGGGAATGCGGGGCCTTTGGCAGAGCCCTGGCTAATGGAACCAGCAAAGGTGCCCATCAGCCAGTGCTAGGCAGGGTGGCAGCCTCAGGGCCTGGCTGAGGACAGCCAGCACTTCGGCTGTTGCTTAAGACAATTTCTGAAACTAGTGGGTAAGGAATGTTGCCTTTGAAGAGAGAGGGGAGGAGAAGGGGCTTGGGTTGGGGGGAAAGATTCCAAGGTCAGAAGGTTTTAGGATAACAAGAGTTGGTCATAAGGTCCTTCATGGCCGGGCAGTGGCTGGGGGGCATGTGGTGACGGGAGTCCAGCGGGCTCAGGCCAGCTTCAGGAACTCCTGCAGTGTGTTTTGTTCCACAGCCTCCACGAAGAGCTCATAGTCCTAGGGGAGGGGAGGGGAGGGGAGAGGTGGTCACCTGAGTGCTGGCATTTTTGTCTCAGGTCTGACTCTGACTTCTGACTCAGAAGTCCTCCTACACTTCCCCACTCCCAGCCCCCAGGGCCCATACCCCACAGTACTGGTCCCCGTTGACAATCTGGGGTGGGGTGGCCTTGGGGTTGCCCGCCAGGGCTCGCATCTCATCCCGCAGGGCGTTGTCCTGGGAGATGTCCACTAGCTGGTACTGGATGCGCTTCCCATCCAGGATGCGGGTCACCTCGCTCTGCTGGGACTTGATCTGGGGGTAGAGGGCGGGCAGGGGTTAGTGAGCAGGCTGGAGGGCTGCCGGGGGAACCCTGGGCAGAAAGATAGAGGCTGTGGCCAGTAGTTTTTGTCCCCCTCCACAGCCTGGGCCAGCATTCTGGCCACTAGGGAGTTAGGACAATGAGTCAGGCTTGCGATGGTGGAGGATGAGAGGGACCACCATGCGGAGGAGAGTCAGAACGAAGAAGGGAAGTGGGATAAAGTTGGGGGGGGGGGGAGGGGGAGAGAGGAGCTCAGCGAGGGGAAGGCAGGGCACGCTTGGGTGGAGGCTGGTAAGGGGCCGCCCCCACCCAGGTACACACAAATTGGAAGAGATGAAGGGCACCATCAGGACGTGATGGGGTGGTAGTGGGGTTGCAGGGAGTGCGTGTGGGAGCAACGAGATGGGCGTGGGCAGCTCGTGCTGGGGCTGCTAAGGCTCCAGGATGTCCAAAAGAGGGGTTCGAGTCTGGAGCCCACCTCGGGACCGGACCCCAGAGGCCGAGTCCCGCACCTCGTCGCCCCCCCACCCCCCGCCCCGTCCTACCCCGCCCAGGGGGTGGGTCTCGGGCGCCGGGCCGTAGCGCCCAGACTGCGCCGGCGGCGCTCCCCGCCAGCGCGGCCCAGGCGTGCACTCACTTCGCGGGAGCCGGTGACCGACGTGCTGTAGACGCGCAGGCCGCTCATGCTGCGGGTGGACGGGCAAGCCGACAGGCGGACGGACGGCTGTAGCGGGAACTGCACGGCCTAAAGACGACGCCGCGGCGCTCGGGAGCGGTTTCCTTCCTGCTCAGCCCGCGAGTCACCGCTCTCGGGACCAATGGGCGGCACGGGTAGGCGTGCGGCCGGGGCGGAGCCTGCGCGACCCCGCCCTGCGCGCCGCGGTCCCCCACCCCTCCCCCTTCAGTGGCCGGGCGCGCCAAGGACCCCAGGGCTCAGCGAGGTAGCCCCAGTCGGCTTTCCCCAGATCTGGGGCTCAGTGTGAGGCTGGGGAGTTGCCTGGGTAGCCGGAAAGGCCGGGGAAGGGAGGGTGAGGGTGTGGCAAAGGCCGCCTCCTCAGCCTCCCCCGGGCTAGCTGCACCCAGCTACCCACCCCTTGGTGCCACGATAGCGCAGCGCAGCTCCGAGCTTTGAAGGCTTGGGCCGTTTTCGAACGTACAGTGCCTTGGCTAGGGGACCTCACTCTAAGGGACCCCCTCCCACAGTCCCCAGGATGACACTCACACTTGGCTAACCCCGTGTACACCAAAACAGGGACAGCCTCCCCCCCCCCCCCCCCCCCCCCCGCCCCGAGATTTCCCCAAAAGTCCCTCTCCACTCAGGCAGGTTTAGACAAGGAAGGGTGGTGGCCAGAGACAGGGCCACACCCTCAAGGCACCAGATGGAGGCCTAGGTAAGAGGCTGCTAGCTCTAGAAAGGGTGGAGGCAGAGGCTGGCCAGCACTCCTGAGAGCCCAGCCCACCCTCGTGAAATATTCACAGATGATCTTAGGGTGGCCCTAGCTCAACTTCGACTCCAGATGGCATTCTAAAGCTGCTCCTGCTCCCAGAAAAAATAGGAAGGGTTCAGAGGGAGCAGTCTCTAGCAACCAATCTGGAGGCTTGGCTGGCTGGCTGGGGTGGGACAGGATTCCCCTCACAAGTCCTCCCCACGTCCAGGGCTTGAATGGCAGCCCAGGAAGATAACCCGAGCTCCCTAAAGCAAACAGTGCCCTGCCTGGATCCAGAGAAGCCACCTCCTCACAGCAACCTAGAGGCAGCTGACTTCCTCTCAGAAGATTACGGAAACGCTTTCCAATGACAGACTTGCTCAATGACTCGGGGCACCTTCACCCAATTGAAAGTCGTGTGGGAAGAGCTCTTATTTGTCCCCACAGAGAACAGAGGAGCGGAAGTGGTAGAAACAGCCGTGAGGCTGGACCTGCCAAAGGTTCCTCTTTGCTGCCATCTGGGGAACTTGGCTGAACACCCAGCCCTTGGCCCCAACAAGCCAAAATGAAGGGTGGAGTAAGGGATGGTGATGATGGTGATGGAAAACTGAAGAGTTTGTTAAATATTTTATTTTGTAATCAAAATAGGCAATACAAACCAGATGACATAACAAGGATTCATATAAATAACTGCTTATAAACTTTGAGGAAAAATACCCGTGAGCATGGTGGCTGGGCTCCCAACACAGGGTGGAGACCAACCAGGCAGCTCTGCTTTTAGGAGGCAGGAAGGAGCCCAGAGGCTGAGGGGGACAGCTGGGCGGGGCTGTTCTGAATGGAAGGGATACATCACTCCATAAATAAGACACAGAATTGTAAAAACACTTAAGGAGTCTCATTCAGACCCAAGAGTGAGGTTCAGGATGCTTCTCTGACTGCTCAAGGCTTACCAACAAACTCCTGGTGGCTGGCTCTGGGATTGCTCAGTGTTCCTGCACACCCTTCCAAGGCCCGGCTGACCTGGCTCCAGCTCTAGTGCAGGCCTGGGGCCAGCCCAACAACCAGATACAAACAATTGTGTTGTGAGATGCTCCCTAAATGAGGAGGCAAGAGAAACCAGGTCCAAAGGCCCCAAACAATATTGGCTGTCTGGCAAATAAGCTATACCTTAGAGCCAAACCATACTGGGTACTCTGAACTCTCAAGAAGCCACGGAGCAAGAAAGGGAAAGGACCCTGCCCACAAACAAAAGAGAGGCACAAGTCAGGGCTGGACGCCAGCCCTTAAACACCAGGAGGAGGAGGTGAGCAGCTTGACAATTGCCCCGTGGTATTCTAGGGGAAAATCCTGCTCAAATCCAGAACTATAAAGATGAGTTTGCAAGGGGGCTACCTGACTGGCCCGAGAACAAAAGAGAAGGGAGCTGTGCTAACCATGTGGCCAGGCCCCCAAACGATAGGGCAGCCAGAGAGTGGGGCATCCTGTAAACTGGCACGACAGCACAGATGGAGGAGGCCTGGATAGAATCCTTAGGCCAATTCTAGTGGGTACTTTGCTAATAAACAGATCACCCTGAGGTGTCTGTGAGAACAAGAGCCCTGAGGAAGCAGCAGTGGGCCTAAAAACACCCAAGAAAGCCAGCTCAGATCCCAGGCAGACTAGCCTACTGGCCTGAGAATTCTCACATGGCCATCATGACTGGTACTCAGACTTTCCGTGCCCTTCTACTGAACTCTGGCCATCAGCCGGACCAAGATATGGAGTGGGAATGAATACGGATCCATCCCAGAGGATGGAAAAGGGAATTGAGCAGCCTGTTTAACTTTGACATCAGCCAGGGGCTGGAACAGTCTGTGAGGACTTATCAGGTAACCTGCAGAAGTTAATTAGTAACTCACCCTCAAAGGGTAAATTCAGATGACAGGACAAATGCAACCCAACAATGCAAAGCCAGTGTGGGGCAGGGCAGGCACAGTTCCTTAATAAGCCCACGGCCCTAGATGCAGGTTCTTAACCCCCTTCACCCCTTCTCTCTGGGAATAGCAGCAGACCGGAGGCAAGAGATTGTCAGGGCAGAACCTGGGCAGACTGGCGCTCAGCAGACCAGATCTTCCCTGGGGGAACAGAGCGTGTGCCACCCCCAGCATTCTTCACTGTGTAACACAGTTTTCTCCCATATCCTGGGCATATCTGTCTGACATGGTGGTCCTTAAGTCCTCGATGTCGCGGCGCAGCTGTTGAACCTCTTCTAGTTTCCTCTTGATCACATCCGGCTTCTGCAAATCCAGCTGAGTCCCCGGGTGCTGTGTAGCTGAGTAGGAGAGCATTTCAAGAGAATGTTAGTGAGTCAGTTAGGGGGTGCTTTCATGGAGGGGACAGTATGGATAAGTAGTTCTCTGAGGCCCATGATCTGGGGACATGGCACATTGTTTCGAGTAGCCTCCATGCTGGGCTTGAACTCATGACCCTGAATGAGATCAAGACCTGAGTCAAAATCAAGAGTCAGATGCTTCATCCACCGAGCTACCCACTGAGCTACCCAGGTATCCCAGGACACAGCATGCTTTTATAAAAGCAAATGGAATAGTGGGCTGAAAACTTGCTGCCTCAGGGCCATTTTTTGTTTGTTCTGCCTTCAGGTATCCAATCTGTTTCCAAAACAGATTTACTGTCTACTCTGCTAAACATGTTAGTTAACTCCCAGCCGGCAGTGACCAGGCCTACAAAGCCTTGTTCACACATTACCATAATGATAGGAAAGTTGGGTAGGGGTGACAAGACAATGAAAGCCACCCTTTCCTGTGTCCCAGACCGGCCTGAAGACTCACAGTGAATGCCCAGGAGCAGGGAGAGATTGGGGTCATGGCCCTGGGCCCTCTGGGTCACAATGCTACAGACAGCCTGCAGATCTTGAAGGCAACTGGCCAACTCGTGGTGCAGCTCAAATGCCAGCTGGGCTGTGTCTGGTGAAGACGGGGACCCTGGCTGGGCCTGGCGCAGGTGTTCCTGGAGTGTCAGATTCTTCTCAATCAGGTCCTGGTTCTGCACTGAAAGCTGAGCAGATAGATGGGCAAACATGTTAAACCATGCCCAGGGAAGGGCAGAATATCTGTACCTGTGTGTGGCTGTGTATGAGTCACAGGCGATACCCCCCTCCTACCCCCTACCAACAGGCTTAGCTCTCCTCCAATCCCAAAATTGGGCCTAAATTCTCCTGTAGGTAGGTCGGGCCTGTAGGGTTCCAGCACTGGAGAGGAAACCACTCCCCAGCAGACTCTGAGTCACCAGCCTCCAGGTTTCTGTTCAGGAACCAGAGAAGATACTCCCGCCCCTCGGAACTCTATCTGAAGCCAGTCCCTCAGCCAACTCTGTTAACCAGGCTATTAGAGAAGGCTTAACGTGAACTGTGAAATCTGAGGAGACACTGGTTTCAATCTCTCCCTGCCACCCTGACAAAAGTGGCCACCGGCCAGCCTGATCAGAGTGTGTTAGAGGAATAAAGGGGGCAGGAAAGACAACACAGCTAGCAGCCAGCCACTGGGTGGGGGTTGGAGAAACCAGAAAGCTGGAGAACACAGTGCTAGAATGTGTCCTGCCTGCCTTTTCACACCTTCACCTCAGTGGAGTCAGGCTTCTCTATGAAGACCAGCTACTCAATGTATGTCCGTGTCTCCTTCCCTCCCTCTCCCTTAACACCTTAACCCACTCTCCCCTCCCTACCTCTATTCTGATTCAAAGACACTGAATACAGTTCCTTCTCCAATCCCAGCCCTTCGCCCTCACTGCGCCATGTGACAATCCCAGCTCGGAGATTCCTTTGTAGGTCAGTGAACTTGGTCACCCCTTGCTGACGGCTCTGTTTATTCCATGAGGACACCAAGCTCTCAAGTCTTCTTGAACCCTTCCTCCCCAACCCCACAAACCTGTGGCTACAGAAAGACAAAGGGAGAGAGACAGACTTCTCACATCCAAAAAGCATTCCTGGGTAATTATGGCCAGTCCAAGATGGGCTTAGGACCTTTAATATAAAGGATAGTGCAATGTCCCTTCCCATTCTTCTGCCAAAAAACCTCAGGAGGGACTGTCAGACATGAGGGCTCTTGTGGAAGTAGGGATGGGGGGCGTGGTTCACAGAGCAATCAGGTTTGTGGAGGCAGTACCCAGAAGCGAAGCTGATGCCGCTCACCTCCTTCACGGCTGTGCGTAGCTGCTGCAGAGCTGTCTCCCTCCGCTGGGCCTCCTCTTTCAGGGCCTGGCTTGTTCCTTCTTCCTGAGCCACTTCTTGCTCTAGGGTCTGAATGGTAGGATTACACAGGAGTAGCAGCAAATCTGGTTCAGACCGTATCACCTCTGGCTTGGACTACACAGTAAAGCCCCACCCCACCACACACACACTGCTGGGAGATGACCTTAGAACAGCCCTGATCTGCTACTTCCCTTTGAAACCCTCCTGTAGTCACTGACCATGTACTCACTAGAGGCCAGCTTCTCAGCAGGGCATTCCAGGCCAGTTTGGCCCTTAGCTACTTTTCTAGCCATATGTCTTTCTACCTTCCCCACAGCCTCCACTCCAGTCACATCAAATGACTGAAAGCCTCCATTCCCAAAGGCTCCAGCGGCAACGCTGTTGTGTACTCTCCTTCCCCTTTGCGCAGGCTACTCTTCCCGGCCTGTCACCCAGGAAATCCTCAAGGCCCACCTGAGCCTTCCTCTATCTGCAAATCAGATCCTATTAATCGTACTCTCACCCTGCTACTCATACCTCTGTCATGGTTCATTTGTACATTCGTTGGCTGTGCATGTGATTCCTACCCACCCCCATAACTTTCTTGAGGGCAGGGAATATCCACTCAGTTCAGCTCAGTATTTACGGAGCAGTTACTGCGACACTCAGACACTCACGGAGGATACTGAGGATACAAACAATACCTGTCTTTGAGGAGCTCATAGCCAAAGCCCTTGAGAATACTGCATACTAAATGCTTCTGACAGAGATAAAGGGAAGGAGAGCACTCCCACAGGCACCTAATCTAGTTGGGAGGGAGGGAGGGAGGGATGAAGAGTGTGTGTTTGTGTACGGATGGTCAGGGTCAGGGAGAGGGAGGTATTTATGTTTGCTAATTTTTTGCCTTTCATTCTATTCATTCCAATTCCCTCCCCCAATTTTGAAACTTATTTGAATCAAGTATTTAAAAGTTTTCTGAATTTTCAATTTTGTATTAATAAAAAAATGTAACTGCCAAAGAACATCTCATTACCATGAAATACCCTAGGTGGCCATTTTGAATCTACCTGATTCCAGCAAATTCACCTGATACCTTAATTTGCCCGAGGAATTTCACCATGGGTAAATGTACCACTTAAATGTTGGGCTTTTTCAAACTTTGTGGAACCTGTGGGTTCCAGGAAATGTATCTGAGATCCATTAGAAACTCTACCAAGAATCTGGGATTTTAAATGGGTATAAACACTCACTAGGCTGGACTATCCTTACAGGACTGGAAATAGGGGAACCAGACAGACACAGCCTGACCCACATGATGGCAAAGGCAGAACTGCAGCTTTGAGCTGTTCTCAGAGTGAATGTATTTCAATTGTTTTTTTGTTTGTTTGTTTGTTTTTAAAGATTTTATCCATCCATTTGACAGACAGAGATCACAAGCAGGCAGAAAGGCAGTCAGAGAGAGAGAGGGGAAGCAGGCTCCCTGTTGAGCAGGGAGCCCGATGTGGGGCTCAATCCCAGGACCCTGAGATCATGACCTGAGCCGAAGGCAGAGGCTTACCCCACTGAGCCACCCAGGTGCCCCTATTTCAATTGTTTTGATGTGAAAAACTCTTTTGGAGTCCAAACACAACCTGAGTGAACCTGCTTTACCTAGGATTTCTTTTTCTTTCTTTTTTTTTTAAGATTTTTTTATTTCTTTATTTGACAGACAGAGATCACAAGTAGGCAGAGAGGCAGGCAGAGAAAGAAAGGGAAGCAGGCTTACTGCTGAGCAGAGAGCCTGATGTGAGGCTCGATCCCACGACTCTGGGATCATGACCTGAACTGAAGGCAGAGGCTTCCTGAGCCTTCCTGAGCCACCCAGGCACCCCCCAACCTTTTTTGTTGTTGTTGTTTGTTTTAAGATTTTTTATTTATACCTACCTAGGATTTCTTGGGAGAATCCAATTAAGGACACACCCCTGCCCCGCCACACACACACACTCTGGCCAAGAATAGAAACCAAGAGTCATCTTTAATTTTTCCTTATTCTTTAACTCCCTACATCTTGTCAATCACTGATTCCTCTCAATTTTACCTTCTAAAATTCATTTAAATCTGTTCCCTCACATCTCCTCGTTATGCTGCCTTATGCCAGGTTCCTTCATTTCTCACCAGGATTTGCAATATTCCTCCAGCTTCCAGCCCTGCTTCTCGCCAAATGCTACTCTTCTTTCCACACTCAAGCCTGAGTTGCAAACCTAATTACATCACATCCAAATTAAATTCTATACTAGATTCCCATGGGGCACCTGGGTGGCTCAGTCAGTTAAGCATCTGGCTCTTGATTTCAGCTTAAATCATGATCTCAGGATCCTGGGATTGAGCCCCGCATTAGGCTCCACACTTAGTGGGAAACCTGCCTGAAATTCTCTCTCCCTCTCCCTTTGCCCCTCCCCCTGCTTATGAAATAAATAAATAAATAAATCTCTGAAATAAACAAATACATCTTTATAGTAGATTCCTATCACCTATCAAAAGAATAAAAGCAAACTCAGTTGGAAAGATGAAGCCCTCCGGTAGCCCAGCTGCTATTCACCACCTTACTTCGACAATATCAAACTGCTTGCCGCTCTGTGTGCAAACTGTTTCATGCCTCCATGTTCCCATCAGTACTATTCCTTCTATCTGGAATTCCAAAACCAACCTATCCAGCTCTTCTTCTCTGCCTGGCTAACTCTTCCTCCTCATTCCAGGCTCATCATCTCCAGAAATCCTTTTTTTTTAAAATATTTTTATTATTTATTTGATAGACAGAGATCACAAGTAGGCAGAGAGGCAGGCAGAAATAGAAGAAGGGGAAGCAGGCTCCCTGCCGAGCAGAGAGCCCGATGCAGGGCTCGATCCCAGGACCCTGAGATCATGACCCGAGCCGAAGGCAGAGGCTTTAACCCACTGAGCCACCCAGGCGCCCTCCAGAAATCCTTCTTTAACCTCCCCTGCTCTGACTGACTCTTCCATGTTCCCCCAAAGTAACATGGACATTGAGATCACAAGACTGTGCTAAAATCCCCTCCCAACAATGACTGTAGGCGAAAAGCACTGATCAGGTCTCATTCTTGCTATACTCCCAACACTGAGCAAACTGTATGACACAGACTAAAGAGTTGGCTAAATTCTAGAGATTCCATCAAGTCCTGCGTACCACATCACAAGGACACCAGCTCACCTGTACTTGTAAACGCAGCTGATCCATCTTCTGCTGTTGCTTCTCCACAATCTGAAAGGCAGAGTTATCAAGAAGGCTATAAGCACGGGCTGATGGTGAGGCTGGACTGCAAGAAGCTACACAAGGATCTGTAGTCTGGCTATCAGCCCACTGGCTATAGGCAATCAATAGTGAAACCAGGGTGAAGACCATTTAGTCCTACTTACAGAAGTATAACCCAGACTCGCTATCCCAGCTAACTAGCTTCACACTTCTGTGTTCTACTCACAAAGAGGTTTAAACAGGAATGTAGTGTGGACCTATAACCACTACTGTGGGGCAGGGGGATCCCACCCTAATGGGTGGAATGAACTTCAAATATAACCAGAGTATATTTTGGTTCTTTAGTAAAGGACATGACTAAAACTTCAGTTTAATGAAATCTATCCTATCCAGGGCTGTGATGGATGCTATTATTTATAGCTTTGGTCACACTGACTAAGGAGAGAACCTGAACAGGCCCAGTTTCCTGTCTTCTGAGACCTCAGGTATTCCCTGAACCATTTCTGGGTCTTCTTTTTTGCTAATCTGACATCAGTCTCATTTGGAGACTTTCTTCTCTGCTGAATTAGGGCCACCTCACTGGTTAGAACTCTGCCCAATGCAACAGGCCTGTACGGGGCCTAAACATGAATGAAATGCACCAAGCTTCAATGCACCATTTTGGAGCATCTAGTTTGGACATTCAGAAGCATATCCTCCCCTAACTCTGCTTGCCTGTCACAAGGATAAATCCCTAAATGCAAAGATTATGCAGGGGTGACTTCTCAGAAAAGGGAGGAAAGCTCTGGCCCAGGGCGAGAAACTCATGGTTCCTTCCCAGTACACAATCTTTTCTTTCCTCTCAGCCTGCCCTCTATTGCTGCCCGGACATGCTCTGTCACCTTTCGAAGGGAATCACATTCTTTCTGCCAGGACTCCATTTCCACCTTTGGACCTTCTCCCTGTTGGGCTGGACCTTCTCCACTGGCCTCCTCCACACTCTGCTTATCTTGCAGGCTGAAAAACAGGGACCTCTTTAAGAATTTTAGTCGGACGGATGTGGCTTTGACTCCTGATTCCATTATTTACTGTATATTTTGGGCAAGACACTTAGGTGCTTCCAACTTGTAGCTGGGCATAATGTTAGGTCTGTTATAACATAGGGTGTGTCAACACAAGCTGCCTAATGCGTTAGTTCCCTTCCCTAGAGACCAGCATCTATCTAATGTGCCACCAATTCTCTACCCGTCCAAAGCTCTTTTATATTTGTTTTGATATTTAAAAATAAACATTCATCACATGTATTTAGATTATAAAAGTCATACATGTATACTACAGAAATTTTGGAAAATACAAAAAAAAAAAACCTTTTTTCTTGGCACACAAAGTCTAGGGCAGAGTCGACTTTGACCCCAACCTCTCTTTTGACTCCAACCAATGGTCTCCTCCAACAGATCCCCAAAATCACTTTCATCATGGTTCATTTGCTGAGATAAACAGGGCCACTGTGATAGAATATGGGATGAGAAATCCAATCCACCCCATTAGAAACTGGATTTGGTTCAAGAGGCTGTTGAAACACAGCCATCACATTTACAGAAACTGCAACTAATATGTAAGAAGCTCTCAAGACACCCTGAGAGAGTACATTATGGCATCTTGTTTTGTTCTTAGAACCTGTGTGACCATCGAGAATAATCCCTAGGGCTGAAGAGAAACAGATGTTCCTGGTAGCCTTTATCTTATAACCTTCAAAATGTAGATAACCCCCTCCTTTCCCAGTTCTTTTTTTTTTTTTTTAAGATGTAAGCTCTTTTTTTTTTTTTTTTTTTTTTTTTAAGATTTTTTAATTTATTTATTTGACAGAGAGATCACAAGTAGGCAGATAGGCAGGCAGAGAGAGAGGAGGAAGCAGGCTCCCCGCGGAGCAGAGAGCCCGACGCGGGGCTCGATCCCAGGACCCTGAGATCATGACCCGAGCCGAAGGCAGCGGCTTAATCCACTGAGCCACCCAGGCGCCCCTCCTTTCCCAGTTCTTAACACCAGGATCTGCTTTGCAAATATACAGATAGCTAATTTCCCAGTTTATAAAGTGGTTCCCTTCATTCAACACATACAAACTCAGAAATTATTACCCAGTATTATGCCAGGGCACTAGGTTGGACTTTCCAAAGGATATAGTAACAAGCCCCCACTGCACCACTACATCCTCCCCTCTCCATCTCAAAGACCTATTCCTTACCCATAAGCAGCTTTCCTGTTACTCACATTCCAAAGAAAAGTAAAGTGATTTGCCCAAAGTCACACAGGTAGTGAGTGGGGTAAACTTAGCTCTGCTCCTTTCCTCAGCCACACTGGGGTATTTACCTATGTTTAGTGGAGAGTTCTGCTCCTTTGTGTCTTAGGCTTTCCAGTTGAACCTCCTTCTCTCTGCAGGCTGCCTGGGTCTCCTCCAGCAAAATCTCCAGCTCGGTCACTCTCTCCTGCAGTTCTGTACTCTTCAACTCAGAATCCTTAAGCTGAGAGGTAAGATCCCATGCTTAGGTCAACAAGCCAAGGAAGACTGTCTGGGTATCCCAAAAACTTTGCAGTTGAGTTGCAAACTTGACACATGTGAGTCTGGACATGACTCCTTTGGGTTTTTCCTTTCAGGAAACCACAGTGTAACTGTGTAAAGGAGAGGCTGAGACAGTGCCCCTGCTTGGCTACTCCCTGCTTGTCCCAGGTATGCCCAGATATTGCTGCTACCTGCTGGCTCTGCTTCTGATGGTCTTCCAGGGTGGGCAGGTCAGCCAGGTAGCGCTCCAAGGTCTCAATACGCTGCTGCTTCTCCCGGTTCTGTTCTGATTCCTTCTGACATTTCTTTTTCAAATTATTGATGTGCTTATCACGACCCTTTACCTAGGGAAAGAAGTATCAAGAATCTGTCTCCACTGATTCCTCTAGGACTCTGAACATCACATTTTGTTTTGTTTTGTTTTTTTAAGATTTTTTATTTATTTGTCAGAGAGAGAGAGAGGAGCGAGAGTGAGCACAAGCAGACAGAGTGGCAGGCAGAGGCAGAGGGAGAAGCAGGCTCCCCGCCGAGCAAGGAGCCCAATGTGGGACTCGATCCCAGGACGCTGGGATCATGACCTGAGCCGAAGGCAGATGCTTAACCAACTGAGCCACCCAGGTGTCCCTGAACATCACATTTTTTCTGAAGTGATCACTGTCTCTGCCCTTAGGACTGTAAATGTTCTACTACAATGAAGGCAGGGAGGTGATCAAATTTTACCATTTAAGATTAGGGCATAAACTGCAGAGTTAACACACCTGAACTTTCCAATCAAGGGTAGGGAAGGAGGGCTCCTTGGGCAGTTTTTAAAAACTGGTAGCACTTCTATATATAGGCATAACTGGGCAACACTGCGGGTTTGGTTCCAGACCACTGTGACAAAGCAAACATCACGATAAAGCAGGTCAAATGAATTTTTTGGCTTCCCAGTTCATGTAAAGGTTATGTTTACACTATTCTCTAGTCTATGAAGTGTGCAATAGCATTATATCTAGAACAACAATGTACATGTCTTTAAAAATATTTAATTGCTGGGACGTCTGGGTGGCACAGTTGGTTAACCATCCAACTCTTGGTTTCAGCTCAGGTTATGATCTCAGGGCTGTGAGACTGAGCCCCACGTTAGGCTCCACACTCAACACGGAGTCTGCTTAAGACTCTCTCTCCCATGGGGCGCCTGGGTGGCTCAATGGATTAAGCCGCTGCCTTCAGCTCAGGTCATGATCTCAGGGTCCTGGGATCAAGCCCCACATCAGGCTCTCTGCTCAGCGGGGAGCCTGCTCCCCCCGCACCCTGCCTGACTCTGCCTACTTGTGATCTCTCTCTCTGTCAAATAAATAAATAAAATCTTAAAAAAAAAAAAAAAGGACTCTCTCTCCCTCTCCTCCCCCAACTCTCTAAAATAAATCCGAAGGAAAAAAAAAAAACAAAAAACAAAAACAAAACAAACAAAAAAAACTTTATTGCTAAAACATAGTATTCATCATCTGAGCTTTCAGTAAGTCTTAATCACTAATCACAGACTATAGCAGACATAAAATAATGACAAAGTTTGAAAAATTGCAAAAATTACCAAAATATAACACAGAGACATGAAGCGAGCAAATACTGTTGGAAAAATGGAACCAACAGATTTATTCAAAGCAGAGTTGCCAAAAACCTTCAATCTGTAAAAAACACAGTATCTGAGAAACACAATAAAGTGAAATACAATAAAATAAGGTATATCTGTTAAAAAGAATCTGTCTGGTTTTTGTCTTGGGTTCCCGGCTGGGGAGAAAACTTCTAAACTCTTAGAATTTCCCAAATAATAGGAATGTCTTTGCTATTTATAGTGGTCTGGTCTGTCCTGGTGTCCCTAAACACCACACAATTTAAAAGTTAAGCAATCATCTGGAAGGGTTAATGAGACTCTAAACTTCTAGAAGAAGGAATTGTGTCTATTTTGCTCATTATCATAGTCCCAATATGATGCGCCAAGCACGATGCTTGGCACAGAGTGGGCACGCATCAGATTTGCTGAATGGAGACTTTTCTTCACTATTATGTTTTTTATTTTGGGTTATGAAAAAAGGATGCTGAAGGAAGCAAGAGAAAGCAGAGAAAAAGGCAGATCTCCTAATGTCAAAAGGAATCAAAGACCTAATTTAACCCAAAGATAAGAAAGTACTAAGAGTAGATACCTGAAAATCAGCCAAAGGCTTTACTCCAGGTATAACCTGCACGCTTTCAAGCTCTAAACTAGTGATTCCCACATTTTAATATGCTTCAGACTCAACTGGGAAGCTTATTGAAAATGCATATATCCCTGAGAAATCTCCCTCTTCTGATTTCTCCAGAGAATAAATATCCAGTCTCCTGTTGGGGAAATCTTTAAATTAAAAAAAATGGTGGACTGGGCACCTGGGTGGCTCAGTGGGTTAAGCCGCTGCCTTCAGCTCGGGTCATGATCTCAGGGTCCTGGGATCGAACCCCACATCGGGCTCTCTGCTCGGCGGGGAGACTGCTTCCCTCCCCGCTCTCTGCCTGCCTCTCAGCCTACTTGTGATCTCTGTCTGTCAAATAAATAAATAAAATCTTAAAAAAAAAAAAGTGGTGGATTACCCTGAGATGTTTATCTCTTCTCCCCTTCAAAACATCTCTAAAATGACAGAAAGGAAATAAAATACTAATTTTAAAAAGTTAATAGGAGACAAAAGGGTATGAGAGATTTCAATGTGTTTATAGAAGATCAAAGACAGCAGATAAATTACTTAAGAGAAGAGTTATAACCTGCAGTGGGAGTTACAGACAACTTGGTAAACACTGTGCCCTTCAAACACCACAAGTACCTCTGTATTTGAAGTACCAGGTATGTCTGTAGCAGGTATCAGCCATAGATCTGAAAACAGGGCACTCACTGGAAATCTACATACAGGTTAGCTGGATACCATTTTTACCCTAAATTTTCCCAACAGGAGACTGGTAGAGATTTATTCTCTGGAGAAATCAGATGAGGGAGATTCCAAACTCAGGGATATCAGTCACAGTAGAGAGAGTGCAGCACTGGGTTTAAAGTAAGTGTAAGTAAAAATCTGTGTACAGAACTGGGGTACTCTTAAGCCTAATCTCCTTCTCAATATTGAGATCCTAAAGGCCAAAAGCATTCTTGTCCTTAGCCTCCCAACTAGGCAACAGGCTGAAGATTGATTTTTTTCTGGACAGAGTTGTTTAAGACATTCAGATACTATTATTTGTTGGTTCCCAAGTGAGAAGGCAGTCTAAATCTGATTATCCTATAATGCAGTCCACGAGGAAATTACCATGAACCCAGTGCTCCTATCCAGCTTTTAAATATTTCATTCTTAAACATGACTGCCCATTCATTCAAGGATCACCAAGCCTCTAACACGAGAGATACTTCAACAAAAGAACATGTTCTGAAATCAAAACAGAGGCAGACATCCCAAAAGATATAATCAATATCATCAGAGAGAGAAGATACTGCACCCATGAAACAAAAACAGCAAAAACCTCAAGAATACTTCTCAGAAATACAGAGGTTTATGCCAGGAGAAAAAGAGTTAAGGATGGAAATCTTTGTAGAGTGGGGTTGGGTACAGAGCTAATTTTATTATAAACATATTGGTATTAGATTATTTAACTTAGATAAGCCTCTAAATCCTTGATATACTAGTGGCACCAACAACACCTGGGAGCTTGATAAAAATGCAGGACCTCAGGCACACCCCACCTCAGAAGTACTAAATCTGGATCTGTGTTTTATTTTATTTAAGAAACAAAGATGTTATATTTAAGCAATCTTTACACCCAGCGAGGGGCTCAAATTCACAACCCCGAGACCAAGAGTCATACACTCCACCAACTGAGCCAGCCACGTGCCTCTGGATCTGCATTTTAAACAAGATGATCCAGTGATTCTTCAGCACATTAGAGTTCAAGCAGCACTGCTCTGTTGATTTTGATGCATGTGGTCCAATTTTAGTATATGTGCTGCTGAAGCGAGCACGATGCATGTGGTCCAGAACTAAACATTACTAAACTGGCGTTCCAAGACCATCTGCATTACAGCAAGCTACGAAACAGAAGCAAAAGATTTTAAATCAGCTCCTTCTATGATGACCAATCGTACTCTAAGGCCTTGGAAAAATGTAAAAATTCCCGAAGTGGCTGCACACATGGAATTCTTTTCTATTTTTCAGGCAGAATAAGGGAAAACCAGGCTGAATGATGTAAATTTACCACAGATGTTTAAACATCTTACAATAGTACCATCTGGTATGACTGCCCAGGCTGGTTTTCTAACCAGGTCAGTTGGAGGCCCATCACAACCTGGGGCAGTGAGGGACTTTGTGGCAGTTTTGTGGAGATGAAGCAAAAAGGAGGAGTGCCATTTCTAACAGACCAGTCCTGCATGAAAAGTCAATGCAGGATCTCACCCAACTGGTTCCTCCTAGTTCCAAGGATGGGGGCCAGAAACAGCTTAGGGTTTGGCAAGAGAAGGCTGACTGCCAAGTCCTTTTTGAATTAGACAGCTACCAACTCCTTAGCTCACCCTTTCTTCCTGTTTCTTCCCTTCCTCTGAGTGCTTCTGCAACGCCACTTTGAGTGATTCTCTGATGAGCTGAATTTCAACTTCTGAAGCAGAGAGTTTCTTTTCAAGATCGATCTTTTCTTTGTTCAGGGCTTCTGTCTTCTGTGCAAACTGTGCACGTAAGAAAGTGTTCTCTCGCTGCAATTCCTGCATAAAGATTCTCAGTATATAACGGTTCCTCACCCTTACAGTCCCATGTACTTTACTTATCCTCGATCTACTTTGTGGTCACATATCATCTTTCTCTAAGAATTTCCTCAAGCAGTGCTTCTCACAGTGCAGTCCTAGGACTAACATCTTCAGCATCACCTGGGGATTTGTCAGAAATAAAAGTTCTTGCGCCCGACTCTGAGCCCACTGACTCAGAAACTGGTGATGGGCCTCAACAATCTGTGTTTCAACAAGCCCTCCAGGTGATTCTGAAGCACACTCACATTTTCTCCTCTACTCATTCTCTATATGATCTTGGGCAAAAGTTCTTCCTCACTCTTGGGCCGCAATTTTTTCACCAGTAAATTCGAGGACTACGCCAGATTTTATATAAGGGTCTTTCTCACTCTAACATTCTGATTCTGTAAGATAGAACACCGTCTTAACAGGCCCACTATGTGGCAAAGCCAGTACTATAATCTGTTTAATACTCATCACTCAAAAGCCCATATTGCAGAAGTAGTAAGCAAAGCAAGCTTTTCTAGGAGCCACTGCCCTCAGTGAAAATATAGCTTCCTTTACTTGCTCCTAGACATGGAAAAATTAAAAAATGAGAATGGCTCTAAATCCCATTACCTCTGCCTCTCCCTCCACTTGGCTACAGCTAGTAGATTAAGACTTATCAGAACATCACCCAGTTCAAGAAGCTTACTATGTACCTTGCTCTGCCTTCATTTTTTTCCCCAAGTATGTCCTGATACCAAGGCATAACTGATTCTACCCTCGAGCCTTTTCTGCCTCCACAAAGGCAGAATGAAGGATGTTTTGTAATTAGGATGTCTACCCTTTTAAGGGCAAGGGCACCTTATATCACTTGATCCCTTTTCTATCTCCTGGATACCTAGTTTGTAGCAAGCAAAGGGAAGACACTGAGTTATGACAACCAGAATGCCATTCTGGCTGCCAATGCTTACCTGCAGCCTCAGCAAGCAGACATCCCCAAAGGGGGCAGGGCGGCCCAAAAGGGCACTGTGGACTTGCAGTTCACTTTCTCGTACTTTCTGCTCCAGCTGAGAGATGTGTTTCCTCTGCCTGCAACAGCCAGTAGAATGAGGTCCAGGGTACTGACACTAACCCCCTGGCAACATGAGCCCCCACTTTCCTTAAGTGGATACAATTCATACTATGTAAACCAAAAAAGGCCTTGCGTCGGGACAGTGCTGTCTTGCTGAAGGAGGAAGAGCAAATAAGAATGCTGACTTGGGGGAAATGAGGAAAGATCAGCTACAAAGGACTGGCTGCCCGCTTCGGGCACTCCCAGAGTCCCTGCAGAGCATACACAGTTGGCCTATCCCATTACTCAAATACAGAACTAGGTTGCTTGTCAACCTAGCCCTACCATGAAGGACAGCGCGGACCCCAACAGAGAGGGATGTGCTACCCTTGGAGAGATCTCATTAGGTGCCCTCTGTGGGCTGTGAGAGCAGAGCCTGGTACTAGGGCACCCCTTGACCTCTTACTTGTCAATGAGGAGCTCCTTTTCCTTCAGAAGGTGTTCATTACTGTTTAAGATGCTGATCCACTGCGCTGGTTCTAATGTGGGCAGTGATGGAGCAAAAGCAGCAGGATGGTGGCAGATGGCTCCATTCTGAAGCTGGAAGACAAGGAGGCCCAGCGGGGCTTGATCTTGACCCATAGGCACCTGGAAAGCACCTGAGCAGTAACCAGCTGGGTCTCTAGTCAAGGCTAACTTTGGCTCAGCTGAGGAGGCCCAGTGTTTATGAAATAATTTTAGCTCTGATGCATGACTGGAAAGAACCTGCCAGGGAGACTTCTGCCAATTGGACACTCCCTGCTCATGAAGGCTCTAGTTTCTAAGAAAAGGTCACTTATCTTTCATTATCTGGCAAGAGAGGCAAAGCAGGAGCTAAGATGTCCTCCCCAACCAGGAAAGGAGAATAAGTCTTACCTTTTTCCTTCCCACTCTTAAGCAGCACAAGGCTTTTTTTTTTTTTAAACACAAAATTAGTATAATGGAAGAAACACAGGGGTTCAGAGATCGTTTTTAAACCCTAGCTCTGCTACTTACCAGCTTTGTGACCCTGGACAGATTACTTATTCTAAGAACCTGGTAAATTTCTACATTTACCTCATCAAAGTGCTACAAGGATTAAATTAAGGTTCTGTATGTGAAAGTAGCTAGCCTACTGATACATAAGTACACAATCAGGGTTAATGTCACACCTTTTGGGGTCTTCTGTTGTAACTCTCTACTCTGGAGGACCCATCTGGTGTTTAATTAGACGATCAACATACTCAATGGCATTCACAAGTCCTCATTTCCCATCTGTAAACATCTTCCGTCTTTCTTACAAATGTTTTCTTTAGACTTATAGGACTAAACCTATATAGTTCTAAGATCTGCAGAGAACCCACAAAATCCAACGAAAGAAGGGTCTCTACCTGCATTTGTTCCATCTGTAAACGGATCATCTCCAGCTGCTGCCGACAAGTGCTGAGCTCGCAAGATCGCTCATGTGGGTGCCAAGGGTCAGGGTTCGGCTGCCATACCTGAGAGGGTAGAGGCTTGGAGAAGCCAGGAGCAGGTTGGAGTCCCAAAGGGAGCACTCCACTGCTATTAGGGTGCGGTCCATTCCGCTCACATACCACCCCACTACCTGGTGCCTTCTTGGTCTCAGGCAACACTTTGTATAACTCCTTGTTCGTGTCAGCTCTTGGGTTGTGAAAGTGGACTTGGTAGTGGGGATCAGAATAAAGTGTCTCCATCATTGCCGACTGATTAAGGGTAGACTCCATACTGGGAATATCAAACTTCCTCACCTCTTCTCTTTCATGGCCCACTGTTGGAAACCAGGACTGTTCAATTCCATTTTCTCCAGTAGCACCACAAAGATACATGAAATCTCTAGACAGGCCAGGAGAACGTTTCATTGCACCAAGGTCTCCATTTCTTGTCATCCCCACACTTTCAGCCAGCCCTGACAAAGGGAGTTTGGAGGAAGAGAGTCCAGCAGGTATAGAATTTGGCTTGACAGGAGAGGTCCCCAAAGTGGAAGGTATCACATGGGCTGTTGGAATGGTTATGTGGCTTTTGATGGGCTGGAAAGAAGGGCTGCTACTTGAGCTACAAAAATCTGCAAAGAGAATAATCTTCCATAAGTCAAAACTGAAGCAGCAGAATTTCTTTCTCTCTTTTTTTAAAGATCTTATTTATTTGACAGAGAGACAGAGAGCACAAGTAGGCAGAGCGGTAGGCACAGGGAGAGGAAAAAGGCTCTCTGCTGAGGGAGCCTGACGTGGGGCTCAATCCCAGGACCCTGGGATCATGACCTGAGCTGAAGGCAGCCACTTTAGAACTGAGCCACCCAGGCACCCCAGCAGCAGGATTTCTTGAGTTTGGCTGCTATGCCAGATGTTTTCTCCTAACTGAGACCAAGCAGAATAGAGACGATCACCATAAGTATCAGGCAGAAAGGCAGCCTAACTGAGAAGTTACGTGTATTCTAGGATCTCAAATGCCATTCACAAGGTAAACCAACAAAAGGCAACATTAGCTTTATTTTTAACTTACACTCTGTCCTTTTTATTTGAAAAAAATCTTGCCAGTCAACAAACAAAGCTGAAAAACTAATTTAAAACCAAAAAGCAAAAACCAAAAAACCACTTACTTAAGGGAAATGGATTAGGTCCTACTCTTCTGGGAGCTGGGCAACTCTCAAGCTACAATCCAATCCAATAAAAATATTCTTTCCAAGGGCTGCCAGAATTCCCTGTGGCCTCCAAAAGCTTCCCAGTGAAGGTAAGCAATGAATCTGAACTACCCAAAGAACAGGCAAAGTGGATAGATAGTGCTGCTCTGTGTCCAGGACAGGGAGTACAGCATCTGAATCAGGATTCTATTCTCTCCCCCACACCGCAGATGGATATGTGAAGTTATTCTTAGTAACTCTCAGGTTTCACTCTAGCACAGGGAGCACTCTCAAGTGGGTACACACTGAAATCCTCTATTTTATATTTTGCCTTTCACTTCCCTCTTGTTTATATCCAACTGTGACTTTTCACTTTTCGTTCATACTCAATTTCTGCTTCCTTTAGCTCTTTCCCTGGTTTTGGAGGACAACTCTCTCATTAGACCTGCTACAGAAGGTACACATTTCTATATTATTTCCAACTTTCAAGTGCTACTCTGAAAAAGACTATAGGGTCACGGAATTAATGCATCAAGGCAGTGGGCTGCAAGCAAACAAGACAGTAATGTCAGGAAGCATACCTGTTACCTTTAGCAGGGAGTAAACTGAGTAAGGGGACAAGGAATATAAATGTCTTCCTTTTTCTTTTTTTTCTTTTAATTTATTTGACAGGGAGATAGAGAGTGAGCACAAGTAGGCACAGTGGCAAGTAGAGGGAGAGGGAGAAGCAGGCTCCCTGCTGAGCAAGGAGCCTGGTGTGGGACTCAATCCCAGGACTCTGGGATCCTAACCTGAGCCGAAGGCAGCCGCTTAACTGACTGAGCCACCCAGGCACCCCATCTTCCTTTTTCAGTTATGTCCAGTACTCTTTCCAAACCAAGCACATCTACCATGAAGAGTGGACAACCAATTTAATTCATTTCTTTTTTCTTTCCATCAACCAACACAGAACACACTCAGCTAATGAGGAGAGATACTATAACCTTTCCCAGAATTACTACACATCAGCTACCATCTTCTCATATGGGCTTGTAAGTAGCTCTTTAAAACCATGGACACCTGGGTAGCTCAGCTGGTTGAGTGTCAAGTCTTGATTTTGGCTGAGGTCATGATGTCAGGATTGAGGGACTGAGCCCCACATCAAACTCCACGCTCAGTGCAGAATCTGTTTGAGATTCTCTCCTTCTCCCTTGGTGTCCCCCCACCCTGCCCCGACCCCACCGCTCATGCTGTCTCTAAAATAAATGAATAAATATAATCTTAGGGACGCCTGGGTGGCTCAGTTGGTTGGGCGACTGCCTTTGGCTCGGGTCGTGATCCTAGAGTCCCGGGATCGAGTCCTGCATCGGGCTCCCGGCTCCGTGGGAGTCTGCTTTTCCCTCTGACCTTCTCCTCCTTCATGCTCTCTCTCTCAAATAAATAAAATCTTAAAAAAATATATATATAATCTTAACAACAACAACAACAACAAAAAAGGCAGCGCCTGGATGGTTCAGTTGGTTAAGTGTCCAATTCTTGGTTTCGGCTCAGGTCATGATCTCATGGCTGAGGGATCAAACCCTGCAACAGGCTCTGTGCTCAGCACAGAGTCTGTTTCAGATTCTCTCTCCCTTTTCCTTCCATGTACACGCGCTAATAAATAATCTTTTAAAAAACAAACACAGAAACAACCCCCCCCATAAAAAACAAAAACCATGGACATGCCAAATTATCCCTTATAATGTATGGGATAAGGCAAATTATCTAATTTCCTACACTTAGATGATCTTGGGGATATACATAAAAGGCCATACTAAAACAAAACAACAGTAATTTCTGATAAATGTGTCTGCTTCTAAGGACCAAGAACATTTCAGAGGCTAAGGACACAGTTTTTGATGTCCCATAACTTATACATAGGAATAGGCAACAGGCTAAAGTAGACTGTGGTGATGAAAACTTCCAAGAATAGCAAGCTCTCCACTTGAAACCCTCTGTAACAGCACCATAATATTCACTCTCACCAAGGGTCTCTGCTCTCAAAGTATAATTATGGAACAGAAGATCGTGAAGTTGTAGCATATAAAGGACTGCTATTGTGCCGAACTTTGCAACCCCTCCTTCCATTCTCTGTCTACAGCACCACCTACTCTCAAGACTTACCAAATTCAGTCTTGAGCCCATAACCCCCAAAGTAGTAATGCCAAAACCAAAGCCTGGAAAGGTATCAAATGACCCAGGACTTCTAATTTTCTAGAAGTGTGGTTGATCCACTGATAAAAGAATAAAAATCTTTTTCAGCATGTCACTTTTCTATTAAGTTTATTTATAGTAAGAAAACTGGTATTTTTTTTTTTTAAAGGATTTATTTATTTATTTGACAGAGAGATAGAGAGCGTAAGTAGGCAGAGCGGCAGGCAGAGGGAGAGGGAGAAGCAGGCTCTCTGTTGAGCAGGGACCCCAGGATCCTGGGATCATGACCTGAGCTGAAGGTAGCCACTTACCTGACTGAGCCACTCAGGGACCCAGAAAACTGGCAATTCTGACAAACTGCTATAAAATGTCAAGTTACACCTTAAGTCTGGTTTGTATTTTGAAACATTTTGAAGCAAAACAGCAACACTCATTTTTCTTTAAAGATTTTATTTATTTGAGAGAGAGGGAGAGAACAAGCACAAGCAGGGGGAGAGACAGAGGGAGAGAGAGAAGAAGCTGAGCAGGGAGCCTGATGTGGGACTCAATCCCAGAACCCCTGAATCGTCACCTAAGATGAAGGCAGACGCTTAACCAACTGAGCCACCCAGGTGTCCCGCAACACTCATTTTCAAAAGGGCCACTTACCTTCTACAATTTTCAAAGACTCAAAGTTCAGTGTATGGGATATGTGATTTTTAGAGAAGATACAGTTCTCAGAATATTGGGATTTTGCCACTTTAAGGATATTCATATTTCTAAATCTCTCCTCTCTTCAACCATACCCTCTGCCACACTCCCTAATTCTTTCTAAAAACCATGCTTTCTTAGTGAGGGGGTAGATTTAGCTATTACTAAATCTTGATCACTTCTGTCTATATCCCTTACAGGTTTATGAAGTAAGGGAGTCTGAACTAAGCCAGTTAACTATTGCAGTCTTTAGCAAAAAGCTGAAAGTCTTCTGACATCGCCAGTATCCACCTCTACCCCATCCCTTACAATTCTTCAAGGTAAAACATTTTAATGAAGGGTAGAATCAAAAGCAAACCTGTTCACTTTAAAGATGAAACAATGAAAAAAAGAAGATGCAACAATGAACTATATTTTATACCAGTCATAAGGGTTCTTGTCAACTGGGCTCCAAATAAAACCAAGCTAGATGGATGGACACAAGAAGCAAGGGTTAAGATAAAGACCACTGTACGTAACAAACATGACAGAGAGGACATCTTGGATCCTTTATTTTTTTCAAAGATTTATTTATTTATTTATTTATTTAGAGGGAGTGTGTGTGTAGAAGTGGGGGGAGAAGGAGAGAATCTCGAGCAGAGTGCACTGAATGTGGAGTCCAATGAAGGGCTCAATCTCATAATCTCACCCTGAGATCGTGACCTGGGCTAAAATCCAAAGTTGGACTCTTAACTGACTGAGCCACCCAGGTGCCCCACCTTGGATCCTTTAAAAAAAAAAAAAAAAAGGCATCACATCAAGGCTGCTACAATTTAAAAAGAATGCACTACACAGGAAATATATTTCCCCCCTCAAAGGAATAAAAACACAGAATCTGTGTAACAACGTGACTGAATTAAATACAGTCACTAAATTCAATAGGGGTAAATCTAGACCATTGTTTGATTTTTAAAAGAACTACTATTTAGTCAAAATGAAAAAGGTCCCATGACTGCAATGTAGACAAAACCTTAACAAATAACTAAACTGAGAGTAACACTCGATTACAGAAGTGACAGAAAAAATACTACAGCTGGGAGACCTGAATCTAACTAGTTGTGTGACATTAGGCAAATTACTTAACCCCTTGGAGAATTTTTGTTACCAGCAAAAAGGAACTGGATTAAATGATTTTCAAAGTCCTGTCTACAACAAAATCTATGATTCAGTTCTACTCAACATTTATGAGCACCACGCCATATACACACAGCTATCAAACTATTAAATGCCAGGTGTCTAAGGGTCAATACAGTAGATAACTTTTTTTTTTTACCCATTTCTATTTTCAAACATTTCTATCCTTTTCTTTGAAAAACAGCTTTACTGAAATATAAATTCACACAACATTCAATTCACCCACTTGAAGTGTACAATGCAATGGTTTTTATTACATCCATTGTTGTGTAACCATCACTACAATCAATTATAGAATATTTAATTACCACAAAAAGAAACCTCTTACTCTTTAGAAGTCACATTCCATTTACCCTAACTTCCCTAGCCTTGGACAACCACTCATTTTCTGTTTCTCTGGATCTGCCTATTTTAGACATTTCATATAAATGAATTATACAGTATGTGGCCTTTTGTGTCTGGCTTTACTTGGCATAAATGTTTTAAAAGTTCAACTATTTTGTAACAGGTGTTAGTATTTCATTTCTTACTGCGGAATAATATTCTATTATATGGATATACTACGTCTGACTCATCCATACATTAGTTGATAAACATTTGGGTTGTTTCCATTTTTTGCTACTATGAATAATGCTGCTATGAATATTTGTGTAAAAAGTTTATGTGTGGAGAGACTATGGACTCTGAAAAACAACCTGAGGGTTTTGAAGGGTCAGGGGTGGGAGGTTGGGGGAACAGGTGGTGGGTGATGGGGAGGGCGCGTTTTGCATGGAGCACTGGGTGTTGTGCAAAAAGAATGAATACTGTTACGCTGAAAAAAAAAATAAATAAATAAAGAAATTATTACCAACAAAAAAAAAAAAAAAAAAAGTTTATGTGTGGATAGATGCTTTCATTTCTCTTGGGTATATAGGTAGAACTGTTGAGTCATAGGGTAACTCCATGTTTACCCTTTTGAAGATCTGCCAAACTGCTTTCCAAAGCAGCTTCAACATTTTACACACCCACCAATAATGTATACAGGTTCCAATTCCTTGACATTCTACCAAAACTTGTTATTATCTTTTTGATTATAGCTATCATAGTGGGTGTGACATCTGATAAAGTACTAAAGTGACTAGTTTTGTAATCAAGTAATCTAATCACTTTGAAATCCAGCTTTCTCAGGGTGCCTGGGTGGCTCAGTTGGTTGAGCGTCCAACTCTTGGTTTTGGCTCAGGTCATGATCTCAAGGGTTGTGGGATCTAGCCCTGTGTAGGGCTCTGCACTCAGCAGAGAGTCTGCTTGAAGATTCTCTTCCTCTGCCCCTCCTCCCACTTATGATCTCTCTCTCTCTCTCAAATAAATAACTCTTTGAAAAAAAAAAAAAAAAATTCAGGGATGCCTGGGTGGCATCTGGATGCCGGTTGGGCCACTGCCTTCAGCTCGGGTCATGGTCCTGGGGTCCTAGGATCGAGTCCTGCATCAGGCTTCTTGTTCAGCGGGGAGCCTGCCTCTCTCTCTGCCTCTGCCTGACGCTCTGCCTGCTTGTGCTCTCTCTCTCTCTCTCTCTCTGACAAATAAATAAATAAAATCTAAAAAAAAAAAAAAAAAAAGATTCAGGTTTCTCGGCTGTAAAATGGAAATAATATTTCACAGCATTCTCAAAGATGTTAATGAAAAAATATAGAGGGGCGCCTGGGTGGCTCAGTGGGTTAAGCCGCTGCCTTCGGCTCAGGTCATGATCTCAGGGTCCTGGGATCGAGTCCCGCATCGGGCTCTCTGCTCAGCAGCAAGCCTGCTTCCCTCTCTCTCTGCCTGCCTCTCTGCCTACTTGTGATCTCTGTCTGTCAAATAAATAAATAAAATCTTTAAAAAAAAAAAAAAAAGAAAAAATATAGAAAAAATTTAGTGTAGTACCCATCACAAAGTATTTAATAAATAGTTATTATTACCATCAGGTCCTCTGCCCTCTAGGAACTCACTATCTAAATGAAAAAATAAAACACGCTTGTGATGCTTGGCTGGCTCAGTCAGTAGAGCAAGGGGCTCTTCATCTTGGCTTGTGAGTTCAAAGCCATATTGGGTATAGAGATTACTTAAATAAATAAAATTTTTTAAAAAAGAAAATACTCTTGTAAAAACACTGTCTGGCAGTTATTACTTAATTTAAGTGCCCCCCAAATGGCAGACACAATGAAGATTACAAGATGGCAGAGAGGGAGGGGTGCCTGGGTGGCTCAGTAGAATGAGTGTCTGCCTTCAGCTCAGGTCATGATCCCAGGGTTCTGGGATTTAGCCCTGCATCACACAGGGCTCCCTGCTCAGCAGGGAGTCTGTTTCTCCCTCCCCCTGCTCTTGTTTTCTCTCTCTCTCCACCCTCCCTCTCAAAATAAATGAAATCTTATTTTTTAAAAAAGATTGCAGGGCACATTCCCAGGATTGAGTCCCACATAGGGCTCCCTGCTCCACAGGGAGTCTGCTTCTCCCTCTGACCTTCCCCCTCTCGTGCTCTCTTTCTTTCTCTCTCTCAAATAAATAAATAAAATCTTAAAAACATTAAAAATAAATAAAAAGGTTGTAGAGAGGGAGATCAGTAATGGGTAGAAGGGATGGGAAAAGTCTAGTCAGACACTTCACTAGATTTTGAAAAATAAGATCAGCACAGCTGGGAAGGGCAAGAAGAGGTGGAAACAACACAAATGGGCCTGGATTAAAGAAGAAAAGAGCTCAGATATCCAAAACAACAACAACAACAACAACAAAATTCTGTGCTTTTTCATCGCATAGTAAAACACCACACTCTGTAACAGTAAGAAATATATCTGATTGGGTGGGAAAGCCAGATCACAAAATTAAGGCCTCTGAACTTTATCCTCCAAGTAACAGAAGCAGTCGAGGATTTACAGGAAAGGGAAACCATAAAACCAGCTTTTATAAAGATTAACCTGGCAGCAGAGGGAAAAGACTTGAGGACAAGAAACCTATAAAAAGTTATTAAAATAGGACAAACAGTAAAAACTGAAAGAAAAGGGCCAAATGTAAGAAACAGAGTAAAAAAATCAAGCAAACTCCTTGGCTGAAGGGCCCAAGTTATGAATATTCTGGAATTGACCGTATACATGGAACACAATCTGAAAATGACAACACATATTAGTAATCAAAACATTAATCCAAACTTACCTTCTGCAATGTCTGAGCATGATGTGCCAATGGCTGTGTCTCCACTGTCAGCTACACTTGAGCAGCGGCTGAAGCGACTCCGAAAAGCCTCTGAGATAACTGGGGTCTGCCATTCAGTCCCCAGGGAATTACCCTTTTGAATTACACTGGAACCTGAAACAAGCAGCATTTCCCATCTTTAGTGTGAACCAGTTGATGTAACCCCACAAAACTGTTTAAATAAAGCACTTAAACCTATGAAAAAACAGCATCACTCTCTCTCTCCTGTGCCTATTTCAGCCTCTCTAAATTAGTTAATTTTGAATGGAAATAGCATGAGATGTGAGAATGTTCAGACAGAAAAGACTCACCAAGAACCCAGGAATCTATCAGTAGCTACCATTTTTTTGAAATCTAGAAGTCCTAACACTTTACCAACATGATCTCTTCTACTTGCTTACTGAACAGTATCATCACCCCTATTTTACAGAGGACAGAGCTGAGATTTGAACCCCGGTTGTTTTGATTACAATATCCACATTCTTTTCTATTAAAGGATTTCTCAGTAGGTGCTTCTGGCATACTGGGCATGACAATTCCTCCATGTGTAGTCTATACATGTCAGATTGGTTTAGCATCCTTGGTCCCTATTAAATGCCAGTAGCAGCCCCTAACCCTATCCCACCATCACTATGAAACATGAAAATATACTATATGTTTCCAAATGTTACTTAGGGTAACAGGCAGTCCAGTCTCTTGTTGAAAACCATTGCTTGGGGGTGCCTAGGTGGCTCAGCTGATTAAGTGTCTGACTTCAGGTCAATTCATGATCTAGGGGTCCTGGGATCAAGCCCTATGTTGAACTCTGTGCTCAGCAAGGAGTTTGCTTCTCTCCCTCTGCCCTTCACCCCACTCGTGTGCATGTGGGCTCTCTCTCAAATAAATAAACTGAAAAGAGAGAGAGAGAGAGAGAGGAAGGAAGGTAGGAAGGAAGGAAGGAGAGAAAGAAAAAAGAAGAAAACTGTTGCTTGACTGAACTGGGGTACCTAGTGAGTGGGGTGAATCCAGATCATGGTTAAGCCTTAAAAGTCAATCTGAAGAGTTTAACACTATTTTGAGTGCAATGCAAAGAAACCACTAAAATTTCTAAGTGGGTTAAGACAAAACTAGATTGAGGAGTTTTTTTTTTAAGATTTTTATTTATTTATTCAACAGAGAGACAGAGTGAGAGAACAAGTAGGCAGAGTGGCAGGCAGGGGGAGAGGGAGAAGCAGGCTCCCCACACGGGGCTCAATCCCAGGACCTTGGAATCATGCCTTGAGCCGAATGTAATCATTTAACCAACTGAGCCACCCAGGCGCCCCAAGACTGAGGAGATTTACTGAACTTTATTAGTTTGCTACTTGAGGGCCATAGGTAGCAACCATTCAATAAACACTTGATTTACTAGTATTCATTGTTAAAAATAAAAAACAAACTATAATTTTTCTGAACTGTATCTGATGATCCATGTAAATAAATGGACAAAAACGTAATGATGGCTACTTATCCGTTTAAAATGTCAGAGTTTTAGCTGAAATCAGAAAACGAGGTTCTACAGACTCTTTGATTTAGTGGGAAGCAAATGATATTTGAACACAAATCACTTTATTCTTTTCTTCCAATTTTAGTGCTTCTCCCATCTTTTTAACTCACTTTCTTCTACTTTTGCTACCCTCTGCCTTCTACTGAAGGCACTCTAACTTTCCCCAAGGACTTATTCTTGGGGTCACAGTGGACTGCCTTATGTGAAAGAATCTATATACATGCAGTAATCGATAATAATCTTTCATAAGACATACCCAATGATCAGAGCTTCTGATTAGCATAAGATTAGCTGGTGTTACTATCTGTACCTATAAGCATAATTCTAGCTAGAAGGAAAGAAATTTGAGTTCTAGGTAAGTCTATATGGTGTTATCTCTCTAGCCAGTAGACAAATTTCCAGGCCTTCCAAAATACTGAAAATCGCTTGAGGGCCTCTATTACCATCTTTTTGGCCTCTTACTTCTTGTTATCACTACTAATCTTCCATTCTTTACCACTACCACTTTTCTATCTGCTCACTCCATACATTGATTACATCAATTCTGAAGAGATATTTGCTAAAATAAAAATGTATTTTATGGGGTGCCTGGCTGGCTAAGCTGGTAGAGCATCCAACTCTTGATCTTGGGGTTGTGAGTTTAAGCCCTATGCTGGGTGTAGAGATCACTTTTTTTTTTTTTTTAAAGATTTTATTTATTTATTTGAGAGAAAGATCATAAGCATGGGGTAGGGGTAGAGGAAGAAGCAGACTCCCTGCTGAGCAAGGAGACCAATGCAGGACTTGATCCCAGAACTCCAGGATCACCGCTCAAGCCGAAGGCAGACGCTTAACTGACTGAGCCACCCAGGAGCCCTAGAGATCACGTAAATAAATAAAACTTTTTAAAAATGTATTTTGGTATAGGTACAGAGGCTTATGCTTATTTCAAAATTCAAGTTTGAAAGCTGAAATTTTTTTGTTATGCCACATGTCCTATCACTAACATCTTTTTAATCAAAATATTAAGACTATTATTAATCAAATGAAAGACTACTAAAGACAAAGTCATCAGAAAAGCAGTGAGTTTTGTTAGAAATTGCTATATCCCCCAAATTTGTGTGTTATAACATAACTGTCATTAGAAATTATACAATCCAGGGGCGACTGGGTGGCTCAGTGGGTTAAAGCCTCTGCCTTCAGCTCAGGTCATGATTTCAGGGTCTTGGGATCGAGCCCCGCATTGGGGCTCTCTGCTTAGAGGGGAGCCTGCTTCCTCCTCTCTCTCTGCCTGCCTCTCTGCCTACTTGTGATCTCTGTCTGTCAAATAAATAAACAAAATCTAAAAAAAAAAAAAAAGAAAAGAAATTATACAATCCAGCCCTAAAACAGTGAATGGCATGTAGCAGATGTTCAATAAATATCTGTTGAAGGAATCTTGAACTGATTCAACAAATGTTTTTCAAAATGCTTAATCTATGCAAGGCAGCACTCCTAGGAGAATACAACAAAGATCTAATAAATGCTGTAAGGCACTGTAGGATTTTAAAGTTAAATAAAATATATCCTTCGTTGAAAAAATGTACCCCTCTTTTCATAAACACCTCAGAATTCAAAAAGCTATTTTTCTAATCTCCCTTCTAAATATACCACATCTGTTTATTTACATATTTATGTATGTTTAACATATATATTTAATATATCCACTTAATATACCTACTGAGCTTTAAAAATCTTGTCAATCCATTCTAAAGATAAATTCCTGAGTCTCTAGTGACAATATAACTGAGACTGTTGGCATCCAAGAAGAATTCCAATCTTTGTGGGCTAGCAGATGACTGACCCACCCACAGGACTACAAAGACAACATAGAACACAGTAATTTATGCTGTGTTTTTCTGATTTCAAATGGAACTATGTTCCAAAGTCATTCTGTTCCTTCATGTGTCCTCCCCTCCCAATCAATCATGTGGTCTTCTTGGAAGCCACGAAGGACCAGAGATAAATAGTTGTTCTTTTGGAGAGGCCTGTCTTTCTATTCAATATAGCCTCATGTTATTTTTGTTCTTTAAGTACCAGCATTTTAGTGAATGTTTGTTTGCTAAGTATTTCCTTTAAAGGAAATTTCTGTTATGAAAAAACAGAGCAAAGGTCAGAAAACTGACTACTCACCTGGTGAAGTGGCATGAGAAATCCTCTCACTTGGGTATTTCTCCTGCATGGCCATCAACACCGTTATTTGAACCAACTGTAAAATGAAGGAATAACCAGTCAGAGCTCTCCACTATCTTTTAATTCCTTGTAACTGGCTCCCATTCAACTGAAACTGTCAAAACCACACAGGATTCGTCTTCCACATGTTTTACTCCTACAGATATATATATATTTTCTAAACATTTTATTTATTTATTTGACAGAGATCACAAGTAGGCAGAGAGGCAGGCAGAGAGGGAGGAAGCAGGCTCCCTGCCGAGAAGAGAGCCCCTTGTGGGGCTCGATCCCAGGACCCTGAGACCATGACCTGAGCCGAAAGCAGAGGCTTTAACCTTTACACTGAGCCACCCAGGCGCTCCCTAAAGATATATTTTTAAAAAATATTTTATTTATTTATGTGAGAGAGAGCATGAGAAGGGGGAGGGGTAGAGGAAGAGGGAGAAGCAGACTTCCCTGCAGAGCAGGGAGCCCAACACGGGGCTCAATTCCAGGATCCCAGGATCATGACCTGAGCCGAAACAGATGCTTAACTGATTGAGCCACCCAGGCACCCTTCCTACAGATATTTTTTGAGGCAAACCAACTCCTAATAGTCCATCCTACTTCTCTTCCTAAAGTGAGAGAAAATCTAGAACCAAATAGAGATTCTCAATACTGATCCTGTATGTCCTAGAATTCCTCAACTGTTGCAAAAGTTAAAAATAATATTATTTTCATTTTATTTTTTAAAAGATTTTATTTATTTATTTGAGATCAAGAGGGAGAGGGAGAGGGGCACAGGCATGCAAGATTAGGAGGAGGGGCAAAGGGAGAGGCAGAAGCGGGCTGTCCAGTAAGCAGGGAGCCCAATGACTCTGGGCTCAATCCCAGGACCCTGGAATCATGATCTGAGCTGAAGGCAGACACGTAACTGACTAAGCCACCCACGTGCCCCATAATATTACTCTCAATTAACACACTTTACCACAGATTTACTTAGCCATGGAAACAGGATAAGAGAGTGGGGTAGAGAAAGAACTAAATAACCAAACCAACAGTGTATTATTATGACTCAATTATCAACATAAATTCCCCAATTCCTCCAGTAATGAAAGTTAATTATAAGATACACAAAAAAAAATAAATAAGATGCACAAATAAAATTCTTGGTCATAAGAAGAACCCCAATTCTCAGCTGGGAACACAGATTTTCTTACCGTTTATATTTATTCTAATGGTAGGCTGTGAGAATTCAGCAAATGTCTGATCACTATCTGTGTAAACAAAAGCCTTAAATAACGGTAACTAACAGTAGCAAATAATATCTTATATTTGCATAGTACCTGAGGGCAGGGCAATACAGGGAAGTGGTTCAGAGTATGTACTTGTGATCAGACAGCTTGGGTTTGAAGTCTGACTTCATTAGCTGTGTAACGTTGGGCAAATTTTGTAGTATCTCTATACCTCAGTTCCTTCACATAAAAATGAAGATGGGGGGACCTGGGTAACTCAGTTGGTTAAGCACCTGCCTTGGACTCAGGTCATGGTCCTGGGGTCCTGGGACTGAGATTGAGTCCCTAGTCGGGCTCCCTGCTCAGCAGGCAGTCTGCTTCTCCCTCTCCTCCCAGCTCATGCTATCTCTGTCTCTCTCTCTGTCTCAAATAACAAAATCTTTCAATAAATAAAAATGAGGATGGGGGCAAGAGTAGGAGGAGGGGCATATTGGGTGGCTCAGTCAGTTGGGCATCTGACTCTTGATTTCGGCTCAGGTCATGGTCTCAGGGTTGTGGATGAAGCTCTATGTTTGGCTGCGCATTCAGCAGGGAATCTGTTTGAGATTCTCTTTCCCTCTCCATCTGCCCCTACCCCTGCTTGTGTGCATGCACTCACTGCCTCCCTCTCTCAGATAAATAAGTAAATCTTAAAAAAAAAAAGTGAAAATGAGGATAGGAGTGGTTGGTTTGGTCTGTCAGTTAAACGTCCAACTCTTAATCTCAGCTCAGGTCTTGATCTCAGGGCTGTGAGTTCAAGCCCTGTGTTGGGCTCCATGCTCGGTGTGGAGCCTACTTAAAATAGTAACAATAAAAATAAATAAAAATTAGAATAAAGACAGGACCTAATTCATGCCAATTCATTTAAAATTAACTCACATCAGGGGCACCTGAGTGGCTCAGTGGGTTAAAGCCTCTGCCTTCAGCTCAGGTCATGATCCCAGAGTCCTGGGATCGAGCCCCACATCGGGCTCTCTGCTCGGAAGCAAGACTGCGTCCCTTCCTCTCTCTCTGCCTGCCTCTCTGCCTACTTGTGATCTCTATCTGTCAAATAAATAATAAATAAAATCTTTAAAAAAAAAATTAACTCACATCAGTGCCTGACACATGTAAGTGCTTAATTATGTTTTTATTATTATTACTTGGCAGTTTACATCAATAAAAAATGAGATATGATTGACCTTGGAAGATACAGTTTGAATTTAGAAACTGAATTTATAAGAGTCCCCAAAGAGTCTGGGACAAACTCAATTGATAGATCACAATTCTTAGAAGTGAAATTCAATTTTGGTGAGAAAACAAAGGTTATATGGGTACTATTTCTCTAATGTGCTTTACTGACCTCTATAGTTTTCTCTTAGTAACAACAACACAAACCCTTGCTAATTCAAGGCATCTATAAATGGTACATAGTGGGTAAGAAATGATTGTTCAATAAAAGCTTCAATTTATGGCTATTATCATTTAGTGTGTTCCTGGTGACACAGAAGGATTAGATTATCTACATAGCAGTGGTATCAAATGGTCAACATCAAAGTCCTTTTCTTCACTTATGAAGAAAGTGGGTGGCTCAGTGGGTTAAAGCCTCTGCCTTCAGCTCAGGTCGTGGTCCTGGGGTCTTGGGATGGAGCCCTGCATCGGGCTCTTTGCTCAGCGGGGAGCCTGCTTCCCTTCCTGTCTCTCTGCCTACTTGTGATCTCTGTCAAATAAATAAATAAAATCTTTAAAAAAAAATTACTCTGTAACTCGGAAATTCCATTCCCAAGTATATGTTCAAGAGAAATAAAAACATGTTCACACAAAATTTTGTACATGAATGTTCACAATAGCATTACTTACAATAGCTAAGAAGCAGAAAAAACTCAAATGTCCATCAACTGATAAACAGGTAAATTCCATTTATATGAAATGTCCAGAACTAGAAAATCCATATACACGCAGATTAATGGTTACCAAGTACTAAGAGGAGGGAGGTAAGGGAATGGGTAACAACTACTAATGGACATGGTGTTTCTTTCCAGGGGGATCAAAATCTCCTGAGACTGGATAGTGGTGGTGTCTGCACAACCTTGTGAATGTACTAAAACCACTGAATTGTACGCACATAAAACTGAATTTTATTGTACATGAATTTTACCTCAACTAAAAAAAAAAAGAAAAACTCCCACAAGGAGTAAAACTGTATGAAAGAGATAATTCTCTCTCTCTTTTTTTTTTAAAGATTTTATTTATTTATTTGACAGAGAGAGATCACAGGTAGGCAGAGAGGCAGACAGAGAGAAAGGAGAAAGCAGGCTCCCTGCTGAGCAGAGAGCCCGATGCGGGGCTTGATCCCAGGACCCTAAGATCATGACCTGAGCCGAAGGCAGAGGCTTAACCCACTGAGCCACCCAGGCGCCCTGATAATTCTCTTTTTTCTTAAGTAGCCTCCAAGCCCAGAATGGGGCCCAATACAGGGCTCAAACCCACAACCCTGAGATCAAGACCTGAGCCAAGACCAAGACTTGGATGCTTAACCGACTAAGCCACCCAGGTGCCCCTGGAAGAGGTAATTTTTCAGTTTTTCCTACTAAGTTCAGAAGTAGATGAGCTACTGATGGTTTCTAAGACCATCTGAAGGACATAAAAATTTCCTGAGATAAAAGTGAGAGAAATGAATGTACAAGAAGTAACAAAAATAACCAATTACACAGCCAAGAAAGGTAGGAGTGAATGGAAGCAAACAGAAGAAACACCCACATTGATGGTTTCTATCTTCAAAGTCCTTTAAACTACTGAAGTATTCATTCAACAAATTTAACAAGTACTGAATATTTACTACCCACAAAGAACTGTGCTAAACACTCTATTACAGGTATAATGTCTTATATTTAATGCTCACATCAAATCTATGAGGCAGTTATTACTACCCTTATTTTATGGATGAAAAAAATGAAGGTTGAGAGAAGGGAAGGTTATATAGATAGAAGAGGCTTCAAGGTCACGACTGTGTTCTAATGCTATAGAGATTCTAGTCTGCATTCTTTCTCTGTGTGACAAAAAGAAATAAAGGTAGTTATGAAGGCACCATAAGTTGGGATTTTCTGCTTCAGACACAGCCAGAGCTGAAAGCCCCAAAGTAGTTAGGAGCAAGGATAGCTCATACAGTTTCTTCACGTTGCTCTTGGTTACCACCCCGGCTCTATTTCCCAAGTTGCCTCCCAAGAATTAGGTTTTGACTTTTATAAGTATTTCTCCCCTTGAAGAATTATGTTAGTATGGAATGTCACACTTGGCAGCTGTTGAGAATCCACACCAAGACAGCAGAGGACATGAAGGGATACGCAGCTGACAAAAGCACATTAAGAATCTCACACCACTGGGATGCCTGGGTGGCTCAGTGGGTTAAAGCCTCTGCTTTCGGCTCAGGTCATGGTTCCAGGGTCCTGGGATCGAGCCCCACATTGGGCTCTCTGCTCAGTGGGGAGCCTGCTTCCTCCTCTCTCTCTGCCTGCCTCTCTGCCTACTTGTGATCTCTGTCAAATAAATAAATAAAATCTTTAATAATAATTTAAAAAAGGAATCTCACACCCTTGCACTATTTTCATGTCCTTGATCATTCATTAAACCAGACCTAAAGAAAGAGAAGCCAAATTCTTCCCAAGAAGTTGCCTTTTCAAAAGTCCCGAGACCTACACCACCACCAGACCATCATAAAACCTACAAGGCCTAGGGGGCAGGAAATGAGGCACGGTTATCTTAATCATCCTGGTATCATCACCCTTCCCTACCTCGCACACAGTATTCCATTCATCAGCCAAAATTTACTGAGGGCCTACTATTCACCTGGCTCTGTGCCATGTGGTGGAAATACCCTGGTGTAAAAGATAAACGGGATTCTGATCTTCCTGTTTTAGTGTGATGGGAGTGCTGAATACCCTCTATTGAACAAATT
The DNA here is from genome assembly GCF_922984935.1 of Meles meles. Lineage (NCBI taxonomy): Eukaryota > Metazoa > Chordata > Mammalia > Carnivora > Mustelidae > Meles > Meles meles. The sequence goes on from NC_060066.1 coordinate 197,733,650, forward strand.
CGCTGTAACCCACTGAACTTGTGGTCCGTCCAAAGCACCAGCTCCTCCTTGCCTTATGTAGAGCAGGGTGGTCTAGACAATCTGGATGCTCCTGACATTTTAGGTCAAATAAGTCTTTGCTTGGAGCGGGGGAGGGGAGGCTGTGCTGCACAAAGTTGGATGTTTCGCAGCAGCCCTGACTTTCTACCCACTAGTACCAGGAGCAATCCCTGAGTTGCGACAAACAAAATTGTCTCCTGACACTTGTCAACTACCAGTGCGGGCTGGGAAACTCCAGCCTAGCGCCTTCACAAGAGCTGTCTGTCCCCCAACCCTAAGTCTCTATTCATCCTGTGACTCCCAGCCCCAACTTCCCTGCCTCAGGGAGGGCTCCCTGCCCTCTCGGACTACACGGGCGCCTTCTGCCTAGTGCTGTGTACTTCTCCAGCCCACACCATGCAGCGCTAACCGAGTCGTCATCCGCTTCACGTCTACTCTTCTCTGGGACCGTCCGCTCCGCAAAGGCAAGCAACGTGCTTCCCGCCGTCCCCTCCCCCGGCGACTGGCACAGGGCCTACCCTTTACAAAGGTAAAGCAACAGCTATGGAGTGAACGATGGAGAAAGCCACGCGAAGAGGGCAGGGAGGCAAGCGAGTCGCGAGGGGGCGTGTGCCGGGCTTTATTTTAGGAAGCCCAGCGAGTGAAAAACCCAGAGGGGACGACTTAACAGCTCCGCGCATGCGCTTCGCTCTCCCACGGCCCCCGGATAAGGTAGGTCATGAGTGTCTGGGGCTCCTCTGGGGCTCCTCCCGGGCTCCCCAAGGTGGGGCGGGATCTCCTAGCCCAAGAAGGGCGCCCGAGGGGAGGAGGACTTACGTAGGGCCGAAAGCGGGCGGCGAAATCCCTTACCCAGGGACGCCGACTGCGGCCACCACGTCAGCCGCGGGCGGCGATTCACTTCCTCAGCTCGCCTAACGGCCGTTACACACCCACCAGGCCGCGCGCCTTAGAGCGCGCGCCGCCCCACCCCGCCCCTTTCTGCCCGCCTGTGGCCAATCAGGAGTCTGGCCGCGCCGGTGTTCCGCCCCCGCACGCTGCGCTCCGCGCCGGGAGCGGACGGATCTCTCTGCGCATGACCCCGCCGCTTATTCGAGCCTCTTCTTCAGCCTCTAGCCAGGTCTCGCCTGTGGGCGGAGCCCTCGTCTCTCGGGTCTGGAGTGGCTTGCTGGGCTTGGGCGGTTGGAGGAGCTGGAGGCCAGGGAGAATCATTCGGGAGCCCCATCCCCAAACACCTGCCCCACCCTTCTCCCATTCCCCACGGCCTGTCAGTACTCCCATCTGAAATGAACCAGGGGGTCAGTCGGGTAGTGGTCCCGAGTTACTGTGTGGCCCGAGTCACTGCCATGTCAGGGTTAGGGCTGACTGTGGCTGGGGTCAGGGCTTGGGCTGGCTTAGGGTCAGTGGTCAGACTGTGATCAGAACTCAGGTTGAAGGGTAACTAACAGATCGATCTTGCCTCCCTACCCAACCTCGGTCCCCAGGAAAAGAACTAAGTTCATTTGCATTAATATATTCTTAAGAATCAGACTGAGGAATTGTTAAAAAGAGGAACAAAGCCATCAGCCAAAGGATAGTGAAAAATTCCAGGCTTCTGGAAACCTGACTTGGGAGGGAGAGGCATGGAAAACTTGTGTGATTTCTTAACTTTGAAGAACCAGACTTATAGAGAGTTAATTACTGGATGAAATTCACTTCAGAGTTAGGACTCTGGGGATGTGCTCCAAAATTCTGTTCCGTTCCCCCACCTCCTCCCCAGCTTCATATAACATTTTAAGGTAAGCATATAGAAGGCATAAAATAGGTTTAATGGGTAATGAATCAGGGTATGATGTGATAGATGCATTTAGGGGGTATTCTCTGAAATTAGGACCAAACGCTTTTGTTAAAACATAAATAGTAAGGATACGTATCTAAATGAATAAATTTGTAGACTAGTTGGTAGGAAGTAGACGGATGGGTGGTGGAAACATCTACTTGATTGCTTCTATTTCTTCTGTGAGAAACATCTGTGAAGAGGGAGGGAACAAGGACCTGTAGAGGACTGAGAAGAACCGGTAGGATTTGAAGAGCTGATGCAGAGAAGGGAAGACAAACCTAATTGGAAACATAATGATAGTGCTAAGATTTAAATTTACAAATGGCAAATACTGCATTTGTACAGTTTACTCCAATGGATTTTTTAAAAAAGATTTTATTTATTTTTTATTTGACAGAGATCACAAGTAGGCAGAGGCAGACAGAGAGAGAGAGGGAAGCAGGCTTCCTGCTGAGCAGAGAGCGGGATACAGGGCTTGATCTCAGGACCCTGGGATCATGACCTGAGCCAAAGGCAGAGGCTTTAACCCACTGAGCCACCCAGGCACCCCTCCAATGGATTTTTTTTAAAGATTTTATCTTTAAGTAATCTCTACACCCAAGAACTCACAACATGATCAAGAGTCGCATGGTCCAACTGAACCAAACAGGTGCCCAGATATCTGTATTTTATTTCTTTTTATTAGAATTTTTAAAAAAGATTTTATTTGTTGGAGAGAGTGTGAGCACACACAAGCAGAGGGAGCAGCAGGCAGAAGGAGAAGCAGGCTCCCCATCGAGCAGGGAGGGAGCCCAACTTAGAACTGGATCCCAGGACCCTGGGATCATGACCTGAGCCAAAGGCAGACACCCAACAGACTGAACCAGATATCTGTATTTTAAAATTTTTTAAAAAGATTTTATTTATTTATCTGACAGACAGAGATCACAAGTAGGCAGAGAGAGAGGAAGGGAAGCAGGCTCCCTGCTGAGCAGAGAGCCCGATGTGAGGCTCGATCCCAGGACCCTGGGATCATGACCTGAGCTGAAGGCATAGGCTTTAACCCACTAAGCCACCCAGGCTCCCCCAGATATCTGTATTTTAAAAGTAACTCCATTATCATACTACTAATTTTCAAATGTGATTGAGTCTTCATATTTTAACCACGATTTGTTGTTAATTTCAGAGAATATTCACAATCAATTTTTAAATAAGAGGTAGTCTTAAATCTTCAGTTACTCTGTTATTTTAAAAAGACTTGCTGCAAGGGGTCCCTGCATGGCTCAGTCGGTTAAGTGTCTGGCTCTTGATTTCAGCTCAGGTCATGATCTCAGGGCTGTAGGCTTGAGCCCCAAACTGCTCTCCACAGCTCAGCAGGGAGTGGGCTTGAGATTCTCGCTCCCTCCCCTTCTCTTCCCTCCATGCTTGCTTGCACACACACACACACACACACACACACGCATGTGCATGCTCTCTCTCTCTCCAAAATAAATAAATCTTAAAAAAAAAGGACTTGCTGGGGCGCCTGGGTGGCTCAGTGGATTAAGCCGCTGCCTTCGGCTCAGGTCATGATCTCAGGGTCCTGGGATCGAGCCCCGCATCGGGCTCTCTGCTCCACGGGGAGCCTGCTTCCTCCTCTCTCTCTGCCTGCCTCTCTGCCTACTTGTGATCTCTCTCTCTGTCAAATAAATAAATAAAATCTTAAAAAAAAAAAAAAGGACTTGCTGAAAATTTAATAAAATGTCAATGGAAGAAAATAAAAAATAAGATGTCAATGGAACTATCACCTGACATGACTGATAAAAGTTAGCCAGATATGTGCCACCTCAGCGCTCAGTGGATTAAGCCGCTGCCTTCGGCTCAGGTCATGATCTCAGGGTCCTGGGATCAAGCCCCGCATCGGGCTCTCTGCTCCGCAGGGAGCCTGCTTCCTCCTCTCTCTCTGCCTGCCTCTCTGCCTACTTGTGATCTCTCTCTCTCACTGTCAAATAAATAAAAATAAAATCTTAAAAAAAAAAAAAAAAAAAAAAAAAAAGAACATGAGAAAACTAACTGCATCTTAGTTATATCATTAGAGCTACCACTTTTCGCATGCATTAGTGTTGTCCAGTGGCTTAATTTATAAGCATCTATTGTTACACAGCACAGAGGTTTCTTTCATGCGCTCAACCAAGTATAGTTCAAGTTCAATAGCTTCCTTGTTCACTTAATTTTGTTTCATTCTTTTTTCTTTTGGAGATATTTAATATAGTATAGTCATAATCTTTTTGCCTTTATCCTTCAGGATATATTTTATTTAATTTTTTATTTTTATTTTTATTTTTTAAAGATTTCATTTATTTATTTGACAGAGAGAGATCACAAGTAGGCAGAGAGGCAAGCAGAGAGAGATGGAGAAGCAGGCTCCCTGCTGAGCAGAGAGCCCGATGCGGGGCTCTATCCCAGGACCCTGGGATCAGGACCTGAGCCGAAGGCAGAGGCTTTAACCCACTGAGCCACCCGGGCACCCTAATTTTTTATTTTTAAAGATTTGATTTATTTAGTTGAGAGAGCGGGAGAGGACGGGGGTGGGGGCCGGAGGGGCAGAGGGAGAAGCAGACTTCCCATTGAGCAGGGAGCCTGACAGAAGGCTCAGATCCCAGGACCCTGAGATCATGACCTGAGCTGAAGGCACATGCTTAACCAAAGCAGACGTTTAGCCAGCTGAGCTACCCAAGTGCCCCCAGGGTATATTTTAAATAAGAGCATGGGTTAATGCCCTCACCAACAGGTCTATTTAAATAGTCTACTCATAAATAGGGGCGCCTGGGTGGCTCAGCGGGTTAAAGTCTCTGCCTTCAGCTCAGGTCGTGGTCCCAGGGTCCTGGGATCGAGCCCCGCATCGGGCTCTCTGCTTAGCAGGGAGCCTGCTTCCTCCTCTCTCTCTCTCTGCCTGCCTCTCTGCCTACTTGTAATCTCTATCTGTCAAATAAATAAATCTTTTTAAAAAAAAAAGCTACTCATAAATAAATAAACAAACTACTCCAGACCCATAAAGTGAATATGAATTCCCAATGAAATGTAGTTACTTGTGTGCTGATTTAATGAATGTGTGATTTTGGTGTACCTAAAAATATAATATGTATTGATCATCCGACTTAATTTTTTTCAGGAGCTGTGAAAGCATTAAATGACAAGAAAGGTTCTTGCAAATGAAACATTAGGACTGCTAAGTTTAGCTTTATTGTTTGTACCAAAATATTTTCCAAGAAATTAATTTCCAAAATGATCATAGATATCAATCAAAAGTAGTATTGCAAAAACAAAACAACAAAAAAGAGGCCTTCTTGTGATTTTGTGAAAGATCCACCTCTGCCAGCTTACAAAGCCTATCCTATTTCCTGGTCCTTATCACCTACTTCCTGGACTCAACTGTCTTTTCTGTAACGTCCAAAGACCATGTCTTATGTACTGTTGAATCCCCAGGGCTTAACAAGGAACTGGTACATAGTTGATTCCAGCCCATTTTTGAATGGATAAATGATAGTAGCACAAACACTGCTCCCTATATCCCCCTCTACTAGGAAGGAGAGGGGAATTATGAGGTCAGAAATAATTAATAGGCACGATAATATATCATATGGAATAATTTAATCCTAATTCTGAAATTGAATGTCCATTCTGCCCATTCAGCAGAAGAGAGGAGACAGGACCAATTGGCCAATGCCCAGACACCTTCCCTGGAACCAGTCCCTGCGTTGAAACAGAGATGATCTGGTCAAAGTCTTTCACATATAGAGGGACCAGAAGCCATAGAGAAGAAAGTGACTTCTCACATATACACAAGATCTGTAGTCAGATTACATAGAAAGGGAGGTCAAAATAGAATTCCTTGCTGTTTATTGGCCATTCTCTTTGCCCAGCCCCCTACCACATCGAGCAGCCCAGCCCTGCCTTTGGAAGAATTCCAGAGCTGGGAAGGGATGGTGGGATGAGGAAGCATAGCTCGAGCTCAGCTCAAGATAGCAGAAGTACCTGGGACGCCTGGGTGGCTCAGTTGGTTAAGCAGCTGCCTTCGGCTCAGGTCATGATCCCAGCGTCCTGGGATCGAGTCCCACATCGGGCTCCTTGCCCAGCAGGGAGCCTACTTCTCCCTCTGCCTCTGCTGCCACTCTGCCTTGCCTGTGCGCTCGCTCTCTCTCTCTCTCTCTCTCTGGCAAATAAATAAATAAAATCTTAAAAAAAAAAAAAGGATAGCAGAAGTACCAGACAGTAGTTGGGACACACGGGGGTTCCACACTCCCAACAAAAGGACAGACTACTTCTCTCTCCTTAAATCTTTCTCCACCTCACCCTTACCTCAGACAATGAAACTAGAAGCCAAAGGAAATATCTGGGCAGGATTTTATTCCAGTAGTAAGTCTAGAAGAAGAAAGATAGTCATCCAGGCTCCTTCAGGAAAGAAAGAAATGATTACAAATAGGGTTCAGTGGCTTTGGGAGCCTGGGAAACTTTTTAGGCTTAAACATTCCACTTTGGGGGTGCCTGGGTAGTTCAGTGGGTTAAAGCCTCTGCCTTCGGCTCAGGTCATGATCTCAGGGTCCTGGGATCGAGCCCCACATCGGGCTCTCTGCTCAGCGGGGAGCTTGCTTCCTCCTCTCTCTCTGCCTGCTTCTCTGCCTACTTGCGATCTCTGTCTGTCAAATAAATAAATATATAAAAAAATAAATATTCCACTTTGGGGGATTATTTAGCAATCCATTCATGCATTCTTTCAACAAAGCTTTCCTGGGTACCACTGTCCCAACTGTCGAACAGTCCCTCCCTTAAAATGGGGGTGAGGCAGATGGAGTACAGGGATGAAATGCACTCTCTAGTTCAATGGGGACCCCACTCAGCCTCCTTCACTTATTACCTGCCTGGCCCTAACCCCCTACTCTAAGTCATTTCTGGATAGTCTCATGTTCTGATGAGGTGTAAACTCTCAACTGTGACCACCAACAACCCCCCAATGACAAATCTGCCATATTCTGCTGAGTAAGCTGAGACTTGGAGAGGGTAACTGACTTCTCCCAAGTCACACAGAGTTGAGCAGAGAGAGGATCCAAGACCAGCACCATCCAGAACCCAGTGTGCACCCCCAAGCACCTACCAGAATTTCACACCAGTCCCTATGCACCAACCTGCTAAACACCATCTGCTGGAGGCATTGGACTCCGAAACCCCATAAAAAAGAAGACTGAGCTTGAGGAACCATCCTGACAGAATTCCCATTGCTTCATCAAGATAGAAAGGGCTGACCCTTTGTTGAAGCAGGGCCTCAGAAGGGTGTGATGATGACCATTTTGCCTGTAATTAGAACGGACTTCCTAAGATAGGCTTTCCCCTGAGGGTCAGCTCTCATGGAATAGAAATGAAGATGGAGGGGCGCCTGAGTGGCTCAGTGGGTTAAGCCTCTGCCTTCAGCTCAGGTCAGTCTCAGGGTCCTGGGATTGAGCCCTACATCGGGCTCTCTGCTCAGCAGGGAGCCTGCTTCCCCTTCTCTCTCTGCCTGCCTCTCTGCCTACTTGTGATCTCTCTCTGTCAAAAATAAATAAATACAATCTTTAAAAAAAAAAAAGAAGATGGAATGGAATAGAAAGAAGAGACTGTTCAGACCAGCAGGAATATGCAAAAGCAGACCTCCACAGGGACGAACAGACTAGAAGAGTGAACTGGTGTGGCAGGAAAGGTGAGAATGGAGGAGGAGTAGAAGTTGAATGAGAAAAGGATATGTGAGGGGAGAGGACGCCCTCCAGAGCAGAGGAGAAGTTGAGGATATAGATTTGGTGGGGATATGTGTAGGACAAGGGGTTAGGGACCTCAGAGCAGGTCCCTGGGAGACTCTGCAAGAATCAAGGAGTCTCCTAAATGACCCAGTCACCGCTTATCCGGTTGGGCCCGCACACCATCCAGCCGGCGCCGCTCTCCAGGAGCTCTTGCGCTGGGGTCTCCCAGGTGAGGTCTCTGCCTACAGGTCTGCGGAGGACACAGCATAAAGGTAGTAAAGTCCCTCCCAGCCCCAGCCAGGGAGAGCCTTTGCGAGAGACTGCAGGGAGGTAAGTATTTTCTCCAAAATCCCGTCCCATGGGACAATCCACGTGCCCCTTGCTCCACAAGCCCCACCCTTGGTTACGCCCCTGGCAAGATAAGCCAATCCCCAACTTCACTGTCCTTCAGGTCCCTCCTTAGTCCCGTCCCCAGGATGGCAGCATTGGTATATTGCTAGGCGTCTGGCTCCCTAGTGGCTGCCCCAGTGGCCGCCCCAGCTGCGAGTGCCAGCAGTCTCCAGGGCTGCCTGCTTACTGGTTGGCACAGGTATCCCTCTCGCTTGTCACACAAGGTCACTTGGCTGTGCAGGTAGAACGTGTCGTTGGTCACGAAGTGGAACGCGTTGAATGAAGGCCAGTGTCCCCGGCAGAGAGGCCCCCTTGGCCCGCAGCCTCTGACCAGTCGGTTGCTGATGAGGCAGCTGTGGGGAAGAGGCAGTGTCTCACTGTTTGGAGTCCCGGCTTGGGCTGGCTCTGTGGGCGCAGAAACCTTGATTTTCCTCTTTTCGCTTGTGCTATTTGAGTGTAGATGCTGCGTCTGGTACTGAGAACTCTACGTGCATTATTTCATTCCATCCTCGCATCAATCCTAGGCGGAAGATTATACTTTTGCCCCTTTCTCTTTCTCTCGCCCCTGACTTTCCTCCCGCCTACTCCCTCCCTCCCTCTTTCTTTTTCTTTTCTTTTTTCTTCTTTGTTTCTTCCTTTTCTCTTTCTTTCTATCTTTTCTCTCCCTCTGTGTTTCTTCTTCTCTTCACTATTACTTTGGTGGTGTGCTGGTGATAATTCATGGCAAGATGATCTTTTAGTTTTCTTTCTTTCTTTCTTTCTTTCTTTCTTTCTTTCTTTCTTTCTTTCTTTCTTTTTTTAAAGATTTATTTTGAGAGAGCGAGCACACCAGTGGGAGGAGGAGCAGAGCCAGAGGGAGAGAAGAGGACTTCCCGCTGAGAGTTTCTATCCTACCACCCTGAGATTTTCAACCGAAACCAAAAGTCTGATGTTGAACCAACTGAGCCAGCCTAGGTGCCCCAATCTTTTCGTTTTCTTTGTCTTAATTTTATTTATTTGTTTTTATAAGGCTCTCTTCTTTCGGTAAAGTTTGCTTGATTGGGCATAGTTTATCAATCATTACTTATTAGCAATAATTGTTCCAAACTGAAAAAAAAAAAAAAAAAAGGAAAAGAAACCTCAGTTATTGGTGGCAATGTAGGGACTGGTGGGCAAACTCTGATAGACATAGAAAATTCTGAGCTGGGGCACCTGGGTGGCTCAGTCCTTAAGGATCTGCCAGGTCATACCAGGATACTGGGATCAAGCCCCGCATTGGGCTCCTTGCTTGGTGGGAAGCCTGCTTGCCCCTCTTCCACTCCTCTGGCGTGTATTCCCTCTCTTGCTGTGTCTCTTTCTGTCAAATAAACAAAAAATTTTTAAGTAAATTTTTTTTCCTTTTTTTTTTTATGTATTTATTTGACAGAGAGAGATCATAAGTAGGCAGAGAGGCAGGCAGAGAGAGTGAGAGGGAAGCAGGCTCCCTGCCGAGCAGAGAGCCCGATGTGGGACTCGATCCCAGGACCCTGAGATCATGACCTGAGCCGAAGGCAGCGGCTTAAACCACTGAGCCACCCAGGCGCCCTTAAGTAAATTTTTAAAAAAGATTTTATTTATTTACTTATTTGTCAGAGAGAGAGAGAGAGCGCACAAGCAGGCGGGGGCAGGCAGAGGTGGAGAGAGAAGCAGACTCCCTGCTGAGCAAGGACCCTGGGATCATAACCTGAGCTGAAGGCAGCAGCTTAACTGACTGAGCCACCCAGGTGTCCCATCAAAATCCTTTAAAGGAAAAAAAAAAAAAAGAAAAGTCTGAGCTAAGGGATTATGGAATAGTGGTATGAACTGTCCACACTATTGTCATGGGGACTTTTTTTGAGGTGACAGTAACCTAAATGTAACCCTTTCTATAACCAATAATGTTTGGATAGGCCTGTGCTGTATAGTGCATGGCAGAAAGAAATTCTTACTATATATAGACTCTGTTCTGGGTCCTTGGGAAAATTAGGAAACATGAGTGAACAAAACAGACCCAAACCTCCCATTCTCTAGTGGGTAAGGGGATACAGTAAATAACCTTCCTTCTTTCTTTCTTTCAATTCAATTAGCCAACATATGCTAGTATATCATTAATTTCCGATGAATAACTTCATTTTTAAAAACGCAAGTGATCTCATATAATATGGCATATAGTTAGGAGGGGATACATAGAAGAAAGAAACTGATCTAGAATGGACGAGTGGAGGGTAGTTGCAATTTTAAACAGCATGGGCGGGCTGGGCTTCATGGAAATGGTCACATTTTAGCAAAGACTTGAAGGAGATGAGAGTTTTCTCTATGGGTATCAGGGAGTTGAGGGTTTCTAGGAAGAGAAACCAACCAATGCACAAGTCCAAGGGACAGCAAATTACTTACCCACGAGTACCTGTCTGCACAGATGCTACCTCCCGTGGGCATTAGGGGATCACCTGTTTAATCTCTGTCTCTTGTACTCCCTGAGGCCCATCTAGTCTTTTTATCCCATGGTCTTTATTTCCGGGGCTCAAGCTCACCATCAGTAAGTCCATTCCAAGTTCCACCTTGATGGACCCTTTCTTTTCGAAGGAGATGAGGAACCTGAGGCTCACCGAAGTTAAATAGGTTGCTGAAGTCTCTTCAGTTAGCAGCCTGGCTGCTGTGCCCACCCACACCTTTAATCACTGTGTTCCATTTCCTTCTGACCATGGATGGATATAAAGTCATGACTGGTGCCAACCACCCATTTCGCAGTCCTCTCCACATCCCGCCTCTCCCCCACAGACTCCCCCATTCTTGTCAGGCAGCTCCTCCCAGCTTGCTTACAGAGAAGCGCAGTCCACACGTACCCTCCTTCTTCTCCATCATGGAAACCCACGCATGGCGACCACCCTCCTCTGTCTTGCCGACACCGAGACATCCTAAGAAGGCACCTTCCCTCGGGATCCAGCAGTGAATCTTCAGGAAGTGGCTGCTCAGGACCACCTCAGCTGTCTACGCAGGGCCTCCTACACCAGGGACAGGTCTGCAGGAGGACCAGAGCCAGTATGACATCCCAGAGCCTCCTGGGATGATGACATGGGAAAGGGTACTACTCTAACCTGGGTAGAGGAGATGTTGTGGGGGTATTAGCCCAACGGATCATGACTCCCCTTAAACAAAGACTCCCCTCACAGGAGGTGAGACCCTTACACCATGATGGCCCTGGGGGACCCTGATCCACTCACAATCTCTTTCTTCGGAACTGAATCTAAATTAAGAAGGTGGTATGGGGCACCTGGGTGGCTCAGTGGATTAAGCCTCTGCCTTCAGCTTGGGTCATGGTCTCAGGGTCCTGGGATTGAGCCCCGCATTGGGCTCTCTGCTCAGCCAGAAACCTGCTTCCCCCTCTCTCTCTGTCTGCCTCTTTGCCTATTTGTGATCTCTCTGTCAAATAAATAAATAAAATTTTTGAAACAAAACAAAACAAAAAGAAGGTGGTATAAAACTGGAGATTCTGAGACAGCCATTCTCTGTCGTGTGTGCTAAGAGGTGGGGGAGCCAGTGTATAGAGGGAGGAACAAAGCAGGTTCAGGTAAAGAATGGGAGGACAGAGAAGAGAGAAGGGCAATTCCCTGATTCCTGCCACTTTCACAGTTCTAAGTCCTAGTCTCCGGAGAACCTGGTTGGAGCCTATCCTTGGCCTCCAGGAGACACTTTTTTTTTTTTAATTTTATTTATTTGAGAGAGAGAGCACAAGCAGGGAGAGCAGCAGAGGGAGAAGGATGAGCAGACTCCTCGCTGAGCTGGGAGCCCGAGTAGGCCTTGACATGGGGCTTGATGTGGGGCTCAATCCCAGGACTCTGGGGTCTTGACCTGAGCTGAAGGCAGATGCTTAACTGACTGAGCCACTCAGGAGCCCCCAGGAGACACCTTATAATAAATTCTCCTGTCTTCACTGAGCAGCCCAGTTGGGTTTCTGTTACTTGCCTGGCAAGGTTGTTTTTTTAGAGATACTAATTTTTTTTTAAAGATTTTATTTGTCAGAGAGAGAGAGAGAGAGAGAGAGAGTGAGTGAGCACAGGCAGACAGAGTGGCAAGCAGAGTCAGAGGGAGAAGCAGGCTCCCTGCAGAGCAAGGAGCCTGATGTGGGACTCGATCCCACGATGCTGGGATCATGACCTGAGCCGAAGGCAGCTGCTTAACCAACTGAGCCATCCAGGCGTCCCCTAGAGATACTAATTTGATTTGTTCTTTGATTTCTCTCTCATTCCAACAGGCAGCCTGGGCTTTGGGGGTGTTTGAAGGACCCAAACTGTCTGAAGTCAAGGGCTCTTTTTGTCTCCTAAAAGTCGAATCTGAAGAGACAACATTCGGGTGCCGGGCTGCTGTAGTCATGGAATATGGGGCTCTTGATCTCAGGGTTGTGAGTTCAAACCCCATGCTGGTTGTAGAGATTATTTAAAAATAATATCTTAAAAAAAATGAAGAGATAACCCTCAGGGAGGGAAGGGAGAGGAGTGAAGGGGAAGGAGGGAGGAGGTAGGGAGGGAGCCACTCTGGGAGTCAGGAGGCAGGGGCGTCTGCATCTTCAAGTCCTCTTTAGGACATTTTAGTTTCATGGATCAACAAACTCCATTTTATTTTTTTTCATGGTACCTATCTATTTGGCTCAAGCCAGTCAGAGTTGGGTTTTCTGCCACTTGCAATACACGGTGTCCTGATACATATGAAACAGTGATGCTTTTGGGGTGATGAAAGAGAAGCTCATACTTAACCCTTCCCTTCTTTCTGTGCCTGTTCTTTCCGAGTTTGTTTGTTTTTTAAGATTTTATTTATTTATTTAACAGAGAGAGAGAGCACAAGCAGAGGGAGCAGCAAGCAGAAGGAGAGGGAGAAGCAGACTCCCTGTCGAGGAAGGAGCCTGATGTGGGACTCAATCCCAGGACCCTGGGATCATGACTTAAGCCGAAGGCAGACGCTTAACTGACTGAGCCACCCAGGTGCCCCCCCACTTTCCACGCTTTCTACTGAATTTGGGATGAACTGTTTAAAAGTCATTAAAAAGCAAAACATAACGGAGATACTAGTGTTAAATGCATCTGGGCTTATTATTTTGAATTTAAAGACTTTTTTCCCTTTCCTTTTTAAAAGCTCACTGTTTTCTGTTTTGGCAGGCAGGTTTGGTTGGAGGGTTGGGTTACAGTTTAAGAGCAGGTGCTTTGTACCAATGTGTGCTCAGCGGGGGCAGGGTGGGGGTCAAGTCTGTCACTAAGTTTCTGCTGTTGCAGTCAGTGGTATCTTGTGATACAGAATGCCAAATAATAATATCAATAAAGCTAACCCTCAGACACGAATGCTACGCAGCAAATGTGCTCTTATTATTCCCAGCAGAAGAAAAAGAGGCGTAGTTGCAGAGTCCATGTTCCTACCAACCTGGAAAAAAATGAACACCAAAACCCAAGCTGTCTCATTCTCAGTGCATGAAAACACAATGACATACTTCCTAATTTCTGGGGAAGGATTTTACAGCACTTTGCAAGTATCTCACCAATATGGTTTGTTGACAAACGGACAACCTTCTAATGCACCAGCACCTACTCAGGGCTTTACTAACTCCCCACCCCACCCCGGGCTGGACTGGTCAACCCAGTCACTTCTGCCTGCCCCGCGCTGCTCTACTCTAATCCGAATTCCTCTCCTCTGCAGCTGGGTATATTCCAAGGGGCTGCACAAGTGTTCCTCAGAATGAGTAGCCTAGGGACGGATACTCTGGGGAAATGCATGCTATGATCTGCTGTAAAAATATGATTTTTAAGGGAATCTTGGAGGATAGTGGAATATTATAGGCTCTGAAAAGTCGTGCAGTCAAGAAACCATTTTGTTTAATCTAGTAGTCCCCATATATTTAACAACAGAACCCTTGTTTGTGTAACATCTGTTGAAATCCCATTCTCTGGTCGGCTGGGGTCCCAGGGGTTGGGGGCTGATGAATTGTCCATTCTATCTCTGCTACAGAGTGAATTTTTATGTTAGGTTAAATCCTAACACCGAATAATGATGGTATTTATTAGGAGGTGAGGCCTTTGGGGGTGATTAGTTCATGAAGACAGGCCCACAAGGATTGGGATTATTGCCCTTATAAAGGGAACCCCAGAGAGCTCTCTTCCCCGTGTGCTACGTGAGGACACAGAGAGAAGACAGCTGTCTGTGAACCAGGAGGTGGGCGCTCACCTAATCACCTAATACCTAATCTGCTGGTGCCTTGACCTTGGACTTCTAGCCTCCAGAACTGTGAGAAATCAAATTCTATTCTTTAAAAGCTGCCCAGTCTGTGGTATTCTGTCCCAGCAGGCAAAACCTACTGTCACAACATGTGCTCAGCTGCTTGTCCTCTTCCTAGAAAACCACCTCTACCCAATGGACTCTTCAGATGCCAGTGTCTGGCCAAACCTCCCGTAGCCACTGGACACACATTTTGTCTGGGCCTTCCCAGAGTTACAGTGTCCACTCTGGCCCCCGCCTCTTCTTTGCCGTACAGACATGAGCTGCTCCGACTCACCCGAGTGGGCGTAGTAGTTGTCGTTGCACGTATAAACACCCCCACCAGCTGGGTACTCATCCAAAGCATGGGCTCCTGCTCCGGGACTACGGCTCTGGGTGCATTTAGGGAAACCTGACTGGACCCATTCAAGTCAGAGGACTTTGCTGTCCCCGAGGAGCTGGGTGATGAGGGCTGTTGAGTGAGCAGCTGCTGTCTCAGGTGACTAGGCTGCTGCAGCGCCAGCACTCGGGGCTGATTCCACTGGCCAGGAAGGTGTCTGTGTGGCAGCGCTGTGACGTGTTTTGGACAGTATGCTCATCATGAGGGCTACTGTTGGGGCTGGGTATGCAGCTGTAGTTTCCCCTTGCGGAGTCCTGGACATGCTTGTTCCAGGAACAGACGTCCCTAGGATGGTCAGGGCTATTGAAGTGGTGTGGATGACTGCACTGGTTGTCGTGGGTAGAGATCCTTTCACATTGGTGATCTTGTTCAGTGTGGTTGGGGAAATCATTGTAGCTTACTCCTCAGACACAGTGGCTGTCATGGACCCCACTGTTAGGACACCCTCACCTGGTATGTTTAATGCTGTTAGAACTGTGATCGTGGCTGATATCTGACAGTCAGTGGACACTGATGATTCCAATCCATTGATTATGGAGCTTGAAGCTAATGGGGCTCTGATTGGAGCTCTCTGATTCTGTTTTAGTCCTTAGCTAAAGTAGCTGCTCTAGATGAGGCTATGCTTCCGGATCTCTCATTTGGAGTCTCAAGTATTGGGGTTGTCTGCTCAGTGGACCCAGCAGAGCTGTTGGCTTATGGTAAAATGGGAGGCATAGCTAGTGGTGTACTCTTCTGGACTCTGACATTGCTGTCCTCCTGGTTGTTGGTGAGAGGTTAAGGGGAACTGCAGAGCTGTTGTCTCTCCCATTGTTGGATAGAGCCAAGGTTTCAGTGAGCATGCTGTAGGTCCCTTAGGCACAGAGATTTTTGTGGAGTCTGCTTTATTTGATTCAACCCCCTGAGGTGTAATAGTGCCTGTAAACAAACAAACAAACAAAACGAAACCAATACACCGGTTCCCTCCACCAATCCAGAGTTCTTTTCAAATGTTCTCAGTTGATGAAATATCTTTATTTGAAGAGTCAATAAAAATCATGTCAACACCAACTACGCTATTGCTGACTCACATTCATTTATGTGCCAGCCCTGTGCTAATAGATCTGAACTGATGCATGATCTTCATTCTTCTTTACAGATGAATTTCACTAGTACTGGCAACTATGTTTCCTTCTGTTCAATGACTACTCTAGAGACAGAGTCAGCAAAAGATGGAAATCTGCAATTGCATTTGGTTTTCAGTATCTAGATGACTTTCTTGATGTGAGTTTCCTACTCCATTGAATATGGTTCTAATATTTAAAGATATACATTTTGGGGGGTATAATGTGATCCCTAATTGCAATCCAAGTGCTTCATTTAATGCAGTAGCCGTCCAGGATAGTTTTGACATCATTCAATTTTCACCTTGTCCAAGTAAGGTGCTGTTCCATTGCACAAGTATTGTTGCATTGAATCCTCACAACCAACGTGAGGTAAAGATTAGTATTTCTACGATAATGAAATGATGAAGAAACTGAGGTTCAGATAGGCAAAGAGCTCTGTGCAAGGTCACACAGCCAGGAAGTGGTGACACTGCATTTGAAATGAGGTCTGTTAGATTCAACATCCCAGTGTCTTCCCTGTCGCACTCTACCACCTTGCAAAAATGTGTATCTTCATACTCATGGTTGAGCCAACCACTCTAGAGAGAAAGTCCTAAATCAGCTAAGAGCTGGCTCTCTTGGAAACCTTCCTCCTTCCCCTGGGCCATGGGCAGAAATAGGTCCTTAACCCAATGCTCTCTCATTGCATCCTTGGCACAGTCGTCAAAGGACTAATTCCAAAAACTGGAGGGGACCCAACCCAGGTGTTAGGCTCATCCTTCCCACAACCTAGCTTTGAAGAGACCCTGACTCTTGTCTTCAATTCTGCCCCCATCTGGTACCTGCCCCCTCCATACCCCCCTTTATTCTACCCTTGTGCAGAGCAAAGGGGTCACAACAGGGCAGGAGAGATGGCCAGAATGTGTGGAAAGAGTAAGAGGACCTAGGTTCTAGACCTGGCTCTATTACTGACTTGCTGTGTAATCTTGAGACCCAACCCTCTGAATGCTTCCATGTCCCCCTCAAAACAGTGAGGGCCTTGGGCTCAATATTGTAGAAGTCCTTTAAGCTCCAGTGATCTGTGAGTCTATTTGCAACAAAAACCCTGGCTGTAATGAATAGAGGCCATGCCACAAATTTTTATTTGCAGGGAGAGACGTTTCCATTGGATCTGATTTTATGGTTTCTTTTCCCCTCATGTAGTTAACCAGTTGTCCCTGCCATGCTATGGTAAAGTCCATCCTTCCCTCACTGATTTGTCATGCTATATGTCATTATATATCCAGACCACTTTCCATGCTCTTTTGTTCCTTTGGTTCACTTGTCTATCACTGCACCGACACCACATTATCTTACTTTAATGTAAATCTCAGTATCTGGTAGAGTGAGTCTCCCATTTTGCTCTTCAAGATTATCTCAGCTATTGTTGGCTTTTAGTTCTACCATATAGTTTAGAATCTGCTTATCAAGTTCTACAAAACCCCTGTTGGGATTTTGGTTGGAAGTGTGCTACAATTATAGATGTGGTAAGAATGGACAACTTTATGATAATGAGGTTTCCCCATCCACAGCAGTATTTTTGAGAAGCAGTGGAGTGTAGGCTGGCCTCTGAAGTCTGACCTGGGATGGAATCACGTTCATGAGCCTCAGTTTCCTCAGCTCTACAACAGGAATAGTAACAGTACCCACTTTGCTGATGGTCATGAGGGTTAAATGAGAAGATACCTATAAAGCACTTAGAATGGTGCTTAGCCCATAGTAGGTGCTCAGTGAGTAGAGCCTGCTACTAGTAATGATTATCCCCTCTGCTCCTCTCACCAAGATTGGTATCTGCTTCCTGGGTGCTTGCCAAAGATACCTCTCTCTGGCAAAATTTATGGATTCATGGGAGCAATGAGACATCCAATTTCCTTCCACCTCCCAAGATCTTCCCCCATACTGTCCTAGAAGCTCAGGACCCAGGGCTGCACTCCTATCTGGGCTCAGAGAGGCTTTGGAGGTGGCCGTTGTTCTTCACTGGAGTAGGGCAGGGGAGGGCAGTAGGGGTCCAAGGCCCTGGGCCTCCTGTCTGGGAACTACCCAAGCTATTGGCCTGGCACATATGGGAAGGACAGACAGCAAGAGAGAGACAGCTGGGCTGACAGACAAGATGGAGGGAGTAGACAAAGATAGCATCCTGGAAGAGGATGGATGAGCAAAGCCAGAAGTCCCTTGGAGGTTATCCTGTCATGCTCCTGCCTTCAAATTCACTGGTGTCCCGAGCCGTTCAGACAACTTAGGGTTGGGCAGGGGATGGCTATACTCACATTCTATGATCTTCTTGGGGACATTACCTCCTGTCTCTTCTTTTGACAGCTTCTTCCCCTCTATTCGGGTCTGTGAGAGCCCCCAGAGCAGGATAGATGGAAAAGGTAGAATGTGGGTGCTCACCAGGAAGATTAAGATCTCCTTCCACAAGAGATGGCAGTAGTCGCAAAAGTCACCGGATGCCCATGGCCCTGCTGGTTGATGGTCCTGGAGAGCACTGAGCTCAAACAGGGGAACAGACAGCAGCTCCAAGACAGCGAGGCGTTGCTGGCACTGGTGCGATCTCTCTTCTGCCTGAGTATACTACCACCCCCGTCCCCAGTTGTCCAGACTCCTTCCTAGCTGGCCCCAGGGGACTTTACAGGGCTGGAACCGATGCAGACTAGAGGTGGATGGCAGGTGAAGTTTCCCACCAGCTGCAATGAGTGGGCCTTTGGGGACTCCCATTCCAACTGGCAAATATTCCCAAGGCCCCTGTCAGCCTTTGCTGACCAGCTGGGCGGAACTCTGGGCCTTCCAGCCTTCCCCCCAGCACAACACCAGGGAATCTGAGTCTCAATGACATGGATGATCTTACTGGTCTCCCAACTCTTGGGCTAAGAGCCCAACTTGATTTTATTTTTTTTTTATTTTTTTAAAGATTTTATTTATTTATTTGACAGAGAGAGATCACAAGTAGCCAGAGAGATCACAAGTAGGCAGAGAGGCAGGCAGAGAGAGTGAGAGGGAAGCAGGCTCCCCGCCAAGCAGAGAGCCTGATGCGGGACTCGATCCCAGGACCCTGAGATCATGACCTGAGCCGAAGGCAGCGGCTTAAACCACTGAGCCACCCAGGCGCCCCGGCCACTTGATTTTAGAGCTGCAGATCAATCTCACCGTCTCCCCCCGCCACTGCACAGCTGGGGAAAATGAGTCCAGTGACTTACCCAAGGATGAGAATCCAGTCCTCCAGGCAGCACTTGCTAATGCCTATCATTGCCGCAGCTTTCTCAGATTGCTGCATTCCTAGCTCAGGAACTTGCTGTGGCTCTCAATAGTCTTTAGAGTGAAGGTTCCAAGGAGACCTCTCAGGTCCCAAGTACCCCACCAGATCTCATTCATCTGACCCACAAACTCTTTCTGTGATCTTCCAGCAAGCTCCAGGCCTCCTCTCCTCTGGAAAGCTGTACCTGCACAACTGGTCGGTGTGACCTCATCAGACTAGCGCCCCCCCCCGCCCAGAATGAAGACCAGTCTTCTCTATCCTGGGGCTGTCTCCTTCATCAGACTGGGGCTCCCAACCATAAGAACCAGATTCCCACCCCCTCCCCTGCCAAAAAAAAAAAAAATTTTAGAAGAGTAAGGGGAGATTACATCTCTAACATTAAGTCAGAAATTTTCAAGGTACATTCTCTCTCCCATTCGACTGGAAAGCTCTAAGAGGGCAGTCAGTAACTCTCCCATCAGACAAACAGGCTTTTAAGGGGCAGGACTGGCCCACGTTTGGAGATCTACCAGTCAGACATATTGATCCCAACACAAAACTTTATTATCAATACATAGATGCCTGGCCCTACTGGCTTCACCTTTCTCCTCTAGGTGCTTAGGTCAACTTGGGCCCCAGCTAGCTCTGGCCTAAAGCAGAGGACCAGGGATGTCCATCCTTAGGACTAATCTTGGCTGCCTTGGCCATCACTCCCTTTCTGTGCTCATTCTTTGCTGTGGGGCTCCTCCTCTCATCCAGCATCCTTCTCCATCTGAATTCCTCCGGACCTGGGGCTCACAGACACAAGCCCTGGAGAAGCCACACCCTTCACAGCCCCAGGCATTTGCCTAGGTGTAAGGCAGAAGGTGGGCTCAGGAGAGACTGTGCCAAGTCACAAAGAGATGCAGGAAAATGCCACTGGGTGTATGTGTTCAGGCCCCTTGGCTCCCATTCTGCCTCTCAGCCGCTGCTCTTGTGTTTGTTAAGGAGTATGTTTGTGTTGGATTCCTGAACCTGCAAACCAAGGGGCTTGTGTCAGTCCCCCACCTTCACATGGCATACACCCCCTCACTCCCCTCTGCTAGCTTTACCAGCTACCCCGCCGGGCTTCCCAGGGAAGTCCTTCCTATGTCTGACTCTAGCTGCCCAGTGTCCTCTCCAAGGTTGGGAGCTGTGGACATTCACAAGGCTCTGGGTCATTCTAGCCCCCTCGGGTGGTATTGGAAGCAGAGAAAGAAACTAAAGAATGTGGGTGTGTGCCTTTTTCTCCCTAGAAGCTTCCAGAGGGAGGAAGCTATTCTGGGGCACTCTAGCATGAACCCAGCGGTCCTCTGCCCACAGTGAGCCTAGGTATCTGCCACCAGGCAGAAATGGAGTTGGCTCTTACCATCCTAAGGAGTAGTAGTAGGTTTGAGGGAGTCAGGGACTTAAGTGACTCAGTGGGGGGAGCTTCATGGGGGGAGCGGGGCAGAGCCTCTCTGAGGGGGAAAGGGTGGAACCCAAGGGATCCACGGAGGCTGCCACTGGCACGCGAGGGTCCAAGCAGGGGATCCGATCTCAGAACAGACAGAAAGCTTGGCTAATGGGGCAGAGGCTAGGCTGGCCTGGGGGTGCGAGGCGGGCTAGCACTTGCTGGGTAGGAGAGGGAAGCTGTACGCACCTTCTCCCTGTTGATGAGTGCCGTGATCAAGTCTTGCCGGCAAGTCATGTCACGGATGTCCAGGGAGGAGCCGCTCACCACCGACAGGTTCAGTGACAAGTGCTTGTGCAACAGCTCCTCCTCCTGCTCCTGGTTGAAGCGGATGGAGCGGACCTCCTCCACTATCCTGGGGGCGGAAGGATGAGTCCTTTCCGAGGGCTGAGCGAGCAGAGGAAGAGGGGCTGCCCTCCCATCTCTTTCCTGGCCTCCACTCGGCTCCGCCCTCCCCCTTCGCTCCTATGGAGATTCAAGCCAAGCTGCACGCTCCTATGAGATGGAAGGAACAGGAAGGTCTGGATTCCGGCTCCTCCACCCCACCCACCCCCAGCGAGTCATTGAAACCTCTCTGGGCCACAGGGTCCGCCTTATAAAACGGTGAGGGCGTGAAGCCAGAAAAATCTGAGGCTCTGCTCAGCCCAGACTCACGGGACTCAGGGTACCCCCAGTACCCGCCCTACGTGTTCAGCTCATCTCGGATCTCCTTGTACTGCATCAAGTTCTCCTGTATTGCCTCGAGCACCAAGCAAAAGTTGTCATAGGTGTTTTCTGAGAGGTTAGACAGGTGGCCCCCCGACAGTGGCTCCTGCGGGACGCCAGACATCTCCAGACGGGCAACAACACAGTGCACCACCGGCAGCTCGTTACTTCCATCCAGCTCCTGGTTGCCTCCCTGGGAAGAGGGAAATGGAGAGGAGACAGACAGCTCAGCCAGCACACCTCCCCCAGCCCCTTCCCACTTGGTTTGGGGGGAGGACGAGTCTCTCAGGACACCAGGGTTCTAATGTCCCTCATTTCAGCTCCAACTAATCTTAGCCCTCCCACCTGGCCGTGGGAGCTCAGCTTCAAACGCATTACCCCCTCCTCCGCCTCTTGGAAAATTCTCATCCCTTTTCAAAACTTAGCACCCAGTTTCACTCCTGATAAATCCTACCTAGCCAACCTCTAAAGCCCTACCTACCCTCAAGCCATAGTTCCCAGCCCTCAACATTTGCAAAGTCCACCCCTTCCACCCCCACCAACAGTTTGGAAGTCCTACCCATGAATGAATAACACTGTAGCTAACATTTAAGGAGTTCTACCTGGGTGCCCACTACTGTTCATTTATCCATATAATTCTCATAATAGTCCTATGAGAGCAGTACTATGATTACTCCCATTTTACAGAAGTAGAGGTTGAGGTTGAGATTGGTTACCTGCCCTAAGATTACCCAGCCACTCAGTTTTGAGTTGCCATGGAAACCAGACATCTAGGGAACCCACACCCCTCGGATGGCACACAAGGTGGGGGATGCTATCCCCACATCTCAGGCTTGACTTTCTCCATACCCTTAAGGGTGCAAGCGTGTGTGCACACATGGGCACACACACACACATACGTGTGCTCAAGTCAACACCCATTCGTTCACCCTCTCCTTCCTTCTGCCCTCCCCAGCCCACTTACCTCACTGAAGTTTATCTGATGCAGTTGCCCCTGCTCTCCTGCCTTCATCATTTGCTCCAGATTGGTGGTGACCACGACGACAAACAGGTTGATGCCAATGAAGGCACCGATGGTGATGAAGGTAGCAAAGTAGATGGCGCCCCCAATCTCCATTGCATACTCTCTTGTCTCCATCCTGGAGATGACAGGCAGGGGCCCCATCACCGCCGTGGCCCTTTGAGTCTCCATTTCCCCATCTATGAAATGTGGACAATATCTCAAGACCTCCTGGGACTTCTGCTACCTCACTGCTGTTGGGCAGATCTCATGCCTGCTCTGACTGTCAAAGGATCCACTCTTTGCTGCGCACCTGCCGTCCTGCCAGGGACAGAGCGTAGGCCTCAAGCGAGCCCTCTAAGGTGGGGATTTGTACATAGGCATTATCAAGTTTAATCTATTGGCTACACTCTGTATTCATGTTTTTCTTATTATCAAAAGTAATTCAAGCTCATTATAGAAGGATCAGAAGGAAGAAGTGAGATATACAGGAAAAAAAGCCCATCCACTCTTAATAGCTTATTATGAATCTCCTAAGAAAGAAGGTCTTTCTCCCTTTCTCTCTCTTTCCATACATCCCCCCCACCACACACATATGTATATATACACTCTGTGCCAGGCTCTATGCTAAGAGATTTCTACAGCTTTTCTCTATTGATCAGAGCAGTTCAGACATAGTTAATTATTATAATTCCCAACTGCCAGGTAAAGAAGTTGAGGCTCGGAAGAGAGATGAAGTAACTTGTCCAAGGTCACGGGGCTAGTGTGATGGACTCAAAAGCCCAGCCTTCAGTCTACCTTTACTACTCACCCTGTGATTTTTTCCACTGCCTACCTCATACTGGACAATGCCTGCAGAAGCTCTTTGCCAACTGTTCTACTCTCTCAAGAGAAAAAAGGTATCAGTCAGAGAGACTTACTCCCAGGAGGGGATGGGAAACAAGTAGGGTTGAGATGTAAATGGAAAAGACATAAAGAACAGAACCTGGTGGCCATCTGTGGCCAAAAATGACCTTGGGCAGCAGGTCTATGAATGAATGAAATGAGACTCTAAGTTCCCAGGAGTCCAGGCAGTTTGATGGGCTCGAATGTGGGCCGGGAGGTTGTCCTGAAATCACAGATCTGCTTTCTTGCTCAAGGTCTCACTATCCAGCTGTTTAGTGTGACAGGGGCCATCTTCATGAACAGGTCTGCAGTAGGACTTTGAAAGGGGGACAAGGCCTCGAGAAAACCAAGACCAGTCCTAGGGGGTCTCCTTTTCCCTGATTTGAAGGCCCAGGCAGCCCCCTCCTGCTGGGCCATCCTCCTCCTAAGCCCTGGAGCTCCACTCCTACTGCATTGCCCCACTGGGGGTCGGGGGAGGGGGGAAGAGATACCTTGCAGACACTCACTGAAAGTTATTGTAGATATCCACCCAGCCATCTTGGGTGATGCAGATGAAGAGGGTATACAGGGCAACCTGCATGTTCTGGAAATGCATGGGCAGAAACGCACCAAAGAGAGTGACCCCAAACACGGAAAACACCTGCCGGAGAGACCAAAGAAGATGCCTGAACTTGACCCAACAACCTTGGAGACAGGACAGCTACCATGCAAAGCTGCCAAGGGAATCCCAGGGGTTCAGTCCCAGAGGCCTCTCCTCTTCTCTAGCTACCCCCCCCCCCGAGTGGGGGCTCTGGTTAGGGAAAGAGAGCAGCTGGGGGTGGGGGAGGGCACTGACCAGCATGAAGAAAAGGATGAGGGTCATGATGTTGGCCATGTCAGGCACCGACTGCAGGATGACACGGATGATCCGGGCCAGAGGCTCCACCGCCATGCACACATGCACCAGACGAA
This sequence comes from Meles meles, assembly GCF_922984935.1. Lineage (NCBI taxonomy): Eukaryota > Metazoa > Chordata > Mammalia > Carnivora > Mustelidae > Meles > Meles meles. The sequence goes on from NC_060066.1 coordinate 197,757,620, forward strand.
GTGCCCTACGGCACAGCCTCTCAGGGGTGCCCCTCAGCCCCTCCCGCACCCCTCCGCCCCACTTATCCCCGATCTGCCCAGAGGGGCAGAGATGATCCCCACCCCATCTCTCTCCCGGGGTCCAGACAGGTGCCCTTCTTTTCCCCAGAGTTCCCAGCTCACCTGAGTGTATAGGTGATAGCCTTGACATTGAGTTCGCTAATGAACAACCCCAGGAGCAAGATAAAGATGATAAGGAAGTTGAGGATGTTCCAGCCGTCCTGGGGGTGGTGGGGAATGGGGAGGTGGGCCAGCCCCAATAGCATCTATCAGACCCAGCCCATGGGGACATCCTGGGTCTGCCCTCCCACCACCCCAATTTGGGGGAGCTCAATGTTCTTCTCAGGGCAGGGCCGGTCATCATCCTGCTGCCCCCCAAATGTGCCACAAAACACACAGGCACTCGTTGTCTCCTGTGTATGTCAACAGCCAGGTGTATTCTCGGAGACACACAGTGGAGACTCTCATACACACAGCTGATTCCCAAGCTGAGCATCCGCCTTGGCCAGTGCGGTGCTGAAAATGGCCCTGACCTACAGTTAAGGGACAGGAGAGGGTTTGGGCGCTCCAGGCTTTGCGTGGCACACGCTACAATTAATAATAAGATGAAAATAAATACTAAGAAAACCATTAAAGAATACAGCTTTGGTAGCCAGTTTAGAAGTGGACTAGCTCTCACTGTGCAGACAGAGAGAGACACAGGGAATTTTTACAAGCCCTTTGTCCAGCAAGGAACAAAGTCATAGAGGAATGGGGACAGAGGAAGGAAGTTCCCATGTATGAAAAGTTCAAGCACAGCCACTAAAGATGGGAACTTATGTAGCAAACCATGGATGCATTTAGCTTTTAACCAGTGATCTCACTTCTAAAATGTGAACCATGGAAACTCTGGTCCAAGTACAAAATGCCATTTGTTAAGGCTGAAGACCACTAAAGTGTCCGACAATGAGACACTGCTGAGTAAACCACGGAGCATTAAGTCAGCGAGCACTGCATAGCCAAAAAAGAGGATGAGAAAGATCTCCATTTACTGATACAGAAAGGTTGCCAGGATCCATTAAGTGACAAAAGCCAAGTACAAACGGAGGGAGGACAAAGGAAAGGGAGGACTGAGATACATACATATTAACTTATGATTGCAAGATACACACTATGAGGGGCGCCTGGGGGGCTCAGTGAGTTAAAGCCTCTGCCTTCTGCTCGGGTTGTGATCCCAGGGTCCTGGGATTGAGCTCCGCATCGGGCTCTCTGCTCAGCGGGGAGCCTGCTTCCCCCTCTCTCTCTGCCTGCCTCTCTACCTACTTGTGATCTCTGTCAAATAAATAAAATCTTAAAAAAAAAGATACACACTATGAGGACAAACAAGAGACTATAAATAACAAAAAGACCACCTGACGGGGAGGGGAAGAGATGAAGGGAAGGAGTGGAAGGAGTATTCTTTGTGTACCTACCTTTCCATATACTTTTGATCAACCTGTATCTGCATTAAATATTCAGAAAGAAAAACTATTTTTTAGCAGGAAAAAAATGTTCTTAAATGTATTGGGCAGTTCAATGAACACAAGCCTTCCTGGTATCCCACATTCAGCACGCTTGTGCCTACACATACAGAAGGAGATGCATGTCTGTCTATCCACAGATCCAGCCCTCTACCCAGCCAGTATTAAGCTCCTACTGTATGCCAGACCCTGAACGGGATCATAGGATACAAGGTTTCTGCCCTGCGGGGCACACCGACTATTTCCAGGAAGATAGGTAATGAATTTAAACTCCATGTGAGACCGCTAAGTACACAGCATCAGGGAGACACAGCAACACCTAACTTGGCCTGGGAGAGACAGGAAAATTCCTGGAAAAGAAGATATTTGAAGGAGTCTTAAGCTGTAAGCAGGAGTAAAGCAAGTTGATTTTTTTTTTTTAAAGATTTTATTTATTTATTTGACAGGCAGAGATCACAAGTAGGCAGTGAAGCAGGCAAAGAGAGAGGAGGAAGCAGGCTCCCTGCGGAGCAGAGAGCCCGATGTGGGGCTCGATCCCAGGACCCTGAGATCATGACCTGAGCCGAAGGCAGCGGCTTAATCCACTGAGCCACCCAGGCGCCCCGCAAGTTGATATTTTTAAAAAAAGATTTTATTTTTATTATTTTATTTGTTTAATTTTTTTTTATTTTTACTTTTTAAAAAGATTTATTTTTCTCATAGAGAGAAAGCATGCATGTGTGCACACACATGGAGGAAGGAGCAGAGGTAGAGAGTCTCCAGACTCCCTACTGAGCAGGGAGCTGATATAGGACTCCACCTCAGGACCCTGAGATCATGACCTGACCCAAAACCAAGAGGATTTGGGTTCAATCAAATCAAGATGCTCAACCAACTGAGCCACCCAGTCACCCCTAAAGATTTTATTTTTAAGTAATCTCTATACCCAACATTGGGCTTGAACTCACAACCCTGAGATTAAGAGCTGCACGCTCCACCAACTGAGGCACCTGATTTTTTTTTTAAGATTTTTTTTTTATTTATTTGACAGACAGATCACAGTAGGCAGAGAGGCAGGCAGAGAGAGAGAGGGAGAAGCAGGCTCCCTGCTGAGCAGAGAGCCCGATGTGGGGCTTGATCCCAGGACCCTGAGATCATGACCTGAACCGAAGGCAGAGGCTTTAACCCACTGAGCCACCCAGGTGCCCCTGTTTTTTATTTTTCTTTTTAAGATTTTATTTATTTATTTGAGAGAGGGACAGATAGTAAGAGAGCACGTGAGTGGTGGGGAGCAGCAGAGGGAGAAGGAGAAGCAGGCTCCCCTGAGCAGGGAGCCCAACTCAGGGCTTGATCCCAGGACCCTGGGATGATCATGACCTGAGTTGAAGTCAGACACCACTTGACTAAGCCATCCAGGTGCTCTTTGATAGTTTTTTTTTTTTTTTAAGATGTTATTTATTTATTTGACAGACAGAGATCACTAGTAGGCAGAGAGGCAGGGAGCGGGGCTCGATCCCAAGACCCTGGGATCATGACCCTAGCCAAAGGCAGAGGCTTTAACCCACTGAGCTACCCAGGTGCCCCCCTGATAGGTTTTTTTAAAGCCTCTTCTCAAACATGCCCAAAGGCAAAATAAATCCCTTGACTTCAGAAATCACTTGACTGCAGAAGTCCTCGTGAAACAAAGCTCATTTAATGTAGCATTAAGACCTGTTCCCACCCAGACAGCTCTGACACTCTCCCGAGCAGGGGTCAGCAAGCTACAGCCTCTGGGTCAAATCTGGCCAGCAGCGCTTTTTTTGTAAGACCCTCAGGCTAAGAATGGTTTTTATATTTTTAAATGGTTAGGGGGCAAAATCAAAAGAACAGTATTTTGTGACATGTGAAAATTATATGAAGTTCAAATTCCCGTGTCTGTGAATAAAGCTTCCTGGGAACACGGCCCTGGTCAGCTTGTCTGGACTGTTTACAGGGCATTTGTGGTCTGGGAAGAGGTGAGTGTCTGTCACAGGTCCTGTATGGCACACAGAGCTTAAAATGCTTACCCGGCCCTTTGCAGAAAGTCTGCTGACCTCTGCTCTTGAACCTTGTAAATTAAGATGGAGACTCTCAAACCCATTTCTCAGGTAAGGAAAGCAAGGTTTTCCCAAGATCACAGAACTGGGGAAGGCTAATCCAGGGACTGGAACCCAGGGAGGCTGCATTTCTAGGACAGATTATTTCCTGCTGCATCCCAGACAGACATCTCAGAAATAGTCAGTCTCTTTCTCCACATCACAGTCACAAACACACACATACACACACATGTGTGTGCGCGCATTCTCAGCTTGTTGGGGCAGAAGCACAGGGTTGGGGTACGGTTTCTAAGGAGGAGCTGGGGCAATGGCAGGGAGGGCCCAGGATCTTACCTTCCAGAAAATCCAGAAGCCATTTAACCAGCCAAGGAGAACCTCACAGATGAGGATGGTCAGCACAATGTCATCTATGGTAGAGAACAACTCATAGTGTTTCTATATGGAAGACAGAGAAAAAGAGAGGGGCCAAGAGGTCAGTGGAGCAGAGCCTGGGGGAGGCCGGAGAGAGCGGGCATCCACGGGGGAAGGAAGGCCCGTATTCCTGCTGCTTTTCATCCTCAATATCCTTGCTGCTCCCTTTGGACAACATTTTTCGTATACATGTGCTCTTCATGTTAGCATCACCCCCCTCCTACAAAGTAGGTTTTATTCCCATCTCACAGAGGAGGAATCAGAGGGGTGCCCAAGGTTAGATAGTTAGCAGTAAAGACTGTTGTCTGGCTACAAACTTTCCCTCCTAACCTCTAGCGTAGGGACACGCGAGAAAGAGGGGTTCGGGAGAGGTAGAACAGGCCCCAGGACTGGGAAGAAAGGCCTTGCCCCCGAGATGGCAGATACGAGCCTCATCCTTCCCTCTCTGGTTGTCCCAACCACTTCTGCTTCTCCAGCTCCCGAATCCCCCAGGCAAAGCCTGGCCAAACTCCTGTGCATCTCCCACACTCATGGGTCCAGTTCCCTGGGTGGACTGACGGATGGATGGATGGATGACTTGATGACCTTGAATTCTTTTGGAAATCCAACTCACTCCCCCCCCCCACAACCTCTCATACTATACTGACCCAACTATAGTTTGTGACCCCACTAACAGCTCCTAGAACCTCTGATTCCACCCTGGCAGTTACCAAAATTCTTGTAAAGACTCTTCCTTCCTTCACTTCCATGATTTCACTTGTCAAGACTCAGTGACTCAAAGCTCACTGCCACAAACAGAGGCTTCCTGGTTCCCCCATCTTACCATCACCCATGCCCACTGGTTCATGAGAGGCTGAGCAGAGCTTCTTAAACCCAGATGGGAGGTTAAGGTTATGAGTTCTCTACCTGTTCCATATTCCCAAAGGGCATCACAGGCCAGGGGTGTCTGTTTACAACAAGGAAGAACTTTCTTTTTTTTTTTTTTAAAGATTTTATTTATTTATTTGACAGACATAGATCAAGTAGGCAGAGAGGCAGGTAGAGAGAGGGGGAAGCAGGCTCCCTGCCAAGCAGAGAGCCCGAAGTGGGGCTCGATCCCAGGACCCTGAGACCATGACCTGAGCCAACGGCAGAGGCTTTAACCCACTGAGCCACTCAGGCGCCCCAAGGAAGAACTTTCTTTCCCATCATCTGTCCCCTCAGCTCCAACCCACTGGCCCTGGGAGGCAACAGCTCTCCTCACTGTTCACTACGTGACCTTCCTGAGTAGGCCTCCTACCTTCTCCAAGTCATGAGATTCTAGAGCTAAATCAGGGTTGCTTCTTCTGCCTACAAGCCTGCCATGGCTCCCGATGGCCTACAGGGTCTGAACCAGGTCAAAACCAGTCTGACATTCACAGGCCTCTAGGATCTGACCTTCGTGGACACATATCAGCATTTTTGACCAGGACCCATGGGAAAAGCGATATGCTTTGTATTTTGCAGCAGAGTACTCTGTCTTCCTCCTGCCCCCTCCTTCCCTCCATCTCTCTCACACACACATACAACTTTTATTTTGTTCTTTTTCATTTGGCTTCATTCTATCTCAGAAGGCTGGTGTCTGTAGTCTGGACCGATCTCACAATCCGTGAGGGGTAGAAGCTGCCATCTTGGCTGCTGGGGTTTCTGCTTCCACCACACCGGAGGCCGTTCTTGTCAAGGCCACAAGAACTAAACCCAAGGGATGCTCCATGATCCTTCTCTAGCCTCCTCTCTCACCTCCTCTGGCCCTGCACCCCACCCTCCCCAACAGCCCATTCTCCTGGGTGTTCCCACTCCTCTGCCCACCCCTCCTTGTTCTCCTTTCATTTGGCCGACACCATTCTCTGTCCTCACTGGAAGGCTCTCCTCAGAGCTCTGTCCTGGGGTGCTTCCCTTCTCACTGGACACTCTCTCCCCAGGTGGCCTCATATCTTCCTTTAGCTTCTGGCCACCACGTACCCAGATGCTGTCAATCCTCATGCTGCCATCTCTATCCCCAATCTCTTGGTTCAGGGTTGACCTCCAACCTCTCCCTAGACATCTCTGTGTGGATATTGCCCTGGTACCTCCAACCACCACACCACTCAACTCAATCTGACCTCAGCATCCTCTCCACACCTGCTTACAGTTCTGTGTCCCCAACATCCCAAAAAACAGCACCGTCCCCACACAGTTGCTCAAGCCAGAAATGTAAGTTCTTGCTCTCCCTTTCTCTCCATGTGTGAGAGGATAAGGTATGTTAAACAGTGTACACATATTAAGCGCTTACTGTTTGTTGGAAAGAATAGTGATCAGGGAGTGCCTGGGCGGCTCAGTCAGCTAAGCCTCTGACTCTTGATTTCGGCTCAGGGCATGATCTTGAAGTCCTGGGATCAAGTCCCACATCAGGCTTCCCACTCAGTGGAGAGTCTCTCCCCCTCTCCCTCTGCCCCTTCCCCTGCTTGTTCTGTCTCTCTCTCAAGTAAATCTTAAGAAAGAAAGAAAGGAAGGAAGGAAGGAAGAAAGGGAAAGACCAGTCAGGAAGGCCCATGGATTTGACTCCTACAGAGCTTCAGATGCATGGGACCTCTTTCACCCATGGCCCTTGCCCAGGTCCAAGTCCCACCACCTTTCACTGAACACAACACAGTCTGCCCGGTCCATCTCTTCCCATTCCCAGCACCCTCCCTTCTGTGGTTCACCCTGTGGGAGCAAGTGTAAGTTTTCTAAAACACATGTCTGGTCATGTGTTTAAAGCATGGTTACTTCCATGTTTTAAACCATTCCCTGGCTTTCCAATGACGTAGGATAGAGGTCAGCCTCCTTAAGATACCTTAAAGACCTTCCAACAGCTGGCTGCTGACCACTTCTCTGAAATCATCAGCCATGGCACTGGGCACTTTTACAATACGGATTTCAAATGGCACAGCTCATATATGTAACATATTCCTTGTAGGAAATTAAAACATCACGGATAGGGGTGCCTGGGTGGCTCGTGGGTTAAGCCTCTGCCTTCGGCTCAGGTCATGATCTCACAGTCCTGGGATCGAGCCCCGCATCGGGCTCTCTGCTCAGCCGGGAGCCTGCTTCCTCCTCTCTCTCTGCCTACCTCTCTGCCTACTCATGATCTCTGTCTGTCAAATAAATAAATAAATAAAATCTTTTAAAAAATCAAGGATAAGACCAAAATCATACTAGACTTCAAGATGGACATACAGAACTTGCTCACAAGATCTTTCTTCCATTCCCAAACACTCTTTCCCACCTCTCTCTGCCTGGATGACTCTCACTTACTCCTTCTTCCCATCTGAAACATTCTTTTCCCCAAGAAGCCTTCCCTAACTGTACAGATTAGGCAGGTTCGATGCTTACTTTGAACTCCCACGTACTCCGTGACACTCAGGCATCCATAATGACACGCTTGTGTCTGAGATAGCATTCGGTCTGCTGTGATCATACCTAGAAATTCTCACAGTGACTTGATTAAATTGGAATACCCTCCCCCACCAGGCACCCATTTGTCTGCCTCTGTTCACACTATTTTTCTCCTGCCCTATCTCTCTACAACAAACCAATGTCTTCCTCAAATCTGGGCCCCCTCCACCACGAAGTCCTCCTTGATCTCTAATTTCCTAGGTCAGAGCTGGCAGGCCCCTGAAGAACATTCAATGCAATCATCGTGAACAGGTGAGGGGCCTGAGGCCCAGAAAAGAAAGTGGCTTGCCCAGGCCCCCTGTTAGATCAGTGGGGGCAGGGGTTGGGCTGGAGTCCCACCTGGCCAAGGAAGGAGTTGGTGCGCAGAGCAATGGTGATGGCGTTGACCACCAGCAGGAAGGCCAGCAGCAGCTGGAAGGCGGGGTGTCGAAGCAGCTGCTGGACATACATGCGAGTGATGAACTCCTGGACGTCCCAGGCATCCTGGGAAAGGGCGAGAGACCTTCCTTCAGGCAGGTGTCACGTGGGAGGCCTCAGCCTGGGCGTTTGTTCTCAGTGAATGGGGGCCCCTACGGGCCGCTCTACGGGGAGAAGCTGCCTGAGAGGGGTCTTGAAATGGGGGCATCGATATAGGGGATCACCACCTAAGTAGCCATTGAAAGGGGGTGACTGCTGGGGAATCTTTGTGGGAGTCATTGCAAGGGAGACCTTTGAGGGCTCAGCTGGTAAGTGACTGTCATTATACGGGGTTCCCAAGGGGAGCACTAACATGCCATGAGGGGCTCATTGCAGGGGCCACCGGGAGGGTCCTCGGGGGGTTGTTTAGAAACTAGAAGGGGCAGAGTTACGATGGGAGCCTGTGGCCCCTGGGGTGCAGCGGCACAAGGCTGACTGTGGGAGCAGGGGAGGTGCTGCAGGCCACCGCCCCAGTCTCCTCCTTACCTTGGTGCCCATGATGTCCTGGCGGTTGATGAGGACTTGCTCCTCCGGCCGGGCGTAGGGCTCATCAGGGGCCCTCTGCAAGGGTGAGCAGAGGGCCCATCAGTGCAGCCACGGCCCCTGGGACCCAGGGCGATGCCCCTGCGCCCTGCCCCTCCCTGGCATGCCCAGCTGGGGTGGACCGAGGAAGGGGCCACCTACCAGGACAGTCAAAGGTTTAATATTGGTATCAGTCCACTGCTGCCACCAGTTGTCTTGGTTACCTATCATAGCTGCTCAGTCTCCTCCCACCCTTCAAAGACACCTCTTTCCAAATGGTCTTGCTCCCCCTCGTGGTGATATCATAGAGGACTCTGTGACCTCCAGCTGTCTGCATTCCACCAAGGAATTCTGATACAGAGAAAAGCTCCTCCCACTGACTGCCCTCGGTACCCCACCGAGGAAGCCAGGGACACCAAGGGGCTGGGCTGCGGCCAGAGGTCAGAGGCTGATAGGAGAAGGTCAGGTCTCTTGTGCAGCCTGGATGGAGACGTAGGGGCTTGTCCCTTCTTCTTCAGGTCCAGGAGCTGGAGGTGAGACTGGGAGGAGAGAAGAGAGGTTTGGCCCTGGCCCAGAGGCCCTTCTCCCAGCTGACCTCAACCTGTACCCCCGCCCACCAGCTATGCCATCCATGACCCCAGTCCCCAGGGCTGCTCACCCTGTCCTTCCATGCAAAGTGTGTGTCTCCATCTAGAGTAAAAGGCCCGTCTGTTGCTGTTCATGCCTCCACTGAGGATGGGGCAGGAGAGCAACCCTGGTCTCCGAAGTGCTTGGAAAAGATTCTTATGTGGAAGCGTTCACTCGTCATGGATCAGCAACACAGCATCTTGACAGGCACAGACTTCAGCTACAGGGCCCAGGCTGCTGGTCTTCATACATGGTGGCCTAGTTGCCAAGATGATCTAGTTACCAAGTTAGTTCCCAACCAACTACTAGTTACCAAGACTAACTAGTTACCAAGACTAGTTACACGCATACCCTCCTGATACTTTCCATCCTAGTTCCCTCCGGGAGCAGATTCAGCTTTCTAATATGAAGTCAAAGGCACATGTAGATTCATTTTAGATAAACTGATTTTATTTTGTTGAAGTGTTTGTGTAAAATGAGCACCTATACAAGACTGGTTTGGGGAAGGGAGAAGGGCAAGAGATGGAGGGGGACAGGTTTGTGCCCCCACAGGTGGGAGGATGAAGGGGGAGAGAATTTCAGCCCAGCTGCCACTCCTTCATTGGCAAGAGAGAGGATGGCATGGGGTGCACTTCACTTTGACCCACTCCAAGGGAGACAGGAGCAGAAATGGTGGACACGTGGGCAAAGGGGGGGCCTCTGAGGGTGACACACGGACTAGCACTTCTTCCAGCCCTGAACAGAAGCTGGGGATGCTCTGTCCTGGACATGTCAGGATTTGGGGGCTAAGGTGGTCCTCAAGGCCCAGAGGTCAGGAGCCAGGGTATGGACCAGGGTCAGAGGTCAGGAGGTCGGAGGTTGCTCTCTGGGGTCAGGGGACAGAGATGGGACTGCTCCTCGGAGTCAGAGGGCAGGGGGTGGGTAGACTGTTCTCTGGAGTCAGAGCTCGGGACTTGGGAGGGGCCCTCAGACTGCACCACTCCCCAGCCTCCCAGGCCCTCTGAGTAGAGCTCTTGGTTCTGCTCCTTCCACTGTCGGAACTTCTCTCCTGTCAGCTCCGGGTCACCGAGCACTTCCTCCAAGGCCTGCAGCTCCTGCAGCTTTGCCTGTGAAGAGAGTGGGGGGCTAAGGGGCCATGATCACGTAGGGAGAGGGGCCAGAGCCCAAGTCCAGAGCTCACTCTGGAGTCCAGGTTTAGAACCCAGCACCTGGCTCGGCCTAGCCCCGAACCTCACATTGAGAGGCTGGCTCCGGGAACCTAGAACGTGGCCCAGTCCACAGCTGAGCCCAGCACTCAGGGCCAGGAACCAGAACAGAAAGCCCAGAGCCCAGTCCCTCCCCATGCCCAGTGTCCTCCAGCTGACCTTGAGCGTGCTCTGTAGCGCACGCACGCGGTGCACTCGCTCATTGAGCTGGGGGTCTCGGTTGCGCCTCATGAAAGAGCTCCGCCACTGTTCGTGAGTGAAGGGCTGCAGCTGGCCCAGGAGGGACACGCCCCCCTGCCTCAGTCCCTGTACCATTCCCTCCAGGGCACCTTCACTGCTGTCTATGGGAGGCAGAAGCAGATGAGGATGTGCCCATCCCAGCTTCCTCCACCCTCCAGCTCAGCTCCGAACCCCAACGCAACACCTGATGGCGGGCCAAAGGAAGTCCGTGGGCTGCCCTGGGTGGGGGTGGCTGCAGGTGACGTGTCTCCATGGAGCGGACTCCACACTTGAGCTGGGCTGGGCTGTGGGCAGGGTATATGGAGAGGTGGGTATCATTCTGAGCCCTGTGGTCTGCTTTCCCCTCCCCACAAGTCTCCTACTCACCGAGGCTGAGCGGGACCCAGCCTCATCGTCAGGGTCTTCGGCTTCTGTCTCACTGTAGCAGTCTAGGGGGAACAGGAGCAGAGAGGGAGCCCACTTAGCTTCACAGGGTTTGGGGAGGCCAGGGAGCAGGCTAGAGTACTGGAGTTTCCAGCCCCCATTCTAGGAAAGAGAGGCTCATCTGAGACCTGGTGGGACCCACCCCTGTGAGATACCCACCTTCCTCTCGGGGCAGGGAGGCCTGGCCTGGAGACTGATACTTGGAAATGCAGGTAATGAGATGGCGTACCCACCTGTTGGGGGGTAGGGGGAAGAAACGGGTCTTGGAGTTTTCATCTACCATATGCCAGGGGATTTTCACCTGTATCATCACCTTTTTTTTTTTTTTTTTAAGATTTTATTTATTTGACAGACGGAGATCACAAGTAGGCAGAGAGGCAGGCAGAGAGAGGAGGAAGCAGGCTCCCTGCTGAGCAGAGAGCCTGATGCGGGGCTCAATCCCAGGACCCTGGGATCATGACCCGAGCTGAAGGCAGAGGCTTTAACCCACTGAACCACCCCGGTGTCCCTCACCTGTATCATCTTCTAACTTCATCTGCAGAGTACCTCTGAGAGGTAGGAACTCTTATTAACCCATTTTATAGACGAGGAAACCGAGGCTTGGAGAAGTGAGTGCTCTGACCAGCCACTATCAGACGGTGGGGCTCGGGATCCATGTTCCTGAGCCAGGCTCGAAAGCCCTCATGTGGGAGTGGGGGTGTAAGGGGCAGGTGACACTCACATACTCAGGTCCTCCAGGGTATCAGCAGCAAAAATGAAGGGTTTGTACACGTCATGCGTGAGCTGGAAAACACTGCCAGGGCGCATGCGGGGCCACACTCAGCCTGGTGGTGCCCATCCAGAACCCATGAGGCTGCCCCAGGAATCCCAGCTACCTGCTGCCCCCCACTGCCGCCGCCTCCTCTCTCCCTTTCTCGCCCCAGGCCCCCCTGTGTCACACTCTGGGACTTAACTATTTTTTCTTCTGATCCTGTCCACTTTCCAGACTGTAGTTGGAAACATTGATGAGGCCTTCAGCCTTCTCATCCTGGGGGGAAATCACAGAGGGAGGGTCAGCCTGCAGTCCCATTACCCTGGAGGCCCAGTAAGTCTGGGGGGGGGTGGGCAGGGAGGGCAGAGTGTGGTTCCTGGGCGCTCCAACCACAATCTCCCAGTGCCTAGAGCTCAGGGCAGGAATCTGGGGTGGGAGCAGGGGATGCAACCAAGGCGGGGCTCTTAAGCCAAGAAAGGGGAGCCAAAGGCAGCCAGGAAAACAGTCACAAGGGAGAAGACTGCTTATGCATTTGTTCTGTTATTAGATGAGCTTTGCAAACGCTCTGCTCCCTTCCTGGTTTATTTTTTCCTTTCCATCTGAATGACCCCCAGGCATTGATTTCCCAGGGGGCCTTCTCAGCACTTGAGGCTGGACTGGCCACCGCTGCTGGGCTCCTATCCATCCCTGAGCTTTTTCCCATCAGAGCATGCATTCCCCGAACTGTCCTTGGGTGTGCCTGTATCCCCCCCACTGCCAGCCCAGAGTAGCAGGGACTGTCCCCGTCTGCCTTATGTCTCTAGTATGCGGCCCAGAGTGGGGGACACAGCAGGCACCGGAATGCTCACAGAGTGAATAAACGGGACAGACGGAGGAACAGAAGAGGAAAGAAAGGCGGGCAGAGTGAACAGGACTCTCTACGCTGCCCATGATGCCTTTCTCAGCCTGCTTTCACACATGCATCTGTTCGTTTCTCTCCAAAGAGCGCTCTCATTTTACAGATAGGGCTTGGAGGGGGGGGTCTGTGGCCTGCCTGTGACCACAGACGGAGGGGCTGGAGGAATAAGGACAAGGACCGTGGCTCTGACTCCCCCACTGACCTGTGCATGGGGCGGGGGGCTCACCTGTGGCTGGCGGTACCAGTAGAGCGTGTGTCTCTTGAGCACAAACCAGCAGCGGCGCCAGCGCGGGCCCATGAAGCCACCGGGCACCTTGCGCAGCAGAAGCCAGCCGTCGCAGTCTGGCTGGCCCAGCTCCCGGCATGATACCCGCCGGCGACTCAGCCGTGTCGCCACGCCTGCAGGAGCATGGCCCGGCCCGGGTGATCAGGGGCTGGCAAGGCACCCCGGACACCCCCAACTCCCTCCCCCACTCCCCACACCAGCATTCCCAGCTGATCTTTCAGAACCCGCACTGTGCTTGAAGTGTTAAGGGTATCTCCCTGAGGTAGGGCTGACTCTTCCCGTTGGAGAGACAAGGAAATGAAGATCAGAGGAGGAGCCCACAGCCCAAAGTCACAGAGCTGGTGAGAGGCCCAGGCTGCTGAGGAGAGGCTGTGTGTGCAATGGGTGGGGGTGGGGAGTTGCGTCTTGCCAAACACTGGAAAGACTTCGAAGAGCTCCTGTCAGGGGACCCTCAGCCAGTCAAGTACGTCTCTTACCTTTTGATTTCTTCCGACCAGAAACAGGACTCTGAAAAGGCCCTAAGTGGTTAGAGAAGGGTCTGGGCCCAGAGCCACACACCCCTCCTTGCGGAGCTCTCCCCTTACCGTGTCAGGCTGTTCTGGGGCTTCCTGAGTCTCCGCTACCTCTGCTGGGTGTGTGACTACGGGTGCAGAGGGAACGGGCCGGGACTCAGGGTCAAGGGAGGTAGAGTCTGTCGGGAAAGAGGAGAGAGAGGAGGGTCCATGAGCCCAGCCTGGATCTCAGAGTCGGTGGGAGGGAGCAGGGTCAGAGCCAGGCATCCCACAAGACTTGCGGGGACATCTGCCACCTGCTGGGACTTTGCAACTACCTGTCCAGGTAGGGCTGGGTGCAGGACTTGGGTCTGAAGTCAGTTCAAAGGCAAAGACGTCTTCGGATGGGGCCCTGGGGAGAGCAAGGGGAGATGAGGTGAGCGAGCCCGTGGCACCCCAGCCCAGACCCAGACCCAGACCAGCGGCAGAGCCTGTTACCTGGGAGACAGTGGGGTGAAAGCCGGCAGAGGACTTGACAATGGTGCGGAGCCCGGGGTCTGAGGAGGGGTCTGGGGAACAACCAGAAATGGTGACGGAGCTGCTGACAGGGGTCTGAAAGCGGGACGGGAGCAGGCCTGGGGGACTGGTACCTGAGGAGGGGTCTTTGGCACGGGGACCTTCTTCAGCACCAAGCTGACCCCGGCTGGCTCCCGCAGCAGCTCCCTCAGCACGTTCTTATGGGGCCAGCCCACCTGGACAGGGCAGGGGGCAGGGCAGGGACCCTGGGCTGAGGCAGCGGCCCAGAAGGCTCCAGAGTAAGCCAACGGCCCTCAACCTCGCCCTCAGCCTCCTGCCACTCCTCCTCCAGGAGGCCTCCACCAGGCCCTTCACCTTGGCCCTGCCAAGGCCACTCTGGCTCATCTCACAGACAGCAGCTCCCACAAGCCTGGTATCCACAAGGGTCTGCATGAGTCCCCCCCCAACCCCCACCCGCCCTGGGTTTTCTCAGCAGCCCCTTCACTGCCCCCCAACCCCGTCCCCCCGCCCCGAACAGCCACATCCCTCTCCTCCTCACTCACCACCACCTGCTCATTGACCTGGACAATCTCGTCTCCGGGCAGGATCTGCAGCCGGGAGTCGGCAGCGACCTGGTATGTGGGGTGGGGCTCATGGGGTTCGCTCTCCACAGGCCTGAAGCAGGCTCAACTGGAGGGTAGGGCCTTCGGGCGGGCAGCTGAGAAGGGCGTAGGATTCTCACCTGGGGGCCCACGCGGGACACGAAGTGCAGGCAGTTACCGGTGGTATGGATTTCCAGGCCCTGCCCAAGCAGAGGCTGTAGTCACTGAGTGCTGGGGGGGCCAGGATTCTTCAGTGGGTAGAACTGGGGGGACAGCTGGCCCCAGGTAGGTGCTGCCCAACTTGCTGTGTGACTTTGGGCCTGTCACTTCTCTCTGGGCCCCTGCCTCCTCCTCTAAGAAGGGCCAGGAGGAGGCTGGGCTTGCTGACTAATGAGGTCTCAGATCCTCAGCAGCCCTCCGGAAGGGATCAGCAGGGCTGGGGCAGGACAGGGACAGGGCTGGGAGCTCTGGTGTTTTCAACCAGTTGAAGATTAAAGCAACAAAGTAAAGTCTGTGTCCTTTCCCCAGTCCCCTAACCTGCCACATCTGTGTCCTAGGGCTGGAATGTGTCCCCTGAGACCACACCAGCTAATGCCCCCCAGGACTGGAGAAAATACTTAATGACCTAAGACCCCAGTTAAGTCCTCTGGGCCTTTATCAGCTGCACAGAAGAGGGCTTCCAGCCATAACAGTACAGCATTCTGGGGGCTCCTAGAACCAGATTTCAGGGCCCAGACAAGGCTGCCGAGAGGTCAGCGCTCACCAAAGGGTCGTCCAGCTGCACGCGCTCCAGCAGGGCCCTCTGCTCCAGCAGCTCCTGGGGGCTGCAGCGCAGGATGTGGTGGCAGATCCCGGCCACGTGGCTGCACTGGGGGAGGGGGCATGGGAGGCTGAGCCTGAGTCCCATCCCACAGCCACCCCAACCCCCTGCTCAACAGAAGCCACACTCACAATCCTCAGGACTTTGCTCTCCCTCTCAGCCGCGGGACTGTCCTGGAAGCAGAGAGGGCAACAGCCTTCCCTGAGGCAGGGGCACTGCCTTTTCCCCCCCCTCCCCCGAGGGCAGGGTGGGCTTCCCTGTGGTCCCTCCCTGTGACCTGAATGCTGGTCTCCTCCCAGAATGACAAGGCCTCAGAGCTTTGGCTCCGGGGTCTCTCTCTGCTGATGCCAAGCCCCAGAAATCACCATGCATACCCTCCCCCACTCTACCCCCATCCCCGGAGTCAAACTTTCTGAGCCGCCCCTGCCAGCTAAAAGACCCCCGCCCCCATCGCCCCCTACCCCGTGGCCAGGCCTCCTTTCTTCCTGCCCCTGTCTCTTCCCAACCCCCACATGCGATCCTGTGCTGATTCACAGGTTATAAAAAGCTCTAGCCTGACTTGGTCTGTTACTTGCCTGGGCCAAGCCTGGCCCTTGGTTCTCCTACCTCCTGCAACGCCTCGCCCAGCTCCCCGCACAACTCCCCAATCTTCTGGCAGGCCGAGAAGTCATTTAAGTGGGAGAAGAGGTACCTGGCAGGGGGAAAGATGGTAAGGGCAGTGGTTAGGGCGCTGTGATGACCAGTCCGTCATGGAACCAACTACTCACCTGCCACACGGGAGGTGGGGGTCAGGGGGCTATCTGCTCTGACGGGTTTTGCTTGGGGTAAAGGAGCGAACTAACACATCGACAGAGCTTAGCACAGGACACATCTGTCAAGCACCTAGGATGTGCCTGGCCCTATTCCAAGCACTAGGGGGAGAGAGACCTTACACACATGATTCCATCAATAATGATATAACTCCAGGAGCTGTGAGATGTAGGGAGCTCTGAGAACCTACAACAGAAAGGCTTCCCAGAGGAGTGACATTTGAGCTGGAATCTGTGGGACCAGCAGCAGCGGCCGAGGGGAGTGGAGAAGCTCTCCATGCAGTGTCGGGACAGTTATGATTACAAGCTGGGGGGTGGATGGGAACCCAGGGGCCCCAGTGCCCCTGCACGGACCAAATAACCTCTTTGCCCGTCTCCACAACATCTGAACAACAGCCTGGCTCTATTCTCTCCTAGGCTGCGGAGGAGGACAAGGATGAGAAGGGTCCCCTCTCCAGTAGGGTTTTAGGTACCTGTTGAGCCAGAAAAGGAGGGTACGGGCCTCATGCACCAGCTCCACGGCTGCACTGAGGACATCAGCAGGGGGCTTGGCACAGCCTTCCAGGTGGCCCTGGACTAAGCTCTGGAAAGCATAGGTCCTCTGGAGCAACCCCTCTGTCAGGCTCTGAAGGTTCTCCGTCTGTAACCCAGAGCTCTGGGCCAGAAAAAAGGCAGGTTATCTCCTGGCAGCGGCCAGCCCCCCATTCACGGCCAGCGTGGCCACCATTCATTCACTCACCAGGGCCCGGAGCTGTTCCACCCCTTCTAAGATGAGCTCCTGGTGGCCAAGAGGCCACACAGTCAGGGCCTCCAGGCTGCGGGGACAGAGCTGGAGCAGGTACTTCCCGGGCAGCTCCCAGTCCTCAAAGCAGTAATCCTGCAGGGAGTCATCGAGGCCTGGAGGGAGGACAGGGCTGCCGTGGCCTCTCAGGCCACTTCTTCACTCCCACAAAGCCCCTTTCCCTCCCTCCTGTTCCTAACCACAATCCTGGGACTCAGGCTGGGTTCTGCCCATTTCACAGACGAGACTACTGAGAGAGTAACGTAACTGCTCTGTGCCTCAGCTGGGAAATGGCAGTAATATAAACACCTATTTTCTGATCCAGTGGTACCAAATGACAGGATGCATGTCAAGCGCTTGGCCCATTCCCTGGATCACGCTTGTGACATCCGCCATCGTATCATCAGCAGACTCTTTCCCCTGACCTACAAGGCCTTGTATGAGCAGGCCGCCACCTGCCTCTCCAGTCTCACCCCCTGGCACAGCCCCTCAAACTCAATACTTTAGATCCAGAGCATGAACTCCCTGGGGCTCCTGGAATGCTCTTTTGCCTCAGGGTCTTCGTATGTGCTATTTCTTCAGCCTGGGTGGTTCTAGCTCCTTTACCTGCCTTTTTAATATAACTCCCTCCAGGAAGCCTTCCCTAACTTCCCAGGGTGGGTCCGGGGCTCTCCTGCTCCCACTGCCCCTCAAGTTCTGGGCCATAAATAACTGTTCATCTTGAACTCTAGCCCATCCATGCCTGGCACAGGGTAGACAAGGCAGACCAAAAATAGGAATAATATCTATTAAAAGCTTATCAGGGGCTAGGCAAAATTTCAAGGGCGTTCTACATGTTAACACATTTGGTGCTCACTGAGTGTAGAAGGTAATGACTACTGTCATCCCCACTTTACAGGTGGGCAAACTGATACAAAGAGTAAGTAGCGGGGCGCCTGGGTGGCTCAGTGGGTTAAAGCCGCTGCCTTCGGCTCAGGTCATGATCCCAGGGTCCTGGGATGGAGCCCTGCATCGGGCTCTCTGCTCAGCAAGGAACCTGCTTCCCTTCCTCTCTCTGCCTGCCTCTCTGCCTACTTGTGATCTCTGTCAAATAAATAAAATCTTAAAAGAAAAAAGTAAGTAGCTTGCTCACCCTTTAAAGGAATTCCTTCCATTCCAAGTCAGGCTCCATCACCAGGGTGTGTGAGTGTCATTAATGTTTCTCCTTCATTCCCCGGGTGACATTAAGAACACTGGACTGCGAGTGCCCACACCTGTGACTCCAGGGCTACAGCCCCTGTATAGTCCCTCTGCCCTGTGCAGTGACCCTGCTGCGCTGCCTTCCTCCCCAAAGCTCCTACACTGAGCCACACAGGCTAGGCTCCTGCTATGATTGTCTCATTTTGTCTACCTCATGAGATCGTTGCAGACTGTCTCATCTTATGGATGGAGAAACTGAGACCTCTGGTCGCAGAGCTGATGAGCCGAGGGGAGGGGCCTGGAGCTGGGCCTGGGAGTCTGACTCCAGGCCTGAATCCCTGCTTTTCAAGGGCTGGTCGCCCTGAGCCCTGAGCCTGCCAGCAGCGTCCTCCATTCCCCTCCACTGCATTGCCAGCTTCCCTCCCAGGAAGGCTGTCAGGACTCCCCTCCCCTCCTCTCTCCTAACTGCAGTCTGTGCCATTTCCCACCCATCAGGGCTCACTGACGCTGGCCAGCACGTCCCCCCTGGAGGCCCCCAGGATGGGGCTGTGCCAACCCCTTCGGTCTGGCTGGGCCTTCTGTTTCTCTCACTGGGAACCTCAAGGTGGGGAGAAAGGAAAAGACAGGAGGACCGGGCCTATTCCAAAGCCCAAGGAAATCACTTCCTGGCTCAGTGCGTCAGTTTCCGCTTCTGAAAAATGGGTTTAAGAACAGCCCACTGAGCCCTGGGGCCGAGGGAAGATAAAGGAGATTAAGTGGGCGGGGGCGCGCTGGGGCCGCCTCTCTGTTTTCCTGACACAACCTCCGCCTCCCCGCCGCCACCCTGACCGCCACCGGCGTTGTTGGGGCGCCGGGAGACCCCTTCTGAGTTCTCGGGGCCCCCGGGGTCATGCCGCCGATCCTGCCTAGCACAGTACCGGGTAGCTGGCAGACGGTCTATTCATGACTTGTTGACTAACCGACAGACCTGACTCGTCCTTTTTTCCTTTCCCTCTCCCCTCTCAGCTCCCTTCAAGCCCGATTCTGCCCAGGCCCACCTCTCAGCCAAGATGCCACCTTCGCGGGGGTCCAGGTCGCCACTGGCTCCATAGCCGAGACCACCCGCTGGGATCTGCTCCAGCCGGGTCCAGCCCGCGCAGGAATTTCCGCTCCGGAGTCCGGCCTGGGGAGGGACCCGGGCCGGGTACGGGGCGGAGCCACCGGCACACCTGGGCCCAACTTGGACCGCCAGGTGAGGCGCTGCGACCGCCATTGGCCCGCCGCTGGCCCGCCTCCTACCCCGCCCTCCAGGCGTCCTCTGGCTGCTCCGCGGCCCGACCCGAGGCGGTGTCCCTGCTGTGAGACCCGAGGATCCCGCCCCAAACTGCACTTTGACCTTTAGGCTTCTCAAAAAAGAAAAAAAAGAAAGAAAAGAAAAAGAAAGGTGAGCAGGGAGTGCCGCAGAAAAGCACAGAGGTTAGGGAGCCAGAGCTCTGACTACAAATTTCAGCTCCGCAGCTTCTTAGCTGCCGAGCCTCAGTTTGTCTGCCAAATGGGCTGCTGTGCATAGTACCTGCGTTACCAGCTCTAAAACTTTTCGGAATAGGGTTTCTTTTTTTTTTTAAGATTTTATTTATTTGACAGACAGAGATCACAAGCAGGCAGAGAGAGAGAGAGAGAGAGAGAGAGAAGGAAGCAGGCTCCCTGCCGAGCAGAGACCGACCTGGGGCTCGATCCCAGGACCCTGGGACCATGGCCCGAGCTGAAGGCAGAGGCTTTAACCCACTGAGCCACCCAGGAATAGGGGCTTTTAGTTCCCCGCTTTTTTGGCACACAGACCTTTCTGGTACACTAATGAAAGCTACGGACCCTTTCTCAGAATAGTGTTTTTGGAAGCATTTAAAAATTGCTGAAGTTTACAAGGAAGAGAATTATAATCAAAATATATTTAAAACACAAATTTATAGGACACCTGGGTGGCTCAGTCAGTCAAGCGTCTGCCTTTCACTCAGGTCGTGATCCCAGGGTCCTGGAATCCAATCCCACATCAGGCTCCTTACTCAGTGGGGAGCCTGCTTCTCCCTCTGCCTGCTGCTCCCCTGTTTGTGCTCTCCCTCTCTCTGGCAAATATATGCAATCTTAAAACAAGACACAAATTTATGACTGGGGTGCTTGGCTGGCTCAGTCAATACAGTGTACAACTCTTCATCTCAGGGTTGTGAGTTCGAGCCCCATGTTCGTTGGGTGTAGAAATTACTTAAAAAAATAAAATCTTAGGGGTGTCTAGGTGGCTCAGTGGGTTAAGGCCTCTGTCTTTGGCTCAGGGTCCTGGGATTGAGCCCAGAGTTGGGCTCTCTGCTCAGTGGGGAGCCTGCTTCCCCCTCTCTCTCTCTGCCTGCCTCTCTGCCTACTTGTAATCTCTGTCAAATAAATAAATAAAATCTTAAAAAAAAATCTTAAAAAAAATCACACCCAAAATTTATGATATAGTAATGTGTTTATTAGCATTAAATAAGACTCTTAAATTTTCCTTTTCTAACGATATCAGTCTGTTGTTCACCTAGAAGAACACTCCGCTGTGGGGTGGCCTTTGATTCACCTTTTTGTACGCATTTATCAGTTAACAACTAAACACAGGGAATGCAAGAGCGTAGTGGGAAAGCCTGGGTCACCAGTGCGAGAACGTGTAGATCCACCATTTGGTCACGGATCCTCTGCTAGGCCACAGCTGCCCAATCAACAGTGGCTATGTAGCAGGAGTGTCTGAAAGAGTGTGATTTAGTAGTGGGCTAATAACTATCACGATTTTGAAACAGTCATGAGCATATATAATGTTGAGACTGTTGAACAACTGTATTTTGATATGAAAGTATCTGTGATTTCAATACGTGACAAAGACACAGATACTACTGATATGTTAATCCATATAGAAGGAAGTGGTAAATTTTGGTTATAGGTTAGCGAAAAATGTAACATTTTTCCCATCCAAATTTATGGGGCCCCTGAATTCTGAATCCCAGTTAAGACCCCTTCTCTTAGGACAAGTCTGAAACATACTGTTTAGAACTGTCACCATCCTCACCATCATCATCATCATCATCATCCCATGCCAGGAGACTCCCCCGACTTCGTAATCAGACAGAATCAGTTCCATCTGCTGTGTGACTGAGACTAACCTCAATACCTCTCTGAACCGGTTTCTCCCCATCTAAAACACGGACATCTACACCTTAGCACAGTGAAGATTTGCTCAAAGTACTTTGATATCTGTCACATAGGATACACATGAGTTATTATTGCTTTGATTTTGTGGAGAGGGGCTTGGCCCTCGGACTGTGTCACTCTGGAATCCCTACCAGTGCCCCAATGCCTTCAAAGCCTGTCATGATCTTGCCCTAAAATCCAAATTCTGCACTTGGCCTATGTTTGGCTCTTATGGTGTGTTTCAGTTGTCATCACTGAAAAATTTCACATACAAATCCAGGTCCCTGGACCTTGGCCAGCTCTGCTGACCCCTTCCCACCTTCACATGGGGCATCAAACATGAATGCAGACTGTTGTCTGTATCTTTCAAGGTCCCCGCAGGTCCCTGCAGGCCTTGCTCCCTCACTGGTGACCCAGGTGGCTCCAAATGTGCAACACAGCCCTCACCCCTGGCTTCCTCCTTTGCCTGATGCCTCCTTACACCCTGCGTAGCACGTGTCCCTCCATCACTCCTCCATGCTGCACCCCCCTTTCACACTTTCACCTCTTCCTTCAACAGCCTTCCTGTGGCACTCTGGGGAATCCCAATAAACACAGACCTGGTCTCCACCATCCTGATTTCGTCAAACACCTTCTCTGAGCCAGCCAGCCCCTGCCCTCCCTGAACACGCAATCCTGCAGGGGAGAAACAGACAGGAACTCACCGCTCATACTCAATTGCTCCCCTGAAAGGCCTGGGGGCCTCACATCCACAACCTTGCCTTTATTTTGTGCACCTGGTAGGGCTCCGCAGGTAAGGGTAGAGTAAATGGTAGTAGTTTTATGAGTTTGTAAGAGTTACTTCTACACATTTGCTGTAAAACATTCAAAGGTTAACAGTAGGGCATTCTCTCTCTCTTCCATTCCCAAGTGGGGACCACTGTCAAAGTTTCCATTCTCTACATAGGCAGATACGCCGCATGCTATTTTTTTCATTTTAGGAGATAGTCAATACCAAATAAAATAATATACGTGCACTGCTTAGAATACTGCCTGACACGGTTGGCCACTGGTTTTTAGCATGCCGTGGACAGCTTTTTAATCAGTATATACTGATCTCCTTTTATTACTGTCCCCAAGCCAAGAATAGGAAAGTCCCTGTAGGAACTTCATCTTGGAGAAAGAAGTGGTATGTGCCTTTCCCCAAGGTAGGGGCCATTGATCCAACAGAAACCAAGTGAAAAGGCCTACCAATGTTTGGGAGGATAGGAAGTTAATAAGGCACTCTGCTCCTCCTTTGCTGAGGACTGACTGGTGACATCCAACCATCCGAGGGGTAGGGAAAGAGCCGGAACCAGGGCTGGGGAGACCCTCCCAGTACCTGGTCCAGGTCTAAGACTCCTGGGCGCTGCCAGGCAAGGCCTCTCCTGCCTACCCAGCCTGGCCTCCCTGGCAAGTGGGGGAGGTGCTGCTCAGGCCTGATGCTGATCTCTCTTGACAGCTGTTCCTGAGGCTGGCAGGATGGGCAGGAGGGGGAAGGGACAGATTTAAAGGTTCAGCTGCCCCGCCCCCTGCCAGACCTGGGAGAGCAAACACTGGTGAGCATCCTCTGAGGCATGGCTCTCACGCATATAGGAAGTCAGAAACCTCTATGCCCTGATTTCCGCTCCTGGGTATCACCAACACCGCTACTCCTCATTCCCGCTTCCACCTCACAGGCCGCCAGGGAGACCAGTGGCATCCACCATGAGATTCCGACGCCTGACCCCCGGCTACTTCCGGGTACTACAGGTAAGTACCTCTCGCTGATGGCTTCGGCCACCGACCCCCCGCTTTTCCGCTACCATAGCTGCACTGACACCCCCAACAGCAGGCTGTCACGTTTCCTGCCGCCTGAGCAGCCAGGGCCCAGATGGGCAGTGAAGCGAGAGGGATTGGGATGGAATCTCCCTGGGGCAGCAATGGCATACGTATCTCCTTCACCCAGCCGTACCTTCTCCGCTCCTTCCCACCCTCTACCTTCCCGGAAGTCTCAACTGACCCACCCCTCAGATGGAGCCTCTGTGTATCTCCAGATGCAGATAGCTGGGGAGCTGAAAGCAGAGCCCCGAAGTCCGCTGGCTGGGGTTGTGGCTACACTGCTGGCTGTCCTGGGACTGGGTGGCTCCTGCTATGCTGTCTGGAAGATGGTGGGGCAGCGGCGGCCGCCACAGGCCTGAGGATCAAGTAGGCGGCCCCTTACCTGGGTCCTGGGGGAGGTGACTCAGCGGGGGCTGCAATCTCGGGAGCCCATTTCTTTTCTATGCGCCAGTCCCTGCTCTCATGGGAGCAGGGCAGCATAAATCTGATCCTTCCTCTCCCCTTCACTGACCTGGGTTCCACTTTGGGTCTCCAGCTCAGATGCAGGACCCCCGAGGGAAGACAAGGCTGTAGGTTCCAAGGCTGGACCAAGTAGGGAACAGACACCCTAGGCCCTGTAAACAAAAGTAGCAGAAACACCCGCCCCTCCACCCAGGGCAGGAGCTGGGGGGAGTGGCCTGGAGGTTAGAGTCAGAGGCAAATCTTCTCTAACCAGTTCTTTTATTGGAGGTGAGGCCATCCACTCCCCAAGCCCAGGGCCAAAAGAGGTTGGCACAGTCTCTCGCAGCCTAGCCCTTGCCCCGCTGTCCATGGGCAGCTCCCGTGACTTGCATCCTCAGGTGATGTCAGGGATTTGTGTCCATCTCAGGGACCTCAGTGGATACTTCCGTGGGCACTGCCAGCCGCTGGGGGGTCATGTAAGAGCCCATTCCCGCTGCCCTTTCGGCCTCTTCCTGACTGTAGGGCTCCACGCTCAGCTGCTTTAGCCTGGGAGAAAGAAGAATGAGAGTTGGGAGCTGACCAGACGCAAGCCCTGTCTGCCCAGACGTTCATCAGTCCTCTCCTTACCCCTTCATACCTTTTCTTGTGGTCTTTGGATCGGAAGTGGGTCTTCAGGGTGGCGGAATCGATGAAGTATCTCCTGTAGGGATGGGAGGTGGGTAAGAAGAGTGAGGTGAGGCCTCTCAGGTACGCCTGTCTCCCTGAACCTAGCTATTCCTGACACTTGGCAGCGAACCTGAAGGGATGGGAAACCAGGAGACCCACGGGTCCCACGAGAGTCCCGGGGCCCGGACCTCACGCCCCCGTCCCGCCCCGCCTACCCTTCTCCTCCCCAGGCCAGGCCGGGGCGGGACTCACGCGCAGGCCAGACAGCGATGCAGGCCGCCCCCTGGCAGGTCGGGGTCAGGCTCAGGGCCCGGGTCTGGCCGAGACCGTGCGGGAACCTGGGGCCGCAGCTCGCGGTGAATCTCATCCAGGTCCGGCCGCCGCCGCTTCGCCTTCATCTGGCGGGCCAGGGAGTGGGCTCGGTGCGCACCCGTCCGGCGGGAGCGACCCATGGCCGGTGACAGAGGGGCCAGGACGCCCAGAGACGGGCCGGGCGCACACGTGTGGGAGCTTCCGGACTGTGGGATGACGTTACGTGACGCCCGGGGGCAGAGCCGGCTGCTCCAGACCGCCTCAGATGACGTCACTGCGCAGTTGGAGTCTTGAGCGCCCCCACGCGGCCGTCGACGTCAGTGACGGAGCGCGGGGCGGGGCCCAGAAGCGGCTTCATCCGCCCCCGGCGAGGCTATTGCTAGGGAGCGGCTGGGTGGTGCGTGTCCCCGGGGGATTCCGATCCCTGCCCTCCCGTCCTGCCTGGCCCAGCGTATCTCTGCGTCATACCCGGGCACTATCACCCCTTGCTTGTTCCCAGATCTTAGACTCTGCGGTCAGTCGGGAGAGGGAAAATGCTTCGCGCATCTCTGGAAGGCGCTGAAAAATGTCCGTGATGTGAATAAATGAATTAATGAGTAAGAGTGAGTACGTTTGCTATCCTGGCCCCCACAAGGATTCCTGAGATACCTCCAGTTCCTGACAAAGCCCTCACCACTTCTCACCGTTCCGCACTTATTCCCTTGGATCTCCATCCTTCATCCGCCCCAGCCAGATCCGTGAGCAAGGAGTGTTCCTCCTGGGGGAGGACAGTGCGCAGGCATGCCCTCAGACTGAATGGGGGGGTCAGCTCCTCTCACAGGAAGAGGAAGTGCACACAGAAGGACACAGAAGGATTGCCCCCTTTCTCGGAGGCCTGGATTCCCAGGCATGGGCTGGCAGCAAAGGCAGATACAGCCGAGGAGTTGTGTGCTCAGAATGCGGAGAGGGCCAGAGAGCCTTTCCCCATTCATCGGAGCCTGGTGGCTTCCTGGCTGACCAGAGGAGCTCAGCAATAATTCAGGGACTCCAGCTCTTTGGAACCTGTTGCCAGGAAACAGGTAGACGTGCACGTGCATCCCTGGGGAAGGGAATCAGTTTCCAGCCCAGATAAAGCAATGAAATGTAAGCCCAGGGAGCCAACTGGGGGGCCTGAGGACCTCCTCAATCCAGTTCACAGCTGAGTAGGGATCTAGGGCAGGCCCTGCTTAGGGCACAACTGGTGTGACTACAGCCACAGGGGCACCAGAGTGGGTCTTGGGCCCAAAGACTTTATAAATGGACTTTGTGAATGAAAACAGATTTTTCCTGGAGCCATTCCGAGAGATCAAATTCAAATTCAAGTACCCCTAGGGCCAGGAAGGAGGCCTCCATGGAGATGTCTTCATTATTCTTGGCCAATATGGGTCAAGACCAGGGACTGAAGCCACAGAAGCCAGCTCAGTCCCATCCCTACCCCAGACTCCTCTGGATCAGATTCACCTGCTGGACACTGTGCCAGATGGGGAGACTGGTGCATCTTTAATGAAGTCACCTGATCCCTGGGACAGGCTCCTGGCCTCACCAAGTTCCTGGAGCCAGACCCACTGGGTGACCACCGAGTCACTGCCTTCCTGAACTGGGGTGTCAGGTGTGTCTCCCCTACAGCCATGAACCAGGCCTTCTGGAAAACCTACAAGTCCAAAGTGTTACAGACCCTAAGTGGGGAACCTGAGGAGGACCTGGCAGAGGAGGTGGGTATGATCCATGCTTACTGGATGGGTCATGGCAGAGGGGCAGCAGGTGTGAAATGTACAAGGAAGGGCAAGGGACAGGCTCTGAGGGAAGGGCACATTTGTGCAGAAGCCAGCAGCACATTCAGGGATGACGAATGGCATGGTGTGGAAAGCCAGGGTATTTAAGAAAACCGAGGGAGAAGATTTGGGGACCACCAGAAGAATTGTCATTGTCTCCAAAGATCTCAAGGGTTACCGCATGGAAGAGATCCTTCCAGCACCAGTGGGCAGTAACCACCGGGGGGGTACATGGGGCTTGATACGACTTTCTAGTGGGCAGGGCTCAGCGGGATGCAGATGGCTTGCCTTGAGAGGAAGTGAGCCCTATGGGACTGGAAGTAAGGAAAGTGGCGCTTGATGTAGAGTTGCCATTGCAGCATCAGGTCAGAGTCTGACTTGGACCATCTTTGTCCTGACATTAAAGATCAAAAAAGCTCTGAAACTGAGAACAGTCTTCCATCCAGACACTGTGATATATGGCAGTTGTGCAAACACGTGTCTGTCGCAGGGGCAGGAACTATTTCTGTAAGGGTGTGTGTGTGTGTGTGTGAGTGTGAAGAAGCATCTGTCTAGACAGGTGGGTGTCCTAGGCTGGGCTTGTGTAGAAGTAGCTGTGGGTTGGTATGAGGACTGGCGTCCGTGCAGAATGTCCATGAAGTTGTACGGGTGGACATGAACTGGAGATAGGGATTTTTGGGTGTGTGGATTTGGGGCATAAGTCTCTTCCGGAGACCCTCTGTGCAGGCACTGGCAGGTGTTATGTTTGTCCTGTGTGTACGTCTGGACCTTGGTGTCTCTGGAGGGGTGGAGAGGTAGAGGGAGCTGTGCGTGGACCTCCGGGCAGCCCTCTGCATTGGTGTAAGTGTACAGGTGTGAATGGGGTACAGGTATGAATGGGGTACAGGTGTGAATGGGGTACAGGTGTGAATGGGGTACAGGTGTGAGTGGGGTAGCCGAGGACTTGTTCTTGTAGAGGTGCATCCCTCTAGGGAATGAGGTAGCACAAGGGAAGAGGTATAGCCGGGCGGGGTTGCTCACATACAGGTGTGTCTGCACTGGCGTGCATGCCTTTGTCTGCACTTTTCTGGGTGCGTGTGGATGTGTCTGTGGGTGAGCAGGTGTGTGTTCAAGATTGTCTGCGGAGGTCTACTCTCCAGGTAAGGTATGGGACTCGTGGCTTTATGTAGAGGGCCACCTGTCTGGATTTATGGGCTGTGTGAGTGGATGAGATGGGTGTTTAGGTGGGAGGGTTTGGGGTGCCGGGAGTGTGCATACCAGGCTAGCAGTCAGGGAGGGAGGTCTCATTCCTCTGGGGCCTCTCTCATGCTGGGAGGGGGTCTTGTGTCCCAGAGAGGGAACCCAGCGTTAGCGGAATCTCAGCCCGCAGAACCCGCAGAAGAGGCTTTCCATTCCATGTCACAGTTGGCCCGCCGGGTGAGTTCTCCCTTCTTCACCCCAGCCCCGGGGCACCAGGCAGAGGCTGCTGTGACCCCCTCCCTGACTCCCAGCCCCTTCCTCCCAGGTTCAGGGGGTTGGGGTGAAAGGTTGGCTGACAATGTCGTCTCTGTTTAACAAAGAAGATGAGGACAAGCTGCTGCCTCCGGAGCCCTGTGCGGACCAGTACGTGCGTGTTGGTGGGGGCTGGGCTGGGCCTGACGTCCCCATGTCCTTTCTTTCTGATCTATTTGTCTATCTTTCTGACCAGGTAGGGAGAGGGAGGGCCAGCTCCTGGCTGTTTCCGTTTCTCTCATCAGGAAAGAGGCCAAGTCGACATATCTGGAGTTTAGGTCAGATCTCAGGAGGACTTTAAGGGCTGTTGGAATTGAGGTGCTAGAAAGGTACTTTATGCTCTCTCTCCTCCCCATCCACACGGTGGAGGGGCCGTCCTCTCCCTACAATTGAGGAACAGAAGAGAGAACGTTTAGGTGTTCAGAACAGAGGGTGGTCCAGACCAGTGGTTCCCAGTGCTGGTCTAAACCCTCTTCTTCCTAGGGAGTTTGTGCCAGACCCTCCTTCAAAGCTTCTGATTTGGCAGGTGCGGGCTGAGGCCTGGGATCTGTATTTGCAGCTTGCTCGGGAGGACCTGAGGGGCACTAGTTTAGTTAGGAACCACTGACTTAGAAGGGATTTGATGCTGGGGGTTACTGGTAGGACCCCGGGGAACTCCTTTCTCCTAGCTCCATTCTGGCACACACTCCCTCTCTGCCCTTTCCTCCAGCCCAGTCACACCCCCTTTCTTTGACACTCCCCTATTCCTTTCTCCCCTGGGGGTCCCCCGACCCACCCATCTCTCCCTCCCCAGGAGTCCCTTTCTCCCTCCTGGCGCTCATCCCCTGTCCTTCCCAGAGCTCCAAGGACTCCTCCTCAGATCTGAGGCTCCCACCTCAAGACTCAGCATCGCTCCTTGACTGCCCTTCCCCCCACACTCCTTGCCACCTCTCCAGTCCTCCTCCCCACTAAGCCCTCATCTAGGCATTTCTCATTTCCTTGGGTCGCTCCACCTGTCCTTCTCTCCAGTGTGTCCTCATTTTCCTAGTCGCCTTTTTCCTCCATCCCAGAACCTCACCCCCGCGCCGCCTCTTTCCCCAGGGCTGCAACCCTGGTTTCCCGGACCCCTTCTCCCAGAGCCTGACCCCGCCCCAACCGTAGCCGGGCCCCGCCCCCTCGTCCGGGATCCAGACGATTTCCAGACTCCGCGGCTCAGGCTTTCTTCCCTCCTCTGGCTGTACTCTTCTCCCCGTCTTTCTTAAACGCCTGACCCCGACTTTTTCCCCAGGAGTCGTGGTCTCAGTCCCCTCTTCCCAGACCCCTCACCTAATCCCCTGACACTATCCCACCCCAGCAGCCTTTCCTGTGCCTCTGAGCGGTCGGCGGACCGCCAGTCTCCCGCCCCACCCACGTCACCTGACCTCCCTCTGGCTCCTCCTGTCCCACTGCTGGCGCCTGCACCTTGTCTCCCCTCTTCGTCCTCTCTTCGGGCCTCTCGGCGGGTGACACCCGTCCTAATCCCGCAGCCCGCTGGCGGCGCGGTCCCCCTCGCACGCAGGGACCACGACGGAGGCGGAGCCGCGCGGGCCGGGATTCTGGGACGCGTTCGCCAGCAAGTGGCAGCAGCAGCAGGCGGCAGCGGCGTCCATACTGCGCGGCGCCGAACCCAACCCGGAGCCAGATCCCGAAGCCGGGGACGAAGCCGCAGAGGAGGCTGCTGAGCGCCCCGAGCCGGCGGAGGCCGACAACGTGGCCGGCTTCAAGTGGGGCTTTCTCACCCACAAACTGGCCGAGATGAGGGTGAAGGCTGCGTCCAAGGGCGACTAGTCGGCCGGCCCAGCTGGACACCCCCTCCTTTCTTCCCCCACTCCCATATAAACCCTGACCCGACACCCCGTGTGACCGCGTGCCTTTGTCCAGACGGCGGGGATGACTGCTTTTGGGTGGGCAACCTCAAGGCAGGGTCCAGCTCAAAGCGCCCTCACTCCCTTCCCCCACAAATGTACAGGGAGAACATGACGAGACGGCCCTGGTGTCGGATTTAGGATACAACTTTCCAGGAAACTGGGGAACCCCAGAGGACAGCCCCCCATCGCCTTGTTCAGCCTCTTTTAATTTGACAAACGTTGCCTGTGGCCCCCCTATGTGCACTGTCCCTGCACTGGGGGAAGGTCAGAGACTCACTGACCAGCGGGTCCCACAAAAGGTGACAAGTTGAGACACAAAAATAAGGCTGTACTTGGGAGCTGGGAGATGAGGCCGACTGGGGAATTCAGGAATTTCAGAGGGAGAATGAATACATGTAATCTTAGAAGGATGAGTGGAAAGAAAGGGGAAGGTAGCCCAGGCAAAGGAAGGAGGACCCTAAGCAAAGACTTGGAGATATGGACTTGGAGGCAATCAAATGACCTTGTGTGTCTTTGAGGGAAAGGAAGACAGTGGCCCCGTATGAGGCTGCCGATGATCAAAGTCCTGGTTTGAATGGTCTTTTCTTTATTGTCCTCAATTCTGGATTTTTCCTGTCTCCGCCCATCCATAGCTAGTAACCAAAGAGGGCAGCAAATCTCCAGGAATGGGGGATTTTTCGGTCAGGCAAGCCCCACATTTCTGGAGAAGACCCCTCCCCCAGAACTCCCCAAACATGCTATTCCTGGGTCCCAGATCTAATGTGGACCGACCTCGGGAGTCGGTGGTGGAGATGATCATAATGGAGTTAGTACTGATTCAGTAGTGGTTTTAGTGGCTGTCGTTTATTGAACACTTCTTATATGCCGGGCACTTTGCCATGCGTTTTATGAACATTTCAAAAATATTTTGATCAGCGAGGGGTGCAGCTGTGGTTCAGGGAAGTTAAGTGCTTGCCCAGGGTCACACAGTTGAGTCGGGAACCCGGGTTCCAAAAACCCAGGCCCATACTCGGCGCAAGCCCGCCCCGCCCCCTTCCTCAATAGCTGCTCTCTAAGCCAACATCACGACTCCTTTAAATAACGTTTTGGTTTTATTCAGCAGGTTCTCCGATCTCCCACCTCAGGCTTCTCTCCCCAGATCCGGCCTCCACAGGGGCCACGTAGCTGCCCCCTCCCCCTCGGTCGTCTCCTCTGGGAAGGGCCTTCCGAATCATTCGGTCCCATCCTCCCAAGGTTCACAGGGGGAAACCAAGAATGCAGAAGGAAGGGCTTTCCTAAAGGCACCCGGCGCGTCAGAGGCAGGGCGCCCCTGCCGGTGCCCGGGTCCAGCCCTGCGTCCACCCCTTAGCCCTCCCGGGACCCCAGACCCCGGACTCCCCGGGAGCCCGCTCCCGAGCGGCCGCGATCACACCTCGGACTCACGCGGGGGGCCGCGGGCGCGCTGGCAGCCGTACAACCACTGGATGACGCGCGCGTTGCGCTCCACCACCGACACTGGGGGGCGCCCGTCCCGCGCCGAGCCCGCCGCCTCCGAGCCGCCGCCGCCGCCGCCGCCAGCTCCGTCCGGGCGATCAGTGTCGCTGTCGCTGGACGTCCAGTCGCTGGCGTCCCCAGAGCCTAGCGGCGGCGATGTTCCGGGCTGGGAGCTGGCGTCGGCGCCCCAGCTCTGCGGAGAGAAGCGCTCAGCGCCCAGCACCTCCACCAGCGCGCGCTCCAGGCCGCAGTAGTTGAAGAAGCGCTCCTTCTCCGACAGGGGTAGTGAGCATGTGGGGCACAGCGCCCGCTTTCCTGCCGCTTCCGGGGCATCTTGGGGCGCGGCCCAAACCCCAGGAGCCGCTGGTCGCTCGGTTGGGCCCGGACTGCTCGAGGTGGCGTCTCGGGGGGCGCCCAGGAAGAGGCGCCGCACCAGCCCCTGGCCCTTGGCGTTCTCTTTGTTCACTGAAGCCTTGCAGTCCCGCTTCTGGCGGTAGAAGATGAGGGAGTCAGGCCTTGGCAGCCGCCTGCCGCTGCTCCGGCGGGCGGGCCCGGGCATCCTGGGCGATGCAGGGGCCCCCAGCTCATTGCAGGGGTGCGGGGTGAGAGGTCCGGGACCCCCACGCAGAGCCGGCTCCTGGCGTCGTGCTATCACTTGGTGGGTCTTGACATACTTGGCTTTGTCGGCCTCCAGCCTCTCCACCGCGCTGGGGGTGCGTCCCCTGGATGGGGTGGAGGGAGAGGCCAGGATCATCTCAGCGGAGCTGGACAGGATTGTACCCCATAAGCCACTGGAAGTAGGCAGCTAGTTGAGGAGCCAAGAGTAACTGGCTGGGGCCTCCTGGTGCCTGCAGGGAAAGAGAAATGGTCAGGGAGAGAGTCCCTGCACTTCTCCTGGGAATAGGATCAGCCAGCCACCCCTCCTCCATCCAAATCAGCCCGTACCATCCTTAAGGGGCAGAGAGGCTCAGGCGACCCCCCCCCCCAATCCCTCAAAGACATTGAGCAGGGGCTTCCTGGCCACCCAGAAACATGCTCCTTTGAGGGCCCCAATCTGGTCATAGAGCCATGCCAAGCAAGCATCAGCAAGTGGGACACTTGGAAAAGGAAATGGGGCTGGTCCCGGCTCAGTTCCCGAAAGTGGCCTCGACCGGAAAAAATACCTCTTCCCAACCCAGCAGCTTTGAGTCCAAGACAAGAAGGCTCCCCAGCCACAGGCTGGCTCCAGCAAGGCCCACCCTTCCCGCCCCCAAGCACCCGAGGTCAGGGATATAACCACAGGGTAGGAGCCTCCGGTAATCACAGCCAACTGCCCTGCCCAGTCCCAGCTGGGCCACAGGGAAGGAGACAGAGAGGTGGCGACCAGGTCATGTCACCCAGCCACCTCCCACCTCTGTACCCCTGCCAAGGGAATTCCACAGTGCCCACCTGTAAACACCACCTTGCCTACCTCTGCATTTCCACTTACAGAAAAGGAAACTGGTAGAGAGGAAGGGGCTTGCTCAGGTCTCTACTGAGAGGTAGGGGCTGGGATTGAAACCCGGGTCTCTAGCCTTGCAGTGCAGAACTAGTTCAGATGGCCCTCTCATGTTTTGCTTCTTTTCTTGCTGCTATAATCCCAAGCACTTTCCATTAGACCTGGGCCCTTTGCCTCACTAAAAAGTTCCTTCCACAAATTCTCCCCAATAACTGGCACTCCCAGCAGTCTGCCCTCAGGGTCTCTGTCCTCTTCTCATCCTGAGACCTCATGACCCTTGTCCGCCACCTCCCCTCTGCCACTGGGGAAGGGGACCAGGAGGGGTTGTAAATCAAGAGCTGATGATGCTGTTGGCAGTAAGAGAATGGGCCACCCACAAGGCTCAGCACAACCCCTCCCATCCCTGCTCCCTCCTCCCTGAATCCTCCATTCAGTTGAAAGGGACACAGAAGTTCTAGGGGCTGAGGGGACCTCCAGTCAGGAGGCCACAAAAGAAAAGAACTTGCCAGGATAGGGGGAGGCCAGAGACCCTGCCAAACCCCCAACCCCAGCGTGAGCACGCATGCGTGTGCACGTGTGTGCACGCGCGCACGTGCGCGCGCGCACACACACACACACACACACCCCTATCTAGTGTCTAGTAAGTCAGTCCATAGGTAGTTGGTGACTGGTGACTGTGAATGCAGGAAGCCAGGAGAGCTTGGCAATGACCTCCCTCCTGGCTCTCAAGAAC
The DNA here is from genome assembly GCF_922984935.1 of Meles meles. Lineage (NCBI taxonomy): Eukaryota > Metazoa > Chordata > Mammalia > Carnivora > Mustelidae > Meles > Meles meles. The sequence continues at coordinate 197,790,955 of NC_060066.1, forward strand.
TATACCAGGCAATGGGTCCGATTCCAAGGTCCCAAGAGGGCACTGTGCTTATCTGACCTTATGGGTATCCTCCCATCCCTTTCCCTCTTCCCAGCCCTGAGCAGCAAGGCTATAAAAAGTCCCTAAACACAGGGACTAAAATAGTCTGCCATCCACCGTCTCTTCCTTGCCTCCTGGGTTGGCCCTGATGCTCGACCACAGATGTTCCGCCCTAGAAGCCTGGCAGGCATCTTTGTGCCCTCCGTCCCTTTGCCCACCTTCTCCCAGTCCTGTGGTTAGTGGTCTGAACATTGCCCACAGCTTCAGATCTGGACTTAGTGGGGTGGGGGAGGGTGGGAAGCACTTGGTCACTGGCTTGGTGCCAGCCTCCCTGCCCTTGGGTCCCCGAGTGGCTTCCCACCCCAGCCCTGGGCTCGGGATGCACTCACCTCTGTGCCCTCAGTGAGGCTAGGCTCGAAGCAGGGGTCCCTGGGCAGGACCAGACAAGGGCAGGAGGGACAGTAAGGACTGGAAGTAACTTTGGTGGCAGCCAAACTCCACTCTCCACAGGAAAAGGAGAGAAAGCCTCCACCCCCGCCCCCCCAGATTAACCCTTGCCTTCCTGATCTGGAGCCTGGTCTCCAGTTAACTCCTTCCTGGTCACAGTCTCAGTACTGGAGAGGACCTTCAGACCAGGTCCAGACCCTTTATTTTATAGATGCTCATACAGGCCCTGACAGGCTAGGTGATTTGCAGGGAGGCACAGCGAGGTTGGGGTACAGCCAGGACCCAAACAAGGTCTCCTGATTCCCTAGCTCCCTCCAGAGGCCTGGGGTAGGGATATGCTCGTCATGTGGGGTCAGCCCCCTTTGCTAGGCCTTGGCACAACCTCTTAGTTAAAAGACAAGGCAGAGCAGGGTTCTAGCTGACGGTGCTTGTTTTCCTCCGTAGCGGGTTTAGGCCTGTCCTGGCTGGGGTGTGTGGAGGGTGGCAGGCCGGCTCTCCCTAGGGGCGAGGCCAGGAATCTGCAGCCTAAGGGTGGGGTCGTTGGTGCTACGGATGGACGTGCAGGGCGAGCCTGTCCTAGCATGTCATGTCTTGGCATGACAGTCACCTTGAAGCCCATTGGAGGTGCCTCTGCCCAAGGTCCTCTGATGGCCAATGGGATTGGCTGGGAAGAGGGAGATAAAGGGATGATTCTGGGGCCAAGCCTGTGTCTTTGGCCTCCTTTCTGCTTTGCCCCACTGGGGACTTCTCAAGGTGACATCTCATGTCTCAAGGCGGAGCCCTGTCCCCACAGTGCTGGTGTCAGGTAATATCCCCCCCATCTCTCCAGTAACCTGCAGCACCCAGAGCTCAAAGCTCAAAGCCCTTCCCAACAGGCCCCTGCCCCACCCCTAGCTGGCCACTTTCCACAAACCCCTTTCCTTCCCTGTAGAACTGTTAATGTTTGCAAAGCACATTCACACCCGTGCTCTTGGATCTCCTTTGTTTCTCCTAAGAACTCAGGGTAGGGGGTGCCGGTAGGGGTGACCACCCCACCTCATGGATGAGGAAATGGGATCTTGCCAAAACCCAACCCTGAAACCGCTCTTTCTGCTACACCCTCTGCCTGTCAAGTAAGGTAATGAGTTTGAAAAACCAGGAGGCCCATTTGCTGGTAAGAGATTTTTATCACCTAGTCAAGGGAAGGTTTTCAGGGTTTTTTTGTTTGTTTGTTTGTTGGTCCATGATAGTTCCATATTGCATTCTTATGTTATCTATCTTTGCAAAATATTTTCATCTAGGGGCGCCTGGGTGGCTCAGTGGGTTAAAGCCCCTGCGTTGGGCTCAGGTCATGATCCCAGGGTCCTGGGATCAAGCCCCTCATCAAGGGCTCTCTGCTCAGCAGGGAACCTGTTTCCTCCTCTCTCTGCCTAGTTGTGATCTCTGTCTGTCAAATAAATAAAATCTTTAAAAAAATATTTTCATCTACATGATCACAATTCATCCCTGGGACAATCTTTGGGGAGTAGGGAGTTTTACTTCCCCATTTAACAGTGGAGAATACTGAGGGTTAGAGATGTGAAAGGACCCATCCAAACTCACACAATGAGACTAAGAGTTAACTTTTTTTTTTATAAAAAGCTAACTTTTATTGGAGGATTAACATATGCTAGGCATTGTTCTGTGATTAACACATTTAATCCTCAAAACAACCCAGTGAAAGGGGTACTTTTATTCACCTAATTTTACAGACATGCAGGTCCCTAGCACTGAGATCTGGTTGTGAAGGGGTTAAGCATGGAGGCTGGGCAGGGCCCAGCTGGGATGCTGTCAATGGCAGGAAACCTGGACTGGGAGGGAGGGGGAGGATGGGGCTGTTGTGTCTGACTTGATGCAACCCCCATCCCTTTGGTCTTAAAGGAGCCTCCGGGTTGGGTGGAAGGGCAGCCGGAGTGAGGGTCAGAGCTGGGCGGGGGACTTCTCAGCTCTTTTCTAGGGACTAAGACAGAGTTTGGGCTACAGAAAGAGGGGGTTCAGAGTGGAACACAGGTGCCACCCTGGGGCAGCCCTGGGTCTGAGGAGGGTAGCTGGAAATGACCCTGCCTCCTTGTGGGAGCACTCTGTCAGAGTCAGAGGGGGAAGACAGTTCCAGACCTCAGAGCGCCCAGTTAGAGAGGGGAGACACAGCTCTGCCCTCAGCAGTCCAAGATGGGGGGTGGTCAAGGACTCGGAGTCTGAGGGGTGACAGTTACCTGCCCCAGGATGCCAGTGGACACATACTGGCAGAGAGGCTCATGAAGGAGAGGTCAAACTAGATCGGCTTTCTGGGTAAAAGAGCCCCCCTGCCCCCCCACAAGGAGTTAGAGGGGCCCGGTGGGGGAGGTTGAGGGGAGATCATGAGGTCGAGATCCAGCAGCCTGCCTGCTGGGCTCTTGGTCACACTTGCTATGAACCGGATCCTCTGTCTTTCTGGTCGTGGATCCCTAGGGAGATCCTTAAAGTGGCTCCTTCCGGTGCAAGAGCCAGGACTTTGAGCCTGTGGGAGGCCAAATGTGAGAGAGGTTTCCTTCCTATTTCCGAGCTCATTGAGCTCATTCCCGGATCACCTTGATGATCGATTGGAAAGGGTCTGAGTCAGAACCGGCTCCTTCCGGAGGAGAGAGTTGTGGGGAAGGGGGTGTAGGCTGGGGGGCAGCTCTGGTCAGTGTCGGGAATAATGAGATGGTTCAGGAAGGTCTTCAGATCCAGCCCCGGACCCCAGACTCACCCTGTTCTGCCCCTGCCCTCCCCCCACCCACCCTTAGCAACCAGCTACGGCCCCCTCACCCCAGCCACAGGCCCATCAGCTCTGTCTTTCATGCTAACCCTGGTGTGACCACTCACTGGCACCTTGGCCTGGAGCACAAGCTTAACCTCTTTGAGTTTCCTTCAGTGTAAAATGGGAATGACAAGACTCAGCTCTTGAGTGGCTGGACGAAGCAGTGGCTGTGGTGACTGGGAAAGCCTCTGGTGCCTTAAGGAGCTCATAAATGTTAGACGAATCTGCCTTTTAGCTCTTGCCCAGCCCTGACACCTTCCCAACACCTCCGGCCCAAATCGTTTCTCTAACTCCGCAGTCTCAGCTGCTGTCAACAAATCATCCTGGACACGGCTGTGTGCTGTGAGGTCAGCAGAGAGGTCAGACATGGTTTCTGCTCTCAGGGAGCTTGGCCTGCTTAGGGGCTGGGGGCGGGTGGCGGTGGCGGTGGGCAGAGGCATGACAGACTGATCACAGCTCCAGCCAGGGCAGTGCTTCTGTGACAGAGGCCAACAAAGCAGGGGACAGTGGAGGACATTTGTTCTTCCAGAGAAGCTGGGGGCAGGGATGAAGGGATTTCTGGCCTGGGTGGGATGGGAGGTGAGGGGTGGGGTGTTGGGGGAGAGCCCGGGAGACCTGGAGGCCTAAAGACAGAAAGCGTGCCAGGGTGTCAGTGAGGGGGTGCGGGGACAGGGAGGGGGCGGGAAGAGAGTGAAGGAGAGGGCCAGAGACAGAGGGAGAGAGAAGGAGGAGAGAAATGGAAGGGAGAGAGGCTGGGGGATACTGAGAGGCAATATGGAGTGTGGAGAAGGGAGGGGTTCTGTGAGGAGATGTGTGAGGTGGTGGGGGTCCTGAGAAGAGGCAGCTCAGAGGAGAGATGGGGCTCTGGGTGGGGTCTGGCTTAGTGATCAGGAGGGGCTCACGCTGTTGTGGGCACCAAGGGAGGGACCCCTCTGCTGGCCCTATGCACCCCCACAGAGATTAGAGCAGCTACTGTGCAATTCGGGGCCTTCCGTTTAGGAAAGAATCTCAGCCACAACAATAGCCTGGCTCCAGCTTCTCCCGGTGAGAGGTGCGGCCTCTGGGCAGAGCTGGCGCCCTTCACCCACTGGGCGGGGGGGGGGGGGGGGGCGTGGAGAGGAAGGTGTCGTTAAAGGTTGTGTGTGGAGCACCTCCGCGTTGCCAGCGAATGAAGTGAGTAACAGATTGGATTTCTGCTCTCTCAGTGCATGGAGCATGGTGTTAGAATGAGGAAGCCAAGTCCATGTACTATGTGCCCTGCACAGGGCGCTCTGCGCAGTAGCCCCCTGCTTCTCACCAAATGCCATGTGAATGCGGTGAGGGAGCCGCCCGGGTGGGAGAAGTATCTCAGCCGGGTCCACAGCTGGCAGCCAGAGAGCAGGGCCTGCAGAACGAGCTCCCAGCTCCTTGCCCCCCAGAAGGCAGTACCTGCAGCATCCCGTCCTGCAAGCAAAGCCAGGAAGGAGAGCAGCCCCAGCTGCAGTGCTCACCGCCTCCACCTCCGTGCCCGGATCTTCTTCAGCACCTCCATCATCCCCACCTCCCGTTGCCGTCCTAAGCAAGGTGCCTCCACATCCAGTACCAGGAACAAAACCCATCCTGTCTCCACCTAGTGCAGGAAGGAACATGTGGGCAAGAAACGGGGGTTCTTGTGAAAGGCAGCAGCAAGAAATCTACCCTCTGGCAAGTATCGACAACTACGTGTTCATAATGACATGTTGAAAAATGTGTTTTGATTTTTTTTTTTTTTTACACAGAGAAAGTCATGAAAATATCAAACATGGCTGAACTTAATTATTATTGAACATATATGGGTATTTTGGTCAAGGGACAGCAATACGGGAGAATAAGAAAATAAAGATAGGAGTAATTCACAAATCGTTCCATCTTTATTCCATAAAATCTATTTTTCTTGCTTTGATTTGAGCAAAATCACCAAGTATGTTGCTATAATGAAAAGTTGCAGAGGTACTGGCTGGCTCAGTCATTAGAGCATGTGGCTCTTGATCTCAGTGTTGGGAGTTCAAGCCTCAAGTGTAGAGCTTACTTAAAAGGAAAAAAACAAATGGAAGAGTAAAACACATTGTTTAATATTGCAAGATAGTCTTTAGCCGTCATATGTTACTATTGCAAAAACCATCTACGTATCGGAAGGTTTGAAGTGGAGCAAGAAAATGGATGCTCAGTACTTGCTGGAAACAGTCCATTCTTGCTACAGCACTCCTGCTCTCTGAGAGGAAGGATTTGACCAGAGAATTCATTCGCCTCACCTAAGGTCCCTCAACACTCAGTCTTCTCCATGCCCCGAACCGTGGCTGGTTGTGATGTCAGCAACAGTGCAAAGCTTCATGGTATTTGGATGCGGTCGACTTTCGTTTCAAGGACATAGAGCAAGAGGTATGGAGAAACGTTTGTTTCCCCAGGGCTGAATGGTGTCAGGTATGAAAGCAGATGGTGAGGATTACAGCTTACACTGTGTAGCACTGAGATGCTTGTATGGTCTTTAATAAATGACTTTGGGGGCACCAGTGTGGCTCAGTGGTTAAGCCTCTGCCTTCAGCTCAGGTCATGATCCCAGGGTCTCCCACTCCCCCTTCTCGTATTCCCTCTCTCGCTGTCTCTCTTTCTCCGTCAAATAAATAAATAAATAAAATATTTAAAAAATAATAATAATAAATGACTTTTGGGGCGATTTTGATATCAGGCCCTTTTGAAGGGCATGGATCCCTCTAGCTAGTTTTTTTTTTTTTTAAAGATCTTATTTATTTGACAGACAGAGATCACAAGTAGGCAGAGAGGCAGGCAGAGAGAGAGGGAAGGAAGCATGCTCTCCGCTGAGCAGAGATCCTGATGCCAGACTGGATCCCAGGACCCTGGGATCATGACCTGAGCCATTGAGCCACCCAGGCGCCCCTACCTCTAGCTAGTTCTAAGGGTGGCACTGAGCTATGGTCAGGAAGCTGCTGTGTCACATTGAACATACCCAATGGTGGGGACATACCTTTCTGTATGTGAGGAGGGTAAGTCACAGAGAAGGTGAAAGTTGAGAGCTGGGCCTATACTCCAAAAGGTGAGTATTATAACCATCACCCCTAATATCAACCTTGTATTGTAACTAACATCTTAGTGTTACCCCTGGATTCTAAATAAAAATTTTTTAAAGATTTTATTTGTTTATTTGACAGGCGGAGATCACAAGTAGGCAGAGAGGCAGGCAGAGAGAGAGGGGAGGAAGCAGGCACCCTGCTGAGCAGAGAGCCTGATGCAGGGCTCCATCCCAAGACCCTGGGATCATGACCTGAGCAGAAGGTAGAGGCTTTAACCCACTGAGTCACCCAGGCGCCCTACCCCTGGATTCTAATCATCCAATCCTTCCGAGTCATTGTCAGCTTCTCCATGGTTCCTAGCACTGTAAACATCTGTGAGTTTTGCCATTCAACAATTGTTCTCATCCTACCCTGACTTTGGCCACCTGTGCTCTCAGAGTGGCGTAACTTGACTTGGAGCAGGTTGCTTGACCTAGGCTTGGGTCAAAAAGCCTATCATGTTTCTCTGGCCCCAATACTTCATTTAAAGATGGATATGGGGGCACCTGGGTGGCTCAGTGGGTTGAGCCTCTGCCTTCGGCTCAGGTCATGGTCTCAGGGTCCTGGGATCGAGCCCCGCATCAGGCTCTCTGCTCGGCGGGGAGCCTGTTTCCCCCTCTCTCTGCCTGCCTCTCTGCCTACTTGTGATCTCTCTCTCTCTCTGTCAAATAAAAAAAAAAAAATGGATATGTAACTCAATTACAGCCAAGGGGACTTTTGTTGAGACTGCCGCAACAAATCTCTCTTCCCTACAATGCAAGAAGCCTAGAGGGTCCAGCCTGCCCAAAGACCAAGTCAGCAGAGAAGGAGCTTCCCTGAGAGTCAGAGCCAGTGAAAACTGACCTTGAGGAGGGAGCCTTCTATATCTGGTCATATCTGAAGCAAACTAGTAGGGAAGCCAATACCTTTCCTTTTGGCTTAACCATGCTGGGTTGGTTTTTCAATTACTTACAGTCAAAATAAACCAGAAGGAGATATCTTTCTCTCCAGAACTGTGTCACCTTCATCTCAGTGCCTGTAGCATGGGCCGTGAACAGCCTTCCTTTGCTCACTATCGCAACCCATCTCTACGCTAATTTCTTCGGAATGCTCAACAAATGCCTCCAGTTTTTTTTTGCAAAGCTGACTTGGAAGAGCAGTTGAAGTTCTCATAAGGGGCCAGGACACCACAGTCCTGGTCTTGACTTTGACACAAACTACTTACTCTTGGTCTGGAGCAAGTCACACTCTCTTGTATTTCAGATTCTGATATGTTAAAAGGAAGAAAGTGGATTCGACCATGTTTCCCCAATGCTATTCCTTGGTGGGTTCCAAATGGCTACATGAAACTTACCTGCGGAGCTTGCTAACAAGACAGATGCCAGACCTCTGCTTTCTGAGAACCTAATTTAGTAGGTCTAGTGGGGAGTCAAGAAGAAAAGAATATAACAGTAGGTCAGACTGATTTTATTGATATAAATGCCCTTACTAGAGATTCTAGATTTAGTGTGTTATCTCTTGCAGCTGAAGGTAGCTCTCACATTGCTTGTTTAGTTGATTGAAACTGGTACTCAACATGGCCTATAGTCACTAAGGCTGAGATGTCAGCATTTTTCTGGTTAATATGTCTCACGTCTATGGGGCACCTGTGTGGCTCAGTCATTAAGCGTCTGCCTTTGGCTTAAGTCATGATCCCGGGATCCTGGGATTGAGTCCCCTGGTCGGCGGGGAGCCTGCTTCTCCCTCTCCTTCTCTCTCTGCTTGTGCTCCCTCTCTCACTGTCCCTCTGTCAAATAAATAAATAAATATGTCTCACGTCTAAAAAGATAGGAATGTTGGAGATTTATCACATGAGATTGCATATATTCCCCCCAAGGGGCTCAGAGGGTAGTTCTTTGCCTAGGTGTTGAGATAATCCAGTATTATAACACCAGTATTCTTGAAAAATTTTATGGTAGCTGTCTTCTGCCATTTGGGTATATTGGGAGAGGTACCGCGGAGATGGGCTCCCTGATTTCATTAGGGGTGATGGGGTCCTGAAGGAGTAGAGGCCAAGCTGAACTTGGCCAAGCTGCCAGAGTCAAGGTGGACACTTTCCCCGCAGGATGAGGTGATCATCATTCACTTGCAGGGATCTTTGATCAGAGTGTCCTAGGAATGAAATAGATGAGCAGGTTATTAGATATCCTTGAGTTGCATCACAGAAAACCCTCCACGTCTTGTGGCCAGAAGCCTAAAATGAATTGTTGTCCCAATGGAGTGTCTCAGCCTTGTGTCTAACATCTAAGCCAGTTCACAGAGCTGATGTCCCCATGGAATAGGAGGCCAGGTTTCTGTCAGTGTAAGTTTTCCTCCAAGGAAGGGGGATTAGGCACGACTAGACATTGACTTTGAATTGATGCTGATCTCTGGGAACCCACCGTTCAACATGTCTGAAACAAAACTACTGTTCTCTTATGCCCCCAGATCCATCTCGGCATCCTTCCAACAGCTCAGGCCAAAAGCCTGGAGTCATCTTGGACACATGTCTTTCCTTCACATTCCTCATCTAATCCATAAGCCATCTGTTGGCCTATCTTCAGAACACATCCTGATATAGGTCACCTCTGTCCCACCCTACACCTACCACCTTGGGCCAAATGCTGTCCTCTCTTGCCTGCATTCCTTGCAATAGCCTCCAGGGCTCCCTTCTAACCTCAGCCCACCCAGCAGAGATCAATCCTTTCAAAGTGGAAGTTAATCACCAAGTCATTTCCAACCCAAATTCCTGAAAGAGGCTCCTCCTCTTTTCACTGGAGTGAGACACAATACACTCAAAGGCTCACAAGGCTTTTCCTGACCTGGATCTTATCTCTGGCTGTCCTCCCTCTCACCCACCCTGCCGCAGACACTCTGGCCTCCTGGCCTGCTCCTTGAACACACGACCATGTCTACCTTTGGGCTTTGACCCTCTGCCTGGAATGCCTTACCTTTAGCTCTCAGCTTCGCTAACTCCTTCTCCTCCTTTAAGACTTTGTTAAACTCTTGCCCCAATGAGATCTCCCCTGACCGCTTCATTGAATAAGTCAGCCAGCATCTTTTTTAGCATTCCCAACACGTCTGCCGGGCTCCTCTACTTTTCCTTTGCATCGTCTTGTTGGTTTGTTTTTTAACTTAACAATTCTATCATACTAAATGACTTATTATGACATACTTAAATGACTGGGGCGCCTGGGTGGCTCAGTGGGTTAAGCCGCTGCCTTCGGCTCAGGTCATGATCTCAGGGTCCTGGGATCGAGTCCCGCATCGGGCTCTCTGCTTGGCAGGGAGCCTGCTTCCCTCTCTCTCTCTCTCTGCCTGCCTCTCTGCCTACTTGTGATCTCTCTCTCTCTCGCTGTCAAATAAATAAATAAAATATTAAAAAAAAAAATGACTTATGTCTCCCCAACTAGAATGTAAATTCACTGAGGCTGGAGACCTTTATTTTGTTCACGGATGTGTTCCCAGTACCTGGCATGGGGCCAAAGACTTAGTGGGTTTCTCAATACATTTGTTTTATGAATGGATTTTTAAAAAAAGATTTTATTTATTTATTTGACAGACAGAGGTCACAAGTAGGCAGAGAGGCAGGCAGAGAGAGAGGAGGAGGCAGGCTCCCTGCTGAGCAGAGAGCCTGCTGTGGGGCTTACCCCAGGACTCTGGGATCATGACCTGAGCCGAAGGCAGAGGCTTTAACCCATTGAGCCACCCAGGCGCCCCTCATGAACAGATTTTGAAGAAACCATGGAGAGACTGGGGGGCGGGGGGCTTGAGAAGTTCTTTTGAAGTTCTTGGGACTGGAGTGATGCAAGCTCCAGGCTCCAAAAGTCTTCCAAAACCATAGAATTTACAAATTGAATTTTGGGAAGTTTGTCAGAAATATCAGGATATTTTATTTTATTTTTTAAGGCAATCTCTATTTTATTTTTCTTTAAAAATTTTTTTTAAAAATTAACATATAATGTATTATTAGCCCAGGGGTATGGGTCTGTGAATCGCCAGGTTTATACACCTCACAGCACTCACCATAGCACATACCTTCCCCAATGTCCATAACCCCACCACCCTCTCCCTACCCTCCTCCCCCGGCAAACCTCAGTTTGTTTTGTGACATTAAGAGTCTCTTATGGTACGACTCCCTCCTGATCCCATCTTGTTTCATTTATTCCCTTCCTATCCCCCAACCCCCACATTGCCTCTCAACTTCCTCATATCAGGGAGATCATATGATAATTGTCTTTCTCTGATTGACTTATTTCACTAAGCATAATACCCTCTAGTTCCATCCACATGGTCGCAAATGGCAAGATTTCATTTCTTTTGATGGCTGCATAGTATTCCATTGTGTATATATATATATGACGTCCTCTTTATCCACTCATCTGTTGATGGACATCTAGGTTCTTTCCATAGTTTGGCTATTGTGGACATTGCTGCTATAAACACTTGGGTGCACGTGCCCCTTCGGATCACTGCATTTGTATCTTTAGGCTAAATACCTAGTAATGTGATTGCTGGGTCATAGGGTAGCTCTATTTTCAACTTTTTGAGGAACCTCCATGCTGTTTTCCAGAGCGGCTGCACCAGCTTACATTCCCACCAACAGTGTAGGAGGGTTGTCCTTTCTCCGCATCCTCTCCAGCATCTGTCATTCCCTGACTTGTTAATTTTAGCCATTCTGACTGGTGTGAGCTGGTATCTCATTGTGGTTTTGATTTGTATTTCCCTGATGCTGAGTGATGTGGAGCATTTTTCCATGTGTCTGTTGGCCTCTGGATGTCTTCTTTGCAGAAATGTCCGTTCATGTCTTCTGCCCATTTCTTGATTGGATTATTTGTTCTTTGGGTGTTGAGTTTGATAAGTTCTTTCTAGATTTTGGATACTAGCCCTTTATCTGATATGTCATTGGCAAATATCTTCTCCCATTCTGTCAGTTGTCTTCTGGTTTTGTTAACTGTTTCCGTTGCTGTGCAAAAGCTTTTGATCTTGATGAAGTCCAGATAGTTCACTTTTGTCCTTGCTTTCCTTGCCTTTGGTGATGTTCCTAGGAAGAAGTTGCTGCGTCTGAGGTTGAAGAGGTTGCCGCCTGTGTTCTCCTCAAGGATTTTGATGGATTCCTTTCTCACATTGAGGTCCTTCATCCATTTTGAATCTATTTTCATGTGTGGTGTAAGGAAGTGGTCCAATTTCATTTTTCTGCATGTGTCTGTCCAATTTTCCCAACACCATTTGTTGAAGAGACGGTCTTTTTTCCATTGGACGTTCTTTCCTGCTTTGTCGAAGATTAGTTGACCATAGAGTTGAGGGTCTATATCTGGGCTCTCTATTCTGTTCCATTGATCTATGAGTCTGTTTTTGTGCCAATACCATACTGTCTTGATGATGACAGCTTTGTAATAGAGCTTGAAGCCTGGTCTATTTTCAAAATTTTGAGGAACCTCCATGCTCCTTTCCAGAGTGGCTGCACCAGCTTGCATTCCCACCAACAGTGTAGGAGGGTTCCCCTTTCTCCACATCCTCGCCAACATCTGTCATTTTCTGATTTGTTAATCTTGGCCATTCTGACTGGTGTGAGGTGGTATTTCACTGTGGTTTTGGTTTGTATTTCCCTGATGCCAGGTGATGTTGAGCACTTTTTTATGTGTCTGTTGGCCACCTGGACATCTTTGCAGAAATGTCTGTTCCTGTCTTCTGCCCACTTCTTGATTGGATTATTTGTTCTTTGGGTGTTGAGTGTGATAAGTTCTTTATGGATTTTGGATACTAGCCCTTTATCTGATAGATCATTTGCAAATATTTTCTCCCATTCAGTCTGTCTTCTTTTGGTTTTGTTGACTGTTTCCTTTGTTGGGCAAAAGTTTTTTTTATCTTGATGAAGTCCCAAGAATTCATTTTTGTCCTTGTTTCCCTTGCCTTTAGCTGTGTTTCTAGGAAGAAGTTGCTGCAGTTGAGGTGGAAAAGGTTGCTGCCTGTGTTCTCCTCAAAGATTTTGATGGATTCCTATCCACATTTAGGTCTTTCATCCATTTTGAGTCTATTTTTATGTCTGGTGTAAGGAAATGGTCCAGTTTCATTCTTCTGCATGTGGATGTCTAATTTTCCCAGCACCATTTGTTGAAGAGACTGTTTGCTTGTTTGTTTTTTTTTCCCCCCCACTGCACATTCTTTCCTGCTTTGTTGAAGATTAGTTGACCATAGAGTTGAGGGTCCATTTCTGGGCTCTCTATTCTGTTCCATTGATCTATGTGTCTGTTTTTGTGTCAGTACCATGCTGTCTTGATGATTGCAGCTTTGTAATAGAGCTTGAAGTCTGGAATTGTGATGTCACCAACTTTGGTTTTCTTTTTCAACATTCCTCTGGCTATTTTGGGGTCTTTTCTGGTTCCATACAGATTTTAGGATTATTTGTTCCATTTCTTTGAAAAAAGTTGATGGTATTTTTTTTTAAAGATTTTATTTATTTATTTGACAGAGGGAGAGAAAGAGATCATAAGTAGGCAGAGAGGCAGGCAGGGAGAGAGGAGGAAGCAGGCTCCCTGTGGAGCGGAGAGCCCGATGCAGGGCTTGATCCCAGGACCCTGGGACCATGACCTGAGCCTAAGGCAGAGGCTTTAACCCACTGAGCCACCCAGGCGCCCCGATGGTATTTTTTTAAAAATATTTTATCTATTTGACAAAGAGAAACCACAACTAGGCAGAGAGGCAGGCAGAGAGAGAGGAGGAAGCAGGCTCCCCATGGAGCAGAGAGCCCGACGCGGGGCTCGATCCCAGGACCCTGAAATCATGACCTGAGCCGAAGGCAGAGGCTTTTAACCCACTGAGCCACCCAGGTGCCTGATGGTATTTTTTTTTTTAAGATTTTATGTATTTATTTGACAGAGAGAGAGAGATCACAAGTAGGCAGAGAGGCAGGCAGAGGGGAAGGGGTGGGGAGTAGGCTCCCTACTGAGCAGAGAGCCGATTCAGGGCTTGATCCCAGGACCCTGAGATCATGACCTGAGCTGAAAGCAGAGGCCTAGCCCACTGAACCACTCAGACACCCCAAAGTTGATGGTATTTTGATAGGGATTGCATTAAATATGTAAATTGCTCTAGGTAACATAGACATTTTCACAATATTTTTTCTTCCTGGGGTGCCTGGGTGTCTCAGTCAGTTAAGCTGCTGCCTTCAGCTCAGGTCATGATCCCGGGGTCCTGGGATCAAGTCCCACATCGGGCCCCTTGCTTGCTGGGGAACCTGCTTCTCTCTCTGCCTCTGCCTGCCACTCTGCCTGGTATGCTCTCTCTCTCTCTGATGAATAAATAAATAAATAAATAAATAAAATCTTTAAAAAAATTGTTCTTGCAATCCATGAGCATGGACTGTTTTTCCATTTCTTTCTGTCTTCCTCAACTTTTTTCATGAGTGTTCTATAGTTTTCTGAGTACAGATTCTTTGCCTCTTTGATTAGATTTATTCCTAGGTATCTTATAGTTTGGGATGTAATTATAAATGGGATCGACTCCTCAATTTCTCTTTGTTCTGTCTTGTTGTCGGTATATAGAAATGGAACTGATTTCTGTGCATTGATTTTATATCCTGACACTTCACTGAATTCCTGTATGGGTTCTAACAGCTTTGGGGTGGAGTCTCTTGGGTTTTCCACATAAAGTATCATATCATCTGCAAAGGGTGAGAGTTTGACTTCTTCTTTGCTGATTCATATGTCCTTTATTTCTTTTTGTTGTCTGATTACTGAGGCTAGGACTTCTAGTACTATGTAGAATAGCAGTGGTGATAGTGGACATCCCTGCCATGTTCCTGACCTTAGGGGAAAAGCTCTCAGTTTTTCCCCACTGAGAATGATATTCGCTGTGGGTTTTTCATAGATGGCTTTGATGATGTTGAGGAATGTACCCTTTATCCCTACATTGTGAAGAGTTTTGATCAAGAAAGGATGCTGTACTTTTCAAATGCTTTTTCAGCATCTATTGAGAGTATCATATGGTTCTTGTTTAATGAATTGTATCAACTGATTGATTTGCAGATATTGAACCAACCTGGAAGCCCAGGAATAAATCCCACTTGATCATGGTGAATTATTCTTTTAATGTTCTGTTGGATCCTATTGGCTAGTATTTTGGTGAGAATTTTTGCATCCATGTTCATCAGGGACACTGGTCTGAAATTTTCCTTTTTTTTTTAAAGACTTTATTTATTTATTTGACAGACAGAGATCACAAGTCGGCAGAGAGCAGACAGAGAGAGAGGGGGAAGCAGACAGAGAGAGAGGCTCCCTACTGAGCAGAGAGCCCGATGTGGGGCTTGATCCCAGGACCCCGAGATCATGACCTGAGCTGAAGGCAGAGGCTTAATCCACTGAGCCACCCAGGTGCCCCTGAGATTCTCCTTTTTGATGGGGTCTTTGTCTGGTTTGGGGATCAAGGTAATGCTGGCCTCACAAAATGAGTTTGGAAGTTTTCCTTCCATTTCTATTTTTTGGAACAGTTTCAGGAGAATAGGTATTAATTCTTCTTTAAATGTATTAATTCTTCTTTAAATAGTTGGTAGAATTCCCCTGGGAAACCATGTGGCTCTGGGCTCTTGTTTGTTTGGAGATTTTTGATAACTGCTTTAATTTGCTTACTGGTTATGGGTCTATCTTCCCAACAATCTTAAGGGGGCTTCTGAGCAGCTCCTCCAACACAGCTTTCTCCTTATTGAGTTTTAGACACCTTTCCCACGTCTTTCCTTCAACATTTGCTCTGCAAACGAATATTAAGCACCCACTAGTTCTAGAGTCTTGATAATTTTTAAATGCCTTCCCTATAGAATGGGAGGAAATCTTTTCCCCATAAAGGGCCTAGACCCTGAGTGGTCTGCTCCCCTCGGCCTCCGGCGGTTCCAGCCGCAGGTAAGGAGGCCGTCCCTGCCAGCCTGAGCGATCTGAAAGAGACTGAAGTCAGGAGCCTAGACCAAGCCCGTTCTCCATCATCTGTGGTCAGTTGCTTACTTCTTAGAAACTGGCCCCCAGTTAGCCTCTGAGATTAGGCGAGCTTGGCACTGAGACAAAGTCCACAGTGAACGTTTTGTTTCCAAATTATCCCACTCTATCCTCCAGTGTCTACAGGAAGCACAGCGGTTCAGTCCAAGGGATGTACAGGCTCAGACTGTTGAGAGGTTTCCCAGGGACGCGCACAGGGCCCCTTGCTCTGGAGCAAAGTATTCCAGGCGCATCCACCAGAGGGCAGGCTTCACCCATCAAGAAGCCTTCCCCATGCACGTTCACCTACGACTCTCCCGTCCAAGCTCCGTTGGCCCCAGGGTCCACGCGGCTGCCTGACATTACTCTGCACTCCCCGGACGTCCTCAGCGCTGCTGTTCTCCGCTGCCCACTCCGATGGTTATTTACCCTGATGCTTGGTGCTTTGCAATACCAGTGAACCGGTAAGAGCAGTAATTCCTTCATTTATATTTTCTCCTGCAGTTTGTGAAGTATCTTCACATGCATTATTCTCATTTGGTTTACAAAGCAACTTGAAAAGATAATTTATTATATGGCCGCTTTTTAGAAGAGGTAACAGGCTCACAGAGTGAAGCAGCTACACTTAGTAAAGTCACATAGTGAGTTTCTGGTGCGGCTGTCTTTGACATCTCCTGGGCACCTGCTCTATGCCATGGGTGGTATACAAGCTGCTTTGTAATTGGTTTAATTCTGCAGTAATTGCGACCATGATGTACTGACAGTAGGGGATAGACAAGCAGGTCACTGGACCATGGAGAGCTTATTGAGGATACGGTTCAAATCTCCCATGTTCTTACAGAATTTTTGTTTGTTTATTGGTCTATCAGTTACTAAGATTGGTGTGTTAATACAGCCCATGAGGGGACGGTGGCTTTGTCCAGTTCTCTCTGTGGCATTTTGAGGCTATGGTGTTAGATGCATACCAGTTTAGAAATGTTCTCTTTCTCCCCCTCTGCTGAACTGAACTTCGTCATTATATAATGACCCTCTTTATCTCTAGTGACGCTTTTAGCCTTAATATCCCTTTTATTTATTTCTTTAGCCTAGTATTTCTCTTCCCCAACTTTGTCAGTCTGTGTTCTGATGTTTAGATCTGCCTTTTGTAAACAGAACATCATTGGATTTTGTTCTTTTTTTTTTTTTTAAGATTTTATTTATTTATTTGACAGAGAGCACAAGTAGGTAGAGAGGCAGGCAGAGAGAGAGGAGGAAGCAGGCTCCCCGCCAAAGAGAGAGCCTGATGCGGGGCTCGATCTCAGGACCTTGAGATCATGACCTGAGCCGAAGGCAGAGGCTTAACCCACTGAACCATCCAGGTGCCCGGATTTTGTTCTTTTATTTGGCCTGACATCCTTATCTCTAAACTCATTCACTGAGATTAATTTATTTTTATTTACTTTTCTCATCTTGGAATGTATATTTGTAGTTTTGTATTTTTTCCCTCTATTTTTTTAAAAATTGGCAGGGGAATCTGCTTAAGGTTCTCTCCCTCTCTCTCCCCCTCTGTCCCACCCCCTGCTCATGCACACTCATTCTATCAAATAAATAAACAAATCTTAAAAAAAATTTTTTTTTCAATGAGTTTATTCATTTATTTGACAGAGAGGAGCAAACAGGGGGAGGAGCAGAAGGAAAAGCAGGCTCCCCGTTGAGCAGGGAGCCCAATGTGGGGCTCCATACCAGGACCCTGGGATTATGACCCAGCCGAAGGCAGAGCTTCACTGACTGAGGCACCTAGGCGCCCTGCAAATTATGAATTCTTAAAGGAAATTTTATTTCCCCCTTTTCCCAGGGCCAAAGGTGATACAAGCAAGTTTTAGGGGTCCTCCCTTCTGGGTGCCAGTGTTTGTCTCGTATCAGCCCTTGTGCTGTGATTATTATCCTTCGGGGTCTCCTATCAGTGTTCCCATCTTGGAAAGGCCCTGGGAATTCTCTGTATCCTATGTCCTCTGTATCCTATGTCCTACGCAGACAGGGAAGGAGGATGTTATGGTGTCTAGGCGTTGGCAGGCTCCCTGAGGGTTAAAAACAATTTGGGTATTTACTTTCCTCTCCACTTCATTTTTTGGGCTTGGCACACTCCTAACTTTCATGGCAGCTCTAGCAGCATAGTAAAAAAGAATTTTTTTAAAAAACCTCTTTTATGCAACATTTTAATTTTTTTCATCAGGAGGGTCCCTTAGGTTCTAATTCACCATATTGTTGGGAAAAAGTTTAAAACATAGGTTTCATGATCACAACTCCTATTTGTTTTATGACATTTAATAGTCTCTTTATACATCTTAATATTATGAGTTTTATATGGTATGACTGTGTATATTATTATTTGTAATGATATCGTTTAACACTCACAACTACCCAGGGAGGTAGATATCATTATTTTACCTTATTTTATTTTAATTCCAGTGTAGTTAACATACGGTACTGTATTAGTTTCCAGTGTACAATATAGTGATTCACCACTCCCATATTTACTACGGAGAAGTAGACATTACTATCTCTATTTTACAGATGAGGAAACACAGGCTCTGAGTTCTGCCCAAGGTTACACCAACTAGATGGCTGGACGGGGACTTAGCCATTGGTTTTCACCTTCCACAGATTCTTAACCTTTGGTGGAAGACATGGACCCCCTTGAGAATCCGAGGAAAGCTCTAGATCCTCTTCCAAAAACATGTACATTGATACCAATATACTAAAATTGCAGGGGGCTTGATATCCTACGAAATCTGTCCAGGGATTCTGCATGAAGAATCTGTGTTTGTTACAATATTGAGAGCAGATGCTGGAACAAAAAGACACGTTCGTTTTTGTTTTTTATAAAGATTTTATTTATTTATTTGACAGACAGAGATTTCAAGTAGGCAGAGAGGCAGGCAGAGAGAGAGGAGGAAGCAGGCTCCCTGCTGAGCAGAGAACCCAATGCGGGGCTCGATCCCAGGACCCTGGGATCATGACCTGAGCTGAAGGCAGAGGCTTTAACCCATTGAGCCACCCAGGCGCCCCGACACATTCGTTTTTTAGCCTTGATCACAAGTTCCCATTCCTCTGCCTGTCTTCCAAGACCCTTTGTATTCCGATCCTGCTGTCTTTGTGCACTCTCTGTGTCCTGACATGCATTCCCCGAAATAGCCCTTCCTGGCATCTGCATGATCTCTCTTCAGATCTTCAGGCTCTGTGCAGTGAGAAGCAGTGACTAAGATAATGGGCTCTCATAGCCTGGGTTCAGATCCTGAGCAAACTGTAGACCAAGGGTGGGTTATCTACCTTCCTGGTGCCTCTGTTTCTCTACCTGTAAATGGTGAAGAATGGTAAGTACTTTGCAGGGTTGTTTGGATTCTGCGAGTCAATGCTCGGAAAGCATTCAGAGCAGAGAGGGGCACACAGTGACTG
This sequence comes from Meles meles, assembly GCF_922984935.1. Taxonomy (NCBI): domain Eukaryota; kingdom Metazoa; phylum Chordata; class Mammalia; order Carnivora; family Mustelidae; genus Meles; species Meles meles. Next base: position 197,809,719 of record NC_060066.1, read on the forward strand.
CAGATATGTTTGAGGTGGCCTTACTCTTCTCCCCTGCGTAGTGGGTCATTATTTGCATCCTACAGCTCAGTGGTCAACTAGGAGAGGATTCTTGTAAATAAAATAGTTTTGCTATTATTTTTTTGAAACCAAACATTGTCACTTTTTTTTTTTTGTAGTTTCACGTTTTTATTTAAACTCCAGCTAGTTAACACACATAAATTCAATAGTTTTTAAAAGTATCTAAAAAAGGTCCCGGGCACACAGTGGTGCTAATTTCTTTCTTTCTTTTTTTTTTTTTTTTTTAAGATTTTATTTATATATTTGACAGAGAGAGAGATCACAAGCAGGCGGAGAGGCAGGCAGGCAGAGGGGGGAGCAGTCTCCCCGCTGAGCAGAGAGCCCGATGTGGGGCTCGATCCCAGGACCCCGGGATCACGACATGAGCCAAAGGCAGAGGCTTAACTCACTGAGCCACCCAGCCGCCCCAGCGGTGCTAATTTCTTGAAAGGCAATTTTCCAATCGCCATTTGAAGAGGGTGGTAGCACTTTCTGTGCTGGAGGCTTAGGGCTTCACTTGTCCCAGTGGACAGACAAGTGCTTTGCTTTTAAAGTCTCAAGGGCAATGAAATGGCTCAAAGTGTTGAAGGACAGGGGAACCAGCAACCCGACCCACCTCGGCAAAGGTGGGGTCTCCTGAGACTGGAGGGATGGACAGTGTATTGCTGATTTCTGTGAGAATTGAGCTCCAATAGTGACCCATGGCAGAGAGATTTCTGACCGGAAGGAACAGGCCTAAGGCCTCGGTGTTTGAGTAGGACTGGCCCAGGGATTTGGTCAGTAAGCATCTCAGTGGACAGAGTTAAGACCAGAGGATTTTCTTCAGGTCTGGTGGATGATTCTAGAGAAGTTCTCTCTAATCATGGTTGTTCCAGAAGGATGAAGGAATGTGATGGTTCTTATGTCTTGGTGTCTTTGAGGAAATTTATAGTGATACATTGTGTGTTTTGTTTTCTCAACCGAGGGCCAGGGATGTGTGACCTTTCTTTGTAAATCTCATAATCCTTTCCATTAGTAATTTTCTATGTCGAATTGACTCATTGCATCTTAGAACTAGAAGGGCGCCTAGCTAGCTAGTGCTTATGGTAATTAATTACCACCCTATTGGACTCTTTTGGTCCTATGTCCCCAAAAGAAATCCTAAAGTCACAAAATTTCTTTTCTAAGGACGGGGCTTGGCCTAAAGTGAACCCAGATAATCATGTAATTTATCCTCAAAGAACATTTTCTTCTCCGCAGCCCACTGTAGGCCACAGGCACCGACATTCCTTTGGGAAATACTAGAAAGACCCACCGTATTGATATGATTAGAGCAGAAGGGTTGAGGTCATATTCACATAAAATTTTACTTATAATTCTAGTGGGTCCACTGACAAGGTTGGATTCCCTTGTTGGATTCCTGCTTAAGAAGCCCAGCCCTAAGCCTGAGTGGCTCAGTGGGTTAAAGCCTCTGCCTTCGGCTCAGGTCATGATCTCAGGGTCCTGGGATGGAGCCCCGCATCAGGCTCTCTGCTCCGCGGGGAGCCTGCTTCCTCCTCTCTCTCTGCCTGCCTCTCCACCTACTTGTGATCTATGTCTGTCAAATAAATAAATTAAAAAAAAAAAGAAGCCCAGCTCTAGAATAACATACCTGATAGTGATTTAATGCATTATGTCTTCTGTTTCTCAGAAACAGTCTGAAAATGAAGATAGGGACTTGAGTTTGGGGTGGGGTGCTGAAACAGGTTTGTGCTGTTGGTTGCTAGAAGGTAAGCGAATCTAAAAAATACTACTGCACTATGACTTTTTTCCTATCCTACAGTCCGACCAGTACTGTTTCAATTGTAATGTTTTACCATTTTCACATTAGAATCGCCAATACTTAAAAAATACTAATGTAAGTACCCTTCCTACTGAAATTCTCACTTTATTAAAATGAGATGGATCCTAGGGATCAGTTTTTAAAAAATTTAAATGACTATATTGAAGTATAACTGATGTAAAATAAAGTACCTAAATTTAAGTACCGTTTGGTGAATTCTGATATATGTATGAAACCCACGAACATACCCATCATCCCCAGTTTCCCCTGAAATCACAGGCAGACACTTTCCTGAGGAGAGGACGTTAATGGTTTCATCAGATTCTCCCAAAGGGGAGAAAAATGAAAGCTACGAAGCCTGGCTCATTGAGATACCATTCATTCATTCAACGTATTGTCAATATCAGAACACAATTAACAACAATGGCTACCATTTGAGAACTGAATGTGACAGGTATTATGCCAGGCACTTCACCTGCATTATCTCTGACCCTGAGAAAAATTCTGAAATGTACATATCATCATCCGTGTATCATCTCCATTTTACAGATAAGAAAACTAAGGCTCAGAATGAAGTGACTTGCCCAATGCCACATATTAATTACACAGGTATTTGCAAAAGCTAGTGTTTAATAGATCTGCTACGGCAAACCTATCCTTTAGCTGCTAGGCCATGATGCCTTCAGTAATACCAAGTTGCCTAACTTCTGTTCAGAACAAGCTAAGCTTGAAATACCAGGACTGAGCAGGAAGTGAAAGAGCGAAGTCAAAGACTTTTTTTTTTTTTTTTTAAACAATTCCCTTCTAACCAATGAGAAATCATTGCAAAAGAGAAAGTACTGCCTTTAAGAGACGTAGGCCAGCCCTGAGCCCTCAAGAGGTGTGGCAGGGAGGTTTTCTCAAGTAGGAGTTATTATCTAACCACAAACCAACTGTCTGTCATTACACTGCATTTCAGAGAGCGTCTATGATTGGTTGACTAGGAGAGCAACGTTTGAATTTAAAGAAAAGACCAAAACAACCAGAGGTCAGTCCTTTAGTGAGGAAGATAAAGTTTTGTTGTTAGAGAAAGCTCCAACTGGAGTCTGAGATTAGGTTCTAAAACCCTTACACCATTACCACCCGAACTGGTGTATTACTATTCATCTCATCAAGAAACCAGTCTCTGTTTTAAGTAAAACCCATTGAAAGGATACGTAAAAACCACTGAAGGTTCTTTGTAAACTGCAAAGGATTACAAAAAAGCTAGTAAATGCAAAAATTTATAGTTTAAGATGCAATGAAAAAAAATTAATCACTAAATAGAAAGCCACATTTGCCTGTCTACAAGGGCTATGCCAGGATTAGGTGGCAGTCAGAAGCAGCCACAATTCCTGATGCCTACTTTCCTATTTGTTGCTAGATCACATGTAGCGTTAATGTTTTCTGTCTCCCATCTTTCCCTCTGCTGCTCCTTTGGCCCACTAAGTGCACTGTGTCTTCAGTATTTTGTTTATTCTGAAGAAGGCATCTATAATAAAAGCTATAAAAGAAAAAAGCGGGCCAGCTGACTTTATAGAAAGGAAACCATGCTTTCAAGTGATAGCTTGAAATACTACTTCCTCCTGGTACTTTTACCATATTTCATTCTGAGTCTGGGATAAATCTTCATCTTAATGAGATAGGATTAATGAAAAAAATCATTTATTTTAGGCAATACAAGTTCTTCTGACAAAAACAGCAAGATAGTAAGCATTAAAATTGGAGAACTTGAGGGATGCCTGGGTGGCTCAGTCAGTTAAGCATCTGCCTTCAGCCCAGGTCTTGATCTCAGAATCCTAGGATTTAGTCTCACATCAGGCTCCTTGCTCAGCAGGGAGACTGCTTCTCCCTCTGACTGCCGCTCCCCCTGCTTGTGTGCTCTCTCTCTGACATAAATAAATAAATTCTTAAAATAAAATTGGATTTTAATAAAATTAAATAATTAAGATTTAATAAAATTCTTAAAATAGAATTGGAGAACTTGATATGCTGAAAGAAATTCCTGTATTTCAATAATCTTTTCCTCAGCTTCTATTACAGAAAGTTTCACTTAGATAAGGCCGAATGAAAATGACATTGTTTCAAATTTTATACCCTCTATTTTACGTTCATTAAGTGAAACAGTACAGAACTAGACAAAGCCACCAAATCAACAATATAAAATTTTCAGGGTATTTTTTTTGTTGAAACTCACTTTATTTAAAAAAAAAAACAGTCATGAACAATAAATTACAATCATTTCCCCCTTTTATAAATTCTTCATAAAATATATTTGACAATTTTAAAAGAAAATCTCAAAAGTTGCTTTCATTTTTGAAGTGCTGATGACTTATTTTTTGACCATTTTGTCATGCTGGTGAATTATTTTGTAGCTGCTACAATAGTTTGATTGATAAACATTTTACAATTAAAAACAACAACAACAACAAAGAGGAAAAAACAGACCAGCAGAAAGAACTATTCAGTGTGCTATTTATCTGACACTTAACACTTACTTCATCATAATGACAAAGTATCCCTTAGCACCAAAAATCTACAGGAACCCCGTCTTTCTAAGTGACAACTAGTGCAAAATAACATTCTAGGAACTAACTGTACAACCCCATATTTTAACTGGCCACAGCTGCCTATGAGCTTATTTGAAATATTTGGTCTTTTCTTCAATTAAGACAAATTTCATAAAACACTATAAACCATGGCAAGAGACTCTGAGGAATAATTGTTTATTGAGTACCTATTATGGGCAAGGCACTGTGCACAAATTTTTGCTTTCATTCTTCCTCTAGCAAATAAATATCCAGGAATTTCCAAGTATCATCAACCTTCTTTTATTTCTTACTCCTGGCTGGAAAAGGCCTGTGGCTATAGGCCATTTTTTAAACTGTCATTTTACCAACGGACCTTTAGTGCTGAGCTCACAGTAGGTACTGAATAAATACCTCCTGATTGAAAAAAAACAAAACAAATAAAGACAAAGAATTTACTATCGTTTTGCTTGGTATCATAGACTATTTTAGAATATAAGGACTTGAGAAAATTCCAAGAGAAACTTCCTGATCACCTCATACCTTTGCTTCCAATGAAAGAAAGAATTCACTTCACAGGTGAAATCTTTCAAAATAAATGATAATCATTAGCTATTTTAAATGAGGCAAGACCAAAAACTATGTACTTAGGAAACCGGGGCTCCAAGCACATAGATATTTGAAGAGCAAACGAAGCACTGGCCCACTCCCACCGAATCACCATGAATCTCTGCGGAAGTGCCATTTACTGACGCAACATGATGATTCTTCCCACTTCCAGTAACTCAATCCTCTTGGCCAGATCTGTGTTACAGTAATTTGGAGATCCACAGGGTCAATTATAATGAGGTTCCAGTGTATTTCCACCTCTCATTTCCAAAAAAATTTTGTATTTATAAGTTTGAAAGTGATGTTCAAAGTATATGATTTTTTTAATATTAAAAGGTTTTATTTAAGAAAAAAATAGAAGGTTTTATCTCACTAAAACCTTTCATTTCAAATTTTAAACTTCCAGGCCAACGAATGCAGAATTCAGAAATTTTACATACTCTAATTCTTTGTGCTTTTTCACCTTCTCAAGTTCTCAGATATATTTTAAGTAAGGAAAATATGATGATAGCAAAATTCCAAAGGTTATGGAAGTTCAAAAAAGCTGAGGAGGAGACACACTGGGTGTCAACTATGCTTTAATTAAAAAACAAACAAACAAACAAACAAAAAAACTCAGAAAAAAAAAGCTGAGGAGACTTTGCAACTATTAATAATTTTGGTATTCTTATATATATATTTTTTACTTTGACCAAAGATTCTAGTGCTTTATAAAGACTAACCTAGATACAACGGCCTTAAAGTCTATCTAACCTTAAAGGCTAATATTCTGTTTTAGCAAAACTTTCTTAGATTTTAATTATCTGCATTTATAGGAAAACAAATTGGAGACAACCATCTAGGGGTAAAAATCAAACTAACTTCAATTAGAGTAACAGTCTATTGGTTTTTGACACAGACCATACCAAGTGATTGTATAAAATCAGTAACTTGCAAGTTTCTACTTGAAAGATATGGTGGATGCCACAACATTTCATCCATTTACCACGCTGTATAGGTATCATCTCCCACTTCAGAAAAAGGTGATCAACATTTAACACAACCATATCACTATTATTACTGTGTTAAATTAGGCAAGAGAAAACAGCATTAGTGCCAAAACAAAAGGAATTCCAGTGATTAAATAAGAGACCATATCAGGACAGGCAATGTGAGGGTAGAGCTCATTTGATTTCTTCAACTTTATGCTGAGGCTTAGACAGTCTTGAAATCAAAACTTACTATATCAAGTAGTAGAGTTCATATATTGCAAAGTTTTCAGAAACAGAGGAATCCTGTGTTCAGATTTGTATCAGATTGCAGATGCTCAAGTGCAGACGTGTTCCAGTGCAATGGTTTAATTGGTTAATTGAATGCTTGGTTACCTAAAGAAGGTTCGACTGAATCATCAAGGTCCTTGCCAACCTGCTACCACATGATTGCATGGCTACTTCAACTCCTGCAGCTATAGGGCACTGGAGAGCTCAAACATACTTCAGCAGCTTTGGATCACTTAATTTTATGCTTAATCGGATAACTTTAGACCCTCCAAAATGATGCCTTAAAAAAAGCCGTATAATATTACAAAAATAAAAAGTGTAATATGATTTCATTAGAGGGAGGGGCAGGGTACGAAGATGAGGGAAGGTTCTTTTATTTTTCATCACTGATTTCACCAGCAAATCTCAAAAACCCAAACCTACATCAAATAATTTAAACAGAAGTGGCATTTTCTTCATATGGAATGCAAAATGCACACATTCACATACTTACATATACATAAATATATACATATATGTTTCCTTTACAAAGCTTCAAAGGTTGCATTGCCAGCATGCAAACCTCTTCTTCCATGGAAATTCCTAATACTGACAAGGAATGTCTAAAATACTTGAGACTTATTTCCAGAGAACTGGACTTTCTTCTCTTCTTGGCTCTTAGAGAATTTTCCTGCCAAACTTCTACCAATGATCATTTTAAAAAATGTACACCCACATTGGTAATACACATTTAAAACATACTAACAAAATGGCCAGCTTGGACTTAAGAAAAACGAGGAAAAAAAACACCCCACAATAAAATCTAAACCCTTAAAAGGTGGAGTTTAGCTTTTTATATTCTTTTCAGCCACATTATGTTGTTGCATCACTGTTAAAACATAAGCAGCATATCATCCAAGATATTTGCAAACAATGTATGTGTCACGTTTCCCAGCTGCTATCTTTAAATGCAATTTGTACTAATCTGAGTTCTAGTTCAAAAGCATCTGGACGATCCTGAGGGTTTGCAGCCAGCATTTCTTTAATCAGTTGTTTCATCCGCCCATTCATAGACTTTTTCTTCACAGGAATGAGAAGTTCCATTTTGGGATTTTCCAGAAGCGCCTCTCCAACAGGCACAATCTCAGTTCCTTGTTTTACATAACTCCCCAAGAGTTCCTTCTTTGTCTCTGTGTCTATGAATGTGATCCTTTCCAGCATTGCCCAGATGATAATCCCCAGAGCAAAGATGTCAGCTTTTGCTGTGTAATGTCCCTCCCACACTTCAGGAGCCATGTAGAAATCTGTTCCACAGGCTGTGGAAAGGAAACACTTGTTTACACTGACAGGTTCTTCTGGATTCTGCCCAGAGGCTGAACAAACTTTACTGAGACCAAAATCAGCCACTTTCAGTGTGGGTTCCAAGTCACTGGTATCCAACCTGCTTTGTGAAATCAGGATGTTATCAGGCTTAAGATCTCGGTGGATGATCTGGTTTTTATGCAAGAAAGCCAGAGCACTGCTCAGCTGAAGCATAAAGCTGGTGTTAGTTTTACGATTGGGTTTCCTGGACAATAGATACTCATTCATATCTCCGCCATCACAAAAATCCATCACAAACCACAAGTAATAGGCGCTTCTGGGATCAAAGGCAATTTCTCCTTTTAATGAAGTCTCTACAAGCTACAAGAGGGGGAAAAAACAGATTACAGTCATCTGCACAGTTTATACCATTCAGCTACAGAAAAAGAATAACTAACTGATTAATAAGTTGGACTCCCAATTTTTTTTTTTAAAGATTTTATTTATTTATTTGACAGAGAGAGAGATCACAAGTAGGCAGAGAGGCAGGCAGAGAGAGAGGAGGAAGCAGGCTCCCTGCGGAGCAGAGAGCCCAATGCGGGGCTCGATTCCAGGACCCTGAGATCATGACCTGAGCCGAAGGCAGCGGCTTAATCCACTGAGCCACTCAGGTGCCCCTGGACTCCCAATTTTAAGTGAAAATTTCATGAATGTTTTATTTGGTCAATGCTCTCATATGTGCATTTTATTTTAAATTTCAGTACTTCACACTGCCCCTAATGAATACATACCAAATCTCTAAGTCAGGAGGTAAAAAGTTATTTTAAAATAGCTTTAGGGGGCGCCTGGGTGGCTCAGTAGGTTAAAGTCTCTGCCTTTGGCTCAGGTCATGATCCCGGGGTCCTGGGATTGAGCCCCGCATTGGGCTCTCTACTCAGCGGGGAGCCTGCTTTCCCCTCTCTCTCTGCCTGCCACTCTGCCTACTTGTGATCTCTCTGTCAAATAAATAAATAAAATCTTAAAAAAAAAAAAAAAAAAGCTTTAGGGGCACCTAGCTGGCTCAGTTGGTAAAGCATCGGATTCCTCAGAGTCATGAGTTTAAGTCCTACATTGGGCATAAAGCTTACTAAGCCATAAACAAACAAACATTTTATTTTTAAAAGTGTCCAACTGGCAGGGCGCCTGGGTGGCTCAGTGGATTAAGCCGCTGCCTTCGGCTCAGGTCATGATCTCAGGGTCCTGGGATCGAGCCCCGCATCGGGCTCTCTGCTCCGCAGGGAGCCTGCTTCCTCCTCTCTCTCTGCCTGCCTCTCTGCCTACTTGTGATCTCTCTCTCTGTCAAATAAATAAATAAAATCTTTAAAAAAAAAAAAAAGCGTCCAACTGGCTATACGTTTTCTGCATGAGTTAATGGAGCTGAACTTTACCTAACTACACAACAGCTTCATAAAAAAATTGACATTTCAGCAGCTAGTAGACCTGGGAGATTGCCAGCTGAGGTATAAACATCAATCAGGAAGTTCTATTCAATTAAACTGCCTGAAATATGTTTCTTGTTCATTGGACATACACTATCAATATTATACAATCTGTAAAATTAGAAGAGAAATGATCAGGAACACTAGTTGTTAGGGAAATAAGGCCTTGGGGTGCCTGAGTGGCTCAGTTGTTAAGCGTCCACCTTCTGCTCTGGTCATGATCCCAGGGTCCTGGGATCGAGCCCTGCATTGGGCTCTCTGAAAAGCCTGCTTTTCCCTCTCCCACTCCCCCTGCTTGTGTTCCCTCTGTTGCTGTCTCTCCCTCTGTCAAATAAATAAATAAAATCTTAAAAAAAAAAAAAAAAAAAGGAGGGACGCCTGGGTGGCTCAGTTGGTTAAGCGGCTGCCTTTAGCTCAGGTCATGATCCCAGCATCCTGGGATCCAGTCCCATATCAGGCTCCTTGCTGCCACTCTGCCTACCTGTGCTCTCTCTCTCTCTGACAAATAAATAAAATCTTAAAAAAAAAAAGGAAATCAAGCCTTCCTGTAGTCACTGATAAAAATAAAGACTGCCATTATTACTTCATAAACTTCTACAGGCAGAATGTGAATAAACTGTCTATCTCTATCACTATATGGCTTCTAAAAACCAATTTGTAAAAAAACATATTTACATTTTGATATAAAAATTCAAATCTGAGTTTGTGTATTTCTTTTTTTTTTTAAGATTTTTTTATTCATTTGAGAGACAGTGAGAGAGAGAGAATGAGCTGGGAGAGTGGCTGAGGGAGAGGGAGAAGCAGACTACCCGCTGAGCAGGGAACCCCATGTGGGGCTTGGTCCCAGTGCTCCAGAATCTGAGCCAAAGGCAGGTGCTTAACCAAATGAACCAAATAAACCACCCAGGCGCCTAAGAGTTTGTATATTTCTTTTCTACAAGCTGAAAACCTAGAATAAGTTGCTATTTTATTTGTTAATCACAATCAAATTATAATTCTATGACCTGAAATTCAAGAATATTGATTACTTCACCGAATATGAACTACCATTCTAAAATATAGCATACAATACTTTGAAAGCATTTGTCCCATGGTGCCTTTTCAGACCCACTGAATAGAAACTCAGTAGGGAAGCTGAAGAGTTGTTGAAGAATGAACTGCAAGTTTACATTTAAGTCTACTAGTACTTCCTCTTGTCATTTGGAGGGCAGAAGCAAAGAACACCTTTCGCACCATCTCCCCCAATGGCAAACAGCGGTAATTGCAACAGTCTGCAGATGTCTTCTGCATGCATTTTCTTTGTTGTGTGTTTGCCAGTGAGCCAGAAAATGAAAGACTAGAAAGGTACAGATCACACAATTATTTGCCAGGTGCACTGTTACTAAATATGCCGAGATTAAAGATCAGTGCCATTACTCTTACTTCATTTTCTCTCTTCTTCTGTCTTACTCTCAAAAGCAAACTTCCTAAATAACTGAGCAACGCAAAGTCCCAGTATTCAAAGAATGGTTTAGAGTAAGGTGAGACAGTAAATACTTCAGGCTTGACGAGTCACATAAGGTTTCTGTTCCATATTCTTCTTTCTTTTCCTTAAACAACTCTTTAAAAATGTCAAAACTATTTTTAGCATCTGGGCCATATAAAAAATTGCCTGAGGGCTATAGTTTGAGGGCTGCTGGTTGAGAGAGCCCAATCCACTTACTTCCATGTGTAAAGGATGTAGAGTCATTGTTGGTTCTCTTGCCTAAAGTCCTTCAACAGTTTCCCTGTTCTCTTAGGATACAGTCTAAGGTCTTGAACATGGGCTATGGGACCCTCTGACCCTGCTGACCTTTCTAGTTTCATGAAAAACAACTCTGCTGGCATAGTACAGTCTTACTATATTCTTTCAATTCTTAGAATGCTTTGTACTTTTTGCTTCAAAACATCTGTATATACGTACAGTTCTTTCTGGCTGGCAAGTTTTCTCACTCACATGGCTAACTCCTCTTTACCCTTCAATTTTCAGTTGAAATAACTCATCATTCCTGAACCCTAGGTTATGTCAGGTTCTCTCTCATATGCTCCTGTATCATTCTGCACCTCTCATTCATGACACTGATTACAAGTTATACACAGACTGGCACCAAGTTCCTATGTTGAGAATGTATCCTCTGTTAATTAATTTGCTTTACATTTTCTTCTAGCTAAGTTTTTTAGCTATTATGAACTGACTTAATCATTCAGAACAAGGAAAATATCTAGAAAAACATGGAGAAAAACAAAAATTTGTGTAGAGAATGGAGAAAGCCATGCATAGGGACTCTGTGGTCATGCTACAGATTTAACTGTTTTTTCAGATGTAAATTTAGAGAAGGCACTTGCTAAGTGTGTTGATCAATGTCTTGTTAATAAATCCATAGAAAAGACAATTTTAATAGAGCTTTTAACAGAGCTACCTGTTACTGAGTACTTCCTATGTGCCAAGTATTATACTGTATCATCTCTAATTTTGACAACTTCCATTTAATATAAAATAAATTATTATTACTATTTTACATCTGAAGATACAGATGCTGGAAGAGATGAGTTATTTAGCCAAGATCATAGAGCTAGCAAAAGTGCTACAAGTCAAACACAGGCCTATCAGCCTTTATTTATTTATTTATTTTTAAAGATTAAAAAAAATTTTTTTATTTATTTGACAGACGAAGATCGCAAGTAGGCAGAGAGGCAGGCAGAGGTGGGGTGGGGGAAGCCGGCTCCCTTCTGAGCAGACAGCCGGATGCGGGGCTTGATCCCAGGACACTGGGATCATGATCTGAGCCAAAGGCAGAGGCGTTAACCCACTGCACTACCCGGGCGTCCCCCTATCAGCCTTTAAAAGATAAAAGGGAGTACTAAATAAAAAGGTGTTTTAGATTAAAAAAAAAAAATCATTGAGTCAAGGCTGGAAGTACTTTACATCTTATTATTCTTATTATTTTTTTAAGTAATCTCTACACCTAACATGGGGCTCAAACTTACAACCCCAAGATCAAGAATCACAAGCTCTACTGACTGAGCCAGCCGGGTGCCCCATTACTTTACATCTTAAAGGCTTGAATGAACACCTAATACTATAAAGGTTGCTTGATCTGGACTCAAGGATACCATTAGCACTAAGTCATATATTTAAATGTCTTTGTATTTGTAGATCAGTTCAATGGCAAAGTTCATCAAAGTTCTATCCACTTTTAAGAGGGAGCATGGTAAGGATGCTTCTAGCATTTTCTATCAGTGCAACTTACATACTAAGCACTTTTAGAAAAGTAAACAATAAATGGAATAGAGGCTAAATAGTTGTGCTTTACACTTACTGTCTTAAGAGGAAAACTTCAGAATAGAGCATGCTAAACTGCAATATAAATTAGGTTCTCAAGATTGATATTTGTTCACCATATAATGAAAGTTGCGAGTTTCTAATTACACAGATTAATGTTTGTTTTCTTCATTGTTCCTGATCCAAAAGTTTTTGTTGTTTTAAACCACTGAGCCACCCAGGCGCCCCAGTTTTTGTTGTTTTAAAATCATACTTCTGTACCCTGATGGTTAAAATTCTGAATTTAGACATACTCATGGGAAGTTCTTTCCTTTTCCAAGAATGACTGGATTTAAATTTTTCTCTGGCCCCTAACTAGCTATGTCTTAAGTATCTTTTCTCTTTAGCAAATACAGGCCTACTAGAGATTTTGATCTATACTAGAAGCCAGCCAACCAACCAAGCAAGTAAATAAACAAACAAATAAACCTTTTCTGTTTTCCTATGTTAATGCTTTCCCCAGGTCTACAAAAAAAGTAACTTGAAGGCAAGTGTAATTTGGAAGTTAAAGGGACACAAGTTTTAGCAGTCAGATAGTCTCCTACATTCAGTTACCAATCCTGCCACTTGCTGGGTATGTGACTTGGATAAATTCATTATTTATTCTAAGCCTCAATTTCTTCATTTGTAATAATGATAACAGTACTATCCTCACAGGATTGTTCTGAGCAACTGCCTTTAAAACACTTTGAGCACATAGTGTGGAACTGAGTTGGAACCCAAATGTTAGCTATTAGCACTATTAATAACATTCAAGTGCTATGCAACATACTTCATGAAAACAACTAGAGCTGCATGGTTAAGAAACCACACAACCCTCAAAAACAGCAAAGGCTTATATTCAAATCAGTGATTGATAAAGAAATGCCCAATTACCTATATAGGTACTGCTATTGATTGTGGAGTTTTTCCTTTTCTTCTGGCTTTAGTTCCCAAAAACTTGATTTCAAATAAGTGAACTTATCAGACTCTAATCTTGATCACTTTTCTAGCTCCTATGTTGCCCCATTCCCATGCAGACTGGCAAGGACCATGGCATAACAGGTGGCTTATGTTATTTTTAGGTATTTGCATCACAGGTTTAAATAAAACCCTGTTTTAAAGCAAACATCTATTCAGTTCTTGGCAGACCCTTATCTACTCCCAACTATATAAACACCTGCATTTAAAAGTAGAAGCTCATCTGACTCGTTTATTCCTCTTCTTGCTAACCAATTCTAAGTTCAAGTTATTTCTATTCCTATTCAACCACACATACCTGTAAATAAAGGGAAGAATTAGAGCCGTGGGACATTTTTTGCACCATCCCATCTTTTTGTAGGATGCATTCCTCCAAGTGAATCACATTTGGATGTTGGCTCTTGATACTGCTTAGTGCCCAGAACTCACGCAGGGCTAGTTCAACATTTTCAGGTGCATGGCATCGAATTTTCTTCACCGCCACCCGTGCAGAGGTCTTTCTGATGACTGCTTCATACACAACACCGTAACTGCCTCGGCCTACCTCCCGTATTAGATCGTACTTTGGCTGGCTACTCACCATCTTCAAGGTCAAAGTTTCTGGAAAAATCAACAAAGTGCTCTGTTGAAATTAAGTATACTTACTGGCTTGTATACCTTTTTATGTATGATTAATTATCTGTCTCACTGTTTGCAGTGCTTGAAAGAGATTTGTTATAACTTGGGCAAATCTAAATATTTGAATAGTAATAATAAGCAGCTAACCCTTTGGTAGTACTTACCATCAGGATCTGTTCCAAGCACTTTATAATACTAAATTCATTTAATCCTCACAACAATATTATGAAATAGATACTATTATGGTCAGTTTATAGATGAGAAAACTAAAGCACAGAGAGTTTAAGCAACATGCCTAAGGTAAAAGAGCTACTAACTGGTGGACCTGGGTTTTGAAACCAGGCCATCTGCCTCTGACATTCATAACCATAACACTGCCTCCCATACAAACTGCTTCAAAATATTACTGTTAAAAATAAACCAGAAAATTCATCATTCTTATTTACTGTCATGAAAAAAGGAATTCCAGCATCTCCTTAAAGCTGACATACACAAAGTTCATAAAAATGTCAAAACAAAAACAAAAAACACCTGGCTTGTGCTTAGGGACTGAAAGTAGACCAGATTACATATAGAATTCAAAATGTGGGTTTCTTTTTTTTTTTTTAAAGTAAACAAACTGTGTATGTCCCTAGTTTAATTTTATGTTATTTCCTCATTTCTTGCAAAATAAATGAAAACAAACTCTGTGGAGAAAACTGGTCCTCTAAAAATAAAGCAAGCTACTGAGAATATTGTTACCTGTCTGTTGTTAAATTTAAACACCACCTATTTAGGTGTAGGTCATTTTTGCCACTAAAAACTGTCCTCTGACAGTGTTCTTTCAAATTCAACTTGATAGATCATTTAAAGGCAGAGGCCCTACACAGAGGATGCTCATGAGTTGAATCAAGAAAGTCTAAAATGTGCCACCTCATTCTCCGAAGAATGTTGAGATTCTAATGAGCTTCGGGAACAAATTCTTATTTGTGGATTGCCACAATGAGCAAGAGATTGTGCAATCTTTCGAATGCATAGTTTAGGGGGAACAAGAGGCTACTGACTCTTGAGCCTGAAAAATGGGGTACAGCTACTTTAAGTCGATAGGATAGATTTAATAAAGAAAATGAAAGCATCTGAGATTACTTCTTAGTCCCACTTCCTCTAACTGGAACCCCCCTTCACATTCCTACTGTATTCCTAGTGTCCGATATCCTGCCACGGAATCCTGGCTCCAGGTCCACAGCAGACACCCTTTCCTGCTCTCCGTGAATCGCCAGTTACTATCTACCTCAAAGTGGCTCCTGTCTTGCAAGCTGTCCCATACCCGCACACGACAGAGCACCCGCGTTAAGGCGGAGGGAGGGCGTTTATGAAATCCCTGGCTGCAAACCCAAGCGACCGGTCAGCACTTCCCGGGCCCTCGCGCCCGCCCCGCAGAGCCAGCGCCCGGCGGACCAGGCCACACACCTGCCGGGCAGGGGAAGGGCCAGTCCTGGGCAGAGGTGTAGTCCGACGCGGCCGCTCAGCGCCCCGCTCATTGGCCGAGTATCAGGCCCTCCCCCTCCCCGGCGGCGTCCAGACGAAACCCGGAGGGGATCCTCCCGAGGCCCTTCACCTCGAGGAGCCAGTCCCGCGGCTGTCCCAAATCCTTGGGGCTGACGGATGAGGCCTGAGCCCTGGGGAGGAGACCAGGGGCAGAAGAGGAGGCCGCAGATGGGGCCGGTGGCCTGAGGGGTGCGGGCCGGAGGCCTGAGGAGCGCGGGGCCTTCCCTAGCATGACTCCGCTGACAGGTCTTTGACAGGCCTCCCGGGGAAGGAGGTGCGTGCAAGGCCTTCAGCTCTGCAGCAGGGCCTCAGTGCCAGGTCTGCGGGCCATATTTACCTCAGGGTAGCCGCCGCCGCTTCTCCCTCTCACGGGCTCTGCAGGCCGCCATTATCGGGCAGCTCGCGCCTCAGCCTCCGCGGCCTCCAGTCAGAGACCGGCGCGCGCCCCCGTGGTGCGCGCGGACACACCCCCTTACGCCGCGCAGCCCCGCCCCCCTCCGGCTTTCCGTAGCGCGAGCCGGGACGCCGAGTGCCTCCTTATTGGGCGCGCGCCTCGCGCTCCGCCAGCCTCCTCCCTCTCCCGTAGCTAGCAGTAGCCGGGAGTCGCCGAAGGTGTGCGCGCTCCGGAGCGCACCACTGGTTCCCCTCCCCGCAGGGGTGGCCGGGCCCCGGAACGGGGAGGCCGCTCCCCGCCAGGGCTCGGTCACCGTCCAGCCGCAGCGGGCGCGCACGGCCCGCGGGCTCCGGGGACGGTCTGCGGCAGCAGGTCCGGGCCTGGGGGTGCGCGTGCCCGGCGCGGCCTCCCTGTTCCCTCCCCGCCCCCCTTCCCACCTACCGAGCTGCGGGCAGGTGTGCGGGGGTCGCTGGGTCGGAACGCCTGGTGCATCTTCTTCGGATCCGGCTTGGGGTACCTGCGGGACGCGGAGCTTTTCGGCTAGTCCGCGGGGAGGCGCGGTCCGAGCTCGGGGGCCTGGCGTCTGCCCAGCGGGGTGGGAGGCTGCACCTTTTGTCAGAGTCACTGAGCCATGTTTGCGGACGGTGCAGTTGCCCAGGCGGCGGCGGCGCGGGACTGGGTGCGATCATCTGGGAGGACGCCGTCCCCTGCCCCGCTGGCGCGGTGGTATCTCCCTTAAAGAAGCCGGCACCTCATTGTTCCCGGACCGCTGCTGCGGAGAGTCGGGGGCGCCCTGCCCGGCGCGGGGAGGAAGGCGCGGCGGCCCCCACACCTGGCCGCTGCCGCCCGCGCAGGCCCTGCGGGGCGGCGGCCCCAGCGGGGAGTCGGGATCCAGCCCGCGCGTGGTGACAGGCGGCGATCCGGGGCGGCCGGGACCGGGATGGACCGCGAAAGCAGCCGTTCTCTCGGGGCGAGACGGACAGCGGTGTGTCAGATCCCGGCACTCAGTCGCCTGACAGCCAGCCCGGGACTGTCAATGACTCAGAGACTCGGACCAGCCCATTATTCAGTTAGTTGCACAGATCAGCAAGCATCCGCCAGAAACGTCCGTCCCTTCTTCACCAATTTATTCTGCACCTACTATTTGTCAGCAAAGCGGTTCCTGCTCCCAGTGCTGCAGTAAGCACGATGTGCAAAGAATCCCTGTCGGGACTCTGAGGATCAACCACTTACCCATTTTATTTGCTGTCCTCTATTTATGGACCTTCTCCTCAGAGTCTGAGCCTGGGTTAGGTGTTTAAATTAGCTTTTCTAATCCTGACCAAATCCCACAGGGTAGGCTTTATTGTTAACCTTGTTTTTACAGGTGAGGAAAGAGACCTCTGCCTTATTTGTGCAAAAGTTGTGTAGTTTGGGTGTGTGTGTGTGTGTACCTGCCTCGAATACTTACTCTTCTAGTACAACTCCCCTGCCAAAAACCCGACAGAACTCTGCTCTATAATCCGTTCAGACTTTTGTTCTGAGTGCCATCCCCCAGTCTTCAGCTCTCTGCTGGGGATACTGACGCTAGCCAAGGCTTAGTTTCTGCCCTTGAAATTAGAGAGAAACTATAGATGGTCTTAATACCTGTGTGGGTAATCCCTCTGAATCCGGAGAGGAGTATCTCTTTTGGTCAGAAGAGCCTTTTCCTTTTGTTTGTCTCAGTCATTAAATATAGGAATCCCTCCTCTGACTGCAGAGCTGAGACTTGAAATCCAATTCCGTAACCCCAAAGACAGGCTGACTAAAGATTGTGAGGTGGGCTCAGGTCCTATGGAACCTGGAACTTAAAAAATTGGGGGTGTTTTCTTTAGGAAAAAGATTACAAAATGACCCCATGAACACGCTGCTGGGGCATTGGGAAGTGTCTCTGTAAGGGAGGGCCTCAAGCTTAAGCTTCATTAGTTCCAGGTTAAATCTTCCCCTGCTTAGTACATTTACATCATTGTTTGCCCATAGGACTTCTACTAGACTGAGAATTCCTTGGGACAGGAACCTTGTCTGTGATTCATCTCTGAAGCCTCCTCTATCTGTTATGGTACCAAGATACACCCAAGGGTGGTATTGTCCTACGTTGCTTATGGGAAGGCAAAATGATGTAACTCATTAAGAAAATTTGGCAACACATAACCACTCTACGTATCTATGTACTATTTCACCCAGGAATCCTAGGTCAAATCCTGAACTTCTAGGAATCAGTCCTCGTGATAAATATTGACAAAAATACAAAAAGCTGTATGCACAAGTTATTCATTATGGCACTTTTATAGTAAAACATTGGAAACTGCTCACGTGTCAAAGAACTGGCTGAATAAATTATAGTACAGGCACAGGAGAGTATGTAAGCAACCATACAAAGATATGTGGAAGACTTCTTACATAACCTAATAAACATGCCAATCTGGACAGATGTCCATATATAGTTTTAAGTGAAATAATGAGGTGCATGGAAATGTTTATATCACCCAGTAGCAGGATGATATAAAGGAACATTAACTGCTTATATTTAAAAGTTAAACAGTAGAAGAATAAACTTCAGTCTTCTAAAAATGGTTTCCTTTGTGGGATGGAGGGGATAGAGATGTAAATGAGACTTCTGTGAATGTACCTTATTATACAGTGACTATTTTGGAAACTTATAAATGTTTTGCATATTTATAAAACAAAGTTCAGTAAAAAGAATAAAACACTCCATAAAAACAAATGGAAACAAATGTGCCATCTGTGTGTCAGGTTGGTGGCGTAACTACATATAGAAAATCATTTCAGTTGGCTTTATAAGTATTTTGACTGTACCTCCTTAATGGGCTATAGTCTGAGGACAACTAGAACTGCATACAAATATTAATTTGCACTCATCAGTCTTGTTAGAGGTAATATTGACATTTCTGGGGTACCTGGGTGGTGCAGTTGGTTAAACATGGGACTCTTGGTTTCAGCTCTTGTGGTGAGATGGAGCCCCAAGTCAGGCTCCATGCTCAGTGAGAAGTCTGCTTGAGTTTGTCTCTCTCTCTCCCTCTGCCCCTCCCTACCGCGCACACTCTCTCTCAAATAAACAAATCTTTAAAAAAATAAGTAATATTGACACTTTGTCATTGCTATTTTGAAAGATATATTTAAGGATAAGGCAAATAAGTATGCCAATGACATTAGGCATTAAGATTTTCAACAAATGAGAAAAAGAGTTAATATAAAACAAGCCTGGGGTGCTGGGTGGCTCAGTTGGTTAAGCATCTGCCTTCAGGGCGCCTGGGTGGTTCAGTGGGTTAAACCTCTGCTCTCGGCTCAGGTCATGATCTCAGGGTCCTGGGATCGAGTTCCGCATGGGGCTTTCCGCTCAGCAGGGAGCCTGCTTCCTCTCTCTCTCTCTCTGCCTGCCTCTCTGCCTACTTGTGATCTCTGTCAAATAAATAAATAAAATCTTCTAAAAAAATAAATAAATAAACACCTACAGTTAAAAAAAAAAAAGGCATCTGCCTTCAGCTCCGGTCATGATGCCAGAGTCCTGGGATCGAGCTCTGCATTGGGCCCCCTGCTCAGTGGGAAGCCTGCTTCTCCCTCTCCCCCCTGCTCATGCTTGCTCTCACTATATATCTCTCTCTCAAAGAAATAAGATCTTAAAAACAAAATAAAAACCACGCTTAGGATGGGGCACTTGGGTGGCAAAGTTTTTAGGCATCTGACTCTTGGTGTCAGCTCAGATCATGATCTCATGGTCTTGAGATAAAACCCCTGCATCAGGCCCTGCATTTGGCGAGGAGTCTGCTTAAGACTCTCTGTCTCGCTCTACCCCCCCGCCTTGTGCCCTCTCTCTCAAATAAATAAATAAACCTTAAAAAAATTTAAATAAGCCTAGGATCATTTTATATATGGGTTAGAGAGCAGAATGAATAAAGTATGTATTTTCCTCTTAAAAACTGTGTTTTCGGGGTGCCTGGGTGGCTCAGTGGGCTAAAGCCTCTGCCTTCGACTCAGGTCATGATCCCAGGGTCCTGGGATAAAGCCCTGCATGGGGCTTTCTGCTCAGTGGGGAGCCTGATTCCTCCTCTCTCTCTGCCTGCTTCTCTGCCTACTTGTGATCTCCGTCTGTCAAATAAATAAATAAGAATAAAAAAATCTTTAAACAAAACAAAACTGTGTTTTCTACTTTCTGCTAAAAAGGCCTAGAAATAATCACCAATCCAGTAGTAATGAACACCCTGAAAGCACAGATTTGGTCTCTAAACACCATTTTCCAGTTTTAAAAAAATTAAAAATTAAGCAAAAAAAAAAAAAAAAAATCAAGGTTCCTTTGATAAATGGCTGGTTTCAGACCTGGAACAGGAGAGATGAGGTTGGGTTGTCTTGTGCCCAGAAGCCATGAAACTATCTAGGACTATTGGGAGCCATGTATACTGAGAAGTCATGTATACTGAGACCCAATACGAAGGACCCTGCTGGCCTAAGATAGAACAATTTGAGCATTAAAAGAAAGATAATGGGGGCGCCTGGGTGGCTCAGTGGGTTTAGCCTCTGCCTTCGGCTCGGGTCATGATCTCAGGGTCCTGGGATCGAGCCCCACATCGGGCTCTCTGCTCAGCGGGGAGCCTGCTCCCCCCCCCCCCGCTTGCCTCTCTATCTACTTGTGATCTCTCTCTATATATCAAATAAATAAAATCTTTAAAAAAAAAGAAAGATAATGACTTCCATTGATCATAACACATAAAATATACAAAACCCATTAATAATGATACTTAAGGCAAACAACACATTTGTTATCAATGGAGTTTTATAGGGAATCAATTAATTACTCTGAACATTGATAAAGAGAAATAAACACTTTTCTGGTCATTCCTTGATTAGTTATATTGCATGTAACCAAAGGGTAGCTAAGAAAAAGTTATTTTTTGTAGAAGAATTCTAACTAATAAATGCAAAAGAAATGGTAGGATGGTAGGATTAGAAAAGCACGATCTTGCAAACCTTAATGAAAGAATGAGTCTAGGCAACAAACACGAAACGATGCTGAAACAATTGGATGAAAGGTGTTGGGGAACTTTATAATAGCTGGAGCTGACACTGCCTGAAACCAGTGACCAAACTAAACATTACCAAGAGAGGGATTCAGTGCTCTCCATGAAATATCGTTCTCTTAAAAAGCAAAACAAAAACAAAAACCAAAAAAACAAAAAAGAGTCTAAGCCTAATCAAGCCAAGATCTAATTACCAGTTTACCGGAAATCAGGGGATAGACAAATACTATAATCAGCCAAACCCAAAAGGGACATCCTACAGGACGAGTGACCTGGTTTTGGCAACAAATTTATGGCATGAAATTACAAAAGGAAGATAGAATGTTAAGGCATAAAACTCAAGATAAGTGCCAAATCCAATAACCTTATTTGGATCCTGATTC
This sequence comes from Meles meles, assembly GCF_922984935.1. Taxonomy (NCBI): domain Eukaryota; kingdom Metazoa; phylum Chordata; class Mammalia; order Carnivora; family Mustelidae; genus Meles; species Meles meles. The sequence continues at coordinate 197,831,005 of NC_060066.1, forward strand.
AAGTGTGCCAACTGTCAAAAGACATGTGTGGTACCAGTGGGGAAATTTGAATATGGACTGATAGATTAAGGAATTATTATTCTTTTTTTGTTAGATGTAATAACGACATTGTGCCTGTGGAAATAAAAGCCTTGTTCAATTAGAATGGCACACTGAGGAGTGCCTGGGTGGCTCAGTGAGTTAAAGCCTCTGCCTTCGGCTCAGGTCATGATCCCAGGGTCCTGGGATGGAGCCCCACATTGGACTCTCTGCTCAGCAGGGAGCCTGCTTCCCACCCCCCCCCCCACTGCTTGCCTCTCTGCCTACTTGTGATTTCTGTCTGTCAAATAAATAAATAAATAAATAAAATAAATTTTTAAAAAATGGCACATTGATGAAATGTAATGAGGTCTGGGCTGTGCTTTATTATTCCACAAGCAGCACAGCAGACAAAAAGAGGAAGATTGACAAAAAGTTGATAGTTCATTGGGGTTCATAGTACTATCACTTATGTATATGTTTGAATATACAAGTTATATATTCAAGTCGATTATAACAAGGAGACAAGTATGCTTAAAAAATGAAATGTCAGGGATAGGTGGGAACTTGGATGTAGCAATCCTGCCCCCTTGTGGTAGGCTCCATTGGTACAGCTACTGCCCCAGCCTTAAAGGCAGATCTAAATTCCCACAGCTGTCAAGAGTTGGGTTATAAATCTCCCAAGAACCTTAGGAAATGGGTAGTATCAGTACACCATTAGTACACCATTAGTATTAGCTGGGGAAAGGGGGACTCAGAGGGACTCCGTAAGTTCAGTTTCTAGTAAGTCACTGGCAGAGCCAAGCTCCAGGTCCCAAACCCCATAAATTGCTGTGTCTCCAGACTTTCCTTTTCCTATCTGAACAAAGGGGGTCCCATGAAAAAAGGCAAGTGGAGATGCCCCTAATTAAAATAGGTCCACAGGAAGCAGATCGTCGGGCAGCAATTTCGCCTATAAACTACAGATAAATATAAATAGATACTATAAATGTAAGTAAAAATAGGTAACCAGTGCTGGGGTAAGTGCTGTTTATACATGATCTCACTCTGCATAGTTATCCTGAGGCATGTACTATTGTTACTCCCCTTGTACGACTGAGGAAGTGGAGTTCCTAAGAGGAAAAAGTCACATAGTTAGGAAACATCTGAATTGGGACTTGAAACCTGGTCTGACTACAGTACCCATGTATTTTTTACTGAATTATTTTTGAGATATGGTTTACATACAGTGAAATGCTCACATCTTAAGAATATAATGCTTGTGGGGCGCCTGGGTGACTCAGTGGGTTAAAACCTCTGCCTTCGGTCAGGTCATGATCCTAGGGTGCTGGGATCGAGGCCCGCATTGGGCTCTCTGCTCAGCGGGGAACCTGCTTCTTCCTCTCTCTCTCTCTCTGCCTGCCTCTCTGCCTACTTGAGATCTCTGTCTGTCAAATAAATAAATAAAATCTTAAAAAAAAAGAACATAATGCTTGTGTTTTTAACCCCAAGTAACTATTGTATTCTGCTTGTCTCACTTTTAGCATGAAGACAAATATTAATTATTATTTTTTCATGGATAGTTTTAACATTTTTTTTCTACGTAGGAATGGGAGCTATGAAAGAGAAGAAAATGGTCACGAAAGGAAGGGTGCATGGGTAAAGTCAAAGTTCATAGTTCTGCCTAGAACAGACCATGCCTCTGATGATTCTTTTTTTCCTTGTAGGAAAGGGTGGTTTCTATTTTTATCTCCTCTCTTCTTTTAGAAGACGCACCATCATGCCCTCTCAGCCACTTACACATATAATTAAGTCAGTGAATCTCAAGTGGGGAAGTTTGCCTTTCAGGGTGCATTTGGCAATGTCTGGAGACATTTTGGTTATCACACTGGGAGGGTAAGCACTGCTCGCATCCGGTAGGTAGAGGCTGAGGATGCTGCTACAAGCCACAGGACAGACCCCACCACAAAGAATTATCCTGCTTAAAAAGTCAGTAGTGTGGGGGCGCCTGGGTGGTTCAGTGGGTTAAGCCTCTGCCTTTGGCTCAGGTCATGGTCTCAGGGTCCTGGGATTGAGCCCCGCGTCGGGCTCTCTGCTCAGTGGGAAGCCTGTTTCCCCTTCTCTCTCTGTCTGCCTCTTTGCCTACTTGTGCTCTTTCCCTCTGTCAAATGAAAAAAAAAAGTCAGTAGTGTGGAAACTGAGAAACTGATCTAAGTGGCAGCAGGAGACTCACTATGGAAATGCAGCTTCAGGGCATTTAGGGTCCCTTAGTCTCCTTTTCCCGCAGAACGCTGGCCCTAAATTCCTCCTCTGTGGAAATTCTGGAGACATGCCTGATATTTCATGTTTCATTGGAGACCTGGTACCCTCGGAAGTCATCGCACCCCGGGCCGGCTACAAGATGTTATGAACATGCTACCAAATTATTAAGGGCAATTAACCAGGTGTGTCAGTGAGTGTTTGGTGGAGCAGTTCCTATCTTGCCATAGCAAGGAGAATCCCCATCCATGCTCTCTCCCCTCTCCTTCCAGCCCCAACTCTGCAAGGGGAGGCTGATGGAGAAACTCCTCTAAGGAGAATGCCAGCTCTGGCACTGACATGCTGTGTGACTTTGGATAACTCTCCCTGTTCCGTGCCTCAGTTTCTCCATATGCATAATAAGGGGTCTGACCAGCTCATCTCTACAGATCCTTCCAGCTCTGCCGCTCTGATTCTTTAGACCTACACCTCCACTATGCTTGTACCAAGATTGAAATGCTTATTTCTGATCCACCCTCCCCCCAAACAGGTCATTTAGAGGCCCAAGAAAGTCATGTGTCAGCCACAACTTCAGCTATTGTGTCTTTGGAGGGGTCCTAGTTGTCTCCTTAGTGAGGTTTGAGAACAGCTAGAGTGCTGGTAATTAAGACCAAGCTCCACATCCCCTGCCCTTGGTGCCAAGAACTGCTGCTAGAGGGTGTCCTCATCTGATAGCCATGATAGCTGAGGAGTTGAGAGCTGCAAGACAAGGTCTCCAAAGCCTCTCAAACTGAGGATTCATGAAGCTCCTCAGAAGATACTAAGATGTTGGAGCTTTGGTTGCCTTTGACACTTCTGGATGCTGTATGTTAAAAGGGTAGAAGCCCAACTCAAACTGACTTGAAGGGAATGGTTGACTTGTGTGTCTGAGAAGAACTAAGATGGGAGTTCTGGTTTCAGGAAAGGTTTGATCCAGCAGCTCACATATCACCTAAAGACTCAGCTTCCTCTATTCTGCTTTCCACTTTGCTGAGTACATCTTAAGGCTGCCGTGTCTGATAGGCCCAGGTGGTAGGCAGCAGCCCTGGGGTTTCAGCCCCAGGAATATGCCCCTGCTGGAGTGAGAAAGTCAGTCACTCCATTCCTCAAACAGGCTGGAGTTGAGTTGTTGGACCTGATTGGCTCATTAAGAATGGTGGGCCTTCCTTGGCCAAGCTCTGTGTCCTCGAGGACAGGGCTTACTGACTGGCGGGGGCAGCTAGCAAATGTCACTACACATACCCCTTCTGAAGAGTCACTAGTACGTGGCACATGGTGGGCACTTTATTCATTCATTAAGGCAACAGCTATTTAGTGAGTACCTACTAGGTGCAAGAAATTATGCTAGATGCTGATGAAAAGGTAGTGAACAAGAGGACAAGGTCCCTGCCCTCGTAGTCTAGCAGGGGCGATAGACAACTACACAGTCGAAGACAGTACAAGCTGATTACTGCTGGGGGTGGGGGTAGGGAGAGGGCCCTAATTTGCTCTAGCATGACAAAGGATAGGGGATCAGGGAAAGCTTTTTTACTTTATTTTATTTTTTAAAGAGTTTATTTATTTATTTGAGAGAGAGAGATAGTGAGAGAGAGCATGAGAGGGGAGAAGGTCAGAGGGAGAAGCAGACTCCCTGTGGAGCTGGGACCCCGATGCAGTACTCGATCCCGGGACTCCAGGATCAGGACCCAAGCTGAAGGCAGTCGCCCAACCAAATGAGCCACCCAGGCATCCCCAGGGAAAGCTTTTGACAGGAGTTCGCATTTAAATTGAGACCTGAGTGTCGTAGAGAGATGCTTGGACACTCCTTCAAACTGACATTCTTCGAATGTTTGGTCCCCAGTCATTTAGAGCAGGGGCTGAGTGCTGTTTGGAAAAAAGACTACTCGGTGTAGTGGCAGATGTTACTTGGGCTCACCCCTGACCTCCCACCCCCAAAGTCTTACCCACATTTTCCTTCTGGCAACAGACAGAACTGTCCAGGAGCTGTTCCAGGTGCTGGGAAAACATGCCCAGGGCCTGCTCCCATGGAGCTCACCTTCCTATTTAATTCCGCAAATGACCATGTAAGGAGACACAGAGATGCCGTTGCAGGATGTGCTATGGACAAGCTCTAGAGGCCCAGGGTTTGTTAGTAAGTGGAGGTAAGATGGAGGCTTGGGTCATGGAAGGGCTCTCCCGACAAGTGACACGTATGTTAACAAATGGCTGATGAGAAGAAATTAGCCAAGCGAGCAGCAACAGAGGGAAGGGATGCGCCCTGGGCTCTTCCAAGCACTGAGTTGGAAGTTAAAGTCAGGAGTTGGGGGAAGCTTCGGAGGAAGTCAGCTCCATTGCAGCTACAGAAGGCCCCGCTTCATCAGGAACAAAGCTCTGGTCTTCAACAAGTCTGATTCCTGTTCCTATTTCCCAGTAGGGCCCCACCCCAGTTGAAGGGGGGCGGAGGTGTGATAATCAGCCTTAAAAGGCCAACACAAGGGGCACCTGGGTGGTTCAGTGGGTTAAAGCCTCTGCCTTCGGCTCAGGTCATGATCCCAGAGTCCTGGGATCGAACCCCACATTGAGCCCCACATCGGGCTCTCGCAGGGAGCCTGCTTCCCTTCCTCTCTCTCTGCCTGCCTCTCTGCCTATTTGTGATCTCTGTCTGTCAAATAAATAAATAAAATCTTAAAAAAAAAAAAAAAAGGCCAACACAAGGCCAGGGCGAGATCCTGAAGGGTCTTGTAGACCCTGCTGTGCATGTCGAGATAGAAGTAAAAGGTCATCGAAGCTGCTTTTTCAACTGTGGTGTAATATGTATAACATAAAGTTGACCATTTTCAAGGGTAGGGTTTAGTGGCATAAGTTCGTTCACATTTTGGTGCATCCATCACCACCATCTATTTCCAGAACCTTTTCATCTTCCCAAACTGAGACACTATCCCCGTGAAGCGCCATCTCCTCATTCCCTCTTTCCCTCAGCCTCTGGGAACTGCCAGTCTGCATTCTGTGTCCATGAACCTGACCATTCCAGGTGCCGCACAGAAGCACTGTATGATATTTAATAGTATTTGTCTTTTTGTGTCGGATTTCTTTCACTCAGCATAATGCCTTCAATTCATGTAGCATGCCTCAGCGTTTCTTTCTTTTTTATTTTTAAGTTTTTATTTATTTATTTGGCAGAGACAGAGAGAGAAGGAATACTAGCAGTGGGAGTGGGAGAGGGAGAGGGAGAAGCAGACTCCCCACTGAGCAGGGAGCCCAATGTGGGGCTCGATCCCAGGACCCTGGGATCATGACCTGACCTGAAGGCAGAGGCTTTAACAGACTGAGCCACTCAGGCGCCCCTCGTCTTTTCTTTTCTTTTTTTTTTTTTAAATTAACATATAATGTATTATTTGTTTCAGGGGCACAGGTCTGTGAATCATCAGTCTTACACAATTCATAGCACTCATCATAGCACATACTGTCCCCAATGTCCAAACAGATTTCCAGTTTAAAAATCACTTAGGGGCACCTGGATGGCTCAGATGGTTAAGGGTCTGCCTTCAGCCCAGGTCATGACCCCAGGGTCCTGGGATTGAGCACTCCCCACCTCTGCCCCCAGCCTGGCTCCCAGCTCAGCAGGGAGTCTGCTTCTCCCTCTCACCCTGCTCATGCTCTCTCTCTCTCTCTCTGCATCTCTCCATCTCAAATAGATAAACAAAATCCTTTAAAAAAATGTTAAAAAAATAAAAGATCGCTTAGGTGGACACCTGGTTGGCTCAGTTGGGGGAGTGTGTGACTCTCGATCTCGGGGTTGGGAGTTCGAGCCCCACACTGGGTGTGGAGCTTACTTAAAAAAAAAAAAAAAAAAAGAGGATCACTGAGTTGGTAGATGAATGTTGGGCCAAGGGTGGAAAGAGCTGCAACGGTCTAGGCCAGAGGTGAAGGTGGTGGTGTGGTCCAGACTGTGGCCAGTCTAGAAAGAGGGGAGAAGTAGATCTAAGGGCAAATGGGAGATCGCACAGGATCTGGGCTTTGGAAGTTTGCCATGGGAAGGAAGAGGCATCAAAGAATGCTGGGCTGACCTCAGTTTTCCTTAAGGACTCTGATCTGAGGAAGTCCATTGAGCTGCAGATGAAGTGTCCTGTTTTCACGGCTCAGTCTCACCAGCTCTGCCTTCTGGGAACACAGACTCAGCCACCAAGAAACTTCCTTGTAATTTGGCTTTCTCTGTGGCCATCTACCGGAGGGATGGCATGCACATTCTGGTTTCCTTGACCGTTCCATGTATCTTTGTAAATTCCTAGAGTGCTAGCTGCTTTAATGATTGAATCCAACTCTCCTGCTTGGTTGTTGTTAATGCACCAATGAAAGATGAATCCCCGGGGCGCCTGGGTGGCTCAGTTGATTAAGGGTCTGATACTTCATCTCAGCTCAGGTCCTGATCTCAGGGTCTGAGTTCAAGATTTAAAAAAAAAACAAAAACTCCTGAATTCCTTTTTAGTGTGCTGCGAGAAATTGGGGTTCTGACATTGTAAAGCTCAGCCCCAAACTCAGGACCAAGAGAGATCCTGTCTTGTGAGTCCTTCTCATGCCAGTCAGACTTATCGTGAAGACACCCTTCTGTATCATAAGCTGAGAATTCTAGCTAAAACTCTAGGCGAGTGAAGCTGAGAAGGCAGGAGAGAGCGGGACTCCGCCAGCGTGGTGTGCCTTGCTCTTCTCACTGCTGGTGGAGCTGTACAACTGTGTAGGGAAGCAGTCTGTCCGTCTTTACTAAATAACCCTTTCCAAAATCAATCCCGCTTTTCAGAGTCTGGGCTAAGAAAGTAATTAAAATTGTGGCATTCCCTGTAGCACCATTGATAACAGTGAGAAACTAAATGCAAAATATGTGTCCAATAATATATTGAGAGGAATATTCTGCCACTGTTAGAAAATCGGCATTCTCGGAAAGGATGGATCCTCTTCTTAAACAGGTGAAACTAATCTATGTGGAGTTGGGGTGGTTATTGATGGGGAAGGTGAGGGAATCTTCTGGGGCGATGGAAGTGTTCTGGATCTTCATCTGGGTGGCCGTTAATGGATGAAGATATGTGTAAAAATTCATTGAATTTCATACTTCCTATTTGAGTTCTCTACTGTATGTGATGAGACATCCATGTAAAAACACAATTTTTAAAAAATATTTTATTTATTTGAGAGCGAGAGAGTGAGCAAAAGAGTGGCAGAGGGAGAGGGAGAAGCAGACTCTGAGCAGGGAACGTGATGCAGGGCTCGATCCCAGGACCCTGAGATCATGACTTGAGCCGAAGGCAGATGCTTAACCAAGTGAGTCACCCAGATGCCCTGAAAGCACGGGTTCTGAAGGCAATGTAGCATCGTCCACTAGAATGTAAGCTCCTGGAGAGGAGGAGTTTGTCTGCTCCTGCTGGTTGCTGTATGCCCAGAGCTCAGAATACTGCACAGCACAAAGCAGACCCTCAGTAAAATCCTACTGAATGATTGTTGAAAATATTTAGGATAAAATCTTAAATGTAAAACAAGTCCCAGGGCACCTGGGTGGCTCAGTCAGTTAAGCATCTGGCTTTGGCTCAGGTCATGATCCTGGGGTCCTGGGATTGAGCCCCATATCCGGCTCCCTGCTTCATGGGGAGCCTGCTTCTCCCTTTCCCTCTGCTGTTCTCTCTGCTCATGGGCTCTCTCTCTCTCCCTAATAAATAAGTAAAGTCTTTAAGAAAAAAGAAAGAAAGAAAGAAAGAAAAGAAAAACAAGTCGCAAGGTTGCAAAATTTTTCAGTACACCGTAATTATAGAGTTGTAGAAAGGACAGACAGGAAAATCATTGGAAGGAAATGCAGTGAAACGGTATCGGTGGTTGTGTTGAATGGCGGGATATGGGAGATGATATTTTAAAGTTTCCTTGATGAATGTCTCCTTCCCTTTCTGTTATTCTGCATGGAACTTGTTTGGAAATAGTAAATGATGGAGTGCTAACACTGATTAAGTGCTTATTCTGTGCCAGGCTTTTATGCTGAGAGAAACGTACACCTCACATTTATTTTTTTATTTTATTTTTTAAAGATTATTTATTTATTTATTTGACAGATAGAGATCACAAGTAGGCAGAGAGGCAGGCAGAGAGAGAGAGAGAGAGAGGAGGAAGCAGGCTCCCTGCTGAGCAGAGAGCCTGATGTGGGGCTTGATTCCAGGACCCCGGGATCATGACGCAAGCCGAAGGCAGAGGCTTTAACCCACTGAGCCACCCAGGCACCCCCACACTTCACATTTATTAACTCAGTTAATTTTCACAACTCTATAAAGTAGGTACTATTTATCCCTATTTTACAGATGGGGAAACTGAGGCACAGAGCAGTTTAAGAACCCTACTGAAGCTACACAGCCCTAAGTAGGCAGACCTGGGAGGGAGGCCCAGCAGCAGTCTGGCTGCAGTGGTTAAGCCACTGAAATGCCACACTGCCTCTGGAAAGCTAATGTCAAAAGCCCAGATTCAAGATCTTTGTGACTATGAGCCCCTGGACAAACGGGCCTCTTTGCTCTCCTCTCCTTGGGAGCCTGTCCCTCCCAAACAGTCAAACACCTCAAAAGTGTGAAGAAGTGACACGATCTAGAGAACCAGAAGCAGAACCGGTGAGCTCAGGGGTGAGCTGAGCCCAGTTTTCCTAGGGGGGTGGGGGCGGGGCTGGAGAGGGTGTTCCGGTCACCTGACTCCCCATGCCAGAAGCCGGGGGAGGGCCCCTCTTCTAGGCTGGCCCTGCCCCTTGGGGCTGTCTTGAGGCCTGGGCAAATAGGCCTGGTCCTCCAGTCCATCAGAAAGGTGGCTTCCTGGAAACTCACCCCCGCTCCCTGCCCCACCCCTCCACCCCACCCCGCTATACCAGTCCACTCTCCTCCTGGAAGTTAAGGGAACTGGGCTACAGTGCTTACTGGCACCTGAGCGGGACACCTGTCCTTGGCTCCACCACTGCTGGCAGACAGATTTGAGTTCCTGCCCAGCCGCTCCCCTGCTGTGTGGCCTGGGGCAAGTTACTTGACCGCGCACCAGCCTCAGTGTCTCTGTATAGGAAACCGGCAAAAGTACCTGAACGGATTGGACGCAACGGTGTGGGGGATGCATTGGCCAGCACGGTATTCAAACCAAGGTGGCTGTTATTATTATTATTACCCTGCCGCCCTCCTCCTCTTTAGGGTCATGGAAGGCTTGGAGAGATGGGCTGAAAGGCATTCAGACGTCTTGGCTGCCAGGAGGGAATGCCTTTCTAATCAGCACAAACGTCAGACTCCGGTTATTAATACCCTGCCCGCCCCACCAGCTCTTGGATTTGGCATTCCAGAGAGGAGGTGCAGAGGTGGGGAGGGTGGGTCTGGGCAACAGGTGGCTGAGGGCTAGAGAAGGAGCCCTCTCTCCGTGGGAACAACAAGCCTTGCAGACAGACTTGGCCCGTCCCCCAGACACCCTCCACCTGTGGTCTAGGGTCTGGGAAGGTGCGAAATTCCGGCCTGAAGCTGTGCTCCAGGCAGTCAGACTCTCAGTCCCCTAGGGGCACAGAGCTGTCCTTCCAGGAATCTACCATCCAGAAAGCAGGGTCCCCCAATTGGTCCCCCCGGAAGAGATGGACCCACTCATGGAACTGTGGAATGTTGATGGTGGATGGGGTCAAGGGCTCCCCCAATCTCCCCTACCTGGTTTAGAGCTCAGCCTCTCTGACAGAGGTGGGTGATGGGGGAAAATCTACATCCTTAGCTGTTCCCTGGGAATAATAATAATTTTCAACCCTTTCACGTAATAGAAACATTTTCTCTTCGCTGTTGAAAGAGCCGTTGAAATGATCCATGTCATCACAGGGCTGAGTGCGCGGTAAGTGTCCAGTGAAAGAGCGGATGTCGGGAGCCCAGTCCCTTCATCTTCTACACGACTTCTCGTTCCTTCCTGAGTGAGCGGTGGCAGACCTCAAGGAGCAAAGATCTTTGAGGAATTTCCTGTTCCTCCACCTGAGCTAACGATTAGATCAATGAAGCCTTCTTTGTTTTCTTATACCGATTTTTGAAAAATTAATAACCTTTTTTTAAGAGCAGTTTAATGTTTACAGCCAAATTAAGCAGAAGGTACAGACAGTCTCTATACACCCTCTGTTTCCCCAACTCCCAGCATCCCCCACCATCAGCATGAAGTCAGTGTGATACATTTATGACAATCAATGAACTGTCATTGACATGTCATTATTACCCGAAACCCATAGCTTACATCTGAGTTCACTTTTGGTGTGTATGAGTTTTGACAGATGTGTATAACATGTATCTTACCATCACAGTATCATATAGAATATTTTCACTATCCTAAAAATTCCATACTTCACCTACTAATCTCTCCCTCTCCCCAAACCCCAGACGACCACTGAACTTTTTACTGTCTCCTTACTGACTTTTTCAGAAAGTCATATGGTTGGAATGGTCTGGTATGTAGCATTTTCAATTGGCTTCTTTCACTTAGTAATATGCCTTTAAATTTTTTCTATGTCTTTATGTGGTTCGATAGCTCGCTCCCTCTAGCTCTCTTTTTGTGCAGGTTACTATTCCAGTGTATGGCTGTACCATAGTTTATGAACCCGTTCACTTACCAAAGGACATCTTGGTTGCTTCCAGGTTTTGGCAATGATGAGTAAAGCTGCTCTGAACATCGACAGGCAGCTTTTTGTGTGGACCTAAGTTTTTAACTCATTTAGGCAAATACCGAAGAGCATGATTGCTGAATCTTATGGTAAGAGTATGTTTAGTTTTGTAAGAAACTGTCAGACCGTATTCCAAAGCGGTTAGGCCATTTTACTTTTCCCCCTAGAATGAATGAAAGTTCCTGTTGCTCTATATCCTTGCCCACATTTGATGTTGTCGATGTTTGGAATTTGGGTCATTCTGATGAGTGTGTCACAGTCTCTGGCAAGTCCTGAATGGCATATGGGGTTGAGCATCTTTCCACATGCTTATTTTGCCATTCGGATATCTTCTTCAGTGAGCTCTTCAGATCTTTTGCCCGGGTTTTGATCGAGTTGTTCATTTTCTTATTGTTGACTTTTAAAAGTTCTCGGTAGATGTTGGATCACAGTTCTTTTTTTTCTTTCTTTTTTTTTTTTTTTTAAATTTTACTTATTTGTTTGACAGAGAGATCACAAGTCGGCAGAGAGAGAGAGGAAGCAGGCTCCCTGCCAAGCAGAGAGCCTGATGCGGGGCCCGATCCCAAACCCTGAGACCATGAGATCGTGACCTGAGCCAAAGGCAGAGGCCCAACCTGCTGAGCCACCCAGGCGCCCTCTTTTTTTTTCTTCTTCACAGTTCTTTATCAACTATGTCTTTTGCAAATATTTCCTCCTGTCTGTGACTTGTTTTCTCATTCTCCGGACTAATTTATATTAATGATTCCATTTTTTCTTGCCATTAAGAAAAGTAGTCTTATAAATGTGTGTTACATGAATAGCATGTGGCTTGGTTTTGCCAGTGCCTTCATCTAGGAGGGACCCCACTTTTGACAGATGTACCTGGCAGTGTAGCAACCTGTGTATTCAGTATTGTGGCCCAGGGAGGGAGTGTAACTTGCTTGAGACTGCACAGCAATTCCCTCCGATGATATATCCATCTCATGCACTTAGCCTTCACGGTTACCAGAGAACCATCTTATTTGGTCTGTGTGAGATGCCTGGAATGATGCTTCTTTTTTCTTGATTTAAAAAAAAAAATGAGATAGTCATGTGACAACGCAGGTATTTTTCAAAAAGGAAAAAATTTAAAAAGTCACCCATAGTCGTGCGACTCAATAAATCAATTGTTTCACTTTTCTGACCATTTTTGTCTACCGAGCAAATTTGGGACAAGGTGTGCACATGAGCTGTCATAGTAATCATCTTGGTTGCTTTTTTATTTTACTTTTCCAGGTTTTAGTTTTCAAAATGATATTTTAGAATGGCTCCTTAATATTCTATTTGTCCCTTTTTTTGAGATTTTATTTATTTATTTGACAGAGAGAGAGAGACAACAAGAGAGGGAACACAAGCATGGAAGTGGGAGAGGGAGAAGCAGGCTCCCTGATGAGCAGGGACCACAGCACAGGGCTCCATCCCAGGACCCTGGGATCATGACCTGAGCTGAAGGAAGTCGCTTAACCCACTGAGCCACCCAGGTGCCCCTACTACCTACTTTTTAAAATAAAAAGATTTATCTACGTATTTTGGGGAGAAAGGGGTAGAGGGAAAGGGGAGAGAATCCCAAGCCGACTCCATGCAGAGCATGGAGCCTGACAAGGGCTCGATTTTGTGACCTTGAGATCACCACCTGAGCTGAAGCCAAGAGTCAGGCACTCAACTGACTGCAGCGCCCAGATGCCACAGTATAATACCTACTATTAACTGAAGGTTTGCTGCATGCTGGTTACCATGTTAAGTGCCTTATAGACCCTCTTTTCTCATCCTCATGACAAATCTATGAAGGGATTTCCATTACTATCCCCACTTTATAGTTCAGGAAACTGAGATGCAGAGAAGTAAAGTCAAGGTCACATAGCTAGTTCAGGGATGAAACTGGGACTTGAGCCCATGGTTTTCTGGCACCATAAAAACTTGTGCGCCCCTGTTGATAGGAATGCAAGCTGGTACAGCCACTCTGGAAAACAGTATGGAGTTTCCTCAAAAAGTTGAAAATAGAGCTACCCCATGACCCAGGAATCGCACTACTATGTATTCACCCCAAAGATACAAATGTAGTGATCTGAAGGGGCCCTTGCACCCCAGTGTTTGTAGCAGCAATGTCCACAATAGTTGAGCTATGGAGAGAGCCCCGATATCCATCAGCAGATGAATGGATAAAGAAGATGTGATATATATATATACAATGGAGTACTTCTCAACCATCAAAAAAATGAAATCTTGCCCTTTGCGACAACGTGGGTGGAATTAGAGGGTATTATGCTAAACAAAATAAGTCAGAGAACGACAATTATCATATGAGCTCACTGATATGTGGAATTTAAGAAACAAAACAGAGGATCAAAGGGGAAGCGAAGGAAAAATAAAACAAGATGAAGTCAGAGAGGGAGACAAACTAAAAGACTTTTTCTTTTTCTTTCTTTTTTTTTTTTTTTACAGGGAGAGAGGGAGAGCACAGCAGGTGGAGCAGCAGGCAGAGGGAGAGAGAGAAGCAGGTTCACGGCCAAGCAAAGAGCTGACGTGGGGCCCGATCTTAGGACCCTCAGATCAAGACCTGAGCTGAAGGCAGATGCTTAACTGAGTGAGCCACCCAGGCACCCCCCCACCAGTAAGAGACTCTTAATCATAGGAAACAAACTGAAGGTGGCTGAAGGGGAGGAGAGTGGGGGGATGGGGTAACTGGGTGATGGACATTAAGGAGGGCACATAATGTAATGAGCACTCGGTATTCTATAAGACTGGTGAATCACTGACCTCCACCTCTTAAACGAATACATTATACGTTAATTAATTGAATTTAAATTAACAAAAAATAAATAATTAAAAAACAAAACAAAACCCTGTGTGCCCAACCACTAGATGATCCTGCCCAACAGCCCATCTGGTTAAAGTAGAGAGACATGTTTCATTTCTTAGGTGACAGAAGGGCCAGAGGTGGGAGCCCCTGAGTGGCTCAGTTGATTGGGTATCTGACTCTTGGTTTCAGCTTGGGTCATGATCGTGGGGTTGTGGGATCAAGCCTCGTGTTGTTGGGCTCCATGGTCAGTGGGGAGTCTGCTTGAGATTCTCTCTCTCCCTCTCCCTCTGCCCTTCCCCCACTCTCTCTCTCTAAAATAAACAGATAAATTTTAAATTAAAAAGAAAAGGGAAAGAAAAAAAGGCTCAGAGGTGAAAGATTTCCCGAATCCAGAAAGGGACTGGACACTAAGCCAAGGACCCGTATCCACCCCAGAAGAGCAAACTGGGTAGTCTAAGACCTCAGGGGGGCCTAGACTATGGCTTCCTGCCTGCCTGCCTGGGCTGGAACGCCTCCCCAGCGTGACAGAGTCATAAACACAAGCTGCTCTTTCAACAGGACACTGAGCTTGAGTCAGGAGTATTTATAGAAGGGCCTCCACTCTTCCCTTCAGCTCTGCCAGCATTTATCAGTTTCACTTGGGGCTTGGAGGGTGACAACCTGTTTATCATCCAAGGTGCCCAAGCAGGCAGTTGGGACATCCTCTGAGAACGAGGTCTGGTGGCCTGCCCATGTTTAGACCTGACCTGACCCCCACACACCACACGGAGGTAATTCTCTCTACCTCAGCTGTTCCACCCTCTCCCAAAAACCCCCAGCCCCAGCCCAGCCACACTCACGCCCAGCGAACTTACGGTCTCAGGGTAAACTGGGACAGAAATGCTGCTTCTCTCAGGAAGACCTCTCGGATTGATCTGGGAAGGTTAAAGATTTTCCCTAGCCCTAGAGTAGTGGAACTCTTGGAGAATGAAATCTCACATTGCTCATCATAATAATGTTGACGGAGGACCGTCTCTGTACCGGATACCATGCTTAGGGTTTTAACATTACTTTTTATTTTTTAATTTTTTAGCATTACTTTTTAAAGTCCTTACAATAATTTTACAAGTTGGATATTAATTTAATATCATCTTTATAAATGAGGCAGTTGAGGCTCAGAGAGGTCAAGTAACTTGCCCAGGACCACCAAGTAGTGAAACCAGGCTCAAAATCTAGGTCTTCCTTCATTCCAGAGCCAAAGCTGTGGGTGACCTCAGGCAAATGACTTCTCCCCTGAGCCTCAGTTTTTGTTTTTGTTTTTTTAATCTGTAAAATGGAGATACTCATACCCACCTCTCACAGTCGTAAGGATTGAATAAAACTTCTACGTACAAGGCTCCCAGTCACTGGCTGCTGTCCCCCGTCCCCTACTCCCAACAATCCATAAACTACCTTGTTCTAAGCTACTCAGGACAACTAGGCAGGTGACATTGGATTCAAACTTCAGGGACTTGAATCCAAGACCTAGGCTGTTCTAGTTACCACTGCCCACTGCCCCAACCTTGTTTCTTCCCAAGAGTAGAGACAGAGGAATGAGGGGGTAGAAGGGACATTGGGAGGTCACGGGGTGGCTGCGGGCAGGGGTACAGTGGACTGACCACGCTCTCACACCTGGGATCTATTTTGGGTGGAGCCAGCCTCTAGGCTGCTGGCAGCCAGAGTTGGAGGTTATCAGGGCTGAGTTAACACGGCAGCCCCTCGGGCCAGATGTAGTGGGCGAGCACTGACCCCAGACGGGTGGTAGGGTTGCAGTCACTGGACAGAACCCGCTTTTGTAATTCCTAATACGTGACCCCTGCAAAAACCTGTGGGCTGAGTTTCTGAGTCTTTGCTGAGAGCAGTCAGCTCATCTCTGCTATCTTGGGCGCCTCCCTCCCCAGCCCCGTGCACAGCCTCTAACCCCAGGTTCAGGCAGATCTGGGTTCAGAGCCTGGCTATTCCATTTTCTACCTGCGTGGCCTTTGGCAAGGTACCTTGGCGTCCTGATCTACAAATGGAGATAATCACACATCCTTCCTAGGGCTGCGATGATTAAATGGGATCCCCTCCTTTCTTCCCCTCCCCCACCACCACTAGGGCCCCTTGGGCAGGGCTGGTTCTCTCATCCTCCCCCTGCCCAGCAGGGACCCTTAAATGCCTTCTCCCAGGCCTTGACATGACCGTTCCAGGGGTCCCAGGCTGCCCACCTCTTACAGTGCTTCCAGGAAACCCTACTTCTAAGTCCTCTCTGGCCTGCTGGCCAGGGTGCAGCTCTGACAGAGGTGAGGGCCCAGCTCACTCAGCTCCAGCTCTGATTCCTGCTGGGCTTCCTCAGTAAGAAGCCCCCGTTCTTTGAGCCCTAATCCACAGGAACAGTGACTTTTTAACACGGGGATTGCTTTCCAGCCATATTCTATGCCTGTACAATATTTCTCATATATATTTATGTAAACATATATATAATTTTAACCAAAAAGAATCAGAGTACATACAAATGGCATCTGTTTTTCTGCTTGTCGCTAACAATACATTGCTAACATCTTTTCATATTGGTATTCACTATAGAAAGCTCAATGGCATTTTTTAAATCGGAGGAACACTTACATATGCATATATGAAATATGCTTTGTTTTTTGTTTTTGTTTTTGTTTTGTTTTGTTTTGTTTTGTTTTTTAGAGAGGGAGAGAGTGGGGAGGGGCAGAGGGAGAGGGAGAAAGAGAATCTTTTTGGTGGAGTGGGGGGAGAGAATCTTAAGCAGGCGCTATGCCCAGCCCAGAGCCCAACACCGGCCTTGATTTCACAACCCTGAGATCATGACATGAGCCAAAATCAAGAGCCGGACACTTAACCAACTGAGCCGCCCAGGTGCCCCTGCTTTGTTGTCTTTTTAAATAAACTTTTCCTTTAAGTATAATATGCATTCAGAAAAGGGCACAGTCCACAAGGGTACAGTTCAAAGCACCCTCACAAAGGGGGTGCGCTTGAATAACCCACATGCAGAT
The DNA here is from genome assembly GCF_922984935.1 of Meles meles. Classification (NCBI taxonomy): domain Eukaryota; kingdom Metazoa; phylum Chordata; class Mammalia; order Carnivora; family Mustelidae; genus Meles; species Meles meles. Next base: position 197,847,767 of record NC_060066.1, read on the forward strand.
CAGGAACTAGACCTTGACCAGCACATCCAGAGCCTGGCTTCTGGTTTATGCACCCCCTCCCCCCTCTGCACCCTCCTCACCCCAGACCAAGGGCAGCACAATCTTGGTTTCTACCAGCTTAGATTAGTTTGGGCTATCGGAACTTTATAAAGACATAACCTTTACGTATGTGCTCTTTTGCTCAACAGTCTTTGAGATTTATCTACATCGTTGCCCCTGGCAATAATTGTTCACTGTTGCCTCTGTGCAGTCTTCATTATATGACCAGACAATTTATTTGTTTCATTGAGGGACGTTGGGTTGTTTCCAAAGTTTTGCTACTATAAGCCAGATTGCAAAAAACATCTTTGTATTTAAATGGATCTATATAGCTGGTTTTCTATCTCTCTGTCTAGCTACAGCTAAATATATCTTTTGGTTGTTATCTTTCTAGTTTTTGGATAAGACAGATGCCTCAGAATATAACTGCTGAGTCACATGTGTTCATACTCTACATTTTGATTTTGTAAAACTGTACACCCGCCCCCAAGGTCAAGGGTAGTGACAGTGTCCATTGTCCTTCATGTCCACCAAACTTGTATATTATTAATCTTTAAGAGGTTTTGCCAATCTGATAGAAGAAAAATCAGATTTTATTGTGGTTTTAATGAGATTTTAAAAATTAGTGAGGATAAGCCTCTTGTTTGTTTTTGTTTTGGGGGAGGAGGCATGGCACTTACTGTTTTGTGAATTGCCTTTTTGTACCCTTTGCTTGTTTCCTAAACTTTAATGTATTATGAGCATTGACACTTGGTGTTCCCAAGTGTTTCTACTGTTCCCGACCGTCACTTGTCTTTTAGCTTTGTTTATGGAGCAACTGCTGGTTTAAATATAGTTTGTTTTCCTCCCGCTTACTGCTTATGATCTGGATTGCCCCGAGGGTGTGTGTGGCAAACCCCAGGTTCAAGCTGGTGTCAGGGGGAGCAGCGGGCCAGGTTGGGTGGGCAGCTGGCCCCCAGGACTGTCTCTCTGATACAAGTGCCAGAACATCTGGGCCAGCACTGAGCCCTAGACCTTGAGTTTGCCACAAGGCTTCCTCCAGTCCTCTTGCTAGTCTTCCCAACGCCATCTGGACCCCACTGTCAGGGGAGAGTCTGTCTGCACAGCGCCGGGGCCAGGCAGGGAGCAGAGCAAGTCATGGCCAGTGTTAACTGGGCAGTAGAGGGAGAGAAAGTTTGAGAGCAATGGCTGAGAAGCCCATACCTCTGAGTTCGAATCCTGTCGGTCTGCTCAGGTTGCCATAACAAAATACTGTGGGCTGAGGGGCTTACACACAGTGATTTATTTCTCACAGTTCTGGGGGGTCCTAGAAGGAGGTGTGGGCAAGGTGGGCTCCATTCTGAGGCCTCTTCTCTTGGCTTATAGATGGCTGCCACCTTGCTGCGGGCTCACATGGTCTTTCCTCTGGGCGTGAGTGTGAGGAGAGAGAGAGGGAGCAGTCTCCCTTGTGTCCCTAAGGGCACTCGTCCATACCACCCAAAGGCCCCATCTCCAACTACCATCACAGTGGGCATCCGCACTTCAATATGCAAATTTTGGAGAGAGAGGGACATTAAGTCCACAACAATGCCCCAAGCCATTTCCTAGAAGTATAACTTTAGGCAAGTTACCTAAATCTCTCCGTGACTCCGTTTCCTTTTCTATAACATGGGAATGATAATAGTATCAACTTCATGAATTAATAAATAAATTAATAACTATAAAACACGAAGAGCAGACCACGATAGCCTCCAAGATGGTTCCCAATAATTCTTGCCTCTTGGTATTCATGCCCCTGTGTGGTCCCCTCCTACATTCCATTGTGGTTGGTCTGCATGACCAGTAGAATATGATGGAAATGATAGTGTGTTTGTGCCTGGAGCTAGGTCATAAAAGGCTGCTTGCTCTTCTGGATCCCTCTGTCTGGGGAAGTCAGCCACCATGCTCTGAGGATGCTCAAACAACCCTGTGGAGGGGTTCCCGTGCTAAGGAATGGAGGCTTCTCGCCAACTTGCCAACCATGTGAGTCAGCCATCTTGGAAGTGGATCCACCAGCTCCAGGCAGGTCTTGAGATAAACTGCACCGCAGTGCCGGCCAGCGTCCTCACTACCAGGTCCTTAGTCGCACTGAGCCAGGAGCACCCAGCTTAGCTGTTCTTGAATTCCCAGCCCACAGAAACTACTTGAGATAATCAATGTTCATTATCGTCGTAAGCTGCTACATTTGGGGAAAGTCTGTTTTGCAGCAATAAATGATACACAGACCATGGGGTTATTCATAGTAGCCGTTCGGTAAATGCCAGCCCATATTATTCCCCTGACTGTGAAAATATTAGCAACAGTGTTTTTCAAGTGTCTGTCATGAGCCAAGTATGTGCCACGTGCCGGGCAAATGGACTCCTACCTCTCTGCCATCGATTTTCAGCCCATAGAGTGTTGGGGCAGACAGTCACCCAGAATCCTAGACTCTTGGGCTTAAAAGACAGGAGATATCATTACTTGACCCAACTCTTATTTTACAGTTGAGCAAGCTGAGACACAGGGGTTATGCAATCCACTCAAGGTGACAGAACTCAGATCCACCGGTGCCAGGGCGGCCTCTTTGTAGTTGCTCTGCTCTCAAAGACCTTCTAATGAGGGACGATTGCTTCTCACAGTGCATAAAGCGCTTTCCATACTTTATTTTGGGATCATCAGTGCAGAATCCCTTCCAGACCCTCTAGGTGTCCCATATCCCCTTGGGCAGTCCTTCTCTCTAAAGGCCATCTGTGGCTCAGAGCTCTCATAGCTGCCCACAATGGAGGTCTGGACCCGAGGCCAGTGGAAGAGATGTTTGGGGCCCTGAGTGTTGAGAGCCCAGAACACTCTGGTCCCCTTCCATGACATGTGGGCCAAGCCCAGTGGGCATTGCACCTGGGGCACTACATCATACCCCAGACCCCACTGACCTGCCTCTGCCAGCTGGTCTGTCTTTAGCCTCTGGATTAAGTACCAACCGGTTTGATCTTGTGATTTGGGATGATTCTTTGTTGAGGATGACTCTGAAGCATGTGACAGAGATCTCAAGCTGTAAGAAAAATAGATTTTGTCCTCCCCCTACCCTCATCTGAGGGTGCTCAGGCACCACAGAGGCCTGAGGGGAAATCCACAGGAAGGGGCAGGGCCGCCCCCATCCTCCTGGGGAGGTCATGGGGGCAGGGGCGAGAACAACACACACGTGGAGGGCATCCGATCCACAATGTACCAAGGAAACATTTAAGCAAGCCCCAAGCTATGCGGAAATGAAAGCGGAGATGGCGGGTACTTTCCTCTCCAGCATCACCGCCCCCAGGCCTGCGTCAGCCAGGCATCCATCCCTGGAAAAGCTCCTCCAAGAATCCAGCCACTGAGGACATGGAGGGACCCTCGAGGAGCATTTCTTCATGGTCGCTGCCTTTGGCAAACAAGAAACTGAAGGTGGGTGTGGCTGGTTGGGCATCACATTGCTGGTCTCTGGCAGGGTTTTCTCCAACCAACCTCAAAATCTCAGGTTTCCAAAAGTCCTCTCTCTGGTAACAACCAAAAACAGCATAGAATTTGGAGTTAAGTTGGCCACTTTTGGCTCTGCCTATACTAGTCGTGGGACTTGGTGCAACTCCATATGCCAATCCGTACCTCAGTTTCCTTATCTGCAAAATGGGCATAAGTATGATCTACTGATGTGAGGCCTGAATGAAATAGTGCCATGAAGCTCTTAGTAGATGTCCAGTCACTTGCAAGCCGTCAATCAAAAATAATAGTGCTTTAATTATTATTAACTTCCAACTCTCCTTTTCCTTGTCAGGTCCAGACCATTCCCCTTCACTGCCTTGCCTAACCCCTACCCAGCTGGGTACCTCCTCCCATGGGTAACAGACTTTCGGGGCAGTCCCAAATGAAGTCTGTCTCTTAGCTAGGTGATATTCTGCAAGTCACTTGACTTCTCTGGACTTCAGTTCCTGATATGTCCAAATGAGAATCATAATACCCTGAATCATTCCCTGACAAGCCAATGGCACAGAAGAATGGGAGAGAAAGCAATTACTATAGATTAAAAGCAATCAATGAGACAAAATCACCAAAATGCCATGTGTAAGACCTTATTTGGATCTCATTTGTACAAACGAACTGTAAGAAGACATTTGAGGCAATCTGTGTCCTCTGAAAATGGCTTGGAAACTAGATAATATCAAGAAATTCTTGTTATTTTTGTTAGATATGATAATGGCATTGTGAGTATGTACAAAAAAAATCCTTATCGGTTAGAGATGCTTACTCAAGTATTTATGTCTAAGATTTGTTTTAAAATATATCAGACTCAGGGGACCTGGGTGGCTCAGTCGGTTAAGAGTCTGCCTTCAGCTCAGGTCATGATCCCAGAGTCCTGGGATAGAGCCCCACGTAGCAGGAAGTTGCTCAGTGGGGTGTCTGCTTCTCCCTCTCTCTCTGCCCCTCACCCTGCTTGTGCTCGGTGACACTCTGTATCTCTCTGTCAAATAAATAAAAGAATCTTTAAAAAAATGTTTCAGACCAAAGAAGTGTGTATGGGTGTAGATGAAGTGAGATTGGGGAACTGTTGGTAGCAGATGAAGCTGGATTTGGCTACATGAGTTCATTATACTCTTCTCTCTACTTCTGTGCGTTTGAAATTTTCATTAATAAACAGTAAAAATTGGGGTGCCTGGGTGGCTTAGTTGATTGGGCATCTGCCTTCGGCTCAGGTCATGATCCCGGGGTCCTTGGATTGAGCCCCATGTCAGGCTCCTTGCTCAGAGGGGAGTTTGCTTCTCCCTCTCCGTCTGCTCCTTTCCCTGCTCATGCTTTTTCTCTCTCTCTCTCACTCACTTTTTCTCTCTCAAATAAATAAATTAAAGCTTAAAAATAAATAAATAAGCAAGGAGACATGCAAAGAGGGAGACAGTAGTCAAAAGCTCTGAATCAGACGCAACACTGATACTCCTTGTTTGTCTCTTCATCTGTCAGCCCATAGCTTTCTAGTATGTTCCAGCAACTGGTAATGATACTAGTTTGTAACATCTTGGTTTTGATCCTGGCTCTGCCACTTACTGGCTGGGGTACTTTGCCAAGTGACTTAACCTCTCTGAGCCTCCTTGCTCAGCGGCAAAACAGGGAAAATCATGATCCGTGCCTCACTGAGTTATTTTGAGGACTGAAGACGAGAGGATGGACGGGAAGGACTTAACACAATGCCCAGCACTCAAGAAGCACCGAGTAAATGCTTCAGCTTGAGGAGCACCGGGTAAGGAGTCAGTCCGTCTTAGATGTGAAATCCAGCTCTGCTCTGCCACTTGTGGCTCTGTGACTTTGACCAATTAACTCTCTGAGCCTTGTTTCCTCCTGGGAAAAAAAATGGAGATCATAATAACCCCCTTGCAGAGCTGTTGGGAGGATTAAGTGACAAGACATGTTTTGATGCCCAGCATGGCCCACGTGGGAATTCCCCTTCCTCACCTCTTGACTTTCAGCAGCGCTGGCCTGGCCCAGGCCCAGGCTGGAGTGGATCCCACTGTCCATTTGCGTGACTTTTGCACCTGGACTGCCAAATGTCCTGGACAAAGTCAACGGAACCATGTGAATGGCCGCTCGCAAATAGAAAACTATGGTTATGAAACACTAGCGAGGCTCCTCTGCCCTCGCACAGCCCTTTCAGCCCTCTCTAGGGGACTTCCTCCTGCGGGCCTGCACTGGCTGGTCTGCCCACTCATGCTCCGCTTCCCCCTGCTAAGCCTCAGAAGTTGGCCTCAACTCATTCTCGACTGAGATCATCGTAGGACCACCTTTCTTTCCCCTTCCCAGCATTTGATTCTCACCTTCCTCTTCTCTTTCCTGTCCTCCCAACTTAAGATCCTCCTTTCTGAGGCTGGATTATTTACTCCATCACTCCCCTCCCAATCTTCCAGTACTTTCTCTCCAACGTGTCCACCGAAAAAAACTTGCTCAAGTACCTTAATCTTTCCCTAGTCTGACAGTGATCCTGTTGTCCCTTTACTGAACTCACTCATTCACTCCCCATTCATTTAACAAGTATTTGTTGAGCGCCTACTTTGTGCCAGGTACTGGGGGTATAGAATCAACAGAGGCAGCCTTTACCCTCAAAGTCTTCAAAGTCCGGAGGGAGAATCAGACTCACAAACAGATAATGGTAAGATGCCAGGTGGGAAGCAAAGATGGGCCCATGCTTGATGCAGAGATTGACCAGGTGTGCAATGAGGGGATGGGGAGCCCTAAGCCTGCTCTCAGCTTTTTGGTCTGTGCAAATGGGTGAATGGTGGTGGTGTTCGCTGAGACAGGAGACAAGGAAAATGCAAGGAGGAGCTCGGTGTGGGGAAAGATGGTGTGGTCTGTTTGGGGGGTATGAGGAATCGAGGGGCTGTTGGGACATCCCAGTAGAGATCTCCAACGACTCCTCAGCTTAAGGGAAAGAGAGGTCTGAACTGGAACGAGAGAGGTGAGGATTGTTGGCATATGGGAGGTAGAGCCTTGAATGTACACAGAATGTTCTCTGCTGCCAGTAACAGAGTAATTCCACTATGATCACATTTGTTATCTCAGATCTTAAATAGTCAGGTGGGGGGCAGTTCCAGGGATGGGTAAATTGGCAGCACAGTGATGGCATCAATGTTCCCTGTGCTTTCTATGGAACCTTCTTGTTGTTTTCAGGGAGTGGACGTGTCCCTCAGACTTGTCCCGCTTCTTGGCTGTAAGCTAGCTGCCCCACCCTCTCACAGCCCCATTCAAAGGCAAGAATGAAGCTGTCCTTTTGCCCTTCACTTTAACCTTCCCCCACTTCCTCGAGCCCTTTGGGTCTCCTAGACCATAGCTGTTATCACCAAGGCAAAGGAGAAGGGGATTAGCATGATGGGTTTAGGCCTTAGTCTCCCCTGGCCTTGGAGAGGTCCACCTTCCTGGAGAACAGTGCTGTCTGTTATCTGAACAGAACTGAGACGTGAGCAAGGAAGAAGGGGATGGCCTCTTTCCAACCCTCCCCATCTTCCAACCCGCAGCTGGCCTGGCAGTGTTGACCTGCAGTTCAGTAGATAGAGAAGGAAGACAGAAGGAGCTTGGGGTGGGGTTGGGGGACACTTGCATGGTTCAGTGGGTAGAGCTTTTGATTTTTGATTTGGGCTCAGATCATGATCTCAGGGTTGTGGCATCGAGCCCCACATCCCATCGGGCTCTGCGCTCAGTAAGGAATCTGGTTTTTTCTCTCTCTCCCCTTCTTCCTCTGCCCCTTCCTCTGCTCAAGCATGTGCACCCTCTCTAAAAATAAGTAAGTGAGTAAGTAAGTAAATAAATAAATAACAAAGGGAGTTTGGGCTCCCGAGTCAACCATGCCTGCGTTCGTGTCCTAGAGCCATTTCTTGCAAGCTGTGTGACTTCATGGCAGCTATGTTATGCTCTGTACTGCAGTTTCCTCATCTGTGGAATGGGGATGGAACAGGTCTTCCGTTGCTGGCTGTTGGGGTGATAAAACAAAATAACACTTATGAAGCGCTTAGCATCGTGCCTGGCACGCAGTAAGTGCTCAGCAAAAACCAGCCATTAACATTTTGGTGGGGACCACCCCCTCCTCAAAGTTCCGCAGTCTCATGGGGCACCAGGCTGGCTTAGTCGGTGGAGCATGGGACTCTTGATCTCGGGGTTGTGAGTTCAAGCCCCTCATTGGGTACAGAGATTACTAAAAAATAAAATCTTAAAAAAAAATTCCCTAGCCTCTTGTCCTCTGGGCCTCCTCCTCTTTCTGTGACTGGTTCTTGCTCCCACTTCTTCCCCTCACCCCACAGTGAGCTCCTCTATGTCTTCTCCCAGGGCTCTAACCATCAACTCTTCTTCAGGCGGAGGGGATCCAACCTCCTCTCCTACCTCCCTACTTTCCTGAGACCCTGGACACTCCTGTATGTTCTATGGTCTCTTAGGCTCATCCTTGAGGCCCATTGTCACTGCCCCCACTCTTGCCCCAGCACCTGACACTGGCTGGCCCTATATCCCTTTGTGTGAGATTCTACCTTAAAAATAGCCATTGGGGGGGCACCTGGGTGGCTCAGTGGGTTAAGCCTCTGCCTTCGGCTCAGGTCATGGTCTCAGAGTTCTGGAATCGAGCCCTGCATCGGGCTCTCTGCTAAGCGGGGAGCCTGCTTCTCCCCCTCTCTCTTTGCCTGCCTCTCTGCCTACTTGTGATCTCTCTCTGTCAAATAAATAAATAAAGAACGTAGAGAAAAATTTAAATTTGTGCAGAGAGCAAAGGGGGGAACATCTGGATAACCTCTAAGTGTCCAGGTAGAGCTTCATGGCACCCATGATAGCAATTTCCGTTTGCCTCCCTCCCTGGGCTGTGAGATTCTCAGGGCAGGGAGAAGGATTACTCATTTAGCTGTCACCCTGGTGCCTGATGCATAGTTAGTACGCAGAGAAATGTCTGATGAATGAAAAAGATTCTTGACTTTGCCACTGACTTACTAAGTGACTGTGAATAAGTTCCTTTCCTTCTCTAGACCTCAGGGTCCCGCCCAGGGCACTGGACTTCTCCAGGAAGCCCTTTCAACATTAGAGTAAACTTAGTGGCCAGTGGATGCAGGAGGGATGGGCTCAATGGGGTATGGTCTCAAGATGTCTAGCAATATTCTGTGCTCAGGGATGGGCTCAGAGAGAAGGGCTGCCCTGACCCCTCCTCTCGGGAGCTACTCGGTACTCTAGAGGGGGAGGTTGAGGGCAGTGAAGGATCTCTGGCAATTAATCCTGCAAATCGCAGTGGCCCCACTCCTTGGGTCCCCTTGCTAGCTTACCAGCCTGGTCTGGGAAACTAGTCTCTGGAGGAAACTCTGGTAGCCTTTCCTCCCCCCACGCCTGCCCACGAACAGGTTGTTCTTGTTTACGACCCTCCTCCCAGGAGAACAGCGGTTGCTCATCCCTCCATGTGATTTGAGAGCGCCGGTCTTTCAGGCCTGGAGGAAACTCAAGCCCCAGCCAACCACTTGGCATCGGAATGCTCAGCTGGTCCCCTCTTGGGGCTCACGTGACCGGGACCCAGCTATAAATATCAGAGGGGCCTCAGACCAAGACAGAATTCGGGCGCCAGGAGAAGAAGGCAAAGAGGTTCTGTGTGGGTATTTTGTGACAAAGGCAAGACCCCAGGTCTGCGTAGAGAGAAGCAGGTGAAGGAGGCAGCCAGGTGAACCCCCACAGCTCCTGACAATATGGATTATAAATCAAGCCTGATCCAGGATGGGAACCCCATGGAGAACCTGGAGAAGCAGCTGATCTGTCCTATCTGCCTTGAGATGTTTACCAAGCCGGTGGTCATCTTGCCTTGTCAACACAACCTCTGCCGGAAGTGTGCCCATGACATCTTCCAGGTCAGTGCTGGGTGGGGCCTGGTCTCGGGCCCCAGGTGGCGGCTCAGCATTCCTGTGGTGGAAAGCCATTCTGTCTTAGTCAAGGGTTTCTAAACCAGCGCTGGCTTTCTCCCGGACAGAGAAAGTCCCGGAGGAGACCTAGGGGCTGAAGGAGGCTCGGGGACAGCTCTAGCTGCCCCATTCCTTCTCCATGACGCGTGTTTCCCGTCCCCACCCTGCCGCCAGCTCCCCCACCGCTGCCCTGAGCCCGCAGTTGACTCTCCAATCAGGAGTCAAATGCCTCAAGCGATAAGTGGGAGAGGCAGGCGGAGAGAAGAGAGAAACCAGACCCCAGGGGCTGGAGCCAGCTCCCTGGTGGCAGGGGGCCCAGAGCTTTAGGAGGAGGAAGGTAGCCAGGAGACACTGGGCAGTAGAGGCATCTTCCCTCTCGAGGCCGGTTCCGTATAATATGGGGCTGGAGGGAATCCATGTGCTTCACAAAGGAATGGGAGGAGGCAGGACTCAAGGTTCCCAGAAGCACTTTACAAAATGTTCTCTCACAGTTTGACCTTTGAATTAGCAGCCTTCCCAGCTGGGTCTAATAATCATGCCCCTTGCATGAATGGGTTGGAGGCTTGGAGCGAGAAGGTTGCTTGCCCAAAGTCATTCAGAGGATGACCGTGACTTGAACCTAGGTCTGCTGATCCCAGACTTGCTTAGCTGTTTCTCAGGTGCTCCCTGCTGTGAGTGGGCTGGCTCTCATCTCAGGGTGGGGAGCTCCAGGTCAAATGGTTTGACAAGAATGGTTGGGGGGAACAGGAAGAAGGACAATCAGAGATTGTCCCAGGCTTCACCTCTGGCCTTGTCACCTTCAGGCTGCAAATCCCTTCTGGACCAACCGGGTTGGCTCCGTGTCCATGTCTGGAGGCCGTTTCCGCTGCCCCTCCTGCCGCCATGAGGTGATCATGGATCGTCACGGAGTGTACGGCCTGCAGAGGAATCTGCTGGTGGAGAACATCATTGATATCTACAAGCAGGAGTGCTCTAGGTGAGTCCACCCAGCAGCCAGGAGCCCATCCTTCCTCCCCAGCCAGTCTGTGCCTGGCTCTCCCAGGCTCCTTCCCATCTGCCCAGGGTCCAGTGCCCTGGCTAGAAGAGCTAGACTCTCCAGTTCAGAGAGCCATCTCCCTCTTTCTCAAGTAGAGCAGAGGCTCATCTCTATCCCCCGGCCCTGGTTCTTGGTGCCACTCAGGGAATAGGAAGAGCGCAGACATTAGGCTGCCCTCCTAGCAGAGACTGAGACAGGAACCAGGGGAAGGGCGAGATGTGACAGGGAGAGAGACACACTGGGGCCAGCTAAGTGGCTGCGACAAGCAGAGAAAAGTGCCCAGAGAGAACACAGCCGGTCTCTCTGTGGTGAAGGTGACCACTATCGTTGCGGGCTCTGGGGAAGCTTCCTCTTGCTGTCCCACCACAATCCTGTGGATCAGGCATGACTTTCATCAGCCCCATTTCACAGATGGGGAAGCTGAGGCTTAAAGAGATGATTGATGTCAATTACCCAAGCTTTCCCAGCTGGGAAGAGAAATGGCTGGAAACAGCTCCGACAAGTCTTCCAGGCTGCTGCCCTCAGGCCTTTTTTTTTTTTTTAAAGATTTTATTTATTTATTTGACAGAGAGAGATCACAAGTAGACAGAGAGGCAGGCAGAGAGAGAGAGAGAGGGAAGCAGGCTCGCTGCTGAGCAGAGAGCCCGATGCGGGACTCGATCCCAGGACCCTGAGATCATGACCTGAGCCGAAGGCAGCGGCTTAACCCACTGAGCCCCCCAGGCGCCCTGCCCTCAGGCCTTTTGGTCCCAAACTGTCACTCAGTGGCTGCCTGCAGACAGTGTCCTTCCCAAGCACAGGGGACAGTCCAATCTTGGTGAGAAAAAGCCCTGACTGGGCAAACCATTGGCGAGTCTGACTGTTACTAAGGCACTGTGGGAACTTGGGTGAGTTCATTTTCCCTGTTGGCAGAAGAGGACGGTAGGGTTTGTTTTTGTGACTCTCAAATAGGGTTTTGATGGGAAATGTTAAACGCATCAAATACTTGCAGAGGACCTCCTGTGTGTACCCGCCATACTAAGCATTTTCCGTGCGTGACCCTGGTGTAATTCTGACGGTAATCCATACAGCATTCTTACCCTCGTTTTCCAATGAGGAAATGGAGGCTCAGAGAGGGTCAGAGAGTGGGGGTAGTGGCAAAGGGAGACCCCTGCCAGGATGGGGGGCCCTGGGCTAAAGGATGAAAGGAAGGTAAGTCTGGACAGGAACAGATAATAATGCCTGGGGTGTGACCAGTTGTGCAAGGCTGTTCAGAGGGGAGGCATTGCCATGGGGGGGGGCAGTCATCAAGCCAACATTTGTGAGATATTCGCTGTGTTAGGGGCTTGGGAAAGCAGCGGCAGCATAGACACGGGGTTGGCTCTAAATGAGCATATAATCTAGCTGGGGAGGTAGGACTGAGACCCAGAAACTGAGCCTCAGATGGGAAGGAACGGATGCCCCAAGAGAAACACAAATAACATGCCAGAGTCCGGAAGGAGAGAACGCCACCGAGGGAGAAAGGCATTTGAAGAATGTGTGTTTGGGAAGGAAAAAACCTTTCTGGACTTTAAGTCAAGGCTTAGGCTGAGCTGTTAGCCATCCCTGGGCTGCCCGTGTTCTGGCTGTGTGACTTGGGGCCCACACATTGCTTCCTTCGCTGAGCCTGGGGCCACCCTCCCGACGTGCTTACTGATGTGTTCTCGCCACCTGCCCCGAGTCACGCCCGCCTCCATGCCACGCGCTTCACGCTGCAGAGATGAGGAGAGGCAAGTCTCCTTGCTCTGATGGCCGTTACAGTCTGGTGGATTAAATATAGAATTCAGTGAGGCCATGAGTATAAATTGCTTTGCTCAGAGTCCGGCCTGCAGTCACCAAGAGCTACAGGGGCTATAATTAGAGCAAGCGCACTCTTGTCTCCCCTGCCCTGACCAGATGGGTGACCTTGGGCAAGTCAGCTCACCTTTCTGTCCAGTTCCAACCCTGGGATTCTATAGCCTTTCCCGTTTTCGGCACTGGCGGGGCCTAAGGCCCACCACCAGCGTCAGAGTCCCAGGATATGAGGACAGCTTTGGTGTTACAGGCTTTCCTGTTTCTGGGTCTCCAGAAAATGAAGAGGACTGGAGACAGCCAGTCACTGAGAGCTCAGGCCCTAGATCGGGGGCGGGGGGTGGGGTGGGGGTGGGGAGGCTGGAGCTGGGGAGGAGACAGGGCCTCCCCCATCTGACTTGTGCTTTTTCTCCACTGCAGTCGACCCCTGCAGAAGGGCAGCCACCCCATGTGCAAGGAGCATGAGGACGAGAAAATCAACATCTACTGCCTCACGTGTGAGATGCCCACGTGCTCCATGTGCAAGGTGTTTGGGGCTCACAAGGCCTGCGAGGTGGCCCCGCTGCAGAGTGTCTTCCAGGGACAGAAGGTACTGGCCAGGGCGGCCTCCACCCCCAGCCTGGACCCGCGGGGCACAGCTGGAGGATTCAGGATGTGGATTTGATCCCTGTCGATCTGCTGAGCCGGCCTTTCAGGAATAGTCCCTCTGGAGGGACTTCCCAGGCCACAGGAGGAGCTGGCTGAGCTCATGGGTTATACTTAGAGCCACTTGAGAGCACCTGGGTGTGGCCACAGGGGAGAGACCAGACCCCTGGGTCAGGCCACCAGGGTCCTCTCAGGCCACGACTTCTAAAGCCCAGGGTGCTTCGGGTCCCAGATACCTCTGTGCTGTGCTGATTACCTCTCCTGTGGCAGAAAGTGGCCCAGAACCCACCCCCACCCCCCACCAGGGCCCCCAGGCCTGCGGGAGTCCCATCATCCTTCCCATGCACTAAGCTCTGGCCCCTCTTTCTGGACACTTCTTCCCTGCCTCCTACTCTTCTCTTGATCTCTCTCTTCTAGAGTGTTCCAACTTTATTTCTTTTCTGTGTCCCTTCTTTCCTAGAAACAGACCCCTCCTCTGATAGTACATTGCTGTTTTATTTTGGTCATGTCCCCTTTTCTGGGCCTCATCTGTAATACCAGGGACGCAGTATCTGATGTTCTCTGCTCTGGCCCCAAGCAGCAGTTCAGAAAGTTCAGAAAGAGGTTCTTTCTGGCAGAGAGGGGAGGGCGGGTGCCCCCCTCAAGAAGACAGGCTCTGAGACTATTTCTGTCTCTCCTCTCCTGATCCCCACCCCCTGCCACCCCTCCTGCCACTAGACTGAGCTGAGTAACTGTATCTCCATGCTGGTGGCGGGGAACGACCGCGTGCAGACCATCATCACTCAGCTGGAAGACTCCTGTCGAGTGACCAAGGTGAGGGGGAAAGGAGTTCTGTCTGGGGGTCCGAAGTCTCTCAGGGCAACCTGGTTTCTGAGGTGAAGGTTCACCTGGGGGTAGTGGCTGCTGGTTGGGGCCTGGGGGCTGGGGTGTTCAAGTGGGGTTGGTGGGTTGGGGGCCAACTGATCCATTCATCCACTCATTCACCAAAGGCTTCTGGAACACAGCTGTGGGCTGGGCCCTGCCAAAGGTGCTGGGGATAGGGTGGTGACCAAGACAGACCTGATCCCTGACCTCAGGGAGCATCCCAGCAATAAATCTCAGTATTTCTTCAGCACTAATAGTTTCCAGAATGTTGTCTTCAGTGTGTGAGAGACTAAAGCTTCTCAAACTTAAAACTGGTTCAGATCACCCTGGGATCCTGTTAAAATTCAAGTTCTGATTCAGTAGGTCTGGACAGAGGCATGAGGCTCTGCATTTCTAACCAACTCCTGGGGTGTTGCCCAGCTTGTGGGTCCATGGCCCACACCGTGAGTAGCCAGACTATAGAAGCAGAAGGAAAATTTTCTATCTCTGCAAAAGCAGCCATGATTTTCCATCTCCACTTGAGGTGGGGGAGCTGGAGAGGAGATGGGGGGAAGGATCATCCTTGTGTGATGGGAGAGTTGTGTGAAGGGAGTTGTGTGAAGGGAGGCTTCAAGGGAAGGAGGGGGGCATTGCTACTACTCATGAGATGCTCCCAGTCTGAGAGAGGGCAATAGAGCCCCCCAGCCTGAGATACTATTATTATTCCTATTGTACAGGTAAGCAAACTAAGGGGTAGCATCTGTGTTGGAGAGAAGGGAGCCTCAATGAGGAGGCCACTGGAAGAGGCCCAGCTAGGACCAACTGAGGCAGAGCTTCCTGAATCCAGTCATGATCCTAAAATGGAGTCGTGGGAAGGGAGAGAGTGACTTGCGTGCACACAGAGGGCCTAGAATCAATCATCCCATCTGACCCTGGAGTCTCTATTTTTGACGAAGGGGCTAGCTTTCTCCATGACACCAGCCTCCAATCGTTACTGGTCTGCTAAGTAGCTATGAGACCTCAGCAAGTGCTTTCTTTTTGCTGAGCCTTCATTTCGTCTTCTGCAAAATGGGGACGTAGTCAGATCTCTCCCAGCTTCAGACCTCTGATTCCTAGCACACCCATCCCAGGAAGGAAGTGCCGGGAATAGGGAGGAGGACCCCACAGGGTGCGACTCTGAGAATTCTGTCCCCAGGAGAACAGTCACCAGGTGAAGGAAGAGCTGAGCCAGAAGTTTGACCTACTGTACGCCATCTTGGACGAGAAGAAGAGCGAGCTGCTGCAGCGGATCACGCGGGAGCAGGAGGAGAAGCTCAGCTCCATCAAGGCTCTCATCCAGCAGTACCGGGAGCAGCTGGACAAGTCCACTAAGCTGGTGGAGACGGCCATCCAGTCCCTGGACGAGCCTGGTGGGGCCATCTTCCTGTTGGTGAGTGGAATAGGAGGGTGTGGGTGGTCACTTCAACTAACGGGTCTGACTAAAGTGCAAGTCATGCTCCGTGACTGGTCACCCATGTGCTCCTGGGAAAGCCATTTAAGGTGCTAAGCCTTAGTGTCCCCGTCTATAAAATGGGCACACAAGGATTCCTACCTTCTTTCCTCTTAACCGATTTTGTGAGGATCAAATACGAGGATGTTTGTGAAATGGCATTGTAAACTGCAAAATACAGTGTCCATGTAGAGACTGTTCACTGAGAACATTCTATGGGTCAACCACAGAGGAAGAGACAACAGAGATGAACAAGACACAGCCCTGCCCTAGAAAAGCTTGTTGGGGAGCACAGAAAAGGATCAATGATAGATTTTACAGCTCAAAAAAAATTTCCCAAGCACAGGGGTGCCTGGGTGGCTCAGTGAGTTAAGGCCTCTGCCTTCGGCTCAGGTCATGATCCCAGGGTCCTGGGATCAAGCCCCGCATCGGGCTCTCTGCTCAGCGGAGAGCCTGCTTCCCTTTCTCTCTCTGCCTGCCTCTCTGCCTGCTTGTGATCTCTGTCATAAATAAATAAAATCTGTAAAAAAAAAAAAATTTCCCAAGCACATACTGTGGACCAGGGTTTGGGCTAGAGATTGGGTATAAAAAGGTGATTAGGGTATGATTCTCATCTTAGAGATTTGGGGGTTTAAGACTGTTTAGAATGATACCCCGAAAATCCAAGCTTCCTGCCATGACCGTGGAAAGGTCCTAGAGTAATGACCAAAACCCGTGCAGACCATGAACAGAAGGAAAAAACCCAAGTGCTGTTCAAGTCAGGGCAGGAGCAGGTCCCACTGAGGCTACGGAATGGCACCAAGGGCCTACGTGGCTGTGGCCCAGTCACTGATTTTGCTGATTTCTTGGGGCCACTTCTTCTGTATTCCTAACTGTTGGCTCTCTCTCTTTCCCCCCACAGAGTGCTAAGCAACTCATCAAAAGGTCAGTATCTCTCCAGGACTGTGATCCAAGGCCCCAGATCCCATCAGGGCCTCTGATCTCTGCCCAGTGGGCCTCCCCCTGTGCATGAGGTCGGTTGGGAAGGTCTCAGCCCAGTCTAGCTTTCCTGGCCTTTGCATCCCCTGCCTTTTGTGACAGGAGAGGAAATACCCCACCCTCCAGGGGGAGCCTCTAGGTGCAAGGCCTGGGTGTGGGCATAGATACGCGCACTGATGTGAATTGGAGCTAAGACACCCCCTTCTCTCACTGAGGCCCAGAAATCTCACCCTGCCCCACCTTTCTCCCTCTCCCACCCCCCACAGCATTGTGGAAGCTTCCAAGGGTTGCCAGCTGGGGAAGACAGAACAGGGCTTTGAAAACATGGACTACTTTACTTTGGACTTGGATCACATAGCAGACGTCCTGAGGGCCATCGACTTTGGGACAGGTAAAGGAGGGGGCGGTGCCACGTGTCTCTTTCCCAGATCCACCCCTGGGAGTCTGCTTCCCTTCCACTGAGCCCCACCTGGACGCAGGTGCACTAGCAAACAGCCAAACTCCAACAGCCAAGTTCTTCAAGAGCCCAGAGCCTAGCACAGCACCTGGCACATAGTTGTCGCTCAGTCAATTACAGATGGACCCGCTGCTGGGAGGCACACAGCAAGTGGAGTCAGGCAGGTTAAGTTCAAATATTCGTTCTGCCACTTGTTATCTGTGTGACCTTTGGTGAGCGCCTCTCCTTCTCCGAACTGCATTATCTTTTTCTTTTTAAATTTTTGTTTATTTTAAGTAATCTCTACACCCACCATGGGGCTCGAAGTCATGACCCTGAGATCAAGAGTCATGTGCTCCTCTGCCTGTGTCCGCCAGTCGCCCCTGAACTGCATTTTCTAACTTTAAAAATTAGGTTAAACGTGGGCCTCCTGGTCATGACCACACCATGGTGCTCTTGCAACAGATAAGATAGAGATGCCGGGAGTTTGCAGAGTACTAGGTAAAAAGTACTTACTGCCTAAGGCTGGGCTTAGCTTCCGCTTCTTAATCCTACCATCTCTGATACTTGGGCACCTTAATTTACCTGTTATTATGTCCTCATTTCTGTTTATAATTACTCTACCACAGAGTACCTGTAATAATTATAACAACATAACCATAACAATAATGAGGAGAAAGTAATAAGGGAAAATGAGGAAACCAGATGAAGAGCAAAGATTTAATGATTTGCCCAAGGTCACACAGTTGGAAGGTAGCTATCTAGAAAGAGAGAGCGGATCTAATTTTGCTAAGTGTTGTACTGATTTGAGAGGCGATGCTCCAATGACCCGCTGGGAAAGAGAGCTGGCCGGTCCGGGGTTGTGTCCCACACGGGCTTTCAGAATCTGATGTTGAAGCTATACTCAGAATTCCAAATAGCCCACTCATTAAATTCTGTCATTTAACTTAATGAGATAGATTCTATTGTCGTCTCCATTTTGTAGTTAAGGAAATAAAGCCAAGAGAGGGTCAGTAATTTGCTGGAGGCCACACAGCGAGTAAGTAGCCCAAGCAGACTCCACCAAGGGATCTGGCTCCCAAGACACTAGGGAGGATTCTGTGAGAGGATGCATGTAAAGCATTTGGCACACGCGTGTGCATACACACACACACACGATGCTTGGCACAACAGTTGGCACATAGTGCTCAGCAGATGCTGCTAATAGCAGTTAATTGTGCTAATAATTCAACAACAACAACAAACACCCCCGGGTTATGCCCAGGTCCCGGCTATGTAGCTGGAAACTGGACTGATGTTTTGGAGGCACGAACTCTTTCAAACCTCTCCCTACACACTCTTTTTTTTTTTTTTAAATATTTTATTTATTTGATAGAGAGAAACCACAACTAGGCAGAGAGGCAGGCAGAGAGAGAGGAGGAAGCAGGCTCCCTGTGGAGCACAGAGCCCGATGTGGGGCTCGATCCCAGGACCCTGGGATCATGACCTGAGCTGAAGGCAGAGGCTTTAACCCACTGAGCCACCCAGGCGCCCCTCCCTACACACTCTTGACAAATGCCGTGCTCTCTGGTGACCCCCGCAGGGCCCCAAAGCATTAAGGAAGTGGCTTGGGAGAGGGTGGGGGTGGAGAACAGACATGTTCCCTGTTCGTGGAGCTTGAAGGTGAAGTCCCGGGATGGGAAGGTGAGAACATACGTCGCCACCTGTCTGTCTGGGGCTCAGCTTCAGAGAGCTATCAAGGAGATGGCCCAGGAGCATTCCCCACCCCACAGCCACCCCTTTGTAGGCTGTGGAATGAGGAAAACCGGACAAGGAGTGCTAGGCAAGCAGATTTCAAAGCCTGGGCACATTCCTGCAAGACAAGGACTCTGATCCCTGACACCCAGGGAGTCAGGTCTCCTCAGGTGGCGTGTCTCTGTCTAACTGGGAGGCCTGCAGAAGCACCAAGCGTGCTTTCCCCAAAGTCCCCTCCGGACACTGGCAGGTCAAGCCTGTGTCAAGGGCTGCTGTTGCTACTGGAACAAAGAGGTGTGCTGAACCTCCCTCCTTTGGAGGGGTGTGAGAAGGAAGGAGGACGCCAGGGGGAGGAGGAAGTGGGTCTCCATGTAGCTTAGGTTCGGCAAGCTCGTCACCTCTGGGGCCACTCATGTCACCACATGGCCATGGGGTCCCAAGTGGGGGTCAGCAGGGGTTTGGTTAAGTGCTGTCTCCAGCCTGGTGCCCCTTCGAGTAGCTCTTCGGAGGAGTTGGCCCCATCCTAATACAGTGGTTCTTTGTCACAGATGAGGAAGAGGAAGAGTTCATTGAAGAAGAAGAAGATCAGGAAGGGGAAGAGTCCACAGAGAGAAAGGAAGAAGGTAAGAAATTCATCGTTTGTTCGTTCGTTCAGTCATTCAACACCACGAAATCCTGACTGTGTGCAAAGTCCTAAGCTGGACCCCGGGGATGAGGCCAGTATGGGGTGATGGGCCTGATATGTGTTTTATCCCTTCTGAGGGTAAAGTCCTGTTCCGTTTAGAGGAAACAACAACAACAACAACAAACCCCCCCCCAAATTATTCACAATAAAAACTCTCATTTTATATCTAAATGATCTTCCTGAGTGGAAAGCAATACAGTGTAACATAAAAAACATAAAAGACAAGGGAGCTGTGAGCCAGGCTGGGCCCGCTAACTTTTGTCTGGCCAGTACAATGTTTACATTTTTAAAAATTAGTTGCCAACATTTAAAAAATTAGGAGATGGGGGGGGGGGAGGTTTTTTGTTTTTTAAGAGAGGGAGAGGGAGAGAGAGAGAGAAAGAGAGAGAGGAGAGGGAGAGAGAGGATCCCAAGCAGGCTCCATGCCCAGTCTCACCACCCTGAGATTGTGACGTGAGCCAAAATCAAGAGTTGGAGCCTTAACCAGCTGTACCTCCCAGGCGCCTCTGTTTGTTTTGTTTTGTTTTAAGGAACTTTCAACTAACAATTTGGATTTCTACCTTCTTGTAAAAATTTGGGAGGAGCTAACAATGCTTGCCCCCACCCGCCCCACCAATCCCAGCGAGCGGGTGCTGGGCAGGGACCGCCCCCTCTGCCAGTTTGCTCCGCCCACCACTGTCAGCCTGCCACTCAGTCTGGTCCTCCGCCGGCCCCTGGGCGCATCTGACCACCCTCGTGCCCTTCCGCAAGTCATTTAGAAAACTCCCTGGGCTCTGGGCTGCAGAGCGTGGTTAAGTGCCTGGGTTCTGAATGGCAGCTTTCCCAAAAACTAATGGTATAATCTTGGGCTGCTCACAACTTTTCAGAGTCTCGGGCTACCTATCTGTGCACGGGGGAGTGATACTGCTGACCTCAAAACGTTCTGGTGAAGAGTAGATGTGATCATTTAACACAGTGGCGCATAGAAAGGACGCGTTTGCTAATCAGCACATGTTTGCTAATAGCATTTTTCAAGCCAAGTTGCTATTGGAACTAAATTCCAATCCAGTTGAAAAATACAGGATACTCTTTCAGAGTTTTGTGTTGCACGTGCAATCGATCGTGTTTTGACGACTACATTCTATTTTTCTTTTTTTTTTTTTTTAATATTTTATTTATTTGACAGAAATCACAACTAGGCAAGGAGGCAGGCAGAGAGAGAGGAGGAAGCCGGCTCCCTGTGGAGCAGAGAGCCTGATGTGGGGTTCGATCCCAGGACCCTGGGATCATGACCTGAGCTGAAGGCAGAGGCTTTAACCCACTGAGCCACCCAGGCGCCCCCATTCTATTTTTCTTTAAGAAGGCAGAGGCCAGGCAGGAGTTGGAGTCTGATAATTTTGTCACTGGAGCTTGGTAAACTCCGGACCCCCCCGTGCCCTGTCTCACCTTGTGTTTCTTTGTCTTTTTCTTACAGGACACCAGTAAGGAACTGGATGAGGGAGAGACCTTCTGGATGCAGCGATGCCAGGGAGGGTGGGGAGGGGCCCAGCCGCCTTGGGGCCAGGCCCAGGGTGGGAGGGGTCAGGGCCCCTGAAGGGACAATGGGAAGGTGTGTCTTCTCTCCACTCAGAGAGCAGGGACTAGCAGTAGGACCCCCACTGCTGTGTCCAGCAGCCACTGAACCAGAATTGGAAACATGCTTGAAACAACCACACAGGACACTTTTCTATGTTGGTGCAAAATGGAGTATTTTGTACATTTTTTAAATGTGATTTTTTTTGGTATATACTTGTATATGTATGCCAATTGGTGCTTTTTGTAAAGGAACTTTTGTATGATAATGCCTGGTCATTGTGTGACCAGCTATTGTTAGAAAGAGGGGAGGGAAGTCAGGCTGAGGAAGCTGCCCTTTTCCTTTCCTGGGAGGGAGGGCTGGGGATCACTCACAGGCTTAGAAAGGGATACTGTACAGAACAGGTGTCAAAGCCCTTCGCTGACGTAGGGGATGGCACCTGAGTTTGTGTTACATGTTGTTCAATAAACGCATAGCGCTCTTTCTGTTATTACCAAAGAGCTGGGGTTTCATTCAGCCTCTTGTTCTGGAGAGACGAGCTCAGAGCTGATGGACAGATGGCCTGATGAGAAGTGTGCTGCGGGCTTGGTTTCCACCCCACCAAAGAAGAAATTCTTTAAAATAGCATTTCCCAATGGGAGGGGCATGGAAAACTGACCCTGAGAGGGGATCCCCAAGAAACAGGTTTAGTGCCTTGTTCTCTGGTTCTCCGGAACACCGGGACGGAAGCAAAGCCTCAATGCTGTAGCCTCAGTGCGATCCCAGGGCAGCCAGAGGAGCGGGAAGTGGCAGCGGGACAGGAAAGGAGGGAAGCAAATGTGACATGGGACATGGGGCATCACTGATCTGGCCACAGCATCACCAAGAGACCCCCTGCTGCTTGCTCAGTCCCATGAGATGTTTCTAGCAGGTCATAAAGAACACAGCACTGCTCAAACCAGTTCATCAGAGGGAAGGAGGGAGGGAATTCTGTCTCTGTCTCAGGGTATAAGTCTGCTCCCAGGGTGTTAATTCCCTTGCACTTCCGGGTCACC
This sequence comes from Meles meles, assembly GCF_922984935.1. NCBI lineage: Eukaryota > Metazoa > Chordata > Mammalia > Carnivora > Mustelidae > Meles > Meles meles. The sequence continues at coordinate 197,869,469 of NC_060066.1, forward strand.
CCCCCGCTCCCCGGCTTGGGGCAGCTGCAGGGGTTGGGGGGGAGGCTAAAAGGCACACCTGACTGCAGGTCTTGGGATGAGCAGAGCCTCCGGGCCCGGTTAGGTTGGACATGGATGCTGGCGCGGCTGCTGCTCTCACCACAGGCGGCCCAAGAGCGGCTCTGTGGGAGCCCAGCCTAATGCAGGGAAGGCCAAGCCAGCCACCAGAGCTAGGGGATGGATGAGGCAGAGACCAAGGCTGAAATAGCATCCAGGGTCTCTGGGAACAAGGAGCCAAGGGGCCAGTAGAGAGGTGAGGCTGAGCAGATCCGAGGAGGGACTTACCGGGTCTGAGATGCTGCAAACTTAACGCATTTGAGAAACACTGCAGAGTCTGTCCCATGTTTTCAACATTGAGAACACAGCAGCAAGGTAAGGGTTCTGAGCAGTGCTGCCATAAAGAAGGCTATTTAACCTATTATCGCTTAGACAGTGATCGGTCCATCTAGTTCGTGGTTTATCCCGCTTGATATTTCCTGGTGGATTATTTAACCCAGCATTTCCCAGCTTATTCATTCACGTGATGTCATCCAGAACTAGTGTCCTGTGGAGCTCACTTTACAAAAGTGCTTTAAACCCATCACGCCTTTGTCCATTTTTATTCTGGGACCAAGACTAACTCAGTCCCTAACTTTGAATTTTTAAAATTTTCTCTCATTTCTAATCCTTTCTCAAGTTACTATTTTTTTAACCAATTATGGTGCCTAAATGGGGTGTATCTCCTGAGAGGATGAGGGCCCCCACATGTGGGGTGACATTGTGTGGAAGTCAGTGGTGCGGGCGGTGACAAGAATTCACCTGAGGCGGGACATCTGGCTGGCTCAGCTGATAGAGCATGTGACTCTTCTTCCTCCTCCTCTTCTTCTTCTTCTTCTTCTTCTTCAGATTTTATTTATTTATTTGAGAGAGAGAAAGAGAGCACAAGCAGGGGTGAGTGACAGAGGGAGAGGGAGAAGCAGACTCTCTGCTGAGCAGGGCATCGTTTCCATCCCAGAACCACAAGGTCATGACCTGAGCTGAAGGCAGACTCTTAACCTACTAAATCACACAGGCGCCCTGAGCATGTGACTCTTGATCTCAGGGTCACAAGTTCAAGCCCCACACTGGGCATGGAGCCTACTCAAAAAAAAAAAAAAAAAAAAAAAAAAAAAATCACCTGAGGCAGAACAAAGGCGATAGAAGTTTACTGAATACACCTGGAAGGGAGCAGAGGGCAGGACAGCAGAGGAGAGGCTGTCTGCAAGGAGGCAGGGGTGGCAGCTGTTTATAAAGGAGAAAGGTGAGGCAATGTGGTGAGATATGGAATCTTCCCCCTTTTTGGTACCTGTGCTGTGTTGTAAGTAGCCCATTGGGTAGTTGGGGCCTATGGGTATTTTGAGGTGGGTCCCCGATGGGCCTGTCTGTATTCAGCCAGCTGGTTCCTGTGAGCCCTTTCTTTTTTCTTTCTTTTTTTTTTTTTTAAGATTTTATTTATTTATTTGACAGAGAGATCACAAGTAGGCAGAGAGGCAGGCAGAGAGAGAGGAGGAAGCAGGCTCCGCGCGGAGCAGAGAGCCCGATGTGGGGCTCGATCCCAGGACCCTGAGATCATGACCCGAGCCGAAGGCAGCGGCTTAATCCACTGAGCCACCCAGGCGCCCCTGTGAGCCCTTTCTATATTCCATAGCTCAAGCCCATTTGCCTGAAAGCGGCCTCAACCCCCTTCCCAACCCGGACAGATGGACAATGACAGATCTTTGGGGAGAGACCTCTGGGGGGAGGTCTCATCATCAGTAGATTCTTCCTGCTGAATGAGGAGCTCAGAGACGTCACTACCTAAATTTCTCAGCCCATCAGGGGTTCTGTGCAGTTACAGACCAGAGCATGGTATTATATTAATGTTATATTAATGTGCTCATAGGCAATTTGAGTGAAATTTCTTGGCAGCCAGGTCCATGGGATTTGGTAAGGGGACCTTCCCATGGTATGGGTTGGCATCCCTGCTGAGCCATCATTCGTGTATGGGGAATTGCTGGATTCTAGAAGAGACAAATTTAATGAAGAGATTAAAGAGAGGCGGCCAATAATTAGGAGTAGGAGTATTGAAGGCAGGGGTCCTAAGAAGGGAAGGTGTTAGAATAGCCACCAACAGGTTTCTTTTGAGGAAAACCATCCTCACGGTGCATGGTCCCAGAAGGAGGAAACCAAAAGAAGGTTACGATGAGAAAGACAAAGCTTATCCCAAAAAGGGGCAAGGACTGTACTGTGAGAGCAGGACATCAAGGGGGGACAGCTCCAGGTAAGATATGATTTCTGACCAAGTAAATTTGGAGAGGTCATCCTGAAGGAGGATGTCAAGAATGAAGTCTTGGAACTGGGAAGGAGAAATGCTGAGAGTTTCAGAAGGGAAATATTGAAAGAGTTTTCTAAGACAATATCATAAAATGACTGAATGGGAGAGAGTAGGGTTTACCAATGGGCCGGATTCACAGGTCTCCAGGTCTCTAGAAGTATGTCATCTGAGTCTCCTTTGAAAAACAGGTGTAGATCTCTAAGAGTTGTACTTATAGGAGGGCTCCTTGTCCAGGGTTGGAGCAGTCTTGATTCTGGAAAGATGGATCCATGGGGAGAAGCCATGAAGTTTCTCCGCTGTTGAGTGGTCAAGAGAACTTAATAGGGCCAGGCCCAGGCAGGTTCAAATGGCTTTTTGCCCTGCAAAGTATCTTAAGGTAAACTCAATCCCTGGAAGTAAGTTTTGGATGTATGTTACCTGAGAAAAAGGGGTCGGGTTTTGGATTGTACTAGTTTGGATGGTCATTAATGGCAGAGACAGTTTGCCCTAGGGATAAAAACACACTATGTTTAAAAAAAAAAAAAAAAAACCCCACTATGTTTTAGAATAGAATAACAAGGGGCACCTGGGTGGCTCATTGGGTTAAAGCCTCTGCCTTCGGCTCAGGTCATGATCCCAGGGTCCTGGGATAGAGCCCCGCATCGGGCTCTCTGCTCAGCGGGGAGCCCGCTTCCTCCTCTCTCTCTCTCTCTGCCTATCTCTCTGCCTACTTGTGATCTCTGTCTGTCAAATAAATAAATAAAATCTTTAAAACAACAACAACAGAATAGAATAACAAAATAGAATAACAAAAAGAAAAAGAAGCCCAACTAAGAGTCCTTTGATAGTTGGCAAAAATCTTCCTCCAGTCCAGTGGTTTAACCAATCATTAAAGGAGAGAGAGAGAGAGAGATCTTTTAAAGCAATCGGAATATTTCTGTCAGTTAGTTACCCTGTCGCATTTGTCGTTTGGAGGTTACACATAACAGTCTGCTTTAGTCAAGTATAGGTTCCTCCTTGAGCTGCAGTCAGGATGACAAGAGCCCCTTAGTTTTGGAGGACCACCTTTTGAATTTGTGGGTGACTACAATTTGGGTTTAATTAAAGGCAGTTGTTGTATGCTTGACTAAAGCCTCTATTTGCAATTTTATACCATTAGAGGTAGTTCTTAGAACAAATAGGGCTCAGGGATAAAACCATCAGGAAGCCCTCTTGAGGTGTAACCTTAACAATATCCTAATAATAAGAAATCCCTGGCAAGTGGGAGAAGACTTGTCTGGGAGTCTGGGTGTCCGAAGTTGGATTATCTAGTCCAGTCACAAGGGAAGTGGGCCATCTATTTTCTCCTTAAGTTCATAGTGGGGTATGTTCCGGCTTTTAAGGAGCCATTGTGTCATCCCAGCGGCAAAGAATTGGCCAAGGTACTAGTTGTGTCATACCATTGATTGTTGGGGAATCCATTCCATTTTCCAGTTGTTCAAATAGTCATATGTCCACGGGGTCCTGTTATTATCTCCACGGGATAACAAGCACAAAGATTGTCTATTCATGAGCTATTGTGGCAATTTCTCTGAAGTTTACCTCAAGTTGTGTAGCTCAGGTAAACAATAAAGAGTCAAAGAGAAGCAGAACTAGAATTTAACATCCACAAAAGTGTGTTACTGAATTATAATTTTTCTCTCAGAAATCACCCTTATTTCCAGACATAGGCAAATCAAGGATAACGTGTCTGGAAAACAAGCCCAATGTTAACAAACTTGACCTCATCATTTACAGAAGCTCAGGAAAAATAGTGAGTGTTCATATAGCTCTTTTAAAATTTGCTTTGCTCGAACTCTTTATAAGGAATCTCAGTGGAAATTTTAGTAGCCTCTTTAGGCCAGAAGCCAAGACCAAGTACTTTTCATCAGTCATGCCCGCAATATTGGGTTTGGGCAAATTCCTCTTCTTGAGGTCCCCCAAATATCCTGAGGTTCCCACGCCTGCCAGGAAGCGGCATTCTTTACTCACGGGGTAAGGCTGCTGGGAACTTTGTAAGCAGGTATCAGGTCAAATTTTCAAGGGGTTTTATTGGCTTCATGTTTCATAAAGTCAACCTTAGTTCCTTAAAGCTGTCTGGTGATATCTTAGTCTATTCAGGTCTCTCTCAAAGATGACACTCTGGTCAATGCCTTTATAAAATAACCAGTGTTCCCAATGGTGTCCTGTTACAAGGAGAACAGATTTCTGTTGAACTTAGGAAAGGGGACTATGATTGCCATGAACAAAAGAATATTCCCTGAGACTTTTTGAATTTCAGAAGGTTCAGATAGAGAGAGAAAAGTTAAAAGTTAAAAGCCACCCGGGTGGCTCAGTCGGTTGAGCTTCTGACTCTTGATTTCAGCTCAGGTCGTGATCTTGGGGACGTGAGATGGAGCCCCACATCAGATCAGGTCTGCTGATGATTCTTTCCCTCTGCTCCCACCCCTGCTTGCATGTATGTGTGTGCATGTGTACACACGCACTTTCTCTCTCTAAAGAACAAGAAAAATATTTTTAAATATCTTAGGAGGAAGTTTCCTTAATCTGGAAGAGCAAACATTAGAGACCCAACAATTTTTTTTTCAAGATTTTATTTATTTATTTGAGAGAGAGGGAGAGAGCATGAGCAGTGGGGAGGGGCAGAGGGAGAGGGAGATTAAAAAGACTGCACTGAGCAGGGAGTCCTATGCAGGGCTCGATTCCAGGACCCTGGGATCATGACCTGAGCTGAAGGCAGACGCTTAACCGATGAACCGATGGGGCACCCAGGGGCCCCAAGAGAGACAGCAATGTTTAAACAGAAGTCACAAAAACTATAATCATTTTCCTCAGTTCATTTAGTTCTATGTTACTAATTTTTGTTCAGTTTGAATGCAGCATTTTAGCTAGTTCTGGAAATTCTTACCCATTTCAGGCTTATGATCTTAAAGATATCAAATACCTGTATTTGTCAAAAGTCCTTTTTATGAATCTCCTTGAAGATGAAACACATTTTGCAAGAGCGTCAGAATAGTAACTATAAATGACAAAGAACTCAGAAGTGGATATTGTTAATGATCTGATATGAGAGTTCATTATGATGCAATTGACAAGAAAAGTCAGTTATTTCTGTGATGTCAAATCTCAGGGAAGTTTGTTAAAAACTTTAGAAACTTTCAAAGCACGTGCCTAAATAGGTTTTCAGATCATCAAAGGCCTGCTAAAGATAAAACATAGAAACTGGTTTTTCTGGGCAGACGAAGAAAAGAAAAAACAACTTCGTTTACATTTTCTTATCAAGAGCAGACCAAGAATCCAAGAAAACAGTCTTTTTAAAAGAGAGAAAGCAGAATTTCAATCTTATACTGGTATACTTTTAAAATTCATTCACGTCAATCTTAGTTTGTCCTGATCACATAAAATTCCTTTCCAAAGATTTCCCTTCATAAACTTTCCACAACTTTCTTTTGCATTCTCATTTGTCCCAGGCCATTTCTTTCCAAACAACCAGTTTCATTTTAGGACAAAATTACTTTCTTTTTTCCTTTAACAAAATTGTATTTCCATTCCTTACACCTTTCTTACACATCTCTTACTTTCCTGCTTATGGAGTTTCTTCCCTTATTTCCATCTGTCTTAATTACATTTAGCAGAATTCTGAACTCCCCAAATCCTTAGTCTCCAGTGAAAGCTAAGTAGTAGCCAACTGCTGTACCAGAATTCTCTAGATGACAAGTTTATGAATCAATTAAGCACAAAGCATGTTCTTCAACACTCAAATATCCTTAGTGCTTCTGCAATAAGAAGTCAAAACCACAAACCTGCTTTCAGTAATCAATGCTTTAGCTCTCCAGTCTATCTGGAAAAGACCTAGATGTCCAATGAATTCAATCCATTCTATCATCCAAGCGAAACTTTAAACTTTCAGGTTGCCAAAGACTATCTTAACAATTACCCATGAAAACTCTGAGACAGAAAAATTAACCATCATTTTAACTTATCTTTTTGCTGACAAATTGCAACAGAGACAACACAATCTTAAGGGACCTTCAGCAAACCTTGGTAGAATAAAAGTTTCAATTAATTTAAATACTGAATTATGTCCCACTTGGGTTCACTTAAAAGTCAATCAGTTTGAGGGGGATAAGGGGAGGGTGGTTGTGTTATAGACATTGGGGAGGGTATGTGCTATGGTGAGTGCTGTGAAGTGTGTAAACCTGGTGATTCACAGACCTGTATCCCTGGGGATAAAAATACATTATATGTTCATAAAAAATTTTAAAAAAATTTAAAAAGTCAATCAATTTGTTCCCCATTGCCAGTTTTTAGCTGGGGCAATGGTGGGGAAATCTGAAGTGGGCGGTGTAAGTCCAAGGGGGTGCTCTTCGGTCCTTGACAGCAAGGGTAGAAGGAGGAGTCAGTGGCACAGGAGGCACCATGGATGGCGGATGGCGTAGGAACCAGTTATGCAGGCTGTACCCAAAGTGGTGCTGAAACAGGAGGAGGAGAGGGAAGGAGAAGAGACGAAGTGCTCTCATGGGGCAGAAAGGGAGGGTTCCTAATTCTAAAGCTCACCAGCTTGGACAGAGGAGCAAACGCCACGCTTTTTCGCCAACAGGAGGGAAGAGGCAGTCCCTATCAGGCCAGAGGAGACAGGGAGAATCCCTGAAACAAGTTCTGGCAGCTGCTTGGGAATATTCCTGAAAGTCCCCATCCAGAGGTGGGCTAACCACAGGGTTGGCTCCAATTATCATAGCCATTAGCCCAGGAAATGAATGAAGGAGAAGCCCTCACTTACAGCAAGAGTAACCTGGGTCTCCTGGGAGGAGACACAGTGAGAAGAGGCGGCATCCATGTCAGGAGGTGGCTGAAATGACCTTCTGTAAGAGGCTCTTAGGTCGAGGTCCTGATTTAGGGCCATGAAACTGAGCAAGACCTGGATGGGACTTCCCACCATTTGGAGTTCAGCAAAGGAGATCAAGCTGGAAAATAGTATGATAAGAAAGACGCCCATGGGAGGGCCATATCTCTTGATCTGGGAGTTTGTCTAATCTGTTCCAGCTTTTAAGAACACAGCCCAAGGATGAGTCCAAAGGAAGAGAGGGGGGCCCCACTGTGGGAAAGACTGGTTGTCGATTCCTGAAGGGGTGCCCTCACCAAAGAGAATAGAGATCCCACCCGTGGTCGTCATTTCACTCAGGAGCTCTGCTGAGCTGAGAAAGGACAGGACCTATTTGAGGCAACTGGTGCTTTTGGTGGTGTCCCACCACAGGAAGGGGTAGCAGCAAATGGCATGGCACCTCCTGTGGTAGCAGGTAGAGCAGGACGCTGTTTGGCCAGACCGGATGTGAAAAAGGAGGGCGGACCATTCAGAAGTGTGGAAAAACGTTTGCCCGCAGACCAAGATGGCGGCTGGGCCCTAGCAAACAGAAGAAAAGGGGAGGGGCCGAAAGAAGCGAGGTAGCTGAGAGCCAGCGTCAGGAAAGGGTCACAACCGAGTCCCTAACATAAAGGATTCTCTGGGGGAGCAGCCAATTGAACTAGACTTTGGGAGCAGACCCCAGGAGGGAGTGAGAAAGCAGAGAAAATGGGTCCTTCCTCACAGGCCAACAGTCTGACCAGTTGGCTCTCAGACCTTAAGCCACACCAGGGAGCCACCCTGGCCGTAGGCCTTCTGTTGTCAGGGAGGTACTACGGTTAGACTGAAGCCGGCCTGAAAGCAGAAAGGAGAGGGAGAAAAGGGTCCCTCCCAAGGGCAGAAGGGGAAATCTCTCACTCTTCAGGGCACAGTGGTCCAGCTAGTTGCCTCTTCTGGGCTTTGGTCCTCACTGAGCAGGAACCTCAGCAAGAAGTTGCCAGTTCCCCACGGAGTACTAGAGTTGGTCCACTGAGGGCAAGTCCTGAGAAATTCCCAGAAAATCCAGGGACAGTCCCGGACCAGGAAAGGCTCCTCCTGCAGGGTTCCCTCAGATATAATTTGGGTGGGGAGGCCACGAAGTCTCCCCGTTATGGGCCACCAAATGTGGTGTCTAAATGGGGTGTGTCTCCTGATCCAATGAGGGCCCCTAAATGTGGGGTTACTGATCCAGCAGAAGCCAGCGACATGGGTGGCGACAAGAATTCACCTGAGGCAGAACAAAGGAGATAGAAGTTTACTAAATACCCTTGCAAGGAAGCAGAGGGCAGGACAGCAGAGGAGAGGCTGTCTGCAAGGAGGCAGGGGTGGCAGCTATTTGTAAAGGAGGAAGATGAGGCAGTGTGGTGAGGTATGGAATCTTCCCCCTTTTCGGTAGTTGTGCCGTGTTGTAAGTAGCCCATTGGTTAGTTCGGGCCTATGGGTATTTTGAGGGTTTGCCTAAAAGCAGCCTCTACACAAATTGTGTTATATATTTCACACAAGTAAACAAAACGGGCTGTAGAGTTTAAGAAACTGCTGCATAATGCAATTCTGTGTTGGGACTGTGCAAGGCAAGAAGAGAACACACCAGCCCCTGGAAGCCCCAGGTGGCCCCCTCCTTGGAGGTAGCCACTGTCGTGCCCTTTTTTTTTTTTTTTTTTTTTGGTAATCACACACTTGCTTTTCTTTATAGTCCTGAAGTATCTTCCTATAGACCATGACCGAAGGAATTTCCAGACAAAAGAGAGAGGTCTCCATCATTTTGAAATCACAAGAATCAGTATTACAACGTGTACACATTCTGCCTCCAGGTTGCTGATAAAGTGAGAAAAGGCATATCAGTCCACTATCTTCTGGACTGATCTCTTATCAGAGAAAAGAGGGAAGGTAGTCAAAGCTAGTAGGCAAAGTTTTAATTCCAGGGAGGTATCTCTGGATTGCAAATGCGAGGGTCTCTACTTTGCCACACAAAGGGCTCTGCTTGTTCTGGAAAAGCAGAACACTTCAGGGTAGTATGAAAGGCTCCTGATCAAAAACTTCCTTTAAGGGGCGCCTGGGTGGCTCAGTGGGTTAAAGCCTCTGCCTTCTTGGGTCATGATCCCAAGGTCCTGGGATAGAGCCCCACATAGGGCTCTCTGCTCAGCGGGGAGCCTGCTTCCTCCTCCCCTTTGCCTGCCTCTCTGCCTACTTGCGATCTCTCTGTCAAATAAATAAATAAGATCTTTAAAAAAAAAAAAAACTTCCTTTAAGATCATGCTGTAAGAGAGGAAAGCTTCAAAGGGTTATGCCAGGGGCGCCTGGGTGGATCAGTGGGTTAAAGCCTCTGCCTTCAGCTCGGGTCATGATCCCAGGGTTCTGGGATCGAGCCCCGCATTGGGCTCTCTGCTCTGCAGGGAGCCTGCTTCCTCCTCTCTCTCTGCCTGCCTCTCTGCCTAGTTGTGATTTCTCTCTGTCAAATAAATAAAATATTTTAAAAAAGGGGGTTATGCCAGTGAATCTTCAATGTAGTTCCATAGCCTGCTGCATTCGAATCACCAGAAAAAGTTATTTTTTTTATCTTTATTTTTTTTTTAAGATTTTATTTATGTATTTGAGAAAGAGATCACAAATAGGCAGACAGGCAAGCAGAGAGAGATAGGGAAGCGGGCTCCCTGCTGAGCAGAGAGCCCAATGTGGGGTTCCATCCCAGGACCCTAAGATCATGACCTGAGCTGAAGGCAGAGGCTTAACCCACTGACCCACCCATGTGCCCCAGAAAAAGTTTGTTTTTCCCTAAACCTTTAATTTGGGAAAATCTTGAGCATATGGCAAGGTAGAGGGAATAGTATAATGTACCCATCAGTCAGTTTCAACAGTTTTTGACACATTTGTTTCTTCTCTATCATTACCCATTCCCAGCACTGGGATTATTGGGGTGCAAATCCCAGATATCAAATCATTTTATCTTTCAATACTTTAGGTAAAGGTACTTTTTTTTAAATTAAAGATTTCTTTATTTGAGAGAGACAGAGGGGAGCGATCAAGCACAGGTGCTGGAGTGGGGGATGGGCAGGGGAAGAGAGAATCTCAAGCAGACCTTGCTGAGTGTGGAGCCTGGCATGGGGCCCAATCCCACAAGCCTAAGATCATGACTCCAGCCAAAAATCAAAAGTCAGACACTTAGCAGACTGAGCCACCCAGGTGCCCCTGGAATCTCTATTTTTAAAAATATTTTATTTATTTATTTGACAGAGATTTCAAGTAGGCAGAGAGGCAGGCAGAGAGAGAGAGAGGAGGAAGCAGGCTCCCTGCTGAGCAGAGAGCCCGATGCGGGGCTCGATCCCAGGACCCTGGGATCATGACCTGAGCTGAAGGCAGAGGCTTTAACCCACTGAGCCACCCAGGTGCCCCGAATCTCTATTTTTAAAATAAAATTCCTTAGGTTGAGGTCTAGGAATTGCTAGGTCATTCCCTTGGGCCTCCTGGCATAAAATAAGGGACCTAGCATTTTTTCACTGTATCAAAGTCTTGACTGGTCAGATTCTTGCAAATCAATTAAAGTACATCTTGGAAAGCATTAATTTAAAGGAAATTTGACATAAAAGGTTTTTATAAAATGAATATCTACATCTGAATCCAAGCATCTATTAAGGACTTACAATGTGCTCTGAACTGAAGGGAACGAGGGACACAAAAAATATGCTTTTTTAAAAAAAGATTTTATTGGGGCATCTGGGTGGCTCAGTGGGTTAAGCCTCTGCCTTTGACTTAGGTTATGATCTCAGGGTCCTGGGATCGAGCCCCATATTGGGCTCTCTGCTCAGCAGGGAGCCTGCTTCCCCTCTCTCTCTGCCTGCCTCTCTGCCTACTTGTGTTCTCTGTCAAATAAATAAATAAAATCTTTAAAAAAAAAAAGATTTTATTTATTTGACAGAAAGATGGCAAGTAGGCAGAAAGGCAGGCAGAGGGGGGGGGGGAAGCAGGCTCCCCACTGAGCAGAGAGCCCGATGTGGGGCTCGATCCCAGGACCCTGGGAGCATGACCTGAGCCAAAGGCAGAGGCTTTAACCCACTGAGCCACCCAGGCACCCCCAAAATATGCTTTTTTTTTTTTTTTTAAAGATTTTATTTATTTGACAGAGAGATCACAAGTAGGCAGAGAGGCAGGCAGAGAGAGAGGAGGAAGCAGGCTCCCTGATGAGCAGAGAACCCGATGCGGGGCTCGATCCCAGGACCCTGAGATCATGACCTGAGCCGAAGGCAGAGGCTTAACCCACTGAGCCACCCAGGCGCCCCCCAAAATATGCTTTTTAAACCGTAAACATTTGCCATCAAATAAGTTATAAGATTCTTTTTAAAAAAGATTTCATTTATTCATTTGAAAGAGAGAGTGGACAAGTGGGGGGAAGCAACAGGCCTAGAGGGACAAATATCCCCCCCTCCCCGCCCACTGAGCAGGAGCCCCATGTGATTCTGGGCTCGTTCTGAGGCTGGATCCTAGGACCCTGGGATCATGACCCCAGCCGGAGGCAGACATTTTACCCACTGAGCCACCCAGTTGCCCCAAGTTATAAGATTCTGATTGAGTTGGTTTGATGAAGCCTTTTGGAAACCTGCATTTTAACACCTTTTCCAGGTAATGCTGGATCTCCTGGTTCTTAGACTATACCAGGAAAACCACAAAGCTTAAGGTAGACCTTTCTCACACTCATTGACCACGGGAAGTGGAAAGGCACTCCATCGGTACCCAGTCTGGGTAGGTATGGTGCCGCCACCCTCCCTCCGTGCACCTGGTCTCCAAGTAAAGTGACTCTAGTCCAGGAAAGACTGGAGGAACCTCTTTATCCCTAGTGGTGTGGGCAAGTAGCTTGCAATTTAGACACTTGTCTACGTGAAGGGACATAGCCAAGCCATGGTCCCCTAGACCAAGGGTACTGGGGATGAAGTGACTGGGCTGAGAGGTCAGCAGTCCAGAGTTTTCTATATAATAGGTCCCTATCAGAGTCCATCCATAAGGCTAGGCCATAAGGTCCCGAAACCCGCGCTGAGGCCCAGCGAGAAGACAAAGCTTAACGTGGGTAGGGCACCAAGCCAACCCAGACGGGCCAGCTTCTCCGGTGGACCACCACGTACAGCACCTTCCAGCGGCTTCTGTGGGCGGCTGCAGGGCGGAAAAGGGAGGGGGATGGTGGTGTGGGTTCTCTGCAGATGGGGACTGTTGCTGAAGGCCACACTGCTCTACATCGGGGTGGAGATAAAGCTACTCCAGATAGTAATCCGAGGGCGAGCGCGCGGGAGGGCAGGAAGGGGCGCAGCTGCAGTGGCTGGGATAGGCCCGTGAGTCACAGCCAGTCCTAAGGAGGGCTCCTGCCCCAGCCCGAGGGTACGCATACCCTGCCCCCAGGAGGAGCCCCCGCCCCCCACCCCCAGTCTCAGCGGAAGGACTCAGCCAACCCCGGGAGCCTTCAGCCTGAGGGGACAACACACCTAACCTCAGGAGCCACATTCCTGCTCTCAGGGGACGCAAAGCGGATTTCCACAAACCGAGATCCGAGAGCGCCTCGGCTGGCTGTGGCGAGCTGGGCGCAGGGGACAGTGCGCGCAGCCGTCGCCTAGTCCTAAGTCACACGGGGTGGGCTCCTCGGGCCCCAGGGGCGCTGGAGACCCCGTGCTCGGGGGCAGCGCCGGGAAACCCTGTGCACCCGGCCTCCCCTCCCCTTCCCGGCGGGGCTTTTGCACACGACGCGCAGCGAGCGGCTTCACACGGGGTGGCGGGGGCCGAATAAAGCGGGCGGGCGCGAGGCGCAGCTGCGGGCGCGGACGGGCTGGAGTGGCCGGAGAGGCCGGAGCGGCAACGAGACGGCCGCCAGCGCGGCCCGGGCAGGAGTTGCTGCGCGGAGCAGCAGGCGGGCGGGAGGCGCGGGCGCAGGGGCGCGGGGAGCGGCGCGCGGGGCCCTCCGGGCAGGTGGGCGCGCGCTGCGCAGCGTCCCGCGCGCAACTTCCAGCGCGCATTGGGCACGGCAGCCGCGCGTCTTCCCGGACCCAGCGCGGGGCGTACGGGGGCCCCATGGAGCCCACGGAGAAGCAGCATCTGGTGGACGCCAGGCGGGGAGCCCGGTAAGGCAAGAGTGTGCGGAGCGGCAGGGATTTCCGCGGCTCCGGACGCATCTCCTGGCTTTCCGTTTACAGTGGACGGTTTTGCCCGAGGCTTGAACTGGGACGGGGAAGGAGAGGGAAAAGAGGGAAAAGAGGGAACATGGACAGGGGGATCACCTCCCCCCCCCCGCACCCCCCGCGGCTGAGCACAGATCCTGACCCCTGCCGCATGCTTGGAGCCACGCCCTTGGCCCGACACTTTGCCCCCGGGCAGCTCCGCCCTGGGAGGCCCTGTGTCCCCAAGTGCGCAAGAGGGGCGTCTGCTCTCCTTGAGCCTGAGCTCTGTTCCTTCTCCGTGCTTGGCTGCACTGGCCCTGCCCCTTGGCCGTGTCCCAAGGTCTTTTTCTCCTCCGTCTTTGACCCGAGTGGGGTGGGGTAGGGGAGGAAGGAACACCCTGGGCCAAGACCTCAAGACTCTCGAACTGGTCATTTCCCCAGCACCCCACTCCAAACACTAGTTTTTGGTCGCCCCTCAGCTTGGAGTGCCCTTAGCTATTCTCTGAATTGCACGCGTGAGAACGTTTGCCAAGACCCCATAGAGAGATGGGATTGGAGTCCGGGCTCCTTGCCCCCAACTCAGAGCTGAGTCGGGCCTCTCCCATCCTCTCTGGCCAGGTCTTACACGGGATCTCTATGGCAGGAGGGGACTGGCTGGATCCCTCTGCCCCCATCTGGCCTGGACTTGCAGGCCATTGAGCTAGTCACTGAGAGTAATCATTACTGTCATGCCCAGAAGGGTCCTGGCAATCACTTCGACCCCAAGAAGGAGCGGGCCCGGCGACAGCTTTATGTGGCCTCTGCCATCTGCTTGGTGTTCATGATTGGGGAAGTCGTTGGTAAGAACTTTTGTGCTAATTAAATGAAATTGGGTGCATGGATAGTCTCGTGATCCAAAGTTTTTTTCTCCAGGATGTTCCCAGTAATATTAATTAACTAATAGCCTTGGGGCATCTGTCTGGCTCAGCCCAGAGCATGCATGGCTTGATCTCAGGGTCCTGAGTTCAAGCCCCACATTGAGTGTGGGGCCTACTTAATTAAAAAGAACCTACTAATAGCCCCATTTATTGAACATTCACTATGCTGGGTCTTTTACATACAGGTTATCTCGTCCAGTTCTCATGACACGCTCATACTGCCATGGGTGGTGGTGGTCTTATTTTATAGATGATGAAACGGAGGCACGTTAGGATTAAGTAATCTGCCCATGATTATGCACAACCAGTGTGTAAGGGATGGCCTGGATGCCTAGAAGGAAAGAGCATTTACTGAGTGCCTTCTATGCTTTACAGGCCCTATTTGAACTTGATTTTCACAATTCCCCTCTCAGTAGATCGTGTCAGTCCCATTTCACAGATAGAAGTTGAGGCTCACAGGAAGTTAGTGACTTGTGCATGGTTATACAGCTAATGGGTGGAGAGGTCCCAAATCCATGGTTTTTCTTCAGACCCCATGGTTTGCCTGCTGCACACACAGTCTGAGAAGTGGGCCCCATGGGTTGCTGATAAGGCCCCTCCATCTCGGGTCCTGCCCCTGCAGGTGGGTACCTAGCTCACAGCTTGGCGGTCATGACCGATGCAGCCCACTTGCTCACTGACTTTGCCAGCATGTTGGTCAGCCTCTTTTCTCTCTGGATGTCCTCCCGACCAGCCACCAAGACGATGAACTTTGGCTGGCAGCGAGCTGGTGAGGACCCTGGTTGGGGTGGGAAGAGGGGGCAGGTCAAGATGTGGGTTCTTTCATGGCTACAACAGGTAGATTCCTGAGTGAGGCCAGGAGGGTGACTTGGGGTGGGGAAGAGAATGTCAGTTTTAGCTTCTGTCGTTTGGTAGCTCCCAGTCTGATGGGGGAGCCCTGGTCCCCTGTCTTCTGGGAACCTCCAGTCTGCAGGGAAGGAGAGTTCACCTTTCTAAGAAATGAAATGATCAGACTTCAAGAACAAATGACTGTGGCATTAACTCTGCACATAATTCCATGTGGAATAATTTCCTGGGCAGGGAAGGTCAGCAAAGCCCACTGGAAGATAGAGGCTTTAATCCCCCTTTAGTTCATCTCTGGGCCGCACTATCATTTTCTTCCTGGTGGGAGATGCCCCAGTCTCTCCTCAGAAGCCTCAATTTGTCAGCTGAGCAATAGGTATATATTTTAGTAAGTCAGTTTCTTTACATGTAAAACAAAAAAGGTTGACCCAGGTGACTTAAGTTCCTTCTAGCTCTGACGTCCTCTGACGGATGAGTGGGCGAGGTAAGCCGTGACCATGCCAGCCATACCTTCGGCAGAACCCAGATGTTGGGGGCGGGAGGATGGGGTGGGAGGATCGTGGAGGGCTGGGGAGGCTCCTCGGTCTTAGGGCTGCATGCTAAGATGGGTGTTGGGTTCTTCCTCAGAAATCCTGGGAGCCCTGCTCTCTGTACTGTCCATCTGGGTCGTGACTGGAGTGCTGGTGTTCCTGGCGGTGGAGCGGCTAATCTCGGGGGACTATGAGATCGAAGGGGGGACCATGCTGATCACGTCAGGCTGTGCTGTGGCGGTGAATATCATGTGAGTGTCGCTTCCGTTCCCTGTGAGTCCTCCCTCCCACTTTCCACACGCACATCTGCATGCCTGCTCTCAGCAGAAGGAGGCCAGGCACAGACCACAGGATGAGAATTTTCTACTAGTGGTCTGACCTCTAGTTCCTGGAATACCTCAGTTCTGCCTTAGGCCTAGGCTGAAGCCATTGAGAGCTGGGAGTCGGGGGCGGCATCAGCTCGGCCACCTCCCCACCATTTGTGTGCGGGAATAAACGGGGAGCCTTCATACCTCAAATGGGAAAGGGTCCAGCTCTTACAGGAGATGTCTGTAAGGGCAGAATCCAAGTTCTTTTTCAAGCCGATGGGCCTAAAAGTGATACCAGTGAGAGGCAGAGTATGTGGAACGTGGGTGTCTTGTTTGGGCTTCCTCTCCTGGCTCAGTGGTCTTGGGCAATTCACTTCCCTCTCTAGGCCTCCGTTTCCCCTTCTGTGAAAGGATGGGGGGAACAAGATGACCTCCATGGTGCCCTCCTGTCCTGAGATTTGGCATCTGTGTGCCCAGATTTAGCCTGGCATTGGAACTGAGCCCATTCTCCCATGGTGCTCTGAACCAAGGCCATGGGGGTTGGGATCCTCACCAGGCACAGGTAACAAGCAGTTTGAAGATTAGGATTTTTGTCCCACAGGCAGGCCAGCCCTACTGGGGGGCCTTTCCCTGCTACATCAGTGAGCCCTTGCTTTGTCTCTGCTTCTGCAGAATGGGGTTGACTCTTCACCCGTCTGGCCACGGGCACAGCCACGACCCCAGCCAGCAGCAGGAGAACCCCAGTGTCCGAGCTGCCTTTATCCACGTGATTGGAGACTTTCTGCAGAGCATAGGCATCTTGGTGGCGGCCTATATTTTATACTTCAAGGTCAGAGCTGGGGACAGAGGGAGGTAGGCTGGGGGGCCTGGGAGTGGGCAGGAGAGTATAGATCATGTGGGGGCTCCTCTCTACACATGGCCCTTCCCAGGTTCTGGCTCCCTCCCCGCTGTGTGGGGAGAGAGAAGGAACATTTACCCAGTGCCTACCAAGTGTCAGCACCTCTGATCTTCACAGTAATCCTGAAGAGCAGCTGGTGGTGTTTTCTGCAGCTCAGAAAGGTTCAGTGACTTGGATGGTGTCACACAGCTGGGAAATTGTGGAGCCTGATTCAAACCCCCAGGCCTGCGGGCTGCCGATGCCCACCACACGGAGGCAGAGTGGTGTAGTGGAAAGAGCCAAGGCGTTGGGGTTGAAGCTTGGTTCTAGCCCCTATGAGCCATTTGATGGATAGTCCCTTGCGCTCACTCATTCTTTCTCCATCTATAAAATGAGATGGTGGACCATTGGTGTCTAGGATTCCTTTTAGTTTTGTTTACACTTCAGTCCCTCGGGCAAGGAGGGGTGGGAAGGGACTGTCTTATCCTGAGCTGTGATCTTTCCTGCCTGTTCTTGTGGGCACAGGATAAAAGGCAAAGAACTGGGAGGCAGAGCCAGGGTGAGGCGTGTACCCACCCGGCAGAGAGCCCCTCTCCCCGCCGCAGCGCTGGGTGGGAAGGGAGGGTGAGGCTGAGGTGTTGGGTGGTGAGCTGCTGCTCTGCCTTCCCCTTTTTCTGTAGCCAGAGTACAAGTACGTAGACCCCATCTGCACCTTCCTCTTCTCCATCCTGGTCTTGGGGACAACCTTGACCATTCTGAGAGATGTGATCCTGGTGCTGATGGAAGGTAACCTGGGCTTGGGGGCTCTCCTTTTGCTCTGGGCTCTCTAGTACTAACAAGTTTGGTGGGGATCAGGGTGGGGGGAGCAGGGGAGTCCTAGCACATTGGCAGGGAGCCATGGCCTGGAGCCTGGCACAGGCTGGAAAACCTCCTGGGGCCCCACGCCAGTCTTGGCATCGACTGGAGCCCTCAGGTGTGACTGTTCCTGGAAATATGACCCAGACCAAACCTTCCCTTCCCTTTAGCCCCAGGGTGTCCCCTCCCTGCTTGGGTGTGTCCTCCCTGCCTAGTCAGGTAACTTCTAGGTGGTATCTATACCAACAGCTGCTCCGCCCCCCCCCCCACACCTCCGCAGTCTCTAGCTGCCTCCCCTTGGGCAGAGAGAGGGACGAGGATTCTGCCTCCCGTCGTTGCACAGGTGGCAGACTGAGGCTCAGAAAAAAGCGATGGTGGGTGTTGGACAAGACTCCCTAATCCCCTCCAGCTCATTGCCTTCCTTTCTGAGGCCTCTGCTCTGGAGCACATGGCTCGGCTTGTCGGGGGTGTGGGGGGGGGGGGCTTCTTCTGCACTGGCAAATGGTCCACCCTGAGTTGCCAGAGTCACCGGCTTTCTTATGCCCCAGGGTCGCAGAACCCTGGGGCTGTGTGTGGCCAGGGTCCAGTCGGAAGCTGGGTGCTGATAGGGAGCGGGAGTGTCTGGCTGCGATTCAGAGCATTTTCCCCCGGAGTGTGACAGCCCCAGATACAAGTGATGATGCTGATGGCCCGTGTGGGCGCGGGGATCCCCCGATTCCCGTCTTTTCTTCTCCTTTCTGTTCTGGAAAACAGTCATTGGGCACCTGCTCTGGGCCAGGCACTGTACGAGGCACTGAGGATACAGCAGTAAACAAAGCAGACCGTCCCGTGCTCGTGGAGTTTCCATTTTAGAGGGAGACACGGGGAAGGGACTGACAAGGTCATTTCAGACAGGGTCAGGCATGAGGAGAAAAATACAGAAGGGCAGTATGATGGAGATCATTTGGGGTGTGGGGGCAACGTCAGATCTGCTGGCCAGGGCACTCTTCTCTGAGGAGATGACATTTGAACAGCAGAAACCAGCAGGGGCAGGAGGGAGCAGGCTCCTTCAGCCCTTATCCCCGCCCCACTCAGGGACCCCCAAGGGTGTGGACTTCACGGCTGTCCGGGACCTGCTGCTGTCGGTGGAAGGGGTGGAAGCCTTGCACAGCCTGCACATTTGGGCCCTGACCGTGGCCCAGCCCGTGCTGTCTGTCCACATCGCCATTGGTGAGTGGCCAGGATCCTCAGGGCGGGGTGAGGGTCAGAGGCTGCCTGAAGCCTGGGGCCATCTCAGAGCGCCCGAGGGCCTCACGAGTCTGCAGCCGGCGGCTGCTTTTGAACCTGGCCCCGTGCGGAGTGCTTTATCGACCTTGTTCAGTTGGTGGTTACAATCCCGCTTATAGATGAAGAAACTGAGGCTGGGGCCTGGGTGGGGTGGTCAGGTCACTTGCCCAGGCTCTGACAGTGCCTAGGTGGCAGGGCCAAGATTCCCAGCCTTAAAGCCAGGGCGGCCCCTGCTCTGGAGGGATGGTGCCAGGTATAGGAACGGGAGGGTGGCCCGGTGCAGGGGTGGGACTGGGCAGGGGGTGCTCCCCGATACCTGTACCGTGTCCTGCTGTGGGTAGGGATGAGCTAGGCTCCTGATCGTTCCTCAGGGCCCGAGTGAGTAAATCGTTGTCAGTACCTCCCCTGGTGTGTCCTCTCTGCCCCTAGCTCAGAATGCAGATGGCCAGGCTGTGCTGAAGGCAGCCAGCACCCGCCTGCAGGGCAAGTTCCACTTCCACACCGTGACCATCCAGATCGAAGACTACTCGGAGGACATGAAGGACTGTCAGGCGTGCCAAGGCCCCTCGGACTGACTGCCTGGCCAGGTGCCAGCGGAGGCGTGGACAAGGACCTGCAGCCGGTGGGGCTGAGTGTCCCCCAGGCCCAGCTGGGACTCGGGCTCCCCTGGCTGTGTTATAAAGCAGGTCCCTCTCCTGACCTCTGCTTTGTGTTGAGTGTGAAGGAACTATCCCCTGCCTCCCCCATCTGACTAGATAGCCAGTTTAAGGATGGAGACGTGGCAAGTGTAAAGCTAGTATGACCCCGCTGCTCCAGCTTCCGGGTTGGTGCCTGGCAGGGCTGGGTTTGAGCCTCATCCTCACCTAATGCCTTCCTACACCAGCCTCTGGAAAGGCAGGGAAGCACAGTGAGGGGGAACAGAGGGGAGACGGGCTCCAACATCCCCTTGCCCGCCTGCCTTCTTCCTCATGTCAGTCTGACCTTTGCCTTAGGAATCTGTGAAGAAGCCCTTCTCCCTCTGCCTCTAACACTGTGGTGTGAGGAGACCTTGGGGGTTGGGAGTTGTGAAGACCCTGCACTCTCCGACCTGTCCCCCTGAGGTGGGAAACCAGCGGGCCCCTGAGGCCTGCCTGTGCCTTAGTCATTTCAGCCACATTGAGCCACATTTCCCTTTCCTGGAGGGAGGAGGCTTCTGACCATGTCAGGACCTGGCTGGTTTCTTCTTATTCCCCCAGCCCACCTGTCCCAACACCATGATTCCCTTGCCCCGGTTGGTTTGGGGGGGGGGGGTGGCAGCCCCACAGCCCCTGGCCCACTTCTCTCATCCTGATAAGAGTCTCAGGGATCTCAGAGCCTGACTTCCGTGGGCCAGTGCTGTGGCTGGTGTGGCCTGACCTGCTCAGAACTTGAGGACGGAGGACAAAGAGGGGTTGGTGGTACAACGGATGGGAGGCATTGGCTTCCTGAGGCGTATGTGGATTCCTGAATTAGGGGCCGCTTGTGTTGACAAGATGCAGAGGGGAGACTTGTCCCTAGTCTCACAGAGAAAGCAGCCACTCGACTCATTCGGTGGCTCTTAGGTCTCAGAGAATGAGAGACTAAGAATGAACCTACCTCACAGGGTTGTTGTGAGGACTGGAACCAAAGTCTGTTAAGCACCTGGTGTTGCCTGAAGAGTGTGTACTGGAAAGGTAGCAGCCCGAGGCCACCTTGCCAAAGAGTCAGGTGGGCTCCCTAGCCTCCCCAGGGGCAGCACTGTCTTGCCTCTGCCCTGATTCATGGCAGGATGAGGAAGGCTTGGTCGCTTGCCTTCCTCTGTGCTTCTCTTTTCCCATCTACAAAATAACCTCTTGATGCCTTTCAGGCATTGTCATCCAGACTTACCTGTGACAAAGGTCAGTGGCTTCTTCAGCCCCTCAAAATCTGTGGGAAGTTATCGGGCCTGGAAGTGTGAGGCAGGGGGTTGCTGATGGCTGTGTTCTGCTCTGCTCCATTCTCTGGGGTATCAACCCCCTTCTCCCCTCCAGGCTCCAGGAACCTGGATCCTGAGAGGCTGTGTACCTCTCAAGAGGGTCTACTTTTCCAGATAAGACCAAAGCTCAGAAGGGTTGAGTCTCTAAAGTCATACAGCCACTGTGAAGCAGGTCTGGGGTTTCTGCCTCAGTCACCAGGCCTCCCTCTACGGAAGGAGCTGAAAACCTTCTGGGCTGCATGTTGGTACATTGTGAGCCCTTGGGCCTGGCAGTGCCCTCCTTGGGTAAGGCCATGCCCAGGCAGTTCAGTGTCTGGGTGCCGAAGCTGTGAGTGGGAAGGGGAAGCGTGCCTCTTTTTGTTTTTTTAAAGATTTTATTTATTTGACAGATCACAAGTAGGCAGAGCAGCAGGCAGAGAGAGAGGGGAGGAAGCAGGCTCCCTGGGGAGCAGAGAGCCCAATGCCGGGGGGGGGGGGGGGGGGGGGGGGGGGGGGGGGGGGGGGGGGGGGGGGGGGGGCTTGATCCCAGGACCCTGGGATCATGACCTGAGCTGAAGGCAGAGGCTTTAACCCACTGAGCCACCCAGGCGCCCCTGGAAGCGTGCCTCTTCTCTTCGCTGGGCCTGGCACTCAGAGCCCTCCCTGCCCTGGGAAGGCTGCCTGGGCCACAGCTGTGTGCTTCCTCACCCACCTTCAACTGCTCTTGACCCTGGGCCAGAATGCCTTCCCTCCTTTTTAACTCCCAAGCCCCCGTCCACCTCAAGAATCTAGCAACCCCATGCCTTCCAAGGGAGAGTCCTCTCTGCACCCCAGCTGTGACTGGTTGCAGGGAGGACCCAAGTCACCCAGGGGCCAGAGGTCAAGCTGGAGGATGGGGGTGGGAGGCCTTGGAGAAGGCCTGAGGGACGGCATGTTCTGGCTGGTCAGGGTGAGCTAGTCACGAGCGTTTCCAAAGCCGCGAGGCCGTCAAAGCAGGAAAACAACTGACACCCTGGACCTGGACTGGACCCAGCACCCCCACCTCTCTAGGGTCACCCCACTCCCCTGCGAGCCCTGAGTTCCCCCTCCCCCACGCAGCTGCTGTAGGGGTTATTTATAGCCCGAGCATGAGGGGGCAAGGACATGCGCTTTATTTCGGAAGTGATAATTCCAGTTCCAGGTGGATGAACCCTGGAGAAGCCAGCAGCCCTTCCCCCACTCCACGCCCCCCCCCCCCCAAGGTGCTCCGGACCACCCTGCCTCCCACCCAGCCCACCTAGAAATGGCTTTTTAGTCCAGGGTATGTGGGCCAAAGGAGTGGGGCTGTTCTTTCACATTCCTGCCCCCAGTTTTCGGACCTCGGGCTGCACCCCATTAACACTCCACAGTCCCTTGCTGGGTCACCCGTTGACCCGAGGGGCGCTAAGAACGCCATTCCCTTTCCCGGAAGAGAGCGTGCGGGGCGGCGCTGACCTCTAGTGGTCATGTTTGGTAATGCAGAGCCCTGGGCTGGGCTGCAGGACCCCTGACGTTCCCATCTTTCTTCCCCCTCTGGCTCCCCCATGCTCTGCCTGGCTCGGGAAGGAAGGCCCGAAACTGGCTTCTCGGCGCCTCTGTGTGCGAAGATCGCGCCTGGCAATCCAGGCATCTGCGGGTGGCTGCCTTACTGCCGGACTGAGAACCCCGAAGGTGGGGCAGGACGGAGTTTATCTCATTTGGCACACTGTCCGCACTCCCGACTGCGGCACAGAGCCAGGCACGCAGTTGAGATCTTTTATCTGTTCGTCTAATACTTGTGAAGCACCTGCCAAGCCAGAGAGAAGAGGACATGGCTCTGCCCTCCCGGGGCTTCCAGGCTGGTCCTGGGGCCTGACTGCAAAGCAGCATGAACAGTGGGGGAACACTCGGCTTTTGTAAAAGAGCAGAGGATCTGGGTCAGGGATGGGGGTCAGGCAAGTCCATGGAGGAGGCAGAGATCTGAAAGACAAGTTGAAGTCAGTTCCCGCAGAGAAGCTGGGAAAGGCATTCCAGGCATAGGGTCACGACGGCTGAGGGCACAGTCCTAGAACAAGGGCCCTGCACCAGTGACCTGCCTCGAGCGGTGGGAGGCTGGGGTGATGCCCCACAGCTCTGGGCATTGGGCTGATTGGCTAATAGGGACCTGATGTGTTGGCTAACTGGCAGCCTTGATTGGCTCTCCAGAAGGCCCAAGGGAGCAGCGTACCCCGGGAGCAGGACTGGGTGCTCTGCTGGTCCAAGCTAGGGCTTCTCCAGGCTACGGTACTTCTTGCGCAGTACAGAGACAGGGTCCTTGAACAGTACTGGGTCCAGACGGAGGCGAGACGAGACCAGAGGCATGTAGCCAAGCTCAGCCGCCATCTGATTGATGCAGTCCTGGGCCCGCGGCTGCGGGTCTGGGCCCCCAGGTGCCTAAGGAGGAGGAAAAATGCGTTGGAGGTCTTCTCTGCCCTCTAAACCCACCCCCCATGTCCCCGAACCCTGCAGCAAAGAAAGATTGGGGTTAGAGAGGGAATCCCTTCCTCGGCCAGCGCCCTCCCAGTGCCGACCTGTCACCCTGAATCCTCACCAGAGGAGGGCTGGCCTCCAGATGCTGCTTCCCATAGGGCACCTTGATAGGGGGCAGCTTGGTGACTGCTGCTACCAGGGAGTTCATCAGGACGTCCGTACAGCTGGGTGCTTCATCTGCCAGGGTTCTCAGAGCCTTGGGCAGGGAGTGGGTGAAGAGGGTGTGGTAGTATCTGGGCAAGGGGAGAGGGAGGGGCTGCAGTCAAATTACCCACTACTTTTCCCTGCCGGGCCCCATTCTCCTCCTGACCTCACTCTCCCTTTGACTTTAATCCCCATGCCCCTTCAGAAAATCCTGCTTGCCCTCACCCCCCTCCCCCCCAAGGCCCTGGCCGCCTCAAAAGAGAGCTCACACCAGAAAAACACGTCTCTCCACTGTTTTGTACTCTGTGGGTTTGACTGCAGCGCATGGTGTCCTCTCTGCCCCCTCCGTTATAGTTCCTTGGGGCCCCCACCCCTGGCCTCTGAGGTCTGAATTCAGCCAGAATGGGGGGGGGGGGCGGTGAGGGGTCAGCAGGTTCCAAGGCCATAAAAAATGGCAGCCCCAAAGACCAGCTTCAGGAAGGCTGTGGATTAACCAGACCGATGCTACTCAGGGTGAGCCTTGCTCCATGCAGCCTTCTTCTAGAATAATCTAGGCCCGCCCTGCAGACCTTAGGGGTAGTCTTCACTCTGCAGAGACTCCTGCGCAGAGCTCCTGGGTAAACCTACTAGAGGTTCCAGGTCACCCATATTTGATTTAAACACATCTAAGGAACCCTTCTAAAGGGGCCTTCCAGAATTCAGTCCCTACCCCAAAGACGGGTGCTTCAGTAAACTTCTAGAAGGCCTGGGACAGTCCCCAGCCCACCACACACACACACTTATAAAGCGTCAGGGCAGTGCGCCTGGGTGGCTCAGTGGGTTAAAGCCTCTGCCTTCTGCTCAGGTCATGATCCCAGGGTCCTGGGATAAAGCCCCACGTCGGGCTCTCTGCTCGGTGGGGAGCCAGCTTCCTCCTCTCTGCCTGCCTCTCTGCCTACTTGTGATCTCTGTTTGTCAAATAAATAAAATCTTAAAAAAAAAAAAAAAAGTCTTCAGGACCATTCTCTTCCCATCATCACCATGACCAAACCCAAATCCCTACCCTCTGCCTAGCTCTGTTTAAAATGACACTATCTACCATTCGTTGGCCACCTGTGTGCCAAGGCCTTCATGGTTTTCTCTTGGGATTATCACACCAGCCCTGTGAGGTGACAAGGAAAGTTGAGGCCTCACAAGAGCTGAGGAGATTTGCTCATCATACGACTCGGATGTGGCAGATCTGAGCCCAGAACCTGGGTCTCTGGGCCCTAGCTTGACGGCTGCGCTCACTCCCACACCGCCCTGCCCAGGATCAAGGAGGGGGGCTCTGGCCCTCGGCTCCCAGGGCCAGGCCGGCCATCTGTACCTGTGGTAGAAGGCAGCCGATGTGAGAACCATGGAGAACTCGTTGGCCTTCTCAGCAGTGTGGCCCCAGCCACCCCGGGCCTCATCCCAGAAGTGGCTCCATGTCAGGAAGCCCACCATCCGCTCCGGGAAGCTCTGCCACACCACAAAAGCGAAGTCCACCTGGGAAGATAGTGAAGTGAGGTATGAGGAGGGACTTCCCGACCAGCGGGGAACATCCGCAGACATGGAGTCCAGGCCAGCCCGGCCGAGGGAACTTGGGAGAGGAAGTGGGTGCATGAAAGTTTCCAGGACTGCTGGGTTGAGCTGGGCTGGGCTGGGGGTTCCCAACGGGGAGCTGGAAACAGTGCTTTTCCCCCTGCTGAAAACTGTTTTTTAAAAGTTTGCAGAAAGCTGCTGCTAGATGACGAAGGAGGAGGCTGACAGGCTCGCGAGGGGTGGTTTCAAAAGCAGGAGGCTGCACCCGGGCGCTGGTCCTCGGCTCCTCCCTGCTCTGGGAATCTGAGGTGTCTCTGTCCCCTCTCCACCCTGGGCTCCTCTTGGGCTGTGTCCTCACCTCGCTTGTGGTAAGACTGCTCTGTGCATCGAGGCTGAGGATGGCATCCGTGCTGAGGGCTTGGTGCGGGAAGAAGCGGTCACTGGCCTGTAGTGGGAGGGAGGTGAGGCCGACTCAGCCATGGCAACCCTCCCCGGGCTCCCACGGTGACTGTCTACACAGCCACAAAGCGGGAGCCCCAGCATGCGGGTGTAGAAGGCAGGATGCGACAACAGCCGGGCCGCCTGGACCTGGGACCCTGAGTAGATGGGGCAGAAGGTATCCAGGGGTCCCTCCAGTTTCAACCCCTCAGGATTCCTCTTGTCACATCACATGCTCACCTCAACCCTGGGAGGGGCTGTCAGACATCCTCCCTTTTAAAGAAACAGGTCCAGAGAGATGAAGGGACTTGCCCAGAGCCACACAACACACAGGGGGCTCCCAGCATCCCGGGTTCTCAGAAGCCACCCTCCTCTGGCTCCGTTTGCTGTCATCTGTCCTCATTTCCTCAAGACCCCATGTTTCTCCTCTGGCTCATCCATGGCAGCCAACATATTCCCTCTGCCTTCCCTCATCACATAAAACCCCAGCTCTCTGGAGGCACAGCCCACAAGGGCCAGGCATGAGAGAGGATCATCTCTATCGGGCCCACAACTGAGACCCACGTCAGACAGCCCACCGTCCACTCCAGAGAGTGGACACACCCACACGGCACAAGCAGTCCACCTGGGGAGATCCTTAAGGGACAAGTGAGGCGCGACTTCCTGACCAGGTTCAGGCCTGACTGGAAGTCTAGATCTGGCTTGGGTTCAAGCAAAGCACCCATGTGTGCCCTCCCTGGTTCCCAGCATGCAGGGGCTGGAGCCCTCCCTCCCACGCCCCCCCCCCCGCCCCCACCAACTCCTCACCTTCCTCTGCCCAGCCAGCACAGTCAAGGGCACTGCTGTCTTGGGCCACCTGGAAGGGGGTGGCTTCTCACTGCTCCAGAGAACCAGGATCTAGGAGGAAAAGGGGGTGTTCCTGAAGACTGGGAGAGCAGCTGTATTTCTGAGTTTGGGAGAGTTTACTTGGAGCCAAGGTCCTTTCTTCACTGCCCTGTTTTTACCTCTGGGCATCAGGAAGGCAGGAATTCTGGTGTGACCCGAAGGTAGCTACCTACAGCATTGGAACTGGGGACGGTCAGTTGTGGTAGCCCCTAGCCTGGGTCCTGGCCCCTCGCCCCATCCCCATCTTCTCTCAAAGGCTTTCGATCTCTTCTGGACCTTTATCATTCACTGCCCAGCTCAAATGTCCCCTCTGTGGAGCTGCTCTGTCTGTCCCTGACCAAGGTAAGGGCTTGCTTCCCCTGTAAGTCCCCTCAGGAGGCCATGTGGCTTCTGTGGAAGTGACACCTGACAGCGTGTGCTGGGAAGTGCTAACTGAATCTGAATCCGGGGCAGAGTCCTTTCCTGCTTTTTCTCTAAGTCCTCAGCATCACCCCCACGGGCCTGGCACTGAGAAAATGACTGACGGGTGAGTACACGTGTGATTGCCTGTTTACCTCTCCAGTGGCCCCAAGGGGTACCTACTTTTTACATGATTTCATCAGTTTCCTTTGCGGGGGGTGGGGGGGAGAGGAAAGGAACAAGAATGTTGGGACTTAAAAAAGAGGGCAGTGAAAACCCCTTGAAAACTCCTCCCGTACCTCCCCCCAAAACATGTGGTTAAGGTTGGGGTCTAGATGTCTTCAAGGGCCCTGCCCTTTCCCTTTCCCCTGCCCTGGATCCCAGGACCCCCACTGGCAAAGGGGACAGACCTGGGCACAATGCTGGGAGCCTGCCACCGCCTGGATGAGCTTCAGAGGGGGCGGGCCTGGGGCCCCCACCCAAATCAGGGCACTGAACCTGCCAGCAGGCCGAGAGCCTGGGGGAATGAGACACAGGCTGTTAGGGTGGGAGGGGAGAGGACCCCCTAAAGAGTGGCCTTAGCTGGGGACTCCAGGAGCCAGGAGAGATGTGGGTAAATCGGGGAAGGGCATGGCAGGGCTCTATGGTTGGGGCTGGGACAGACTTGGGAAGAGTTGCTGAGGGGACTTCAAGTTGTCTCATCCCCAGGCATACCCCGCTGTAGGTGGTAGAACGGGAAATCCGAGGGGCTTGTAGAAAAAGTGGGCAGGGCCAGGAGGGCGCCTGGAGGGCTGTTCCACAGTAGCGAGGGGTGAGCAGGTGCTCCAAAGATCCGGTCCTGAATAATCTGTGAAATGAGAGAGGGCTGTGCAGGTATGGTCGTGGGCAGGGTCTGGGGAAGTTCGAACCAGGCGTAGCCACGCCCCTCCTGCCCCCCTCCCCCGCCCTCCTCCCCGGCCCCCTTCAGGCTCCTGGGAGGGCAGCAGCGGCATCACTGTAGGAAGGGTTCAGGTGCAGAAGTCCAGAGTAGGGGGCACTCAGTGATGGTGTCCAGACGTGGCCAGTGATGGTGAACTTGCTGCCTCCCTTTCCTTCCTCACTCATGGCAGATGTGGCTAAGAAGTTGCGACATTCTTTCTGGACCGAGACTCCCCTTTAACACAGCACTGCAGGCAGCCACTGACCATCACCCGGGCTGACACCTTGGCACAGGCTTCGAAATCTATTGGCCAGAGCTATCCCTCTACAGATGGGGGGAAACTGAGGCGAAGACTGGAGAAGGAACTTGTCCAAGAGCTCAGAGCCAAGCCTCAGATTCATCCCAGAAGCCCCTGCAGGGGAGAAGTCCAAAGAGCAGGGTAGAAGATGTGTGGAGAAGGAACGGGGATGAGGCAGGAGCCAAGCACCATGGCTCCCATCATGGAAGTCCCCCTCACCTCCAGAGTGGTATGGATGACCTTCTCCACTGAGGAGAAGTAGGCATCCCACAGAAACTGGGTCTGCTGTCGCAACGCAAGGACCCGGGTGGGGGGCATCTCCCGGAGGGCATCGAGGACCTGAGGCACAGAGGGAGGAAAGGAGAAGGCATGGGGCCTCTTCAGGCTCTGACTGACTCTGAGATGGGACCACCCAGGTTGGAGGTCTGGGAACCAGAAGCCTTCTCCCCACAGTTTTCCAAGCAGCCACCTTTGGCCAAGTCCCAGGTAATAATCAAGGTCACACAGAGTTGAGCCTAAATGCCACTTAATAACTGTGTGACTGTGGACAAATTACTCAACCTCTCTGAGTCTGTGTCCTCATCTGTAAAGTGGGGATAATACCAGTACCTGCCTCATAGGGTGGCCATGGGGATTAAGTTCGATAATATAGGGGCAACTGGGTGGCTCAGTCGGTTGAGCAAGCATCTGCCTTCCGCCCAGCTCATCATCCTGGGGTAGGATCGAGCCCCGCCTCAGGCTCCCTGCTCATCGGGGAGTCAGCCTCTCCCTCTCCCCCTTCCCCCTGCTTGTGCGCTCTCTCATTCTCAAAAAAAAATTTTTTAAAGTCTTAAAAATAAATAAATAAATAATATAATATAATATAATATAATATAATATAATACACATTAAGTGCTTGGCATACGGTAGCGGCTCAGTGCAGGCAGCTACTATTACTAACAACCGTACTGTTCTCACTTCTCAGGGGATTCAAGGCGTACGCAGTTTTCTCATCGTCAGGCGAAAATAGTCTCATCAGCTGGAAAAGTCATGGTGCATTTTGCTTTCCCACCCCAACTTCCCTGGAGGCTCTCAGATTTTGGATTTTTATGGCTTTCCCTTAAACTGACTCGAGTCATGGGCTGGGCCCATGGAGATCATCTGGTCTAACTTATCCCATTGTAAAGATTGGGGAAACTGAGGCTGGAAGAGGCTCAGGACTTGCTCTCAAGCCGTCAGGAGTCTCTGCCTCTCTTTGATCCTGTGGGAGCTCCAGAAGCTTGGGGCTTGGAGCAAAATCATGAGTAGACACACATGGGGAGATAGGAATGAAGACTGAGATCAGCCCGGAGGCTGAGATCCCAGGCTTCTCCCACATCCTAGGTCCAGTCCCCACCCTGTGGGCAGGGCCCTGAGCTACCTGAAATGGGAGCCTCTCATCAGCCACGATGGCCGCCTTGGTCCAATCGATGACCTCGGAGAAGGGCAGCTCCCACCGAGGGCTGAGAATCACAGGGATACAGCCGGCCTAGGGGAAAGGGAGGCACTGGGGAGCCCAGTCACATCCTACACACACTCCCCCTCCCCCAGTTCCAAATTAGCTGCTGCTTCCTTTGGGGGCAAGGGGCCCAGAGGAGAGAAAGGCGGTTTGGGGGGCAGCGGTTGTTCTACACAGGGTGTGGTGAGTGTGGGTGCGGGCAGCTCACGGTCCCTTCCCCTGGGCCTGGCCCAGAGAGCCTGCCAGCTCAGGAGTGTGGGGTGGACAGGGCCAGGGGACACCTAGGTTGGGGTTGTACCTGCAGGGCTTGGAGGAAGTGCAAGGTGTCAGGATGGCGGGCAGGGATGAGGCAGAAGGTAGCATTGGGGAGCGTTGCCCCAGGGTGGGTCCTAAGGAGGTACAGGAGGGGTACCACACAGGTGAGGCCTGAGACACCCGCCCCTCACCCCACCTGGATCCCTCAATGCACCCCCAACCCCCCCAACACTCCCAAGTTCACAGAGTGCAAACCCACCATCTGTACTTCCTATGTTAACAAACACTCACGCACACACACAGCCACACAGAACACTGAGATGAACACAAGCTTCACACCCACCCCTCACCCACGGTAGGCTGGGAGACAGGAGCCCTGGGTTCTAGTTCTGCCTCTGCCCTTGGGGGGCTCAGGCATCTCCCCCTTCTCTTCTCTGGACCTCAGTTTCCTCATGTGCAAAATGGGAGAGGGCGGGACCAGCTGTTTCCAAGGCCTAGTCTGACTCAGAGAGGCACAGGTCCCCCCCCCCCCCCCCCCCCCGCCACTGCTCTGCCACACGCAGATTCTGGGGCAGCCCTCACCTGCGTGGCCTCCGTGCCCTGCCTTCCCCCCATCCAGAGAGCCCAGGCCCATGAAAAGCTCCTCTGTCAGGAGGTGGGCTGGGCCCCCAGCCTGGAACCACACAGGAAGCTGCTGCCCAGAGGCCCCCTCACCCAGAGGACAGGCCTCCTCTGTTCCTCCCATCTTCTCCCCCCAAGCCCAGGACCACACTCAGGCTGTGTGTGTTTGTGGCGGGGGAGGGGCTTGATTTACAGCCTCCCCAGAGCCACCTCCCTGGGACTGCCCACCCAGGGAAGCCATGCCCATGACCTAGCTACTGGGAAGTGTGAGGAGGGCGTGGAGGGGGCAGGACCTCTTAGCTCACAGGCCCACTCAGAGTGGGACTGAGGAATAGGGCCCAGAGGTCCTAGGACCCTCCTCAGCTACATCCTGTCTGGTCTGAGTCTGAACCATTGAACAGATGGGGAGACTGAGTCTCAGAGAGACCCAAGGACTAGCTTAGGGTCTCAGACAGGGTTAAGGCTGGAAGTGGAACCAAACAGGCTGACTCCTGCCCCTGGATTATTTGAACTACCCCAGAGCTGTGGCTTACGGGGTAGAACCCCCAGGGGTTCTGCCTCCCCCCATTCTGTCTCTACTGCTCAGGCGGCCACCAGGCTTCTCCTAGAAGAACTCACACGCTAAACAACAGAACATTCTCTAACTCTAACAGAAGCTGCCACAGCACCAGCCAGCTACAGCCCTCCTCCCCTCCCCAACAAAGCCCCAAGGGACTGAGAAGCCCTAAGTTCAAGGCTTCCGAGAATCCAAAGAGCTTTCTGAATAAACTGTACTCCTTAGTCCTCACTAACCTCCGCTGTTCCCTCCTCTGTGTCTCCGTACATCCTCCCTCAGCCTCGAGCAACCCTCTCCGCCTTACAACCCAAGGATTCTCCCTACTCGATCTTTTTTTTCATAAATTTTGTTTGTTTTAAGATTTTATTTATTTATTTGAGAGAGAGAGAGAGCAGAAGCAGGGGGAGCAGCAGAGGGAGAGGGAGAAGCAGACTCCCCACTGAGTAGGGAGCCCTATGTGGGACCTGGGGTCATGCCCTGACCCCAAGGCAGACACTTAACAATTGAGCCACCCAGGCGCCCCTCCTCCTACGCAATCTTAAGATCTAACTAAGCTCAAACCTCACCTTCTCTGGGAAGCCCTCCTTGATCTTTCCAGAGATGGTTCCCTCCTCTGCTTTCACAGCCTGTGTGCCCGCAGTAGTCATGAGCCAGCCGAACTTTACTGAGCACCGTACGAAGTGCTTTGGGGCAGTAACTCACTTCATTCTCACAGCACTCCCTCAGAGACAGGAGGTCTGTGCTGCTAGTCCCCTGCTTTACAGATGAGGGAATGGAAGCCTGGAGGGGCTTCACAGCTGGGAAGTCGAGGGGCCAGTGAGCAAGGCAGCTTGTATAGCGTCCCTCTGCTTAATGATGTGGGTCCTAACCGGGAACTTGCCTGCCTTTCCCACAAGATGGAGCAGCCTGAGGGCTGGGGCCCACGTCCCCACAGCCTGCCAGAGCACCTGGCCAAGACTGGGCATGTAACGGTTGCTCAGTGAACGGATGTTCTGTGTGTGATAAATGACAGACCCAGGAGCCGGGGGCCAGGTGTCCAAGATGTCAGTTTCTGCACAAATTCTAGTAATGGATCTGGCTGACAGTAGCTGGGGGGTGGCCTTGGGAGATGGTGAGATCCCCGTCGGTGGAGGTAAGTAAGGAGAGCTAGATGAGCACCTGCTGCTGTGTGGGTGTGTCTGTGTGTGTGTTATGGAGGGGACATCATGGGAACTGCCAATGAGATCTTAGGGTTCTGTGATCCTATAAGGTATTTGCCACAGACTCAGGGATGTGCCCAAGGATGGAGTCAGTGTGGCTCCCTTGGGCCCTCTTGCAGGCTGGCTATAGGCAGGGCCACATTGTGACTTCCATGTGCCCTAGGCTCTTTGGCCTTTGGGGTCTCTCTGCCATAGATATTATATATAAATTACATTTGATAATTTCATTGGTATAAAAACATAAACACTGGGGTGCCTGGCTGGCTCAGTTGGTGGAGTGTGCAACTGTTGGTCAAGATTACTTAAAAATAAATGAAAACATTAATATTATATATTAGCAGCATCTGGGTGGCTCAGTCAGTTAAGCATCTGCCTTCAGCTCAGGTCAGGATCTCAGGGTCCTGGGACTGAGTCCAGCATGGGGTTCTCCGCTCAGCAGGGAGTCTCTTTCTCCTTCTCCCTCTGCCCCACCCCCACCCCTGGCTAGTGCTCTCTCTCACTGTCAAATAAAATCTTTAAAAACATATATATCAAAACATTTTCTTCCACTTAAATGTATGGTTTTTTCCTCCTGATTTTCAAAGCAATGAATATCATTTCATCACAATCAAAATTTTCCTGAAACTTTCCCTGAAAGTACCGCAGGACCTAGGCACTGTGCCTCCTAGATCCAAAGGAGACCTTAAAACATGCATTGAATTTATGTTTTAAAACAAAACCCTAAGCGGGGGAGAACACACACATGCGTTGTTTGTGCACACAGAGTACCTCAGAAAAGACGTGAGAGAAACTAGAAACGGTGTTTGGCTCCAGGAAGGAAAGCTGGGTGGCCAGAGACAGGGGTGGGAGGGAGATTTACTGTATACCCCTTTTGTGCCTTTGGAATTTTGTACCCTGTGAATGAATTCCCTATTCATAAAAATAAATAAATAACAATTTTAAAGGGTGGAGGCTTATTCCACAGGTGAACAGGAGACTGTTCACCGAAGGTGGAAAAATACAGGTTTGGGGGCCAGAAGTGCAGGGCTGAAGCCCAGCCCCGCAGCCGCCCCATCACAAACTCGAGGGAGGCCATGGTGAGTCCAGGAGTTTATCACCCAAGGGCCTTGGCTGGCTCCCTCCACCACTTTGAACCTCAGTTTCCTGTTCCCTGAAATGGGCATGAAAATGCCTCCCTTGCAGGGTACTTGAGGGTGTGGGACTTGTGCAAAGGGGCTGGCACAGCACGGGGCTCCACGTGTTCGCTTCCTCCCCTCCCCCTCTGCTGCCCTGCCCGCCCAGTGAATGTGGGACAGTGGCTGTGGGACAGTGGCAGGGACTGTGAATTGCCTCTTTCTCAGGCCAGTGCTTGTTTATTCAGGCCACCTTCCGGGGGCTGCCCTGTGGCTGGTGGCCTCCCTCTCTCCTTCTGTCCCTATACTGTCTGGCTGCTTCAGGCAGCTGCCTGACACCTCAGGGAAACTGAGGCTTACGCTACTCCAGAGATTACAAAGCCTGTTCCTTGCAGGGGATGGGGGTGGGGTTGGGGAGCTGAGGCCAAAGACAGAACTTAGGAAATTGCAGAGGAGGGTCAGAGGCTGCCAGGCATCACCCCTTGGAAATAAACTCACCCACCATGCTACTTAGAGGGCGGCCCCCGCAGATGAGAAAGCCTTGACCAGTTCTGGCTGATTTGGGTTCCATCAGAACACATTCAGCGAGTCCACAGTTCACCTCCTGTGTGAAGCTCCCTAATTTCCAGTTTCTCAAAGAAGTTCAGACCGAAATAGCTTTCAGATTCACCAGTGCAGTAATTAAAGTCAGCTGAAAGAACTTCTAGGGGCGCCTGGATGGCTCAGTGAGTTAAAGCCTCTGCCTTTGGCTCCCGCCATGGTCCCAGAATCCTGGGATGGAGTCCTGAATCGGCTCTCTGCTCAGCAGGGAGCCTGCTTCCTCCTCTCTCTCTCTGCCTGCCTCTCTGCCTACGTGTGATCTCTGTCTGTCAAATAAATAAATAAAATCCTAAATTAAAAAAAAAAAAAAAGAACTTCTATAAGCAAGAACAGCTAAAAGTCTAATTAGGAAGGTCAGGCGGGGCCGTGGTGAACAAGAGAAATTTGTTCACTGAAGGTAAGCTCTGTCTGAGCTCTGAGCTCAGGGGCCTAAGGGTGGGGGGGGATCCCCAACCTTTCAGATCACTCCGAGGAGGACGCCTGCTAGGGATGGGTTCGGGCAGCAGGGCCTGTTGGGCTAAAGAGGCCATTGCATTCCTACTTCTGGCTGTGGGGCTCCCTGGAGGCCATGTGCCTTGAGGAGGTAGAGGAATTGCATTCCCAGGGGAGTCCTCTGGCTGAGAGAAGGCCCCGAGAGGCAGAGGCAAAAAGGGAGCTTGGCCACGTGAAGAATTCCCGTGGGGGGTGGGGGGGGCAGGTGTGGTGAGCTGAGAACAGCCCATGTTGTTCTAGCAGAGAACAGGGAAATACCTGAGGGAGGGAGCAAGGGAAGGACACCAGAGTGACAGGTTCCAACGCAGGTCTGCCCCACACACAGAGAAGGAACCTGCTGCTGCTCGGGGTCTGGACAACCTCAAAAGGACTGGAATACCAGCCTGCCCAACCAGTCTTTGGACACTGCCGGCCTCCCAGGGGCGCAGAGGGGTTTGGGTATTCAGGGGTTAACTGTTTTATCACCTGAGGCCTGTCACTCCAACTAGCCCAGGGACAGGAGTTTCTGAACAACTCTCCATGTCCCACAGGCCACCATGCCCCTTACATGTCTCCAGGCAGTCGTGCTGGTGGGAAGTTCTTCTGCTGGGCTGACCTCATTCATATTTGCTGTTTCCTTAAGAGATTAATTCCCCAAATTAGACACAGGAGCAGCTTCCATCTGTGACCAGTCCTTAATCTCCACAGCTCTGAGGCATTTGATGGGTTGATCGTACACCCTTGGTTAAAACTCAGAGTTCTAATGATGAAGGCTTTGGAAAGAGGCAGCTCTGGATTTCAGCACTGACTGTGCCCTATCTGTCTGGATGGCCTCAGACAAGTTCCTTAACCTCTCTGAGCTTAGTGTCTGGTACACAAACAAATGATAGCAGTTAGTATTATTTTATTATAACCATTATTTATATTTTAGCACAGACCGAGCCCAATAGACATGTATGTTAAAATATTAGGGAAGGAGGAATTGGAACAAGAGAAAAAGAGTAAGTAGCAGTAAGTCATATTTCTGTGTTTACAGACCCCCAAGGGAGAATCCCCAAACCCACTTTGGATATCCCGTGTGACAAAGGACC
This sequence comes from Meles meles, assembly GCF_922984935.1. NCBI lineage: Eukaryota > Metazoa > Chordata > Mammalia > Carnivora > Mustelidae > Meles > Meles meles. Next base: position 197,904,927 of record NC_060066.1, read on the forward strand.
TTCTGAGTGGGGTTTCTCTCGGTCTAACCTGATTCTCCCTCCTGGGGCAGCTGGGGTCAGTTTGTCAGGCCTAGCTGGTTCTCCAGTCCCATCTCCATCCGGCCCTCTACCCTGGCCTCTGGGCTCACTCCCACAGCAGATCCCTCCCACCCAGCACCCTCCCCACCCACGCCCCACCCCCCACCCCAGGGTGGCCGAGGTAAAGGTCCACTTACTGCTCAGGTCCGTGGTCCTGCTCACAGTGCCCATCCCGGGGGCAGGCAGAGGACTCAGTGCCTGCCGTGCGCCACCCGCCCCTCTCCTCTGCCAGGGCTAGCAGGGGCACCCCAGGGTGGGGGCTGTGCTGTCCCAGCTGGCCAGGGGCCCCACCTCGCCATGGGTGGGCTTCGGGGAGAAGCGGGAGGGCCACATCAAAGCCAGGCCGGAAGGTGTCCACTGAGGGGCTGGCCTTGGCCACCATCGCCTGTCCCAGTTGGAAGGTCTGGGGGCAGAAGTTTGGGTGGAGACCGAGGACCAGATGGTTCCTTCCATCGTTCCACTGCTGGGGCAAGGGGCTGCACTCCCCAGCCGGGGCTTGCAGGCTGAGGAGGAGGAGGAGGCAGGCCTCGTCGGGGCTGACAGAGCCATAGCGGGAGCTCTCAATGGAAGCCAGGATCCCGCGCTGAGTGTCAGAGATTGGTCCAGCCACTGGGTACGCGAACACCTTGAGACCACCACCCCTGCACTTGGAGACATCAAAGCAAGCTCCCCAGTTGCAGCTGCCACCACGGGAGGCTGGAGGAAGTTGAGGGTCATCTTCTGGGAGCTCCCCAGGCTGGGAGAAACTCTGCAGGAGCTCTGCGTCCAGCCAGCGGGGCCAGCCTTGGGGGGCACCTGCCCGGGGTCTGGCAGGCACTGCCAGGCGGAGGAGGGGGAAGACTCTCAGAAGGACGAGGAGCCAAGAGGCCGACAGTGCCAGCCAGATGGACTTTCTTCTCCACGACTGCATGTGGCCACCTGTGGCCAGGGCTGGGGGAAGCAGGAGGAGCAGGGGCTTGAGGGTGAGTCGCTGGAGCTGGGCTCTGCCTTCTAGTTCAGCGCCTTCACTGCACAGATGGGAAGACTGAGGCCCACTGAGAACGGGCAGCCGGTGTGAGGTCAAACCGCAAGTCACCAGCCAGGCGCAGGGAAGCCAGGTAGGACCCGACTTTGTGGCCTTGCCTTCGTGCAGTCAGGAATCTGCTTCCTTGGCCTTTGGACAACCAAGCCGGGCTTTGCCCCTGCAGCAAGACCCCCTGCCCCTGGGCACTGCTCAGGCTGATGCAATCCCCTGACCACACTGCAAGGCCACGTCCTTCTGCCCTCCTGGCTGCACCCCCTGACCTCGGCCTCAGCAGAGAGGCGGGCAGTCTGCCAGGCCATGGGGAACCCGTCAGGGCTCTCGCAGGAGGTGGCTTGGCCAGGGTGCAGGGCTGGACAGAAGGGGAGCTGACCTCCCCAATCCTCCCCTTGCCTGAGCGACTCCTGAGCAGCCCACTGGCGGGCACTCCTAGGCTGTGGGCCCTGCGGCTGGAGCTAAAATTAGGCCCCACACCCCATGTGGGCTATCAGGGTCGGCTGAGGTCAAGGCCTGGGTGCAGCCGGTGCCCCCTGCCTGGGGGGCTGGGAATGCTCTGGGTCCTAGTCCTCTCCCACTCCGCGGCTGTCCCCTACGCAGGCAGCTCGGTCCCTGCTCCCCCACCCCTAGCAGCTGGTCCTGCACCCTCTGACTTGGAGCTATCACGGGGCACACACCGAGGACCCTGCCCCACGCCCAGTCCCACAGTCCCCTGCCCGGCTGGCGTCTTCTCCCGTTCCCTCTCCCGGCAGCATCTGGCCCGACTGGATCTCTTTCCCAGCCTGGCTCCTCCCCTGCCAATCCTGATTCGTTCCTGCCTGGGAGGCGGGGTCTCCACTTAACCCTTTCCAAACCAGTTTCCTCTATAGTCAGTAATTCTCACCCGCAGGACCCAAACCTCTCAGATGCCTTAAGCTATCCCAGCCCGTGTCTGAAGTCTCTGAATTCACACGTCAAGGCTCCAAGGCAGAGGTTTAGCCGTGTCATGCTTCACAGAGAGAGAAGCAAAGCTCAGAGAGGGGTGGTATCTTCCTAAAACGACAAAGATGCGGCAGGGCAGGAACTTGAACCTTGAACTCCGGACCCTTCTCCTTAGAGCTCCCCACCGGTCACCGCAGCTGGCGGTGCGAGTGTGCGGAGTCTATCAGTCAGCAGACGAGAAAGCCCACAGAGGAGGAAAGTGAAGTGGGAAGCGGGGTAGGTGGGAGGGGGATGGGATGGGTGGTATTGGGTAAGACGCTCCCACTTATTCCCAGGATTAGCCCCTCCTCCTTCAGCACCGCCCCCCAATCTCATCCAGCTGCAGGCTTTTCAGGCCCACTCCTGTCACCAGCCAGTCAGGTGTCCAGGTCTGCCCTCATCAGGAGCCCTGGAGGGAAGGTCTTGATGCTCACCCTCCAGTCCATGTGGAGAGTTCTGCCTGACGATGAACTTTGTTATCCATTAGTCCACGGCTGTTGAGGCCTTCCCCTGCTTAGTTCCTTGGTCTGTGCTCTGAGAGGGGGGTTAGGAATGGGGGATGTCACCCACTGAAGTATCGCTGAGGCACAGACCCCTGGCCGCCAGGAGTGCCAGTCTGATGAGGGAGGCCACACTGGACCAGGCTGACAAGAGCAAACTCGGCCTCTTCCTCTCAGCTGGATGATGTGGGACCTCTGTCCCCTCATCTCTACGTGGATGTGGGACCTCTGTCCCCTCATCTCTACGTGGATCTTTACCGTGAGAGGGTTGTCAGGTTAAATCCAGGCCTATCCCATGGGGTCCCCCAACAAGCGGCAAGAGTGTCAATCACCCAGAGTGTCCTCAAAAGGGCCAGCACAAGGGAAACCTGGCCTCTTTGCCTACAGTGTCCATCACTGAGTCATGGACTGACTTTCCCTGCATGAACCAGGCTTTTCCAACGGGAGAGGGGCCTTTGCACTTGCTGTTTGCTGCTCCCGACATTCACCTTGCTCAGTAAACCCCCCCTCATCTGACAGGAGTCAGCTCCCCTCCTACAAGAAGACTTCCTGAGTCTCCTTGGGCTGGGGCTGGGCCCTCCTCTAGGTTCTCATCCACTTCTTCATCCTTCTACCCCTGTTCTCATTCATTCATTCATTCATTCATCCAACAAGTACTTACTAAGTACTCAGTGTGGGCCGGGTTTTGTGCCAGGCCCTGGAGATACGACCTGAAGAACAATGACAGCTAGCTACCTTTCCTTTTACACTTACTATGTCCTACATGCAACTCCCAAGTGCAAATGTATTAGCTCATTGGATCCTATCCTGGGGGGCCTCTGAGGAAGGTATTGTTATTATCCCCATCTTATAGATGGGAAAACAGAGGCCCAGGCAATTTAGGTAAGTCGCCTAAATTCCCAAATGTTAGCCAGGATTTGGACCTGGGTGGTCCATTCCGTCACCCATTGCACCATCCTGTCTCCTGAGTGAGACAGGTACACCCCTTTTTTTTTTTAAAAGATTTTAGTTATTTATTTGAGAGAGAGAATGAGAGAGAGCATGAGAGGGGAGAGGACCAGACAGGGAGGCAGACTCCCCGCTGAGCTGGGAGCCCAATGCGGGACTTGATCCTGGGACTCCAGGATCATGACCTGAGCCGAAGGCAGTCGCTTAACCAGCTGAGCCACCCAGGCACCCCCTTTTTTTAAAAAAAGATTTTATTTAGGTACACCCTCATTCTTGCAGAAGGCAGCATCCCTGAGGAACACCAGGATCCAGGCAATTACAGGACAAGGGGGCGGGGGGGATGGGAGTTCCCCAAGGGGGCTGCCTCATGCAGTCAGACCTGCCCTAACACTTGAAGGACACAGTATGTTTTTTAGAACCACTGTGGCTGCCTGCGTGGAGCAGACAGGAAATGGCAGAAGTGAAGGCAGGGACTGCCTTTTGTTAATGACTGTCGCTCCCACAAGTCATTCATTCCCTCATTCCACAACTCTCCTTCCTGAGCCCGTACTGTGGGCCAGGTGGGTTCTCAGGGAAGGAAAGAAAGCAGGCAAAACCTTGCCCTCATGGAGTTCACATTCCTGGGCGGGGGAGATCGGCAATGAGCAAAATGTAAATAAATTATCTTGTGTTATTTGGCAAGAAAGGCTGTGGAGAAGGGGAGGAGCTGCAGCGTTGGGACAAGTCTGGAGGGATGAGGGGCGCACCGAGAAGCTGACATTGGAGGTGAGGGAGTGTGTGTGTGTGTGTGTGTGTGTGTGTGTGTGTGTGCGTGCGTGCAAGGTCAGGTCACTTCAGTAGGGTGGGAAGAAGCCAGGGCACAGGTTCTGGGGGGCTGTGGACGTGCGACAACGTGGGAGACAGGACCTGACTTGTTTTTGAGGCTCGGCTCAGATTCCAGGGAAGAAGTTGCTGCAGGGGCAGAGACAGAAGTGGGGAGCCCTGTTGGCCCAGGGGAGCCATGTCAGGGAGCCCTGATGGCGCCTAGGACCAGGGTGGCAGGGGCGAAAGGGGTGAGAAGTCATTGGATTGTGGGTATGTTCTAAGCTAGGGCAAAAGGACAGATTTGCTCCTGGACTGGATGAGAAGTTCGGCCTAAGCCACAGGACGCTGCATCAATCGAGATGGGGAAGCCGGGGTGGGGAGCTGAGGTGGGGGAGGTCAGGGGTCCGGTTCTGAGGCTAGGAATTTTGTCTCATTCACCCTTCTCATCCCAGCACCAGGGTAATAAATGGCCAACAACTACTTGTTGAATGAGTGAATGATCCGACGGGTGGACAAAGCTGGGAGGGCTAGGAGGCCAAGGCCAGCCGGCGAGGGGTTTGGCAGGGGACTCCTGTTCCTGCTCCGCCAGCCCTAGGCACGCTGACTGGCTCCTGCCCGTGTCCACACTTGCATATGCACAAGCCAGCTCCTACCTTCAGCCCTGCCTGGGGAGGCTCCTGGGCCCTGGGCTTGTCTGGTCTGCGATTCCCAGGGTTGCCCTGCGGCTTGGATGGAGGAAGAGAAGGGAGGCCACCCTGGCAGTAAGGACTGAGCAGGGCTCATTCTAAAAATACATCGCCAGGCTCTGCCAAAATCTCCCGGGCCTCCATTGTCAAGCTCTTCAGGGCTCATCAAAGCCTCCCTGATCTCCTATGCTATGCCTGGGCTGGGGTCAATGGCCGGCCCAGTAACCCACTCTCTGGGGAGAGGAGGTTGAGATAGGGCAGGGAGGAAAGGACCGCAGGGAGAGGGAGGAGGAGGAGAAGGCCAAGGCCAGGGCTCTGGTTCGCAGAGGGGAGGATTCTGGGAGAAGGCAGCCCTCTTGTTTCCCGCAGGGCAGGGTTGAAGCTGCCCATGAGTGGATTGGACACCAGGAGGTGCTCTGGACGGCATCCCCGGAGTTGGAGCACTGCGGTGTCTGCTTCGGGGCTACGGTGTGTCCCACTGCAGGGGGGGGGGGCTGCCCAGGCCGGGAGTGCTCCCTGCCTGAGGTGCCAGGTCTCGTGTTGGCAAGGTGCCCAGGCAGAAACTGGGGACTAACACCACTGTGTTTGATCTGGAGTGTTCCCTCTTTGCATCCTGGTTCTGCCTCCCTCCTGTCTTTCCTTCTCTGGAATGGGCCTGAAATTTCCAGAAGGAATGTATCCAGTCTTCCAAGAGAAAGGGACCTGGAGCATTAACTCAGGTGCTCTTAACAAGCTGTGTGTTCCTGTGCAAGTTACTTCACCTCTCTGTGCTGCTGTTTCCTCCTCTACAAAATGCTGAGTATAGCACATTCCTGCAACACTTTCTGGGAAGAGGATTCAATGAGATCATGAATGGACAACCTTCAACACACCATGCCCAGCACAAAGCCAGCACCTAACGAATGCATCCTCTATCCTCCTCAGACCCCCGGGGAGGTGAGCCGACCTGCCCCAAGCTGTCCATATGGGGTAGATTGGGGCGCAGACTTGGACTTTCTCCCCAGTGCCCATGTTCCTCCTGCTATACCTCCATTGCTGTTCTGAAGGAAAGACACTTGGCGCTCCAGGAGGTAATCACCATGGCAACCATCTGCTGCTTCTCATCTGCTGCTGTTTTTTCCTCTAGCTCTGAGCTTTCTGGGTGTCTCACTGCAGCATTCACACGTGTGGGGGGCTGGAGGTCATGGTAGGCTCCAGGGTCTCAACTCTCACTTGCCTGAGCACTGATGACCCCCCAAGCAGCGGCACATCCCCACAAGGCTCTATGACAGTGACCCAGCTCCAGTCAAAGTGAGTCTCCCCCTAAGCCCCCCCCAAAACAATGCAGAGCGATTCCTGCCCATAGCGGAGAACTCGCACCTGGAACCCAGACCTGGGGCAGGCCCAGGGAAGCCACCCAGGGGCCCCGGGGATAGGAGTCAGGGAATGCAGATCTGGCCTCTGCCACTCCCCCAGGTATAGCTGTGTGACCTTGGACAAGTCACATCCTTTTCCTGGACCTTCAGTTTCTCTCCATCACCCTAATATAGTAGCAGGACTAGCTTTTTCAAGCAAAAAGATCTGGAATTCTTACTGAGAAGTGATTCTGACAGTTTGGAAGCCCAATCCTTCCCTTTCTCATCCTGAGAGCACTTGACTTTGTCAGGAGCTGGTCCCCTGAACCAGCTCTGTCATCCTATAGTTTTCTAATGAATGAGAGAAAACAACTTTGACAGGCACTCTCTGTGCAGCTGTATGATCATTTTCTTTAAAAACTTGGAAGAGGGTGCCTGGGTGGCTCAACGGGTTAAACCTCTGCCTTTGGCTCAGGTCATGGTCTCAGGGTCCTGGGATCGAGCCCCGCATCGGGATCTCTACTCAGCAGGGAGCCTGCTTCCCCCTCTCTCTCTGCCTGCCTCTCTGCCTACTTGTGATCTCTCTGTCAAATAAATAAATAAATAAAATAGTTAAAAAAATAAAAAAATAAAAACTTGGAAGATTATAATTTGATACCTCAGTGAACCTCATTTTCCTCTTCTGTAAAATTCAAGAGAGGAATTCGAGGGACTTTAAGGGAGGGACCGGGACATTTGATCCCAGTGCCAGGCACGGACGGAGCTCTTTGGATCCATGATTCCATTTAAGACTCACGGTAAAATCACTCGTGTGAGTATCTGTTGTGCCCATTGAACAGGTGAGATTAGTGAGGTTCCGAGAGGTGACATGGTTGCCCCAGGGCTACATAGCCGGTGAGTAACAGGGCCTAGATTTGAGCTGCTCCCTCCTGCTTGGGAGGTTTATTGTGGAGCCGGTTGAAGGAGACAACGCATGGGAAAGGTCTTGGCCAACTGGACGGGCACATGCACGTGTGAATAATTATTGTTAGCAGAGGCTGCCTTCTAACCAGCCACACCTAGACACAGCCCAGGCCTGGGTCCCCACCCCTGGGAGGTGGGTCTCTGCTTCTTACACAGTAGGTGTCTCGAAGCTGGAGAAAGCCAAAAGATATTTGGGCGAGCAGGATCCCTGGGCCAACCTCTCACCAACAGGGCACCATCCTTGCCTGAAACTGCAGGCTGAGCTTTCGGCCCTGACCACTCCTTTGAGGCCTGTATTCCTGGGACAGGGGTCTCAGGATGGACGCTGGAGGCAGGACCAGACCGGCCAAATAAAGTAAATTTCAAACCCTGGTCAGAGTCATTCTCTTCCCTCCTCCTGAATGTTTCCCTTGAATTAGTCCCTCTCCGAAGGCTCCAAAGCTGGGCCCAGCCTCCTCAAGTTCCTCGGGGGTCCCAGATCAGCCCACACCCAGACTCCTCGACCTCAGCCCTGGTTGCCAAGGGGTTAACTGACAGGCCAGCTTGGCAAGTGTTTACATAGCAGTGGAACCCCAGGTAATTAACAGCCTGCTTCTCAAAGCCAAGGCAGGAAGATTTGTTTCTCCTCTCCTCCCTCCCTAGGGATGCCACTTGGCAGAGTAAACACAGCTTTCTGTTGGCTCTTTGAGGAGATGCCCAGCAGAGGAGTGAGAGCTAGGGGCAGGAATCAGGCTGGAGGTGGGCTTCAAGGAGGAGATGAAGAGGGTTCAGTCCCATTTCTCTGGGAGTCTTGGCCCCACCTCCAAAGCCTGGCTCAATGACCTTCCTAAAGACTCGATGATTATGGCTGTAATCGATGGGAGCCCATGTGAGGGCTGGGCCCCTTACAGACATGGAGACATTGCCTCATTTAATCCCTGCGATCACATTTTTTATTTTCCCACAGCAGCCAGAGGATCTTGTTAAAGTGTAAACCCCATCCCTCCTTGGTAACTCTGTATTAACCATGTCTTTTTATTTTCTGTATTTTGATGCTTTGACATGGATAAGGGGGTGACTTGCTGACCCTGGAGGGCCTGCCCCTCCCAAGGCTAGCCGGTTCCTGGAGATAATAAGCAACTCTTGAGCTTGCCTTGATGCAAGCTGACCAGTCCAGGGCCCATACCCCCAAACACCTCCTGGAGGGCTCTCTTGCTCAGGGCCACTTTCCCCCTGCCCTATTCACCTCAGGGCCTGTGCTAGACAACAGGGGGGACGGCCCCTCTGTCTCAGAGCCTGCTGATGTTATTCACGCCTTCCCCTACCTTATCCATTCTTCCCACAGAAACTGCAATAAAGGCTCTTGCTCAGGCTTTCCCCCTTGCTCCCTCTGCCTCCTGACGGAGCTGGTGCTTTCCCATGTGATCCCCTGGAGCATGGTATGGCCCCTCCTCTTGGGATCTGTGAATCTGTTGGCTTTGCCATACCTCAATAATAAAACCTTTTTTAAAACACCCCCTCTCCCACCCCGTGGTAAGCATCACACAGAATAAAATCAGAGCTTCCTTCTACCGCCTAGAATAGGCCGTGTGTGATGTCGTCACTGCCACCCTCCAGGACCTTGTCTCCCTCCCGTATCTTGGACTCATTGCCCTCCAGCCCATGGCCTTATTGCTACTTCTAGACCCAGCAAAGCCACTTCCCACCTTGGGACCTTTCCTTGGCTCTTTTCTCTGCCTTGAACATTCTTCTCCTAGGGTTTAGCAGGGACCCCCCAATCCAGGGTTCTGTGTTGCCTTCATGGAGAAGCCTTCTCTGAACCCTGGCCATCACGGAATCATAACAGTAGCACATCTTGGGTGTTTCCCACATGCCAGATACCATTTCACACTTCCCGTGTTTTCACTCTTTGAATCCTCACGACAAGCCTCTGAAGGGAGGTGTTATTATTATTTCCATTTTGCAAGTGAAGTCACAGGCTCAGAGAGGTTAAGTGACAGGACCCAAGTCTCACAACTAACAGGCAGGAGGGCTGGGACCTGAACCTGGGAGCCCATTTCCAGAGTTCTGGTGCCCTGAACCACAGCACCTTATTTCCTGGGGCAGAGTCAGTTTGTAATTAGTCGTTATTGTTGCCATTGTTAACAGAGGCTGAATTTCATGCTCCAATTTTCTTTTTCTTTTTTTTTAATGTATGTATTTTTTTTAAAGATTTCAAAAATTTTATTTATTTTTTATTAACATATAATGTATTATTAGCCCCAGGGGTACGGGTCTGTGAGTCATCAGGCTTACACACTTCACAGCACTCACCATAGCACATACCCTCCCCAATGTCCATAACCCACCACCCTCTCCCTCCCCTTCCCCCCAGCAACTCTCAGTAAAGATTTTATTTATGTGCTTAGAGAGTAGGAGAAAGAGCAAGAGAAAGCACAAGGTGGGGCAGGGGCAGAGGGAGAGGGAGAAGCAGGCTCCCCACTGAGCAGGCCTCCTTCCCAGGACTCGAAGATCATGACCTGAGCCGAAGGCAGACACGTAACCAATTGAGCCACTCGGGTGCCCTCCTTTTTTTGTTTTTAAGTACTTATTTGTTTGAGAGAGTGAACGTGAGCGTGCGAGTGGCAGGAGGGGCAGAGGGAGAGAAAGAGAGAGAAACAGACCCTGCTTAGGGTGGAGCCCAGCCTGGGGCTCCATCTCACAGCCCTGAGATCATGACTTGAGCTGAAATGAAGAGTCCGAGGTTCAATCAACTGAGCGACCCAGGCATCCCTCTCCTATTTCCTTTCATGGAATTCAAATTCTTTTAGGCAAATCACTATGTCCAGTTTACCACCACCATTCCCATTCCGCAGAGTCTTACACCAATTCATTTGACTTGCATGGACCCCGAAGTCATTCGTGTTTCCAACCCCCTGCTCTGGGTGTCTCTTACTAATTCGCTCATTCTCTTAAACAATACCCACTGTGCCCAGCGCTTGTGCTAGGCCCACAAAGAGGATTAAGATGGCATCCTTGTCCTCAAGGAGCCCATGGCCATATGAGGAGACAGACTTGTCATAGGGATGCTGATGCGTGTTTGGGAAGCACTGAAGAGCACAGGGAGATTCAATCAGGATCCCCCAGAGAAAGCGATATTTGTCTCTGCTGGGTTTGGAAGGCCAGACAGGAAGCAGATGGGACTGGTGCAGTAGGCACAAATGGAAACAACATAAATCACATGGAGATGGCTGAGCACATCCAAGTCTAGGAAGCAGGAGGTCCCTTTGCAGGAGAAGGAAGGGTGAATCTGACTGGCTGAAGGAAATTGACTCAGATCTTGAAGGGCTTCTGGGCTTTCTGGTGAAGATGCTGGGCTTCGTCATGGAGGCTGAAAGCAGTCCTAGAAGAATTTTGAGCAGAGACTGACAGGGCAGTACTTATGTTAGTAAGGGATCCACTCCTATGCACTCCCATTTTCCCAAAGCTGCCAAGAACTTGGTCCCCACCAGGCCAGCTCATGTTCTGCAGACTGGCCAGCCTTTACCAGACATTTGATGGGCTTAATGATGACAAGGCTGGAGGCCAGGAGGAAAAGATTGAAAGTGGGAATTTAGGACCTCCTTGGCCTCTGGGCATCCCTGAACTGGCCTAGCCTCCAAGAATCATTTTTGTTAAGAGGTTCTGGGAAGCAAGCCATTGCCAAGGCCAGGTAAACACCTGCAGGCATAGAAGGAGACAGGAAATTGAAAGGGTAATGCCTTCACCAGTTTTCCCCTCCCAGGTAGGGGTGGGCAAGATGTTGAGCTTCTTCCTTTGCAGGAAATCCCCTCAGCCTGGCCTCCTTCCTCTGGGCTCCATAGTCCCTGCCCCTCTCAGCCGACGGTCTAGTGACTGCCTTGGGGGCTGTCTCCTTAGCTGTAGAGTTAGGTCTGATAGAGGGGAAATGTCAGAACAACCTCAGAGACCCCGGTGCCTACCCGTTCCCTCCAGCCAGGTACCACGCATAGGAGCCGAACAGGAAGATCTGGGTTTTGGTCCTGGCTTTGCCAGTCATTAACTGTAAGACCTTGGGAAAACCATCCCGCCTCTACGAATCCTGTTTCCTGACCTGCCAACTGAGAATGGCACTCTGTGCCGCCTCTCAGAATGATTGTGTCAGTGGAATGAGATCAGTATGTGGCACTTGGCACAGATGTGATTCTTGCCAGCGCTGGACACTCGCAGCTGGAGTTCGTCAGGTGAAGGGTGCAGGGATGGGTGAAGGTGGACATTAGATGGACCACAATGGGGGGCCGTGACAGAGGACACAGCACTTGCAAAGAGAAAGAGGGTGACAGGGTGTGACCGGATTGGGGAATGCGATGTCCCCAAGCAGTTTGCTGTGCCTGGAACAAGAGGTGGCTGAGAATGAGGAGATTGGACAGGAGCAGGGAAGTCCAGGATGGGAGGGGTGTCGGGTGGGGCTAAAGGGGCTTGGGTCCCATTTTCAGGCTCATTGAAGACTGTGGAATGCGATCCACTGTGAACCTGAATTCCAATTCCAGTTCTGCCACTTGGTTGGGTGGCCTTGGGTGAATCACTTAGGCTCTGTCTGAGCTTGAGTCCCCTCAAAAGCAGACCCTGGGACGTAGGTGCTTGTAGTCTACCTGGGAGGTGATTTCAAGAAGCAGAAATAAAGGCATGGAGAAGATGAGGCCGGGAGAGGAGCTAATACGGGCGGGGTGCAATTGTGGGAAGCTTGCTGCCATCAGGCACTGGGTTCAGTCCCCCTGGGGACTCTCTGAGACACAGTGTGAAATGCACCTCAAAATCACCTTGACTCGGGATAGGGAAGCACAGATTTCCTTGATGGCCGAAGGTCACCCTTGAAGTGCAGAACATGATACCCTCTCGCCCCTCCTGGTTCACAGATGCCCAAGAAAGCCCTTGGGGCAAGGAAGCAGGCAGAAGGAGGAGCTCTTTGGATGGGCCCTCAGTTTGCTGGAAAGTACCACATTGGCAAGGAACCTCAGAGAATGGATGAGGGGAAAGAAGAGGCAGGCATCAACACTCCTATTACCCTTTGAGCCTCTGTATTTTTTGTCTGAAAAAACAGAAAGACTATGCCATACTTTCCAGAGGGATTAAATGAAGTAAAGTATTCGAAACGTCCTAACGACATGCCTGACACATAGTAGATAGTCAAGAAATGGTAGGTGTGGTTGGGCTCAGCATAAATGTCAGCTGTTCATAGAATCCTTCCTGGACCATTGTTCTCCATCAAAGCATCCTGTCTGTTTCCTGTAGAGCACTTAATGTAGTGTGTAATTATCTTCGTTATATGTTTGTTTATTAACTGTCTCCACTAGAATGAAAGCACCATGTGGGTAGGAGATTAATTTCTCGATTCAGAACTTGATCTCCAGGGTTGAACATAGTGTCTGGGACATACCAGGCGCTCAATATCTTTTTTTTTTTTTAAGATTTTATTTATTTATTTGACAGACAGAGATCACAAGTAGGCAGAGAGGCAGGCAGAGAGAGAGGAGGAAGCAGGCCCCCTGCTGAGCAGAGAGCCCGATGCGGGACTCGATCCCAGTGTCCTGGGATCATGACCTGAGCCTAAGGAAGAGGCTTTAACCCACTGAACCACCCAGGCGCCCCTCAATATCTTTTTGAATGGGAGAAGAATCATTATATTAACAATAAGAGAGAAGGACAGTTACTATTTTTGACATCTGTGAAGCATATATTCCATCTGTTTATAGGATGTTAAACCTCGCTGGATTCATTTGGACTCCAGCTAGGGCCCAAGGCTGAAAAGAGTGAAAGATGTGGCTGAAAAGGCTGAAAGATGTGGCTGTATTCAAAGCAGGACCCTTCAATTCCTCCTACACTGGCCCACTAACTTCCAGGCTGCAAGACAAGAAAGAGCTAAGAGTATTCAAGCAGATTTCAGCCAGGTAAAGGGTATTTGGGGAGAGCTTGTTTGAAGGCAGTGATTTGAAAAGAATGAAGCTATTGCATAATTTTGCCTCTTCCCAAGGTCAGAGTTGTAGAGAATGTAATGAAGTTTAAGCTTTCAAGTCATTTCTGAGGCCCTGGAAGGGAACCTAGCAATGTGTGCGCGTGGCCACATGTTTTACAATGTTTGAAAAAGTACGACACTGAAAATTCTTTCTTTGTTTAAAGGGGGTCTCCCCAAATTGGATAAACACCAAGCCTCACAAAACCTGGATCCTCTTCTGACCCCATCAGATCCAAGCCATTTAACTAACCAGTGATCCGTGCATGAGCTCACTTGATCCTTGTATCAAATCTATAATGTAGATGCTATTGTTGTCCTTGTTTACAAATGAGTGAACTGAGGCCCAGATCTCAGTTAGTGAGTGGCACATCTGGGATTTAAAGTTCGTAGCCAGGGCACCTGGGTGGTTCAATGGGTTAAGCGTCCAGCTCTTGGTTTTGGCTCCGGTCATGATCAAGCCCTGCATCAGGCTCCGCATTCAGTGGGGAGTCTGCTTGAGGATTCTGCCTCTCCCCCTTTTCCCCAATCTCTCACTCTTACTGTCTCTCTCTAAAACAAATAAATAAATCTTTTTTTTTTAAGATTTTATTTATTTATTTGACAGACAGAGATCACAAGTAGGCAGAGAGGCAGACAGAGAGAGAGGAATGGAAGCAGACTCCCTGCTGGGCAGAGAGCCCGATGTGGGACTCAATCCCAGGACCCTGGGATCATGACCTGAGTCAAAGGCAGAGGCTTTAACCCACTGAGCCACCCAGGCGCCCCTAAAACAAATAAATAAATCTTAAGAAAAAAATCTTCATAGTCTATCTCCAGGGCTCAGACCCTTAACTATAGCGCATTCCAGTGATCTGTATTTGTTCTCTTGCCCATTTTTCCTACCAGCCATGAGGTCCCTAAGAACACGATGGCAAGTAATTTCTATACACCCAGCACACAGCCCAGAGCAGACACTAACAAATGTTGGTATATAAGAAAGAAGAAAGCAGTCCCTGACCTCCAGGAGCTGGCCTGGGACTCACAGTTCTATTCCTAAGCTGAACGAAACAATTTCACAGAACATCGACACCAGTGGGACCACTATGCCCGTGATGGGTCAAGATACAAACAGGACCGTGGCGCCTGGGTGGCTGTCAGTTAAGTGGCTGACTTCAGCTCATGATCCCGGGGTCCTGGGATCGAGCCCCACATCAGGTTCCCTGTTAAACTGGGAGTCTGCTTCTCCCTCTCCTTCAGCTGCTCCCTCCTGCTTGTGCTCGTTCTCTCTGTCAAATAAATAAATAAAATCTTTTTAAAAAGATGCAAACAGGACCATTCCATAATCACCTCTAAATACAGATGAAATGAACATTGAACATTATCCAAGCTACGAGAAACACCAACCATCCCCTATCCCGGCTAATAAAAAAGACTATTGCTTCTTACTAACGACAGCTGTCACCTTAGTGAACTCTTCCCTCCTTCTAGATAAAATTAAGATCCCCAGTCATAGAACTACCCCTACTTTTGGAAAACATCCAATCCAGAGCAAAGCCCTGCTTCCTTCAACGGTCCCTGAAATCATCTAACAAAAGCCCCAATTCCAGGTCCTTTCTGATATCCTTTGTGAGATGGCCCACAGTTCTTGATCGTGTCTGCTCTCCATCACTGCAATGAGTACCAGTGTATTCAATTATAGCTCTGTTTCCGGTGTTCTTTTACTGCAGTGGCATTAACACAAGTATCACCCATTGATGAGTCATTGAGCGTAAAACATCACTGTCAGAAGTTCCAGTGTTGCTCACCCAAAACTAGTTGATAATGATAGGAATTACTAACTACATGGGGGATGAGCGGTTATCAACAGGGAAGGGACATGAGGAAACCATTCAAAGTATCGGAAATGTTTCACATTTCAAACTAAGTGATGATTACATCTGGGTTTTGTTTTTTGTTTTTTTGTTTTTTGTTTTAAGATTTATTTTAGAGAAAGAGAAAGAGTGCTGGGACAAGGAATGGCAGAGGGAGAGGGAGAGAGGGACTCTCAAGCAGACTGCCCACTGAGCACGGATTCCTGACTCTCTTTGGGGGTTCAATCCCAGGAGTCCAAGATCATGGTCCAAGCCGGAACCAAGAGGTGGATACTCAACCAACTGAGCCATCCAGGCACCCCTATTTATTTATTTGAGAGAGAGAGAGAAAGAGCTTGTGTGTACGTGAGGGGGGAAGGGGTGGAGGGAGAGAAAGAGGGACAAGCCGACTCCGAGCTGAGTGCAGAGCTTGACTTGGGGTTCGATCTCATGACCCTGAGATCATGACCTCAACTGAAACCAAGAATCAGACACCCAACTGACTGTGCCATCCAGGTGTCCCAACCTACATAGAATATTCTTTTTCTTTTTTAAAAGATTTTATTTATTTATTTGACAGAGATCACAAGTAGGCAGAGAGGCAGGCAGAGAGAGGAAGGGAAGCAGGCTCCCCGCTGAGCAAAGAGCCCGATATGGGGCTCGATCCCAGGAACCTGGGATCATGACCAGAGCTGAAAGCAGGGGCTTTAAACCACTGAGCCACCCAGGCGTCCCTACATCGAATATTCTTTAAAAAAGATTAAGCTGTCCACTTACTAGTAGTGCACTTTACACACTTTATTGTATATATATATTACAGTTTGATTTTCAAAAGTATTGCCCAACAATTTTGGCAGGTAGGGCAGAGAATAGGAGATCCAAACTGGTCACTTAAATTTCAAGCTAGTAACTTAGCAACAAGAAGGCTGGAGTGGGATGGTAGCCAACTGGAAGGGAACCTTGGGCTGTTGGAGGGCAGGATTTATGCTGAAAGCCTGGAACATCAGCTGTTTGCTAAAAATTTAAAGCATTTGGGTTGTTTATCCCCAAAAAAGATGAGACTGGAAGGAAATGCAACTGAACTCGAACATTCTATTTTGCAACAGGAGTTTGGGCCCAAGACAGATCTTCAGTGACAAAGTGACAAAGTCAGTGACAAAGGAGATAAAGGAGGCTGTGATGTCCCTGTTCCTGGGAAAGTTAAAAGGCAGTTGCCCAGCAAATACCCCCACCGTAGGCTGGTCTGGGAGTAGGAGACAGAGGAATGACCCCAGCTGTTCCTTTCATGACTGGGGACTCTGGTTAGTCCTGGGTGTTCTGGGCCAGGTGCTGAGCACCAATTAATTAACGCCAAAGAGAGCATTCTCGGATGTGTGCTAGGCTTTTTACATTCTGCTGTCACCACCACTAACCACAGCTTTAATTAAATCCGGGGCTTAATTATCACAGTGCGGTGCTGCCGTCACACTTTCCTGACGACTTTATCGTGGCTCCTGGACGGATGGTGACATTGACAGAATCAGGAGCAGGGGTGACCCTAAAGAAGACCAAAACAGGGACTCTGGACATTTGAGGGTATGTGAGGTGGGGGTGGGTGGGGATCGCCTGTAGGACTCAGCACCTGACCTCAGAGACTCACAATTTCTTGCTAAGCCCCCACATGAGAGGTGCCCACAAATATCCCAGCAACTGAGAGGGGCAGAGGTCCTTTGGGATGGGAGGAATCAGGGAAGCTTCATGGGGAGGAGCTCCTAGCAGGATCAGACCGGCCACCTGGCAGCATCTAGTGGAGGGAAGGGCATGAGTGAAGGCGTGGAGGTAACAACAAAACCCAGATCCATCCCAGAATGGCGAGGAGGTGAAGGTAGCTGGAGGCAGAGCAGAAGAGAGGACATCCCTGTCAGAGTGAGTGACCCTTCTGGGGAAGTAGTGGGGGGCAGGTTGAGGAGGACCTCCAATGCCAAGCCGAGGCATGGAAACCGGAGGGACCCCATGAGAGAAAAAGCTGTTTTTTGTTTTTGTCTTTCTTCCTTTGTTCCTTTTTGGGCTTCTATTCCTGTTAGACCTGCACTCCTGCCCTACACATGACTTATTGTATGTATGTCCTCCTTGTAAGGGACATACATACTTCGTCCCTTGTAAGGGACAAAGAGTTAATGATATCTTTGGAGTCTTCCAGCACAATAGATAATATCTAAGGAACTACTGGGCAGAGCCATCTTGTGCATATTCCAAAGCCCTGGCGCTAGACATCTCAACACCAAGACCCCTGGCTCCGAGGAGTGAGTGGCTTAGGATGGACATCTGGACCTTGACCTTATTCTGACCAATTCCTGGATGCCTGAGAGGACACGTGCATCGGACCATGATTGCCAGCAAATCCCCCAGACCCCAAGCAAAGATGAGACTCATGCTCTCTTCCTTTCTGAGTCTCCCAGACGTTTTGTCTGTATCTGCTGTTTCTATAACCTCAACAAATCTCTTTCACCTCCTGCTGGCTGGAGTTTGATTTCCATCCTTGCATGAAGCCAAGGACCCTCTTGGCTAGTCCTGCAGGACCCCCTCTGGGTCCTCAGACCCTGCTTGACTGCATCAAAGCTAAGAAACTGGAACCTCGTTCTGTAGGTAGTTGGAAGGTGTTGAAAGTTTTTAAATCCCTTGAGTGATCCAAATGTCTTACAGAAGCTTACAAGACTCGAGGATGTGGCTCTACCTACCTCCTCAGGTGTCTCTCCATTCCCTCCCTCACACTCCTGCGCTCCATCCAGCCTGAATATAAGGCATTCTTCACAATCCCCTTCCTAAGTCTTATTCCCTCAATTCTCAATTTTAGTGTCTCTCTAAGATCTCTAAGAAGCTTTCTGTCACTGTTCCATTTCCCCGAAGCCTGCGCAGGTGCCTCCTTTCAGGGTTCCCACAACCCCCTCTGTTTCCCCTATTAGGGCACGTATCGCTGGTGTTGTAGTTCTTCATTTGTCGGAATCCTCCGCTAGATTGTGATTTCATTTGAGGCTAGGGACTGTATCTTGTTCACCACCGTGTCCCTAAGAACCAGCATAGGGGCTGCAAAGGGATGACGGCTGAAGGGGCTGGGCTGGAGGGGGTGGGGGCAGTGATCCCTCCGGGTCCTCCCTGTTCTCTGTCGGTGTTTCTGAAGAAGGACAATGGAAAATCCCAAGTGTCAACAAGTATCGGTTGGTAGAAAATGTACGCTTAACTTGAATGATCAGTTTCATATTCTCACAGAGTGCCAAGTTGGGGTAAATCAAAAAAAGGATCATAACTTCCCCCAAACCCCGCACTCCCTGAGAATAAGACGAAGCCTTGTGCATTTGTAGGCACGCCCGGGAATTATTTGAGGAAGGGTGAGGCGGAGGGTTACTAACCGGAACTATAAACGGTAACCGTCCGCTCGAGTTTTGTAATCGCGGAGGCGATGCCTCAGACCACCAGGGGGAGGAATCGCGCCGCACCCCGGGACTTGGGCGGTTTCATTCAACGATGAGGGGAGCGCGTGGAACTCTGGGGATTGTAGTTTTAAGGGTCACAATGCGCAATCTTGGGCGATGTACCTCGGAAGTTGTAGTTCCAGGCGAGAGGAGGGGAGTGCTTTTAGGCGCCAATGATGAGTTCTGGAAACTACACCTACCAAAGGGCCACGGGGTTCGGAGTAGTTTCTGGTTTCCGTGGAGTTGACCGTCTCGGTTACTTCTGAGGGGTCAACTTGGCTGGGTAAGTCGGATGGGAGAAAGCCCTTGTTCTGAACGGAGCTATCAACCGGTTTTTTTCATCCTCCAGCCGGGTTTGGGGGCTGCTCGTCTCAATCCCAGTAACTCCTCATTAATCCTTCATCCTTTTCTGTTTCCTCTTCAGACACTTCCAGTATCTATCCGCACCCTTAACCCTCCCACTGTTATCTCGTGCCTTCACTCCCGGCGCCTGAGCTTTGGTGGTAGGACCCAGCCCTCACAGCCCCACCCGGAGCACACAACGTGACGTCCCCGAAACCTGGGCGTCTTTATGCTCCACGCCTCCCGTGTGCTTCTCTCTTCCCTTCACTTTTCGCTGTTTCATGCTAGTGGAAGAAGGGTCGCCATTCCTTCCTGTCACTGTGGAAGAGCCCTGGACTCAACCGACCCGGGATCTGCCCCCCCCCCCCCCTTCCCCGCAGCTCACTCACTTTGTGACCTTGGACCTTGGGCAAATCAAGCAATCTCCCTGGGACTCCTGCTCATCATTTACAAAATGGAAATGGCAATTGCTCTGTCAGTCTTAGGGTGAGGCTCTTCGGTGGAGCCAATAAGCTGATATGTGTGAAAGGGCTTTTTAAACTGTAAAGCCTCCACAAGCCAGAGAGGTTATTTTTATTAGAATTATTAATGCTCCGGAACACTCTTATCTTTTTTTTTTTTAAAGATTTTATTTATTTGACAGACAGAGATCACAGGTAGGCAGAAAGGCAGGCAGAGAGAGAGGAAGGGAAGCAGGCTCCCCGCTGAGCAGAGAGCCCAGTGCTGGGCTGGATCCCAGGACTCTGGGATCATGACCTCAGCCAAAGGCAGATGCTTTAACCCACTGAGCCCAGGCGTCCCTTTATCTTGGGTTCTTTTCTCTCTCTGCCCCCTTGTTGCTCAAGCTAACCCCTTGAATGCTTGGTGTCTCCGTTCTCTAAGAGCAGGATATTTCCTCACTTCCCCCGGAGACCAAAGGTCAGACGAGCTTTAAGTCCCCAGAGAGCTTTGTCTGAACGGAAGCCCCAGAGAAGTGCTACTCTTGGACTCTGTCCTGAAATAGCCAGTGATGAAAGTCCACACAGCTGGCAAAAGGGTGGCTGGTTTCTGCTCACTGGAAACAGGATCCCGGCAGGAGATGGGACAGCTGCATTGTAGGTACTGTCCATCTCCTGGGCTCTTGTGCGCCTTTTTAGAACACTGATTTTTTGCTGGGGTGTTTCAGACTCAGAAAGGCTGGGAGGAAAGGTTCCACTTGGCCAAAGGGTTTAATACAGAAAAGATGAAAGAGACCTTGGCCCCTTGGCCAGGTATGATGAAATAGCATTGTTAATTGATTTTTAACATTTTGTGAGCACTTAAAATGTACCAAGCCTTAGGCAATATAGCACTTTTCTTATTTATGTATTTTTTCAATTTTCTTATTTAAATTTAACTTTTGAAGTGGCTTCATTTTACTTATAAGGAACTTAGGCTTAGAGAGGTCATGCTGTAGTCACTACCGTAGTTAAGAGTTACTATCTCTGGTTATGGTGCCTTCTACATGTCAGGTGTTTTATGTTCATTATTTAATCATCGACAACCTCATGAGTGCTATGGTTTCTGCTGTATGGGTAAATTCTCAGAGGCTTAGAATTTAAGGATCTTGCTCAAGATCACAGTCAATTAAGAACTGGAATTCAGACTGTCACCAAAGCCTCTCTTTTTACACTATGCCATATAGCCTCATTTTTGGATTAAAAAAATTTAAAGAATTGAGAAGGTTTAAATCAAAGCCAAGTAAAGAACTTTTAGTGGGTCCTTACTATATAAGGAAAGCATGAGGGTAGATGGTTCGGCCTACAAAGAAGTATAAAACACAGCTTTTATATAGTATGTCTATCCAAAGAAATGAGGCATAAGTTGTGTAAAAATTATATCAGATTCATTGGATAAGTTAATTATTGAGACCAGTTTTATGCAGGGCACTACATTAAGCCTTGTGATCGGCAGCATCATGGTTCTAGGTAGCCACAGGGATTGAACCCAGTGAAATCCGTCATCATTTCATTACTATAAAATGGTGGGCTGGAACATCGTATATTCTCAGCAGGTGTTTGTTGCATGGGTGCATCTCTGAATAAAAAGTCCTGTGTGTCATCTGGGCCAGAGGTTCTCAAACCTGGCTGGTGAGAAACATGGGAAGCTTTTAAAAACTGACCTCTGGGGGCACCTGGGTGGCTCAGTTGATAAGTGTCTGCCTTTGGCTCAGGTTGTGATCCCAGGGTCCTGGGATCAAGCCCCACATTGGGCTCCTTGCTCAGCGGGGAGCCTGCTTCTCCCTCTCCCACTCCCCCTGTTTGTATTCCCTCTCTCACTGTCTCTCTCTCTCTGTGTCAAATAAATAAATAAAATCTTTTTTAAAAAAAAAACTGACCGCGGGGAGCCTGGGTGGCTCAGTTGGTTGGGCAACTGCCTTCGGCTCAGGTCATGATCCCGGAGTCCCGGGATCGAGTCCCACATCGGGCTTCCTGCTCCACGGGAAGTCTGCTTCTCCCTCTAACCTTCTCCCCTCTTATGCTCTCTCACTCTCTCAAATAAATAAATAAAATCTTTAAAAAAAAAAAAAAACTGACCGCTGGGAATGAGGACACTAAAATCTGTATTTTTGAAAGTTTCCCAGGTGACTGTGACCAGTAAATTCAGAAACCTCTGAACTAGGTTTTACTTGGGCCACTTGTAGGCAAGTCACTGATTGAAAACTGCTAGAATAGGTAATTACCCAAGAGCTATCCTAAGGCGGCCTGTGATTGGTTAGCAGGTGAGGGAAGTGGACAGGGCTTAGAGTGGAGAGGAAGGTGGGTGGAAGGACTTGTTAAAGCACAGAGAACCAAAGATTTCTGTGGGCCCCCATGGATAGGGCAGGCATGCATGGGTGGAGAGGCTTCTAGACAGGCACCACCATGAATTGTGTGGATGAGCTGAGCAAAAGAAGGTAGACACACCTGGGCCGATTTCCTTGGAAAATTACATGACATTTATTAGAAATGACTCTGGATACTGTGGGTGGGTGTCTCTTGGGCAAAAATAGGATTTTCCCATCTCCCTACTTCCTTGGGCATCAGTTAATATGAGCCCAGAGAACGCAGATTCATTTTTGTGTATGCCTCACTCTGGCCAGTTAGCTTTAGTTTGTAATAATTTCCAAACTTAGTTAAGATTCTCCCAGAAACTTTCCTGGACTACTAGAGAGTTCTAGTCCTGTCTGTTCAGCAGTTTTTAACTCCACTTACCCTGATTTCTATCCCAAGCACTCTTCTCTCTAGGGGATAAGACCGAAATGTCTTCACATAAGAAGTTACTATCATTCTGGTCACCCAGTCCTGAAACCTGACTCCTCTTTGGCTCATCCATCTCCCTTGCGTCGCCAAATCCACTCATTTGCCAGATCCATTGTTTCTCCTGTTTACTCAGTCGACAAGTACTTCCTGGATACTTTGAGAGAGCCAGGTACTATCGAGGTGTTCTAAATGCATTATTTCATTTCACCTCCCTAGCAACCCTATGAGGATGGATAGTTTTCCATTGTACCCATGGGGAATCAGACTGGGTGAGATCAGAGGATCTGCCCAAAGTAAAACACCTACGCAGCAAAGGAGCTGGACTCAAAGTTGGCTCCTTCAGACTTAATATCACTCATTTGAGGAGTAGATTCAAGCTCCTTAGTCCAGCACTAGAGAGACCACTACCCTCCATGTCCGTTATACCTTTCTCTTGTGCCATGTGCTTTCTTACCCCTGTGCCTTAGCTCACGCACTTTCTTCTACTTGAAAAGTCAACCTTTGCCATCTTCCTCTGCCTTTGCTGCCAGGCTACAGAAGTATGCTTTTTTCTCACAACTCCTGCATCAGATCCTCTTATCTGGCCCTCTTTTTTGGCAGCTAGAATTCGGAGCTGCTTCATTGTCCTGTGCCCTGTGTCATGAGCCCCTGCCTCTGTCTTCCGTGTGTGCGCCCTCAGCAGCGAGGGGGAAAAGGTCAGGGTGTGAGACTAAGGAGCACATACTCAGCTTCTCTGACTCTCCAGTCCACTGACTGCATCCGGACCTCAGTTCCTTCCTTCTTTTCTTTCTTTATTTTTTAAGATTTTATTTATTTCTTTGAGAGAGGGCAAGAGAGCACAAGCAGAGGGAGAGGGAGAAGCAGGCTCCCTGCTTAGCGAGGAGCCCGATGCGGGGCTCGATCCCAGGGTCCTGGGATTGTGACCCAAGCCTAAGGCAGATGCTTAACCAACTGAGCCACCCCGGCGCCCTGAGCTTAGTTTCTTTTTAAAAAGAACTGCATTCTACTACTACTGAGTAGTAGAAAGAAAGTCATTTGTTATATTCCTACATTAAACAGAATGACATTCAGATTTTTGGTTATTTGGGGTTTGCCATTGGACCAGACATTTGAAAGTTGGCAGCCAGGAGTTGTATGTGTGATAATAGTTCTGCTTGAGACGTGTAGCTCACTTAACTTCTGAGGACCTGTATGTAGTGGGGAGAGTGGGAGATGATTGTGGCAAGGATTGATAGAAGTGGCTTATAAGTTCTCTTCTTGCCCAGACACACTTGGATTTGAACTTTCTGATCCATCCCAGAGTGTCTTAAAAAAAGCAGAATAGCGTAGTGACAAAAAATGTGAGTCTGGGACTCAGTGTATTGATTTAGATGCTTTTGGTTTAGGCAATCGAAATCTAAAGCCATTTGTTTTTTTTGTTTTTTTTTATTTTATTTATTTATTTTTATTTTATTTATTTATTTATTTATTATTTTTATTTTATTTATTTATTTTATTATTTTTTATTTTATTTTTTTATTTTTATTTATTTATTTGACAGAGAGAGATCACAAGAAGGAAGAGAGGCAGGCAGAGAGAGAGGAGGAAGCAGGCTCCCCACTGAGCAGAAAGCCCGATGCGGGGCTCTATCCCAGGACCCTGGGATCATGACCTGAGCCGAAGGCAGAGGCTTTAACCCACTGAGCCACCCAGGCGCCCCTAAAGTCATTTGGTTTTAACAAAAAACTTAGATAACTAGAGAGTCCAGAAGCGGGTCAGATTTTTCAGGTATTGTCTGATCTAGAGATGCTTAATGTCTTCACAGATATGACTCCATTTGTCTGATTCTCTCTGTGCTGCTGTCCTCCATGGGTAGCTTCATTCTCGAGGTAGCAAAGCAGCTGCGGCATTTCAAGGCTTCATACCTGCTTATCACTCTAGTTCAGAACAAGAAAGAACATTTCCATCTTCAACCATCAAGGTCCTGGGCTTTACTCTGAATGGATTATTCATGTCATGTGCCCACTCTTCATCCAGAGATGGACCAGGGGACACCAAGGGCTGATCGGTTCAGGTCAACGAAGGCCCAAATCTAGAAGTTAGGGAAGGCGTGTCAGACCCACCCAAGCCACCCAAGCCACAGGGATACTGCACAGGAGGGCAGGATAGAATGGATATGGAGAAGTTTGGCCGTATTCTCCACTGTTACAGCCACGTTGCCTGTGATCAAATTCTGGCTCTGTCAGCTAGATGTTCTTGGAGGAGTTACTGAACTTGGCCAAGCATTGGTTTCCTCATCTCAGTTTTTTCAATTAATGATGTATTAAAGCACTCCAGCAGTGTCGTGATGATGATGATGCTGGGGATGATGAGATTGAAGAGGGAGAGAGCAATGGCATTGACCCCAATTTAGGGAGCAGCCGAGTTGTAGGAATGTTTGCTAGTTGGGCGCACGCACACCCGCTTGATGAGGCTGCTGCTTGATCTGCTGCCTCATCCTGCCCTTCTCCATCTCTGCCCTTATGTCCTGTGTAGGAATGCTTTCCTTCCTCTCCCCTGCCTCTAAATCTTCTACCTCAAGGCATAGCCCAAGGGCTACTTTTTTTTTTTTTTAAGATTTTATTTATTTGATAGAGACATCACAAGCAGGCAGAGAGAGGGGAGGAAGCAGGCTCCCTGCTGAGCAGAGAACCCAATGCGGGGCTCGATCCCAGGACCCTGAGATCATGACCCGAGCCAAAGGCAGAGGCTTAACCCACTGAGCCACCCGGGTACCCTCCAAGTACCACTTTTATAGTAGTTTAGGTCTGTGTTTGTGTGGACAGGTAACTGAGTCTCCCTCATGAGCAGGATTAGTAGATCCTAGTAGACCTAAGAGCTTAGGTCTGGATTAGACAGACCTGGTTTTGCGGCCGGGAAGCAGGATAACTTGGGAAAGTTATTCAGCCGGTTTCCTCATCTGTAAATGGGGGACTTCATAGGCCCTTCTTCAGAGAGTTGTGGAGAGAATGAAATAACATATTGTATGGAAGGAGCTTAGCTCAGTGCTGACTCAGAGCGAGTGATACATTTCATCCTGGCCTCATGAGGTCACGGTCTGGGTTACATTCTCTGAAGAAGTTACTGCCGTGCCGGGCACGTGGTAGGTGCTGAGTAAACACTTGGCAGTGGGTTGTTGTTTTTTTTTTTTTAAAGAGATTTTTATTTATTTGAGAGCAAGAGTGCGAGTGAGGGGAGGGACAGGGAGAGAGGGAGAGAATCTTAAGCACACTCCCTGCTGAGTGTGGAGCCTGTCACGGGCTTAATTTCACGACCCTGGGACTCTGACCTGAGCTGAAACCAAGAGTCGGACCCTCCTGTGACTGAGCCACCCAGGCGTCCCCTTGCCAGTGGGTTTTGGGGAGCATGGGGAGCATCTTTTTCCCCAACTGTCCCTTCACCCTGCTCCCAGCAACAACAAAGCAGCCCTTAAACCTTGGCAAAGTCAGTGTAGCCAAGTAGATGACGTGGAAGACGGAGTGAGTCCCTGGCAGGGAGATGGGGTGATTAGGAGCGTGGGACACCGGTGACAGATAACACAAAGAAGCAACAGGAAGCTAAAAGGAAACCAGCAAGAGGCTGTTCTGTGTTCCACCCTCAGCCATCAAGTCCGGCACTGCCCAGGTCGTTGTTTGTTTCAACTGGTGATAAAATGGGGGTGAACCAGTCCGTGGGCTTCCCGCTTGTCACAGGACCCCACCTCGTGGGCTGCGGGGATGTGATGGAGGGACAGGGTCGCCAGGTAAGTGCTTCAGCTTCATCCCCGCACATCTCCCCCGCTGCTTCTGTGCCCTGTCTGTAGCCAACCTAACAGGTGTGGTTCTCAGCTGGGGAAACTGAGTGAGAGCTGGATTTGCTGATAGAGCCCCCAGGTCTGTCTGTCCTGACCTTTTTCTTCCTTTTTCCGGTTAGAAACCTCTCAGTTGCCAGGGATGGATTCTTTTGCCAGCTAGGAGGAAGGCAGGGGCTCCAGCTCCAAAGGCAGCTCTCAGATCCCCTGCCCAGTCTTGAGAGCAGATGCCCGATCTGGAAAGGTTTCCAGTCTCGCCCCAACCTGAAGGTGTGAGGGGGGAGCAGTGGACCATGTGCTGCTGGCCTTTGACTCCCCAACGTGGGTAGGAAGACCTGCTTCTCCTCCTCCTCTCTTGCCTTTATCCGTTTTCCCTCCTGCTTTGGTTCTGGACTTTCCCTCCAGTTCCTAGGTGCTTCTCTGCTGGCTCTTGGACTCCCCCTCTCCCTTGTGAGAGGCACATATTTCCTGTTGACCTGTCACCCACTCCCATGTGAAACGAGCATGCTGCTGCTTCCTAAGGGCCAGCCTTGAGAACGGGTCTGGGTGACCCACAGATGCCCCGCCAGCATGAGGGCTAATCTCATTCCCAGGGCTCCTCCAGGCCTGGGCTCAGGGCCAGATTTAAATCTCTCTGATCCAAGCACTGGGAATATTTTGGTGCCCCCCAGATGTCATTGAAAATACAGTCGGCTGTTTGAAATAACATAAGCCTTATGTGTATGCTAAAAATGAAATAGCTTCTTTCCGGATTTTCTGAATGTAAAATTCAGGTATATGAATGGACGCTTAAGTGCCCCATTTTGGTGGCCTGCTTTGCTGGTACCCCACATACCCCCTGAGTGTGCCTGTTGGGGAATCTCACCAGGCTTGGGTTCTTGCACTGAGAAGTTGCTCTCTTCTCTCCTACAGGGAAGCTTCTTTCGACTCTTCTACCCCTGCCAAGAGGCAGAAGAGACCCCAGAGCAGCCCCTTTGGATACCCCGCTATGAGTACTGCACGGGCCTGGCCAATTACCTGCGCTTTAACAAGCGCTGGGGGGGGTTGCTGTTCAGCTTGGCTGTGGGTAAGTGCTGGCCTCCCCATCACATTCCCAGCTTCTTAGTTCTGTTCCTGGGAGATCCCTAGGCAGGCACAGTACTGTAAAGCTGGCATCATCCAGCCCTCTTGTAGTGGGGCATGCGTGAGCCAGTGTGGTGTGGAGTTGGGAGAGGGTTATATACATTGGTTACAGAGCTATGCTGTCCTGGATTCGAATCCACACTTCATCGTTGAAAGTTTCTCCTTAGCTCTCCTCTCTCCGGGTGAAGTCACGTTGAATCATCCACTTCCCCCAAAGGCCTCACCACGAGGAACTCTAGTTAACTGCCTTGGCATTTCAGGGGTTTACCCCATAGTTGTTTCGTACTTCTCTGCATTTATCTTCCCATATTCTTTCGTATTTGTACTTTCTAAGGAAGAAAGGGGGAAAGCAAAAGTGACTGATTGCCCTGGACTGCTCAGGGGTAAAAGGTGCTTTTCCAGTGAGGAGGGCACGTGTCCCCACCCATGCCTTTGCCTGGACTGCCCCTGGGATTCCGGCTTCAGGGCAGCCGGAGATAATATAGGCTCTGTCTCTCCTAGGATCTTGTCGCCTGCCTGTTAGCTGGAATGGCCCCTTTAAGACAAAGGACTCCGGATACCCTCTGATCATCTTCTCCCATGGCATGGGAGCCTTCAGGTAAGAGCTTCTGTCCCTTAGACCTTGTCATAGCCCTTAACTCGTGGCAGCTGCTGAGTCTTGACTTACTCTCAGAGGACAGAGAGACAGACATTTCCATCTGCCAGCACTGGGTTCACCGTCCCATGGAGTCCGTCCCCAAGCACCTGTCACCTGGTGGGGTCTTCCCACGGGCTTCCCATCCTTTACTTCTCATGTTCCTGCATGGATAAATGAATAAGCAGACCTAATTGATTCCATGTTTATATTATATTTAAAAATAAAGAAGTGTTTATAAATAAACACTTCTAGCTCTCTTCCCATATAAACAGCACAGAAGTCTTAGAAGGAGCTGGAGTATTACAGCCAGACTCGTTCCCTCAGTCCCTGTGGAGGGACAGCTCTGCCATGGCGCCAACGTAGCGGTGACATGGGCCTACTCCTTGCACGCCCATAGCGCAGGGCCCGACCCGGGAGGCTGTGCCCCGTGGGAGCGCAGGACAGCCATAGAACTCTCGGGGCCTAGACATCCTCTGTGTGGTGTGTGAGGGTTCAGTTAGGCCGGCACCTAGCAAGCGTGTACGCACAGTGCTCGCTCTCTGCGTGGAGGACACGGACTGGGGAACTGTAAGGTCTCTCTTACCAGACTTCGGGAAACTCTGCCTGATGTTTGTAAGGCAGTATCCATTCAGAAGTCTTCCTGTGGAGCCTGATTTCCCCACCTTGCTGTGTTATGTAGCTTTTTTTTTTTTTTTTAAAGATTATTTATTTATTTGACAGGGATCACAAGTAGGCAGAGAGGCAGGCAGAGAGAGAGGGGAAAGCAGGCTCCCAGGACCCTGAGACCATGACCTGTGCCAAAGGCAGAGGCTTAACCCACTGAGCCACCTAGGTGTTCCTGTGTTAAGTGGCTTAATAACTGTAATTCATATGTTGCTGTTTAATTTTGTGACTATTCTGTCTCTATGTTCATTATCAACATGTAAGTCTAGTTTATGTCCCAGAGTGTCACACGTCGTAAAGGTGTCTATTTTTGCCTTCCCACTCCCCAAACCATTTTCCACACTGTAGCCAGGGAGATCTGTTTGTTTTGTTTTTTATTTTTATTTTATTTTTTAATTTTTTAAAAAGATCTTATTTATTTATTTGACAGAGAGAGAGACAGCAAGAGCGGGAACACAAGCAGGGGACCAGGGAGAGGGAGAAGCAGGCTCCGCACTGAGCAGGGAGCTCGATCCCAGGACCATGGGATCACAACCTGAGCCAAGGGCAAGCACTTTAATGACTAAGCCACCCAAGCACCCCTTGTTTTGTTTTTTAAAGATGTATCCATTTATTTGAGAGAGAGGGAGACTGAGCATGAGCAGGGGAGGGGCAGAGGGAGAGGGAGAGGGAGCGAGAGAATCTCAAGCAGGCTCCCTGCTGAATGTGGAGCCCGACGTGGGGCTTGATCCCAGGACCCTGAAATCATGACCTGAGCCCAACCAGTTGAGCCACCCAGGCGCTCTGAGGGAGATCTGTTTTAAAAGCAAATGTGACCTTTAATTTCAGCACCTAGAGCAGTGCCCGGCAGGTAGTAGGTGCTCAGTAAATAGTTGTTGAATAAATGAATGAATGTCACTTCCCTACTTCATCTTTATAATAGCCCTTTGAACTTACTTTAGGTCCTGTCATGGTCTTACCTGAATGCATGTCCCAGATAGTCTCCAGCCTTGTTTCTTACTACTTGCCCTATTCCAGCTCTCTAGACACACTGACCTTCTTTCACTTACATAAAGGCACTATGTTATTTTCTGCTTCAGAGTTTTTATCTCTTCTGTGCTTTGTGGCTGTTCCCTTTGCCTGGAATATTTGCACTTCTGCTCCTCTCTTCCTCCCGTGCTCCCCACCCCTTCATCTTTGCCTGGCTAATTCCACATCTCCCTCAAGGTCTTAGTTTGGATGTGGCTTTCTTAGGGACACCCATCCTGACCCCTGTATTATATTAGTTTAAGTTTTCCTGCAATGTGCTTTCATAAGGTAACCTGTACTTTCCAGTACTTAACACAGTTGTAGTGAATGAATTACACGTGTGACTATTCTTTAAAGTCTGTCTTTCCTACTAGATTGTAAGCTCCTTGAAGGCAGGAACCGTATGTCTTCTCTCTCTCCCGGTACCTAGGACAACACCTGGAAAGTAGTAGTTTCCCAATGAATATTTATTAAGTGAATGCAAGGGCTATGTTTTGCTAGGTTTTCATTCATTTAGCAAGTACATGGCATTAGAAGGTGAGTCCTCTGCAGATAAGTCAGGGAATTGCATCCACTCGGGGAGCCCAAACATGGTCTCTCATAACTGTAGCCCGTGGCAGGAGAGTAAATGCAGAGATGAGGCCGAAAACCAAGTGGATGGTTTTCAGTGCCGCTTTCTTATTCAGTAAATTTAATACCTGCCATATGCTGGGCCTCTGCTGGGGTTGTGTACTCATTAGTAAGATAGAGTCCCTTCCGTCAGAAGGACTGTAGTCTAGCAGGAAAAAGAAGTCAGAAACATTCTCTCCTAAGCTCACAGGTATTTTATAGAGAGAGCAGGCAAGCACATGACTTTGGAGAGGGGTCTTTTAAGCATCTGTATTGAGACTTCGCATCTCAATTGACCTGGGTGACCCAGTTATAAATACTCTTTATTCGCCAGAATGAAACTCCAAGCCAAAGGGCAGGGAGGGAAAGGGACCTGGTTTCCTCCTGTTGCATAAGTGGTTAATTCAGGATCTGAAATCCTTCTGGACCTATGTGTTCCCACCCCAGGGAGCGGTATGTGCATTTAAACGTTCCCTGCTTGCAATGTGCTGTTGTTCCTTTGGTTTCCACACAGTCCTGTGAGGTAGGCGGTGGGGGTGTGTATCTTACAGATGACAAACAGGCTCTGAAAGGCGGACTTGCTGAAGGTTACACAGTCTGAACTGGGAAGGCATCAGAGATCCCTCTGGTTCGGCCTCCCTCGGAAAAGTGAGAGAAAGTGAAAGGAAATGTCATGTCTGTCCTTCCTGACTTTTCTGAATCAGTTAAGACCCAGGCAAGTTGTATTAACAGAAAAACTGCCAACAGTAGTGGCCTAAGCAGTAGGAAATGTGTTTCTTGCTCAGCTCAAAGAATGCTAGTGGTAGACAGAGATGATATGGTACTTCCACAGAGTTACCGGAGAACCAGACTTCTTTTATCATGCTCTGCCCCATGTGGCTTCCATTTCTAAAGCTGTCTAATGACGTCAGGGGGCTGCTGTAGCTCCTGCCATTCATCTACATTCCAGGCAATAGGCAGGGAGAACTCTCCTTCCTTTTTATTCCCCCTGAAAATTCTATCCAGCACAGTCCGTTACGTCCCAATGACTAGAGCTGCTCTGTTCATTTTAGTAGCTTCTAGCGACATGTGGCTGTTGAACATAGCAAATATGGCTGGTGTAAACTGAGATGTGCTGAATTATAAGATACTGGATTTCAAAGACTGCATATGGGAAAAAAAGAGCTTAATAAAGTATTTCATTAATTCCACATTTCTTTTTTAAAGTAATCTCTATACCCAACGTTGGTCTCAAACTCATGACCCTGAGATCAAGGGTCAGATGCTCTACCGACTAAGCCAGCCAGGCACCCCTAATTCAGACTGTTAAAATGTTAAATTGATA
Source organism: Meles meles (assembly GCF_922984935.1). NCBI lineage: Eukaryota > Metazoa > Chordata > Mammalia > Carnivora > Mustelidae > Meles > Meles meles. The sequence continues at coordinate 197,936,237 of NC_060066.1, forward strand.
ATGTTTTGGCTCTGTTAAATTAAATAAAATACATTATTCAAATTAATTCCACTTTTTTAACTTTAAAAATATATCTACTAGAGAATTTTAATTACTTATTAATTAAAATTATATTTCTGCTGCTGGGCTGGAACTTAATCACATAGATAAACGGGGCTGCAAGGAAGGCTGCAAATGTCATACTGATGCCTGTATCTTCAGCTGATAATCAGATTCTGCTACTAAGGAGGACAGAAAAATAAGTGTTTAGACAGTTGACAGTGTCTGCCATATTCCTTTTTTTCTAGGAAGTTGGAGGCTGGACAGATTGACATGCTAAATTACAGGTGCATATTTGCATATTACAGAAAGGGCCAGAGTGCCCGTCTCCCGAGATCTGCCCGGCTAATTTGGGAGACCTGCAAGAATACGTAGACAATAAAAATGCAATTGTTGGAGTAGCCAGACTATATTGGGGGTGGGTGGAGGAGAGGAATCAGGGTTTGTGTGGGGTTGAAAACACCATGGATGGATTTACACATGCTTCTTGGAGCCTTGGGGAGATGAGTGCTCTGCTAACCAGAGAAAGCAGCTTGAGGAGGGAGGGCTGCTGCAGGTGAAACTTCAATCTTTTGAGATGGTCACTAGCAGAGCATGGTTGGAATGGGGGCTGCAGGGGGCCATTCTTCTGAGCGCTCCTCTCTCTTGCATCTCTAGGACGCTGTATTCAGCCTTCTGCATGGAGCTGGCCTCCCACGGCTTTGTGGTTGCTGTCCCGGAGCACAGGTGAGGGGGCGAAGGCCGTTATGAGCTCTTGGATTGGCGACCGCCAGTGGGCTGGGATAGAGGCTAGTCCCTTACCCGTATATTATTTCTGATCTTCACGATGACCATGCAAGGCAGGTATTCTACTCATTTTCAAGGTGAGGAAACCAAAGGTTGACTTGCTGGAAGGGACACAGCTGAGTTGGGGCCCAAGTCCAAGTCAGTCTTCAAAATCAGTTTCTTGCTACTCTCCCAGGTATAGCCCCAGATCTTTTTCCCTAGTAGCCAAAAGATGACCCAGAGTGTCTTGGTGGGAACGGAGGATTGGCAAAGGGGAAAAAAAACCTCAAGGGTATCTTCTAGTTTCTCCAGCGGCACGTGTATTTCAGGGATGGGTCCGCCGCGACCACCTGTTTCTGCAAGCAGGCCCCGGGGGAGAACCAGCCAACTCCTGAGCCGCTGGAGGAAGAATGGATCCCTTACCGTCAGATTGAGGAAGGGGAGAAGGAGTTCTATGTCCGGAATTGCCAGGTAGGCTTGTGCCCGTTGGGGAGGGGGAGTTAATAAGCCTGTCCTCCTGACACTAACAGTCCCTAAGAAGACTAAACTAAGAAGACTTTGACCTTCTATCCTGAAATCTCACTCAGAGTGGGCCTGAGCTTGCCATCACAGAGAAAGGGGGTAGTAATCAAGACTCTTCACAATTGCAGGTGACAGAAACTTAATTTAATCTTGGTAGGCAAACCAGAGAATTGACTGGCTTATACAGGCTGCATGTAAGGGGCGGGACCACTGGAGCCCGATACCATCAAGATGTTTTTTCCTTCTCTGTCTCCTCTGCTGGTTGGTCTTATCTGCAGATTGGCTTAGAACCACGAGGTTAAAACCACAGCTCTGGACAGAATGAGTTTGCATATACTTGGCCTCACCACCGGAGAGAATAGGGCTCTTTGGAGGGTCATCCTCCAGTCGTCACACCTGCCTCAAGCTGCAGAATGAAAAATCCTGGAGGGAGGCTCCTGGACCCAGGAGAAGTACCCAAATGGGAAATTTTCATCAGAAATAGGTCGACAGATTTGAGGGGGGTCACAGTCCTCAAAAGTCAGGGGTAGGGGCGCCTGGGTGGCTCAGTGGGTTAAAGCCTCTGCCTTCGGCTCAGGTCATGATCCCAGGGTCCTGGGATCGAGCCCCGCATCGGGCTCTCTGCTCCGCAGGGAGCCTGCTTCCTCCTCTCTCTCTGCCTGCCTCTCTGCCTAGTTGTGATTTCTCTCTGTCAAATAAATAAAATATTTTTTTTAAAAAGTCAGGGGTAGTGGGTGAACTGGGGGCAGGTGAGTGCTAGGCAGACGAAAACAATAGATGTATGCTATAAATAGGCAAGTAGAATCCAGTACTGGGTTGATTCAAAAAAACACTCACTTCTTTTGTGTTCAGGGTGCTTTCCTATAAGTTGTCTTATTGGGTCCTCCTGATGCCCCATGGGGAGGGGGGCAGAGTGGGAAGGGCCGTGCTGACTCCAGTGGACTGTTAGGTGGCCCTTGTGTGAGCTGCTGGGAGGCTGCCGAGCCTTTCTCAGGCCGTGGAGCCCATGGTGCTTGCTGAGTACTAGGTGGGCACGCTCTCCCCACACCCTCCCTCGGCTCTGTGGGAGAGAGAGTTTCTTGCTGGCCGGTTGTGCCGTGTTCCCGCCCCCACCACGACTCTCTGTTGCAGGTGCATCAGAGGGTGAGCGAGTGTACCCGGGTGTTGAGGATCCTGCAAGAGGTCACTGCTGGGCAGATCGTCCTCAATATCTTACCTGACGGGCTGGATCTGATGACCTTGAAGGTATGGCAGCAATTGGTATCACCTGGAGCACATGTGTTCATCAGGACCTTGGGGTCTGTTCTGTTACACATAACAAAAACCTAACTCATTTGCTTAAAGCAGAAGAGAATTTTTTTTTTTTAGTATATGTGCTGCCGAAGCGAGCACAGCAGAAGAGAATTTTTTGACTCCAGTAAGTGAAGAAGACCAAATGCAGACTGGCTTTAGGCCAGCGGAGCGAGATCCAGGGTCTCAGACATTGTTATCCAGGCTCTGGCACTCTCTCTTCTTCTCCTGGCTCACTTCCACTCCATGTGTGGGCTTCATTCTCACCATACTCTCTCCATTAGGCAGGAACCCTGGTTGCTGGCAGCTCAAGCCTATATTTCAATGCAGCTTCAAATTTAAAAGGAAAAGAGATTCTCATGGCTTCCACTGTTCTGAGAAGGCTGTGGCCCTGCTTGGGTTACATGTCCCTTCCGGACCAGTCACTGTACCAGCGGGACAGGGTGTTCTGATTGGCCTGCCTACGTTATACACCCACTTCTGGGTCAGGGGAACCTGAGCTCCAGGACTGGCATCCCTGCGGGGCCACGTGGATAAGGAAAAGATGTCTCATTCCCCAAAGGAAGGGCTGTTGAGCAACGAACAACCTGTGTTCTTTTCTAATTCTTTCCTCTGAGGGAATCCCAAAAATCCTCCCAGGAGGGTAGAAACTGTCCCAGCTATGGAATCTCGTTCCTATGCAGATACATTCCCAGCACCGCCCCCCGCCCCATCTTTCCCACCTGAGTTCAGAAGTAGCGCAGGCTCTATTTAGAGAACCAAGAAATCACACAAAAGCATAAAGCAAAAAAGCTTTTTTTTTTTTTTTTGCATGTTGACGTTTGTCTTTCCAGTTCCTTTAAAACGTGTAACATATATGTTTATGTTTTTAAAAACAATAATGTTATTATTTAATACATGCTGTTTGTGGCCCTGTTTTTCACTTAGCATACTAGTCTGAATGTCTTCTTATGCCTGTTAACATTCTTCCATGGCTTGATTTTTTGATAGCCATGAAGTATGCCATTGTGCAAATGAGAATGGTTTGTGCGTGTGTGTTTGTATATGTACGTACATACATACATATACATATATATAAATTAACAATTACTGTCGTATGAGTACTTAAAACGATAAGAGCCCCTTACAGAAACTTATGCAGCAAGCACTATTAGCTCTTTACATAAAAAGAAACCAAGGATCAAAGAGGCTAAGAATCCACCCAAGGTTACCCAGTCAAGTAAGTGGTAGAGTCAGACTTCAAACTGGGGCCTTTTGATCCCAAAGCCTGTGCTGTGTGCCCCACAGACTTACTAGAAAATGCCTTTGAAAGGCTCTGGTCGAGTCAAGGCCAACCAGGGCACGGTATCTGCCTGGAGGGCAGCTGGGAGCCACATCTGAAGCACTTCTCCAGCAGAGCTCTGTGCGCCGCCGGCCCCTAGCAGACAGACAGGGTTCCGGGCACTGAAGTACAGGGCTGCGTGCCTGTGAGCCTGCGACAGGCCTTGGGCAGGCTGGAGTTGAGTTGGATTATCATTCGGAGAAAGACGGCATAAAAACAACTAAGAACATTTTCACCTAGCAGAGTAAGTTTTAAAAGTTGATTACTCACTCTTGTTGGCAAAGCTCTGGGGAAGTAGATACCGTGCTGGGTTGCCCGTGAGAGTACAGATTGCCCCACACAGGGCAGTTTGGCAATAGCTATCCACTGTACAAGTAGGCATATTCTTGGACCTAGCGATGTCCAGTTCTAGGAATGGATTCTGTAGGTATGTGCACGTGCCCCTTGATAATATGTACAAGGTTGTTTGTTCCACTACCGTTGGTAACAGCAAAAGACTGGTCATATCCTAAGTGTTCTCCAGTAAGGGAAGTGGTTGAATAGATTATGGGACAATGGATATTAGTTTTGGTAATGCTAATTGCTTTAACTCCTAAGTCCCAGATCTCAGTAGCTTAATGCAATACAAATTTACTTCTCTCCCATGCAAAGTTGCAAATGGGTGCTCCTCTTGCAAGGGGTGACTCAGGGATCCAGGCTCCTTTCAGCTTATAGCTCTACCCTCTTCCACTTTTGAAACCCAAGGCCACTGTGTGCATTAAGCCAGGAGCGGGGAAGGGCATGGAGGTTTGTACGAAACAGTTTTTATGGGCCAGGCCTGGAAGTGGAGATACCGCTTTCATGCTCCTCCTGCTGGCTGGAACTCAGTCTCAAGGCCACATCCAGCTGCTGGGAAACAGAGTCCAGAGTCCAGCTGTATGTTTGGAAAGAGGAGAGACAGATTTGGTGATCAGCCAGCCGTCTATGCCGTGGGGAAACCAGATGTAGCTATAAAAAAGGATAAGGAAGGTCTTTCTGTAACTAATATTATTATGCACAAAGGCAAGTTTTGTGTAAAAAGTGGGGACATAGAGATTCACATTTACCTGTGTGTGCATAAGTTAGCTCTCCAAAGACACTGAAGAAACTGACCCATTTGTGGGTACGTGTTGGGCCACCATGTGGAAAGGGAATGTGGTACGCGGGTGACTTCTTTATATGCTCCTGATTTTCCTCATATATAAATATATTAACCTATAAAAAAAGGCAGAAGTGGCCATCAACCAAGTTGTTAGTCTGAAGGTACTAAGCCAAGGGAGAGAATTTAGGTACAGAGCCTCAGGGTGGAAACTGGGGAGAGCAGAGGAGAGCACGGGTTCAGGGCAGAGCCTGGGCCACAAAGGCTAAAGAGATTTCCCGAACCCCTCCGCAGGCAGCTGCAGTGGCTTCTTACATAACCATGCCCCAGAGGCTTCTGGGGACAACTTGAAATGGATATTTGCAGAGCAGGAAGAGCAAGCCGACTCACTCTGCCCGATCAAAGTCAGGACAGATACCCAGAGGAAGTAGAAGCTGGCTTTGTTTCTACACAAGCAGCCCTTGCCTTCAGAGGGACACGGAGGAAGCAGGAGCTTTCCGTTCTGTCCCCGGCCTGGCTCCTGTGCCACCCTTTGGACTGGCTGTAAGGCAGGGATCTAGGGGGTGGAGATGGTTCTCGTTCCTAACGTGCTTGCATGGATGGATCTGTGTGGAATCCATCATTTAGGCCCAGTCATTTCTTCACGTATATTTGGCTGTCTCCCCTGGTCCCGGCATCACAGGTGGTATGCTTACAGAAACGAAGATGAAGAGCATAGTTTTCAGAATTCCCGACTGCATGAAGTTGTCCGGTCGGGGGATTGGCTGACTGGCCGCTCTCCGATGAGCAAGAGGTTCCTGCCCTACGGGCGGGACCTCACCCGCTGTACAGTGCTTCTGCCTCATTGTCTCATTCTCTGCCTCCTGTCTCTGAAGAATTCCTGGAAAAGCAGCCCTACATTTCTGATTTGGTTCAGTTCTCTGCTTTCCTCAGGGCAGCATCAACATGAGCCGCGTGGCTGTGATGGGACATTCATTTGGCGGGGCCACAGCTATCTTGGCTTTGGCCAAGGAGACCCAGTTTCGGTGAGTGTCCTAGCGACGCTGCTGTGAGCTCTGCACACTGTTTTGTCATTCAGCAAGTATTTGTCACACGATCGTTATGTGCTAGGCACTGGTTTGGGAGCTGGGGACGCAGTGGTGAACAAGAAAATAATGTCTCTGATTTCATGGAATTATGTTATTGTGGGAGGAGACGGACGAGTAAACAAGCTAACAGCCAAATCCCCAGCACTCAGGTGCAGTGAAGAAAATAAACGAGGCTGATACGCCAGAGTAATTGGAGGCTTCTTTCAGAAAGTGACGTAAGCCAAGACTTCAGAAGCCAACCGTGTGACAGTCTAGGGAAGGATCATTCTAGGCAGAGGGAACAGGTAATGCAAAGGCCCTGTGGTAGGAGGAAGCTTGCCGTGTCAGTGTGGGAGCAGCACAGTGAGTGAGGGGGAAGTGGTTCAAGATATGATCCGAGAGATAAACAGGCTAGATCACACGGCCTTTTGGCCAGAGTGAAGAGTTCAATTTTATTCCAAGTACAATGGGAGACCATTAAGGGTTTTAAGCAGAGAAAAATATTTTAAGTTTTTATTTATTCATTTAACTAATCACTATACCCAGCATGGGGCTCAAACGCACAACCCCAAGATCAAGAGTTGCATATTCTTCTAACTGAGCCAGCCAGGCGCCCTGAGAAAAATCTTACTTACATATTAAAGTATTAAGAATACAGTGCCGGTAGTTCCAGGAAAAATCAGTGAATTAAGTGTCCAACTTGATCTCAGCCCAAGTCTTGATCTCAGGGTCCTGAGTTCAAGCCCTGTGTTGGGTTCCACACTAGGCATGGAGCCTACTTTAAAAAAAAAAAAGAATTAAAAATAAAAAAAAAATAAAAGATCCCTCTGGCTACTGTATGCAGAGTAGATCGTTGCAGGACAAGACTGAAAACCAAGAGGCCAGTTAGAGGAAGGCTATTTCAGAGTCAAGGTCAGAGATGATGGATTGGCATTCGGATGGAGGTGGCAGGATGGAGAGATACAAATTGAGTCAGGATATGTTTTAGAATTTGAGTGGGGGAGATGATTGTTCTTTTTTTTTTTTTTAAGATTTTATTTATTTATTTGACAGAGAAATCACAAGTAGGCAGAGAAGCAGGCGCGGGGGGGCGGGGGGGGGGGGAAGCAGGCTCCCTGCTGAGCAGAGAGCCTGATGCGGGGCTTGATCCCAGGACCCTGGGATCATGACCCAAGCTGAAGGCAGAGGCTTTAATCCACTGAGCCACCCAGGTGCCCCGAGATGATTGTTCTTTATTGAGATGGAGAAGACTGGAGGAACTCTGGGTGGGGGAGAGGAGCTAATCTTAGGGCCTTAGTTTTGCCCCAGGGGACAGATTGCTCGACACACTGGCCATGTGTTTGAGCTGTGACACCACGGAGGCTTTTCCTGACCTCCTGTGCCGTGCACACTGTGGGCTCACATAGCTCCTCTTGCAGTCAGGGCACTAAGCTCTATTTTGTTCCCTTGTCTGTTCTGTCTCCCCTTGCTCCTTAAGAGCAAGAACTGTGTTATGTGTCTCTGTATCCACAGCATGGGGCCAAGCACATAGTAGGTACTCAGTGAATGTTGAATGAATGGCCTTTGAGTAACCCAGGTCAGCTGCCTGAGAGTAGACCCGGGAAAAGGTCTTAAATACTTCCTTGAATACCTCAATTCAGATATCGTCCAGATATCCTTGCTGTCAGGGACTTTAAAATCTAGAAGGATCTGGGGTGTCTAGCTGGCTCATTGAGTAGAGCATCCAACTCTTGACCTCGGGGTTGTGAGTTCAAGTCCTGCGTTGGGCATGGAGCCTATTCTAAAATAAATATAAACAAACAAACAAACAAAATCTAGAAGCATCTTTGGTGACAGGTAAAAGGGACATCTATCCAAGATCCTAACAGAAGTGTCTGGGCCCTGGTATCCCCTTCGTGGCTTTCTGAGCCTTCGTCCCACTGAAGGGAAGAACCCTGTCCCTCCCCCACTGGCCTGACTATTCTTGCCTGGGTTTCTGCACAGCATTTCCAAATGTCTGGTCCTGTCGCAGGTGTGCTGTGGCTCTGGACGCTTGGATGTTTCCTCTGGAGCATGACTTTTACCCCAAAGCCCGAGGCCCTGTGTTCTTTATCAATGCTGAGAAATTCCAGACAGTGGAGAGTGTCAACTTGATGAAGAAGATATGTGCCCAGCACGAACAGTCCAGGATCATAACCGTCCTGTGAGTAAGCCGCAGGGTCTTGATCAGGATCCCCAGTGTCCTCCCTGTTTGCTACTTGGTGAAGGCTCTCTTAATTTCTTGTAAATTATCCATAAGTTCTACCCATTAATACAATACTTAAATACTTCCTGAAATGCAAAGTGTTAATTCCTTTAGGATTTCCTGTCTGTCCTCCTTCATCAAGTTCTACCTACAGCAATTCATTTACTACTTTATATGACCCGATGATGGGATTTACCTATTGCTTTCTGGAAGAAGAATATTGTGGGATTGTGAGTTGGAGAGGGAAAGGATGGGTGGATGGACTCCAGAGATCTCTAACCTCATTTGGGAATTTTATTGGGTCTTTTGAAGAGTGTATACAACAGACCCTTGACATTCACGAGATAGACTTTTGGAGACCTTGAATACCTCAATTCGAATATCGTCCATAAACCATCTCTAGTCTCCCCAAGAGAAACCACATTCACTTCCATTGCTAGCACCGTCAGGTGGTTTTCTCTCGGGAGCCACTTATCACAGAAAGAAAATTTTGAGTGACCTTCAGATCCGCACCGTAGATCAGAAGTGGCACAGAGTTCAGGTGCAGGGCTGAGGGCCCATGGACAAGTCTCCCAACTTGTTTCTGCCCTGCACTCAAGCCCAGCAGAGCCTGACCACATATGCCTCAAGGGTCCCAGGTCCTAGTTCAGCAAAACGGCAACGAACTACATGTTACCGGCTTCTGGAATCACTCCGGTAATTGAAATTCTAAATCAAAAGCCCTGGAATGCTGGCAGTTCTGTAGTCAGTACTTCTTCCCGTACTTCTCTTGGCTAGGCTGCCTTCCTTAGGGCCAGCGCTCCCCTGTCCTTCGGATCTCATGGCTGCAGGGGACTGCTTTACAGTTTCCCCTGCCAGTCAGATGGAGGATAATAGTGACCTCTGGAGGGAAGGGAGGCGAGAACAGTTGGCAAGGGGAATCCAAGGGCGATCGAACTATCGGCACTGTATTCTTAAACCGAGTGTTGGGTACCCAAGTGTCCATTATATTATTCTTTCCACTTTTTCATCTGCCTTAAACAACACATTTTTAAAAACAAGTCAGGTTTTCTACATGATGTCAACTAAAGTTTAGCGTTTAGATTTTCTTTCCTCATTGAATTGACTAGTAAATACTTAGCTATGAGTCATAGCCCAAAGTGAACCTAGTGGGAATTTCACTTTTGAATTAAATGTATTTGATAGCTAGGAACTTAAATTCTAATCCAAAAGCCCTCTCTTATAGGCGTTTGCTCTTACTTTTCTGATTACTTCAATAAAGGCAGGTGACTCCTTCTCCTGTTTACTTTGTGGTACTGTTCTGATGAAGAAGGAGCCGATATGTTTTGTGACTATTTAAACATCACCAGGGAAAAGCCACAGTGGTTTATAATGACAGTGGAATGGCAGGTACGGCAGGCCTTGCCTCCTCGCGGCCTCGCCCTGCACTTGCCCTACTCTACTTAACTCAGCCTTTCCCGGCACTGTCAGACATTGTGTGGGGGTTGAGGCAGCTTTGAAGCCAGACACACCTGCATTCAAGTCCTAACTCTGTCCCGGCCTGGCTGTGTGACCTTGGGCAGATCATTTCCTCTGATTCCGTCCAAAGGAAAATGCTTCCTTTCTGAGACTGCGGTGAAAACTCAGTGCACGTAAAGCCCCTCGCCTGTGGTGGGTGCTTAGTAAATATTCGTGTGCTCTCGCCTCCAGACCTGTATCAGTTACTCATTTCTCTTTGCCTCTAGTGGTTCTGTTCATCGGAGTCAAACTGACTTTGCTTTTGTGGCTGGTAACTGGATTGGTAAATTCTTCTCCACGCGAACTCGTGGGAGCTTGGACCCGTATGAAGGTCAGGAGGTTATGGTGAGGGCCATGTTGGCCTTCCTGCAGAAGCACCTAGGTAAGTAGCGAACTGGGTTTTGTGGGCAGCCCTGGGGGTCCCTTAGATTTCCCTACCCAGTGGCCTATCCTGACATGTCCCAGGTCAGGCCGATGTATGGCAAAAGGAAAAATCTGAGTGAAGGAGAGAGTTGCGTAGAGTTGCAGACAGAACGCTTAGCTGTAAGTTTGCAGACCCTAACTCTTGTCTCTTACTCCCCGAATGACCTTGGCCTAGTCATTTAACTTCTGAGCCTCGGTTTCCTGACTGTAAATGGCACTTTCACCCTCTCTCTCTCTCTCTCTCTCTCTCTCCCATTTCCTGTATCCTAATTCATTCTCACTCCCCTCATCTGTACTACAGAGGAAGTTATGATGCTAAGTGGGCTGAATTTGTAGACATACTTTAAACAAAACAAAGCATGGAAGGCTTATGACCGGTGTCATCCATCACTGACCAGCTAAGTGGCAAGGCCTGTAGAGGTCTTTGGTGCAGCCTTCCACCCAGGGGAGGTCTCCTCTCCCTTCGTCCCACCACAGAGTCAGGCAGCATGGAGAGTGCGCTGCTACGGGGGTCAGCCCCCTCTGCCTCTCCATTTTAAGACTGATATTCTAGTTAGTCTCTTTTTGGTTACGAGGACTGGAGATTCCATCACTGACCTCGAGAAAAAAAGGAGAGTTTGTTTATGAAAGTACACCCGGCCACGTGGGAAGTGAAGAGTAAGGGGAACCGAGGTAGCTTAGGAGGACTGACCGCTCTCTCTCTCTGGTCTCTCTCGTGGGATCAGTCTCTCCGTCTCTTCCTCTCATGACATCTGTTTCTCTTACCTCTGGTCTGTTTTCTTTTCTACTCTGGTTTTTCTCTTGCTGATAGCATCTCCTTACTCATAGGTTAACTGGTTCCTCAGAGCTTTGGTTGGCTCGAACCACTCACGGCTTGGTCTCCCTACTTTGCGGCATCCTTTCTCCTGTGGCTCTCGGTCCTCGCTGCCATATTTTCTTGGGTTTCTTCAACCAGATTCCCAAGAGAGACAGCTTGATTCTCCCAGCTCACCTTTACTTAGCAGCACGTTGTAAGCCAGTGCCCCACTGAGGCCTGGAGCTCTCTTGAGCGATGTCCCTTTCTAATCCAGCCAGCATAGAGGAGGCGAGGGGCTGGGTGGCTCAGTCCGTTAAGCATCTGCCTTCAGCTGAGGTCATGATCTCAGCTTCTTGGGATGGAGCCCCGCATTGGGCTCTCTGCTTAGCGGTGAGTCTGCTTCTCCCTCTCCCTCTGATCTCTCTTGCTTTCACACTCTCTCAAATAAATAAGATCTTAAAAAAAAAAAGTGAATGGAGGCAGCTACCACTCTGTGCCCCAGACTGACCCCTCAGCGGTGTTGTGCACAGTGCAGTTTCCTTCAGAAGGGAGCCAGGCCAGCCCGAGTGTCCAAGGTCACCTCACTCTAGCCTAAGACTGAGATCTGATCCTTTCTGAGTCCTCTCTGCTTGACCTGGTCATCCCCTCGTGGGCCGCCCACAGAAGGTGCCGACCCCTTGCACGTGGCAGCTGTTCAGGTACTCAAAGTCCCCAGTGGTGTCTTCTCTGTGTTTTCTGTTCGGTACGTGCGATGTCCATGGTACCTCCATCTGTCCCCCGTGCGGTTCCCCACGTCGCCATTTATTATCCCCTTTGGATGCACTGTTTGTCAGGGTGCCTTTTGATGTGCGGTGCCCTGACTTAAACCTGACGTGCTGGATGTGGTACATAGACCAGGATGGTCACCTCTGTGCTCTGGACACTAGACGTCTAGTTGCATGGCCTGAGTGCCTAACAAAGTTGGTGTGAATTCACTTTGCTTTCTTCTTTAAAAAATATTTTATTTATTTATTTGAGAGAGAGGGAATGAGTGAGAGAGAACACAAGCAAGGTGAAGGGCAGAGGGAGAAGCAGACTCCCTGCTGAGCAGGCAGCCCGGCGTGGGACTCGATCCCAGCATCCTGGGATTCGTGACCTGAGCTGAAGGCAGAGGCTTAACCAACTGAGCCACCCAGGCGCCCATGGATTCAGTTTGCTTTTAAAATATATTTGTTCTGTTATGAATGTATTGACTCTCTTTTTTTTTTTAAGATTTTATTTATTTATTTGATAGATAGAGATCACAAGTAGGCCGAGAGGCAGGCAGAGAGAGAGAGAGGAGGAAGCAGGCTCCCTGCTGAGCAGAGAGCCCGATGTGGGGCTCGATCCCAGGACCCTGGGATCATGATCTGAGCCGAAGGCAGAGGCTTTAACCCACTGAGCCACCCAGGCGCCCCTGTATTGACTCTCTTAACCGGAATTTACATATCCACCTACATGTTCATTTCATCTTGCTCCTGTGAGCCATGATGCCCTCTGGGTTTAGAGACCTTAGGGTTAATACTTTTAAAGCAGTGCCCTATCACCTCATGGGAGAGGGAATGGATCCGTGACCCTAGACTGCAGTGGGGACTGACTACATGGTCCTCAGGCCACTTTCCCTGGTTACTGTGAGCATCGTGTCATTAGCTAAAGAGTGAAAGATGGCAGGGGAGGCACAGTGGCATGATCGGGCTGCCTTTAGGAGCGGTATCTGTTGAGCTAAGATGCTCGTTACCGGAGACCAACAGAAGAGCTGGGAAGGAGAGTCTTAGACTGTAGGGAGATTATCCAGAACTTGCTTTACGCCAGGCCTTCACTAAGTACTCAGATTCACCATCACATGTAATCCCGAAGACGGCCTTCTCTGGTAGGTACTTGTTTTATTAATGCCATTTTATAGGTGAATGAATGAAGCTTAGGAAATTTAAATAATTTGTCCACGGTTATCTGGTTATTAAGTGGCAAGGCCAGAATGCACCTAAATTGTCTGATTCCAAAGCCCGCATACTTAGCTGATGCCCTGCCCTGTCAGTGACTCAGATGACCAAGGTGTGACCTCAGTCTTGAGGAGACACAGAGAGCAGGCATGTAGCTGATGGAAGGGAAAGGACAGCCAGGAGAGGAGGCTCCCCAGACAAAGTGATGCGTGTCTTTAACCTTAACAGATGAGTCTAGTTCACCAGGGAAGGGGCCAGGGTCTTGTGAACAGAAGGCACAGAGGCTTGTGTGGTCGGTTTGGAGAAACTGGGTTTAGTGTGTCTGGCGCCCAGGAGAGTGAATTGGCAGAACTTAAAGGCAGAGAAGTGGGCAGAAGCCAGGTGTAGGAGCCACGCATTTGCTGAAATGTGTGTGGATTTTAGTCCATTGGCAAGGGAATGTCACGAGTAGACGTGTGTGGGCCGTCTGGCTGCATCATGGATGATGGGCGGTGGCCCTGTCTGAGAGGCTGCGGGTCCCGCTCCGAGGCTCTGGTGTCCCCGGGCGAGAAGAGATGGGACAGAGTCTGGAAAGGCAAAGCCTCTCCGCTTGGGGCAATTAGCTTTGCAAAGAGAGAAAAGCATGTTGGTGGCCACATGGTGCAGGTAACACAGGAAACCGAAATGGGTCGCAGCGAGCTGTACCTCTCCCCGCTCCTAAAAATACCTCTGGGAGCGCATCTGCCACTGACCCAGGGATGTTCTTTCTCTTCTATTAAGAAGATGGGTGCTTCTGTCCGATGAGCTGTAGGCAGCTTCTGTCTCCACTCCTCCACTCTCCCTTCTCCTTTCTCTGCAGACCTCTGATACCCTTCCCTCCCCTGTCTCTGAGCTGATGAACTTGGCCTCCCAGCTCACTGAGAGAATGGAAATAGTCAGTACTTTCTCGAAATCCCAGCACCTCATCCACCCACCTTTGTGTGACGCTCAGCTCCGCGCCTGGCTACTAGCTCCCAGTCCGTTCTCTAAGGCCAGCCGCACCACCCGCACACCACGTTCCCTTCTCTCCCCTGTGGGCTCAAGGTGATTGTGACAACAGGTTTTTCCTTTTATCTGCAGACTTCAGTCTGCCCCTCTTGACCTGGTTCATTTCACCCTGAGATTTCTCTCTCTCTCTCTCTCTCTCTCTCTTATTTTTAGAGGTCTTATTTATTTATTTGGGAGAGAGAGTGAGTGAGAGAGAGAGGCAGAACAAGTAGGGGGAGAGGCAGGAGAGAAAGAAGCAGACTCCCTGCTGAGCCAGGGAGCCTGATGCAGGAATCGATCCCAGGATCTTGGGCTCATGACCTGAGCTGAAGGCAGATGCTTAACCAACTGAGCCGCCCAGGTGCCCCTCACCCTGAAATTTCTCTTAAAAGATACCTACTTGACCCCACTTTCCCTTCCAGTTAGCACCCCATTTCCCTGTTCCTCCTAACAAAACTCCTCGAAAGAATGTCCGTCTTTACTCTCTCTGGCTCTTCTCTGCATTCTCTCCTAAACCCACTCTAGTCGGGCATTTGCATCCCAGTTCCCTGTGAGAACTGCTTTTGTCAATGTGGCCAGTGACCGTCACAGCCCTCAGCCCGGTGGCGAGTTCTCCTTCCTCATGCTGGCGTGCTCAGCAGCTTCTCAGAGAGCTGGTGACGCCCTCCTCCGTGAAACCCCGTGTTCGCTTCCAGGACACCCCACTGTGGGTGTTCTCCTGTCTGGATGTCTGCTCCTCCTCAGTCTGCGTTACTGCTTCCGGGGTTCAGGGCTTGGACCTCGTCCCTGTATCCCCTCATGTCATCTATCCACTCTCATGGCCTGAAGTCTCAGGCTGACAACACCCCACTTTATGTCTCCAGTTCGATCTCTCGAGCATCAGATCTGTATAACCCACCACTCAGGGCTTCTCCACCCAGTAGACATCCCCGACAAAACCCAATTCCGAGTTACTCAAGCTGACGTCTTCATTCTTGTCTCTGCTCCCCTTTCCGATCCCTCAGAAATCCTCTTGGCTCTACCTTTCAACTACATGTGGAACCTCGTCACATGTCCTCACCCCCGTGACTGCCACCCTGTCCAAGTTGTCTCTCCCTGCCCTTGCCTCCCTACACGGTCTTTTCTTAATCAAGTGGCCAGAGTGAACCTGATAGAAACTAAGTCCAATCTCTCACACCCCTCTTCCGAATCCTCCGTGGCTCCCCATTTCTCTGAGAGCCAAAGCCAATGTCTAGCGTCCTGCTGGCCCCGTATGATGTGGCCCTCGGTCCCTCCTGACCCCCTCCCTGCTGCTCCTCCCCAGGCCGCCTTCAGTGTTGCTGCGCGAGCCTCCGGTGCTCCAGACACACACCCACTTTGGGGTCTTTGCACTGCTGTTCCTGCTGTCTGGGACACTGTTCCATTTGGTCCCGTGGCTTCTTCCCATCTCCTTTAGGTCTTTGTGCAGATCTCCCCAGTGAGGCCCACCCTGACCATCCTTTTTATTTTTTATTTTTTTAAAGTTATTTTATTTATTTATTTATAGATTTTATTTATTTATTTGACAGAGAGATCACAAGTAGGCAGAGAGGCAGGCAGAGAGAGGGGGAAAGCAGGCTCCCCGCTGAGCAGAGAGCCCGATGTGGGGCTCGATTCCAGGACCCTGAGATCATGACCTGAGCCAAAGGCAGAGGCTTAATCCACTGAGCCACCCAGGCACCCTATTTATTTATTTTTTTAAAGATTTTATTTATTTGTTTGACAGACAGAGATTACAAGTAGACAGAGAGGCAGGCAGAGAGAGAGAGGAGGAAGCAGGCTCCCCGCTGAGCAGGGAGCCTGATTCGGGGCTCGATCCCAGAACCCTGGGACCATGACCTGAGCCGAAGGCAGAGGCTTTAACCCCTTGAGCCACCCAGGTGCCTCTTAAGTTATTTTATTTAAGTAATCTCTATACCCAGTGTGGGGCTAGAACTCATGACCCTGAGATCAAGAGTCATACACTCTTCTAACTGAGCCTCCCAGGCACCCCTGATCCCCCTTCTTATGCCCCTGTACCTTCCCTTCCTCCCCTCGTCCCCATCTCCCAGGCACCACCACTGCTTCTCTTATCCGCTCTGTTTCTTCCCCATAGTGCTTACCACCTTTCCCCACGCGATATAATTTATTGTGTTTATTGTTATCTGCCTATTAGATTATGAGCTCTATGAGGATAAGGGTTTCTGTTTTTGTGTGGATGTATTTTTAGCACTAAGAACAGATTGGCCCGTCATGGGCGTGCTTGACAGTTTCTGAATTGATGAATATGTAACACTTACTTGTTGAGGAACTCTTCCCTGCCAGGTTCGTGGCAGGGCACTGGGGATCCAGAGATGAAGGAGCGTGGTCCCTGCCTTCTGTCCCAGCTTTTGTTTCTTTGGAACAAAAGCACCATTTGCCTGCTCAGCTGTGCCCTGCTCCCTCCGCCTGAGGCCTTAGTCCCTTTTTGACTGTTCTTGCTATGGTAGACCCATCTGCCTGCGATCCCAGGGCCCTCTCTGGAATCCTTTCCAGTGTTGGGCTGCCTCATGATGTTGCCGTCTCGTTGTCTCCTGCTTGTCCATGGAGGTCCCCTGGCTGATGTGCAAAGATCCCTTCCTTCCTGCTCAACGGCTTCCCTGAGCTTGGACGTGGGCTTTCCATTTTCTCACGTCTTTGACCCAGGTTTGAATTCTGTCTCTACCACTTCTCCGCTAGAATGACCTTGGGTGAATCGGGTAGCTTCTCTGAGCCTCAGTTTCCTCTGCTGTAAAATAGCTAATACAGGACTTTCTGCGTAGGGAGACTGTGAAAATTACATGAATCAGTGCGTGTCTGGCACAGTCTCTAGGATGCATTACCCTTCCGTAAATACTGCCTTCTGTTATTATTATTACCCTTACTGGGTTGTTCTGGGTCAAGCAAGTCATTTATGAAGCACACTGATGAAAGCACTCAGTGGATACTAGTTACATACTGCTCTCACCATCACACCCACCATAACCAGTCCTTTCCGTGTCCCTGGTGCTCTTCTCCAGGATGACCCCAGAAATCCATGGTAGCCACTCTTTGAACTAACCTTACAAAGATTTCCCTAACCTTCCTGTTTTTTCCCCCCACAGACCTACAAGAGGACTATGACCAGTGGAACAGCCTCATTGAAGGCATTGGACCATCGCTCACCCCAGGGGCCCCACACCATCTGTCCAGCCTGTAGGCACAACCAGCCATTTGTGAAAGGTCACTGAGCTGAGTTCCCACTTGGGGCCTGCCCAGGGACACGTAGCCTCCTATCAAGAAGTGGCTGATGTGACCCTCACAGATCGAGAGGATGTAATTACGCTGCTGATTAGATAACTGGGTACTTTGATCTTCGACTTGCTGATCTTAAACTCACACTGGGACTTGGATCACTTACTGATTGGCAAACTGACTTTCTGGGAACTGAACCCTGATGGTGTGGGGAGCAAGCAGTGGGGTAGGGCTGGGGGACGGGGGTTCTTCAAGCTTTAAGCTGAGCAGTATTAACCCAGGGACCTACTCCCTCCCCTTGGGCCATTGTGTTTTCTGCCGTGGAAGAAATGAAACCAAAGGATGGAGTAAAATTCCCACCTTCAGGACCTCTAGCCCAGCTTAGCACTACCTCTTCCTGCCTCTCAGCCTTTCCCTCCCCAGGGCCATTTGGTAAGTTCTGAGCACTTTAGGTAACTTTCTAGGATGTGGACCACCATCAAGATTCTCTGTTTATTTTCTTGTTACATGAAACATGGTCAGGACTCAGACTTGTGAGCCCACGGAGGAGGGCGGGAGCAGGTGTCCTCACAGCATAGGGAGAGAAGCTGAGGTCCAGAGTGGTGTCGCAGAAGCTCTGGGTGTCATGGAGGTTTGCCAGAAATGTACCTTGACAGGAACCCACACAAGTTGGTGGAGATGGAGAAGGTAGGTTAACACCATTAAGTGGCCATTTGAACAGACCCTTGCCACAGGAGGGAGATGGTTTAGTTGGTTATAATTCAGCCCCGCCACCCCCACCCCTGGAGATATCTAGGAACACTTTGGTCTTTCCTCTTACCTCAGGTATCATGAGCCTCCATGGAACATGCCCAGAATCAGGGCGCTATAATTGTCTGTTTTCCGGCTCTGAGGCCCTAGCCTCAAATGTATGTCAAGATATAGATTGAATTTCCATTCTGTTCCATTTATAATATGAATGATATTAATACTCATGTTTTTTTCCTTCTGTCTTTCTTTGTTCGCTTACCACTTATGCCCATGTGGGAAAAAAACTTTAAAAGGAAAGGAAATCTTCCTGGAGATCTAACTCAAAGCTGTCTGGGAACATAATCCTGAAACTCGCCTTTCTACTCCTTTAGACATCATACCTCAGCCCAGGTAGGGGACCCCAGATGAGGCAGGAGCAAAAAGGGTCTACACAGTAGACCCAAGGTCAGTGCCACCAAAGCAAGCAGGGACTATGTCTCCCATCTCAACAGCTGTTCTTTCTAAGACACGAAATACCGGGTCCACTGAGACTGTGGACCTTGGGAGGATCTTAGGAATTCTGGCGAGACGGAGTATAAAGAGAATATCCTTTATTAAAGCGCTGGGCTCTAGAATTTTGTATCCTGGTTTTGAGTCCTGGCTCTACCACCACTGTGTAAATTCGAGCAAACTGTTCTCTTTCCATTCTCAGTTCCTGACTTTCTAAAACGGGGATCTGCACCATGAATTGTTCAGAGGATTAAGTGTAAGGATGTGTGACCCATGGGTTATTTAAAAGTATGTTTCCTACTTTCCGAATATGTGAGATTTTTTAAACTATCTTACAGCTTTTGTTTTCTGGCTTGATTGCTTTGTGGTCAAAGAAAATAACCCTATAGTCTTCATCCTTCAACATTTGTTGAAACTTGCTTTTTTGGCCCAATGTAATATCAGTTTTATAAATATTCCATATATGATTTAAAAGACTGTATATTTTGAAGTTTGGGACTTGCCGTTTTACTCAACAAAGCATTATGGACTTCTAGGAGAGTGCATACAAGAATTTAAGAGAGCCTGCAAACCCCCATACGGGGACCAGAGCCCGTCCGCACTCACAGAACTGGTAGATGCCACTTCTTGTGCCTGGGGCTGGTGCTGCAGGTGCTGGGGGCCAGTGCTGGCAGCATTAGCCCAGGAGACCCAGCAAATATGTCCCATGTCTACGTAGGTAGGTATTGTTAAGAAGGTACTCAGAAACTAGACCCATCTCCCCCGTTCAGTTCATGATCTGGTAATGATTCATTTTTCCGGCAACACTGGAGTAGGTGAATCTTTTTTTTTTTTTTTTTTTTTAAATATTTGTTTGACAGAGAGAAATCACAACTAGGCAGAGAGGCAGGCAGAGAGAGAGGAGGAAGCAGGCTCCCTGCGGATCAGAGAGCCCGATGTGGGGCTTGATCCCAGGACCCTGGGATCATGACCTGAGCTGAAGGCAGAGGCTTTAACCCACTGAGCCACCCAGGTGCCCCTGTAGGTGAATCTTTATATAATTGAAAATTATCCTTTAAGCCACAAAATAGAATACTGGCTATTTTGAGTGGCAGTCTACCGAAAAGATAACGCACACATTTTCTTAATGTGAGCTGACCTCTGACTTTATAGGATGTTTCTGTTAAGATAAACTAGATTATGTAGTCATTAACAAGCAGTCCCCAAAGGTAACAGGTATATTTCTTGCCCATGTCCTTGATCTCTGTCGGTTGGGGAAGCTCTGCCTGGCGGCATCTTTATCCGCACTTGGGGACCCAGGCTGGATGGAAGCGTTCACTGCCAGTTGGGATGGAGCACCCGCTAGCTCTTGAACCTTCTGCCCAGAACGGCCACCCACTCACTGTTTCCATTCACATTTCATTAGCCAGAGCAAGCCATCTGGCCATACCTAGTACCCCACACCACCCCCCAGGAGAGCTGACCTACCTGTGGGCAGGTCTGAGGTCTGAGCAGCGGTACCCTCTGGTCTGCAAAGACGTGGAGAGCTGTTTGCTTCGACCCTCTGTGGCCCTGTGCTGGCCTCGGAGCTCTCTTGATTGCTTTTCGGAGTCCTGCCTCCCTTGTGGTCAGACTGCCAGCTCTCACTCCTCTTTGCCTTAAATGTGTCGGCCCCAGCAGTCCTCCCTGATCCCTTCAAGTCTGTGACCTCTGGTCAGCCACCTTATTTACAATTGTCTGAAGTAAAGGCAGCAGGTAGTCAGAGAGGGCGTTAGAGACTCTCCTGCAGTCAGTTAGAGACTCTCCTGCAGTCAAAGTGCACTGCTTTTAGCACTTGGACTTTGTAATCTTTCCTTTGCCTGCTCAGGAGGGACGTCACAAGGCCTTTGGTCTTTTGTCCTGGGTTGTGTTGTTTTGTTTTTTTTTTTTTAAGATTTTTATTTATTTATTTGACAGGCAGAGATCACAAGCAGACAGAGAGGCAGGCAGAGAGAGTGGGGGGGGGGAAGCAGGCTCCCCGCTGAGCAGAGAGCCCGATGCGGGACTCGATCCCAGGACTCTGGGATCATGACCTGAGCATCATGACCTGAGCGGAAGGCAAAGGTTTTAACCCACTGAGCCACCCAGGCGCCCCCTCTTTGTCCTGGTTTTTTTGTTTACTTCTAAGGGAAAGATACCAGCTAAGTGGGTCTTTAGATAAATAAGGTAATCATGCATATTGTTTGTCGTTTGCTGGTAAATAACCTGGTAAATTACCTTTCCAAAAGCTAAGAAGAGATTTTGGGTTTCTTTTTTTTTTTTTTTTAAAGATTTTATTTATTTATTTGACACAGAGAGATTACAAGTAGGCAGAGAGAGGAGGAAGCAGGCTCCCCGCTGAGCAGAGAGCCCGATGCGGGGCTCAATCCCAGGACCCTGGGATCATGACCTGAGCCCAAGGCAGAGGCCTAACCCGCTGAGCCACCCAGGTGCCCCTTGGGTTTCATTTGCATCTTGTTCCCCATCCCATCCTAGGACTGTACCTAGGGAAGCCTCCTAGTGGTACATGGTGAAGCTTCCGTGCGTGGGATGATGCGTGAGGGAAGGTTAGTCAACAGACTGGAATGAGATTCCTCATCCCTTGCCCTTCCGGGACTTGTCATGTGAGGCCGATCGGGTTCTCGCTGTGCCCCAACACAGTCCCCAGGTGCCTTTCCTGTGTATGTCCTGACATGGCTGCCTCCTTGCCCGTCCTCAGGAGGACTATGAGGCTCTTGAAACATCAGCGGACTTCAACTGCGCGTCTGGGCCTTGTGGGGGTCCTATATCTGCTCCCCTTTCTTCGGGGGTCCGTGGGCCTGCCGAGTGACAGAGGGACAGGAGAGCCTGCACTCTATACTCAGGACCCATGCTCATTAGGAAGATTACTTCCTGTCCTGTCACAACCACACGCAGATGCCCAGTGTCCCCGGCCGGTGCCGCATGGCGAAGGGACTGAGATGATGATCGCCACAGCCTGCGTTTACCGGGCCCTTCCTGGGAGTCAAGGATTCCGCTCTGGGCTTCACACACATCATCTCGCTAGCTTCTCACAGGAACCCCCTGAGCTCGGGTGCTGTTGGCCTCATTTTACGTATGCGGAACTAGAGCCCTAGAGAAGTGACTCGATCAAGAGGTCACAGCAAGTGTTTGGCATTTTGGCATCAAAATCCAAGCTCCTGATCACCGAGCCGTACTGTGGGTTACACAGTCTCGGTTTTGCACCTTCCTCTGTCTCTATGAAAAATGTAATTTCATGAGGAATGGAGTCAAAAACAGCAAACTCTATGGGGTGCCTGACTGGCTCGGTCCCTGGATGGAGCAGGCAACTCTTGATCTTGGGGTTGTAAGTTCGAGACCCACATTGGGCGTAGAACTCACTTAAGAATAAAATCATTAAGAATAAAACCCAGGGGCGCCTGGGTGGCTCAGTGGGTTAAGCCTCTGCCTTCAGCTCAGGTCATGATCTCAGGGTCCTGGGATCGAGCCTCACATGGGGCTCTCTGCTCAGCGGGGAGCCTACTTCCTCCTGTCTCTCTACCTGCCTCTCTGCCTACTTGTGATCTCTCTCTCTGTCAAATAAATAAATAAAAAAAATCTTTAAAAAAAAAAAAAAAAAAAAGACAGTTTTTCTGTTTTCTTGGCTCTGATTTCCTGCTCCTCACATCAAAACTCAAGACCTGCCCCACAGTTCTAGCCTGGTAGGCTCTCTTCGCCACCAGGAAGGGTCTACGCTCTTAGGTTTTGGTCTGGGTTTTAGTTTCACTCCTGATCATCCAAGCACACGTGTCTATGCAGCAGATAGAACCTGGAGGTCCTAAAATGTTGAGTGGGAAACTCAGAGGCCTGTGTAGATGTTGGTCGGAGGGAGGAGGACCTGGAGGCAGGGAGTGTGTAGTTGTAGTGGTAGTTTTCTGCTGCCTCTGAGGTGGGCATAAAGGGGTTCAAATGCCCCGTGACCTCCTCAGGAGACACCCCCGAGGCCTGACGAGGGCCTGCGAATGACTTCAGCTCTCCCCCTCGCTGCCAGCTCTGATTTCCCACCAGCTCTGCTGTGCCCTCCCCACTGCCGGTTTCCGGGTGCTTTTAGGCCAGTCTGACCAGCAGCTTACCCCTGGACTAATCCCTTTCCCCCTGCATCTTGCTGCCAAATCTGCCCTAAAACGCTCCTTTTGTATCAAAATGCCGGTCTGGCAAGGTGCTCTGATGGGAAGAGGACCAAACTGCTGGTCTGAAGCCAGGGTACTCGTCTCATCTCTGTCATGGTCTCTCTTGCTCCGTGACCTTGTGTAGGTGCTTTCCCTCCAGTGACTTCGGTCTCTCTGTCTGTATATCAGGCTTTGGGGTTGTGGTTGTTGATCTGGCTGATCCCTGAGACCCCTTCGGTTCTGCCATTCCAGGGCTCTGGCCTGGAGTTGTCAGGAACCTGCAGGACTCCCTTTTCCCTGTAGGATGGCCTCTCGCCCCCTCACTCCGTCTGGTCTTGCCCTATCCCTCCTGTCCTCTGCTTCTTACCTGCACTCTTTTTCCCCAGTCCCCCTAATGTGCCCACCCAGTTCCCCAAACCAACACACATGCCCTTTCTCGTGATGTTTCTTGCTTGGGGTGGGGAGGCCTCCCAGCCTCCTTCCTGTACTTCCAAGTACTGCTAATCCTTTAGGTCCCTTTCGAGTTTTCCCTCTTCTCGAAAAGCCTTCTTGATTAGACTCGACCAACATTGATCCCTTGGCCTCCTGCTCCCCAGGAGAAACACATCCGTGCCATATTTAGTGTTGGGCTGGATTACATTGTTCCAGGAGCAGGACCCATCTGTTGCATGGGAAAGCATCCCCTTGTTGACTGACACAGGGAGCAGGGATCAACTGTCCCCTCCCTGCTCGTCCCCTTCTAGTTCCCCAGCCAGACTTGGGAACAGCTGGTGTTCACCCAGCCCTCTGATGGCTCCAGCTGCCCCTGCTTCCCTTCCTTTTGGTTTTCTCAGACCCCAGCTGTGGGGCCCAGGGGCAGAGCCAGTGACGACGCGGCCCAGGGCAGCTGGAGTGAACAGAGATACACGGACGCGGGGCACCGAAGAGATAGAAGGAAAGCAGAACTGAGCACAGATCACACCGATACTGAAAACGAGGGAGAGTTTGCCAGCTTATTTTCCCCATCTTGCTTTCATCTAAAAAAAGAAGCTGCTCCAAAATCCAGTCCTCCTCAGCCTGCGAAGCCAGATGGTCCCTACATGCTCAGCCTGCCAAGTGTGCGCGTATAATTACTCATTTGCATGGTATCACACCCAGGTCTGAAGCCAGACACACTTTTTTGCCACTTGATCTGGAGCCAGTGAACCCTTCCGAGCCTTCCTTTTCTGTAAAATGGGGTCACTGATGCCTGCCATGCCCACCTCAGGATTGGGGTGGAGGGAGGGTCAGATGTAAGAGCGGCTTTGTAATTTGCAAGGCACTAGACAAATTTATATCGCTATTAATAACAGAAGTGCCGTATTTTGTTTTTGCCAGTGTGCCGCTACATAATGAGCCCTTGTTTCGGGCCAGATTCTGTGCTAAGTGTTGCACATACATTGTATCATTTAAGCCTAACAACATCCCTGCAAGGTAGTGCATGTTCTCCCCATACCGCAGCTCCGGAAAATGAGGTTCAGAAAGATGTCCTGGCTCAGCCACAGTCACCAGCATGTGATTAAGTCCTGGAGCCAGGACTTGAACCTAAATCGTCGGGTTCTAAGGCCAGTGCTCTGAATTTCTGATCATTCCTATCTCACAAAAAGAAAGCAGCTCTTTCCCCTACATGGGCGAAAATCACCCATGATTTGCTCTCCAGTAAATGCCCTCAACGGTTGGACCATACAAAGAGTCATTTTTGTTGATGGTCCAACTGGGTCCTGATAGGGCACCTGGAACGCTTCTCTAGCAGTTTCTAGCAGTCGAGGTGGGCTGGTTCCAACAGTCCATCTGTCATCTGTCCACCGCACAGAAAGTGAACAGTTCAGAGAACAAACCAATGGGGCTGACCAACTGGCAGAAAAAAATGTTTTTAATCTCTGGCATACAGGGTAGATCAATGATTCTCAGCTCTAGACACACATCCAATTGCTTTGGAACTTTGTACAAATACAGATAACCTGGCCATGTCTCCAGAGACCCAAAGAAGCTGACTCAGAAAGTAGAGGGTGGGCTTCAGGTGTGTGTGTGTGTGTGTGTGTGTGTGTGTGTGTGTGTGTGTGTGTGTGTGATAAGCTCGAGGGGTATTCCTGATAAGCAGCCTAGTTTGAGAACCCCTGCTATGGTTTAACATTATTAGCCTATTTTCCTCCTCCTCTTCTTTTTTTTTCTTAAGATTTTATTTATTTATTTGACAGACAGAGATCACAAGTAGGCAGAGAGGCTGGCAGAGAGAGAGGGGGAAGCAGGCTCCCTGCTGAGCAGAGAGCCCGATGCGGGGCTCGATCCCAGGACCCCTAGATCATGACCTGAGCCGAAGGCAGAGGCTTTAACCCACTGAGCCACCCAGGGGTGCCCTATTTTTCTCTTCTTTGTGGAACAAGAGAACTAGCTGAAAATACAGAATCATTAAATTTTAGAATGGGAAGAGCCTTTTGGTGCATGAGGAAACCAAAGCTCAGAGAAGTTCTGCAAGAAGTTGGTAGAGAATTAAAATCCAGATCTCGGGCTGCTTGGGTGGCTCAGTCTGTTAAGCGTCTGATTCTTGATCTCAGCTCAGGACTTGATCTCGGGTCAAGCCCTATGTTGGGTTCCACCCTGGGCATGGGACCTACTTAAAAAAGCAAATCCAATCCAGATCTGACTTCTAGTCTAGTGCTCTAGATGCTTCGAGAGATGCCAGGATTTTATTGGATTCATGAAGAAAATCCTCAGGACCCACTCACCATGACATCCATGGTTTCCAACAGTCCTACCTTGGAATTTTTGTGTAGAGAAGAAGCCTGGGCTAAAAGGTCTGTGAGAATCAGCTCAGATGGCCTTTCTCACATGTGTTCATGTACTCTCAATGGATGGCCCCGTCCTCATGAAACCGAATCTAGAGGGCAAGAAAGACCAACAGTTAGGCCCCGTGTCACGAGCGCTGTACCAGAGGCTATCTGAAGCTCTGAAGGGGCACAGGGTGATGAGTTCAACTTCAGCAGAGGAGAAAAGCTCTCGGTATCATATACTTGAGCTTGGCTTTTGTATTAGTCATCGCAGCATAATAACCCCAAACTTAACAGCTTAGAACAACAAACATTATCTCACACTTTACGGCTCAGGAATTCTGGAGTGGCTTAGCTCGGTGGTTCTGGCTGAACATCTCTCTTGGGGCCGTAGACAGGATGTCAGCTGGGATTACTGTCATCTGAAGGCTTGACTAAGACTGGAGGATCCATTTCCGGGCTGGCTCACTCACATGGGCGCTGCCAGGAGGCCTTACCTCACGGAGCGCTCCATGGGGCTGCTGCTCAAGATATGGCCGCTGGCTTCTTCCAAAGCAAAGGATCCAGGAGAGAGTAAGATGGAAGCTGCAGTGTCTGTTACGACCCATCCTTGGAACTCATATTCCATCATATCCACAATATCCTGTTATTTTTCAGGCCAGGCCTGTTCAGTGGGGGAGGGGACTCTACAAGGGTGTGACTACCAGGATGTGGGGATTACTGGGGGGGGGGGGGGCGCATCATGGAGGCTGACTGCCACAGACTGGAGGACGAATGGAATTTTCCAGATGGCTAAGGGAGAAGGCCTTCTGAGCACAAGAAATAACATGTAAAGATCCAGAAATATAAATAGCAAGGCATAGCATATTCAGGACATTGTAACTGGTTCAGAGAAAATAAGTGAAAAAATGGGAATATAGGGAAGCTTACCGAAGACATCAAGGCCTTTTGTGTCAAGTGAAGGAGTTAAGCCTTTATCATTTGGCCTGTGGTTTTCAGATGTTTCCACACGTACTGGAATCATGTGAGAAGATGTTAAGACTTCCAATGCCAAAGCTACACCCATATCAAGTGAGAATCTTTGCGAGTGGACCCAGGTATTAGTAGTTTTAAAAAATTTCTCAGGTGAGGGGTGCCTGGCTAACTCAGTCGGTGGAGCTTGTGACTCTTGATCTTGAGGTCATGAGTTCAAGCCCCACACTGGGCATGAAGCCTACTTTAAAAAAAAAAAAGAAGAAGAAGAAGAAGTTTCTGAGGTGACTATAATATGCAGCCACGTTGGAAAACCAGTGCTATAGGCCACATGAAGTAACCAAAAAGCTTGAAGCAGGAGCGTTAGGTGACCAGACTTCCAGACTCTTCTAGACTCTTCTGAGGGGTGAGGAAGTGCAGCTGTACTTTCCCTCTCGGCTCACCTCGAAAGTTACTGGTAGAATTAGAAAGGCCCCATCCTCTGCCCTCGCCCCTCACTCAGGTAGTCTATGGTTCATCATCTTTACTATCAAAAATGGAGCAGAAGTATCTAAACTTTAGCAGCCCCGAGTAACTTCTCATCATCCTAAATTGCCTATTTATAAATTTCCAAACCTAGTGTGGATGCCAACTTTCTTACATTAACATAATCACTCTTGAGAATTTTTTTTTCTCCTGCTTCACACTTTCATATATCCATTTGTCTATCTCTGCACGGTCCTCCCATCCAACAGGAGCGTGTGAGTGAGGGCGGGGGTCTTCTCAGTCGGATGGACCTCTGGATTGGAGTCCTGGTGTCATCTCTTATTAACGTGTTGGGTGACTGAACCTCTCAGGGCTTGAGCTAACTCATCTGAAAAATGCAATCCTGTCTGCCTCAGAAGATGCTTGAGGATATCAGAGAAGTTCCTGCACGTTAAGACCTCCCCTCGGTGCCTGGCACACAGCACACCATCAACGTTCACTACCGTTCAGCATTCCAAACGACATTTTAATTTCCCGTCGCATCAAACACACCACCCTCCCGTTTGGGTCTACTTAGCAGCTCTCCCCCTTGCCAGGGTTTTGAGCCATTTTTAGTTGTTTTTACAACTCTCCTATTTTACATTTCTTTGTATAAATTGGTGGGATTTCTCTTTAACGTTCTTTCCCTAATATTTTAGATGTAGAAATTGAAAATTGGAGAGATGAGGTAACTTGTCAAATGAAGGTCTTACTGCTTGTTAGTGTCAGAACCAGGACAAAGGCCAGGTCCCAGGACGAGGCTTACCCTCGTGTTCTTTCTCCCCTGCCACCCAGACCCCGTACTCACTGGAGACTAGAAGACTGGCCCTTCTTGCCTTCTCTTCTCCAAGCTCTGTGATTCAGATCTCCCAGTGTGCCCTCTGAGATGCCCTCTCCCCCACTTTCATCATCCTAGAGGCCCCTCATCAATCCACTCTAATTGGAGCAGCAGCCCTGCTGGTCCCCTGGGGGGTGGGAGCAGACGATGACTAATGCTTTGGAGACCTGGACTCCTCTCTCGGCGCCTCTGGATCTCTGTTGGTTGATGTTGTGCAGTTGGATGGGGATGGAGATCCGTCTGACTCACACCTCTCTCTCCTACCTGGAACACCATCTGATTTCATCAAATCCTCCTTTCCAGAACAGTAGAGCTTAAAGGGACCGTAGAGATCGTGCTCTAACTAGCACCTGTTATCTACACAAGGAGGAGACAGACCCGGTGATGCAGGCTGATCAGTAGCAGATCTGGAACTGGGACCCAGTCCAGGAGACTCTCAGCATGGTGGTGGCAGGGAGAAGGCTCTGGAGCGGGGCAGGCCTGGCTATGAGTGAGTCCCAGCTGTGTGAGCTCGGGCAACAGAGTTAAGCAATGCCCAATTTCCTCTTCTGTAAGATGGTGATGCCCGGCTCAGGGATGTGATAGGGAGTGAATGAGGTAATGTTGAGTGTGGAACACTGTGGTCCATAAATGGTGGGTCGCCAGTAGAGCACAGGGGTTAGGAGTCTGGGCTTTGAAATCAGGGAACTGTTCAAATCCTAGACACCCACTCATGAGTTGAGCTGTGCAATCTTGGACGACTTATTTAACAAGAGCTGATACTTAGTGAATTTACTTGTTCCAGGCATTATGCCAAGTGTCTTAGAGATATTATTTCATGTAATGTTCGCCATACTTTATGAGATAGGTGCCATCAATATCCTGCTTGTACAATTGGGGACACTGAGACATGCACCAATTTAATCATTTTACCTCACCCTCCATATTTCTGATTATTCTCCACTTTAAATTCTCTTCTACCAAGCACACCCATCTTCTTCCGTGAATGATGAAGAATTTCCTCTTGCTTTTGAGCTTTGAAACAGGCTTTCGTCTCTTCTATCCCCCCCTCTCCTCTTCTCTTCATCAGATTCTGTTCCTCCCCTCTGTTCTAGTGTTGCCATGGACTTTTCTCTGGAAAAACCCAGCCTGCAAACCTCACACAAGCTGCTCCCGCATCTTCTCTCCCCTGCCTGCTGCCAGCACCCGGGAGCTACTCCTCAGGGCTGTTAGCTTCTCCCACCCAGGTCCTCATGCACACTGGTTCCCCAGTCACACAAAGAACCCCGAGAAGGACAGGCTTCCCTGGCCAATTCAGTTCAACCAACGTCATGCCTGCTTGTGTCACTGCTGGACCAGATGGCGGGCACTGTCCCCGATGGTTCAGCCAGGCCGACAGAGCCCCGTCTGCTCATCCCTACTCTGTAACAATGAAATTCAAATTTCACACCCCAAATGCAGAAGTCTGAAAACACAAATGCCAGCAAAAATGTGGAACTGGGGGACATACTCATTGGGAATATTCACGTCCTTCTGGTGGCACGCTGGTTAGTTGGTGCAACCACTTTGGAAATACCTTCCAGAATGGAAGATGCACGTACCCGGCGAGCAGCAAGTCTACTCCCAGGCAAACCCAAAGAAACAAACAAACAACAACAAAAAAAAACCCCAAAACAGAAACAAAAACAAAAAACACCACATACAGAATCCCACAGACACCACAAAAACCACACAGACACACAAAAAAATCACACAGACACAACAAAACATTACATACAGATTTCTTTTTTCTTGCAGCACACAAATCTTTCTTCATCGCAAAAGTTATTGTTTCCCCAAAAGCTCCCCCCAAAAAAAGAAATCCTGAATTTTTAAAAAAAATCACATTTCCTTTAAAAAATTTATTGTAGGGGGGAGGTGGGGTTGGGAGAGGGGGAGGGGGCTATGGACATTGGGGAGGGTATGTGCTATCGTGAGTGCTGTGAAGTGTGTAAACCTGGCAATTCACAGACCTGTACCCCTGGGGATAAAAATACATTATATGTTTATTAAAAAAAAAAAATTGGAAGGAGAGGCGAACCATAAGAGACTATGGACTCTGAAAAACAACCTGAGGGTTTTGAAGGGTCAGGGGTGGGAGGTTGGGGGAACAGGTGGTGGGTAATGGGGAGGGCACGTTCTGCATGGAGCACCAGGTGTTGTGCAAAAACAATGAATACTGTTACGCTGAAAAAATAAATAAAATGGAAAAAAACCCCAAAAAATTTATTGTAAAATATACATAACATGAAATTTACCTTTTTAATCTCTCTTAAGTGTACAGGTCTGTGGTGTGAAATGCATTCACATTGCATAACCTGAAAATCCCATGTTTCTTGAGGAGCACAGGTTTAAATATCTAGATGGTATGACCTAGTGAATTAGGAACCGCCTGTGTTGGCAACAAAGCACTAAATAAGCTCTGTTTTAATTTATTTTAGCATTTAACTGCCTCTTTTCGTATTGACACAAAATTAAACGGGCTGCTTAATTTTTTTCTTCCTCATCCTTGTGCTTCTATTTTTTCCCCCAACTTTGTATTATGGAAAAATTTCAAACATAGAGAAAAGTCAAAATCATAGTACAAAGAACACCACCTGTAAACCCACCACCTGGATTCAATAATTTGAGACACTTAAATCACGTAGTTCCTAAAACATCGCCTTCATGGGTCTCTTGGGTTAGTCCTCTGTTTCATATATCCCATTTGGGTCCATTTCTTCCTTGACTTCCTTCTCCCTTTTCCGTGAGTATGCATACTTCTTTGAAAGGTTGTGTGACAGGGAAACGTACGTGGAGTCCTTTAAGACCTCAGATGTGTATGTTAATTTGGCTGGGGAGAAGATTCTAGGTACGAATTCATTTTTTTTTCCCACAGACCTTTGAAGACCTCACTCCTTTGTCTTACAGCGGGCAGTACTGTTGGTAAGAGGCCTGATGCCAGTCTAAGTCTTGATCCTCTATCTCTGGGAACTTTAGAGGCCAACTTCTATCCTCAGAGGTCAGGCACTACACCAATATGTACCTAGGCATGTATCTCTTTTTAATTGAAAGACATTTATGAATAAAGAGTTGGTTGATTAGTATAGATAGAAAGCTGGTGTGGGTTCCTCTGAAGCCTGGGAGGTATTTTTTCACAGGGGATCTCTTTTCTCCTTGGGAGGTCTGATTATATGGGCTCTGAGAAGAAGGGCCTGTCAATAAGCAAGCCTCCCATCAGACAATCTCGGGATCCCCAAAGTTCTAAAATAAGAAGTGGAACAGTGTGTTAGTTTGCAATGGACAGAAAACAGGCATGATCCTGCTTAAGCAAAGACAATTCATTGGCTTAGGAAGTTTGACTAGGGTTGCTGCCTATCTGCATGGTGGCAAGATGGCTGCCAGCAGCCCCAGACTGCCATTGTCTTTACAGTCCACAATCCCGGAGGAATATCCTAGAGTGTTCTCTCCCAGGCACCATATTATTAGACCTGTGGAAGGAGGCTGACTCTGCTTGGTTTCTGTATCTTCGTCTTAGACCGCTCTCTGTGGACAGGAGATAGGTACTAGTATTGGCCAGGCTTGAGCCGTGGCCCACTTCTGTTGCCTGGGGCAGGCATGGCACTGTGACTGTTTACCAGAACCACATGGGATGCCAGAAGGGTGGGCAGCCCCGCAAAGGGCAGAATTCTGGGCAGGCAGACCACCTATATCCTCATAAGGATTCTAGGGTTTTTCATTCCCGGATGGAGCTGTCTCTTTTTCCCTTCTGGGACCTCTGGCTTTTTCAGCTCAGAACCAGCCCTCCCTGAGATCTCTAGCTTTGTTTAGAAATCACTTCTAATACCTTTAGCAGATTGAAAAGTGGCCTTTCGGCCCTGGAATGCATCGGCACAGCACTGTTCATATGAGGACTTCTACCCTAAAAACCGAATCATTACATTTATAACCTTTTTTTTTCTGTCCAGCAGTACAGGCAAAGCAGACATCCTCACTTCCCCTCCGAGCCCCGCCCAATGCCAGCTCTCACTTCTGAAAGTCAGGAATGATCTGCAGTGGAGAAGCGGTCAGAGAACAGTAGAAATCAGGAATGGAGTCAAGGTTGGATGTGGAATGAGAGGGGAAAGAGGAGGGTCCGAGAGAAAGTAAGGGTTGGAAAGGTCTTTCAGTAGTAACTTGGTGGGTTTTTTTAATGATAATTTTCTATTTTGACTCAGTTCTATCAAAATGTCCCCCATATCGAATTGGCTTCGCCCAGCTGCCCTGCTCTGAGGCCCAGTTGGAATGAGACTCAGATAGCTGACTCCCAGGCCAGTACTCTTAGCAGATGGTGTGCAGTCTCCTTGCAGGGAAGACCCAGACACAGACAGGGCAGATTCCAGCCCGGCTCTGCCCTCATTTGTCTCCCGTGGGTTTCTGCCTGAGCAGATGCTCCACCCATCCTGTGTCCCGCTCCCCACACCCCTTTCCTCTTCCTCCTGGGTTCAGTTCAGGAAGGTGAGTGTGGAACGGGCAAGGGTCAGCTAACTGGTGGCTCCCACCTCCTAACCCCTGCCCTTCTAGTCTCTCCGGCCTCCTTGTCTTTCATCAGTAAAGGCTGAGGCCCAGAGGATGCCCTCCCTTCCTTGTTCTCCCTGGTTCACAACCAGAGCTCCAGAGTTTGGAGACTCCCTCCATACCACGGCGGTAGCTGGGAAAGCCATAGGCTTTGGTGGTCCCCACAGCCATGGAGTACTGGGGCAGACAGATCGATTGTTTCCCAGGGGACAGTCCCTCCTCATGGTGGGGTCTCGGCCTTGAGTAAAATAGCAAAATATCACAGACTGAGGTGTTTAGACAACAGACATTTATTTCTCACAGTGTTGGATGCTAGGGAGTCCCAAAACGAAGGTGCCAGCTGATTTGGTTCTTGGGTCCCTCTGCGTGGCCAGCAGACAGCTGCCTTCTCCCTGTGTCTTCACAGGACCTAGAGAGAGCAGTCTCTTTCTCTCCGTCTTCCATTCCTCTAGAACCACTGATTCCATCATGAGGATGCCACACTCATAATCCCATCGGAACCCTATTACCTCCCAAGGGCACCGCTTCTCAATGCTATCACATTCCCAGAGAGCTTCAACGTATGAATTTTAGGGGGACACAAATATTCAGTCCATATTGAGGATGCAGCAAGATGCCCGCCTCCAAACCCGGAGAGGGGCTCTCACCAGACACGTAATCTGCCGGTGCCTTCAGCTTGGACTTTCCTGCCTCTAGAACTGTGAGAAGTAAACGTTTGTTTTTTAAACCACCCACTTGGCAGTGTTTTGTTATAGCAGCCTGAACAGACTGAGACTGTTACCATTGGGGAAAACTAGGTGAAAGGTATAGAGAATCTCTCAATATTACCTCTTATAACTCCATGTTAATCTAAAAATTAACCCAAGGGGTGACTGGGTGGTGACATTCAGCTGAGCGTCCGACTCTTGGTTTTGGCTCGGGCCGTGATCTTGGGGTCATGAGATCGAGCCCCGTGTTGAGATTCCATCTCCCTCTAACCCTCCCCCTGCTCATACGTGAGCCCGCTCTCTCTCTCTCAAATAAATAAATCTTTAAAAAATAAATAAATAAAAATTAACACAAAATAAAAAGTTTTAAGAAATGCATTATACTGGACATCTTCTGGTTGTACCTATATATCTCAACTTCTAATTATTTCCTTTAGGTTGATTGCTATGAAAGAAATTACTCATTAAAAACTATTCATTTCAGGGGCGCCTGGGTGGCTCAGTGGGTTAAAGCCTCTGCCTTCCGCTCGGGTCATGATCCCGGGGTCCTGGGATCGAGCCCTGCATCGGGCTCTCTGCTCAGCAGGGAGCCTGCTTCCTCCTCTCTCTCTGCCTGGTTGTGATTTCTCTCTGTCAAATAAATAGAATATTGAGGGGAAAAAAACTATTCATTTCTACTCATTAGCAGAAAAGAAGAGCTCTGGATCTCAGCACACTGGGGCTTCCTGGCTATCACCCAAGAAGCCTTGTGGGCATAGAAAATTGATCTGTATGTCAGCAGAGGAGGAGGGGTTAGCCATACTCACAGACTGTTCTATTAAACCCAGAATTCTGGCTCACTATTTACAATGAAAAACTTTAGCGGAGGGGACCAGGCTCCTGGTCTCTTGGCCAGAGCTTTCCCTCCCTGTAGGCCCTCCACTGGCAGAGTCAGGGGAATTAGGTGACATGATTCAGATGTTAAAGATACCAAGCTACACACATTTCCATAGTAGGACTAAACCATTGCCACCGGGGACAGATGAGTAGGTTCTTGGCCCCGGACACTCCTCCCTTAAGCAATGCTTGAATAGGGACAGCCTGTATTTGCCATTTCTGTGCTCCAAGGTTTATTAACCCCTGTTCCGGCTAACACATTGTTTCTTTAGGTATATGATTATATTCTAGTGAATTACAGCCAGATCTTGTTGACCCTGGAGCCCTTCTATCTCATTAAAGCACTTTTTCTTAACCCCTTATTCAGTAGAGCTAGAAGGCTCTAGAAGGCCCCTAGGCCCTGTGAAATTGTCTGCAGAATTTTGACATTTGACAGAAATTTGACATAGTCAAATGCACATTTTTCTGGGGAAGGGGTGTGTTCATTTATCTGATTTTCAGAAATGGATATCAGTTTCATAGTGAACATCCATGGCTCCCATGTTCCAGATCTCGTACTCAGGGTTTCACATACATTATCTCATGTTATCCCCACTGAGTCAAGAAACTCGACCCAAGTTACCAGTTTGGGCAAGTTAAGAATTACTTTCTTTCTTCCCTCCTTCCTTCCTTCCTTCCCTCTCTCCCTCCCTCCTTCCCTCCCTCCTTTCTTTCTTTCTCTTTTATAAAGATTTATTTATATATTTGAGAGAGAGACAGAGACAGAGAACCCAGCGGGGAGGGGCAGAGAGAGAGAGAATCTTAAGCAAACTCCCAATGCGGGGCTTGATCTCCAGACCCTGAGATCAGGGCCTGAGCTGAAAACCAAGAGTCAGAGGATTGACCGACTGTACCCCTCCAGCACCCCAAAGAACCACTGCCTTCAAGTGACTCTGAATCTTTTCTCCAGTATACAGTTGATGTCTGTCCTACAGGGAAGTCTTATTCCCAACCCCCCTCCACCTTTTTTGTCTTCCTAAATGAAGAAAGAGTTATTGGCAGCAGGACACCCACGTCCCGTACCAGATGAGGCTGTGGAATGGCTTTGTTGATTCTTCCTAGAGACTGAGCTCCACTGTCTGTCCCGGCATCTCTGGTTACCTGTTTTATTCTCTTACTCACAGACCCCTGTGCGCGCTCCGGTTAGCTTGTGAACTAGTACCGCGTGTCTGCATCTCGCCCACCTTGGCATCTTGGATACCACCTTCTGCGCTCCTTTCTTCCCAAAGGCAGGCCTGCTGTCTGTTTACTCTCCCTTTTACTCCATCAGAGTCTAGAAACTTCAGGTTTTCCAAAGGACCCCTGGTTTGCTTTTTATCAAATGCGGTGAGCATTTCAATGTTAGTTTTCCAGTAGAAAGTCAGGCAAGAGGCTTTTCAACCTTTGTTTATTTGCTGAATATTCCTTAGTCTTCCACGTACTGTTCTCGGCCCTACAGATATGGATAAACACCTTTGCCTTCGTGAAGCCTAGGTTCTAGGGGAAGGAAACAGATAGTAAAGAAATAAGTAAAAATATAGTAGGTCAGATGCTTTTAGGTACTGAGCAGAGGAAGAAAATAGGGGCAGGGCATAGAGAGTGCCAGGGACGGGGCTCTGCATTTTTGCTTCGGGGGGTCAAGGCAGGCCTTGCTAAGAAGTAACAAGTGAGCAAAGGCCTCTGTGGTGTCATGGAGAAAATGTGGGTTTTGCTGCCAGACAGGCCCAAGTTCAAATCCCGAGTCTCCACTTTTAACTGTGTGGCCTTGGGCTAGACCTTTGCTAGATCGAGCTTTAGTTCCTTCCCTTACAGCACGCAGATCCGAGAACCTACTTCATAATATGCTGTAGGATTGGAACAAAAAATATCTATAAAATGTCTGGCACTGAATTCATGAATGGGAACCACTGTCCTAGCTTTTGTACATGATCCTGAGGGTCCATCCAGTCCAATGCCCCCTTAGTTTCGGAGGAAGGTCTTACTTGGATCCAGAGTCCCCAGGAGAAGGTCTGGGGTCTCCTCCCTTCCTGAGTGCGGCACCAAGAGAAGGTCTGAACCTTCTCTAGTGATGATTTGGATGCAGCCCGGTCTGCAGCAGTAACATGAACACTCCTTCCTGAAAAGAGAGGCTTTTTGTTCTTAAGGAATAGTCCATATTTCTCTCTTCTCCCTGCCTGACAAGGGTGTGGTCTGCCATCCGTTCCCTGATTGCAAAAACCTCCACTGATTCCACACCCTTGATCTATTTCCATCTTTCTACCACTTGTTTAAAATAAGGAGCTCATTGCTATTCTGCCCACGGCTGCGTCTAAATCATAACTGGGCTGGGAGTTGAATACATTTTTCTCTCTTCTGCTAAATACCACTTTTATCTTTCCAAGCCCGCAAGCCCTCGGACGACAGTCGTCTTTATCAGTTCAGGCGAGGGCCCGAGGACCCCTCCCCAGCTCAGAGTGAGCCTCCCTCCGCATGACCTGTGTGTCTCCCCCTGAAAATCCTCCCACACCAAGAGCTAGCCGAAGCCACCTTCCAAGCTATCCCCTCCTGTTTTTGCTGTCCTTCACTCCTTGGCGGCGTGGGCGCTCTGTGAGCCTGTGAGTTTCCAGTCTGTCCTGTGAAGGCTTGAGCCTCAGCACCCTCTGGTCTCCCGTCTCCCCCCTTTTTGGACTCCTGTTATAGGAGGTAGAAGACTGACAAAATGAGGGATTCAGGGAACTCCAAAAAGCAATTTCATAAACATAACTTAAAGGCAACTTTTGATTCTGAAAAGAAATGATGTCATACTCTAAATTCAGCCCGAAACTCGTGCTTTTTCATCTCTAATCTTTTCCCATCTAAGCCTTAACTCCTACCACGTACCTCATCTTCCTTCCCATGAGAAGGGTCAGCATTATTATCATCATTTTATAGACCATCAAATCAGCCCCCCTGGGGAGGGAGGCAGTGGCTTGGCCCAGATTAGGATGCGAGGCTCCCCCTAGGACAGACGAGCCTGGAGTGTCCCTCCACTGCCTCATTATTTTAATCGTTATGAATTTTTCCGTATCACAAGTCCCCGTGCACTTGTGATAAGAAACTCTTGTTCCCACCGTTGCAGTCATGGGGTCTAAGGAAGAAGGATAAGTGCCCCGTTCTGTTGCTGGGAAAACAGAGAGTCACTGGGAAAACAAAGGGCGAAGGCCCTAGAGAGAGTCGGGAGGACCAGGTGGAGGCTCAGGGCGGGCCTCTGCCTCAGCTGCCGAAATGGCCTTCCGAAGGAAAGACTTCCCCAGCAGGGCTGGGGGGTGGCGGGGTACAGGCGCTGAAGCTAGTCAGCCTCTGTTCAGTCCTGCTTCTGCTCTTTCCCAGCTGTGTCGCCCTGGACAAGCTATCTTGCCTTTCTGAGCCTCAATTTCCCCATCTGTAAAATGGGAATCATTACATTTCTACCTTGAGATATTGTTGTAAGGATTACACGAGAGGATAAGCAAAAAAGTACGTAGCACAGTGTGCGACCGCCAGTAGCTGTAATTATTAAATGCCTTCAGTGTGCTGGGCGCTGTGCCAGTCACTGGAAATACATGAATAAGGTAGATCCCTGGCCTTTGAGGAGCTGACCGTTTGGTGGAGAGTAGAAGAGGCGAGCAAACACGTACCACACTGGGCATTGGGAGCGGCACCGTCTGCAGCAGGGACGAGAGATCTCTGTCTCTAAGCAAAATTGTATGTGTGAGGACAGAGACTGAACCCATGACCTTAATAGTGGACATGTAAAAAAATAATAACAGCAAGCAGCAACTGGCCATTTCCGGGGAGAGGGTGTAAAATGTCACAGCGGCCAGTGATTATCACTTCCTCCTCGGCGGGTCTGGTGATGAGTGATGGAAGCACTGAGCGTGGCTTTTCTAGGGCCTTCATAAAAGTAATCGTCCCTCAGGCCCTGTGCGTACCAACCCCTCGTCCAACCAAGGCCAGCGGGGTCAGAACTGGTATGGTGTGGGCTCCCCATCCACCTCTTAGAGGGGAAAATAAGTAGCAAAATGCCCAGAGGGCGATTTGGGAAGAGGCTGCTGGCCAGAACCAGAAAATTCTACTAAGCAGATCACTAGGGTACCGGGCTGGCTCAGTGGGGATGTAAGTCTGAGCCCCATGTTGGGTGTGACCATCGCTTAAAAAATAAATAAATAACGTGATGGCAAAGTAAGCAGATGGTTTTTCTGAGGTCAAGGAATTTAGGAAAAACCCTTTTTGCAGGTTTAGGTTAAAGTAGAACCCTCTCCACATGCTTCCCTCGGTTGCCCACGAGCATGGCAGGAGAGGTCGCCCTGCCAGCGGCTTCTGCCCACACACAGGGCTGCACTGAGGGCATGTTCCCTCGCGAACTCAGACTTGAGTTCTTGTCCACTGCGCTTTGTTTGCCCTGTCATTTTTGGTTTTCCCTTCACATGCGTATGATACTTTAACAGGGCAGGAATTCTTTCCAGCTCTGGAAACCCGCAGATTCTGTAACACCTCTGTGAAGCAAGTCCTTGTCACTTCTTAGGAAACTGAGGCTCAGAGAAAGTAAACAACTTATCCAAGATGAAATCACTAGAATGTGGAAATCCCAAATCTGGAACCCAACTCTGTTGGCTGTGCGCCCGGTGCTTCCACAGTTCTAGATCCTTCCTTCCCTAGGGCGGAGGGTTTGGGCTTTTGCTAAGAAGGAGAGGGTCCTGCAAAAGGGCCAAAAATCAGTGTGGCCTCAAAGCTCCCTTCCTTTGCTCCATACTCCCTTTCGTGTGGGAGGTCACAGGGACATCAGGAAGCCAATGGGGGTGGGGAGGTGGAATAAGCCCCAGCTTCAGAAGCAGGAGGTCAGATCTCTCCTCCAACTCTGAGCCATCTCTCCTGTGACCTTGAGCAGGTCACTGCCCTTCTCAGAGTCTTGGGGTCCTTCTCTCCTGTGGGGAGTCTGTGCCCTCTCCCTGCCTACCTTGGGTATGATGAGAATCAAAATAACAAGTACCATCAGAAATTCTTTGAGAGTATGAAAAGCGTGGTAACAAGTGCTAGGCACGATTCTGAACATCTTCATACAAACAGGAGGTCTGGAGGCCCTCAGACTGTTTGCCTCATGCATTTGCTCAGTACTAGGGGAAAAAAAAATGCTTATAGAATCCTTCCCCTGGGCCAGACATTGAGACACTGTGTTCAGTACTGGAGACCTGAGGAAATCTCCAGGCTCTGTGGAATGCAAAGGGAGAAGAGACAGATCTAGACAAAGAATGATGGAACCTAGATGTGAGGAGTTTAAAAGGATGTCCACAGTCGAGACCTCTCACTGAGGTGTCCCGAGGTGCTGTGGGATTTAGAAAGGGGTGTGGTGAGCACGAGTTGGGACCAGAGAAGGCCCCATAGAAGGCAGATGAGTGGGAAGGCGGCAGGGGGGCTGTGTGGAGCCGAAGGAGCATGCACCGTGTGTGGACGAGTCTGTGGGTAGCGCAGTGTGGTTGGAGCGTGGGCTGGTCGAGGAAGGTGGTAGCTGTTTCTTATCGTCAGAATGAGCCCTGGGGTCACCCTGGAGTTCTCTTTGTGCCATGTCTAGGCAGGTATGTCTGTGTGTATCGGGTTGCCTTTCTGGGTTACAAGAAGCCCATGTAAATGAAACTCAGTGACGGAAGGTTGTTGCGAGGGTCCCCTGGACGGGGAGAGATTTTCTGTTGCTGTTTTAAACTGTCTCAGCTGCTACCCGGCCATGCTCAGGATCTCCCGCTTCTAAGTGCAGAGCTGTTCAGTTATGGCCTGAGCTGTAAGGTCCCCCCAGCTTTGCCAGCTCCCAGTGGCGGCGGTTCCGCAGAGAGAGGCCGGGTGCCTTGGTTCGCTGCCAAACAATGCAACTCGCCCCAGTATGTGGGGTTTTTAGTCCAGCCCCCATGGCAGGAGCTGGTTTCCACTGGGCCCAGCATCCACCAGGCCATCCCATCCCAGGTCCAGACAAGACTGGTTTTGATCACAATCTGCTACAACTTCATACAAAGAGAACTCAGGACGCCTTCCTCGGAAGCGGCTGGGAATAGGGCGGGTCACTTAGCTTTCCAGAACTCATCTCGGGGAAGCCATTTCATCTGCATAGACAGTGTTATTTATCCTGTGAACGCTTTTCCATTGGGACATTAGGACCCAAAGTTACCATCCTATGATTTCTCTCTTCTTTAATCGTTCCTGGTCTTGTTCCAGTTTCCCATACGGAGAGCTGTGTGGATTTCTGTCCTGGGCAGTGAGGGTTGGAGCGGAGGAGGAATCTTTACAGATCACAGTTCCACTTCACAGATCGGGAGAGTGGGGCCCAGAAAAGGCAACAGACTTGCTCCAAGTTGCACAGGAAGTTAGCTGCAGGGCTAGGCCCAGAACCAAGTCCTCTGATATGTGTCAGATTTTGGGGTTGGGGTATAAAGGTGCTTTGGAAGCGTTCACGAACCCACCTGCTGTGTAGGAGGCAATAAGCCACAGGCTGGGAAGAGACCACTGTATCATCCCTGTCCTCTAGGAAGTTACAGCCAGGGTAGCAGAACACATAGAAAAAGGTAGCTGTTTGATTTCAAACGGCCTGGGGGGAAGCCAGTATAGTGAGGCAAATTTGACTATGTCTAGGGGAGAGATCTGTAAAGCTCTGAGGGCCCACCTAACCCTCCATGAGCTTCTGAGAGAGGCGATCATCAAGGTCTCTTGTTTAGAAAAGAAAAAAAAGGACTCCGGTCTTGTTGGAACCACACAAGCCACAGCAGGACTTCTGGACAAGCCACAGGCCGGCAGAGAGCAGTGAGGAGCCTGAGGGAAGGCAAAGGAGTAAGA
Organism: Meles meles; assembly: GCF_922984935.1. Lineage (NCBI taxonomy): Eukaryota > Metazoa > Chordata > Mammalia > Carnivora > Mustelidae > Meles > Meles meles. Next base: position 197,976,962 of record NC_060066.1, read on the forward strand.
CGGGGGACCTTACGACAAGTGAACTGTTCCCTAAGCCATCTGTTTTGGCAGATCCTTCCTAGCAGCCCGGAGCTACTAGGGAGCAGGACGGGGGTCTCTGAAACACAAGTCACCAGTGGGAATAAGGCCACTGGGCAGGAGGCTGTTTGTCTTTCCTCCCTCTCAGTGGGTGGAGTTTACAAAGGACACACGGAGTATTTTTTCTGGCTGGCCCAGTGTCCCTCCCATGCAATGGCTAGGGGAGGCTATCAGAGGCTCCTGGGAGTGGCAATGGACAGGCTTCCAGAAAGACAAGTTAAAACCCTGCTCCAAGGTAAGCTCCGGAGCCTGGACCCTGGCAAATTAGTCTTTTGGCCTGGTTGCCATGGAGACAGACAGGCAGCAGCTGCGCGGGGAAAGGGACCAGCAGCTTCACCAACATCTCGGATTCTGAGACAGCCATGAAGGGGGAGGGGGCTTGACACTGCCACTGCCCTTTCTCCCCCAGATACAGAGGCTCCTGTCTGCCCCCCGACCCACCGCCCCAGTGTCCAGACTCGGAGGATCTGGTGAGTTGCCAGGGTCACAAAAGGGACCACGGCGGTGCTGGCTCCCGAAACCCTGCTTTTCTTCCTTCTAGGCCACGGTAATTGTCTCCTGCTCAGCTTTTAGAGCAAACAGATCTTCCAGCTGAGCTCCTGGGCCCTGGGAAGATTCCCTATAGCTCCCTCTTTGGAGGTGAGTCCCAGGGTGTTGGCCACCGGAGACCAATTTGGCCCCATCCTCTGTCGCGGTCTCTCTGGAAAACCTGGCCGAAGCCGTGTGGGGATGTGACCATCCATTGTCTGGGAAAGGAGCTTGAAACTGAGCCTAGAGGGAACTCGGCAAATGATGGGGTTTATTGTTCCCTCATTTGAGGCTAACTGATATCATTAATGTGTGGCTTCAAGCCCTATCCTCCCTCGCCTGGTGGAAACCAGTCCTTGGCACTCCCTTCCTATGGCTTATCTCTGGAAATTGAAGGTGGGAGAGCAGGGGCCTGGAATCCAGGTCGCCTGTGTCCACTTTCCCAGCAGAGCTGCCAGAAGGTTGGGTCTCAACGTCCCGGTTTCCTCCTCTTTGGTAAGAGGAGAAATGAGCCTGGTATTGTCCAGGATTTTGTACGCCTGGGCGGTGCATGTGACTGGGGTTGTTACCTAAGAGAGCCCTAAAACAGGGACAGAGGAGAGCTGGAGAAATCCAGAGGACTTTTGATGTTACTGTTTTAATTATGAAGGTAGTTCATGTGTGGGCGTGGAGAAAAAATGCTGGAGAATATAAAGTAACATTGGGAAAACGACCCATCACTTCCGCCCCAATCCCTCATTCCTGCTGAAAACTACTCATAATTTTGTTATCTATCTTTTTAGATCTTTCTCTGTGCACACACTTTCCCCCATATTAGATTATGTTTTAATTACATAAATGATATGAGAACACATTATCATTATAAGAGAAACAAACACGGCAGATAAATGTAGAGTCCAAAGCAGAAGTCTCCTTTTCAGTATGTTCCCTCCCCCAAAGACAACTATGGGTTAAGTTTAACATCCTCCATACAGTTACGTACAAACACAAACACAGAGTTCCAGCTTTTCTTTCTTTAGCATGAATGGAATCATAACATCCGTATTCTTCCGCAAATTGCTTTCCTGTCACAGTGATACATTACCCTGGGGCGCCTGGGTGGCTCAGTGGGTTAGGCACCAACTCTTGATCTTGGCTCAGGTCATGATCTTGGGGTCATGGGATCGAGCCTCACCTCAGGCTCCTTGCTCAGTGTGGAGTTTGCTGGCGATTCTCTCTCCCACCTCCTCTGCCCCTCCCCCAGCTCACTCTCACTCTCTCTCAAATAAATAAATAAATATTTTTAAAATATTTTTTATAAATAAGTCTTTATAAAATATATCTTACCCTGTAGATTTTTCCACATTGGTATACCTATTTCATTCTCTGTAACTGCTGCTTACTATTCTCCCGTTAGGGATAGTCTGTACTTATTAAGTGTTCTCTTCTGATAGACACGTGAGTTGTTCATAACCTTCTGTTATTCATATTATGCACTGAGCATTTGTGCATCTACCTATGTAGGGTTTATTTCTAGAAGCAGAATTGCTGGTTTAACATGTTTCTGTATCTTTAATTTTTCGAAATACTGTGGGGATTTTTTTAAAAATTTTTTAAAGATTTTTTTTTTTTTTTTAATTCAACAGACAGATCACAAGTAGGCAGAGAGGCAGGCAGAAAGAGAGGAGGAAGCAGGCTCCCTGCGGAGCAGAGAGCCCGATGTGGGGCTCCATGTGGGGCTCCATGTGGGGCTCGATCCCTGGGATCATGACTACCTGAGGCAAAAGCAGAGGCTTTAACCCACTGAGCCACCCAGGCGCCCCACTGTGGGGATTTATTTTTAAGTGTGTGTGTGTGTGTGTGTGTGTGTGTGTGTGTGTTTAATTATCCAAGGCATGGATGCTCGTTGCAAAAAAGGTATAGAAAAAAAAAGTATAGAAAGCTGTGTAGGAAGAAAAAGTCACTGACAGTCCCTCTGCCCACTTGCCACAATTATTTACTTTTTGGCATGTTTATTTCCAATTATTTCCTATGTCCAATTGTGGCTACAGTGATCAGATCATACTGCAGAGAAAATTTCTGTCCAGCTTTTTTTATTTAATGTAATGAACATTTTCCTATGTCACTAAAATATTTTTGTAAGCATCCTTTTGATGATTTCATGATAGGCATTGCATGTACATACCAGAGTTCCTTAGCCATTCCCTTTACTGTTGGACTGCCTGTATCTTTTTCACTGTAACACCTCAGTGAATATCTTTTTGTATAAATCTTTGAAATCCAAAAATTTCCTTAAGCTAGATTCCCAAAAGGAGAATTACTGGGTCTAGAGGTAGAATTTTAGTGCATCTGTTTTTTAAGTGGAATTTCAAATTGCTAATAGGCATGCATGGTACATAATTCCAAAGGTACTATTTCATTACACAATGAAAAAAAAATACCTGTATCGTATTTGGTCCCTCAGCTATGGTGTTTCTCCATAAAGGCAACACTATTACCTGGTTTCTTCTGTATCTTTCTTAGAAAAAAAAATATGTGCATATACATATACACACATACATACAACGACACATATATATGGACATATATATTCATTTTTTCATACAGAAATAGCATACCAGATGCATACTCTTGTACTTTCTTTTCACTTAGTATTTTTTTAAAGATTTTTTACTTGTTTATTTGACAGACAGAGATCACAAATAGGCAGAGAGGCAGGCAGAGAGAGGGGGGAAGCAGGCTCCCTGCTGAGCAGAGAGCCCGATTCGGGGCTTGATCCCAGGACCCTGAAAAATCATGACCTGAGCCGAAGGCAGAGGCTTAACCCACTGAGCCACCCAGGCACTCTTCACTTGATATTTTTTGATGATTGGTCCATATATGAAAAGAACTGCCTCGTTTTCTAGAAACATTGCATAGAATTTCTTCAAAAGCATGTGCCATAATGAATTCTATTGAAACGTTTTTAGGTTGGTTCCCATCTTTTGCTATTGGAGCTGTGCAGTATGGAATGTCCTTACATATATGCCATTTCGACCATGTATGTGCTAGAACACCCATCTATAAAATAGATTCCTTTCAGTGGAATTTCTGGGTCCCTGGAAATGTGTGTTTTACACAGTGCTAGCTAGTGTGGTCTCCTTAGATGGTGCCAATTTCCTCATTAAAGGGCAAGGACAGTTTTTAAAGCTCTCGATCCAAATGGCCAAACTGCTTTCCAGAAAAGTGTTATCTATCGAAACTCTTGCCAGCAGAACCCAGCACTCTGCTCCCTCCTCCCGCTGAGTAAAAATAGCGAATGCTTGTGGTGTTTGTGCTCAGTAGTCATTTTTTCAAAAAAGACCTGTGAAAGACTAGTGGAAGTGAGCAAATAGTTAATTTTAAACCTAAAACAGTTTTTAAAACATAGCATCTGGGAAAATGTCCTAATCCCACCTTGGCCACTTCTATATGTGTGACCTTGGGAAATTGCGTGTCCTCTCTGAGACTAAGGTCTTAGAGTTGTCCAGAAGAGGAAATGAGAGAATGCGCTTAGTACAGCTCCTGGCATATAACAAGGGCTCAAAAATGTGGTAGCTAAGAAGGAAAGTTAGCTGAGGAAAAAATGCCAGCCCTCCAAGTAATCCCAACTGTGAGAGGAAGGGAGCTCTGAAAAGAAGGCTGGGCGGTGCCAGCTTTGTTCTTTCCCTCAAATTCTCCCTCTGGTCTTTCCTGCCTTGAAGAAAAAGGGAAATCTGGCCAGCAGCCCTTGGGGAGAAGCACCTAACACTAAGACTAGCTCTAAGGAGGGTCTGGGATCTGGGACCTCACCCAGATTCCCCTCCTGCGCCTCGCAGGGGGAACGCAGGCAGGATTAGTCTTCATCCTCCGTGGGGGTCCCTGTCTCAGAGCTTCCACAGCCTCATCGGAGTCTGGGAAGGGAGAATTGCTGACCGAGCCCTGGGTCTCTTGCTCGGAGCTAACAGCAGGCGGCTGCTGCCAGTGCCTCCGGGGTCCAGCATCTCAGAGCTGCCCCGGTGCGCGAGCGCGGCTGCGTGCTCGCTGGCCCGCGGAGGTCCTGGTGACTTGTCCTTAGTGCCGTTCTCTGCAGCGCTGGCTCCTTTCCAGCCACTCAGGCGCTGGCTGCGGGGCCCCAGGCAGAGCCAGCCCACCCTCGAGGTGCTGCAAGTGGCAGGGAGGGGTTGCTGGGGCTCGCTCTGGGTGCTGGGTGCTGTGGTCGGCTTGGCGAGCCTGGGATGCAGGGTGGCCTCCCTGAGCTCCGCACCTGCAGGAGTCCCCCAGAAGCTTGCCCTCCCCCAACCTCCCGGAGCAGGGATGCAGCACTGAAAAAATCAGCTGCTTAGAGAAGCCATTTCTGTCCCCACCCTTGTCTGGGCTGGAAGAGCCAATCACCACGCCTGTGTGTAGCTGTGAAAGCTGCAGGTAGAAACCGCCTCGGGTGGGAGAGCAGATCTGTGGAGCACAGTGAAGCCATTTTCTGGGAGGATTTGGAGGTCTGTCCACTCACAGTATAATCACCATGCTGGAGAATTTCAGCCATTCCCTCCCCACCCACCGCTTTAGACGCTAGCCTTTCCCTTGATTTTCCAGGGAGAACCAACAGTGATTATATGGATTGAGCCCTGTGGAACCAGGGGGTGTGGGGGCTCCTCTTGGCCCTTATCCCAGCCTGCTCTGTGACTATGAGGAAGCAGTACAGCTCCAGGCCTGTCTTCTCATTTATAAAGATGCAATAAGGAATAGAGTTAGTCTACGTCACCAACACCAGGTCAGGTGTCGCTGAGGTTACGGGGAACTGGGTTTATACCCTGTGCCCTGACAATTCTATTTCTTGGTTTCTACCCTGGAGAAATACTTAGGTGGTATATTCAAGGAGGTTGGCCACTGCAGGCTCATATCTAATAACAAAGCACGGAAAATAGTTCAATGGCCATCAATAGGGAAAGTATAAATAAAAGTCTGTTTTCATAATGGGTCACTAGATTGCAGTTAGAAGGAATAAACTGGATCTATATATGCAGGGCCATGGACAGAGCTCAAAATATATTAAGACAGAAATTTGCAGAATAATGCATACAGCATAATACAATGTTTCCAACATACCAAACAGAGCTGTGGTATACTCAAACATATGTAATGCATTTTTTGAAAAATGAAAAGATACACTCCCAACTCGGAAGGGTGGCTCTCTCTGGGGAGAGGAGTAGGGAGTTGGGATAGCCAGTGGAGGTGAAAGTGAACTTGAGCTTTCCTTGTAACATTCTAACTTAAAAAAAAAAATGACAGTGCATTCATATATTGCCCAAGGAATTTAAAACTATATAGTCATAAAGAAAACACTGGGAAACAAAATATGTCAAAATGTAAAGAAAGGTTAATTCCAGGGGGTGGGGAATGTGATTGTCTTCTTCTTTGTACTTTTTGGGGTTGGTTTTGGTTTTTAAAATGCAGGAAAGGGGGACGCCTGGGTGGCTCAGTTGGCTAAGCAGCTGCCTTCGGCTCAGGTCATGATCCCAGCGTCCTGGGATCGTGTCCCACATCGGGCTCCTTGCTCGGCGAGGAGCCTGCTTTGCCCTCTGACTCTGCCTGCTACTCTCTCTACCTGTGCTCACTCTCTCTCTCTCTCTCTCTGACTAATAAATAAATAAAATCTTTAAAAAAAAAAAAACTTAAAAAAAAATGCAGGAAAGGGGTTCAAGAGTGACGCATCAAGTCCCTCAGCTCAAAGAGCCTGTGAGCTTGTGCTTCTAGGGCAGCATCCTAAAGTCCTTGCCGCCCGCTGAAGGGCTTTCAAGGGCCCTGGTGCTCCCGCCCCACCCATTTCCCAGGCTTCAATCCAGTCTTACCAGTTAAAACCCAAGACCACTTGCAGTTCACTACTGTGCTTGGCTGACTCTCTCTTCTGGGCATTTAGTTGCCCTGCTTCCTCTTCCTGGCAACTTCTTCCCTTCTGGAGACTACCAGAAGCTAAAAGCACAGCACATTCTCCTTCATAGCTCTCAGAAGGAACAAACCCTGCCATCACCTTTGATTTCAGACTTTCAGACCAGCACATTTCTGTCTGGGGCACCTGGGTGGCTCAGTCTGTGGAGCATCCCACTCTTGTGTTTGGCTCAGGTCATGATCTCAGGGTCCTGGGATCCAGCCCCACAGTGCACTCTGTGCTCAGCAAGGAGCCTGCTTGAGGATTCTCTCTCTCCCTTTCCCCCTTCCACTGCTCTCTCTCCCCCTCTCTAAAACAAATAAGTAAATCTTAAAAAACACACACACACACACACACACAACAACAACAATAAATTCCAGGGCACCTGGGTGGCTCAGTTGTTAAGCATCTGCCTTTGGCTCAGGTCATGATCCCAGGGTCCTGGGATCGAGCTCTGGATCGGGCTCCCTGCTCGGTCGGAAGCCTGCTTCTCCCTCTCCCACTTGCTCTGCTTGTATTCCCTCTCTCACTGGCTCTCTCTCTCTCTGTGTCAAATAAATACACAAAAAATCCTAAAAAGAATCCACTAAATTCCTGTCATTAAAGCCACCACCCAGCTCCAGCTTGTGGCCCTTTGTTAAGGCAGTCCCAGGAAAGTAACACACCCCACACCCTCCTGCTTAGATGGGAGGGCAGCACTCTCCAGGGACCTGAGTTGGCAGAGGTCCATGCTGGGAATGGATTTGAGGGAGGGGGCGGGCGGGAGACCAGTGAGGAGGCTGCTGCGGTAATCCACGAGCGTGGCGGGGTCTGCCAGAGCCCAGCAGTGCAGATGTTAGTTACTAATCAATACAAAGGCTCAGCAATAAGCCCACGAAGGTCTATAAATTAACCTGAGTTCCAGCGACACAGGAGCTTTTCTCCCCCGCCCCACCACCGGTATTCGTTCCTGTTCAGCATCCCACCCTTCTCCTGACACCCTAGCCACCCCCACCTTCCGCGCTTGAATTCTACCCAGTCTGTACTTTCACCCACCCTCCAATGGGTGTGATTTCAGCAGGCTTGGTTTCAGCTTCCTGTGACAGCTGTAACCTCTGTTCTCACTGAATTGCTAAGATTGCTGATAAACGCCAGCTGCTGGGAAGTTTGGGAAGTAACTGGGAATGTGTCCCCATGCCAAGCCATGGAGAAGTGATCTATGGAATGGCCCAGAAATTTAATGATCTAAAAGTAACCTGTAAACCCTCTCTATATTTAGGTCTACAGGTGTCCATTCAAGAAGAAGACTAGATCTTCGGACACGAAAGTCATCCTCTTAGTCCCAGGTGGGAAGAACAGTCCACTTAATTGTCTGAAGTCCCAGAAGCCCAGGAGAGGGCAACTGCTGCGACCTCGCCATCCCCATACCATCTTTCTTGCTCACATTTTGATTATTTGGGAAAAGGTTGGTTGGAAGAAATAATAGAAAGCAGTCACCCCAGCCTCCACCTTAAAAGAAATGTCACTGGATAAAGAGACACGATGCTCCATACAAGGTGGTTTTCTAAGTTGGATCCTGGATCCGATGGGAAAATGGAGAATCCAGTTAAAGCCAGCCATTTCCTTGTACCAGTGTTAATGTCTTCGTCCGGATAACTGTTCTATGACGATGTAAGATGTTAACTGTTAGGGCAAGCTGGCTGAAGGGTCTATGAGAATTCTGTGTACTACCTTTGCAACACTCTGGAAATCTGAAATGATTTCAAATTAAAAGCTTAAAAACAAATAAATATATATATATATATATATATATATTTAAATGTCCCTGGGATGGTACTTTTTGAATTGTAGGAGGCTAGACTCCAGGATAAACCCTCAGTTATACTGATCCTTGGCCTAAGTGGTGTTTAGTGGTCAAAAAGACATCAGCCAAAAGATTCAATATTTGCTGAGTGTCTATTCATGGTACTGCAGGAATGCGAGGAGGAAATCATATGTAATCCTGCCCTCAAGGAACTCATTGTGTAGAGAGGAAGACAATGATGTGTATGGATCGACTCAAAATCAGGTATAGTCTGGAGGAGGCAGAGAGATTAATCAAGACCTTGAGGGTGGGGCACCCGGGTGGCTCCGTGGGTTAAGCCTCTGCCTTCAGCTCAAGTCATGATCCCAGGGTCCTAGGATCGAGCCCCACATCTGGCTCTCTGCTCAGCAGGGAGTCTGCTTCCCGCCACCCCCCGCCGCCCCGCCACCCCGCCTCTCTGCCTACTTGTGATCTCTGTCCTTCAAATAAATAAATAAATAAATAAATAAATAAATAAAATCTTAAAAAAAAAAAAGACCTTGAGTGTGGAGAGAATTTCAGTAGACACAGGGGCCAAGGGACTCCAAACGGAGGATTATTATCAGCAAAACACTGACGCATATTAGCTGCATGGGTTTTCGTGGAGCTGGGAATGGTGGAGGAGGTCGTGGGAGGGTAGGGATTTCAGAGACATAGGAGTACCCAAGATCGGTGAGGAGGACAAAATTCTTTTCTGCTTTTTAATACAATTGTTTCATAATAATAAAAATAATCCATGTTCACTTTAAGAAGTTTGGAAATTTCAGAGTAGTACAAAGAAGAAAACTAAACTCTATTGTTATTTTACCCTCCAAACAAATATTTTGGTGCATTTTATTTTTGCTCTTACTTGAGCTCATGTTGTACATGCAGTTGGGTTGCTTTTGCTTGTTTCTTTCATTGGCATAATATCGCAAGCCTTTCCCCATCTCATTAAAGAAGATTCTTTTTTTTTTTTTTTTTTAAAGAAGATTCTTAAAACGTGAAGGGAGTCCATCTTCCTCCTAATGCAAGAATCCTTCTTGCATTCCCAGCAGTTGACTGACAAATCTTTGTTTGGTTACTTCCCATAGCAAGAATCTCATTCATTCTTAGGAGGTCCATTCTGTTGTTAGCTAACCCCCTTCCATGCATCTTAATTGTGCTCCCCTATAACTATGCTTTTTTGAGATGACAGATCTTCAATGCATCAAAAACCAAAGAGTCTCAGTTTAATTCCTCTTGAGGTAGACTTCAGTTAGCTCATGGAGGGTCTCAAATGCCATGCCAAGGACGACTCTTGGCACTATAAATCCAAGGGAGTCATCAAAAAAAAAAAAATTTTTTTTTGTTTCAGGAATTTGTATGTTTCTCATATGATGTGCCCCAAGGTTTAATCCATCAAATATTTTCAAGCAGAAAAGTGGCATGATCAGAGCTGTGCTCAATGACTAACACTGCAGCCCTCCCCTGTTGAGGGTTTATTATGCATCAGACTTTACATTTAGTATTTCAGGTTGTTGTTCCTGATGACAACCCTATGAAGTTGGGGCATTTCCCCCATTTCACAGATGATGAAACACAGGCCTAAAAAGGGAGAAGACATCTGCCCACGCTCACATGAGTGGTAACTAAACAGTCCCTGGAGCATCATTTTTTTATTTAAGATTTTACTTATTTGTCAGAGAGAGAGAGCAAAAGCAGGGAGAGCTGCAGCCAGAGCAGACAGCGGGAGAAGCAGGCTCCCTGCTGAGCAGGGAATCCAATGCAGGATTCCATTCCCGGATCCTAAGATCAGGACCTGGGCCCAAGGCAGCAGCTTAACCAACTGAGCCAGCCAGGTGTCCCTGCAACATCTTTTAAAGCATAGGATTCAAATTCCTGCTGTGACATGAATTAGCTGTGGTACCTTGGGCAGCTGTCTAAAGTTCTCTGGGCCTTTCCCCCCAGTTTGGAAAATAGTAGGGTGAGCCAGCTAAAAGCATAGACTTGGAGTCAGGCTGCAAATCTCTGTGTTTCTGTGTAGCCTAGATGGACTAGTGATTTATTCTCTGCAGGCCTACTGCTAACATTTGCCAGACACGAGGCAGGAGGATAAGAGAGAAGCCCACATGCCTAGGACTAAGTATGTAAGAGTTATAAATCAAGCTAACAAACTATTTTTTAAAGATTTTATTTATTTATTTGACAGAGATTACAAGAGAGGCAGAGCGGCAGGCAAAGAGAGAGGGGGAAGCAGGCTCCCCACCCAGCAGAGAGCCCGATACGGGGCTCCATCCCAGACCCTGGAATCATGTCCTGAGCTGAAGGCAGACGCTTAACCCACTGAGCCACCCTGGTACCCCTAACAAACTATTTTTTAAAGAGACATGTTTTATCCTTCTACCTTGAGAATAATACCTCCATAATAAACTAGAATGCCAGGTTTTGAGCTGAGAATTCTTGGAGTCCGTGGAGTTCCAGGTCAGAGCGTGACAGAGCCAGCCCCCTTCACTTCCTTTTCCTGGCCCTCATGTCCAGGTTCTGTCCCCACCCCTTACAAGTAACCAGCCCTGCATTCGGGCAGGGAAGTTTGCCCTTGGGGGGATGAACCAGGGAAGGCACTGGTAGAGATGCTGAAAGTGGACTCAGGTTATTTGGACCGGGAATTCTAGAATCCCGGATACCTACAGTGTGGTTTCAAAGAGGTGTCCAGGTCCCAGCTTGTCTGGGAGAAGGGACATAGCTGGAGGGTCAGAGTGCAGCCCTTGGAAGGGCAGGGCCTAGGGCAAGGACCCTGTTTGGTATGTCTAAGGAAGATATAGTGTCTCTATTTCTCAGTTTCCTTTAGGATGACCAGATCATCCAGGTTTGGCTGGGGCTTTCCTACTTTTAACACTGAAAGTCCTGCATCCCAGAAAACCCCTCAGTCCTGGGCAAGCCAGGCTGGTTGGTCACGCTCCTTTCCTAGGCTTTACAGTTAGGCTAATACTATTTCCTAAGATTGTTATGAGGATTAAGTGAGTTATCTCATGGAGAGTATTGAGATCAGTGCCTGCCTCATGGTAAACATTCTGTGAGTATGTTAGCTATTATCAGTTTTTTCCATTTGTGTTTATTGTATTAAAATACACCTATAAAATTTGCCATCTGAACTATTTTTTTAAATTTTATTTATTTGTTTATTTTAGAGAGTGTGTGTGTGCCAGTGGGGGAAGAGGCAGAGGAAGAGGAGAGAGAAAGAATCTCAAGCAGACTCCTTGCTGAGCATGAAGCCCCATGGGGCACTCAATCCCACGACCCCAAGATCATGACCTGAGCCGAAATCAAGAGTCAGATGCTTAACTGACTGAACTACCCAAGCGCCCCCTTAACTACCTTTAAGTATTCAGTGATATTAAATACATTCCTAGTGTTGTGCGGTCACCATCACCACCCAACTCTATAACTCTTTCCACCTTATGAAACTGAAATTCTGTCCCCACTAATCACCACCTCCCAGTCCCTCCTCCTGCCCCCGAGCCCCGGCAACTATCATGCTACTTTCTAAACCTCTATGATTTTGACAACTCTAAGCATCTCATATAAGTGGAATCATACAGTATTTTTATCTTTTTGTGACTGGTTAATTTCATTGAGCATGATATCCTCAAGGTCCATCCATGTTGCAGCCTGTGTCAGAGTTATTTTGAGTATATACCCAGAAATGGAATTGCTAGATCATATGGCAATTCTATTTTTAATTTTTTGAGAAACCTTCATACTGTGTTCCATAGTGACTATACCATTGATGTTTCCAAAAGTGTACAAGGGATCCCGTTTCTCCACATGCTCTCTGACAGTTGTTATTTTCCTTTTTTTTTTTTTTTGGTTTTGTTTTATAGTAGCCATCCTAATAGGTGTGACGTGGTCTTGATTTGCATTTCCCTAATGATTAGTAATGTTGAGCATCATTTCATGTGCTTACTGGCCATTTGTATATCTTTTTTGGAGAAATGTCTATTTAAGGCTTTTCTTTGTTCATATTTGAAGTAGGCTGTTGAGTTTTAGAAGTTCTCTCTGTATAATGGATGTGAATCCCTTATCAGATATATAACTTGCAATTATTTCCTCCTAATCTGTGGGTTGCTTTTTGATTGTGTTGATATTCTTTTGATGTACAAAATTTTAAATTTTCATAAAATCCAATTTGTCTATTTTTTCCTTTGTTGTCTGTGCCTTTGATGTTACATCTAAAAAATCATTGCCAAATTGAATGTCATAAAGTTCTTGCCCTATGTTTCCTTCTAAGAGTTTTACAGTTTTATAGACATTTAGACCTTTGATCCATTTTGAGTTGATTTTTGTATATGGTGTGAGGTAAGGGCCCAGCTTCATTCTTTTGGTGTGAATGACTATCCAGTTTTCCCAGCACCATTTGTTGAAAAGACAGTGTCCATTACCTATTGAATGAATCTTGGTTTCCTTGTCAAAAGTATTTGACCTCATATACAAGGGTTTATTTCTGGGCTCTCTATTCTATTCCTTGGGGAGTCTGTCTGTCTTTATGTCAGTACTACACTGTTTTGATTCCTGTAGTTTTGTAGTAAGTTATGAAATCAGGAGGTGTGAGTGCTGCAGCTTTGTTCTTTTTGTAGATATTATCATTTTGAAGATTCCGTTCTAGTAGAAAATGCTAAGTTTCCATAATTGGAGGCTTTGGCGAGAAAGAGGGAAATGTTGAGTCTGACTGAAGCTTTAAACCTGGGGGGTGAGTGTCTAGCAAAGCCACGGGCTAAATGGGACACTGTGATGGTTAGAACTCAGACCGAGAGGACTGGCAGGATCAGCGCCATCTTGGCAGTCGTTCCACTCACATATTTAATAGGGGCGCCCTTTACCATGTTTCGCTGTCCAAAAATGCCATTGATTTTTTTTTAAATATCTTATTTATTTGACAGAGAGAAATCACAACTAGGCAGAGAGGCAGACAGAGAGAGGGGAGGAAGCAGGCTCCCCGCGGAGCAGAGAGCCCAATGCGGGGCTCGATCCCAGGAGCCTGGGATCATGACCTGAGCCGAAGGCAGAGGCTTTAACCCACTGAGCCACCCAGGCGCCCGCCATTGATTTTTAAGATACCATTATTTTATGTCCCACTAAGAAAATATGCTCTCAGTAATTATGACATGCTATTTATTAACCCTGAGGCACAACCGATTCAGAGACACCAAAATGTGGGGGAAAACATATGTCTTAGAATTCAGCAAGATGCATGCCAGGCACTGTGTCAGGCGTCATGGCAGGGGAGTGGGTTACAGCCAAGAAAAGACCCTGCCTTCAAAAGGCTTCCAGTCTCAGAGCGACACCTGCAGACACTGACACCTCAGGGAGCAGTGGGAGAAGCGCTACCGCGCAGGCGCCAGAGCTGTTCTGCGATCAGCTGCTGCTTGTCAAGTATTTATAGGAGGTATTAACATAGACAGAATTGACAGGCATGTCTTTCTTGGGATTTCTAGTCCTCCCCCTCCTTTCCCCTGAAATTTGTAGGGACAAAGCCTTTCAAACCATTTTTGAATGAATTGAGATAATGAATTAAAACACCACAGGGTGAGTGTTGAACTAGTACAAATCCAAGGGAAGGCAGGTTAGCACTGTCCAAATTTCAGACGCGCTCATCCTTTGACCTCACAATACCACTCTAGGAAAATGTCCTGCAGATCTACTCACCCATGTGTGGAAAATACCACATTATATAAGGTTATTCATTACAGCTGTGTTTGAAATAGGAAATAATTAGCAATAACCTCAAAGTCATGGAGAGGGCACAGATTAACCAGATTATGGAATATTTGTACAGTGGATCTGAGATCAAGGAAACACTTAATGTATGAACAGGGAAAAGATCCCTGACATGTATTGTGAAGTGAAAAAACGCTAAGTGCAGAACCATTACAGTTAACTATCATCTGTATGACGAAGGGGGAGTAAGGATACACATCTAGAAACTTGTTTTTGATTCTTTTTGTTTTTTAAAGATTTTATTTATTTGACAAAGAGAGGGAGAGAGATCACAAGTAGGCAGAGAGATAGGCAGAGAGAAAGGGGAAGCAGGCTCCCTGCTGAGCAGAGAGCCCAGTGCTGGGCTGATCCCAGGACCCTGAGATCATGACCTGAGCCAAAGGCAGAGATTTAACCCACTGAGCCACCCTAGAAAATTGTTAAAGAGACTCTAGGATACCCAAGAAACCGATGATAGTGGTTATGGTTGGGGAGGCTTGGTGGATTTGGCAGATGGAGATAGAAAAGGGAGGAGGACTTTTTATTCTTTCTTTTTTTTTTTTAAGACTTTATTTATTTATTTGACAGATCACAAGTAGGCAGAGAGGCAGGCGGGCGGGGGGGGGGGGGGGAAGCAGGCTTCCCGCTGAGCAGAGAGCCTGATGCGGGGCTCGATCCCAGGACCCCAGGATCATGGCCTGAGCCGAAGGCAGAGGCCTCAACCCACCAAGCAACCCAGGCGCCCCCTTCTTCTTCTTCTTCTTCTTTTTTTTTTTTTAATTTTTGAGATTTTATTTTAAAATAAAGAGAGAAAACGTGAGAGAGAGAGAGAGAGAGAGAGAGAGAGAAAGAGCAGTGGGGAGGAGCAGAGGGAGAAGCAGACTCCCTGCTGAGCAGGGAACCCCATGCAGGACTCCATCCGGGGACCCTGGGATCATGAACTGAGCCAAAGGCAGACAGACACTTAACTAGCTGAGCCACCCAGGCGCCCTATTTATACTTATCTCTAAACTACATGAATGGGTTATCCAAAATGTTATATTAACTGCATTTTTTAAAACATGAAATACGAAGAGTTAACCCAGTGACTCTGATTCCCAGCAAAGTGTGGGAATTCATCCATTCATTCATTCATTCATTCATTCATTCATTCCATAACCTACAGTAATCAAGAACCTTCTCTAGCAACCAGAGCTAAAACTAGCACGTTAGCATCGTGCTAAGTGCTCTCCTGGACAATACTCATTTAGTCCTCATCATCTCTCTTTGGCGCGGGTGTCTAGCATCACAGAGGAGGAGACGAAGATGACAGCGGTGGCCCTGGCCTAAGAACAGCGGCGCACATGCAGGTCCCACCGTCCTGGGCCAAACCCCATTGTGGGCCTGAGAGATGAGGAGACCAAGGCACAAGGCCCGCCCTCTTGGGCGTGTAAAATAGATTCACAGACAGGGCTCGAACAGGGAAGGGAGTTAGTTAGAGCACAGTGCCTGGGGATTAGGAGACAAAGGGAACGGAGTGGCTGGGGACAAGGAGAAAACCTCTCCCACAATATCCTTTTGCCAAGGACAGGCCCCGTAAGCGCTGGAACCCGGTGGCGCCCCTGCGAGTGAGCGACAACCCCAGCAGCCTCAGAACCAACAATGAACAAAGGCTGCGGTGCTCTGTAAGAACAGCGGCGATCTGACAACAGCCCAGCTCGTTTGATCAGTGTAGACATCCCTTCTAGACTTTGAAGCCTGAAGTGCTCTCCTTTAGCTGTCTACACAGATCAAATAAGCCGGAGGGCTGCCATATCTTGACGTCGCTTTGTGTTAATCCATAGTCTCAGCAAACCATCTGAGCAGAGGCAAAAATAATTCTCACGGGCAAGGATAGGCAGTTCCGGGACCGGAACGTTAACTCCTTGCTGCCCCTTCAGGAGGGAGTGGCTTTTGAAGGGAGTTTCAGCGGGCTTCCCAGAAAGGAGCTTCTGCCCCTCTCCAAAGTGAAGTGGCAAAGCTGTTTTCTCGCCTTGGAGTTGAAAGCCCTTCCTGTTCCAGGGCTCGTGCGCCTGTAGGAACACCTTATAGGTAGAGTTGACAATTAAATAGCTGTGGTCTGGCTCTCAGAACAGCAGCCCTACCTAGGAAACAGGGATCACCTCACCACGCACGCACCTTTTTATGCAAAGGATTGGTAAAGGCGCAGTCTTACCCCTGCCCCGCTCATGCCTCCAGCGGCAGTGAGGAGCTCAGGAAATCCTTGTGGCAGGACTAGGCGTCTAACAACAAACCCACCATCTAAGTAGCATCGTTACAAAAGATTAAAAATCTCCATGAGTTCTAACATCTTCGTTCCTAGCTGTGGTTTCCATGGAAATAGACATCTGCTCTAGGGAAAAAGGAAAGGTGGGGGGAAGCGGTGTAAGTGCTTTGAAATAATCAGTGTTTTGAAAGATTTATTTTTTTTTCCTGTCACAACATGAATAGTCAGAAACGTTAAGATTTTTGCAGGGCAATCTCTTGTATTTAAAAGAAATACGCATCCAGTGGGTGGGACCTTCTTCTGCAAACCTCCAGTTCAAGTACAAAGACTTCAAGATAAAGGCTGGTTGGGGGATAACAGACCTCTTGGCCTTGGGTTCCGGTGTGGTGCTGGTTTGTGTTGCCTACCAATCTGTCACTTTCCGGTGAGCTCTCATCCCCACCCTTCTCCAGCCTTTC
The DNA here is from genome assembly GCF_922984935.1 of Meles meles. NCBI lineage: Eukaryota > Metazoa > Chordata > Mammalia > Carnivora > Mustelidae > Meles > Meles meles. Next base: position 197,993,710 of record NC_060066.1, read on the forward strand.
TAACGATTTCTGAGATTTTGCTCAGAAAACTGGCAGAGGGAAACACCTGGCCGTTTTGTGGCTAGGTTCGGTCTCAGAGGAAGAAAGCTTTCAGGGCTCAGAATCTGAATTATTCCTGGTGTTGCTCACATGCTAAGGGAAAACCACTTCGATTGGGGGCGGGGGAGAGGCTGACCCCACACAAGGGCGATTGTTGGAGAAAATGCCACAACAAGCATATTTCAGGCAACAGCAAATTGCTAATTGTTTGCTTTGTGTGGTGTGTCTGCTGCCTCTATGATCCCGTTTCCCTTGTCTCTGGCACCCGGTAATTGTGTTTATCTCTAGCACATCCCCAGTGACTGGCTGGACATGGAGAGTCTTTCACAATCAGGGCTGTTGTTTCCACAGAGTTAGTCATATTTGTTTCTTTGTATGGGGAGACGACCCATTGATCAATAAAATGAAGGTGTCCTTCCACCCAGGCAGGATCTCAGAGCAGGTGCGTTGGTGTAGTGATCACCTACCACGGGAAGACTAGAGACACAGCCTTGGTCTGGGGAATGGGAAGAGGGATCTGGAAACCATGTTCATTTTATTTCTCTTCTGGCCTTTCTGTAGTAAGGAGGCCAGTCAATCTAAGATCGCTCAGGTCAGATCAATTTCCTTTGTGCCTCTGCTGTGCTTCTCCTCAAACCAGGCCAGGAGGAACTGTGACCTTGTGGTTCTCCCTTTTGTTTTGATTCTTTAAAAGGGCCCAGCACTGCACTGGAGAGCACGTGCTCCAAGAACAAAAGCAACACTTCACCGCAGTCCGGGTTGTCTGGAACTGCTGTTGCTCTTCCTTCCCTATCATCAGGCAAAAGGCTAGGCAGAACAGATGGAGTGTGCATTTAAGCCGAGTAACTGTTAGACCAAAGGAGATCAAATTCCAGAGCCTCAACGCTTTTCCCCCACGGTTCTCTGGTCACCAGCTCCGGGACCCGAGTATGATAGTGAAAACCCGCACCGTGGGGAAGGGCCACGCCCGTGACCTGTTAGGACTGAGTGGGTAAGGGATGACGATGATGTCACAATGCAGATTGCACGCGGGCGTGGAGCGAGGTAGGGCGCCGGGTTGCAGGGGGGCCTTACAGGGGCAAAGAGTGGTATTGTCCTGTAACATGGGCTTGGACGTCTTAGGTGGAAGCACGGGGTGAGGCACTAACCGGACACTGCTCTGTCCGAGTGTTGCCCTTGGGGCGATGCAGAGCACGTGGCTCAACAGAGGAGGAGTCCAGGGGGCAACCCTTTGAGAGGTAGGGAGGGACCCCGCCCCGCCCGGCCCCGCCCCGCCCTTTTCTTAGAGACCGGAGAGCTGGGTCAGACCCAGGCTAGGGGCCACAGTATAGCCTTCTTCCGCGGTCAGACAACCGCCCCGGCCCCCTGCTCACATCCGGGGAGACCCCGAAATGCCCCCCATCCCTCGCATTGTCCCCTAACCTGCCAGGCTGGACTACACTTCCCGAGGTGCTCGGGGGTCCCGAGGGGTGGGGCCACCTGGGCTGTGGGGGAGGGGGCGGCACGTGCCGCGGGTTTCAGCCAATGGAGAGCCTGGCTGGAAGGTCACGTGCCGCTGTTTGGCGCTTTTGTGCGCGCCCGAGTCTGTTGGTGCTCAGAGTGTGGCCAGGCGGCTCGGACCGAGCAGGTGGGTGCGGGGCTCAGGGTGGAGGCGGCTGGAGGCTGGGGACCAGCGAGAGGGATGCGGCGGGCGGGAGGGGCCGGGCCGTGGTAGCGGCCCCCTGCCGGAGGGCGGCGGGCGTGGCCGCGGGCCCTAAGTAGGACTGGCGGGCGGGGGTCGTTCCGCTTTGTGTGTGGCTCGGGCGGAGCCTCGGCTTTGTCCCGGCTCTCTGGGGGCGCGGCTACCGTGGGGAGGGGGCGCGGCCAACTGGGCAAGCCCCGGGCGTTAACCCGGGGTGCAGTCGTGGAAACAATAGGGGGCGTGGACCCTCGTTTGCCCCCCTCCTTTCCCTCGCGGGCTCAGCCCCGTCGGGGTCCCCATTGTCTGAAGGGGCGGGGCGGCGCCGCCGGAGGGCAGCGGCCTTAGCGTCCGACTGCGGGTGGCTAGGAACGCTCCCCTTCCCCTCTGTAGCCTTCGCCCAGCGACTAGGGCAGAATCTGAGGCTGACACCCCACAAGAGCAATCCTGTCCTCGCGGCGGGGGGCGCGGACAGCTAGGGTGGAGGCGGGGTGGGTGGGAGTGAAGGGAGGAAGTGGCGGGCAGATGCCTGAGCTACCCCACGGCCGGTTCCCCGGGCATGCCCCACCCGCCGAGCTGCTGCGGGGGTGGGGGGTTGCTCGAGATGTTTTTGGCGGGAGTTGGGGGGGGTGTCGGCGTGCGGGGAGCCCGGGAAGGGCGGAGTTACCCAGATAGGACCGTTAGCCCCGCCCATCCCTCCCCTTCCCACGCGCGCGGGCTCAAGGGTGTTGTGAGTTCGGGGAGATTCGAAAAGGCGCGGGGAGGAAGGGGGCGGGGCCAGGGGCCGGAGCACAGGGCGTGCTCTGATTGGCCGGGGGCGGCCACCCGCTTTTCTTCGCTTCGACCGGGACCACGCCCATCCTGGGTCCGGTGCTTCGTCTCATGCTCTGTCCGGCTGAGACGGTTTCGCGGCTTAGGGTTTTAATTTCCAGCTGTTGGAACCTGCAGTCTTAGGTTTTCCTACTGGCCTGGGGTGTACAAAGATAATGACCTTAAACAAAATCAAGGAGGGATGTAGAATTTTTCATGATAAAAGGCAGCAAATATAACCTATAACCTGGAGGTTCATAAAACTGATTAATTTTGCTCGCTGTTGAATAAGGAGCTTAAGCCCCTAGAACAATAGGAGTTCAACATACTGGTTAATATTAGCTTGGGCGTTTGTTTTCCACCATGGCAGTCGCAGACAAAGCAGGGGTGGGCATTTCATCTGCACAATGAGTTGTAGGCAGTATTAAGATGGCTCCGGTCTCACTGTTGAGTTGAATCTGGAAGATCTTTTCGCCGTTTGGGAGGGGAAATTTTGGGAGTTTTAGGGCAAAAAAATATGTGACTTAACGTCGTCTAATTTTTAAAATCCAAGATGTTTTTTGAGCAGGCAAGCTCAGTGGATTCGATTTTCTGTAAACACTGTTCTGTTCAAATTTACCAATGTTTCAGTATTTTCTAGATTTTTATGATTTTCTAGTTAATGATGTCTTATTTAATTCCATGGTAGTGATTTTTCTGACACTGATTTATGTGGCTGTGATTTGAGGTCCCTTTGGATCAATGACCTAGAAACGCAAAGAAATTGATCGCATGCTTTTGAAAATCCTTTTCAGGGTTTTCCTTGCCAGTGGATTGTGTAGAATACACTGCCAGTCTCTTGTCTTCTGTTCACCATGGCTTCTTCTGGTAGGTAATCTATTTGGAAAAGCTGAATTGTGATGGGTTTAGGATTTTATAATAGGAGATGGATTCAGGTCTTAAGCCATTAATTGAGCAGTTGTATTTTGGTCTTATCAGAAAACCCATTATATAAATCAGAGAATAAAGAAGAAAAATTATCACTTGAATGTACTGAAGAGCTCCTAATTGTTTCATTATTTGATGATTTGGCTTGGTCTAGAGCAAAATTGTGGAGTTTTGCACAAGTCTTCCTTTTGTTTATGAAAGTGATTGTCAGACACATCTCAGAATGGTGTTTTTTAATCCAAAAATATTGAGCTTTGGTTTTATGGGAGGCGGTATTTAGATAATTTCTTGCCTGCAAACACAGCTTCTTCATCAGCCTGAATTCTATTCATTAAATTGATTTGGTTTATATGAAATTTTAGGATAGTTTATTAGAATAGGAAAACCCCATTTTTCTGAATACATTATGAATATGATCAAATCCAGATATCCAGGTGAAAGAACTGGAGAAGCGTGCTTCAGGCCAGGCTTTTGAGCTGATTCTCAGCCCTCGATCAAAAGAATCCGTCCCAGAATTCCCCCTTTCCCCTCCAAAGAAGAAGGATCTTTCCCTGGAGGAAATTCAGAAGAAATTAGAAGCTGCAGAAGAAAGACGCAAGGTAAACATCACAATTCCCAGAAAACAGGGTATATATTTATGTAATGTGGCGATCAGTTTTATTTCCATAAGAGGAGGAAAACAGAATTGGAGCTAGATGGGATTATAATTGTGACAATTACATATGCCAGTAGCTAGGAGAAAATGCCAGGCATCGTTTACTGAGCTCCCTATTATGTACCAAGCCCTTTACTTTGTTTTTCTCCTTTAACTCAATGACCCTAAAAGGGTAGATGTCTGAGATACTGAGATAAGAAAATGGTCTCGGAAATGTCATTTTCCCAAGTCCTATAGCTATGAGCATTGGAGCCACAATGCAAGCTTAGGTCTGTCTGAAACCAAAGTTCCGGCTTCTCTTGCTTTCTCTTTGAAAAATAGATTTGTTGGTGGATGATTGTTTTTTCTTTCCCTTCCCCCCGTGCCCCGTTTGGTTTGGTTTGTGTGTGTGCCTGCGTGGTTTGTTTTTTTTCCGAGAGCTGTACAATAAAAACATTTTAAATTGCTGGTAATGTGATTGTGTTGCTCAACTGGCATAATGATAGTGAGGCAGCTTGTCTCTTATCTGAGGGATTCTATAAAATACCCATTTTTAAAAACAAATCAGAAAAGGGGTGCCCGGGTGGCTCAGTTGGCTAAGCGTCTGATTCTCGATCTCAGCTCAGGTCTTGATCTCAGGGTCTTGAGTTCAAACCCCATGTTGGGCTCCACACTGAGTGTGGAGCCTACTTTAAAAAAAAAAAAAAAAAAAAGAACAACCCAAATCAGAAAGATCAACAAATATTAATATGCTTATTGTACAAAAATTGGGAGTCAGAAGTTTATACATAGGAAATTTAAAAGTATTCATTATCCTACTTCCCAGAAATAACCATTGTTAACATTTTGGTGCATTTCCTTCCATTCAGTATTATTTTCATGAAGAGCTTTATATAAATTCTCATTTATTCCCTTCCAATAACCCTGATTAAGGTGAGTGGGTTTAATTTTAAAATTAGGGAGGGGCGCCTGCCTGGCTCAGTCAATAGCACAAGTGGCTCTTGGATCTTGGGGTTGTGAGTTCAAGTCCCATGCTGGGTATAGAGTTTAAATTTTAAAAAAAAGTTGTTAATAAAATAAAATGAAGGGAAGTAGGCACAAGAAGGTGAGGTAGTAACCTGCCCCTGACCAACACATTTAGTGCAATGTAAAGTTTGACGCATCTGACCACACACACACACACACACACACACACACACACACACACACATTTATGCCCCTGTTTAAGCTGCTGTAACATGTGCCTGTATGTTTCAGTGCCACGCGCGTATTTGCGCAGAGCCGCTGTTGGCACTGCCATTCATTTCCCCAGGAAGGGCGGCAGAGTTTGCAAGGGAGCTTTGTCTGCTACCTGCTCTTCTGCACCGACTGAGCTCTTATGGAGGATGATGGAGTTTTGTGGACTTTTGAGTTTGTGAGGAAATGCAGCCAGTGGCTGGACAGAGAAATTTTTAAGGAATCCACCCTGGCCCTGTAGTCACTAACCTGTGCTTTATATAGTGGAACTTGGGCCTGGGATACTGCAGAAGAGAGTGACCAGAACCAGTGGCAGGTGCTCTGTAGTTTTCCTGCCTCAGTGATGCTTTCAGGCACATCGGAATCTGTGTGGTAACACACTCTTGCGTGTTGGGTCTGTTGAAGGCGGCGAACCGTGAAAACCGCTCCAGTGGCCTGGAAGTGACTACAGCTTCCAGAGAGAGAAGCGATGAAGCTTTTCTATGACACAGAAATCCCCCTGGCTCAAATAGTAATCTGGGGGCTTAGTCTTAAATTCCCTATCATTCACGTTTTTTCTTTATATCGATATGCTCCCATTTTTTATAATTGAACTTTCGTCAGGTGGACGTTGAAGGTCGGTGACCACTTCTTGACAGTATAGCTCCATTCCTCCATGTGCGTGCTTAATGGTAACTGCTTGTTACCATTAAGCAGTAAATCTTACAGGGATTCCCTTAGAGAACAGTGGGGCAATACCCTGGACAAACCTGAGCAGTTTTCCAAAGTAAATACAAGCACTAGAAAAGAAGGTGATTTTCACAGTATTTTGTTAACAGACGATTCAGGCCCTGGCTTGGGTTATATTTAAGGAGATCTCAATTTCTGCCTCTTTTCAGCCCTCCCAGTTAATAACGGGGTTTTTTTTTTTTTTTTTTGGTCAAAAATGTAATGCTCAGTAAACTTCAGAGGGTCTAGCCTGTTAAACATTTTTCAGTCCCATGAAGCCGAGGTCTTGAAGCAGCTGGCTGAGAAGCGTGAGCACGAGAAAGAGGTGCTTCAGAAAGCCATAGAGGAGAACAACAACTTCAGTAAGATGGCGGAAGAAAAGCTGACCCACAAAATGGAGGCCAACAAAGAGAACCGAGAGGCCCAGATGGCCGCCAAACTGGAGCGCTTGCGGGAGAAGGTCGGTGGCCCAGCTTTGCTTTGAGAGGGTTTAAGAGCTTGAAGTCTCCACCTGTGAGGTAGCTCGAACTAATGGCCTTGATCGAGGCATTGGGTGTCTCTGTCCCCAGTTTTGGGCTCAACACATAAAAGGAGAGGTATCTTACTTTAAGGTAAGATGGAGCAGAGGCACCTGGCAGACTCCGTCAGCAGAGCGCTCGACTCTTGATTTGAGGTTGTGAGTTCGAGCCCCACGTCCGGTGCCGAGATTACATAAAAAATAAAATCTTGAAAAAAGAATAAGATGGGGTATTCAGTGATTTCCAGAAAAATTGTATATTCTTTGAAAGAGCTGTAGGAGGCTCAGTCATCAGAGTCCATGGGTGACCCAGGGAAGTTTGACGATGTTTTACAACCCTGTGTGCTTCCCACTAATACATAATATACGCCCAGATGCTGCCATCGGGCCTGTTGCGGGGTGCACGGCTCGCCAGGCTTTGTGATTTGACTGACCGACGAATGCTGTTTCTTTCCAGGACAAGCACATCGAGGAAGTGCGGAAGAACAAGGAATCCAAAGACCCTGCTGATGAAACTGACGCTGACTAATTTGTTCTGAGAACTGACTTTCTCCCCTTCCCCTTCCCAAATATCCAAAGACTGTACTGGCCAGTGTCGTTTTATTTTTGCCCTCCTGACAAATCTTCTAGAAGCTGATGTAGGACTGTATAGGTAGATCCAGATTGTATGATGTTGTTTTCGGGCCTAAAGGGGAGAAACGGAAAGTGTTGTACTCTTTTTCTAAAGTGTTGAAGTCTTTCTAATGTAGCTACTTTTTCTCGTTGCATCTTTTCTACTTCAGTGCACCTGGCGTACTGGGTTAACGGCTAGTACTGTATTGGCTCTGTGAAAACATGTTCGTGAAAAGAGTATGTAGTGGCTTCTTTCAAATTGTTAGATGCTGAATATCTGTTCACTTTTAAATCCCAATTCTGTCCCAATCTTACCAGATGCTACTGTACTTGAATGGTTAATAAAACTGCACAGTGCTGTTGGTGGCAGTGACTTCTTTCTGTACAGGTAATAAACTGAAGTGACAGAGACCCTCCTAGCTTCTGTTCGTTCCAGGTGGGGCCTCCGGCCTCCAGAAATAACCCAGCACACGCGTCGCTGCAAGTTCTCTGCCCGGGAGTTTCACTCCGGAGTCCTTTGCATTGTCTTCTCCCACAATCATCACTTTGTTTTGATGCCTCGGCCCAGATCAGCTGCTAGATAGTCTTTCAGATGTTTATTTGCAAACAAGCTTATTTTTGTTCCCGTGTCCCCGTTAAAAAGGCAGATTGAAGGCACGCAGGGGGTTTCTGGGGAAGGGTTTAGGGGAAGTCTCAAGATCCTGGTTAGAAGTATTGGACAGCTCCCTGACTTTCTGGTACAGGTCAGGGTAGGATGTGACCTGTCATACTTTCCTGCCATAGAAGCTAGGACTCCAAAATTGGAATATTTGTTATCATTCTCTGGGCCCATGCAGCAACCTTTGGTGCAGTGGTTAAAAGGAACCTTCTTTTCCAGAGTAGCCTGTGATTTGGGTGGTTCGGGTTGCGGTCTCCTCCATCTTGTATCCAGAGGTTATAATATTCACCATTGTCGGAACATTGCCTTTCAATTCAGGGAAAGCCTTTGGCAGCTTTCCTAGGCTATTTGGGAAATAGCCTTAATTGCATATGATTATTTGCTTCTCAGACATCTGCGTAAAAGCTCTTGGAAGCCGTGCACCTCAGTGAGAAAGTGTGCAGGGTGACAAAGCGGGGGGAGGGTCTACTGGGTGCTGGGCACAGACTGCCTCAGTTCCGGCTTTGTCTTTGGTTTGGGTTTTACCATCTCAATCTTACTCCTATGTTAGGATTAAAGTGTGTGTGTGTGTGTGCGCGTGTGTAGAAGGCACGGTTAGAACTCTGCTTCAGTATCTAGCACGCATCTAAATGACAACTATTACCAGAGGCTAGTGAGTGAGCTAAGTTTATCCTCTTAAGTTGGAAAGGATCTCACGGCTCTTTGTGTGCCCTGTTGACTTCCACATTTACCTCGACGGAGATGATCAATCGTAGTTACAGGAAAAAGCTGAATGAATGTCAAAGAGTCTAGCCATGTAGGGCAAAAAAGAACAAGATCAAGTGTAGTTTAGTCGAATGCTCGTTCAGACAAGAGAGGACAAAGTGAGACTTTTGTGCAGGAGCTCAGCGTCATTCATCCCCAGCCCCGGGCACATCGCAGGTGTTGGAGGCTTGCACAGGTGACCTGGTGCCCGCAGGGGTCTTTTAGACCCCTGGGTGTGTGAAGACGGTGGGAAGATAGAAACTTGCGGTAATGTTACTGGGTGTCCTAGAGATGGCAGTAGACTTTGTTCATACAGGATCTGTAGGGAAGGGAGCAGAACTCAGGGAAAAGCAAGCAGAGTCAAGGTGGCCTGAGGGGAGGATACCCCAGTGGGTTCCCCCCAACCCCATGCTGGCTCTGACTTACCATCACCGGGGTCCTGGGTTCCCACCTCATGACAGTGATGCGTCACAGGGAACTGAAGGGTGGTTACAGCTTCCCCATGACGTCAGAAACCCTGGCTTGCTGTTTTACCTCTGATCTTTGGAGAGGCACTTAGTTCTGGGCCTCCATTTTCTCCTGGACAAAAAGGAGAAGGTTGAACTAGGTTAGTTAAATTGTTTTTACTCTTGGCATATAACTTGGAGGAAAGGAATAGTGGGCACCCATGACTTCTGGGGAGTACACGTGCTTCCCCAGCCTTGGTGTTCTCTGTCCTGGCCTCTAGCGTGCATGTTTCTCGGGATGGGGGGGGCAGCCTCCCCCAACAGCCCTTCAGGCATAGCTAGCCTGGCAAGGCCAGGAGGTCTGACCTCAGCCTGGGGGCCGTCATCGAGGAGCCCGCTCCGTTCCTTCTGGCTTGAGTGGAAAATGAGGTCTGTCCCTTCCTCCTGAAACTTCCTTGCACTTAGATGTGGTGATTGACTGGCCTTGGTGGGAAAGAGATTCGAGGGATGGATCCCAAGCACCTGCAGTGTGTTACACACTGGGCTGTCCGCTGGTGATGAAAATGGGGGCCCGGTGCAGCACGTGCTGACGGGGAAGGGGAGGGGACGAGAGTTGTAGAACACTTAGCCGGGAGTACTGCTCTCGGCCAGAAGCTCGTACTCACCAAGTGGGCTTTAGTGGTTTGGCAAAGGTGTAACCACAGGCTTCGGTGGCCTGGGAGGCCCAAAAGAGGAGGAAAGACTTGAACCAGTCCTCCAAGGGGTCAGATAGGGACCCCAGCACTTAATAATGAACGAAGCTCTGGACGAGCACGTAAGTGGGGGACCCGCCAGTATTACTAGTTCACGGCAGGAGCTCAACAAAGAGCCCTTCTCCATTTCTCCGGTCCTAAGCAATGAAGAGCCGTTGGAGGCTTTAGAACACGGGGATGGTAGTATTCAGTGAACAAAGGCCTTCTGAGGGAGAGAAAGGGGAGGTGGGGCAGGATGGACTGGAGGGAATTCGTGGGAACGGCACAGGGATCCCGCGATGAGGGTCTGACCTGGAGGGGAGCACTAAGACCACCACCTCCTGGAAACCTGCTGCTGAATCTGGGAAACAGGAGGAGGAGAAAGAGGCCTTCCGCAGCTGATGGGGGCATTGGTGTCCCTCATGAGCTGCTGTTGACTGAGTGGTTACTCTCAAGTGTGTTTATGTAAATTGGCTCCCGGGGTCCTGTCCTGTGAGGTAGTATAGATCGGTCCGTGGTGCCCAGGAGGTGAGCAAGGTTAGGAAGGTTTGACTGGGCCGAGCCTCGGAGCTGGCAAGTGTCCAGGCGCAGTTCGCCTCCAGGCCCTGTGTGCAGAGGGGGCTGCTCGAGCCACTCACCTCTCTGTTGTCCCCCACAGTTTCCGGAGCCCCAGACTCAGCCATGCCACCCTCCTCAGAAAGGCGGTTGGTGACCATCTCCGGCAATGCTGGGGAAGAGAGGTGTCCCCCCCACACACACAGTCTTTTATAAAGCTGTCCCTTTTTACTGTAAGGATTATTCTCCCAGTGGAAAGTTCTGGTTTCCAGTGATGTCTTAGTGCTCCTAGTAAGTCTGTCCTCTCAGCTAACAGTTTGGCCACCTTACTGTTAATTCAGTTTATCTGAATCACTATTCAACACAATTCATTTAGGAACAAGAAGAAGATGAAAGCTGGGTTCCTTAAAAGGAGTGATTTCCCCTTTGGGCGGAAGGTTAGATTAGGTGCCCCAGAATCTCCCTTTCAAATCCAAGACTGTGGTTCTGGGTCTTCTATACCTGCTGAGACCATAGACTTCCGAGGCCAGGAACCATGTCTTGACCGCTGAGGATTCCCCCACTGAGTGCTTCAGTCTCTTGCCATCTGCCTCCTGCCTCTTGGTCCAGGTCAGACAGAAGGTCCTAAGAGTCCCGTGGCTGTACCAGCAGAGCTGATATTCTGCACTGAAGGGGTCCAGGGAAGATTTTCTGGCTTGTTTTATACATGCACCCAGGTTTGTAAAGCTTTGTCATAAGACTTGAAGAGCTCAAAATGCAACGTCAGTGGAGGTGCCTGGCTCATAGCTGGAAAGGCACAGCCTTCTGCCAGCGTAGTTGTGAGCAGTCCCTTCCCCGTCCTTGGGCACCAAATCCTACCGGTGGCACGTGGGCTGTGAAGTGGATGGAGGGGGTAAGAAACAGAAGCAGGAGATTAGCCAGATGCCAATGACCACCACCTCAACAGAATCAAGGGGACCAGGAGGACTGAGCCTCTGTAGGTACAGGGGGCCTCTGGCCCAGGCCTTCCACTCCCCTTGCTGGCAAGAAGCCCCAGTATCACTAGGATGGGGGTGGGGGGCATAGGTAGGGACTGCTGAACCTAGCTCCCCTCTTATGTGCATCAGCTTACTATTTGCATGATCTCAGTGAATCCCTGGAACAACCCTATGATGTTATTGTACCCATTTTACAGGCAAGAAATGAGGAGGCAAGTGAGACTCAGATTTGCCCAAAGTGACATACCTAGGAGTGTGGAGTGTGGATTGAAAACCTTTTCTTTCTTTCTTTTTTTTTTTTTAAGATTTTTATTTGTCTGACAGCGCACAAGTACACAAAGAGAATGTCAGGCAGAGGGAGAAACAGGCTCCCTGCTGAACAAGGAGACTGATGTAGGTCTCGATCCCAGTACTCTGGGATCGCAACCTGAACCGAAAGCAGATGCTTAACTGACTGAGCCACCCAGGCACCCCTCAGGACTCAAACTTTAACTTTGAACCCCCACCTCTACTGCTGCTTCTTACGTCTCACATAACAATGATTACGCAATTACTTGTTTCCAGTATGTCTTCCCAGCTAGAAGGAAAGTTCTCACGTTCACCACTGGATCTCCGGCTCTGAGACCAGCATGAGGTGGGAGATTAACACGTGCTGGGGCGCCTGGTGGCGCAGTCGGTTGACAAGCATCTGACACTTGGTTTTGGTTCAGGTTGTGATCTCATGGTCTTGAGATCAAGCCCCATGCAAGGCTATGTGCTCAGTGTGGGGTCTGCCTGGGATTCTCTCTGCCTTGCCTTCTGCCACTCTCCTTGTGCTCTCTCTCAAATAAATCTTTAAATAAATCAATATGTGCTGAATTAAATCATTATGAGTGGGTGGGTGACTCTTGTGGTCCACTAGGGGCACCTGCTTTGTCCTATTTTTGTGTGGACCCCATGGGAAGTCAATTGGATTTTCTAGAAGCAGAGGATGGCTCTGCCCTGGTTTGCAGATTGGCCTCAGAGGTGCCCTAACCCTTGATGACATCCTTTCAGATCCAGAGGCACCAGCTGGTGGCCTGTAGCCAGAATCAAGTCTGCAGGCAGGTTGTGTTCAACCCAGGCTGTTTAAATTTTTGAGTGAGCTGACAATTAATTCCCCTTGAAAATCTGATTTCAGGCTTGTCTTAAAAAGCCTGGAGGATCCGACAACTCTGGGCACTAGGTCCAGCTCCCAGTCAGCAAGCTCTGGGCAGCTGCTGCCCCCTAGAGGTGGGGCATGTGCTCTACAGCTCTCTGTTCCCTGGCGGGCCCATTTCTGGCCTTGACTGAAGTCAAGGGCAACTCCCTGACACAGATGACAGCAACTCCATCAGTCAGTCAAAACTATTTTTTTTAGGTCAAAGGTCCAATCGGTATGAAAGGAAATACAATAAAAAGTGACTCCCCTTTCCTCTGTGGTCCCCTCCCTAGCTTCCCTCCCCAGATACCACAGTCCCTGTCTCCCCCTCAAACTGGCTAGACTTCCTTGAGCACAGTCTCCAAGGGCTTGCGGGCACCTCTGATGGGCCAGACACCAGCTGGGTTTTTCAAAATAGACTCAGGGACCCTCATCAGACCTTTGGAAGTAGGAATTCTAAAACCGGAGTCTAGGTGTCCGGATTTTTTTAGAGCCCACAGTGTTTTCTCTTGCTCATCAAGGCAGAGATCTCTGTGCTCAGGATGTAACATCCCTAAAACAGTTGTCCCTCTCCAGTCCCCCAACGTCTGGCAGACACGGGCCCAGAGTCCGGCCATCAAGGCCACTGCTCAGCTGTACAGACTGTGCCCTGCCCAGGGGCACTCAGCGAAGGCCTGAACCCTGGCCATACCTTCACACATCGAGCCATGTTCCACTGCCCTCCCAGGCCACAGAGCAACACACTGCTGCTGAATTTACCATGTCAGCCATTCAATACAGATACGGGGACGCCTGTGCTGTGATGCAGGGGGGCAGGTGGGGGCTCCTCTGTGCAGCTGCAGGCCCAGGACGGCTTCATGTAGGAGGTGAGGCCTGGGCCAAGTGTGGTCTGGGGGTTAGAAGAAAAGAAGGCACACGTCCACCCTGTCCTTCCCTCTCCCAACTCACCCCACTCCCCCATCCGCCTCCCACAGCTGCCGGTGGGTATCAGCAGCACCAGCGGGGACACCTTAATAACTGTGCATGGAGAAGGCCCTGGGAGACCAACAGGGAGGGGAAGGAGGAGTCCAGCCATAAATCAGATTGCCCTAGGGGGCTGCTTGGGATTAAGCAGCTTGGTATCCGGAAGTACCTGCTGGGGATGGGGGCCGGGTGGGGGGGGGGCGGGGGGGGGGCAGGGATGCAGGAGCCTTGTTCCTTCTGGTCAGTCTCTGACAGGCTCTCCAAAGACCCACCTCTCCGCAGCCTCAGGGAATGCTATCAGAGTGCTCCTCGGACCCCCGCCAGCCACAGGGCTGCTGTTGGCTTGGTCAGTTGAATACTATTGAAGTCTAGGCTGGTACTTTGCATCGCTTTTATTCATTTTAGCTTAGAAAATTTTCACAGTAAAATCTATGTAACATAAAATGTGCCACTTGAACCATTTTTAAGTGCGCGATGCAGTGGCATTAAGCACGTTCACACTGTTGTGTAACCACCACCACTGTCTAGTGGATTTCCTTAATTTTCCAAAAGTACAAGTTCTTTGCAGATAAACATTTCTTTTTGGATTTAGTCTGAGAAGAACTAAACTAAATCCTGACCAAAGCCTTGAAGGTGTTGTGGGGTGGGGGGGGGGTGCGGGGGGGAGGCCCCTGATTGCATGGCTTGGCCCATTGTTTGGCTTCATTTCCCTAAACTGGTGGGTTGCTGTTTGCCCCCAGAGAAGGGTGAGGGCTGAGGTCCAGCGGGGAGAGGCGGCTTCAGTGTGGCGCGAGGCGCAGGGGTGAAGTAGGGCTCTCCCCAGGCAGACCTGCCCTGAGTGTGGGTGGGGGAAGGGGGACCAAGAAAGTTGGATGGAAGGCCACCAGGCTTTCTAGCAGGCTTTCCTCCTGACTCAGCCGGGGGTGGTGCGTTGGTTTAGAATTCCAGTAGTCAGCTCCAGCTGGGAAAGCCCTCAGTGACCTCTGAGTCTACCCTCCTTGTTCAGAGGAAGCGCCCGGAGGCCAGAAAGAAAAGACTTGCCCCAGTTTTCAAGCCACCAGTGGTGGTCTCAAAGGCGGACCTCTCAATCCCAGAGAGAAGCAGGGCAGAGGTTCCTGGAGTCACAAAGAACAGGACTGAAATCCCAGCTCTGTGAGTTCTCCTGGGCCTTGGCTATCCCCACCCTCGTCTGTAAAACGGGACACAGGGTTAACCCCTCATAGGCTGGATGAGTATTGAGCCTGGGCTGGGTTTATTTTTTTTTTATTTTTTTTTTTTAAAGATTTTATTTATTTATTTGACAGACAGAGATCACAAGTAGGCAGAGAGGCAGGCAGAGAGAGAGGAGGAAGCAGGCTCCCCGCAGAGCAGAGAGCCCGATGCGGGGCTCGATCCCAGGACCCTGAGATCACGACCCGAGCCGAAGGCAGCGGCTTAATCCACTGAGCCACCCAGGCGCCCCTGGGCTGGGTTTAATGAAGGGCATAGCACAGAGTCTGGTGCTCGGCTGACGGGAAGGTCAGTCCCCTACCCCTCTCCGTCCCTCCAGGTCCAGTGCTCCTCCTGCAGACTCCAGGGTCTTCTCTGCCATTTCCCTTCACTGTAGCTGCGAGGACAGAGGAAGGCACACCCTCTCCAGAGGGAGAACAGGGAGCTTATGATCTCCTGCCCCGGCCCATCTGAGTGTCTCCCTCCCCACCTGGCCGCTGCTCTGGCCTCAGCTCTTCTTCCATCTCTTTGCACATCTTAGAGAAATTCTTGTCCTTCCTGGGACTCAGAACATTTGCAAAATGAGGGAGTTGAACCAGAGAACCCAAAAGTCCATTTTGGGGAGGAGGCGCTACAACGTGTGGGACGATTTACATTTCTGTATCTTTTCCGGGACAAACCCCAGCATGTTAGACTGGGCCGCTCTGGGTTCCTGGCCACGAGCTTTTGTGTTGCCTCTCTCTGTGCTGTCACTTCCTCCCGTCCCTCCCTTTCTCTCTCCTGGCTAAGGTTTCCTGAGCATTTGCCATGCACTATGGCAAATCAGCATTTCACAGATCCCATCTTACTAAATCCACAATTCATCCTGGTAAAGTCGGTGCTAGTCTTAGCCTATTTTCCAGACAAGAAACTGAGGTTCAGGGAAGTTGCGTCATGGACCCGTAGCTGGTCAGTGGCAGAACCAGCAGCCGGTGCACACGACACCATTCCCCAGATGGTCCGGTCCCATCCTGGCCTGAAGTCAGCGGGTTCAATATGGCATGTGCCTGTGCCCTCCTCCTCCCTCCTGTTTTCCCCAGGTAGGCTCTGACTCCCATCCCGGTTATGCTCCAGCTGGCAGGATCACTCGGGCAGTCCGGGAGGAGGGTTTGGCTGGTGGTGGGAAGAGGATCCCTGGCTGGTTCCAGTTTCTGACTCGTATCTCAGATACCAGGTCCTCTGCCCCCAATCTCCTTCCTCTCCTTTTTCTTTAGATGTCCCTAAGAGAGTACCCAAAGCAAGGCTTTCCATTCACTCATTCATTCATTCATTTATTGAACAAATACAAATAGGCCTCCTACATGCCAGTCACCATCGTTGGCCTTGGGGGTTCAGCGATGTGCAAGGCAGGTCAGCTCTGGTCCTCAAGAGCATACGTTCTGGTGGAGGAGGCAGACATTGCAAAAAGATGATGAGTGCCGTGGAGAGAATTGAAAGGGGCTGGTGGAGACAGTGATTATGGCAGGGGTGGGGTTCCCTGCAGGTGAGGTGCGCGGGGCATGGCATGCTCCTGGCAGATGGGATAGCCTGCAAAGGCAGGAACCAGCAGGTGTGAGGAAGGAGCGTAAACAAGGCCCTCGTGGCTGGATTAGGTGAGGCAGGGGGTCCAGTGCCAGGGCGCATACTGGCCTGTGGGCCAGAACGAGGGGTTGCGTGACATTCGTGAGTGATGTGAAACATCTGGGAGCTTTAAGCAGGGAGCAACATGATTGGGTCATGTGTGTAAAGGATGCTGCGGCCACTGTGAGAAGAGTGCATTGTGGGAAGCAGGCGTGTGGGAGAGATGGGGGTGGCTTGGATGAGGGTGAGGGCAATGGGATGGAGAGAGAAAGTCAAATTTAGGATCTCCGTGGGCTGAGGGATATAGCTAGCTTGTGCCCACCTCTGAGAGGGAGCTGGCTTGCGGCTAGGAGCAGAGTGGCGCCTCCTCTCTGGGGACCTAGAGCAGAGGACGCCCTGCTGCATCGTCCCCGGCCTCCCCCTGCCTGAAGGAGAGCTGTGAGCTTCTGACAGTCCGGAGTCACCCTTGGCCACAAGAGGTCCACATGTCCAGAGCCTCTCCTCCAGCCCTTCTTCCTGGGCTTGTGGCTGTTAAAATTTTTTTTTTTTTTCACCGAGCACATTTGAAAACCTAATTGGTTTTATTAAGCAATTCATGAATCAGTCAGCATCCTCTCTAGCGGTTAGAGGGGAGCTCCAAGGAACTGTACAAAATGGTTTTTGAAAGCAGAGAGGGGCAGGGGGGTCTGGGTGACGCGGTCGGTGGGGTGTCTGACTCTTGGTTTTGGCTCAGGTCATGATCTCAGGGGTGTGAGATCGAGCCCCATGTCAGGCTCTGTGCAGGGTGTGGAGTCTGCTTGGAATTCTCTCTCCCACTTCCCCTCCTGCTCATGCTCTCTCTCTCTAACATAAATAAATCTAAAAAACAATAAAAGCAGAGAGGGGCAGAAAAAAGGAACTATTAGCAAAGAATGCATTGTTTTAGGCAAGGCCACCTTCCCAAGGAGGAACTGTAGGGATCTACTGGGGGACTACCTCCTCCTGTTAACCAGGAAATTCCAGTCGGGCTGGTTAAGGGTTAAGGGTTTCTGGGAGGTTGAAACTGTTGTTAGGTTAGGCATTAAGTCTTGACTTACTGATGTGGGGCCCTAACATAAGTGACACTATTTTGAGCCATTTTTAAAAATAGTTCTTCCCATTTGATCAGACTCTCAGCTTAACTAAAGATGCAACCAAAATTTAAGGCATTAGTGCAACTCTCAGCTAATGTTCCGTAGT
Organism: Meles meles; assembly: GCF_922984935.1. Taxonomy (NCBI): domain Eukaryota; kingdom Metazoa; phylum Chordata; class Mammalia; order Carnivora; family Mustelidae; genus Meles; species Meles meles. The sequence goes on from NC_060066.1 coordinate 198,011,130, forward strand.
TCTCGAATCTTCTCTTTCTCCTCCTGGGCAGTATCCAGAGAGCGTGATTTTTTTTTCTTTTTCTTCGGATCATGACATTTTTGATTATTTAATTTATTTATTTGTAAAGATTTTATTTATTTGCCAGAGAGAGAGAGAGCCCAAGCAGGGGAGCAGCAGGCAAAGGGAGAAGAAGACTCCGTTTCTGAGCAGGGAGCCCGATGCAGGACTCGATCCCAGGACCCCGGGATCATAACCTTAGCCAAAGGCAGATGCCCAACTGATTGAGCCACCCAGGCATTCCATGACATTTTTGTTTAATTTTTGTGATATTCACAGGTTATGACCTCTGTTTCACAAAGGAATGTTTGCTGACAAATCCACAGTCTGAAAGGCAAAGTTTATCCCCTTTTTCATTGTCTTTCCAAGCCAGGGTCAGAGGAAAGGAAAGAAGAAAGGGTTTTGTGTTAAAAGTATGAAGTCCTGATCTGATGTCTTGGGAGCAAGCAGTTCACCTTGACGTCAGCTGCTTCTCTTCCTCATCAGTAGGATTTGGAGGTCTCCAGAGCTCATACAGAACCAGCTGGCGAGTGGAGCCTTTTCCAGCTGTGAGATGCGTATCTAAGATTTAAGACCCTGAAGTTTGGCTGCCATCTGGGTAGTGAAGAGGACTTGGTATAGTCCCTACCAAGGAGATTCAAGGGCAATCTTTGTTCTTAACAGTTCCAAATCAGAAGGGTAGGAGAAAATTGGAAACGTTAGCCTGATTTTTTTTTTTTAAGATTTTATTTATTTATTTGACAGATAGAGATCACAAGTAGGGAGAGAGGCAGGCAGAGAGAGAGAGAGAGAGAGAGGAGGAAGCAGGCTCCCTGCCAAGCAGAGAGCCCGATGCGGGGCTCGATCCCAGGACCCTGGGATCATGACCTGAGCTGAAGGCAGAGGCTTTAACTCACTGAGCCACCCAGGCACCCCACGTTAGCCTGATTTTTGAAGAAACTGGAGGAATTCGGGATCCAGTCCAATTTATAAGGTATATAACAGAACTTCAAAGACCGTTAACAGGATTAGAACATAATACAAAGACGCAAATGTAATTTCTCCTCTCTACAGTTACCTTCATATTTTTAATGGTAAAACTAAATTGTTTGCATTAAATGTTGCCTGATTATTTACATGTGTGTTGCAAGAATAATGCTTGACCATATAAACTCTCTCTCTCTCTTTTTTAGGAATCTCTACATCCAACGTGGGGCTCAAATTCATGACCCAGAGATTAAGAATTTTATGCTTAATTTTATGAGCCAGCCAGGTGCCCCATATATAAACTCTTTTTAAAAGTGCCTTGCATATAGGGGTGCCTGGGTGGCTCATTCAGTTAAGCACCTGACTCCTGACCTCAGCTCAGGTCTTGATCTGAGGGTTGTAAGTTCAAACACCATGTTAGGCTCCCTGCTGGGTACGGAAACAAACAAAAACAAAAACTACTTTCCTGGAGAACTGTGAACAAGGTACCAGGTTAAGCCTTTTTTTTTTTTTTTTAAAGATTTTATTTATTTATTTGGCAGAGAGAGATCACAAGTAGGCAGAGAGGCAGGCAGAGAGAGAGAGAGAGAGAGAGAGAGAGAGAGGGAAGCAGGCTCCCTGCTGAGCAGAGAGCCCGATGCGGGACTCGATCCCAGGACCCTGAGACCATGACCTGAGCCGAAGGCAGCGGCTTAACCCACTGAGCCACCCAGGCGCCCCCAGGTTAAGCCTTTTTAAGGGACTTTATCGACTCTGTAAAGTCAACCTCAGTTCCTTAAAATGAACTGGTCATACCTGAGTCTAGGCACATCTCTTTCAAATGTAATATTCCAGTCAAAGCCTTGGTAATAGAGCCAGTGTTTCTAATTGTCTCCTGTTGCAAGGAGAACAGATTCTCATTGAACTTAATGAAAATTATTTTGCCATCAAAAGAAGACTCAAGCGATGAATCACAGACCTGTACCCCTGAAACAAATAATACATTGTGTGTTAATTTTTAAAAAATTTAAAAAAAAGAATGTTATCCTTCCAGCTGGATTAACGAGGAAAGATAAAACAATCTTTCATATATATGTATCTATTCACATATATTATATGTATATGAATATTCAAGAGTTTTTGGATTTGGGAGAGATCAGGTAGGGAGGAAAGAGAAACATCTCACCTTCATTCACATCTTTGTTCATGTTATCAAATTGTTGATAGTGTAAGAGACAAAGATTTTCCCAAATCTAGAAAAGTGGGACATTAGAAAGCCAGTGAGATTTTATTTTATTTTTTTAAGATTTTATTTATTTATTTGACAGAGAGAGACTCAGCGAGAGAGGGAAACACAAGCAGGGGAGCAGCAGAGGGAGAGGGAGGAGCAGGCTTCCTGCAGAGCAGGGAACCCGATGCAGGGTTCAATCCCAGGACTTTGGGATCATGACCTGAGGCAAAGGCAACTTAACAACTGAGCCACCCAGGTGCCCCTCAAACCAGTGATATTTTAAATAAGAGTCATAAAAATGATCTTCTTCAGTTCCTCTGGTTCCGTGTTATTATTTCTCACTCTGTTTGAATCCATTGTTTCCACTAGTTTTGGAAATTCATACCAGTTTAGTTTTATGATCTGAAAGTTATCAAAAATTTGCATTCCAGACAGATTCCTTTCCATGAATTTCTCTGATGATAGAACACATTTGTGGGAAGAAACATCTGAGTATAACAGTAACTATCTGTAAATGTCAAAAGACTTAAAAATGGCATGCTTAAAGGTCTGATTAGAGTTCATTACAATCTGACAATGAAATTCGGTCATTTCTGTGACATACATTTTAAGATACTAACTAAAATTATGACTGATAACATTTTCCCAGGGCAAATCAGAATTTTAGGAGTTTTATGGGATTTCTAGAATACTTTTAGAAATAACATTTATTCACGCAGTATAACCAAAAAAGGTTTATCCTCACTTACTTGACAATGCTTCCCATGAAATTTAATGTACAAAATATGTCTGATTAATTTAATCTTTCTCTTTGATGTTTCAGGGACTCCCAGGAAAATCCCCCAAATTAGCTACACATAGAAATGACTTCATTTAGAATTTGCTTTTTGGAATATTTGTTAAATAAATGCCCTTGAGACAGTTTCTCAGCTTTTTTTTTTTTTAAGATTCTATTTATTTGACAGAGAGAGAGAGAGAGAGAGAGATCACAGTCAGGGGGAGCAGCAGGCAGAGGGAGAAGCAGGCTCCCAGGGAGCCCGATGCGGGACTTAATCCCAGGACCTCAGGATCATGACTGAAGCCAAAGGCAGATGCCCAAACCATCTGAGCCACCCAGGCACCCAGTTTCTTAGCTTTTTAATTATTGCTTGTTACTAGAGATCTCTATAAGAGTGTAGAAGCATTCCTTCTTAGATAATGCTTTGGGTGACCCGTGAAACTTCTTTAAAGATTTTTCTCTTAAGTTTTGAAAAGCTATTAGCCAGGATCATGATACAATAAGACATGTTTTTCCTTGAAAAAGATTTAAGTGCTGGGGTGCCTGGCTGGCTCAGTCTATGGAGCTTATGTTTCTTGATCTCGGGGGTTGTAAGTTTGAGCCCCATCTTGGGGATAAAGATTATTTAAAAATAACATGTAAAAAAATGGGTGCCTAGGTGGTGCATTTGGTTAAGCATCTGTCTCTTGGTTTCAACTCAGGTCGTGATCTCTGGGTACTGGGACTAAGCCCTATGTTGGGCTCTGCGCTCAGCTTGGAGTCTGCTTGAGATTCTCTCTCCCTCCCCCTTCTGCTGTCTGGCTCATGCTCTCTCTAAAATAAATAAATAAATCTTAAAAAAATAAATAAAATCTTTAAATCTTTAAAATCTTTAAAAAATATAAAAAATTAAATTTAAGTGCCTGTGTAGAGTTAAGAAGCCATTGTACATTTATGATTATAGAATAAATAATTCTAAAGGAAAAATACTAAAAAATATAAAAAGGTTTTAAAATGTATATCAATTATATTCAAATATAAAAAAGTAAAAAAAAAGGTTTTTTTTTTTCCTAAGATTTTATTTATTTATTTATTTGACAGACAGAGATTACAAGTAGGCCAGAGAGGCAGGCAGGGGGGGCGGGGGGAAACAGGTTCCTAGCTGAGCAGAGAGCCCAATGTGGGGCTTGATCTCAGGACCCTGGGATCATGACCTGAGCCGAAGGCAGAGGCTTTAACCCACTGAGCCACCCAGGTGCCCCTAAAAAAAAAAGTTTTAAAACACTTGGTCAAGCAGGATCATAGGTCACTGTGAAATAATGTTTAGTTATTCATTTAACCAAAATGACAATTTGTAGGCAAATACAGAAAGTTAAATATTTGTAAAAAGCCTTGCTCTTTTACAGTTGAAAAGACTCAGGGGCCCCTGCCCCGCTGGCTCAGTCGGAAGAACATGTGACTCTTGACCTCAGTATTGGGAGTTCGAACCCCGTGTTGGGTGTAGAGATTACTAAAAATAATAATAATAATAATAAATTTTAAAAAATATTGAGGGGGCGCCTGGGTGGGTCAGGCGTCTGCCTTCAGCTCAGGTCATGATCCCAGGGTCCTTAGAGCCCTGCATTGGGCTCCCTGCTCAGCGGGAACCCTGCTTCTCTCTCTCCCTCTCCCCCTGCTTGTGTTCCCTCTCTCACTATCTCTCTCTGTCAAATAAATAAATAAAATCTTTAAAAAAAAATTGAGAAGACTCAGCTTTTTAAAAATTCTATGTAATTACAGACTTGATAAAGGCAAACATGGAATCTTTTTCTTTCTGGGAAGATTACATTAAAAGTAAATAAAAACCTTTGTTTACAGTTTCTTATTAAGAGCAAACCAATAATCTAAGAAAACTTTGTCCTTGGGGCACCTGGTTGGCTCAGCAAGTGGGGCATGCAACTCTTGACCTCTAGGTTGTGTGTTTGAGTCCCACACATGGGTGCAGAGATTACTTAAAAATAAAATATTTTTTAAAAAATTTACCAAAAAATCTTTTTAAAAAAAGAGAGAAAACCTTGTCCTTTATTTTTTTTTTTAAGATTTATTTACTTATTTAGAGAGCGAGCACATGCATGCACCGGGGAGAGGAGCGGGGGAGAAGGAGAGGGAGAGAATCTTCAAGCTGACTCCCCACTGGCCTCAGAGCCTGAGGTGGGGCTGGATCTCATGCCCGAGATCACAACCCAGGAGATCACGGCCTGAGCCAAAACCAAGAGTCAGATGCTCAACTGACTGAGATACCCAGGTGCCCCAAACTTTGTCCTTTTAACAGAGAGAAGAGCCAAATTCTAATTTTACACCAGTATACTTTGAATATTAAAACTTATTCTTTTTTTTGTTTAGAGAGAGAGATTTTATTTATTTATTTGAGAGAAAGAGAGAGCACAAGCAGGGGGAGGGGCAGAGGGAGAGGGAGAAGCAGAATCCTGGCTGAGCAGGGAGCCCAACCAGGCCTTGATCCCAGGACCCCTAGATCATGACCTGAGCCAGAGGCAGACACTTAACTGAGCCAACCAGGTGCCCCTAAAGCTTTTTTTGTTTTGTTTTGTTTTTTAGATTTTATTTATTTATTTGAGAGAGAGAGCAAAAGCAGGGGGAAGGGCAGAGGGGGAAACAGGCTCCCTGCTGAGCAGAGAGCCCCATGTGGGGCTCCATCCCAGGCCCCTGAGATCATGACCTAAGCTGAAGGCAGATGCTTAATCCACTGAGTCAGTCAGGTGTCCCAAAACTTATTCTTGAATGACTTTTAATCTTAGCCAATCTACCACACACTAAAATTCCTTCTTAAAGATTCTTTCTCTACAAACCGTCTACGACAACTCCATAGTGACCGGGTGATGCAGGTTCAATCCCTTGACCTGAGATCACAACCCCAGCCAAAACCAACAGTCTGACCGTTAAGTGACTGAGCCACCCAGGCACCTGAAATTTACTTACTCTTAACAGTTCTGTTTGGATTAGCCACGAAAGCTTTGTGAGACATTAGACTATGTAACTTATAACAAGAACTTATTCTAAGTTATTTTCTTCCTAGCAGATTTTGCAACAAAACATGAACTTATTTGATTAGTAAAACTAGGTAAAAAGTTGTATGTTTGCATTATATTCAATGTTGATAACCCTAAGACATGTCCATTTTAAGCAAACCAGCAACTTTTAAACTGGTTTTGATACAGAGTATTTTCCCAGATTACCTGAATCCGAAATTCACTTGAATTAAATTTTTATTTTTGAGAATTTTTATGAATATTAAATTTATATAAGTGTCTGATTTTCCTTAAGCTGATTAAGTAGAGCTCTTTACCAATTAATTTTAATTTTTGGAGAGTCTCAAGCTCTACCAGCTGAGCCATCCAGGTTCCCCCTTAATGTAATACTTTTTAAAAAACTTCCATAAGTGGGATATCACATGGCGACAGTAATTTCTCCCCTTAATGCAGATCTCAATGCAAATGAAAGGTACCCAATAGTAAGCAAAATTTCTTTAGACGTAATTCATAAGGTCATGTAAAACTTGCTGAATAGGCTTACTGATAGAACAAAGATGTGTTCTGCAAAGGGAAAATTTGGGATGCCTGGATGACTCAGTGGGTTAAGGCCTCTGCCTTCTGCTTAGGTCATGATCCCAGCATCCTGGGATTAAGTGCTGCATTGGGTTCCCCCTCTCTCTCTGCCTGCCTCTCTGCCTACTTGTGATCTCTCTGTCAGATAAATAAATAAAATATTTTTAAATAAATAAAACCTTTTTAGTAAAAAACTTGTGATCTATCTCTCTGTCAGATAAATAAAATCTTTTAAAAAAAGATTTTATTTAAATTTTTTTTTAAAGATTTTATTTATTTATCTGACAGAGAGATCACAAGTAGGCAGAGAGGCAGTCAGAGAGAGAGGGAGAAGCAGGCTCCCCACCGAGCAGAGAGCCCGATACGGGGCTCGATCCCAGGACCCTGGGATCATGACCCGAGCCAAAGGCAGAGGCTTTAACCCACTGAGCCACCCAGGTGCCCCTTATTTAATTTTTTTTTAAGATTTTATTTATTCATTTGAGAGAGAGAGCGCATGAGAAGAGAAAGGTCAGCGGGAGAAGCAGATTGCCTGCTGAGCAGGGAGCCCAAAGTGGGACTAATTCCTGGGACTCCAGGATCATGACCTGAGCCAAAGGCAGTTGCTCAACCAATTGAGCCACCCAGATGCCCCTAAAGATCTTATTTATTTGTTTGACAAACAGAGATCACAAGTAGGCAGAGAGGCGGGGGGCGAGGGGTGGCGGGAAGCAGGCTCCCCCCTGGGCAGAGAGCCAGATGCGGGGCTTGATCCCAGAACACTGGGATCATGACCTGAGCCGAAGGCAGAGGCCTTAACCCACTGAGCCACCCAGGTGCCCCAATAAGTAAAATCTTTTGAAAAAAAAAAAAAAAATAGAAAGGGAGAATTTGGTTAGGGAAGGTGGGTGGGGGGATGGGTGAAAAAGGTGGAGGGGATTAAGAGTACACTTACCATGATGAGCAGAGTAATGTATAGAATTATTGAATCACTATATCATAGACCTGAAACTAATATAACGCTATGTTAACAGTACTGAAAATAAAATTTTAAAAATAAAAATTAAAAAAGAATATGTAATCATAAAAAAAGATAATGAAGTGAAAGGGAATATGGAAAATAGTAGTAAATTACAGTCGTATAGCTTAGCAATCAACACAACTGATATTTACTTTTAAGTGTTAATATATATACTTAATATTTGTTTTGTTAGAGTGGACATGTTTAAGCTAGGAGTTAGAGCTCCACCTCTAGATCTGACCTCTAGATCTGAGTCCCTGCACACAGCCTACTGGGTGTCCACTCTGTGCTTCACTCTCATTTCTGGGAGGGGGATCATAACAGCTTCTCCTGGGGCTGGTGCAAGGATTCAGTGAAAAAAAACACGTGTCAGATGATTAGAACGGTGCCTGACATATAGTGACTTCTCAAACGTTCGTTATTGTTGTTATTTGTATATGGAAGTAAGTCTGTAGAGTTCTGTTGCCATGTAAGTGGGATAAATCCTCATATTTAGGGCATACATTATCTAAATAATTGGTTTTGTTATGTTAAAACTTGCTTTATTTGTGGCTTATAATTAATGAACTAAAAACCGAATGGTCGTATCTTTAAATATTTATGCAGATGCTTTATGACCACATGTAATACGGAAAATCTGGACAGGTGACAGTCTGTGCTCTGTGACTAACTTGTTCTGTGACCTAAGGCAAATCACCGAGCGTTCTGAGGCCTCTCTTTCTACTATAACCTTGTGGTTCTATAGCCATTACCTTCTCATCTTGCTGCCCGTGTCACCCTGGTCTCGCTTGCGGATGGCACCGAGCTGATGGACCAGGGATATGGGTGGGAGTCCCAAGTCAACTAAACATAATTAGCTTTGCCTTATAATTTGGCTCTACTTGTCCCAAACTTGGACTTGAGGACTTATACATGTGTGCCATGGTCACAGATCACAACCTGGAGCGTTCAAAAACTTTTTAGTGAATAGGGATGCGTAGGTAGCTCATTCTGTTAAGCATCAGCCTTCAGCTCAAGTCATAATCCCAGGGTCTTGGAATTGGGCCCGGCATGGGCTCTCTGCTCAGTGGGAGCTTGCTTTTCCCTCTCCTTGCTGTTCCCCCTGCTTGTACTGTCCCTGTCAAATAAATAAAATCTTTTTTAAAAAAAAAAATCTAAAAAATATCTAAGAAATAATAAATTTTTTAGCCATGAGTTAAGCATGATAATGCAAAATTCACTAGTTTATAAAAGATGGATCCAAACTGATTTTCTGTGAAATGGAATGAGTTAAAGTTACCTGCTCAGAGGGCTAAAGTTTTGTCTACTAGTATCTGTGGAGAAGACAAATGATTTTTTATTAAAGATTTTATTTATTTATTTGACAGAGATCACAAGTAGGCAGAGAGGAAGGCGGGGGGGGGGGGATGCAGGCTTCCTGCTGAGCAGAGAGCCCAATGCGGGGCTCAATCGCAGGACCCTGGGATCATGACCTGAGCCGAAGGCAGAGGCTTTAGCCCACTGAGCCACCCAGGAGCTCCCGAATGATTTTTTATTTGTCTAAATTTCTTTTTTTTCTTAAATAAGTTTTTTTTTAAGATTTTATTTATTTTTCATGAGAGTGAGAGGCAGAAGGAGACACAGGCTCCGTGCTGAGTAGAGAGCCCAATGTAGGACTCGATCCCAGGACTCCGGGATCATGACCTGAGCCAAGGGCAAACACTTAACCATCTGAGCCACCCAGGCACCCTCATTTGTCTAAATTTCAAATGACCTTTTCCCTTTATGTTTTACTTCTGATAAAGGGTTCCTACTTTTAATATTTTCATCTCAAAGATATAGGTTAAGAATGCCATTTTCTCCAAGAAAGAATTTGGTTTCATAAGACTCATAATTTACAAGCCTTTTCAGATAAATAGAAGAGGTTTTGGGATTCATGGAAGGATAAGTGAACTCTGAATTGCCTCTAGAGCCGCATTTCTGTTTTATTGTTTTTGTTTTTGTTTTTAGGATTTTATTTATTTGACACAGAGAGAAAGATCACAAGTAGGCAGAGAGGCAGACAGAGATAGAGGAAGGGAAGCAGGTTCCCTGCTAAGCAGAGAGCCTGGTGCGATGTGGGACTCCATCCCAGGACCCTGAGATCATGACCTGAGCCAAAGGCAGAGGCTTAACCACTGAGCCACCCAAGCGCCCCTAGAGGCACATTTCTGGTTTTATAAAGATTTGTAAGATAAGGACAGTTGCTTTTAATCCCACAAAGATTTGGACTATAGACTCAGTATTAAAGAATTAATCTATGTTGGAATTTTTTTTTTTTTACTTTTACTTTTTCCCTTAGGTGCTTCAAGAAATAACATAGCACTTTACCAGAAAATCCCCTAGTCTCATCACCTCTGGGAAGGACTCACCAAGGGTTCTTCTTTGAAGGATGATACGGGGATACAGAGGATAACCGGAATGGATGTTCAAACACAGGAGCGTGGGGGAAGCAGTAAGAAGGATGTCCATCCTACGTATTAGGTCCCTCTTGTGTCTTTTAATTTTTCATCAGCTTTTTGCAGTTAAACTTTCAATGGAGTTGAACTTTTTGCAATCTTTGAAGCCTTTGCTTTTAAGTGCACTTCTTAGTGATCTTATTTAACTGGAACTCTCTTCATAAGGGCCATTGCAATTCTAGGTTGTAATTCCCCAGAGGGCTGATGGCGGTTTGGTAGAACCTGAGCCAAAAATGGACTTTAATCCATATTTCTGTCCTGCCATGTCTAGCCATAGATGGGGGGAGGGGGAACTCTCCTGTCTTTCTGGCTGTGTTTTGGGGCTCCCAACCTGATGGTTATCAAGCCAAGTTCTTCAGGACACAAAACAAGAATAGTAAGATTTTGCTCTTTTTTTTTTTCCCTTCCAAGATATGTATAGCTTTCAGGACCATAGATCTTGGTTATGAAATAAACAGGCATGCTGGAAGGTGGTGTGTTTAACTGTTTAGACTTCAAAGATCACATATTATTATTTTTCTTCTTCTTTTAGCCAAGTCCTTATCCCATGCACACATTGACGGAAACCAACAGTAACTCGGGGAATGGAAGCGTGGGCCCTGCCAGTAACCAGAGATCTGGGCACTGGGGAAAGGACTGAGCCAGCAGACCTCCAAGAATGGAGGCTGTTGGACTGGTTCCCAGTGAATGGAGAGCCAGAGCCGCCATCAGCAGTTCCCAGAGTGGAATCTGGGGTTTAGAACTCCCTGTGGACTGGCCAACAGAAGGCCCTGTATGTGCTACCCGCAATTCCCAGTCTAGATGAAACCAGCAGACTCCAGTAAATGAGGACTGCGGACTGGAGCTGGGGAAAGGGGTTCCGCACAACTGGAGAACTGCAGACTGAACCAAGGGACAAGGACTGACTCGCTGTTAGAGCCTCCCGTCCGTCCAGACAGACCTGTGAACCCTGGGCTGGAAAGTTGATTGGCTCGGGAGCTCAACACCAAAGGAGCAGAGCTCAGACTGAGAGGAGCTTACCCAGGGCCTAGGAAACGGTGAGAAAGACATCAAACTCACAAGGGTTCCCAGAGCAGCGAGCCTGTGCTTCTCACCGTCCCCGAATGCTGTCAGAAGTTGACCTTGGGTGCTCTAGATGATGTAAGGGCATGGGGTCTAACGCAGGAGGAAGCTGCCCTGGTCCAGCTCACACACTTGTGCCTCTGATAGTGAGATAAATATCAGTCCCGGGTTATAAAGTAAGTAAATAAAACAAACACACAAACGAGCTAATAAAATATAAGTCAGATATTGCCTCTGCTCAGAAACCCGCTGTGGGCTCCTCAGGGCACTAAGCACGAAATCCCAAGTCCTGATCACCGGAAGCCCCCCCCCCCCCCCAACAAAACACTGATCTCAGGACTTCGGCTCATCCCCCTGCTGTCCTCAGCTGCCCCGCGGAGGACCTGCTCAGGGCCAGTGTCCTTGCTGTTCCCCGTAGAAATCACACAGTGTGGCCTCACCTGCCGCCAGGCCTTGCCTGATCACCCTGCCTCCAGCACCATTCTGTGTCCCCACCCTGCCTCCTAGCACCCACAACATTCACGTGTACCTCTTCTCCCCAAGAGGAGACAAGCTTCCCAAGGCCAGAGACCCTCCTCTCCTGTGTCCCTGGCGCCTGGAATAGGCACAGCACACAGGAAGTGCTCAGCACACCCAGATCCCTGCCAAACCCCCACCATGTGCCCTGTCACTAGGCACCCCCCCCCCCCCGCCCCCCCATGGCTGTGAGCTCTGCCTGTCTCTGCTCTGAGGCACTGCTCTTCCTCTGGCTGTCAGGGCAAGAGTGGAAATTTCCACCGGAAGCTGGGACAGCCGCCCTCCCCAGCTGGGCTAAGAGGGGCTGAGAGGAAATTTCCACAAACCATGTGTGGCAGCATGATGAAGCGGCCTGGGAGTCCAGGGACCGGCAGCACATGGTCTGTTTCCAGAGGTGCAGACCAGGAAGGTCATCTGGGTTTACTGCCCGCCAGGAGGTCCTGCCTGCTGGGGCCTGGTCTGGCCCATCCTCCAACCCTGGAGCCGGAAGGATCTTGAGCCATCATTAAATTCAATCCCCTCCTTTTTCGGGTGGAGGAACTGAGGCCCTGAGAGGGGAAGCAATTCGTCCCTGGTCACACAGAAAGTTAGTGACAGACGAAGGACTCACACTCATGGCACCGCCTGGGGTTTGGCTTCTCTCCTTCTCTTCCATTCTTGCCCTCCTGCCCTTCCCTCTCACAGTTCTCCAACTAACCTTTCCCCAGGGCCACTTGGGGCCAGCCCGCTGCCCTCAGCCCCGAGCTCCCTGCCCGGCAGCCTTAGGCTCCAGCAGGCCAGATCAGTGCCACTCTGATCAGATGATCAGAACTGTCGGCTTCTCCTCACCTCGTCCTGGCCATGAACCTGCTACACCGTTATAGCTCACAATGCCCACTTTGCTCCCCGTACTGATGAGGTCGGAAAGTCTTGGGGTGATGTACGGGTACTAGTATATTTTAAAGATCCCTGGGAGTTTTCACTTGCAGCAGGGTTGGGGAACCTCTGTTTTAGCCTTGATTAATGGTACCAGGGTCCCCGGCTGCAGACCACCTAGAGCCTCTTTCCACCCACCCCCACCCTGCCCCAGGTTTACTCTTCAGATTCACGGGTCCCACGAGCAGACTTGTGTTCCTCCTGCTCTGGACCTTTGCCCAAACCCGGGCTTCCAGGCTGCCTAGATTGCCCGAGCTGACCTGCCTCGCCATCGCTAGGTGTTCACTAAGTATTTGCTGTTAATGGCGGTAATGACCTCAGTCTGGCCAAGAGGATCCTTGGCATGAAAGAAGGAAAAGGGCTTTGGGGTCAGGAAAACTTGGACTCTAATACCAGCCACTTCTGCTTGCTGTCTGGGCCTCAGTTTTTTCATTTGTGAAGGCAGATGGGGCGAGGAGGTGGGTGAAAATGCCTGCCTTGTAGTTTGTCGCAGAGGGTCTTGCAGCTCACCAACCAGCTGCTCTGGGAGCCGGCTGCTCTGGCCTTGACCCTGGAGACGGTGACTGCTTCCATGGGTGGGAAGGAAAGTTGCTGTGAGCCTTCTGATGAGGACCTTGCCCACGGGGTGTCTTCTAGAGCAACTGCAGCAGAGTAGTGAATGGGGGGGTACGGAAGCTAAGGGGTGGGGGTCAGGAGAGATCAGCTAGGGAGTACGACCACCCTGCATGGGAAGGTGGGGTGAGGTCCCTGGAGGCCCTGCATGGGAAGGTGGGGTGAGGTCCCTGGAGGGAGGTTCCCTTGGGAACCCACCAAAGTGCCCTGTGGGGACAGAACCAGCATTTGGGTGTCTGCCATGCCCAGAGGTGCCAAGGCCTAATTGCAGCCACACCAGCAAAGACTTCTCCTGCCCCTCTCTTCCTCGGAGCTCTCAGGGAGGGGAAGCTTGAGACTGAATAGGACACAAAAACATTGAGAGCAAGCAGGACTGGACTCTTTTTTTTTTTTTTTAAGATTTTATTTATTTATTTATTTATTTATTTATTTATTTATTTGAGAGAGAGAGCATGAGTGAGGGGAAGGTCAGAGGGAGAAGCAGACTCCCTGCTGAGCAGGGAGCCCAACACGGAACTTGATCCCGGGACTCCAGGATCATGACCTGAGCCAAAGGCAGTCGCTTCACCAACTAAGCCACCCAGGCGCCCCAGGACCAGACTTTTTAATACACGGAAGATGAGCCTGTGCTTGTCCTGTGAACCCCCGGCATGGAGAAGACACAGGAGCATCTCAGGCAGGAGCAAATGTCTTCCGAGAAGGCAACAGAGCTCTGGGGAGAAAGAATCAAGGCGCCGCCCGTGCCACACTAAGTCTAGCTCGTTCAAGGACTGCTTCCCCTGGGGGTTGTCTGGTGAAGCCCATCTGTGCCAGGCATCGATGGGGCTGCTGCCAAAGGTCCATTCAGCCTTGACAAAGCCCTTTCTCTGGGCCTCAGTTTCTCTAGCTGTGAAATGCCTCCTTTTTCGAGAGCCCTTCCAGAATTTGTTGGTCTGTAAAAATATCTGCAGTCTCTCGGTTCCAAGTGGGAAAATTAAATGTGTCCTGAGCCCAAAGCCTGAAATAAGCTCTGGTAGACCTCAGGGGGCCAGTCAGACAATGAGTCTGAAATCAGGCAGCAAGCCTGAAAAAATAATCTCTGTATGGTGAGAAAATAAAAAGTTTTTAAATTCGTTGTTTAAAGATGTTAATTGCAATGTCATTCTTAACAGTTTCATGCAGACATAATTTACATACTATAAAATTTACCTCTGCTACGTGTACAATTCCGTGCCTTTTAGTGAGTTTGCAGACTTGTGTAACCATTACCACAATCTAATCTGAGAACACTCCATCATCCCAAAGAGATCTCTCATGCCTGTTCCCACCCCCGCTCCTGGCAACCACTAAGCTACCTTCTGCCTTCCCGATTCCCCTTTTCTGGACATCTCGTGTAAATAGAACCATGCATTATGGTTCTTGCATCTGGCTTCTTTCACTGAGCGTAGTTTCTGAGGTTCGTCTGTGGTGTAGCATAAATCATACTTCCTTCTTTTCTATGGCCAAAGATTATGTTATTGAATGAATATACCGCATTGTAGCTATCTATTTCTTGTTGATATAGGTTAGGGTTGTTCCCACTGTTGGGGGTTTATTATGAATAATGCTTCTACAAACACTTGTGCGGAATTCTTTGTCTGGATATATATTTCAGTTTATTTATTTATTTATTTATTAGAGCACATGAAGTTGGGGGGGAGGGGCAAAGGGTGAGGGAGAGAATCTTCAGCAGACTCCAAGCTGAGTGCGGAGCTAGAGGTGGGGCTTGATCCCATAACCCTGAGATCATGACCTGAGCGGAAACCAAGAGTTGCATGCTTAACTGACTGAGCCACCCTAGTGCCCCCCGCTTTCAACATCCTCTTTGACAGAACATTAGTTCAAATCCTTTGTCCCCTGGGGTGCCTGCTTGAGATTCTCTCTCCCTCTCCCTCTGCCCCTCTTCCTGCTCGAATGTGCTCACTCTCTCAAAACATAAATATATCTTAAAAAACAAATCCTTTGCCCCATTTTTAAATTGAACTGTTTATCATTGTATTGAGTGGGAGTTCTTTATATATCCTAGATAATTCAAATCCTTTAGTAGATATATATTCAAATAGTTTCTCCCAGTAGATATATATTCAAATAGTTTCTCCCAGTCTGACTTATCTTTTTCTGTTGTTTTTTTTCTTTTAGTTGACTTATCATAAATGTGAGGGTTATTTCTGTACCCTCTGTTCTAGTCCATTGATTTATGTATCTACTCTTATGCCAGTAACATAGTGTTTTACTTGAATAGTTTGACAGTATATTCTGAAATCAGGAAGTCCTCTACTTTGTTCTTCTTTTTCAGAATTGTTTTGGCTATTTTAGCTCCTTTGCATTTTCATATACATTTTAGGATCAGCTTGTCAATTTCTATAAAAAATGTCTCCTAAGAGTTTGACAGGAATTGAATAGATACATGATATTGAGTCTTCCAATCCATGAACATAGACTGTCTCTCCATATATTTATACCTTTTAAAATTTCTTTCAGTAATATTTGGTAATTTTATTCTACAAGTCTTCTATGATCTAATTCCTCAGTATTCACTTCTTTTGAGGTGATTCTGTGCAATGATATGTTTTTGCAATGTTATTTTAATATGGAAAACAGAGAACAAAATAAAAATAAAAATATCTTGAATATGCAACATTTGAGAAATTAGGAAAGCGTGATCTGTTCTATTGATGGGATATTCTGGAGCTCTTAAAAGTGATTGCTAGGTGTTTCCCCCAGAAAGATCACTCTGATTATGTAGGACCATGGAGAATGTTGATGATAGGGACAATATCTAATTCAACTCCCTTTTCCCAGGAGAGAGCAGATGGCCGAGCGTAGACTATGTGGTCCGTGAAATAGCTCTCAGTGCTGGCCACCGAATACTTGGTTTTTCTCCCTCTGTACTTCTCCACTCCTTGAAGTGAGCTGTGGCCCCAAGGCTGGCTTAACCAATGAAACATCACTCCTGAGTAGAAGCCGTAGGAGCCTGTGTGCAGTCTTAGCCTCCACAGATTTGGCTGCAGGCATGAGGGGCCTGGAGTGAGGATGACAGGTACAGTGAACGTGAATTACAAATGGATTTAAGCCCCTGAAGATGGGTGGTGTTTGTTACAGCAGCATAACCTGGCCAATCTCATTCTGACTAGTGTAAGGATAAATGAACCTAAAGAGCAGAACGTGAAATTCCATCTTCTCTGATTGAAACTATGGAAAACAATGCCTGAATATGGGCTGTACATTTTAAATTATTTTTTATTTTTATTTTTTTAAAAGATTTTATTTATCTATTTGGCGGAGAGAGAGATCACAAGTAGGCAGAGAGGCAGGCAGAAAGAGAGAGGAGGAAGCAGGCTCCCCACTGATCAGAGAGCTGGATTCGGGCTCGATCCCAGGATCCTGAGATCTTGACCTGAGCCGAAGGCAGAGGCTTAACCCACTGAGCCACCCAGGCATCCCGTGGGCTGTATATCTGAGGAAATTAAAGCCCACTAGAGTGTGAGAGGAGGAGGTTGTGGGTGAATTGTTTCTCTTTTAACCCTTTTTTTTTCTTTAAGATTTTATCTATTTATTTGACAGGGAAAGAGACAGTGAGAGAGGGAACACAAGCAGGGAGAGTGGGCGAGGGAGAAGCAGGCCTCCCACTGAGCAGGGAGCCCGATTTGGGACTCGATCCCAGGACCCTGAGATCATGACCTGAGCAGAAGGTAGACGTCTAACGACTGAGCCCCAGACGCCCCAAACCCTTTTTGTTTTTTAAGATTTATTTTTTTATTTGAGAGAGAGAGAAAGAGAGAGAGAGAGAGAGAGAGAGAGCGAGCACAAGTGGGAGGGGCAGAGGGAGAGGGAGAGACAGAATCTTAAGCAGACTCTGCCAATGCAGGGCTCCATCTCACAACCACAAGACCATGACCTGAGCCGAAACTAAGAGCTGGGTGGCTTCACCGACTGCAGATCTCAGGTACCCCAAATTGCTTCTCTTTTAAATGTGTCTTGTGGGCTCCTGGACCCAGTCCATTGTCATATCATATGACAGTGTGTCCCAGGGTGAGGCCACTCAGGTTTGCAGGCTTCCAATTCCACCTGGTCAGGTTCCAAATGCAGGACAGCAAGACTCGTCTAGGGAGCGCATCCCCTCATCTGGGTCCTGTTCACACAGACTCAGGTCTCCCAGGCTCAGAACCACATGGTGATACGGCTGCAGTTGGCAGATGGGGTGAAGGGTGTCCTGCCCATTCAGGCCTTTAGGAATTCTGACATCAGATTTAAAGCACAGTCAGTTTCTCGCTTAGGAACCATCCCTCCTTCCGGCTCTGGTAGTCACAGCCCTGGTCCTCGGACCACTGCATCAAATGGGGGGAGAAAACAGCAGAGGTGATGTGGGAAAGAGAGTACCCGCTCCTTCCCCACCCACTCTTGCCCAGACCCATCAGGAAAACAGAGACATCTATCCAGTGGGGACACTCCTTGAGTGGGGACACTCTCATACTGAGTGTGAGCACACACTCACAAAGGTGTGTAAGCCAGCCCTTCATGGACGCCGTCCCCATTTCATAACCAGTCTTGCAACAGCCCATTGTGTTCCTTGGCCTGAAGAAATGGTGATCGGCCGCCAAACAGGTTCACTGCCTTCTGTTCCGTTTCTTTTACTGTATTCTGAGCATTTGCATCTACCGCCAGTCAGCAAAGCCCCACTCATCGGAAGCATCTATCCCCTGTCAGGACCCACTTGCAGCCCTTCCCTCCCACCCCCAGCCAGGCTCCAGGGGGCACCTCCCTTGCCAGCCCAGGGAGTCTGCCACATGGCCATCTGCCATCTCTGTCTTTTTTGTCCGTGGACAGACCAGCTCCTATGGGCACCTTGTGCCTCAGACGGTGCAAAGGGAGTGTGTGATACTGAGCCCGTCTCTTCGCTGCTCCAGCTCCCCCATGCCCACTCACATCAGGGATCCAGATGGTCACCTCAAGAGGAGGCACCAAAAGAGCCACTTGGTTTTTCTAATCACTTTTTGAACCTGGAAGGAGGCTTTTCTGGTGGGTATCCACATGTCCTACTTTGGCGGGGGGGCTCTTAAATTCCCAGAGCGGTTTACATGGGGCTGTCCCAGCTGTGGGCATCCCCCTAGTAGTCTGGTTTTCCACTGCCCATCTTCCCGATTCTTTCCTCAGTGCTGGGACCACAGCACGCGGTTCAGGCCATGGAGCTGATTCCTTCCTTCATCAGGGTCTTTCTGTCTGCTGGTCTGAATGCCGCAGCTTTCCAAACAGGAGGCTGTGCTTTCCCTTCGGAGCTACCATCCATAAGCCAAGCAACATGTTGTTTAATCGAGAGCTGTTTGTAGCGTACGGTCCATGTGGCAACAGGTTCCAGGAAGGTGGTTCCCAAGTTGGTCCTGGGGGAAAAGAGGCTACGTCCTGGCACCTGCAGTGGGAGCCTCCTTGCATCTCCCAATTGGCATGCTCCTGTAGAAACCATTTCCACTTTATGATGGAATTCTTCTGGGCGCTGTCTCCTTATTACAGTGTTTGTCTGACCTGACATCACCCAGACAGTATGGGTGTCTCAGGTTTGGAGGTTATCTTATCCATTATCTTATTATCGATGTCCTTCAGTCTTTAATTAATGATTGATAGCAAGGTCGTAAATATCCCTCAAAGGAATATTCTCTTATCCAAAGTCCCAGTAGTCATCGCTGGGAGGTGCCCACAAGCTTTGGACCTAAGTCCCAGGCTGGGCACCACACAGAGCTATCACAAAAAGAATTTGTTCTTATGAGCGTTCCAGAGCATTCTACACCACGTGGGCTCAGGCGGTCTTACTGATTCTCATTTATCTTGACTAATGAATATTGCTTGAAGAGCAGATTTATACGCCTTTCTGTTTTTCAGTATCAGGTAAGAGACATGTGCCCCAGCCAGATGCAGTGTCCATCCCCAGGGTAGAGTCAGGTAAAAAAGACACTCTACCCAAATCCTGTTTAAAATTCCAGTTTTCATAGTTTTATTGGCTCTCCCATTTTTATGTCTTTCAACCAAAATGGACCCCATGCCACGGCTTCCATACCACAGCGCGTAGAGTTCCTGTGTCAAGGAGTCCTGATAAGTTTTCTTCGCCACCCCCTCTGACCATTTTGCCCGCTTTTTTGTGCAGAAGACTTTGGGTCCTTCATGAGGGATTGAGCCAGGGGACCCTGGCCCTTTGGTCAATCTTTTAACTTTTTTTTTTTTTTAAGATTTTATTTATCCATTTGACAGACAGAGATCACAAGGAGGCAGAGAGGCAGGCAGAGAGAGAGGAGGAAGGAGGCTCTCTGCCGAGCAGAGAGCCCGATGTGGGGCTCGATCCCAGGACCCTGAGATCATGATGTGAGCCGAAGGCAGAGGCTTAAGCCATTGCGCCACCCAGGTGCCCCTTAACTTTTTTTTTTTAATCTTTAACTTGATTAATCTGCTTGACCGTAGCCGCTAAGCACACAGGATTCCTTATCAGGTCTGGCACTGTAATCTCTGCCTTCAGGCTTTTAATGGTTTTTTTTTTTTTTTAATTCATTTGACAGACAGAGATCACAAGCAGGCAGAGAGGCAGGCACAGAGAGAGCGCGAAGCAGGCTCCCCGCTGAGCAGAAAGCCAGATGCAGGGCTCCATCCCACCTGGGATCATGACCTGAGCCAAAGGCAGAGGCTTTAACCCACTGAGCCACCCAGGCGCCCTTTTTAATGTTTTTCTAAATTGGGATAGATTGGACTCGAAGTACTTAATATTGAGGGGATCAGTGAGAGGTCCTTTGGCCCACCCAACTGAAAAGCTTTGTTTCAACCCCATCAATGTCCATTTTATTCACCCCATTTGTTAAGAACTGTCCAGAGATTCCCACCCTGTGGACAAGTCTTGTGACTCTCTCCTCTCTGTTTCCCCTTCATTTTGCTTCTACCAATATTCACTTTATTCACCTTTGTTTCTTTAAAGATTTGTTTTTTTATTGAGAGAGAGAAAGTGTGAGTGGGGAGAAGGGTAGAGGGAGAGAGAGAGAATCTCAAGCAGACTCCCCGCTGAGTGTAGTGCCTGACTCAGGACTTCGCCCCAGGACCCTGAGATCATGACCTGAGCTGAATGAAACCAAGAGTCGGATGCTTGACTGACTGAGCCACCCAGGTGCTCTGATTCACCTTATTTCTTAATAAAGGTCTAAAAATTTCCATCTCGTTGGGAAGAGTCCCTTGACCTTCCCTTCGGCTCTTCTCATCTTCTTATAACCTAATGTTTTTATTAGCATCCAGAAGACCCCTGAGGGGAAGCTGAGACAGCAAATGTGGTAAGGTTTCATGAACTGTTTTTTTGGTTTTGCAGCAATAAAGTTATATAGGTGAAAGGAGGCCCCTTAGCCACAGCATTCCCCATGACTCGGGTAATGGGCATGGTCAGTGGGTAAATATCCAGGTGGTCATAAGCCATTCCCAAATGATTTGCACATGAAGCCAGCAGCTGCTTCGTCTAGGGTGTTAGCCAGTCTCCCTCCTCAGGGTAAACAGACCTTACAGCGGCTTGTACCCAGTCCACTTGTCGGCTGTTCCCTCGGGAATAACCCCCTGGTATGTCTGGGTTGCGTACAGCCATCTGAGCTTGTTCCAGAGTGAGCTGAGGCGGCTGCATAAACCCGACATGCCCTTCCCCTCTGCAGCACTCAAGCCTCAGATGCTCCCCTGAGTTAGTTACGTTCACAGTCCAGGCAGTAAAGCTTCCTCCGGGACCCGATCATACAGGTCCACGTGGCCACCCAGGAATCAAAGGTCTTTCACCCCCAGACTTTCATCTTTCTCTTCCCAAATCACATCTTTCTACGAGCCAGGGATGTTCTAGCAAATCCCACTTCACCACCACCAGCTCTTTTGGGTTCTTGGACCCGATTCCAGTGTCTGGGGGTGGGAGGGACTTCTGCACAAGCCCAAACAAGTCTCAGACATCTGCAGGCGGTCGAGACTTCAACCTGCTATCGACCCAGAGCGAGAGCATCAGATCTCACAGGTTAAGGGCTCGGTCCCACGAGACTGCCCCCTCCCCCACTTCAGATACTGATCACAAACCCTGGTCATGATCCATGCTTCTGACCGGATGCCTAGTGATCAGAGGCTCCAATGGCCCCTTCCTTGGGTTTGGTTAATTTCTTAGTGGCTCACAGAATGCAGGGAAACCCCTCCTTATATTTAGCAGTTTATCGAAAGATACAGATGAACACCCAGATGCAGAGATTCACAGGGCAAGGTGCAGGAAGGTCCCGAACCCATGGAGTTAGGGTATATCACCCTCCAGGTGTGACTGTGTTCACCCAACTGAAAGCTCTCCAAACCCCATACTATTGGGATTTTATGGAGGCTTCATGTAGGCTCGATTAGTTATTAACTCCATTTCTAGCCCTCTCCCCTCTCTGGAGAAGCAGGGAGTGGGGACCAAAAATTCCAGGCTTCTAATGGTTTGGCCTTTCTGGCGGCCAGCCCCCACCTAGGAGCCACTGAGGCTCTGAACAACAGATGCTCTTAGTGCTCGTACCACTTAGAAAATTACAAGACTTTAGGAGCCATGTGCCACAGAGGTGGAGATCCAGTATATATTTCTTACAATAAATCACAACAACACAATGTGTTTTAGTGAATATGCAGCCTCACCCATAATAGGAGGAATTTGAAAAGAAGACTGAGATTCCATTTTTCACCCAATTGGCAAAAATCAAAAACTTTGATACCACAGTCTGTTATTCAGGGAAACAGTCACATTCCCCCCCCCCCCCACTGTATGGTTGTATTTATTTATTTAATTTAAATATGATTAATTAACTTATGTACTATTGGTTTAAGAGGTAGAGTTCAGTGATTCATCAGCCTTTTTTCTTTTTAAATGATTTTATTTATTTATTTGTCAGAGAGAAAGATTGAGAACACAAGCAGGGGGAGGGCAGAGGCAGAGGGAGAAGCAGGCTCCCTGCTGAGCAAGGAGCCTGATGCAGGACTTGATCTCAGGACCCTGGGATCATGCATGACCTGAGTCGAAGGCAGATGCTTAACCAACTGAGCCACCCAGGCACCCCAAGATTTTATTTTTAAGTAATCTCTACACCCAATATGGGGCCCAAACTTACAACCCCAAGATCAAGAGTCACACTCTATCGACTGAGACAGCTGGGTGCCCCATTGGATAAGGGGACATTGAAATAGGCATTTGAAGGCAGTGGGACAGCAGACAGAAGTTCAGCTGATGGGAGCCACGACCAGCTTCCTGGCCATGTGACCCATGCAGTCACATAGCCAGTCACAAGCAAGGGTCCCCGTGCTTGGTTTCATATTCTGTTCTCATTATATTGAA
The DNA here is from genome assembly GCF_922984935.1 of Meles meles. Classification (NCBI taxonomy): domain Eukaryota; kingdom Metazoa; phylum Chordata; class Mammalia; order Carnivora; family Mustelidae; genus Meles; species Meles meles. The sequence continues at coordinate 198,033,644 of NC_060066.1, forward strand.
ATTCTCAATTTTTGAACAAAGCTTTGCATATTCTTTTTGTTTTTTTTTAAAGATTTTGTTATTTATTTGACAGAGAGAGACACAGCGAGAGAGGGAACACAAGCAAGGGGAATGGGAGAGGGAGAAGCAGACTTCCTGTTGAGCAGGGAGCCCGATGTGGGGCTCGATCCCAGGACTCTGGGATCATGATCTGAGTTGAAGGCAGTTGCCTAACGACTGAGCCACCCAGGCGCCCCTGCATTTTCATTTTGTACAGGGCCTCAGAAATTACGCCGGTCCTATCTGGGGCAAAGTGAGTTCCAGGCAGAAGGCATATCAAGTGGAAAGGTCAAGAGGTAGGAATGTGTTGGCAACTTGGAGTCTGGAGTAGGAGAGAAGTCCATGGTTGGCTTGTTCTCTATTTCTGCCCTTTGAGCCTGCGCCCCTCCTCTCCTGTTGCTCACGGAGGCGCTGACCTCTTCAGGGCTGCCCAGGAGGGAACAGGAAAGGTGGTGAGGTTTCAAGTTCAGGAAAGGTGTGCCTTACCCCCTACTTGTCTTGAGCATTCTGGGCTTGGTAGGTGTTTAAAGCTGACTCTCTTTCTTGGGGGGTGCAGGGAGGGGGTCCCAGAAGTCTTGGTCTGGTTTTCCCCCAAAGCACAGCCCGAGGCAGAGACTTAGGTGTGAGCAATTTGTTTGGGAGGCAACCCCGGAGAGCAGAAGGACGGGAGTGGGGAGACAAGGAAGCAGGCAAAGCACAAAGGAGGGTGGGTTGTATATTCCAGATTGCTGCTTTGGGTGATGGAGCCTGGATTCCAGAAGGCCTGATGCAGACTGAATGCCTCCCAGAGTTTTCTTTGGAGCAGGAGGCCAGGGCTTTCTCCAGCAGCTTCCACAAGGGCTGGAGGGTCGTTGTCAGGGTGCTAAGAGCCTGATCTACTGAGCTGCAACTTCCAGGAGAGCCCGGAGGCCAGAAAGTGGAGGCCTGCCTGGCAGAAGCTTGGAGGGGGGCTGCGGTGGGCATGCATGGGGCTGCCCACCCCTGCTGAAACTGCAGTCTGACTGGCCACTCTCGTGCGTTTGCCTTGCTGGAGACAGTCATCGTGAGGCCTCATCTGGGGGTCCCTTGAGGAGCGCCCACTGTTTATGATGGCTCCCCCCAATCCAGGACCCCTCCAGCCCCCACAGGAGACGTTCTTGGGCAGGATCGAAGGCTGCCTCTCTCCTGCGGCACAGCCCCGGCCTGCGGGCAGCACACACCTACAGCCAGCATCCCTGCAAACGCAGTCAGCTCCCTGCCACCACTGCGGTCTGCTGCTATTGCCAACCCTTCCCCTTTGGGATTCTTGGTCAAGAGTCTGATAGCCAGCCACGGAGTCCCAGAGGATACCCCCGACCTCTCCGACTGCTCTCCTTGAAGCCCCCTCACCCCATCCTACCCCTCTCTCTAATCTCAGCCTCCAGTGTCCGTATGGCCTTCAGGACAAAGCCCTCCCACCTGGGCAAGACTCTCTTCCTTCTAACCTCTCCCTACCTTTCTTTTTTTTTTTTTCTTTTAAGATTTTTATTCATCTATTTGACAGAGATCACAAGTAGGCAGAGAGGCAGGCAGAGAGAGGAGAGAGAGAAGCAGGGTCCCTGCTGAGCAGACAGCCCGATGTGGGGCTCCATCCCAGGACCCTGGGATCAAGACCTGAGCCTAAGGCAGAGGTTTAACCCAGTGAGCCACCCGGGCGCCCCCTCTCCCTACCTTTCAAATGTCACCTGCTGCCCCCAGACCCCCTCTTCTCCAGCCCTAGAACATGATGGCGCCTTCCCTAAACGTACCCCACCATTCACACCTCCATACCTTTGCACGTGCTGTTCCCACTGTCTGGAAATTTCTTTCCCTCCTCATGGCTCAGAGAACTCTTCCTCATTCTGTAAGACTCACTCCAAGTGGACCTCAGGCAGAGAATTTCTGTAGGCAGTCAGGGTCCCTAGCACCATGTTCCCCCCTGAACCACGCACAACTGAAATTTTGGCCTTGGGTCATACCCCTGCCTTTGCATGCTGGCTCTGCTATGCGTATGAGTCAGGAATTGCTTCAATAATGCCATGTAACAAACCATCTCAACACTGGGGGTGGACAACAAAGCCTTTATTTTGCTCCGTTATTAGCAAAGAGGGGGAGGAAGGAACCGAGCTAGAGCAATAGCACGATACGTCTGGTGCCATGAGTACTGTACATGATTTCCTTTACTCTTCATGCCGACTCTAAATGGAGGGCACTGACCTGTTTTAGGATGAATGAACCAGATATCTAGAGAGGCTACATAACTTGCCTGGGGTAAGTGGCCGAGCTAAGGTGTGAACCCAGGCACAATGCACTGGTGTGCTTCACTGCTTTTCTGCCCACCCCCCATGAATGGATGCCCTTGTTTTGGGGTAAATAAAACAATGTGTTCAGGACAGTCAGGCCCCACATCTTTTCTCTTACTTTAGGTGCACTGAAGCCCTTTCTGATAGTCTCTTAGCTCAGAGTCTGACTTTTGAGGCCTTTTGACTCTTTAGAGCCGCCCAGGAATCTAGTCTCCCTGGAGACCCTATTCCTCCAACAGCCAAACCTAGCATCTGGGAGGGCAGCTGGATGACACACAGCTTACTGCGTGGGTTCCCCACCTTCCTCGTCTAGGGTCTGGACTCAAAGGATTTCAGAGCTCTGGGCTCTTGGAGCCATGGAGTCACTTGACCTCACTCAGGTGTCTGAGCTGGGGAAGGGCAAGGATGGGAGATGCCCTGGGTTGGAAAAGGGGGCACAGCTGGGTAGGGAAGGAATTGTCCTGGCCCCACAGCTTCACTCCCTATTACCAGTACTGTGTAGCAGATAAGAGCAAGGTTGGGATCCAGGCCTGCCTCTAGCCAACTGGGTGGCCTTGGGCAAATAGGATCTTCCAGAACCAGTTTCCCCATCCACGAAATGAGATAAGGAAACCACACCCTTATGGGTTTACAGTGCACGGAAGGGGCTTTGCCATAGGCAAACTTAGCACGTGCCAGGTGCTCCATACCTGATCACTGTTCCTACTTTTAAAAAAATTTTTATCATTTAGCTCCCAAATATCCATAGCCGAGTTTCAGGGTCAAGTGACTTTTCTCCGCTAGGCACACCTCCAGATCCATTTCTCAGAGTCTAAATACATCGGGAGCTATGTGACCTAGAATATATAATTTCTCCCCTCCGGGCCTCAGTTTTTCTGTCTGTAAAATGGGGGTCCTCACACTCAATTTATAGGAAAAGATGAGGTTAAAGGAGATAATATAACAGTCCATGTCCCCTTTCTGATCCTTAGTTTCCCAGTTTGTAAAGGGGTGAATAGGGTTGTCTGGCTCAAAGGAGATAATTTGGCAACTATTTAGTGCACATAGCAAGAGCTTAATATTTTATTTCTTTATTTTTATATTTTTTAACTGTAGTTTTAAAAACATGTCCACTACAGAGCAGGTGTTCAAAAACTGTGAGGGGAGTCTAAGTTACCTTCCAAGTTTTAAATTTGCATTCACTATGATAGAATATATTTCATCATATAGAATATAATTCCCATAATATCCTTGTTTTCATTTCCCATACCCACCTGTTCTAAATGATTGACTCTTCTATGCCACTTTTTCTATCCACATGGATAATAGAGATTTAACTAATTCTTAGGGTTATTATGACTATGATTAGGCATGTTTTGTTATAATATATCAAGGAAATATACATTCCTCTAGTATTCATTGCAGTTGACAAAGAACCTTCATACCCACTGTTTTATTAATTCTCCTAACAATCTGTCAGGTATTATTACTTCCATTTCACAGGTAGTAAACTTGAGGCCCAGAAAACAGACGTGCCCAAGATCACATAGTGAGTTGGGGGTAGCACCAGGACTTGAATCCAGTCATCATGCCCACGCCCCACCATGTGGGGCTCCCCGAGGACGGAGCTCCCCGACAGCGGAGCAGTGTCCCCTCTTAGACTGTCCCCTCTTAGCTCCGCATCCATCAGGCTGTGTGTGCCCCAGACGGGGGTGGAGGTGTCTCCCCACTCTGTCTGGTCTAGGTCCAGAGGAGTCAGTCTTTGCTGAGGGCCTTCTCTATGCAGGGATCCCTCCACCCTTCCAGGGCTCCCACTTCTGGGGACGATGTTACACTAGGGAGTAGGAAGTGGCGTTTTAACAGAGGTTTAAACACCGTGCCTTGGGCCGGCCGCCCAGGGGAAGCGGCCCACAGAGAGGGCTGAGGTGGGATCTTGAATAAGACAGGGGTGCAGAGCCGGGGTGGGGCTCCCCGGGCAGAGAGAAGAAATGGGGAAGGCCGGCCCCTCGAGACCAGAAGTAGCCTAGTGCGCGGGGCTAGTGTGGAGATCCCGGTGGCTTCGGGGCTGGGCGGCGGGCTCTCGCGGGCAAACCTGTCCGCGCTCTTGCTACAACTCGCCCGGTGCCCGCCAGTCGGTCGTCCGGACTCCAGAGAGGGTGCTTCCCGTCGGCGGAAGTGGGACCAGCTCGGCCCGAGCCTCCGCAGCGCCGCCTCCCAGCTGGGGGACTTGGGCAACCCCTTCTGCCCTCTGGGCCTGTGTCTCCCCATCTTTCTACCCGATGGCCATAGGAAAGCCCACGACTCCGTGGTTGCTGGGGTCGGGGAGCCCCACCCCCCGCCTCCAAGGGCAACAAGTGGGCCCCGCGGGGGTCGGGGAGGCCGGCGGTGCCGCCGCTCCCCTCCCGCCCGCCGCAGCCGCCCCGCCCCCCGCCCCCCGCCCGCCTCGGGGCGGGGCCACCGGCCGCCCCTTTATCTGCTTGCAGGTCGCCCGGGACGCCCAGGGCCGCGGGTTCTAGGCGGCCGGGCTCCCCGCCGCGCTCAGGCCCGCAGCAGGTACAGGGCTGGGGAGAGGGGGACCGGCGGCGGGCGCAGGGGGTGCTCCCGGGGGCGGCGGGCGCGCGCGCGCGGGGGGCGGAGCCGGAGCCGGGGCATTCCCGGGTGAGAGCCGGAGGACGCTGGGGGACCCGCTGGAACTGGACGCATCTGAGAGAGTGGGCAGGGCCGCGGTGGCCAGGAGGAGGAGAGGCCAGGGGTTCGCTGCTCCCACTGCGGGAGAATGTAGACAGACTCCGGGGGCAGAAGGGGTGCGACTACCTGGAACTGGATGATGATGTGAGAGGGTTCCGCTTGGGGGCCATCTAGGCTGGTTGGGATGGGGAAGCCTGTCTTGGTGTCAGGAAAGCATGGAGGTTTCCCTACCCAGTGAGGGGAAGGGAAAGGAGCCCCACACCACCCCATAGCATTTGCTCCAAGCCTGCAGGCTTTGAAGACCCCCGGATGTTTCCCTGGGTCAGCCGGTGCAGGCCTGGCCTGAGTGAGGGGGCCTGGCCAGGCCACAGCTGTCAAGTTTGAGTTTGATGGAGTCCCAGAGCCTGGCTGCACCTGATTGGATGGCCCAGGACCTTATGTTTTAGCTCCTGTGGGAAAGGGTTCCAGCCTCACTTCAAGGGGCTTGTGCCGCCTCAGAGCCCTTGGGAAGAGGCAGCCCCACTCTGGCCTCAGTTTCCCTGACTAGAGGGGCCCTTGCTGGACAGAGGTGAAAGCTGGGTCCCTTTACCATCCCGTGCTGGGTGACTGTAGCCAGCTCAACCAACCTCTCTGAGCCTGCCTTCTTCCTACAGGTTCGTCCCTCTCCTCAGAGCATTAGTGAGTCTGAGTTCCACAGAATTCCTTTGACTTATTTATTCTATTCTAATCACAAATGGTGGCCCAGGGTGTGGTTACAAAAAAAAAAAAAAAAAAAAGATTTCTGTTCCGTTTTGGAAAAAATAGAAGAACTTTTTCTTAAACACATTCTGCCAAGTTGGGGAATTGGTTTGCATTGAGGGAGGTGACCCAGTTGCTGGGAGATCGGGAGGCCAGCCAGGGATGAAAACTTTGCTTGTGTAATCTGTGGCCACCCACCGGATGCCTAGGAGTTGACTACAGTGGATGAAAGACAAGAGCACTGGTTTGGGAATCAGATGTTGTGCCCGGCCATCCTGCCTCCTGGGCTGTGACAGCAGCTTACGTGGAGGACCAGAGCTGCTTTGAGGGAGAGTTGGAATATATGTGAAAGTTCTTTGTAAACAGCAAGCCACTGTAATTATTAATGTTAGCATCTAATCTTATTGATAATATTTGGGCTCTTATAAATCATCCTTGTCAGGACTCTTCAAGAACATTTACCTCTAACAACTCTTGTGTTAACATGGGCCAGGCCTTACTATTATTATGATTATGATTATGATTTTTTTTTTAAGTAGGCTCCAGGCCTAACACCCTGAGATCAAGAATCGCATGCTCTACCTACTGAGCTAGCCAGACATCCCCCGCCTTTCTATTATTTTTATCTGAGGTTAGACTTTGTCTTCTATGGCAAGATAAAGCTGTCTTTAAGGGAGTATGCTGAATAATCAGGTCCCAGAGAAGCAACAATGACTATTCTGCATGCCAAGATGGAGGCGAGAGAGAAAGTGGAATTATAACCAATTAATACTCATAATGGGCATTTTTTAGTTAGGCTCTTAAGCTCCAAGAGGGCAGGGTATTAATACCCTTAGTTCTTGCACTTAGCTATTACTAGCGGGGCTGTTGGTTCCATGAGGAAAGTGTCTTAACTGCTCTGTTCACTGCTGAAGCTCTAGACCCTGGCACACACTCGGCCTGGAACAAATATTGGAACATCTCAGGGCCTGAAGCGCTCTTTGATGTTACCAGTAAATTCACTCTCTCCGTTGACATTTGGAGAAACGGGGCCGAGAGGGGAATGGACTTGTCCAGGATCCCACAGGGATTGAATGGCTGAGCCAGGACTCGAACCCAACAAAAAGAGCAGAGCCAGGCTTTGCCAGAGCCAACAGCTTGCATCTATAACTTTGTTTTGCTTTCACAAGAGCCCAAGGGGTGGCTATTATTATCCTTCGATTATGAATGAGGAAATAGGTTCAGAGAGGGTAAGGGACTTAAAAAAGCAAAGTCACACAGCCGATGAGTGTCAGATTTGAAATCCCACCCTCACATGAAAATAGGGGCCTGGCTTCTCTCTGAAATAGCCGGCCTGAGGTGAGTGGTAGACACCCTCCCTTGGAGCGTCAGCTGTCTCCAGTGCTGCACGGTCTCCACCCACGTGCCTTCTCTCTGGCCGGACTTTCCTCAGTCTGCAGGCATTTCGTTTGTGTGGGAGAGCCCTGGCTGGGCAGGGAGTCTGTCTGCTTCCTTCGCCCTGTGCCCTAGCCCTGTAGCTTTTGGCCTGCCATGTGCACTGAACTCAGTGGGATGGGTAAAAACCTGGGGCTCTCCCACTCTGAAGCCCATTTACTGCCCCATCCCTACAAGCTTGTCATCTGTTTTGCCTCTGGGTAAAAGAGGGTTAAAAGAGGACAATTTTTTTAGACGATGCCAAGCAAATCTCTAGGCCTGGGGATATTTCAAATACTACGACTCAGGCTGGGGATAATTAAAATACTACTACTGTTAATAACAATGAGTTACTACTACTATTAACAATTAATAATAATAATAATCATTTATTGAGTCCCTCAACTATGCTACAACTTTATTCTAATGAGTTTAATCTTGTCACTTGTCTTAGGTCACACAGCTAGCATGTGATGGAAGCAGGCGTCAAACCTGGTTTTTCTGAATCTGAAGTCCGTCTCCTTCATGAGCCTTTATGGTGTCTCCTTTCTCCTTTATTTCTAACTTCTTTCCGTTATGATTCCTGGTGAGTAGGGGACAGACGCCGGTCAAGTTTGCCTGACATCCATCAACTGGTCCCTGGTCACCTGGTCTCAGCCCAGCTTTGCCCATCTTGCTGTGTGCATCTTGGGTAAGTCCCAACTTTTTAGCCAGCCCTGGGTTTCCCCAGAGATTTCATGTGGAGGGCAATGCTGACTTTCTTTCTGTAGCTGAGGCCTGGCTAGGAGGGCAACATTTAACTGGGATTTGACTAGTGTGGGAATGGTGATGGTTGGGGGAAGGGAGAGGTGGAGGTTTCCTTTAGCCCCACCCTCTGGTGACATCACACAAGACACCTCCAGTCCTTGGAAGCCCCGCCCCTAGTGATCCTCACCTGTGGAAGTGCCACCCAGTGCCTGGCATCTGGTGAATTTGCCCAGTCCCACAGCGGAAGCCATCGGCCCCCCGGGCTCCAGGAAAACCCCTAGGTAACCTAGGCTTGGCGAAAGGCGGTGGAGGGTGGCCCGAAACAGGCAGGTCCTGGCAGCCTGGTGGGCAGATGACTCTGAGGATTCTCTGACGGTGGTCTCTGCCCTCCTCCTTCCAGCTCATGCTGGACCCCTGCTTCTGCTCCTTTCCCCTGGATTTGGGGGTCCCTTTCCATGGAGTCAGGAGATGGGAACTAATTCTGAAAATAGATGGATCCAGATGGAATGGGGCCTCTGGGTGAGGTCTAAAGGAAGTAGGGAGCAAGATCTCTTTATCCCAGTATGTAGCTTCTGGGTTAGGCCCCACCATGCTTAGGCCCCACCATGGCGGGTGGAGTAGGAGGGCGCTGCGGGAGCTATGACCAACTGAGAAGGTAGCTATGAGCTAGGGCTTCACTGGTATAGAGCCAGTGGGTGGCTGGTCATGAGGGGAGATGGAGAACCCTGGATCCATGTCAGCTGCTAGCAGACTAAGGAAATAATTTATGGGAAAGGCCTTGGCTACCTGCTTTAGACCTTTATTTTCTGAATTAGTTCTGTGGAATGCAGACTGACAGTGACAGGAGGCAGGTGTGTGTGTGTGTGTGTGTGTGTGTGTGTGCGCGCGCGCGCGTGTGTGTGTGTGTGTGCGCGCGTGTGTGTGTGTGTGTCCACACAGGTATGAATGTGAGCATGTGCACTTGGGGAAGAGCTCCTAATCTCTCTGAGTATCGCTAGCCTCAAAAAGAAAATCAGCATAATACCTACCTCACCAGGCTAGTTATGGGAATTAACTGCAACAAGGTTATAAAGAGTAAGCATACAGTAAGCACACATTTCAGCTGGCTTTACAATGTAATTATTACTAGGAAAAGAATCTTTGGTCAGGCAGGCTTGACAAATGGAGGTTCAACAAAGCAAAGCTGGCTTCTGTGCTGCAGGACTTCTCAGAGCCTTTAATAGGCTGTTATGACTTAGAAAGTTCTCAGTGGGATATGGAGCCTTGGACTAGATTTAATGGGTCACAGGGACCCAGGAACTAGACCACCATCAGACATTATCATTCCTTGGTCTTCTCCCTTGTGGGGGAATGGAAACTTGGCTGGATTGGGCAACTCTGGGGAAGGCCTGCCTGTCTCTGGGCTCTTGCTTCCTCAGTATAAAACAAAGGTGCTGCATGACACATTTTCAGAGGCCTTTTCTGTCTTCCCGAGGTTCTGAGTTGCAAAGCCAAAGTTGCAGACAAGGGTAGAGGCTGAAGCCCAGCCTCTTGGGGAGGAGACGACCTCCAGCACTGGCTCCTCCACTAGCAAGTCAGGCCACTGGGGGGTGGGGGTGGGGTGGTGGTTCTCATGGATGGAAGCAGCCAGCAAGGTCGGCTTCCTAAACCTGACCTGTGCCATGCTTTCTGGGGAATGGGAAGTGGGAGAGTCCTGTGCTCCCCTGTCAGAAGCACCCCTCGTGCAGTATTGTAGGGAGTTGTTTAACTTCTGCCTCCTCACTGGACTAGGAGAGGCCAGAGACCAGCTGACTTGAGACGTGTCATGCAGGGGGCACTTAGGGATGCAGGTCAGGCTAGGGTGAGGAGGAGGGTGGCTTGTCTTGATACTGCCTTCGCATAGCAAGCTCCCAGCATTTATTGGACTGTGTGTAAATCATTGGGGAGCTTTGGGGGGAGATCAAGGTGCTGCTGGTGGCAGAAACATGAGAGCTTTATCCTACCTGGATCTCCTTGCCTCTTACAATGACTGGTGCAAAGGTAGTTGCAATAAACATGTGATGAAAGACGGACAGAAGGCCAGGGCGCTGAGTCCGATAAGCTCGTTGGAGGGATGGGGGTTGTGGGGCAGGTGCTCGTGTTTCAGTAGATATTTGACTTAATGACTGACACAGTGAATGAAGATAAGCCTGAATTAAGCAACTGGTTTCAAGCCAAACTATATAGAGAATTTATAACTATGAAATGATTAATGGCACTTGCCACCTTGCCTGGTAAAGGGCAGATCAGGGTAGTGGTTGAGATTGCAAATCGAGTCCAGACCGTGCCTCTGCCATCTCCTAGCTAGTTGGGTGGGCAGGGTCCTTCATGTCTCCTTGCCTCAGTTCCTTATCTGCAAAATGGTACTAAAGATAGGACCTACTCACAGGATGTTATGAAATATCAATGAGTCAATTACACGTAAAGTATTTAAAACAGTGTCTGGCACAAAGCAGGTACTGTATAAGCATTTGCTGTGATTTGTTTTCCTTTTGATAATCTCCACATACCGTGAAGTTCCCAGGGGGCAGGGATTAGATCTTTTTCCTCTCTGCCCTCCCTGGGACCCAGCACAGGACCTGAGGCAGAGAAGGGACTCAGTAAGTGTTTGCTAAATGACCAAATGAAGAGTGAATATGTTTTATATGGTACATTATGTAACCTATACAGGGGTAGTAGATGGGGAGGGGTGGTGGGGGAAGTAAGGAGGCCCCCTGGAGGTGGTAGGTAGAACTGGCCCTAATGGATTTTAGTGGAGGGAAAGAAGTTGGCACAGGGTGTGATATTTGGGTTAGGTGGGAAATAAGGGTAGGAGCAGGGTCTTGAATGGCAGGGTGAAGGGTTAGATTTGATTCCTTTGGAATTAGCAGTCATGGGTGGGAGTGGAAAGGCTGGAGGAGGACATTTTGAGTGGAGCTATGGCTGAAGGAAAGGGAATCAGGATTTTTTTCTTAAGATTTTATTTTTTCATTTGTCAGAGAGAGAGAGAGGGAGAGAGCACAAGCAGCGGGAGCGGCAGGCAGAGGGAGAAGCAGGCTCCCTGCTGAGCGAGGAGCCCAGTGTGGGACTGGAACCCAGGACCCTGGGACCATGACTTGAGCCAGAGGCATATGCTTAACTGACTGAGCCACCCAGGCGTCCCTATAGAATCAGTTGTTAACTGGGGACTTTCAGGGGAGAAAAGTGGCTTTTTGAGTTGGGGACTAAGGGTATGAAGTGTTACCAGGATGCTGTTATGCTCTTTGATTCAACAAACACTGAGCGTGAGCTACCTCCAAAGCCCCACGGGTTCACAAAACAATGAGACTAACTGCCTACCCTTCGTGAGCTCACATTAATGATTTTAATGCCCATGAGAAATGTTAAAATGGTCAAAAAATGGGTATCTTATGGTAGACACTGAAGTAGAGAGGTCATCATCAGAAATCCGGGGGCCAAGGAAAGTATCATGGAAGAAATGGGTTTTGAGGGATGAGTAGGAGTTTACCGGGTAGGCAAGATGAGGAAGACAACTCAGGCAGAGGGAACAGCTTGTGTAAACTTCTGGGCACGTGAAACAGATTCAGGGGTGTGGTAAGGCTGTGGCTGGGTTGGAAGTACATTGTGACTGGGCAATAGGGCAGGAAAAGGTAGGTAGCAGGGACCAGATCATGGAAGCTGATGGAGGGTCAGTGGGAGATCTGCCACTCTGAAGGGGCTAAAGGAAGAGGCTGCGGTCTGTTGTTAGCAAGGTCACTGTCACTGGCAGGTGAACACAGATGTCATCATGAACACAGGAGAGCACAAGGGCTGCTGTGTGGACTTGGACTGGAATGGAAGTGGCTGAGGTAGTGAACCACCTCCATTCATTTCTCAAGCATTGACTGAGCCCCATATGGCACACCAGGCACCGTTCTAGGCACTTGGGATACATCAGGGCCCTGAACAGTCGTCGGGGCAGAGCCACGATCTTCCTTAGGATGACTCCTCTCTTCAGAAACTCAGGGTAGGGATAAAGCGGGAGGGAAGGAGGGAGTAAGGACCGGGCTCCAGAGCCTCCCAGCTGCTGCTCATGGCGGGCCAGGGTGCCCTGACTCTGCTCTGGCCTCTCTCCCAGTGTGCTGCCTGGCCCACAGCCATGGCCACGATGGTGGCCCAGAAGCTCAGCCATCTCCTGCCCACTTTGCGGCAGGCCCACCTGGAGCCGCGGCCATCCGGGCAGCCAGAGCCGGTGTTCACGGTGGACCGAGCCGAGGTGCCGCCCCTCTTCTGGAAGCCGTACATCTACGTGGGCTACCGGCCGCTGCATCAGACGTGGCGCTTCTACTTCCGCACGCTGTTCCAGCAGCACAACGAGGCGGTGAACGTCTGGACCCACCTGCTGGCGGCGCTAGTGCTGCCGCTGCGGCTGGCCGTCTTTGCGGGGACCGTGGACTTCTGGCGAGACCCCCACGCCCTGCCCCTCTTCATCATTATCCTTGCCTCCTTCACCTACCTGTCCCTCAGCGCCTTGGCTCACCTCCTGCAGGCCAAGTCCGAGTTCTGGCACTACAGCTTCTTCTTCCTGGACTACGTGGGCGTGGCCGTGTACCAGTTCGGCAGCGCCCTGGCGCACTTCTACTACGCCATCGAGCCTGCCTGGCATGCCCGGGTGCAGGCCATCTTCCTGCCCGTGGCCGCCTTTCTCGCCTGGCTTTCTTGCACCGGCTCCTGCTACAACAAGTACAGCCAGAAGCCCGGCCTGCTGGGCCGCACCTGCCAGGAGGTGCCGTCGGCGCTGGCCTACGCGCTGGACATCAGCCCCGTGGTGCACCGCATCCTGGTGTCCCCCTACCGGACCGCAGATGACCCTGCTCTTCTCTACCACAAGTGCCAAGTGGTCTTCTTCCTCCTGGCCGCGTCCTTCTTCTCAGCCTTCATGCCGGAGCGCTGGTTTCCCGGCCGCTGCCACCTCTTCGGCCAAGGCCACCAGCTCTTCCACGTGTTCTTGGTGCTGTGCACGCTGGCGCAGCTGGAGGCTGTGGCCCTGGACTACGAGGCCCGGCGGCCCATCTATGAGCCTCTGCACACCCGCTGGCCCCACAACTTCTCTGGCCTCTTCCTGCTCACCGTGGGCAGCAGTGTGCTGACCGCCTTCCTCCTGAGCCAGCTGGTACGGCGCAAACTTGACCGGAAGACCCAGTGAGGGGGAGGGAGGGGATGGCGGCTGGTAGGGAGGGAGGTAGAGTTTGGGGCCCTGAGGTCACGCCGTGGCTCCAGAGGGGAACAAGGCCTGGTAAAGTTGTTTGTGTCTGGCCTGCGGTGACTTTCTGTGAATGCTTCAGCTGCCAGAGGCCGTACTGGCCTGTCCTTGGATTTGGGGATTGGCCAGGAGCAGCTGGGGGGCCACTCCTGGGCCTGCCCCAGCCCCCTGCCCTGGGAGAGGAAAAGAGATAAAGATGAGGGCCAACCAGGCTTGCCTCTTCCCATTGCCTCTCACTAGGGGTGAGGATCAGGTGTCACCTGGGGCCAGGACCCCGGTTGGGAGCTTCCAGATTATCTGAGAGGGGGCGAAGGTAGAATTTAGGCCAGAGGCAGAAGAGGCCTCAACCACCCCCCTCCCCCCTACCGGTTTCATTGGTGGATAGGGAAGGGGCAGGCCCCAAATGTATGTAGGATGTTATCATTCCTTAAACTCTAGCCTGGAATTTTGGAGTTGCATGGACTCTCTTTGGAGAAGATTGTGCCAGGTAGAAATGGATCCCACCCAGGGCCCATACCTTCTCGGTCACCCTCCCACACAATGAGCCCCAGCCTTTCTAGCTCTGTGACCCACACATCCTGTTCCCAGCCTTTCTCCTGGTTTCCTTGTTCATGATTCAGTTATCCATTCGGTGTGTCCTGGGCTACCGGCTGGGTCCTGTGGATCCATGCAGGATGATGAGAGCTTTAATATGGGAGTGACCTGTCAGGGGAAACACGAGGAGAAATAATCGGTGCTGCCTGCCCCCCCTCAAGGTCTTGGGTTGGGAGGGGTGAATAGGAGTTTGCAGATGAAGGAGGGCATTCCAGGCAGAGGGTAAAGCCTCTACAAAGGCCAAAGAGGTACTGAAGGGAGTTCAGTGGGGCTGGAGGTAGGGGTGATCTGGACTCTGATATGTCCTGGATTTAATAAAGTGACCAATAACAGCAGCCTCTTTGCTTTTTGCCTCCTGTCTTGGGAGTGGGGCTCTGGGGCCCCCATGGACCTGCTCAGCATGTTGAAGAGGTTTTCCAGGGAGTGGCTGGGGCCCCCAGGGGTGGAAACAGGGAAGAGGAAAGCAGTGGATGCTTTTTTCTTTGCCTAGGGGTGATTGGGGGCCTTATATGCTATATATATGAACTTTTTCTTTTTGGCAGGGAAGTTTAGTTTTATTACTAAATAAGTTTTAGAAGTTAAAGGAATGTGTAAAGTTTTATATAATCCCACTTAATAATTTGATAAAGATTTCATTTTTTGGTCTTTCCTTCAATTAGGAAGGATTTTATATGTTAACTTTTATAATACTGCTTTTCCACAATACAGTTTATAATAGTTTTCCATAGTACAGTGAAGGAAAATTAGGAAGTACTGATAAAAAAAAAAACCCAAGTGAATAAAAAATTTCACTCTGCTGGGTGCCTGGGTAGCTCAGTTGGTTAAGCGTCTGCCTACAGCTCAGGTCATGATCCCAGGGTCCTGGGATGGAGCCCTACACCAGGGTTGCTCCTCCCTCTGCCTGCTGCTCCCCCTGCTTGTGTGCTCTTTCTCTTGCTGACCAATAAGTAAAATCTTTACAAAACCACCCTAGTGCTAAAGTATCTTGTTTATAGGGGTCCCTGCGTGGCTCAGTTAAGCATGTTGGACTCTTGATTTTTTTTTTTTTAAGATTTTATTTATTTATTTGACAGAGAGAGAGAGCACAAGCAGGCAGAGCTGCAGACAGAGGGAGAGGGAGATGCAGGCTCTCGGCTGAGCAGGGAGTCCCATGCGGAGCTTGATCCCAGGACCCCGGGATCATGACCTGAGCCAAAGGCAGTCGCGTGACCGACTGAGCCACCTGGACTCTTGATTTTGGCTCAGGTCATGATCTCAGGGTTGTGAGATTCCGCACTACACGGGACTCCATGCTCAGCTGGGAGTTTGCTTGAGATTCTCCCTCAGCCCCTTTCCCCATTCTCTCTCTCTCTCTAAAATAAATAAATCTTTTTTAAAAAAGATCCTGTTTAGGGGCTCCTGGATGGCTCAGTCATTAAGAGTCTGCCTTTGGCTCAGGTCATGGTTCCTGGGTCCTGGGATCCAGCCCCTCATCTGGCTCTCTGCTCACTGGAAAGCCTGCTTCTTCCTCTCCCACTCCCCCTGCTTGTGCTCCCCCTGTTCCTGTGTCTATCTCTGTCAAATAAAAAAAATAAAATTGAAAAAGATCCTGTTTACATATATATGTATATGATTTATAAACATATAAAGAATGTCTATGGGGACTGGTTAGGGATGGAAGAATGAGTAGGATGCCAGCACTTCTGAATTTCTGAGGAACTTTCACAATCTGCAAAGATTGTGAACTTTCACAAATATTACCTCACTTGATCCTCTTTAAAACTCAAGGTCACGGGCACCTGGGTGGCTCAGTGGTTTAAGCCGCTGCCTTCGGCTCAGGTCATGATCTCAGGGTCCTGGGATCGAGTCCCGCATCGGGCTCTCTGCTCGGCAGGGAGCCTGCTTCCCTCTCACTCTCTCTGCCTCTCTGCCTACTTGTATCTCTCTCTGTCAAGTAAATAAATAAAATCTTTAAAAAAAAAAAACTCAAGGTCACACTTGAGCTGTGAAGGCAGGACTAGGAGATAGTTCTGGAGCTGATAAGCCTGGGACTCCAAATTTTTAGCTTTCATTTTTTACCTTTTTAGTTTCATTTTTTCAAAAAAGATATTGACTGAGTGAGAGCACAAGCAGGGGGAGCTGCAGGGGGAGAGAAAAGCAAGCTCCCCGCTGAGCAGGGATTCCCCAACACAGGGCTGGATCCCAGGACTCAGGGATCATGACCTAAACTGAAGGCAGACACTTAACCGAATGAGCCAACCAGGCACCCCACCCCTCTTTTAAAAAAGATTTTATTTATTTGAGAGAGAGAGAGAGAGAGAGAGAACGAGTGGGGGGAGGGGCAGAGAGGGAGGGAGACACAGACTCCCCCGCTAAGCAGGGAGCCGGAGCCGGAGCTGGGGCTCCATCCCAGGATCCTGGGATCATGACCCAGCCGAAGGCAGACTCTTAACCCGCTGAGCCACCCAGGCCCCCCCCTCCTTAAAATAAAGATTATTTATTTATTTGACAGATAGGGATCACAAGTAGGCAGAGAGAGAGAGGGAGAAGTAGTCTCCCTGCTGAGCAGAGAGCCCAATGTGGGGCTCCATCCCAAGACCCTGAGATCACGATCTGAGCAGAGGCTTAACCCACTGAGCCACCCAGGCGCCCCCTTTTTAACGTTTTCTAGATCCTTTCCCATGTGGTTTCATAGTTATGCTTGGATTTTTTTTTTTTTTTTAAATTTCAGAAGTAATTCATAAACTCGAGTGTGTGGTTACCAGTTAAGGTAGTGCCGGGGATACCGGCTTTGGAACTGGCGGACCGCAGCCTCGGCTCCACCCTTCCTTTTGGGATGACGGGGAGGATGCATCTGTTGAGACTGGAAAACCCTGAGCCCGGGGTTGTTATGTTTACCGCAAGAAAGGGCAACTAATTTAGCGAAAAGAAATGCATATTCCTTATGCAATGTCGCGAACACGTTCAAGCAGCCCAGTTGCGGGAAGGCAACTCGAATTAAAAGATCACAAGGGGCTCGAAGGCCTTGGTAAACCGAAAAGAGCTCCACCCACCAGACGACCCTGTGAGGCCCGGGGCGGAGAGAAAGGGGCGGTGCTAGGGCCGGGGCGGGGCTGATGCTGGGGCGGTGCCTGCGTCGGCGGCTGCGGCCTAGCTCCGCCCCCGGCGTTGGCGCGAGATCCGAACGTCTGTGGAGGCAGTTAGAGCCGTTCTATGAGGCTGCTGGAGCCCCAGTACGGCGTCCGGCTGGCTGGGTGTCGGCAGCGGCCATGAGGCGGAGAGGCCATGAGGAAGAGGCCTGCGGTGTGTGGCTGGACGCGGCGGCGCTGAAGCGGCGGAAAGTACAGGTGGGATGTGGGGCGTGAGAGGGTGTTGGAGGAGCGGTGAGAGGCCTGGACGCGTGAGAAGGGAGGCGGTCGGTGGAAGTCAAGTCGGGGTCCGAGAAAGGAACAGCCTTGGGAATTCTGAGGCTAGCGGGATTGGAGCCTGCAGAAGGGTGAAAAACGGGGTTTGGGAAGACTAGAGAGGAAATGGGGCGGAAGGCAGGCAGGCTGTGGGTGGGTGAGGAAGAGACTGGGAAAATAAGGCTTCGAGGTGTGGGGAGAGGGTGGAGAGAAAATTTGCTGTGAGGAGTGTTTCTGCTTTTTAATGGAACTATACTTGACATTCAATATCTAGTTAGTTTCAGGTGCACGTGATACTGATTCGATATTTTTATACACTGAGATATCCACAGGAGAAGTCTGGTTGCCATGGTCACCATTACAAAGTTACTACAGTATTATTGACTATATAACCTACGCAGTGCTTCACCCCCCCCACGACTTATTTATTTTATAACTGGAAGTTCGTGTCTCTTAATCCTCGTCCTTCTGCTCCCCAACCCCTCCCCCCTCTGGTAACTAACAGTTTGTTTCCTATAGCTATGAGTCAGTTTCTGTTTTGTTTTGTTATTTAGATTCCACATACAGGAGAAGTTGTATATATTTGTCCTTCTCTGTATGACTTAGTTCACTTAGCATAATACCATAATACTAGGTCCATCCATGCTGTCGAGATTGGCAAGATTTCATTCTTTATGGCTGTGTAATACTTCATTGTATATATTTGCCACATCTTTAACCATTCATCGATTGATGGGCACTTGGGTTGTGTCCATATCTTGGCTGTTGTAAATAATACTGCAATGATTATAGGGGTGCATTTATTTCTTTCATTTGGTGTTCTCATTCTCTTCAGATGAATACCCGGAACTGGAATTACTGGATTGTAATTCTACTTTTAATTTTTTGAGGATCTTCCATATTGTTTTCCATAAGTAGCTGCACCAATTTACATTCCCAGCAACAGTGCATGAAAGTTCCCTTTTCTCCACATCCTCTCTACACTTTGCATCCTCTCCAATACTTGTTATTTTTTTTGTCCTTTTTCCTTTTTTGTCTTTTTGATAATTGCTGTTCTAACAGGTTTGAGGTAATATCTCATATTTTCATTTTCCTGATGGTTAATTAATGTTGAGCACTTTTCATGTGTCTGTTGGGCATCTGTGTGTCATCTTTGACAATAGGCTTTTCAAGTCTTCTGCCCATTTTTAATCTTTTTTTTTTTAAAGAATTTATTTATTTGACAGAGAGAGATCACAAGTAGGCAGAGAGGCAGGCAGAGAGAGGGGAGGAAGCAGGCTCCCTGCAGAGCAGAGAGCTGATGCGGGACTCGATCCCAGGACCCTGAGATCATGACCTGAACCGAAGGCAGAGGCTTTAACCCACTGAGCCACCCAGGTACCCCTAATCTTTTTTTTTTTTTTTAATGTTGTGTAACTCTATATTTTGGATGTTAATCCTTTATCAGATGTATGATTTGCAAATACCTTCTCCCATTCAGTAGGGTGCCTTTCTGTTTTGTTGATGGTTTCTTTCACTCTGTAAAGCCTTTTTAGTTTAATGTAATCCTATTTGCTATTTTAGCTTTTGTTGCCCTTGTTTGAGGAGATTGGTTCAAAGAAATCCTGCTAAGACTGATGTCAAAGAGCTTGCTGCCCATCTTTTTCTTCCAAAGAGTTTTATGGCTTCAGGTCTTAACATTCAAGTCTTTAATCCATTTTGAATTTATTTTTATATATGGTGTAAGATAGTTGTCTAGTTTCATTCTTTTGCATGTAGCTTGTCCAGTTTTCCCAGCACCATTTATTGAAGAGACTGTCTTTTCCCCATTGTATATTCTTGTCTCCTTTGTAGTAGATTAATTGTCCATATACGTGTAGGTTTATTTATGGGCTCTCTGTTCTGTTCGGTTGATCTATGCGTGTCTTTGTGTCAGTGCCATACTGTTTTGATTACTATAACTTTGTAGAATAGTTTGAAATCAGCATGATATTTACAGCTTTGATCTCTTCTCAAGATTGTTTTGTCTGTTCGGGGTCCCATACAGATTTTAGGAGTATTTTTTTCTAGTTTTGTGGAAAATAGTATTTCGATGGATTGTATTGAATTTGTAGATTGCTTTGGGAAGTACTAATATTTTAACAATATTAGTTTGTCCAGTCCATGAGCAGAATATGTCTTCCCATTTATTTTTATCATCTTCAGTTTCTTTCATCCATGTCCCGCAGTCTTCAGAGTACAAGTCTTGCACCTGTTTGGATAAATTTATTCCTAGATATTTTATTCTTTTTGTTGCAGCTGTAAATGGGCTTGTTTTCTTAATTTCCTTGATAGCTCATTATTAGTATGTAGAAATGCAACCGTAGTTGAATAGCTGTCCTTTCCTGGGGCAGATCCTCTAAATTCTTTTAGGTAGTTGGGGGGAAGGTCAGCAATTATTCCTGAGCCTTCTGTTCCTTAAAAATAATCAGCCTACAATAATACATATGCCACAAGACACATTTTGGGGTGGCAAATTTTGCTCCCTTACAGTGACTACAGTCTCCTGAACAAAGTAATTAAGGGCCGTTAAAAAGCATTGTACAGGGTACCTGGGTGGCTCGGTGGGTTGAGCCTCTGCTTTCGGCTCAGGTCATGATCCCAGGCTCCTGGGATCGAGCCCCGCGTTGGGCTCTCTGCTCAGCGGAGAGCCTGCTTCCTCCTCTCTCTCTCTGCCTGCCTCTCTGCTTACTTGTGATCTCTGTCTGTCAAATAAATAAAATCTTAAAAAAAAAGATTAAAAAAAAAGCATTGTACAACTAAAGTCATTTTTTGAGAAATAATAAATGAACCACCTGTTCCTTTAAGAAATTTAACTTAAAAATATTATTGAGGTAGGTATGTTCATCTGGTACATAATTTAAAATGTATGGCAGTGATAGGCAGCGAAATAACTCCCTAATACTTTTAACCATCCTTGGCCCATCTCAGAGGCCGCAACTTTCTTGCACATCCTTCTACACATATTCTGTGTATGTACAAGCAAACAGTATCTATTCTTTCTTGTAAATAGTAGCATATTCTACATTGTTCTGCACCTTGCTTTTTCTCACTTATTGCATCTTATGTATCATTTCATATGCATCCACAAAGAGCTGCTTTATTCTTTTTCTTAAAAAAAAAAGATTTCATTTGTTTATTAGAAAGAGAGAGAGAACACAAGTGGGGAAGAGAGGCAGAGGGAGAGGAAGAAACAGCACACCCCCCACCTCCCTTTCTGAGCAGGGAGCTACTTTCTTCTTTTTAAAGACTTGATAGCATTCCATTATATGGTATAGTACCCATTATATGCAATAGTATTGCCTTAGTCTACTCAAGCTGACAGTAACAAAATAGTATAGATTGGGTGGCTTAAACAACAGAATTCATTTTCTCACAGTTCTGGAAATTGGAAGTCCAAGATCAGAGTGCTGCCATGGTCAAGTTCTAGTAAGGACTTTCTTCTTGGCTTGCAGACAGTGAGCTGCCTTCTCCCCATGTTCTCACATGGTCTTTTCTTGGTGCACATGTTTGTGGTGAGAGATGTGTTAAAAATTTTGGGGGCGGGCACCTGGGTGGCACAGTGGGTTAAGCATCTGACTTCAGTTTCAGTTTCAGTTCAGATCATGATTTCAGGGTCGTGAGATTGAGCCCTATGTCGGGCTCCTCACTTAGAGTGGAGTCTGCTTGAGATTCTCTTTTCCTCTCCCACTCATGCTCTTTCTCTCTCAAATGAATAAATAAATCTTAAAAACAATTTTTTTTAAAGATTTTATTTATTTATTTGACAGAGAGAGAGATCACAAGTAGGCAGAGAGGCAGGCAGAGAGAGAGGAGGAAGCAGGCTCCCCGCAGAGCAGAGAGCCCGATGCGGGGCTCGATCCCAGGACCCTGAGACCATGACCCGAGCCGAAGGCAGCGGCTTAATCCACTGAGCCACCCAGGCGCCCCTTAAAAACAATTTTTTAAACTTTGTTAAAAACTGGTTCTTTGACTTTTTAAGACTTCCAGTCCAGAGCAGAGTACTAAAGATTCCTTTTCACAGGATATAGAAACCTGCCTTTTCCTAGAGTAGCTATCAATAGGCATACATTTGTTTGAGTTTTAATGTCAGTCATTAATAGACAATTGCTCATGGCCAGTGTTAGAAAATATGCCCCTTCCCACTTGATCCCTAAACAAACTGCTGTTTGGGGGCAACTAATGGGGTGGTTCATAGTTTTGCCAGAAAATAGATGCCTGTGTTTGGAGTGAGTTTGCTTCTCTCTTGGTCCCACAGAGGCATGACAGGCTTGCCTCATTACTTAGGCCTTGGTATGGAGGACACTGTATTTGTTTTCATTTCATTTTTTTTTTATTGTGAGAGTAGTATATGTTTGTTTAAAAAAATCAGTATGGAATTAAGTAAAAAACAAAATTTTACTGATGGTAGCTGCTTTAAACAATTTGGTATCCTTTGAGACAGTTTTTGTGTGTATAAATATGTGTTTCCCCCACAAAAGAGATTATTTCAAACATACCTTTCACTAAATATATGATGGAGAACTTTCCATGTGAGACATGAGTTCTAGTATGAATTTTTCAAAAGGCCATTTTATTTTTTAAAGATTTTATTTACTTATTCGACAGAGACAGTGAGCAAGGGATTACAAGCAGGGGAAGCGGGAGAGGGAGAAGCAGGCTTCCCGCCAAGCAGGGAGCCCAGCTCGATCCCAGGAGTCCGTTGTGGGACTTCATCCCAGGATCCTGGGATCATGACCTGAGCTGAAGGCAGACGCTTAACAACTAAGCCACTCAGACGCCCCATCAAAAGGCCATTTTAATTTACATGATTTTCAAATTTTGTATTTTAACTTTGTTCCCTCTTTATTTAAACACTGAGAAATATTTCTGAAAGATTTCTCCCACAACAGAGGTAAAAAGATTTAGTATGTATTCTGTATATTTGCTATCTCGTAGGTGTATTCTATTTCTTCTTCATCTGTAATGCAGTGTACTTTCTTACCCTTGAAATATATGTAGCAGAGAAGGAGAAGTGAGCCTAAGAAGGGGACAGAAATGCAAAGATAACAGAAATCTTGGCTGAGTCATCAGTGGTTTCTGACTGCCTTGGTGGAACACGGAATGCCACTGTGACAGTCTGCAGCTTTACTAACATTCAGTCCATCAGCAAATTCTCTGGACTCTGCCTTCATATGTTCAGAATCTCATAATTTCCTACTAGTTCTACCTCTGCTGCCTGATCCAGAATGATAGTGACCTTTTGCTCACTGTTAATTTTAAAACCATCTAGTGGTTTGCTATCTTCTGGTAAAACCCAGAATCTCTGAGGCCTGCAAGGCATGATTTGGCCATGTATGTTTGCCTTCTCCTACATTTTAGACCTCATCTACTACTCTCTTCTCTGCCTGACTCTGTTGTAGTCATTCGGGCCTTCTTGTTGGCCTTCAAGCCAAGTATACCTCTGCAGGGCCTTTTGTACACCTTGAAATGCATAGAGATTAAAATACCACATGACTCTGTTCTTTCACTTGTTAGTTTGTCAGCTTACTGAGTCCATTTCTCAACCATAAGAAAGCCTTTCCCTTATCCCCTCCTCCCTAACACCTTAGTCTCGCTTTATTTATCTCCATAGCCCTTTACCATTAGATACACTATATACTGTGTATTTACTTGTTCATTTATGATCTTCCCCTACTAGAATGAAATTTCCATTAGGCAGTCCTTCAAACAGTGGCACATGGTAGGTTCTCAGTACAAATTTATTGAATGAGTGAATCAATCAATCCATTTGAGCTTTGCTTTCAGAAAACCTTTTAGATATGGTCATAGTTGCTCATTCTTTCTCTGATGAGAAGATAAGTGGGAGGACTTTGAGTTTTTTAGAGCAAAGATGGATGGGAGGAGACCTCCAGTAAAAGGGCAGTTAAAGTGTGTACTTAACAGGAGCACCTGGGTTTCTCGGTTAGTTGAGCCTTCAAGTCTTCATTTTGGCTCAGGTCATGATCTCACGGTTGTGAGATGAAGCCCTACCCTGCTCAGCAGACAGTCTGCTTGAGATTCTCTCTCTCTGCCTCCCCACTCTCAAATAAATAAATCCTAAAAGAAAAAGTGTGGACCTAACAACAACAACAAGAAACCCTCTGTGATACTTACTGGAATGATGAAAAAAGAAAAACAAAAACAGAGGAGGAAAGTTTCACTGTTTCACTGAAACTTAATAGGCTTAATAATAATACCGAAGTCCGTGGTAGCAACACTGTTGGGGTCGGTGCTGTAAGACTGATAAGGATCTGTGCATGTAACTTGACAAATATTTATCAGTATGACCTTTATGTAATGGCTTATGGTTTGCAAAAGTTTTTTTACATGTATTCTTTCACTTCACTTCCTCAGTAGCTTTGTGAGGGAGGTGAGATTATCTCCATTTTGCAGATGAAGAAATTGAAGTTCAGATAGAGATTTGCTTCAGATCACATCAGAGTAAGTGCAGCTCTATGGCATGATTCCAGGTCTTCTGACTCTTGTTCCAGTGTGGTGTTTTTTGTTTGTTTTTTTTTTATAATGTGTAAGATGTCCTCAGATGATAAAAAGGTGAATAATGAATAAGATAGTTCTAACCCTGGCAGCATGGAATATGGTAGGAACACAAATAACTGTCAGACAGACAGTAAGTGTCTTAGAGGCATAAGGAAATTCCAAGCATTTAGAGAAGGAAGAGATTACATTTTATTACAGGTGGAGGGGTGGTGGTTTTAAAATATGTCCACAAATTCTTTGATACCTCTCTCTTTAACAGGTGGATGTTAAGTCCCCCTTTCCCCCCCCAAGTGTGGGACGTACTTAGTGACTCTAATGACTTAGAAGGTGATGGAAGTGTTCGTGTTCGAGTTCTGAGGTTAGGTCATAAACAGCATTGCAGCTTCAGCCTCATTCTGCCTTTAGGGGAAGTCAGCTCTCACATTGTGCAGACACGCAGGCAGCTCTATGGAGACCTCCATGTGGTGAGGAACCTTACTGAATTTGCTAGCAGTCGTGTGAGTGAGCCACCTTGAAAGTACATATTGCAACCCTGCTTGATACCTTAAATGCAACCTTATGAGACTGTGAGCCCGAACCATGCAGATAGGCTGCTTTCCAATTCCTGATGCATAGAAATTGTGAGATAATAAATGTTGTTTTAAGCTGCTAAATTTTGTGGCAATGTGTTAATGCAGCAACAGAAAGATAGTGCAGATTTTGGTTTTAGCAGTGGAGTACTACCTAACGAAAACCTAAAATGGGGGAGTGGCTTTGCATGGGGCAGTGGGTGGCAGCTGGAAGGACCTTGGAGAGAGTGCTAGTGAAAGCTTGAAGAGCTTGTAAGAAACTATTTCTAGAACTGGGATGGCCTTTGAGGAGACTTGTGGGTAAGGGTTTAAAGGAAAGTGAGAACATATCTTACTGGAAACTGGAGGAAAGGGAATCCTTGTTATGTGGTCACAGAAAGTTGCCTACAACTCCTGCTGATGGTAGTAAGGTGGAAGATAGAGAATGTACCTAAGGAACTGGGCCATGTGATGTAGCTAAGGGGGTTTACAGGCAGTGCAGAAGGGCTACCTGGTTTCTTCTCACTGATATAGCAAAGTGCCAGAGGATCAAGAGAAGCTGAAGGAAGGCCAGTTAAACAAAAAAGAGCCTAGACTTGCTGGTTTTGAAAATTCTCAGCTTCTTCAGGTGGCACACAGTGGATTTTTCTTTGCAGGAAGTTTTTAAATTACTAATTTAAAATGATCTTGTTATAGGTCCATTCAGATACACCCATGGAAAGAATGTCATCATTAGTCACTAGGGAAATGCAAATCCAAACCACAAGGGGATACCACTTCACATCCACTAGGATGGCTATAATAAAAAAGATAATACCAAGTGTTGGCAAGGATGTGGAGAAATTGGAAACCTGGTATATTACATGGTGCATGCATACAGTGGCATAGGCAGTTTGCGGAACAGTTTGGCAGTTCTTCAAAATGTTCAGCATGCTTATCCTATGACCCAGCACTTCTGCTTTTAAGTATAGACCCAAGATAAGAAAAGATAGTGCGCACTAAAACTTGTACACCGGTGAACGAATGTTTGAATGTTTGTAGCAGCATTTCTCATAACAGCTAAAGAGTGGAAACAACCAAAATGCCCCCAAATGATGAATGAGTAGATAAAATAATATATCCGAACAGTGGAATGTTACTTGGCAATAAAAAGGGATTGAAGTATCTGACATGTTACAGCGTGGATGGACCTCCGAAAAGCGCTCAGTGAGAGAAGCTGGTCACAAAGACCAGACACTGTGTGACATGTGAAAGGTCCAGAATAGACTGATCTTTTTTTTTTTTTTTTTTTTAAGATTTTATTTATTTGAGAGAGTGTGGTGTGAGCATGATTGGGGGAGGAGCCGAGGGAGAGGGAAAAGCAGGCTCCTCACTGAGCAGGAAGCCCAATGTGGGACTCGATTTAGGGACTCCGGGATCATGACCTAAGCCAAAGGCAGATGTTTAACCAACTGAGCCACCCAGGTGCCCCAGAATTTGTCTAAATCTATAGAGACAGAAAGTAAATCAGTGGTTTCTTGGGGCTGAGGTGGAGTAGGAATGGGGAATGACTGCTGATGGGTATAGGGTTTCTTTTTGGGACGATGAAAAATGTTCTAAAATTAGATTGTGGTCATTTTTACACAACTCTATGCTAAAAAACACAACTACACACTAAAATGGATACATTTTATGATATGTGAACTTTATATCAGTAAAGCTGTTAAAGGCTTTGTGGAAAAGATGGCATTTGAGACAGACCTAAAAGCAAGGGTTGGATATTGTTGGAAAGCCATGAATGTGGAGTAGGCATTCTAGGAACAGTATGAATAGTGGCACAGAGGCAGGAAATACAAGAGATGTTTGTGAAATAAGGGGTAGAAGTTAGGGAGTCCCCAAGACCACCCTTACTTCTCACATTGACTGCAAGTTCAAGAGACCCCAAGACCACTCTGAGGCTTGTTAATTTGTTGGTAGGACTCACAGAACTCACTGAAGGCTGTTAAACTCATGGTTACAGTTTACTATAGTGAAGAGATACAGAATAAAATCAGCCAAAGCAATTCTAGGAGGGTTCCATGCTGAATCTAGGAGAATTCAAAGTGGGAAACTTGCAGCATCCTCTCTGGGTAGCCAATACATTAGATAGCGCTAACTGCTCTGGCAATGATATGACAGTACATACAGAGTATTGCCAACCATGGAAGCTCACTGAGCCTTGGTATCCAGAGTTTTTAATGGGGTTTGGGTTGTATAGGCATGGTCGACTACTTATGTGGCTAACCTTAGTTTCTAGCTCCTATGAAGGTCAAGCTGATACCACCTGGCCAAAAGCTCCCACTATAGATCACATTGTTAGCATAGACTCTCTGGTGTGGCCCAAGGCCTCAGGTAAACAGACACTCCAATCAGGTAGGACATTCCAAGGACCTAGAGATTACCGCCCAGGAGCTGAGGGTTAAAGCCAGACCGACCTCTCTTTGATCGATTCCTTTACTACATTGGGAGTAACTCGGTATGACTAAAGTGTAGGGTAGATGTAGGGGAGTTGAAGGTGTGATTAGGAGGGTAAACTCGTACCATGTTGGAAATTCACAGAAGGCATTTGACATAGTAGTTTCTAAGAAGATTAGCCCAATGGTGGTTATATGAAAGTAAGTGGTACACTAAAAGGTAGGCTAGAGAAATTTGGAGGATATTGCAGAAATTTAGGCAAGAAATAATAAGGGTCTAATCAGGAATAGTAGAAGTTTAAATTATTATTGTTGGTTGATTATTGATCTCTATAGTTATATATCTAAAGTACAGTTATTATGCTCAAGAAGGACCTAAATGTGGGCTTGGCAGGAGTTGGGTGGTGTCTTAAATATTTTTCTTTTCTATTTAAGATTTTATTTTTAAGTAATCTCTACATACAACGTGGGCCTCAAACTCACAATCTTAAGATCAGGAGTTGTAAGCCTTACCTACTGAGCTAGACAGGTGTCCCTGAAGTATGTTTTTAAACTGTGACTTTGGTCCAGTTATTTGCATCCCTTAGTATCTCTCCTTTTTTAAAGGACCTTTGCATTTTCTCTTTAGTTCCATTTACATTTAGGAGCCAGCAGTTGGGACCTGAGTAAGTAGATGATTATAGAGAAAAAAGTAAAAACTGTATCTTGAGGGCTGCCTGGGTGGCTCAGTCTGTTAAGCATCTGCTTTCAGCTCAGGTCATGTTCCCAGGGTTCTGGGATGGAGTTGCACCAGGCTCTCTGCTCAGTGTGGTTCCTACTTCTCTCTCTCTCTCTGCCTGCCACTCTGCCTACTTGTGATCTCTCTCTCTCTTTCTGTCAAATAAATGAAATCTTTAAAAAATCCCAAAAAACTGTATCTTTTTTTCAAGGTTTTATTTATTTATTTGACAGAGATCACAAGTAGGCAGAGAGGCAGGCAGAGAGAGTGGGGTGGGGGGGAGGGAAGCAGGCTCCCTGCTGAGCAGGGACCCCAATGTGAGGCTCCATCCCAGGACCTTGAGATCATGACCTGAGCTGAAGGCAGAGGGTTAACCCACTGAGCCACCCAGGCGCCCCCAAAAACCGTATCTTAAAATAATGTTTGGAAATTGGGAGAATAGATATAATATAGGCTGATTGTGTGTACAGTTGAGCCTTGAACAACTCAGGTTTGAACTGCATGGACCCATTCTTTGTGGTTGTTTTTCGATACAGTACTGTAAACAAATTTTGTCTTCCTTATGATTTTCTTTTCTCTAGCTTACTTTATTGTAAGAATACATATAATGTATGAAGTACGTGTTAATTTCCTATTATCAACAAGGCTTTTGGTCAGCAGTAGGCTTAGTCAATAGTTAAATTTTGGGGGAGTCAAAAGTTATATGTGGGTTTTTAACTATGTAGGGGTTGGTGACCCTAACCCTCACATTGTTCAAGCATCGGTTGTATATATTGTGTTTGTATGTATGTACACACACACACACACACACACACAGTCATAACTTCTTTCCACAATATTGACACCTTCCAGGAGGAGTCAGGAATTTGTTCCAGAGTGGAGATTTCTACTCCCGTTGCATTTTATTTGAGGCATCTATTTTCCAGTTTAAGTGACCTCTTCTTTCTTTCATGGGACTGTTAACTCTGCTATTGAGAGGGCCACAGTCAGCCATTGCTGTATTAGAAGTAGTTAAAGTTGGGAGGTTTAAACAAATCTTCAATACGTAGTCTTGTTAGGGCAAAACTGATGGCAGATGTTATGAAAACACTATTCTACAACGATCTCTGACATGTGTGACATCTTTTTTTTTTATTAAAGATTTTATTTATTTATTTGACAGACAGAGATCACAAGTAGGCAGAGGCAGGCAGAGAGAGGAGGAGGAAGCAGGCTCCCCGCTGAGCAGAGAGCCCAACGCGGGGCTCGATCCCAGGAGCCTGGGATCATGACCTGAGCCAAAGGCAGAGGCTTTAACCCACTGAGCCACCCAGGCGCCACTGTGTGACATCTTTTAAGGGAGAAAAATCTGATTAGCAAAAAGTACACTTTTATGAGACTTACTAATGAAATGCTAATGGCTGTAGACCTATCAGGTCACCAGTTTAAGTGTGATACTTAAAAGAAATTGCTTTTTTCTCTTATCCCTGTTGAGTTTTCATTAGGTTTAGGTGAAAAATTAGTGCCAGCTGGTTCGAGAGAATATTCTTGCAATACATTTAGTATTGTTAGATTACTTTGGGAGGAAAACCTTCAGTTTTCAGTGGGCATACCTCTCATCTTGTCTGTGCCCTGGACCTCAAGTGTGACATCAGTTACAGTGACAGGAGTTCCTCTTCACATTGATCACAGCACTGGAAAAGACTTGATGTTTTCTGAGAGCTGAAACTGTAATGAGTAGTTGTATACACAAAACATAACCAGAATGTGCTCTTCCTGTATATCTGCCTTCTTCCTAAAATATTTGTTGAATTGAGTACTTACTATGTGTATTAAGCTAGTTCTTGGAGGACAGGATAAAAAGTATGTGAATCAGGGACGCCTGGGTGGCTCAGTTGGTTGGACGACTGCCTTCGGCTCAGGTCATGATCCCGGAGTCCCGGGATCGAGTCCCGCATGGGGCTCCCAGCTCCACGGGGAGTCTGCTTCTCCCTCTGACCTTCTCCTTGCTCATGAGCTCTCTCACTGCCTCTCTCAAATAAATAAATAAAATCTTAAAAAAAAATTTTTTTTAAAGAGTATGTGAATCAAATGTTGATGCCAGGATTTTGTTAGGTAAGTCTGAAATACAAAGTGATAAATGTTAAGTTTAGAAGGGGAAGAGATCACCTCTGGTTCTGGGAATCAGGAATGCTTGGGGCTAAGCTGAAGTATATGTAGCATTTCAGATATGGGTGTGAAAAAGGCCTTTCTGTGTGAGGCACAGAAATGAGGAAGGCAGAGGCCAGAATAGGGATTGGCATTTGGGGAGTATAATGCTACAGTACACATGAAGGGCTTTAGGTAATGGAGAAAAGGGTAACTGGAGTTATACTGCTGTGTGCAGTCCGAGAGTCAGTACTTTATGCTATAAGGTGTAGGGAAGCTATTGATAGAATTTGAACAAGATGGGAGACTCTCAGTTGTGCTACAAGGGTAATCTAGATATTGGGTGTGGGACTGATTGAAAGGTATTGAATGCGGGCCTGACCAGTTAAGAGACTATTGTAATAGTCTCGGACGAGGCAAGAGTTTATGAACTTGGTTAGTGTGTTCCTCGTTTTGCAGGTTTGGAGAATTTGAAGCAAGTTTTGAATGAATACTTTATTATTACTCATTCAACAAAGCTTATCTATGTTGTTGGAGAGGACGGGAATCCTGGCAGCTTTTTTTGAAGACTTTATTTATTTATTAGAGAGAGTATCAGCAGGGAGAGGGAGAAGCAGTCTCCCCTGCTGAGCAGGGAGCCTGATGCCAGGCTTGATCCCAGGACCTGGGATCATGACCTGAGCTGAAGGCAGACGCTTGACCAACTGAGCCACCCAGGGGC
This sequence comes from Meles meles, assembly GCF_922984935.1. Taxonomy (NCBI): domain Eukaryota; kingdom Metazoa; phylum Chordata; class Mammalia; order Carnivora; family Mustelidae; genus Meles; species Meles meles. Next base: position 198,063,847 of record NC_060066.1, read on the forward strand.
CTCTGACAGCTGTTTTTGGTCAGACTTCTTAAACAGTCCTCCTTAGGGTATCCTTATTAGGTAGTGTTCTCCTTTTAGCATGGCTTGATAAGGCATGATAGTGACTGGAAAAGGTTTTCTATGAGAGTGGAGGAGGGGAGTTGGAGAAGTGGGAAGAGAGGAGTATGGGACCTCAGAAGTATAAAAGAAGTAACATAGCAAAAAGAATTAAACATACACATTTATATTTTCTGAAGCTATGTCAGTATGTAAGGATAATGAGATTTCATTCATAAATTCAAGGCCAGTGACCATAATCAGAAAAGTAAGTTGAATCAAATTATATGCTAGACTTGAAGGCCATATGAATCATAAAAAAGGGGAAATAAAATGGGTTGAAAGAAATTTAAGACAAACTTGCAGGTAAATTATCAGAAGACATAAAAATAGAATGAGAGCTAAACTGAATTTAAATGCCATGGAATCATGAAAACATTTTCTAGTAGTAAGGAGGGTGAATTGTATGAACCCAGGTCTGCTTTGATAATAGAGTTGTGGTGTTTAGGAAAGGGCCAGATTCTTGGGGTGACTTGCAGCCATGAGAGGTGTTGTTCTCTGTAGGAATACATCAAGGTCATCCTTGTGATAGCAAGAAAGTAGGAGCTCTGTGATTGTAGGAAGTCAGTTTTTCCTTCTACTATTCTGAAAGAAGAAAACTTGATAGGAACATGAATATGATATACTGAGGTACTAGAGATTCTTTGGTTTGGAGGGAATATATTTCTTGAAGTTAGATTTTTTGAGGCATTCTTACAGGGTAAGAATTGTTAATAGCTAGGGTGTGGCTTACCAAGGTGTTTGGTCCTGTAGGAACCCTATGTTTTTTTAGACAGACTTTCTTATACTGTGTAATAAACACACACAGGCTGCCTTTATTTTGAGGTAAGAATATTCAGCTGAAGGCCTGTACCTAGGTCCCTTCAGTTCCAGATGACCTATTCTCACTCAGAGTCTAAACATTCCACTGAGATAAACAGTTCCTTAAAGCCAAACTCTTCTAAGGGAGCTATAACTGAGGGCAGAGTCACTCTTGACATTGATTTGACCTAAGTAAGGAATTGTCTTACTCTTGGCTAAGATGGCCAACTTGGTGAAAAACTTTGTTCCCAGATGTTTTGTTAATTGAAGTCTGTTTTCTGATATTATGTAGTTTGTATAAGTCTTTTTTTTTTTAAAGATTTTATTTATTTTTTTGAGAGAGTGAGCTTGAGCTTTTGGGGGAGGACAGAGGGACAGGGAGAAGCAGATACCCCACTGAGCAGAGAGCCCAAGCAGAGCTTGATCCCAGGACTCTCAGATCATGATCTGAGCTTAAGGAAGATATTAACTGACTGAGCCACCCAGGTGCCATGTATAAGTCTTTTTAGAGGACTTGGTATGTTTTTTAAATTTTATTTTAATTCCAATATAATTAACATACAGTGTTAAATTAGTTTCAGTGATTAAACATTTCATACATTACTCAGTGCTCATTAAGATAAGTATACTCTTAACTCCCTTCACCTCTTTCACTCATCACCCACCCACCTCCCCTTTGGAAACCATCTGTTCTCTATAATTAAGAGTCTGTTTTCCCATTTGTCCCTCTTTTTCATTTGTTTTTTTTCTTAGATCCCACATATGAGTGAAATCTTATGGTATTTGTCTTTTTCTGACTTATTTTGCTTATTAGCATTATACTCTTTAGATCCATCCATCCATGTTGCAGATGGCAAGATTTCTTTTTTTTTTTTTAAAGATTTTATTTATTTATTTGACAGAGAGAGATCACAAGTAGGCAGAGAGGCAGGCAGAGAGAGAGAGAGGAGGAAGCAGGCTCCCCGCGGAGCAGAGAGCCCGATGCGGGGCTCGATCCCAGGACCCTGAGATCATGACCTGAGCCTAAGGCAGCGGCTTAATCCACTGAGCCACCCAGGCGCCCCAAGATTTCATTCTTTTTTATGGCTGAACAATATTCCAGGGTGTGTGTGTGTGTGTGTGTGTGTGTGTGTGTGTGTGTAGTACAGTACATTTTCTTTATCCATTCATCTATTAATGGACACTTGGGCTGCTTCCATAATTTGGCTATTGTAAATAATGCTGTAATAAAGATAGTGGTGCATATATCCTTTTTGAATTAATGTTTTTGTATTTTTTTTAAAGATTTATTTATTAGAGAGAGAGAGAGTGCACAAGCAGGAGGGGCAGAGGGAGAAGGAAAAAAAAAATCTCAAGCAGATTCCACACCGAGTGTAGAGCCCAATGTGGGGCTCAATCTCATGACCCGGAGATTGCAGTCCCACCCAAAACCAGGTTTCAGAAGCTTAACCGACTGCACCACCCAGGCACCTCTAGGGTTTTTATACTCTTTGGGTAATTACCCAGTAGTGATTATTGGATCATATGGTAGCTCTATTTTTAATTTTTTGAGGAACCTCAGTGGCTATACCAGTTTGCATTCCCACTAGCAGTGCATGAGGGTTCCTTTTTCTCCACATCCTCGCCAACACCTATTGTCTCTTGTGTTTTTGATTTTAGTCATCTGACAGGTATGAAATGATATGACATTGTAGTTTTGATTTGCATCTCCCTGATGATGAGTGATGTTGAGCATCTTCATGGGTCTGTTGGCATTTGTATGTCTTCTTTGGAGAAACGTCTGTTTATGTCTTTTTTTTTTTTTTTTTTTAAAGTAGGCTCCATACACAGTGTGGAGCCCAATGTGGGGCCTGAACCATGACCCTGAGATCAAGAACTGAGCCAAGATCAAGAGTTGGACACTTAACCAACTGAGCTACTCAGGCACCCCTGTTCATGTCTCTGCCCATTTTTTATTTGGATTATTTGGGGGGGGTAGTGTTGTGTTGTGGAAGTTCTCTATATTTTTTGTCTATTAACCCTTTATCAGATATATCATTTGCAAATATCTTCTCTTCAGTAGGCTGCGTTTTAGTTTTGTTGATAGCTTCCTTTGCTATGAAGAATTTTTTTATTTTGATGTCGTCTCTATAGTTTATTTTTGCTTTTGTTTCCCTTGTCTCAGGAGACATATCTAGAAAAATGTTATGGCCAGTTTCAGAGAAATTACTGCCTGTGCTCTCCTAGGATTTTTACCATTTCAGTCTCACATTTAGGTCCTTAAACCACTTTTAAAAAAATATTTTATTTATTTGAGAGAGAAAAGAGGGCACACAAGCGGTTAGGAAGGTAGGGTGGAGGGAGTCAGCGTAGAGGGAGAAGCAGACTCTCCACAGAGCAGGGAGACCAACTCGGGCCTTGATCCCAGGACCCTGGGATCATTACCCAAGCCAAAGGCAGATGCTTAACCAACTAAGCCACCCGGATGCCTAGTCCTTAATCCATTTTGAGTTTATTTTTGTGCATGGTGTAATCAAGTGGTCTGGCTTCATTCTTTTGCATGTAGCTGTCCAGTTTTCCTGACACCATTTGTTGAAGAGACTTTTTCCCATTGCATATTCTTGCCTCCTTTGTTGAAGATTAATTGACCATATAATTGTGTTTATTTCTGAATTTTCTATTTTGTTCCATTGATCTTTATATCTATTTATGCCAGTACCATATTGTTCTGATTGCTACAACTTTGTGGAATGGAATGTTTGGTAGAATCCATCTGTGAAGCTGTGAAGCTGTTTTGTCCTAGACTTTTTGATTGTTGGGAGTTGTTTTTTTTTTTTTTCCCCCTGATTCAATTTCATTGCTAGTAGTCAGTCTGTTCAAATTTTCTATTTTTTCCTGATTCAGTTTTGGGAGGTTATATGTTTCTAGGAATTTATTCATTTTTCTAGGTTGTCCAATTTGTTGGCATACAATTTTTCATAACATTATCTTACAATCCTTTGTATTTGTGTTGTAGGACTTAGTATTCTTGTAGTCATTTAAATAACTATATATCATTAGTCTGTCTTTTCCCATAAGGTTTAAGCTTTACCAGAGCAGAAACAATCTGTTTTGTTCCTCAGTATATTCCCAGTACCTAGCATATAGGTGCTAAAATACTTGTTGGCATACTCTTTCACATAGTTTCACATATCTAGGATGTTTCTAATGTGAAATTTAGAGAGCCATGTGCTTCTTTGGGCTTCCTCACAGCATGGTAGCCAGGTTCTAAGAGTGAGGATCTCAAGAAAGCAAGACAGAGTGCATGGCATTTTATGACCTAGTTTTCGAAAAAATGTAGTGTTATTTCTATTATACTTTATTGGTCAGTCACAAAATTCTTCCCAAGTTCAAGGTGAAGGAATACGGACTTTGCAACTTGAGTGGCCACCTCAGCTTCTCCAAATTCCAGTCTCAATGTATTCAGTTAATCCAGAATGCAGTGCCTGTGTACTTTATATATTTTGGTCTGGCAAGTGATTCCAGGCATAAAGCTAGAGTCATCATAGGGCTCACCTCATTTGTTTTCCTTCTCTCAGAGTTCACAGTCCAATGCAATTCCTTTTGCCCACCATCTATTATCAGTTGTTTCATGTATTTTATTCAGTTTTCTAGTTTTGTATGGTGGAGGGGAAAGTTCCACACCAGTATTGTAAGTTAGAGTATGAGTTTTACAAAAACCAAGGATTTCATTCTTCTTTTATCTACTTAAGGTACATTTTAGTTTCCAAATGTAAAAATGAAGTCAACTTTGGGCTAGAATTAATAATTTGATTTCATTTCAGACCTATCGCCAACTTACAACGTGAAAATCGGCAAATCTTGTTTCTTTGGTTTTCATGCAAACTGAATTGAATATAAATTACCCTCTTCTCAGGGTTACTTCTCAGGCATTCCATAACAAGCAAGTGGAAACAAAACCAAATCACACTAAATAAAGATGAGGTTATATGTATAGTTAGTTGACAAAACTTACTTCCCTAACCCTTTCTGGTACAAATTGATACTGTAACATATAAAGGGGCTGAGAGTGTGTAAAACTGGCTGTTTTCCCTGCTTGTCCTCCTAGTAATAACCAATTAGTATTGAACCTGAGGAACTGTGTAAGCCTTTTATGTGAATTAACTCACCAAATCCTTGTAACAGCCCTATGGGATAGGTACTTTACTGTCCTCATTTCACACACAAGAATGAGACCCGGATTAAGCACTTGCATAGGGTCACACAGTACCAAGTAGCCGTGGCAGAATTGGAATTGACTTGAACCCTGGCTGTGTGAGCCATGCTCTTAACTGTATGTAAGTATTTGAAAACCACTAAAAATGTGTCACCTGCTGCTGAGGTAGAATCATTAGTTATCTTTAAGTGTAAGAGAGTATCATTCTTGGAATCACGTCAACAAATCTTGTTTGTTTAGTCAGTGTGACTGATTTCTGTGCGGAAGCAGAAGGATTGGGCTATAGTTGGAATACGTGATTTCCTAAAAAAAAAAACAAACCAAACGTCATCAGTGTGACGGGAAATGGTAGATGATGATTTACAGCAAAAACTAACCAGAAAGTAGCAGAGTAATGGAGTCCAAAGGGTCCAGTGTGGTTCCAGGAAGGTCACGGGTGTTTACTGAATCTCAACTTTCTGGCAGCTGTTTCGATGTTAATAGGTTCTATTATTTTTCTCCCCCTTCTCAGACACATTTAATGAAGCCAAACACCAAAATGCTAACACATTTTCCTGGAGAGAAAAAGGCTAAGATTTCTTTTACTCAGAGAATTCCACCTCCAGGCATTCGGCAGACCAGCATTGCTTCCTTCTTCACCCTGCAGCCAGGTATGATGACCCGCCTGGGCATACCCGGGGAGCAAAAACGAGTGTGCGCATTATTCCATGCTGGAAAATTTACGAGAAGTGGCAACACCAGTGCATTGTGTTAAACTTTGCTAACTCGTTAGAAAAGGATATCAAACAACAAAGCATCCCCTTCTGCTAAGCATTATAAACGTGCTTTTACCAACATTTTCTCATTCTGTGTGCTCAGTCTAATATTAAATATTTGTATTCCCTGACAGAGCAGTGAGGAGAAAGGTATGCTTGGGGAGTTGGGGTGTGCAGGGGAGCTGATCTGCCCTAGTTAGGTAAATGTCTTGGATTGGCCATAATGAGCAGTGTATATATGATTACTTGGTAACAGGTATTTCTGTATAATGCTTCTCAACATTCAGAGTTCAAAGATTTTTTTTTTTTCTTAGAAAGGTTGCCATAAAGTTGGCTTGTTATCCTTTGGCAGTTTTTTGCTTACATGTCCCTTTCCAGGTGACGAGCTGCTTCAGAGCAGGGTGTCTGCCTGTTGGAGGGTTATGGGAGGAGAGCTCTAACTCCTGATGTGATTTCCAGGATTGCTTTATACAAATCTTCAAAATTTACTGTCCCTGCCCCAAAGAGAAACTTAAAATAAGCACACATTGGCTTTAAGTAACAAGGGCAGATTTCTTTCAAGGACACTTCCGATTTCAAAAAAATTTTTATTTATTTATTTTTAAGTAGGTTCCATGCCCAGCCTGGAGCCCAACGTGAGGCTTGAACTCACGACCCCAAGATTAAGACCTGAGCTGAGATCAAGTGTTGGATGCTTAACAGTCTGAGCCACCCAGTCATCCCCCGCTATTTCAAAATTCTGGTATATATATAATCTGTTGAATTCTTAGGCAAAGTTGAGAAATCTTTCACAAAACAGTTTCTGCAGTATAATTCTTGTTGGAGAAGGAAAAAGGAAATCATTCAGCTTTGTAATTAGATCTTGGTATAATTTGGGGGAAGGGTAGTCCATGTTATTCATCCTTAAGGCAGAACAGTATCCATTTCATGCCTGATAAAATGGACACAAGCTGGACACTAGCAGTCGTTTATTATTGTTCATCCAGTTGGTTGACTTAGCATCTGAGTGTCTTTATTCCCTTTCCCAAGCCATATTTGCAGAGTAGAGGCCCTAATGTTATTTGTACTGTCACCAGAGGGTTTCTTAGAGTTGAATGGTAATTGTGATCTTAGTGACCTTACAAAAATCATGGGGTGCCTGGGTGGCTCAGTCGGTTAAGTGTCTGACTTCAGCTCAGGCCATGATCTCTGGATCCTGGGACTGATGTGTTGGGCTCCCTGCTGAGTGGGGAGTCTGCTTCTCCCTCTCTGCCCCCTTCCCATTCTTTCTCTCTCTCAAATAAAACCTTTTTAAAAAAGAAAGAAAACAGGAAGATCAGCTGTAAATGTGTGTGATGAGTCTAACTAAGACCCCTGTGCTAGGTGATGATAGTAGCCGATACAGATTTTAGAAAAAGCCAGCTAAATCCTGCTCAGGGCAGAGATTTCCTGCAGAATAATTACTCATGTCTGTTTTGCTAGGAAAGACAAATGGTGGTGACCAGAGGAGTGTTTCGTCTCATATAAAAAGTCAGATCAACAAAGAGTCTGAGAAAGATGCAGCCCATCTAGATCATCTGATCCAGGGCTTGGAGGATGATTGCATGTCACCCCCATTAGCCACTTCAACCCCTGCAGATACCCGGGAAGCTGGACTTTCTCTTCATTCCCTCCAGGCTTCTGACCACCACAGAATGGGAACTCCGTTTTTGACTATGCCGTCTTTGCCCCAGCCTGACACCTTGGTCTGTGCTGGAAAGAGCAAAGCCTCATTCTCTTGTTCCTTCACTCAGAACTTGGAAGGTTCTTACTTGCTGGACCAAAAGGAAGGAGATAAAGACTCTTTCTGGAAAAGGGAATGGCTTCATGGATCTAAGGAAAAAAACTATCAGGATGTGGAGAGACGCATTCAACCACCAGGGGGCAAGGGCCTTCAGTCCTTGGACAAGATTAAATTGGGAAAGGTGTCTGCCCGAGAAACCAGGCAGGACCCCATCCTCCTTCAAACATTCCATTCCTGGAACAGAGAAAACACAGACTTAGTGAAACAAAGCCCTTGTCCTGTCCCTGCGTTTTCCGGGGACAGTGAAAAGAATGACTCCTGGAGTCAGCTTTTCACTGAGGATTCTCAGGGCCAGCGGGTCATTGCCCACAACTCTAGAGCTCCTTTCCGAGATGTAACGAACAATCAGAATCGGGGCTTAGGGCAGTTGCACAATAGCTCTTGGGCTCAGTGCCAGGAGAGGTCAACTCAGTTAAATCTGCAGCCTGATTTGCTCTTTACCCAGGACTCTGAAGGTAATCAAGTTATCAGGCACCAAGTCTAAATGCCTTTATGATGGTTTGGTTCTAGAAGTACCTTGAGATGACAGAGCTATAGGAAAATATTGGGCGGGAGGGCAGCGGAGGGAAGCAAGGGATGAAGTTATTACTGAGCATTTCTTTGTGTAAATAAACCAGGTGGTGCCACTTGTTGGGACTGATGATTGGCATTGTGTGTCTCCCCGGGAAGAGGTGGCTGGTAACCTTGGCCAAGTCTGTGATGAGCACTGGGAGGAGGTAGGGCAGGTACTTATCCTTCTTCTAAAGAGCCCTTACTCAGTCTGCAAAGCCCCCTTTGCCCTTTCAGATCCCTGACTAGGACATTGCTTCTTACAGATGTGTGTTCTAATCTCTGGCTGTTATCTTACCCATGCAACCTTAGGACCATTATTCCTGACACCTTTTTGAGTTATAAGGCATATTTCCTGGATCCAGGGGTATGGGGGCAGAGAGGATAGAGAGATAAATAGTAGAATAATGGTAGGTTTTTGTTTTAAAGTAGGCTCCACGCCCAGTGTGTAGCCCAATACAGGGCTTGAATTCATGACCCTGAGATCAAGACTTGAGCCGAGATCCAGTCAGATGCTTAACTGACTGAGCCACCCAAGTGCCCCAATGGTAGTTTTTTCTTTTCTTTTTTTTTTTTTTTTTGTGGGGACTTTATACCATTTTAAAGTTTTATATTCTATGTTTAAACATCTCTCTTAAAAAAGCCTGTGCTGGGGCACCTGGGTGGCTCAGTCAGTTAAGCGTCTGCCTTCATGATCTCTGGGTCCTGGGATAAAGCCCCACATCGGACTCCCTGCTTAGTGGAGAGTCTGCCTCTCCCTCTGCCGCTCCTTACCTACCCCCCCCCCACCTTTTGCTTTCTCTCTCTCTCAAATAAATAAATAAAATCTTTAAAAAAAATTTTTTTTTAAAGCCTGTGCTAGTAAAAAAAAGCCTGAGGCTACATAGCAATCCAGATGTGATGATATCATTCTGCAACAAGGTATAAGAGAATTCCCTTTGTAAAATTATGAATCCAAATAAATGGCTGTTTACAAACTTGACTCTAATGGTAACTAAAACATTACCATTTTATTTCTGAAAAAGCAACTTTTAATAGTTATATGTTCTATCATTTTCATGGGTCCCATCTCAACACCCATGTTCTAGCCAAGATGTTATCTACCAGGTTTCTCATGTCGCAGGTGTACTAGCTACCTTAGGAGGCTTAAACACCCTCTACGGGGCAAGTGTGCACGTTCTAAGATGGAACTACTTTAAGAGTTTAGGGTAAACCCCTACAGAAAGGGACAAGAGGCTCCCTATGGAAGTTTTCTCTTATATAGGCAGGACTTTATAAAGAAAGAGGGAAAGCCAGGAACCTGTTCACGAAAGTTCACATACCCTTAAAATTAGTAGGAATCCTATACTCATGAGGGATACCAGGTGGTTACAACGCAGAGACAAAGAGCACATGCAGCATCTCTCCATATCCTTCATTTAATATCAGGTAGTGCTTCAACCCAAACACACAGGATACATACCATAGAGAAAGGGACCTGAGGGCATCTGAGTCATGCATGGTGTGGTAGGTACAAACCTTGGCCCAGTGCAAAGGAGCAGTCAAGGGCCTGGAAGAAGGATGGTGCTGTTTCTCCTTCCCATTTCTCTTTCTTATTGGGCTTAAACTAAAGTCCATGGAAGAGAAAAGTGTTTTCAATCAGTGGAACCCATGAGGTCCCGGGGGCCTGGGAGGATAGATTTGGTTGTACAGTATTACAAAATATATTTAAGAAAAAAACAACCCAGGCCTCCCAGCAGTAGCCCAAGTGTCAGCTGGTCCAGAGGTCCGACCTCTACATCTAGGGACAGGAAAGAGGGAGAAGGTGATTGCTGGGCACTGGTGTCAGTTTATGATGGAGCAGCATAAGATTTTCCCTGTCCTGTCAGACATAGAAACATTTATAGCCCCTTACCCCTCACCCCTCAGCCCTGCTCTGCTGCAAGGAAGCTGCTGAGAGTGACAGCTGGGCACAAAGTTTCTGGTGAGACCAGGTATGGGGTCTAATGCAGTGAAGTAAGCCATTCATTTAGGACTTATTTTCACACACGGGCAAGGAAAAACCAAACTTCTGTCTCACCCTTTAGACTGAGACATTCCGAACTATACATTTACCTGTAACAAGTGTCTTGGTGCAAAACAGCCCTTAGCTTCTGCTAAGGTTTAAAGCAAAGGAAGCATGATCCAACTCTTCTCTTTCAGTCCAAGCTCCAGCTTTCGGCAAGACTGTTGCAAAAGTTTTCTAACTGAGAGGCATAAAGGTCTGTGGTGAGGAAGGCAGCTATTGAAGGAATTCCAGGAGCATGAGACTGAATTTGCAGAGCTGAGTTCTGTCAGTTTCCTTTTCTACTAGTATCTTCTTCCTTCAGAGCAAACTTCCTCCTTAAGACCTCAGAGATAAGGACAGCAGGGTCTTCCTCCTTCAATAAACTTCGGTTCCTGGAGACAAAAATAACAGCTTATGTTTATTAAATACTTGCTCTTAGGCAGTGTTTTGTGTCTTTGAATACATTATCTCATTTAGTCCTCACAACAATCTTACAAAGAAGTCTTTTCAGATGAGGAAACTGAAACAGAAGGGTTCTAGAGTCTGCCCAAAGTCACTAGGCACTCAGCCAGTAAGTAGCAATAGCAAATCTAGAGTCCAAAACCAAGCTAACTGGTTTCTTAACTAGAATGCTTTACTATTTCCTGAAATGGCTATAAGATGTGGGCAAAAGTAAAGGACTGTCAACCGGTTAGAGTTGGCCTATGGTGGCTAAAGCTTCTCCACCCACCTTCTGGTGCTATCTTTTCTTAGTAGCATTTCCCCAGGTTAGCAGGGGAAGTGACTACGGACTTGGCTATTCTGACCTTTATTAGTTATGGGGAAAAAGGTGTGCTGAGGCTTTCCTATAACCCTGCCTGCTCATCAGGGGAACTCAGATGTTTTTAATTGGAGAGAACACTTAACATGATTTCTACCCTCTTAACAAACTTCTAAGTGTATAATACATTATTGTCACCTATAGGTATAATTCTTTAATTAAAAAAAAAGTTTTCAATTTCTTTTTTACCTTTGACACCCTTCACCTATTTCTTCCATCCCCACCCTGAGCCTCTAGCAAGCACCAATCTGTTCTTTGTATCTACAAGCTTGGTTGTTTTTTTGTTTTTAATTTAGATTCCCATATAAGTGATCATATAGTTTTCTGTCTGGCTTGTTTTGCTTCGCATAATGCCCTTGAGGCATTATATTGCTGCAGATGGTAAGATTCTTATTTTTTTTTTTTTTTAAGAGATGGGGGAAAGGGCAGAGGGAAAGGGAAAGAGAACATCTTAGGCAGGCCCATACCCAGCGCAGAGCCCAACACAGGGCTCACAACCCTGAGATCATGACCTGAGCTGAAATCAAGAGTCATATGCTTAACCCACTGAGCCACCCAGGCACCCCCCCCCCCCCACCATATTTTTTAGAGAAGGGGAGAGAGGCAAATGGCAAGATTTAAATCTTTTTTAAAGGCTGAATAATACTCCAATCTGTATATATACCACAGTTTCTTTATCCATTCATCCACTGGTGGACACTTAGTTTTTCATATGCCAGCTATTGTAAATAATGCTGCGGTGAATACAGGGGTGCATACATCTTCTCAAGTGCTTTTGTTTTGGATAATACCCAGAAGTGGAATTGCTGGATCATATGGTAGGTTTTGATGGGGCAGTAGTGAGAAAGAGAAAGAGAATCTTAAGCAGCCTTCATGCCCAATTTCAAGACCCTGAGCTGAAATCAAGAGTCAGACACTTAACTGACTGAACCACCCAAGCACCCCCATGTGGTAGTTCTATTTAATTTTCTGCATACTGTTTTCCATAATGTGTGTACCAATTTATCTTGTATCTTGTAGTCAACAAGGGTTCCCTTTTCTCCACATCCTTGCCAATACTTATCTTTTTGATATAAGTCTAACGGGTATGAGGCAAAATTTGTGGTTTTGATTTGCATTTCTCTGACGATTAGGGATGCTGAGCATCTTTTCATGTGCCCATTAACATTATATGTCTTCTCTGAAAAAATGTCTGTTAAGACCCCTCTGCCCATTTTTTAATCAGACTGTGTTTTGGGTCTTGTCTTTTTCTTTCTTGCTATTGAGTTGTATGAGTTCTTTATATATTTTGGATATTAACCCTTATTAGATATATGATTTACAAATATTTTCTCCCATGCAATAGGTCGCCTTTTCATTTTGTTGGTTTCCTTTGCTGTGCAGAAGCTTTTTACTTTGATATAGTCCCACTTATTTTTGCTTTTGTTGCTTTTTAGTGTCTGGTTGAAAATATATCATTGCCATGACCTGTGTCAAGGAGCTTACTGCCTGTGTTTTCTCCTAGGAGTTTTATGGTTTCAGGTCCTAATATTCAAGTCTTTAGTATATTTTGAATTAATTTTTGCATATGGTGTGAAATAGCGGTTGAGTTTCATTCATTTGTATGTGGCTGTCCTGTTTCCCCACTCTATTGTGGAAGAGACTGTCTTTTCCCTACTCTATGTTCCTGGGTCCTGTGTTGTAAATTGACCATATATGTGTGGGTTTATTTCTGGCGTCTGTTCTCCACTGATTTGTTTTTAGGCCAATTACATATCATTTTAATTACTACAGTTTTGTAATAGAGTTTGAAATCAGGGAGCGTGATGCCTTCAGTGTTGTTCTTTCTCAAGACTGCTTTGGCTATTTGGGGTCTTTGGGGTTCCATACAAATTTTAGGATACTTCTAGTTCTGTAAAGAATGCCATTGGAGGGGCGCCTGGGTGGTTCAGTGGGTTAAAGCCTCTGCCTTCGGCTCAGGTCATGATCTCAGGGTCCTGGGATCGAGCCCCGCACTGGGCTTTCTGCTCAGTGGGGAGCCTGCTTCCTCCTCTCTCTGCCTGCTTGTGATCTCTGTCTGTCAAATAAATCTTAAAAAAAAAAAAAAAAAGCCATTGGACTTGTGATAACAATTGCATTGAATCTGTAGATTGCTTTGGGTAGTATGGATATTCTAACAATAATCTTACAATCCATGAGCACGAAATATTTGTTTCCTTTTAAAAAAAAAATATTTATTTGACAGAGAGAGACACAGCGAGAGAGGGAAAACAAGCAGGGGAGTGGGAGACAAAGCAGGGAGCCCAATGAGGGGCTTGATCCCAAGATCCTGGGATCACAACCTAAGCTGAAGGCAGATGCTCAACGACTTGAGCCACCCTGGCTCCCCATTTGTGTTTCCTTCTTTCCTTGGTATCTTATAGTTTTCAGTATACAGCTCTTTCACCTCCTTGATTAATTTTTATTCTAGGTATTTTGTTCTTTTGATGCAATTTTAATTTGGGTTGCTAATTTCTCTGATAGTCTGTCATTAGTGTATAGAAACACAACAGATTTTAACTTACTGATTTTGTATCCTGCAACATTACTGAATTTGTTTCTTCTAACAATTTTCTTGAGTTTTTAGGCTATTAGGGTATTTAGGCTATTAGGGTATAATATGTCACCCACAAATAGTGAGTTTTACTTCTTTCCAGTTTGGATGCTTTGTGGGTTTTTTTGCCTTTTTTTTTTTTTTCTTTTGCCTAATTGCTCAGGCTAGGACTTCCATTATGTTGACTGAAGTGGTAAATGGGCATCTTTTTCTTATTCTTCATCCTAGAGGAAAAGCTTTCCACTTTTACTGCTGAGTGTTATGTTAGCTGTGGGCTTGTCATATCTGGCCTTTTAAATTATGTTGAGGTATGTTCTTTCTATACCTGCTTTGTTGAAAGTTTTTCTTTTTTTTTTTTTTAAGATTTTATTTATTCGACAGAGAGATAGTATGAAAGGGAACACAGGCAAGGGGAGTTGGAAAGGGAGAAGCAGTTTTCCCGCTAAGCAGGGAGCCCGATGTGGGCTCGATCCCAGGACCCTGCGACCATGACCCAAGCCGAAGGCAGATGCTTAACAATGGAACCACCCAGGTGTGAAAGTTTTTATCACAAATGGATGTTTTATTTTCTTGAATGTTTTCTGCATCTACTGATGAATATATGGCTTTTATCCTTTATTAATGTGGTATGTCATATCGATTTGCAGATGTTGGACTATCCTTGCATTCCTTGAAAAGACCCCACTTGATCATGGTATATGATCCTGTTAAGGTATTGTTGAATTCAGTTTGCTAATATTTTGTTGAGGATTTTTGCATATATGTTCATCAGGGATATTGGCCTAGAATTTTATTTTCTGCTAGTGTCATTGTATGGTTTTGGTGTGAGGGTAATGCTGGCCTTGTAAAATGAGTTTGAAAGAGTTCCCTCATCTTCTTTTTTCGGAAGAGTTTGAGAAATATTGGTCTTCTTTTGGAAGAGTTTGGGAAGTACTGGTATTCTTTGAATGTTTGGTAGAATTCACCCAATGAAGCCATCTATATGGTCCTAGATTTTTGTTCATTGGGAGGTTTTTGATTACTGATTTAATCTCCCTACTAAAAGTAATTAGTCTGTTCAGGTTTTCTATTTCTTTATGATTCAGACTTGGTAGATTGTATGTTTCTAGGAATTTATCCATTTCTTTTAAGTTGTCCATTTGTTGGTGTATAATTTTTCACAGTAGTCTCTTATCCTTTGATATCTGTGGTACTGTAGTATGTCATTTCTGATTTTGGGTCCCCCCCATTTTTTTAGTGATTCTAACTAGAGGTTTGTCAATTTTGTTTACCTTTTTAAAGACCCATCTATTACTTTCATCTTTTCTATTTTTAGTTTCTATTTCATTTATTTCTTCTCTAATCCATGTTACTGCCTTCCTTCTACTAACTTAGGGATTCATTTGCTTTTTTTTCCTGGTTCCTTAAGGTATAAAGTTGTGTTATTTGCGAATTTTGTGTCTTGAGGTAGGCATTCACTGCTGTGAACTTCCCTCTTAGAATTGCTTTTGCTGTATCTCCTAAATTTTGGTATATTTCCATTTTGTTTGTGTCAAGGTATTTTTTTCTTTTGGTTTCTGATTTGACCCCACCCCTCACCTAGTTGTTCAGGAGATGTTGTTTAATCTCCACATATTTGTGAATTTTCCAGTTTTGTGTAACTGATTTCTAGTTTCATATCACTGTAGGTAGAAAAGATGCTTGATATTTCAGTCTTCTTAAATTTATGTGGACTTGTTTTGTGGCCTACCATATGATCTATCGTAGAAAATGTTCCATGTGCACTTGAGAATGTATATTCTGTTTTGGAAGGAATGTTTTATATATATTTGTTAACTCTGCCCAGTCTAACATGTCATTTAAGGCCAGTGTTATTTTCTGTCTGGATGATCTATTCATTGATATTAGTGGGGTACTAAAGCCCCCTGCTATTATTGTATGGTTGTTTCTCCCTTCATGTCTGTTAATATTTGCTTTATATATTCGTAAGTGTTTACAAATCTTAACATCTCTTGTTGGATTGGCCCTTTTAGCATTATATAATGCTCTGTCTTGTTACAGTCTTTGTTTTCAAGTTGACTTTTTCTGATATAAGTATAGCCACCCCAGCTTTCTTTTTGTTCCTATTTTTTCGGAGTATCTTTTTCTATCCCTTCACTTCGTTTTTACATCTAAGAGTCTCTTGTAGGCAGCATATAGGTTTTGTTTTTTAATTCATTTAGTCACTCTTGTCTTTTGATCAGAGTATTTAGTCCATTTACATTAAAGTAGAATTACTGTAAGTATCTTATTGCCATTTCATTAATTGTTTTCTGGCTATTTCTGTAGTTTCTGGCTATTTCTCTGTTCCTTTCTTCTCTTGCTCTCTTCCTTTGCGGTTTAATGACATTCTCTAGTGGTGCATTTATATTCCTTCTTATCCTTTGTGTATTTATTATAGGGTTTTGTTTTGTGGTTAAGATTAGCTTTTAAGTATAACAACTTGTATCTGTTAATCTATTTTAAGATGAAATAGTTGCCAATTTAAGATTGATCACATTCTAAAGCTCATCATTTTTACCCCCATGTTTTTGATGTCATATCTTATATCTTTTTAACCTGTGTATCCCTTAATCATTGTAATCAGTTATTTTTACTACTTTTGTCTTTTTAACCTTAAGAATAAGTGATGAATCCACTATTTTTATTATTTGTCTTCCCAGTGAGATTTACTATTTGTTATGTGTTCCTGTTACTGACTAGTGCTCTTTTCAGCTTAAAAAGAGGTCATTTTAACATTTCTGTTAAAGCTGATTTAGTGGTGATAAATTCCTTTGGAATTTTCCTTGTCTGGAAAACTTTAGTTCCGAGTAACTTTGCTAGATAAGAAGTTTTCTTCTTTCAGCATCTTGAATATATTATGTTACTCCCTTCTGGCCTGCAAAGTATCTGTTGTAGAACATGCTGACAGTCTTATGGGGGTTCCCTTTTACATATGTTATTTTTCACTCGCTGCTTTTAGGGTCTCTTTGGGTTAGTCTTATTTGCAACTCTCTGGGCCTCCTGGATCTGGATGTCTGTTTGCTTCCCCACATTAGGGACATTTTCAACCATTCTGTTTTCTTTAGAAAAGATTTTATTTATTTAAGAGTGAGAGAAAGTGCAGGCACAAGTTGGGGGAGGGGCAGAGGGAGAAGCAGCAGGCTCAATCCCAGGACCCTGGGATCATGACCTGAGCCAAAGGCAGACACTTAACTGACTAAGCCACCCAGGTGCCTCTCAGCCATTCTACTTTCAAATAAGATGTCTGTACCTTTCTCTTCTTTTGGGAGCCCTATAATGAGAACATTAGTCCATTTGATGTTGTCCTATAAGTTCCTTAAGCTATCTTTACTTTTTTTTTTTTTTGTCTTTTCCATTCTTTTTTCTACTTGCTGCTCTGATTGGGGGAGTTCCACTGCTTTGTGTTTGAGTTCACTTATCCTTTCTTCTATTTCACTAGAGGGGTTCAGAGCAAATACATGAATTTTGTAGTTCGGTTATTGTGTTCATCAGCTCTGTGACTTCTATTTAGTACTTCAGTGTATTTTCCATCTCTTTGTTGAAGTTCTTTGTTCATCCATTGTCCCTGGTTTGGTGAGCATCTTTATGACCTTTACTTTGAATTATCTTTATCAGGCAGATTACTTATCTGTTATTAAGATTTTTTTCCCAGAGGTTTTTATGAGAGATCTAGAATTCATAGTAAAACGTTCACATCACAAGGGAATCATGGGAACAAAACCAACTCCAGATTGGGGTAGGTTTGAGTCACCTAATAAATACATCAAAAAAAAATGTCCTAGATATCTGGAAAATAGGTGCTTTAAATTCTAGTGATTGATAAGATCAATCTGTCACATTTCTGAATCTCTGCTGAGGGTGCTATTTTCTCACTTTTAGTCATCAACCCAGCTCTCCATTAACAAAGGAAAAAAGATCTCCAGACGTAAGGCCCACTCCTTGGTGGGTTCTGCTTTAGTAAGTTTAAGGTGTATTTGTAACAAATCTTAGCAATTCTGCTGGGCAGCCAGGTTTAGAGTCTCTAATATGTCTGGATTTGGAAAGTTGGTTTGCATAAGGGACCACTGTATTTTAAAGCAGAAACCCCAAGTTTATTAAATTCTCCTTCCATCAAAAAAAGTATCATTTTGAGATGCTAAAATAATTATTATATAACCCCATTTTGAAGGGTGGCACATGGGGATACTTGTCTCTAGCAGTTTAAGAACTGAAGTGGTAAAGCACCCCCCCCGACTTTGCCCCAGGACAAAAGTTAAATTAGACAAGGCTTCTTGTAAAATTTCAACTAATGATTGGCTTAGATCACACCAACCAAATGTAAAATGTTCTTTTCTCAAATTGGAGCCCCAGGTGTGATTAAGCAGGCAAGCTTTCTGAATGAAGTAGTACATAGCTACTACTGAGGACTTTGTAAATTCTATTAGATCACTGGCCACAGGTGACTTAAACAGTAAACACACTACCAGACCTCCTTATCACATACTTACAGATCTTGGCTCTGTTTCATCCGGTGAAAGTCCTTCAGGATCCCCATCATATCTGCAAAGCTGCTGGCCTTGGACAGAGAGACACAGTCATCCTCTTCAGACGAGCTGCAGGTAGCTTTGTGTTCTGGTTTGCAACATTCAGGGCTGGCAGAACAAAGCAGGGGGACTGATGGAAGCTCAGGGACCTCTACCTCGGTCTCCTCGGTGATGTCACTAATGACAAAGGAAGTTGTAGAGTGGAATGAGGATCCAAAACAAGGTAAGGGAGAAGAGACATTTGAACTTCCTGGAGATAAGAAATCTGGCGTTAATGAAGCCGAAGCTGAAAGAGAAAACAATAGGCATGGATGGACATTGGGACTAGAATACAGCAGTAATACCTTCTCCCCACAAGCAGTGCCTATCAGACATTCATTTCCTGGGCTTGACATGACATTCTGGGAGAGCCCAGGATGCTATCTGTAAGCCAGTGGGGGATTCCTCCATTACTCTCCCCTCTCAGGATCTAAAAATGGGAAAGTACTGAGCATGTCCGGTGTTTTGGGAGTGTGGAAAAACCCACCACATAAAGGCTTAGTCTTCTAAAAGCTTCATTCTGCAGGAGCCTGTGGACAGCCCTATTTCTACCAAAGCAACAGTGACAGAACCAAGGTCAGAATGTGTCCTTTTCTCTAACTGGGCTAGTGCTTCTAACTGTGCTCCTATCTGTGACTAGAAGAAACAGAAAAAAATAGAATAGTGACAGTCCTCCTAGGTTTTCAAATCTTGTAAGAATTTCCAAAACAAAAAATTCTTAGTTTCATTTTTCAGGATGACAAAAATGTAGCCAATACATAAATGGAAAAGTCAAGTACAATGCCTCTATTAAACTGCCATATGAGTGAATTAAATATATGAGAACTGCAAAGAACACCATGATTTTCATGTGTTCTACCAAGAGGTAAGATTTGGGGGCTATAACTTTAAGTTGACAAGAAGCAAAAAAGTGAGAATGTATAGAAGGAACAGGATGGGCAGCTTGGGAAAGAGCCAATGTTTGTGTTTCATGTACTGGGTCAAGGCAGACTCCCATCTATTTCTAGTGGTGGTTCTGCCTGAACTGCAGACAGACAGGTGGAGGGACGGAGAGGTAATCTCTGGTAGAACAAGGAAAGGGAATATATGTAGATAGAAGACAGCTTAAAGGGGATCTCTCTCTTAATGGGGGGGGGTGTCCTTATTTCTCATTGAAAAGGGAAGCTGCCTAAGACTCACATGGAAGATGTAATCTTAAAGACACTTGATAGAGGGTATTGGTTTTTGTAGCCAAGGGAGTGAATCTGCAGGGGCCGGGGGTGGGGTGGGGTGTTGTCATAGGTTAAGTGAAGATTTTGTTCCTAATCAAACCAGTCAGCCCAAAATGGCTGATGGAAACAATCCAAGGAGTACTATAGGCCAGCCAGGCCTCGGGACAACCACAGAGCCTTGGGCCTGTCTCCCTGGACTATGGACCACCATTTTCCTACCCTTCTCCTATACCAAAAGCCAGGGGGAAAGGAACAGCCTGCTAAATTCTGGCGCTAACTCTGGGGCTCCTACCTGCATCAGCTGCCACTATCTTAGCAATCTGGCTGCGCAGGTGGCTCAGCTCATCCTGCAGCTCTGTGGTGCGGGTTAGGGCTGGCAGGGCTGGCTTCTTCAAGGCCAGAAGCCTCTCCTCGGACCCACGCAGGTTGGGCACTGAGGCATTGCGCTGCATGACAATCAAAGGGCTGGGTTTCCAGGTATGCCTCAGGGGCCGTGTGTCAC